>NC_133331.1:219659463-220919613 GCF_042186555.1 Aquarana catesbeiana | reverse complement strand
AGGAAAGAAAGAGAAAGAAAGAACTTTGGAAGGAAAGAAAGAAATATGGAAAAGAAAGAAAGATGGAAGGAAAGAAAGAGAAAGAAAGAACGTTGGAAGGAAAGAAAGATGGAAAGAAAGAAAGAAAGAAAGAAAGAAAGAAAGAAAGAAAGAAAGAAAGAAAGAAAGAAAGAAAGAAAGAAAGAAAGAAAGAAAGACGGAAAGGAAAGAAAGAGAAAGAAAGATGTAAAGGAAAGAAAGAGAAAGAAAGAAAGAAAGAAAGAAAGAAAGAAAGAAAGAAAGAAAGAAAGAAAGAAAGAAAGAAAGAAAGAAAGAAAGAAAGAAAGAAAGAAAGAAAGAAAGAAAGAAAGAAAGAAAGAAAGAAAGAAAGAAAGAGAAAGGAAGATGGAAAGAAAGATGGAAAGAAAGATGGAAAGGAAAGAAAGAAAGATGGAAAAGAAAGAAAGAAAGAAAGAAAGAAAGAAAGAAAGAAAGAAAGAAAGAAAGAAAGAAAGAAAGAAAGAAAGAAAGAAAGAAAGAAAGAAAGAAAGAAAGAAAGAAAGAAAGAAAGAAAGAAAGAAAGATGGACAGGAAAGAAAGAGAAAGAAAGAAAGACAGATGGAAGGAAAGAAAGAGAAAGAAAGAAAGATGGAAGGAAAGAAAGAAAGATGGACAGGAAAGAAAGAGAAAGAAAGACAGATGGAAGGAAAGAAAGAGAAAAAAAGAATGATGGAAGGAAAGAAAGAAAGATGGAAGGAGAGAAAGAAAGATGGAAGGAGAGAAAGAAAGATGGAAGGAAAGAAAGAGAAAAAAAGAATGATGGAAGGAAAGAAAGAAAGATGGAAGGAGAGAAAGAAAGATGGAAGGAGAGAAAGAAAGATGGAAGGAGAGAAAGAAAGATGGAAGGAAAGAAAGAGAAGGAGGTGGAGAAAGAAGGAAGGAAAGAGAAAGAAAGAGACAAAAAGAATGGAAAGAAAGGAAGAAAGAAGGAAAGAAAAAGAAAAGAAAGAGAGGGGGATGGAGAAAGAAGGAAGGAAGGAAAGAAAGAAAGAGAGAAAGAAAGAAGAGATGGAAGGAAAGAAAGAAAGGAGAAAGAAAGATGGAAAGAAAGAGAAGGAAGGAAGGAAGGAAAGAAAGAGAAAGAAAGAGAGGGGATGGAGGAAGAAGGAAGGAAAGAGAAAAAGAAAGAATGACAAAAAGAATGGAAATAAAGAAAGAAAGAAAGAAAGAGAGAGAGGGGGATGGAGAAAGAAAGAAAGAAAGAAAGAAAGAAAGAAAGAAAGAAAGAAAGAAAGAAAGAAAGAAAGAAAGAAAGAAAGAAAGAAAGAAAGAAAGAAAGAAAGAAAGAAAGAAAGAAAGAAAGAGAAAGAAAGACAGAAAGGAAAGAAAGAGAAAGAAAGATGTAAAGGAAAGAAAGAGAGAAAGAAAGAAAGAGAGAAAGAAAGAAAGAAAGAAAGAAAGAAAGAAAGAAAGAAAGAAAGAAAGAAAGAAAGAAAGAAAGAAAGAAAGAAAGAAAGAAAGAAAGAAAGAGAAAGGAAGATGGAAAGAAAGATGGAAAGAAAGATGGAAAGGAAAGAAAGAAAGATGGAAAAGAAAGAAAGAAATATGGAAAAGAAAGAAAGATGGAAGGAAAGAAAGAGAAAGAAAGAACGTTGGAAGGAAAGAAAGATGGAAAGAAAGAAAGAAAGAAAGAAAGAAAGAAAGAAAGAAAGAAAGAAAGAAAGAAAGAAAGAAAGAAAGAAAGAAAGACGGAAAGGAAAGAAAGAGAAAGAAAGATGTAAAGGAAAGAAAGAGAGAAAGAAAGAAAGAAAGAAAGAAAGAAAGAAAGAAAGAAAGAAAGAAAGAAAGAAAGAAAGAAAGAAAGAAAGAGAAAGGAAGATGGAAAGAAAGATGGAAAGAAAGATGGAAAGGAAAGAAAGAAAGATGGAAAAGAAAGAAAGAAATATGGAAAAGAAAGAAAGATGGAAGGAAAGAAAGAGAAAGAAAGAACGTTGGAAGGAAAGAAAGATGGAAAGAAAGAAAGAAAGAAAGAAAGAAAGAAAGAAAGAAAGAAAGAAAGAAAGAAAGAAAGAAAGAGAAAGGAAGATGGAAAGAAAGATGGAAAGAAAGATGGAAAGGAAAGAAAGAAAGATGGAAAAGAAAGAAAGAAATATGGAAAAGAAAGAAAGGTGGAAGGAAAGAAAGAGAAAGAAAGAAAGTTGGAAGGAAAGAAAGATGGAAAGACAGAAAGAAAGAAAGAAAGAAAGAAAGAAAGAAAGAAAGAAAGAAAGAAAGAAAGAAAGAAAGAAAGAAAGAAAGATGGAAAGAAAGATGGAAAGGAAAGAAAGAAAGATGGAAAAGAAAGAAAGAAATATGGAAAAGAAAGAAAGGTGGAAGGAAAGAAAGAGAAAGAAAGAAAGTTGGAAGGAAAGAAAGATGGAAAGACAGAAAGAGAAAGAAAGAAAGAAAGAAAGAAAGAAAGAAAGAAAGAAAGAAAGAAAGAAAGAAAGAAAGAAAGAAAGAAAGAAAGAAAGAAAGAAAGAAAGAAAGAGAAAGGAAGATGGAAAGAAAGATGGAAGGAAAGAAAGAGAAAGAAAGAACGTTGGAAGGAAAGAAAGAAATATGGAAAAGAAAGAAAGATGGAAGGAAAGAAAGAGAAAGAAAGAACGTTGGAAGGAAAGAAAGATGGAAAGAAAGAAAGAAAGAAAGAAAGAAAGAAAGAAAGAAAGAAAGAAAGAAAGAAAGAAAGAAAGAAAGAAAGAAAGAAAGAAAGAAAGAAAGAAAGACGGAAAGGAAAGAAAGAGAAAGAAAGATGTAAAGGAAAGAAAGAGAAAGAAAGAAAGAAAGAAAGAAAGAAAGAAAGAAAGAAAGAAAGAAAGAAAGAAAGAAAGAAAGAAAGAAAGAAAGAAAAAGGAAGATGGAAAGAAAGATGGAAAGAAAGATGTAAAGGAAAGAAAGAAAGATGGAAAAGAAAGAAAGAAAGAAAGAAAGAAAGAAAGAAAGAAAGAAAGAAAGAAAGAAAGAAAGAAAGAAAGAAAGAAAGAAAGAAAGAAAGAAAGAAAGAAAGAAAGATGGACAGGAAAGAAAGAGAAAGAAAGAAAGACAGATGGAAGGAAAGAAAGAGAAAGAAAGAAAGATGGAAGGAAAGAAAGAGAAAGAAAGACAGATGGAAGGAAAGAAAGAGAAAAAAAGAATGATGGAAGGAAAGAAAGAAAGATGGAAGGAGAGAAAGAAAGATGGAAGGAGAGAAAGAAAGATGGAAGGAAAGAAAGAGAAAAAAAGAATGATGGAAGGAAAGAAAGAAAGATGGAAGGAGAGAAAGAAAGATGGAAGGAGAGAAAGAAAGATGGAAGGAGAGAAAGAAAGATGGAAGGAAAGAAAGAGAAGGAGGTGGAGAAAGAAGGAAGGAAAGAGAAAGAAAGAGACAAAAAGAATGGAAAGAAAGGAAGAAAGAAGGAAAGAAAAAGAAAAGAAAGAGAGGGGGATGGAGAAAGAAGGAAGGAAGGAAAGAAAGAAAGAGAGAAAGAAAGAAGAGATGGAAGGAAAGAAAGAAAGGAGAAAGAAAGATGGAAAGAAAGAGAAGGAAGGAAGGAAGGAAAGAAAGAGAAAGAAAGAGAGGGGGATGGAGGAAGAAGGAAGGAAAGAGAAAAAGAAAGAATGACAAAAAGAATGGAAATAAAGAAAGAAAGAAAGAAAGAGAGAGAGGGGGATGGAGAAAGAAAGAAAGAAAGAAAGAAAGAAAGAAAGAAAGAAAGAAGAAAGAAAGAAAGAAAGAAAGAAAGAAAGATGGAAAGAAAAAGAAAGAAAGAAAGAAAGAAAGAAAGAAAGAAAGAAGGAGAGGGGGATGGGAAAGAATGAAGGAAAGAGAAAGTAAGACAAAAAGAATGGAAAGAAAGCGAGGGGGATGGAGGAAGAAGGGAAGGAAGAGCATCCCCTACATCAGTGTACTCACTGGGAGGCAGGAGGGACTGGATGGATGGATGGATGGATGGATGGATCAGACTCCCCTTGTCCTTTTCCTTTTTCTGGACTCCAGCTTGAATCTTCCCGCCCACACATCCCCTTCTCCGAGGCAGAACAGAGAACACTGCCGAGGAGAGTGGGCGGGGAAGACACAGGAGGAGAGGGCGGGAGGAGGAGGAGCAGAAGCTCTCTCTCCTCTTCTGTCTGGCTGTGCGGGCAGCAGGGGGAGGGGGGGGATCTGTCAGAGCTCTACTGAGCGGCTCTCCCTCCCTGTCTGTGATCCGGAGATGTATGTGAGCTCCGATCACACATATCTCACTTGCCGCCTGTTATCTCTCCCTGTAGCAGGGCGAGGGGACTCGGGACGGAGATCTCTGCTGCTGAATGAGGCGGCTCTCTAGGTAAACTAGCCAGCTGTGCGAGGCCCCTATGACTGCGAGGCCTGAGGCCACCGCCTATTTCGCCTAATTAGAGAGCCGCCTCTGGGTAGCAGAGTGGCTTTGTCTCCAGCACACTTGCCCCAAAAACCTCTTCAAACAAAGAAACACCACTGAGCAGCCTCATATTCACAAGCTGATATGGCTGTAGTGCACACAATGCCATTAGCAGCATTCCCTGCCTATGACACTCCAGCTTCAGAAACCTCCTTGAAAGCAATGGTACTATCCTTGCAGACTGGATTGCAGCAAGAATTGCTCTCCTCCATCTCTCACCTAACCAACCGCATTGACTCTATTGAGGATCCCACTGATATGTTATAATCCCAAATAGGAGAAGTAGTCAAAACACATGATGAACTAGTCAATGCACACGATGAACAAATGAAAATGATCCAAAGGCGCCAACTCAAAGTGACAGAAGTTGAAGATCGCTCCCGCTGAAATAATATCAAGCTTCGTGGTATCCCTGAGGCGGTGAAGCAGAATGATCTAGTTGCATACTTACACCAACTAGTCCTTAAACTCATCCCAGACCTAACACAAAGGGATATGCTACTAAACAGGGCGCACAGAATCCCCAAACCAGACCATCTCCCTGACACTCCCCATGGATGTACTGGTGATGGTACATTTTTATCACATCAAAGAGCGTTTGATACGTGCAACCAGATAAAACTGATCACTGCCTCCCCCTTATGCCAACATTGCACTCTACCAAGATCTCTCAGCTGCAACTTCTCAAAGAAAAAAGGAGTTTGCACCCATAACTGCTATATTAAGGGAGCGTAATGTCATTTACCAATGGGGTTTCCTGACTAAGCTTTTGATTACATACCAATCTCAGCAACTGGTCATCACTTCTCTCAAAAATGGCTACAAGCAGCTGCAAACTGGGGTATAACCAACCAAGCTCCTCAGATGGCAACAGGAGACAACAAGTCTCAAGGAGGCCTGGCTCATAGGTAGTGGGCACTTAGGTTGTAATTAGTAGTCACGATATGCTGAGCGGGCAGTAGGCCTTACAAATGCCTAAGCATCTTGCTATTGATCACCGTCATAGTGTAATTACTGTGTTATATTGTTAATACGCCTGTGTTATTCTACACGCACCCCGATAAGTTGTGTGCTAAGCCAGTGTTTCTCAACTCCAGTCCTCAAGGCGCACCAACAGGTCATGTTTCAGGATTTCCCTCAGACGAAACGACTGTGGTCATTACTAAGGTGGTGAAACTGATCAAATCACCTGTGCAAAATAGTGGAAATCCTGAAAACATGACCTGTTGGTGCGCCTTGAGGACTGGAGTTGAGAAACACTGTGCTAAGCACACCAAAAAATCTAAGTTTTTTTAATTTATTTTTTCTCTCTATCTTTCTGTTCTCTCAAAGTAGATATTATTGTAGGGCACCTAACTCAACATTAAACCCATAAAATCTGATTCACTTATTCTACACCCCTTTTACTTGATCCTCCTTTTCCGCCTGCCTAGGTTGCACCTCAGTATCCCTCCTACCTAGCAAGCACTGCTGACTCAGTATTATAATGACGCTTTGTATAACCACCATCAACGCTAAAGGACTTAATAGTCCCTTTAAGAGATCTAGCCTGTGGAAAGAGGCCCTATCTCTATCTCTAAAAAACTGATGTATTATGCGTCCAAGAGACACATTTTGCACAAGGGAAAGCCCCCTCTTGCCACCATCACCTATTTCCCCATCAATTCTTTGCCAACAATGTCAAAAAGACTATTGGGGTTTTGATCGCTGTCCACGGATCTATATCTTTTCATCCCCAGCTTACAGAAAGTGACCCTATGGGCCGATATCCCATTTTGTCCGCCCTGTTTGATAATGTTCCCTATGCTATTGTTAATTTATATGCTCCAAATACACATCAAAAACGGTTTTACCATATGATCCGAAATAAAATCTCACACTATCCTAAAAACAGCATAGTGATATGTGGCGACTTCAACGATATTGCTGACGCCACATTAAACACTTCCTCCCCTCGCAGAAGGGCCCCAACAGCTCTTCATTCCTTAATGCTCTTTGAGGACTTATTTGATCCATGGCGGTGCTTGCATGTCTCGGAAAAAGTCATATTCTAGATTTGATCTGTTCCTGCTACACAAATCTATTCTCCAGATGGTATCTCAAGCCACCATAGGCCTAATAACATGGTTGGACCATGCCCTAGTAACTATCAATTTCTGGTAACCCGACCGAACCGTGGTGCACAATCTGGCGTATGAACACTTTCTTACTTTTTCATCCCGTGTATCAGGGACAGATCAAGACTGAGTTGGAGTCCTACTTTAGTCTAAAGAAAGATTCTGTAACCAATGCCCCACTACTATGGAATGCCCAGAAAGCGGTAGTTGGAGGATTTTTATCAAGCTGGGTGCCCATGAGAGGAAAAAACAAGAAGAAAAAATGAATTCGCTCATAGAAAAATTTGTAAAATTGAGCAGAGTTATGCCGCGTACACACGATCGCACATTCCGACAACAAAATCCATGAGGTTGGGAGGTTGGGGAGGGAGGTTGGCTCAATCTTGTATTGCATACACACAGTCACACAAATCTTGTTGGAAATTCCGAACGTCAAGAACGTGGTGACATACAACACGTACGACGAGCTGAGAAAAATAAAGTTCAATAGCCAGTGCGGATCTTCTGCTTGATTCCAAGCATGCGTGGAATTTTGTGCATCGGAATTGTGTACACACGATCAGAATTTCCAACAGATTTTTTTGTTGGAAATTTGAGATCGAGATCTCAAATTTTGTTTGTCGGAAATTCCGACGGAAAATGTCCGATGGAGCCTACACACGGTCAGAATTCTGACAACAAGCTCCCATAGAACATTTGTTGTCAGAAATTCCGACCGTGTGTACGCGGCATAATAAAGCCCATCCCAACAAAGATGACTCGGCCCATCTCCGTACTCTCAGGGAAGACCTTCATAACTATTTACACTCCTCCTTTGACCTTCACATAAAGAAATTACAACTAGATTGGTATACACGTGGCAACAAACTGGGAGCCCTCCTAGCCAAGCAAGTGAAAAAAAAAAAGCAGCACTGTCTAAAATCCCCTATATGCACACATCACAAGGACATAGAGTTAGTAACCCTAAAGATATTGCGGACTGTTTTAGTGACTTCTGTTCCAAATTATACAATCTGCGCACCTCCAACTCAGAACCCACCCCAGATCCTGCCCAAATTGACCAATTCTTGAAATCAATACATCTCCAAACTCTCACACTAGACCAAGTACAAACACTTAACCAAACAGTCTCTGAAACTGAAATCCTAAAGCAATCCAATTGCTTCCAATGCACAAAGCACCAGGCCCTGATAGATTCTCTAGTGACTATTTTAAATCCTACTCTTCCACACTTGTCCCACACTTGTTGTTAAACAAAGAAAGATCCCTGAAGAATCTCTTGAAGTGCTAATCACCTCAATCCCCAAGCCAGACAAGCCACTAGACAATCCAGCAAATTATAGACCCATCTCTTTGTTAAACAATGATATCAAATTATACACGAAAATCCTAGCCTCCCATATCTCTCATTACATCCCCTTCCTGATCCACTCTGATCAGGTAGGGCTTTGTTCCACATAGGCAAGCGGCCGATGGAACTAGAAGGTTCATTGACCTGATACAATGGGCTGAACACCATCAAACCTCTTCTCTGCTCCTATCTTTGGATGCGGAGAAGGCGTTCGACAGAGTACACTGGATTTATCTAAAAGCAGTTCTACAACAATTTGGGTTAACAGGACACATATCCACAGCTATTCTTGCCCTTTATTCCTCACCATCTACCAAAGTATGGATCTCAGGTATGACCTCCAAATCCTTTCATATCTCAAATGGTATGAGACAGGGTTGCCCACTATCGCCCCTAATATTTGCCCTATTAATGGAACCATTAGCAGAAGCAATTAGAAGTAATCCATTGATTACTGGCCTCCAAGTGGGTGACATGACCCATAAATTAGGATTACTGTATACGTAGATGATGTTATTGTTGTCATGACTAACCCTGAACAATCTCTACCGACTCTCTATGATCTACTACTGCTCTTTGAACAAATATCACTATATAAAATCAACTATACTAAATCCCCTATGCTCGGTATATGCCTAGATAACTCTCTTAAACAATCCCTCTCATGCTCTCCCCCCTTCCTATGGGCCTCAGCTGCAACAATTACTTAGACTTAATTAAAAAATGTAATAACATCTGCACCGAACTCTGCAAAGAAAAAAACCTCCTGGGCCAGTAAGATAGCTCTTACTAAAATGTTCTTGATGTCACACATCTTTTATCTTTTTCAGACTCTCCCAATCACAACTTACTTCAATTGAACGTATCCTCAACAATTTTATATGGGACAGTAAACACCCTAGAGTGAGATAATCCACCCTTTACACTCCTACAGCTAATGCAGGACTGGGAGCACCCAATGCTTATTACAGAGCCATTCTCCTCAACCAAGCCAAACAATGGTGGACAGCCACACCTACAACATCTTGGGTGCTTATAGAAGAAATAGCTCTCTGTTTTCCTAGTTCTCAATTTCTAGCTGCACTTCTCCTGCAACACTGTCCACAACGCTCTTTCCTCAGTACAGTCAATGCCACTATAAAAGCATGGGAAGCTATGCTCCAGCAAAGCAAAGGTTTATCACATCAATCTCTAAACCTTATTCCAATCCAGGCCCTTGAACTTATGTGCTTATGCCTCTCACTTTCCTCCTGGTCGGCAGCTGGAATATGACACATAGGGACTTCTAAGATGGCAGAACTCTATACTCATTCCAGGAGTTGCAGTCCAATTACCATATTCGTCATCAAGACTTCTACAAATACCTTCAAATACGGGATGCACTCCAAGGCATACACTGGTCGGAATCCAACCAAACTATAGAAATTCTGCAATTCTACGAACAACCTAAAATCCCCCAAAATGGGACCTCACAACTCTATAAGGTCCTAAACTCCACTCCTTCAGAACAGAAACACATTTTCAACTTCTCAGCCTCCCCCAAGACCTAGTACCAAACATCCCTTGCCACTCTATGGTTCTCCAAGTGCCTTACTCATTGGGAATCAGCTCAAAAACGACTACACTTCTGGTACTACACGCCTGAAAAACTGCCCAAAACCTTCCCATCTCACCGCCCCACTTTCTGGAGGAACTGTGGAAATGTAGGAACTGCCCCACACATATGGTGGTCTTGCCCAGCAATTTCTGCATTCTGAAAAGATGTATTTGAAATGATCTGGTTTATCACAGGAATATCTCGTAGTGTTACACCACAGTTGGCATTGCTGGGAACTGGGACTAGAGGATTGGCCTCATCCACTCCAACCACTTATCACTCACATATTTATTGTGGCCAGGCTTTCCCTTGCTCGGCAATGGAAATCTGCCACGTCCCTGACTGTATCTAATCTTATAGCAACCCTAAATCAACACTTCTGATTGGAATATATGTTCGCCAAGGCTCACCTAAATATGCCCAAATTTTTCAAAAACTGGAAGCCTTGGATAGCTGACTCTAGAAGTTCCCCACTTATTTAGACAAAGTATCTACTCCCCAGCAGCATCAACGGGGTAAACATGATTGGATAGCATATATGTTCCTAACAGTTCTTTAACCTGTAGTATTGATACTAACCATAAAATAACTGGTGCATATATATCTGACCTTCTATGCTTTAACAAAAAATATATGATGCAATCTCTTCGCTCAATGCCTACAATGTTTGCTTGTTATATAACTCCTAACTCTATATACTTCTGGAAATGATGTGTCTACATCTGTAACCTTTACAAATGTGAATCCTGCAATACCTTTGATAAAAAAATTCATGTAAAAAAAAAAGACATGGATGAGTGACTTTGGGGTGAAGGAACTTGTCTGACCTGCCCAGAGTCCTTACCCCAACCTGACAGAACACCTTTGGGATGAATTAGAGTGGAGTCTGCAAGCCAGGCCTTCTCATCCAACATTAGTGCCTGACGTCACAAATGCGTTTTTGGAAAATGGTCAGACATTCCCATAGACACACTCCTAAACCTTGTGGACAGCCTTCCCTAGAGGAGTTGAAGCTGTTATAGCTACAGAGGGTGAGCCAACTCAATATTGAACCTTACAGACTTATGCCTCGTACACACGGTCGGACATTGATCGGACATTCCGACAACAAAATCCTAGGATTTTTTCCGACGGATGTTGGCTCAAACTTGTCTTGCATACACACGGTCACACAAAGTTGTCTGAAAATCCGATCATTCTGAATGCGGTGACGTAAAGCACATACGTCGGGACTATAAACGGGGCAGTAGCCATTAGCTTTCATCTCTTTATTTATTCTGAGCATGCGTGGCAATTTGTGCGTTGGATTTGTGTACACATGATCGGAATTTCCGACAACGGATTTTGTTGTCAGAAAATTTTATAGCCTGCTCTCAAACTTTGTGTGTCAGAAAATCCAATGGTAAATGTGTGATGGAGCCCACACACGGTTGAAATTTCCGACAACAAGGTCCTATCACGCATTTTCCATCGTTTGTACAGGGCATAAGACTGGGATGCCATTAAAGTTCATGTGCATTTAAAGGCAGGCGCCCCAATACTTTTGGTAATATAGTGTATATACTGTATATATCAAATGCAACGCTAGTGGTCTGTAATGAGGAGATGTAGGTTTTCTATTCATTAGGCTGAACAGGTTGCAGTACTCATCATATAGATCAGTATAACATGAAGTTTTCTAAATATTTAATGTGAAAAGTGTTTACTGTATTGTTTTATCACTGTATTGTATGACTAGTGCAAGTTTCATCCATTTCATTTCAGTTTGGTAGGGTTGCACTTTGGCATCTTTGCCCCCTCATTCTGTATACTGCACTGTAAATTCCCTATTCAACACTACCACAGTCTACACTATATAAATAATCTCAGACACTATGGGGTTCATTTACTAAGAATAGGGAGAAGCAATAGATGGTAGACTCCTAATTGCACCTAACTGAAA
Source organism: Aquarana catesbeiana (assembly GCF_042186555.1). Taxonomy (NCBI): domain Eukaryota; kingdom Metazoa; phylum Chordata; class Amphibia; order Anura; family Ranidae; genus Aquarana; species Aquarana catesbeiana. The sequence continues at coordinate 220,908,191 of NC_133331.1, read as the reverse complement.
CAGCTAAGACTTTAATGTGGAGAACGGAGAAGCACCATCAATTAGGTGAAAGCCTATTTGTAAATGTCAAGTCAGGATAGTCACTTTTCCATAACAGAAAATGCTAAATGTGGTCCCTAGAGAGCATAGGACTGCAGGTTTTAGCCAAGATCCAGTTTGTGTGTAAAAAGAAACAATTGGCAAATGTGGATGTGTTTTGTAGTGTTTTTTACATGTTCTGCAAACAAATGATTTTTTTAACGAATGTTACAGAGTAATGCATACTTTTTTCTAATATTTAAATATATCTATAAAAATTACAGTTATATCTCTAGTATATGATAAATAATTTTTCATATCTAATTCAAAATTTATTAGAATATTTACTATCTTATATATTATGACATAATTATCTAAATCTTAATGACATCAGAGTCCTGCGTGTTTTCCAAGCATGCATGTGGTTCAAAAAGCTTTGGCTGGTGTAGGTGGGGTATAAGATGTCTCTCATGTTATATTAAAACAAACTTTAACCACATCCCTCTTACCTTAACAGAAATTTCCCCTTCACCACTTAATTTGCCTAGCCTGTCTCTTTTGTGTGTGCATTTAGTTTACTCATTTTCAGCTGCTTGCAGCTGCTGTAGTGTGCCTTAAGGGCCAGTTCACACCACGCAGTCCAGTGTGTTTTTTTCTGCATCAAAAAGAGCATGGAGAGTAGGTTATATGGTTTCCAATGGCATAGTTCACACCAGTGTGGACAGTTCCAGGGCGCTCCAGTTCCAGAAAGAATGTGAAACCTGCTGCATTTTTCCTGCACTAGACTGTACTGTAACACATTGAGGATACAAAATAAGGTAGTACTGAGTATTACCAACGAGGCGGACTTTTTACGCTAAGAAACAGTGGAGAAGATATAGCAGTATAAAAAATATAAATTTATTGAAAAATACAAATATCTAAAAACCAATGACAATTGTAACATATAGCATCTATGATTATTGTGCAGTGAGCCCTTGTATGTACATACAAGGGCTTACTGCACAATAATCATAGATGCTATATGTTACAATTGTCATTGTTTTTTAGATATTTGTATTTTTCAATAAATTTATATTTTTTATACTGCTATATCTTCTCCACTGTTTCTTAGCCTAAAAAGTCCGCCTCCCTGGTAATACTCATTTTTGGTGCACTTTCCTCTCTTTTTTTGTGTACTGTAACACAGTAAAATGCATCGAAAATCCATTGGAATAAATCACAAAATGCATCAAAAATGCGCCAGACCCCAGTACAGTGAATAAAAATGAAAAAAGAAGAAAAAAAAACCATCTGGAATGCATCAAAAACACATTAAAACATGCATGCAGAAATGCACCTGGAATGGATCTGGAGTGTGTTTTTGTGGTGTGAACCACCCCTTAGCCCAAGAAAATGACCTATGTGCTCATGCATCCACATATGACTTGTGTGGCAGAGATTAGGGACACTAACTGGGGTCAGCATGGCAAAAATGAGAAATGTGTGTACAAAAAAGTAAAGATTTTTAAATATAACAAACAAACATTTTATTTAGTAACACAGCGCAACACTTTTTTTCATTTCCCTGCCGCACTGGTATTATGTGTGGTTTGTGAAGACAGCTGTGGGAGTTTTGGTTTAGATTTTTGTTAGTAAATAAGTATATATACTATAGAAAATATATGCTCCAAAAAAAAAAATATTAAAACACGGTACTGGCATTATTTAAATAATGAGAAAAAATAAATATTGTATAAGAAGCAAAAAAACACAGCTAAATACAATTACAAAAGAAATGTAAAAGTTCTTAGAACATCTATGTTAGTGTTTCTTTGCATAGTAAAAGTTCTATAGTTACAAGTATTGTATACTTTAATTAATATATATATATATATATATATATATATATATATATATATATATATATATATATATATATGTGTGTGTGTGTGTGTGTGTGTGTGTGTGTGTGTGTGTTATTAATCGGGCTTTAGCAAAGTCAGGTTCCCGCATTTCGAACAACATTTCCAAATTTTGAACACTGGTATTTACTATATACTATAGCACTTCATATAAAAACAACCAAGGGAAGGCAAGTTGTAGTTTTTCTGGTCTGGGCATGCTCAGTTGTGTCACTACTGAACTACTGAGATGTTTGAACTAGGAGAAGTCAATACCTGTTTGGATTTTTTTAAATATATATCACTTTATACAGACACATTTAGAATTTTTATAAAAGCATTTATTTTTTAAAATGTTCAACAAATGTATAGGAAGTATAAGTTGTTTGAGATCATGTTTTAAACAAGATTTTTCTCTGCTGTAAACCTGGTTCTAGGAGGGGAACTTATTTAGAAGGTCGCTAAGTTTTGTGACCACTAGTAAATTTGGAATTGTGACTATTTGTTAGGGATGGGCGAACGGTTTGGCCCGAGCATAGGTTTGGCCTGGACTTTCGTTGTTCGAATGAGCGTTCGACCATTTGTTTGGCCCCCGCCGAACCGACCACAATGCAAAGCAAGCCCTGATTGTCTGAAGCAGTGAAAGCTTTAGCCAATCAGGGCGCAGAGCACTGTCAGAGTCATGATTGGACACAGTCATCATGACTGTATCCAATCATGGCTCATTCCCGCCCAACAGTATAAAAGTATTCTTTCAATGGCAGCCATTTTCAGTGTGATTTTGGGGTTGAGAGAGTGCTATTAGTTAGTTAGTGTGCTATGCTGTGCTATTTTGCTTCAATTGTCAGTGTACAATATTAGTTTAGTGTCAGTCTAGGGATAGTGTGAGTGTAGTGAGGAGGATTATCATTCACCTTTGCATAGTGTGCAGCTAGAGTAGGGACAGCTCAGATAGTTTCACTGTAGTGTAGTGAGACCATGTCATTCTTACATACATTAGTGTAGAGTGGCGACAGCTCAGATAGTTTCAGTGTAGTGTAGTGAGACCGTGTCAGTAATCTTGACATTAGTGTATAGCTAGAGTAGGGACAGTTCAGATAGCATCAGTGCAGTGACCGTTGAACATCGTCTATTTGATTGTGTTACTGGCAGTTTAAGGCCATTTAATTCTGTGTGCATTACTGCTAGTTTAATATAGTTGTTCACTAGTTTAATATAGTTCTGTGTGCATGACTGCCAGTTTAATGCCATTTACTCCTATGTGCGTTACTGCCAGTTTAACGTCATATAGTTTTTTGTGCATTACTGCCAGTTTAATGCCATATAGTTTTGTGCATTACTGCCAGTTTAATGCCATTTACTTTTGAGTGCGTTATTGCCAGTTTAACGCCATATAGTTCTGTGCATCACTGTACGTTTGGCTCATTATATTGCAGTATATTATAGTGCATCTGTTGAGTGTGTCTGTGTAGTGTGAGTACGAAAAATTAAAGTGCACCAAACACCACTTTACATTGATTAAAGTGCATCTACGTACAGATTTCAAATATTTCTTTACATATGCTTATAAGCACCGTCCCTCCCTCCCTATAATGTCTGGGAGGACAACAAGGAGAGGCAGATGTTCCCTTGGCACTGTAAGGGGGCCAGCAACAAATGTGTCCACAGGCAAAGGTGGACGTGATGGTCAGTACTCAGGCAGGGCATCATTTCCTCTGTTTAGTGAGTTTTCCCATGCTATCCAGCCACAGCATGGAGAGGAGGTGGTGGACTGGTTTACTAAACCTTCCTCATCCTCCTGATCCTCTGTCACACAAGCAGAGACAAGTGTGCAGTCCCCTGCAGTTGCCAGAGTGGATAAACCTGCCTCCTTGTCCACACCTATTCCTGCCATAGCCCCAACATCAGCCATTGAGGAGTCAGCTGAGTTATTTGACCAGAGCATCAAGCACTTGCTCCTTGATGATGCCCAGCCATTACTGGATTCAGATGTTGGTTCTGAGGTTGAGGATGACAGGAACATGAGCCTAGAGAGAGGGAGGAACATTGGCATTCATGTCCCCCAAGCCACAGCATATTGCCAAGTTGTCTCCAGTGGTAATGATGAAGATGGAGGAGCTGATGATGATGATGATGATGATGGTGAGATCATTGATGTGACTTGAGTGCCAGATAGAGCAGAGGAGGGAACTGAAGGTGAGGCAGCTCAACCCCAAGTAGGCCAACATCAAGAGTAGAGAGCATCCACTCTATTCCATCACATTCTGCAGCTGTTATCTCCCAGCCCACTCCCCAAAGCTCAGCTGTCTGGGCCTTTTTCAGCACATCTACAGCAGATCGCACTGTTGCTATCTGCAAACTGTCTCAGGCACATCAAACGTGGCAAAAACACCAACCATTTGGGTACCACATGCTTAACTGTCAATCCTGGCAATACACATAAAAGTTCATTTATAAAAATGGCATGGGATTCCCCCTCAGGGGGAATGGATTTTAAGGGGAACCCTGTGCCAAAATAAAAAAAAACGGCGTGGGGTCCCCCCAAAAATCCATACCAGAACCTTATCCGAGCACGCAACCTGGCAGGCCGCAGGAAAATAGGGGGGGTGAGAGCGCCCCCCCTCCTGAACCGTACCAGGCCACTTGCCCTCAACACTGGGAGGGTGCTTTGGGGTAGCCCCCAAAGCACCTTGTCCCCATGTTGATGGGGAGAAGGGCCTCATCCCCACAACCATTGCCCTTTGGTTGTGGGGGTCTGCGGGCAGGGGGCTTATCGGAATCTGGAAGCCCCCTTTAACAAGGGGACCCCCAGATCCCGCCCCCCTGTGTGAATTGGTAATGGGGTATGTACCCCTACTATTTCACAAAAAAAGTGTCAAAAATGTTAAAAAAAGACCATAGACTGTTTTAGACAATTCCTTTATAAATGTCTTATTCTTTCCCCGCTTCTTCTTCCATTGTCTTCTGGTCTTCCTTCGGTGTTCTTCTTCCTCCTCCATCTTGTTCTTCCCCCCGCTTCTTTCTCTATCTTCCTCCGCTTCTTCCTCTGGTTATCTCGTCCAGCATCCTCTTCTCTGCTTTGTCCTCCGATCTGCCTCAATGGGAGTCTCCCGCTGTGTGACGCTTCTGTTCAGGTGACAGCTGTTATATAATGGAGGGCGGGGCCACCCAGTGACCCCCGCCCACCTCTGATGCACTGGGACTTCCCTATGGCTTTCCCTGCGTTGTCAGAGGGGGCAGGGTCACACGTGACCATTAATAAGAGCTGTCACCTGAACAGAAGCGTCACACAGCGGGAGACTCCCATTGAGGTGGATCGGAGGAGGAAGCGGAGAAGAAGATGTCAGACGAGAAGACCGGAGGAAGATAGAGGAAGAAGCGAGGGAAGAACAAGATGGAGGAAGAAGAAGAACACCAAAGGAAGACCAGAAGACGATGGAAGAAGAAGCAGGGAAAGAAGAAGACATTAATAAAGGAATTGTCAAAAACCGTCTATTGTTTTTTTTTAACATTTGTGACACTTTTTTGTGAAATGGTAGGGGTATATTTGTACCCCATTACCAATTCACATAGGTGGGGGACCGGGATCTGGGGGTCCCCTTGTTAAAGGGGGCTTCCAGATTCAGATAAGCCCCCCACCCGCAGACCCTCACAATCACCTGGCAAGGGTTGTGGGGATGAGGCCCTTCTCCCCATCAACATGGGGACAAGGTGCTTTGGGGGGGCTACCCCAAAGCACCCTCCCAATGTTGAGAGCATGTGGCCTGGTACGGTTCAGGAGGGGGGGCGATTTCTCATCCCCCCCTTTTCCTGCGGCCTGCCAAGTTGCGTGCTAGGATAAGGGTCTGGTATGGATTTTTAGGGGGACCCCCACACCATTTTTTTTATTTTGGCGCAGGGTTCCCCTTAATATCCATACCAGACCTGAAGGGCCTGGTATGGAATTTGGGGGGACCCCCACACATTTTTTTTTAATTTTGGTTCGGGGTTCCCCTGTGGGGGAATCCCATGCTGTTTTTATCAATGAACCTTTATGTGTATTGCCGGACCAACAATTCATTATAGCCGCGAGTAGTTTTAAATGACTTTTTTTCCTTTAGAAATGTCATTTTGCTTTCAGACTGTTCTAAACACGGGAAACATGCACCACTTTACAGGCATACTATAGACACCCCCCAGGTACGAAATTTAAAGGAATATTACACTTTTATTGTTTCACTTTAAGCATTAAAATCACTGCTCCCAAAAAAACAGCCGTTTTTAAAACTTTTTTTGCATTGATACATGTCCCCTGGGGCAGGACCCAGATCCCCAAACACTTTTTAAGACAATACCATGCATGTAAGCCTTTCAAATTAGCACTTTTGATTTTTCATGTTCATGTCCCATATACTTTAACGGTGTTCGCACAAATTTTTTGCCTGTTCGCATGTTCTGGTGGGAACAGAACGGGGGGTGTTCGACCCATCCCTACTGCTGACACCTGGTCCAGCAAGCATGGACAGGGACGACATATTTCATTCACAGCACACTGGGTAACACTGCTTGCAACTCAAAAGGATGCAGGACAGGGCTCAGTGTTGCAGCTTGTTGTGCCCCCACATCTCTATACAGCTGGTGGTGATGATACCAGACCTGTGAACTCTACCCTCTCCTCCTCCACCACCTCCAAGACCTCCTCTGCAGAATTGTCCCATGAAAATCAGGTACCCCCTAATCATCTCTGCAGGGACAGGCCCAGACGTGGTTCACACCACACCACCTGGAGCCAGTAATGGTGGTGTCCGGTAATGGCTCAAACCTCCTGTCCGCCCTTAGACAGGGAAAGTTGACACATGTGCATTGCCTGGCACATGTCCTCAATTTTGTGGTGCAGCATTTCCTAAGTATGTACCCAGGGTTGCAAGATGTGCCAAAGCTGGCCAGAAGAGTCTGTAGCCATTTTAGGCAGTCATACACAGCCAGTGCTAGGTTGGCTGAAATTCAGCAGGAAATCCACCTGCTCATAAGCCGCCTGATTTGTGACATGCCCACCGTGTGGAACTCGACTTGGTCAATGTTGCAGTGGCTATACATGCAGCAGAGGGCCATCAGTGAGTACTTGTGCGAATACAGCTCAGGCTGCCTCTGCTTTTTTTTTCCCCATGCCAATGACTGATCGATAAGGGTGCATGCACTGTATTGTCACCATTTGAGGAGGCCACAAGGATGGTGAGCCATGACAGTGCATGCATCAGCTGGAGCAGACTCTGTATGGCATTATGGACAGGGCACTGGAGGCAGAGCAGGACTTCCTTTCCTCTCAAGGCCCACTTTTATCCAGACACCATCATTCCTGTCACAGACACACAGCAGAAGAGAGGGGAGGAGAAGGAGGAGGATTATGGCACTTTCATAGGCTTCAAAGAAGAGGAAGACATGCGGCAATCTGTAAGCGATGGCTTTCCAACCCCAGGACCCTTGGGAGTTGTACATGGCTGAGAGGGGGAAGTTCCAGAAGCTGTCATCCTGAGTGACCCTGAGGAGTCTGCTTCTCAAGACTCAGCAAATTTGAGGCGCATGGGCAACCTCATGCTTAAAAGCCTGCGAAAGGACCCAAGAATACGTGGCATAAAGGAGAAGGATGATTACTGGTTGGCAACCCTCCTTGACCACCGTTATAAGGGGAAGGTCTCAGAACTCATCCCGTCCCCACAGAGAGTGCAGAAGAAAAAATATCTTGAGGACATGTTAAAGAGCATCTTATTGAACATTTTTCCTGACTCCAGTAGGTTACAGTGTCGTGGAAAATGTCGTTTTGAGTCTTATGTTGGTCAAGAGAGGAGTGTTGGAGAAGGCGTCTGCCTAAGTGAGGCATTTGGGAATTTTTTTAGTCCTTGCCGCCCAGGGCTGTCAGCTTCCACATCCCATTGGCAGCGTCTGCATCACATGGTGGATGATTACCTCGGGGCCAAAACAGAGATGGAGAGCTTTCTAGCTGATGATCCACTGACTTACTGGGTCATGAGAATAGACCATTGGCCAGAACTTTGCTCAATATGCTATTGAGTTGTTGGGATGCCCTGCATCCAGCATGCTTTTAGAATGGGCATTCAGTGCTGCAGGAGGTTTCGTTACTGATCATCGAACGTGTCTGTCCACAGACTTCGTGGACTGTTTGTCTTTTAGAAAAATGAATCAGTCCTGGATTACCAGCTATGAAGCCCCTGATGCCGCTGTGACTGATTAAGTCTTTTTGGGAGGTGGAATCTCCGCAGGACTTCGAGGCTGCCTAGCTTTGAGGGTGTTCAATCATTTCATCTGGAAGAATGTTTTTGGTATAGGTTTCATGGGCATAAAATCACACCCAAAGACCATTTTTTCAGCACCTTTTTGACAGGTGCATATCATTGCAATTTTTTTTCCCTTCATCAAGAGCACCTCTATAGGGTTACGGTGGGAAGGCGCCCCCGACACCCAAAGAGTAATCTTTCTGCACCTGTTTGACAGGTGCATATCATTGCAATTTTTTACAGCAAGGCCAATTCTTGATTTCATCAAGGTTACCTCTATACGGTGGAAAGGCGCCACGACACCCAAAGACCAATTTTTACACACCCGTTACTTCTATACAAAGTCAAAGTGACACCAGAATGTATCCAAAAAAATTTCTAATCTTGTTCCCAGTGCATTACATTGTGGCCTCATCATACACACTGGCTCCCCAGCTGTTGCTGAGCAAAATAAAGGCAGCTTGCAGGGAAAATGTCATTTTGTTTGGCTTTATAAATGCAATTATTGCTGCAGCAGATTCTAGACATGGTACAGATCTGCCAGTTTACAGGTAGACTAAGGGGACCCCCCAGGCACTATATGGGAAGGAATGTTTCATTTTTAAGTTTTCACTTTAACCGCTAGCCGCCCGCCGGCTGTCATATGATGGCCAGGCGGCACGGCTCTCCATTTAAACAGGGAATGCGCACGATCGTGTGCACGCATCCCTGTTCCTTCGGTGACGGCGTGTCACGGAGACACCGCTTGCTACTGAGGGGGGTGAACAGCCATTGGGTATGGCTGTTTACCACTCGATGAAGTCACGGCTGATCACAGGTGGTACCATCCCACTTTGCATGGCGCATGCGTGTGATCACGTCGGTGGCGGCGGGTTCCCGGGAACACTGTTCGTCATCGATGCTGGTAAACAGCCATTGGCCGGCGGCTGTTTACCACATGATCAGCTGTGATCCTTTCACAGCCGATCACTAAATGTCAACAAACCACGGTAACAAGATGTTACCGGGTTCTCCTCCTCACACACCGATCATGTGTGAGGAGGAGATTGCGGTAACATCTTGTTACCACTTACAGTGTAAACCAATCACACTGATTGCCCCCCCAATAAAGAGGACCTGTCACCACCCATCAAAGTACCTGTCACAGTTCATCTGAGTACCTGTCCTCTATATGAGTACCTGTCACAGTCCATCAGAGTACCCGAGTACCTGTCACCAGCCCATCAGTGTACCCGAGTACCTGTCACCAGCCCATCAGAGTACCCGAGTACCTGACTGCAGCTCATCAAGTTACTTGAGTACCTATTTGCAGCCCATGCCTCATAGAATATATGTTGTGGTGTTTGCTTTCCAAAATGGGGTCATTTTGTGGGTAATAACACTGGGCTGGTGCTCAAGGACCTTCAAAAGTGTGATAGGTAGGAATGAAATGAGATGAGTAATTTATGTTCCTAGAATGCCTGAAGGTACCACTTCAATGTTGGGCCTCTGTATGTGGCCAGGTTGTGTAAAAGTCTTACACATGTGGTATCGCCATACTCGGGAAGAGTAGCAGAATGTATTTTGGGGTGTCATTTTTGCTATATACATGCTATGTGTTAGAAATATCTTATAAATTAACAACTTTGTGTAAAAAAAATGTGTTTTCTTTTTTTTTCCACAATTTCCCAAAACTTCTGGAAAAAAATGACCGTCCAAAAGACTCATTATGCCTAATAGATTATACGTTGGGGTGTTTGTTTTCCAAAATGGGATCATTTTGTGGGGAATTCCATTGTCCTGGTGCTCCAGGGCCTTCTAATAGGTGGTTGAGAAATGAGATGTGTCATTTATGCTCGTAGAACACCTGAAGGTGCTACTTTAATGTTGGTCCTTTGTATGTGGCCAAGCTGTGTAAAAGTCTCACACATGTGGTATTGCCATACTCGGGAAGAGTAGCAGAATGTATTTTGGGGTGTAATTTGTTGTATGCATATGCTGTGCTTGAGAAATAATCTGATAATATGACAATTTTGTAAAAAAATTTAAAAAATCTTCATTTTGCAAAGAATTGTGGGAAAAAATTACAACTTAAAAAAACTCACCATGCTACTTAATACCTTGGAATGTCTACTTTCTAAAAAAGGGTCATTTGGGGGGTATTTGTACTTTCCTGACTTGTTAGTGTCTCAAGAAATGAGATACACCTGATGTACTGAAGGCCTGATCAGATGTGATCAATTTTCAGTGATTGGCACCATAGTTTGTAGACTCCATAACTTTCACAAAGACCAAATAATATACAGTACACTAATTTGGGTTATTTTTACCAAAGATATGTAGCAGTATAAATTTTGGGCAAAATTTATGAAGAAAAATTACTAATTAGCAAAAATTTATGACAAACAAAGAGAGGCATTTTTTCACAAAATTTACGGTCTTTTTTTTATTTATAGCACAAAAAATAAAAAACCCACTAGTGATTAAATACCACCAAAAGAAAGCTCTATTTGTGTGAAAAAAGGACGCAAGTTTCATATGGATGCAGTGTTGCATGACTGCGTAATTGTCATTCAAACTGTGAGAGCGCTGAAAGCTGAATATTGGTCTAGGCGGGAAGGGGGTGTAAATGCACTGTTTTGAGATGGTTAAAAATAAAAAAAAAACACTGCTCATTTAAAAATGACGTTTTTCACAAACTTTTTTTTAATTTTATTGATACATGTCCCCCAGGGCAGGATCCAGACCCCTATAACAATTGTATGCCCAATTATTGCATATAAACCTTCAAAATGGACACTTTTGATTTTTGATATTCGGGTCCCATTGACTTTAATGGGGTTTGTTATTCGGGTCCGTACTTTCGCGGTGTTCCAAAGTTCTGGTGCAAACCAAACAAGGGTCCGTTCGGCCCATTGCTACTATTTGTTGACTGAGTGCTTTAGTGAATCGTTCATCAGACTAAAAGTAGTCGTAATCCATGGAAGTGAGCCCATTTGCCAACTAGATTCTATAGTAAATCAACCCCTATTTAACTAAACCCCTTTAAGCCATGCCCAATATTAAGTGCAAGGTAAACCTTGCTCACTTATAGCATTGGCACATGTAGCACACCCCATTTTCTTTTTCCCTTGGTCTAGGGCCCAATTTATGGTCCTGTATACAGACCCACTGACTTCATAAAACACCCCTGCTCTGACAGTTATTTTATGCTGTTTATGATTTGGGAGGTTTGCCTTCACTTCCTGTCCTGAAGACAAAACAGGGAGTGAGAGGAAATTGCTGCAAAGTAAGTAGAATTGCTCCCTGATAAAACTGTCATCATAACAGGCTTCCCCATTAGACGAATCCAGCGTACCTCCAGTTTCAATGACAATGTTATTAACAGCAGTAAGAACCTTAGAGAGATTCTAATTCCCCCCTACTCTATCCAAACCAAAGAATACATGTTTGGCTTCATATACACTTCTAACACCAGCATTTTTCTTATTGCTTGGATAAATTAGGAAGATTAAAAGCATCTACCAGGTTTTAATTTCCGTCTGTAACTCCATTGGGTAGATTGTTCCTTACTTCATGTGACACCAATACATGGAACACACCACAAGAAAATCCCTGTCAGATGTTTTATCACTTAAAAAAATAAAATAAAGATTGGTTGTGCCTGTTAAAGAAAATTCCCATCACTTTTTCCACTGAAGGAAAGTAAGAAAATGTTCCCAACAGGAGTACAGAAAACAATGAAAACCTAGCAGAGGCTTTAACCCTTTAGGCTTTAACATTTAGCAGTGGATGAAACATCCCAAGCCTGCAGCTCAACGCTACATCTGCCCCACTCGTTTAGCGGCAGTATTATTACTTGTCACCTAGGCTGTTTGTTAGGAAGTCAGTAGCTGCCTGCATTCAGTTGTCAGCTGGGGGTGTTGGGTGACAGCTTAATGTAGTCAGTAACAGATAGTGTAGATCGGTGGCTGACTGTGAAGTTGTGCCACATCCAAAATATAAAATTATACAAAAAGAAAGAGTTCCCCTATTGGTGGACTTTTTAGGCACGTATAAAAAGGCGTAAAAGAGTATATAGAGTACAGATAAAGTTTATTAAATAGAAAAATACTAAAAAGTATGACAATAATGTAGTGTCTATTATGGGAATGCGAATCAAGCAGTTTTACATTTGTGTATATACAGTGTATAAAACAGTACTCTTGCACCCGACGCGTTTTGGAGTTAGTTAGCCTCCTTCCTCAGGGGTGGGTGTGAGTTAGCAATAGTTCTATATTAGAAAAAATATGTTGAAAAAACAATAATGAGCATGTAGTTATATGTATACATAAACAATTACATGGTATATTTTTCATGTCTTTTTCACTTACATTAACACTGTATTAGCTGACTTGGCATTCCATGAAACTTTAAATTAAAAACAGCGACAATGACACGGTCTGTCTACCCAGTGTGTTCTTGATTCTGAGAGAGAATGCTTGTTTTGCATATTGAAAATGGAATTCCTATATGGATAACAATGAGATTTCTATCAAAAAATTGTATGTATATGGTATTCTCTTCGAAAAAAAGAAGAGAGAACCCATGAGGGGTTCCACCGAGGCCGATAGGCAGGTCCTGCAAAAAAGATCTGATAATAGCAGTGTATAATAGGAGATCTTTTTAATTGTTGGGTATAAAAGTTCATGAATTGATATAATATAAAAAAAAAAAAAAAAAAAGGGACTATCCTATAAAGTTTAGCTCCTACCTGGAGGTGGCTCAATAGATGTCGTTTTAGAGACGTATGGTGAATGGCTGAAAAAAGTAACAAAATAAATAGAGGTTCAATTAATTAAATAGTTAAATCCTGGATGTACCTTATATACTCAAGTATAAGTCGAATTTTTCAGCCCTTTTTTTTGGGCTGAAAGTGTCCCTTTCGACTTATACTCGAGTCACCGCCATCTGTCTGCATGATCAGCGTGTCATGCAGGCAGACGGCGGCCGGCGTCTGATGATAGTGTTCGGAGGCTATTCCAGCTTTCAAAAGCCATGCCTCCTGCTCCTCTGTGATAGGCTGAACAGCTGTCAGTGTACAGCCTATCACGGACATTCTCTCATCCTCATCCGTGGTATGAGAATGAGAGAATGTCTGTGATAGGCAGTCAGCGGTCAGCCTATCACAGACAAGGAGGAGGCGCGGCTTTTGAACTGTGGAATGGCCGCCGAACACTATCATCACACGCCGGCCCCCGTCTGTGGATGGAGATCGCCACAGGGAGGATGGAGATTGCCACAGAGAGGCTGCACAGGAGACAGGTAGGCTGCACATGCACACAGGACACATGCACACAGGACACATGCACACAGGACACATGCACACAGAGACACAGGAACACAGGACACACATGTACAGGTCACACATGTACAGGACACACATGTACAGGACACATGCACAGGGTACAGGTAGGCTGCACAGGACACAGGGAGGCATGCAGCTGCAGATGGGCATTGTTGACCTCTGCATTTCTCACCCTTGTCTTATACTCGGGTCAATAAGTTTTTCCCAGTTTTTTGTGGTAAATTAGGGGCCTCGACTTATACTCGGAACGACTTATACTCGAGTATATACGGTATGTTTCTCAACGGATTATGTAAGAGAGTAATAGAGATACTACATTCCTATGGCATTTAAATGAAAGTCTAAGTCTATTTATTAGAGACCAGTTCATATATGTAAGATAGTAAAAGGTGTAGTTAATTTAATATTGGATTCAGCTGTTAAATTGTTTAAACGAAGCCACAGGCAAGGTCTTAGTGCATAGTTTTCAGACATGTAGTTGGTAAGTCTAGGCTGAAAAGACAGCCATACAAAGATGATTTACTTACATAGCAAGCAGGTAGATGTGTGTCTATTCAGGCCGGTGTCATCCCGCAGACTGCAAGGGATGCCCGGCATGAAAGTATACTGTGTATATAAAGCCTCTCTCCCCCAATCAGCTGTTGATAGAAATTACAACAGCTGATGATGTGGGCGGGAGAGGAGGCAGGTACGAGCCATGTATGGCCCCCCGGGAGGAGTGACTGCCGCCCAGTCCGTGGCGCGCATGCGCGAGCGCTCATGTCGGAACGTGGCCGCGCCCACTCCACCCGCCGACATGTCCGCCGAGGTTGAAAGATGGAGGCCAGTCGAGGATGGATGTATACTGTAGCCTCGCGTAGCGCCGCTGCGGGTTGGATAGCCCGGGCAGCTTGGTGTGCCAGGCGAGCATCAAGTTGATTATGCAATGTGATGATGTGATGTTGCAAGAACATCACCTTCTGTATGGGGAAAAGGAATAAAAAATGTATATAGTTATCCTTGATGTAATTTGCATTTTTTGGAACCAAAAAGACATTGGTGACAGACAGAGTCTCACAGGCTAACATGGCATTATGAGATAGATGAGTATAACTTCATATAACAGTATAAGGTAAGGTATGTAAAATACAATGAAACATGGACAAGAGAATCAGTCAGATCAGACAGAAATGGTTAAAGTACATGATGTTTATGGCAGGATCAACCATAATGTCTTTTCATTCACAGGCAGTCTAGTAATTAGAGCATACAATAATAAAAAAAAAATTACTGTAAACAAGGAGGACTCCTATAAGTATTTGAACATTGGGTCGGAGGCATACATAATCCATAGATATGAATATTAAAATGACAAGCTGGGAATATATATATAGATTAGAGTCGCATAAAGTAGTGAATACTTAAAAGGACTACCATAGAGTATAATGTCCATATACATATAAACATGTTCACATGCATTTTTAAATGCGTCTAGATATATATTGCCAGTTGGACCCAAAATATTTATAATTTCCATGCTGTAAAAGATGTATTAATGAACTGGCCATATGCAGCAAAAGTCTATCATTGACCTATTAGTTTCAACTATAGGGTATAGGTGGAAGAAGATGATAAGAATAGTAAAGAATAAAGAAATAGTGAAATGACAATCAACCGCCTGCATCCAAGTCGTAGAGGGGGAAACCAGAACGGGGGGAAACAGTGGTAGTTATTGTTCCCTACCCCCTGAGGAAAAGCCCTCAAGGAAAGGCTTGAACCAAATTGTTTCATTCAAGCCCAGAGGCTGGGTGGCCTTTAATTTGTATATCCATCGAGATTCCATTTGTAATAGGGTCTTATTTCAGTCTCCCCCTCTGAGACCCGGATGCACGATGAAAAACCTTATTTTTGGGCACTTTCCATTATGTACTAATGTGGTGTGTCTCCCAAGAGGGAGATCGAGGTTGCATGTTTTCATGCATAATATATGTCTATACGCCCTTCTCCAAAACTCCACTTTTGTTTTGCCAATGTAAAAGCATGTGCATTCGTATAGAAGCATATATATTACCCCATGGGTTTTGCAATTGGCGAAATGCTTGGGGTAGAAGGTCTGACCGTTCAGGAGAGTGTTTTTTTTTTCTGTGAGCATGAATAGCATGAATTTACAATAATTGCATGCCCCACATTTAAAAGTTCCCTTGTATTTGCAGTGAGATGTATTTAGTTCCCCCTTATATTCACTGGTGATGATTCTATCCCTCAGAGATGTAGCCCATTTAAAAGTAAAGAGAGGTTTGGGTGGGACAAACGGTCCCAATGCTGGATCACATTGTAGCATATGCCAGTATTTTTCAATAATATTTTTAATTTGTTTTTGTTGGTTGCTGTATTTTGTACTGTTTCTAATGGTATTGATGTCATTTTCATTTTTAGATTTCTCGGAGTGAAGTAGCTCGTTCCTTGGTTGTAAGGAGGCTTTTTTAAAGGATTATTTTAGTGAAGCATGAGAGTAGCCTCGTTGTAACAATCTCTCCCATAATTTATTTGCTTCCATTTTAAAGGTATTATCGCTTGAGCAGTTTCGTCTTACCCTGAGGTACTGGCTATATGGGATAGAGTCCATGAGGGGTTTGGGGTGGAAGCTGGTGGCATGCAAAATTGCATTGCTCGCAGTAGGTTTCCTATATAATCTACTCAAGATGCCCCCCCCCCCTATAGGCTTCTACATCTAAAAATGTAACACAGTGCTTGTCAAACGACATGGTAAAGTTTAAATTGAAGTCATTGCGATTCATCCTCAAGAGGCATTGTTGAAGTAGGTCTGGTGGTCCGTCCCAGATGATGAATATGTCATTGATGTACCGGTACCACCCAAGGATGTGGTCCGTGTACATTGATAGGGTCTCATCACCTAGGAACATGGCCTCCCACTCCCCCAGGTACAGGTTGGCATACGATGGGGCACAACATGTCCCCATGGCAACCCCCTGCACATGGAGGTAGTGGGAGCCATTGAACGTAAATACATTATGAATGAGGATGAATTCTAACAAAGAAATGATGAACTCTCCATATACAGGATCTACATTTTTGGCTTTATGCAAAATATTTTTTTATGGCCGCTAGGCCTTTCTCATGGGAGATCAAGCTATACAGGGATTCAACGTCCACTGTTACTAATAGTGCACTTATGGGGATCCTCAGTTTGTCAATAATTTGCAAAAAATGAAGTGTGTCATTGACAAAGGAAGGTAAGGATGAGACAAACGGTTTTAGAACTTCATCCACTAATTTACTGCCATTCTCACTTATCGCCCCCACACTGGAGATGATTGATCTTCCGGGTGGGTTCTTAGTATCCTTGTGGATTTTTGGTAGTGCATAAAACACCGGGTTGAGGGGGAAGTTGTTCCTGATAAATTCCCAAAGTTGTTTGGTAATTGTAGAGTTGGAGTAGGCCGTATCTACTAACACAGTGGTTCTCAACTCCAGTCCTCAGGACCCACTAACAGGCCAGGTTTTATGTATTACCTTGGGGGAGATGCAGACTAGAATACTGCAATCACTGAGCAGCAAATGATATCACCTGTGATGTATTTCAGTTATCTTGCAAACCTGGCCTGTTAGTGGGTCCTGAGGACCGGAGTTGAGAACCACTGTACTAACAGATAGAAATCATTGTTGTATTTTTTTGGCAATGCTTGCCGGTATCCGGCTTACCATTCCAAGTTGTTTCATATTCTGTTGCACATGTTGACGTATTTTTCATTGTCCAGCAAAACAATGTTTCCACCTTTATCTGTGGCCTTTATAGTAATTTGGTTGTTACTAGAAAGTGCCTTTAATGCTGAGGTTTCTCTTTTAGTTAAGTTATTGGAATGTGTTGTGCGGATTTTCAATTTGTCCAATTCTTTATCAACTAGTTTGAGAAAGGCCGCGGCGTTTGGATGGATACTCGGTGCAGGACAAAAATCTGACATTTTCTTTAGTACAGACTTATTCATTTTAGGGGTCTCATCTGGTGTTTCAATTGATTCCAGAACTTGAGAGAGATCTATATTGTCAATAAGATCAGTTTGATCATTCTCCTTAAGGAGAGAGACCAACTGGTCTAATGTCTGATTTTCTTTTGGCGTAAAGTCCATCGACCCTCCTTGTTTGTGATAGAGTTTTTTAGGATCAGTTTCCGAACAAATCGTTGAAGATCTTTATAAATTTTGAATTTATCCACATCTTGGTTTGGGCAGAAATTTAAGCCTTTTTTTAGGACAGCTATTTCGTCTTGGGAAAGTTTGTATGATGATAGATTAATTATATTGAGCTCAGTCGCATCTTGTTCACTGGCAGGTTCAGAGACGGTTATAGTGCTATCTGTGTGTATGTGTTCAAATTGGGTTGTGTGGGATGGACACCCATAAGGATCCTTTCTAAAAAAGAAGGATCATTAGAAATGGTGTCTAGTGGACCAGTAGTTGAAGTGTTAGATTGGGGAGTGACTTCCCTTGTCACAGTGTGAGTGTTGGTTTGTGTGTTTAATGTCTTCATGGTTGATTCATGTGATGATGTGGAGGAGTTTGTCTTCCTAGGGATGTCCAAGGTTAATTTTTTAGCCCGTTTTCCCTCAGTGGGATCACCATGGTATGTGCGTTTTGTGCTTTGCCCTGTTTTTAATTTGTGAGGGATTTGGGGAGGGGGTTGGGGCAGGTTGGAAGTTTGTTGTGAAGAGGTGTATTGGTGTCCCTGATGGTGGTTATTTTTGTTTAGATTGGATCTACTTTGAGTCCATTTGTATGCTTTGCCATCTTTGAAGGCATTTCTGTCCCAAATAAGTTTTTGTCGTTTTTTCATAAGTATGTCTTTATTGAATGCTTTTAGATGTATTTTCAATCTATCTTCCTTGTTTGTGATAGGTCTCTGGCTTTTAAATTGCTGCAGCTTATTGCATAGGTTTACAATGTCTACATCCAAGTTACTGAATCTTTTTCTATACTTGTCTATTAAGATTACCATTAAGCTCTGTGAACAACTGCGTAATGCTTTTTCCCATTTATCTCTGAATTCCGAGTCCAGGCCGTCAAGGGTAGGGAAGATCTAGACTCGCAATCCCATAGGGTTGATGTCCTCTTTGATGTAGTCTTGGAAAGATCTAACATGCCAATATAGCAAGGATTTTTTCTCGAGGATCTTTGAAAGTCTGGAAAATAGCGAAGAGATTTCTGAGTCTATAGATTCCTTGTCGCCAAAGTCTTTTAAATACCCTTCCATGAGGGTTTCCCAGTCATCACCCGTGAAACTTGTCATGTTGCTTTATAGTTCGAAAGATTTAGTCCAAAAATGTTTTTTTAATACTTTAAATTCTATTGGTTATCTTAAAAATGCATATGATTGCTATGCGCAGAGGGTTACCGATCATAAGCGGGGAGTGGTATCTACTACCAAATATTCTATGACAGATAGTGTAGATTGGCGACCAACTGTGAAGTTGTGCCACATCCAAAATATAAAATTATACAAAAAGAAAGAGTTCCCCTATTGGTGGACTTTTTAGGCATGTATAAAAAAGCGTAAAAGAGTATATAGAGTACAGATAAAGTTTATTAAATAGAAAAATACTAAAAAGTATGACAATAATGTAGCGTCTATTATGGGAATGCAAATCAAGCAGTTTTACATTTGTGTATATACAGGGTATGAAACAGTACTCTTGCACCCAACGTGTTTTGGAGTTAGTTAGCCTCCTTCCTCAGGGGTGGGTGTGAGTTAGCAATAGTTCTATATTAGAAAAAATATGTTGAAAAAACAATAATGAGCATGTAGATATACGTATACGTAAAGAATTACATGGTATATTTTTCATGTCTTTTTCTCTTACATTAACACTGTATTAGCTGACTTGGCATTCCATGAAACTTTAAATTAAAAACAGCGACAATGACACGGTCTGTCTACCCAGTGTGTTCTTGATTCTGAGAGAGAATGCTTGTTTTGCATATTGAAAATGGAATTCCTATATGGATAACGATGAGATTTCTATCAAAAAAATGTATGTATATGGTATTCTCTTTGAAAAAAGAAGAGAGCCCATGAGGGGCGTATAAAAATAAAAACTTGAGGCTCCATTGAGGCCGATAGGCAGGTCCTGCAAAAAATATATTTTTTTTTTTTTTTTTTTTTCTTTCAATAGATTTTTATTTAGGTTTCAGCATTTGTAAAATAACATGTTACTGCCAAGAGAAGCAACAATCGTAGAAGACATAAGTTGTATGGTGTAGAGGCGTGACAAAGCCAAAGCTCACAAGGAACTACGTGGAGAGTAAGAAACAAGGAGCAGTGTACATCAACAGCCGTGTTTAGGGATTATTCCTCAGTTCCAACACCCCTAATGGGTACTAACTGTGTTGGATTCTGAGGAGTGTCACCCCACCCTGATAACCCTAAACGTATTCCTCATACCGCTCCATGCTGTCAGAGGATCTGTAATGAGAGCCTGTAGAAGTACCTATGGGTACCTCCAGATAACTTTGCATATGGCAATGCTGAACTGGAAATTAGTAACCTTATAATAAACCAAGCTGTACCTAATAAACAAACCAAGATAATAAAGGGATAGCGAAAACAGAAAAGAGTATAGAGAGGAAAAAGAGGATAGGAAAATGATGTGTAGATAGAGCGAGAAGCGACGGTGTGGTATTCGCTCCTCCACACTCAAGCAGGTATAGATGAACAGAATAGTGGCCTGGATACGTATTTCGCCCAGGGTTCCCATACTGCCTCGGTTCTGTCTACCGTGTCCAGGAGGATGCTTACTGTTTTCTCCTGAGCCATAATCCAGGATATTTTTCGTTTAACTAACAGAAGTGAGACTGTGGGCTGTTTCCACGCTCGGGCTATTGTCAATTTAGTTCCAATAAGGATGAACCTGATAAGATTGTGGGCCAATTTCGGTACCCCCGGGATGGGAAAGTTCAATAGTGCGTAGTGTGGTGTTTTTGAAATGGATAAATTAGTTATTTTCCTGATAATCCAGAAAATTTTGTTCCATAGATCCCTTATTTTGGGGCATTCCCACCAGATATGAAGCATTGAGCCAATATGCCCACAGTTACAGAAGCATAAGGGGGATGCGGTTGGGAAGATCTTAGCTATCCGCAAAGGGACCATATACCACCTCATTAGAACTTTTAAGTTCGCCTCAACAAGCGCAATATTAAGAATGCCTTTAGAAGCAGTGATGGAAGCTCTGTGCCACTCAGACAGGGTCCATTGTTGTTGTAGATCAGTCTCCCATTCCCTCATGAATAGTGTTTTAGAATCAGCCCTAGCAAGCGCTCGATAAATCACCGTTATTCCCCCCTCTGCTCCATGGCCTGACCACACCACAGTTCATAATCCGTAATGGTCAAAGGTTTGTGAACGGAGCGTCCAAGAGATCTGATAAAGTGGGATATCTGTTGGAGTCTGAACCATTCCGAACCTGGCATGTCAAGTTTACTGGTGCAGTAAGAAAAGGTGAGGGGGCCTGTCGGGTGAACAAAGTGGCCAATCCTATAAAGCCCCTTATCTAACCACCATTGAAAGGCTTTAATGTCTTGACCAGGCGGGAAAAGGGGATTTCTGAAGATGTGGGATAAGGGGCACCAATGGGAGATCAAGTGTGAGTTGAGTCTAAGGGAGTCCCATAGTGTGAAGGAGTGAGAAAGTATGGGTGCAAGTATGGCCGGTCTGGTCTTAGTAGCGCACCAAAGTATGTAATCTAGAGTGTAGTGAGGAATAGCTTGTCTTTCCATACGAACCCAATCAGGGTGAGCAATTTTAGAATATATAGTGGATAATTGAGATAGTTGTGCTGCTTGATAGTACCAGAGTATATTTGGCACACCCACCCCTCCTTGATCTCTACAGCGGAAGAGAGTCCCTTTAGCAATTCTATGCCCCTTGGATCCCCATACAAACTTCATGATTTTTGATTGGAAATTCCGCAGACGGATCTTAGGGATGGGGATAGGTAAAGATCTGAAGAGATACAGGAGGCGGGGCAGAAGGGTCATTTTCACTGAATTCACCCTACCTAGCCAGGAAAGGCCCAGTTTGTCCCATGTGGATAAATCATCCTCCAGTTTACGAAAAATCACAGGAAAGTTGGCTGAATAGAGTTTGTCTACGGTCGCGGTTAAGTTAATCCCTAAATAGGGGAGCGCTGTCTCTGTCCATCCGAACCTAAAGTTGTTTTTAAGATGAGAAACCAACTGGTCTGGTAGGTTAATATTGAGAGCTAGAGATTTGGAATAATTGACCGTAAGTCCCGATACTTTGCCAAAATCATCCAGAACCCTGCATAAAGAAGGAAGGGAGGTAAGCGGTGAAGATATAAAAAGCAAGATGTCGTCAGCGAACAATGCGCATTTGTGCGCATGAGGTCCGCATTGTACCCCTTGTATGTTAGGGTTGTCTCTGATGGAAATGGCCAGGGTCTCGATGATCAAGGCAAAGATTAAAGGAGATAAGGGACATCCCTGTCTAGTGCCGCGGAGAATCTGGAAGGAATTCGAGTGGTAGCCCTGCATTTTAATTTTTGCTTCCGGGGAAGAATAGAGTGCACCGATAATGTTCATAAAGGTTTCACCAAATCCCCATTTTTGCAGGGTAGGGACCAGAAAGGACCAGGAGACGGAATCGAACGCCTTCATGAGATCAAGCGAGAGCAGGAAACCCTTTTGTTGGGGGCCCCCATCCCAACCTGATCCCAACAAGGAAACAATGTCGATTGCCCTCCTGATCTGATCCGGCCCCTGTCGCCTGGGAATAAAGCCCACTTGATCCCTATGTATATAAAGGCCAATGAAGTTGGAAATTCTGTCCGCAATAATTTTTGTTAGGATTTTAAGATCATTATTAAGTAATGATATAGGCCTATAATTGGAGATGCAACTGGGGTCCTTTCCTGGCTTAGGAATCACTGTTATGAACGCCGAATTAGAAGCCTTGTCAAGGGGCGAACCAGATCGAAGCTGATTAAAAAAGCGAGCCAAGTATGGGGAGAGCAATGGGGAGAAGTGCTTATAATATGGGACCGAGAAGCCATCTGGGCCCGGAGCAGAATTATTTTTGAGGTTTTTAATGACTCGTGCTACCTCTTCTATGGAGATCAGAGCCTCTAATTCATCCCTATGCTGTGTCATGATCCGTGGGATCTGTACTGATTCCAGAAAAGAGTCTATAATGTCTGGGGAGGGTTCCTTCTCTACCTTGCTATATAGAGAGCAATAAAAGTCGTGAAAGGCTTCCATAATTTTTTTGGGATTCTGTGTGAGGGAACCGTTACTTAATTTTATTTTAGGGAGCGCATGTGTTCTAATTGTGGGGGTCAACCGTCTGGCTAATCTAGAACCAAGTTTGTCAGTTTGGTAGTAAAACCTACCCCCTCCCATCTGAGGTTCTTTTCTGCTATAGCAGTGAGAGCCAGGTTCAGGGCCGTGCGGGATGATTCCAGCCTATTTGCGGAGTCCGATGAGGGTTTGGATTTGTGCAATAAGCTGAGAGAAGCGAACTCCCCTTCCAGCCTATCAATTTCCAATTTGCGAGCTTTGTGAATTCTAGACGAGATCTGGATTAAGCTACCCCTGATTGCTGCCTTGTGGGCCGCCGACAGGGTGGAAGGGGAGATGCTGTCCACGTCATTCAGACGGAAGTATTCCTGAATGTGTTTTTCAATTTCACACACGTGAGTGGGATTGCTAAGGATGGAGGCGTTTAATCTCCAGTGGAATCCTGAGCGTTGAGGCGGACCTCCATTCAGAGTCATTAGGAGAAGGGAATGGTCCGACCAGGCAGAGTCCTTAATATCTGACCTTTGTATCAGTGGAACATGTTGTTGAAGAATAAAAAAGTGATCTATTCTAGAAAAGGATTGATGCGGGTTGGAGTAGTGCGTGTAATCCCGTGCCTTCGGGTTCATTTCCCGCCAGACATCCACCAAGCCATGATGGAAAATCTGTCTGGCCACATTCAGACTCTGCCTGGTGGGACGTACCCTGTTTTTGCCTGGGGGGCGTGATTTGTCAATTCCCGCGTCAAATGCTATGTTGGAGTCTCCCCCAAAAATGACTAGGCCTTCAGTGAAAGGGGAGAGGGTTTGGAAAAGGGACTTAAAGAACTTTGCCTGTCCCCGGTTTGGCGCATAATATGAAATAAGGGTGTAAAGTTGTTCGTCAATGCGTACCTTTACCAACAAAAATTTACTCTCCGGGTCTCTGAATTCAGAGACCAGGGAGAATTGAGTTCTGCGAGAGAAGAACAGGCCTACACCCTTGGTTTTATTGTCAGAGTTGGCTAAATAAAATCTGGGGAATTTGGCATGAATGAATGAAGGGGAATATGATTTAGGGAAATGTGTTTCCTGTAAAAATAGTATATCTATTTTTTGTGCGTGATAATGTTGGAATACTTTCCTACGTTTCATAGGGGAATTGAGTCCCTGAACGTTGTGGGTAGTAATGCGTAGAGCAGGTCTATGTGAGGAGTGGTCAGCCATGGAGCAGCTTAAGTGAGAAAGCGGGCGATCCCCGAGCACTTACCTTTGATGTAGTGGCCAGTCTCAATATGCATGCATCAGGAGAAAACACTAGGACTTCAAGTTGCTTATCGTGAAGGAGTGAGACCACATCCGTCGCTGCAAGAAAAAGTCGAGAGGCGAGGAAGAGAGGAAAGAAGAAGAAGACAGTTCGAAAAATAAGGAGAAGTGAGCTCCGAGATAGAGGTGAGAACAAAACCACCCCTCTCAGAGAAACAAACACGTTGACCCCCCAATGCGAGGGAGAGACCCGAACCAGGAGTAGCAAGACCACTATGGTTAACCACTCCGAGTGCGGGAGCAGGCGCATTGGACCCGCTCCGTCCTGCGCACCCTAAACTAATATCTCCAAATGAACCAGAAATAGAATATAAACATACATATATGAATATATATATCAGCAAAAAAAAAAAAAAAAAAAAAGAAAAAAGTCCCTTATAGAATAAAAAAAGTGAATGACCGAGACTAGGGGTATAATGGGGGATGAGAGGAGAATGGGGGGAATATCAAGAGCGCTAGCTAATGATATCTGGGTTAGGAGACTGGGGGGGGGAGGGAAGGAGGAGGGGGAAGGAGAAGAAAGGAGCCTATTGGGCCCGACCAGACCCCAGCCTAACTTTTGGGAGAGGGGCAATGATAGTTCCCTCTGGCAGCGTCATTAGAGGCGAGTCTGGTTGTTCAGACCTGCACTTGGAACAGAAAGAACCTAAAGTCCAGTTGGAAGTTCGTGCAGGTTCTGAGGAAAAAAAAAAAAAATTTTTCAGACAGATGAGGAGAAGAGTCAGTTGGGCATAAATGCCATGGGTCAAGGAGGATTCCGACCAGAACAAAAGTAGGAAGTGTATGGTGGAAGGTAGGGATTCCCTCACGATCATGGGGGGAGGCTTTCCTTAGCCTTCTTGTTTTTGGGTGTCATCCAGAGAGAGGACAATGGGCTAGACGGAGGTGGACGTTTGGTCATGCCGGAGGATGCAGTCTGCATAGGGGAAGGCGGATCTTTCGGAAGAAGTCCCAATTTTTGCAGTAGTTGTTCACCTTCTTGGAATGAGGAGAATCGAAAAGGCTTGCCGTTGAAATCAAATTTTAGGCTGAAGGGGAAGAGCCACCAATACTTGATATTCCTTTGTGTAAGAACCGTCAGGAGGGGTTTGAGCGCCCGCCTTTTCTGGATAGTGAAGGGGGAGATATCCACGTAGATTTGTATCTGGTGTCCCATCAGCTGGAACTGTGGGGTGGTACGGGCTCTCCTCATGATTTCCTCCTTGACACTGTAGTGGTGTGTGGTTTGACCACAATGTCGCGTGGCAGGCCATCCTGGCGGGGAGGTCCCAGTGCCCTAAGCGCACGATCGAGCTCCAACCTGTGTGTTCGGATGTCAGGGATAAGATGTTTAATTAGGGAATGGACTGCATCCGGGACGTCCGTGACGGACTCAGGCAGACCCCTGATCCTAAAATTTAGTCTTCTGGATCTGTTCTCCAGGTCATCTATTTTCGCCATAGCGCCCTCAAATTGGTCATGCAAATCTTGAAAGCGATCGGTGTTTTGATTAACTCGATCGATCGTAGCATCAACTTTGTTTTCAATTGAATATAAAGAGCTGCGCTTAGAACAATGATTTAGGTATGCTGCCCCCCTTAAAAGAGCTTCCCTAGGGATTCTCTGCTGATTGAGATTGTGTTGACAAGGGGTATGGCGCTCCCTATGGGGTAATGTATGGGAGGGGTGGTTTGTTGTGTTCTCAGGTGGTTTCCCCCAATGTAATCCTAATAGAGGTACCTAGTACCCGCAGGGAAACTTAATTACCATAAACATATATATCTGTACCTGCACACATACATATATATACGTACACCCATATATACCAGCAGAGATAAACAGTTGTTGTGGACAAGGAACTATCTTCAGTGGTGGTTCACTCAGAACCCTATATTAAGGGGTGTGAGCTAAGACCCCTACAGCTGTGATAGGTCTGCACCATATACCTATTTGCAAACGCATGTGAAAGCTGCAAGGCCTTCGTCAAGGCACCCTGTATTACTTGCAGTCCTAACACTAAATTTATAAGTGTCTCCACAGTGGAAGCACATGCATTGAATGGATAGGTGTGAGACAGGTGAGCCTGGAGGCTGCCCTAGCCCCCTTAAAGGGACAGGACACACACTGGACACCCAGCAAGAGCAGCAAAGGCGTCCAGTGTGTCCCCGACCCAAATATACAAACGTTAACAAGACACTGGTCACCGCCCACACCCATAACTGGCCTTCACAGTAAGGAGCACATGGAGGGCATATACATACAAGAAAAGGACAATTCCATAGCTCAACTCACCAACCAGTCTGCTGACCAACCAAATTTACCTGTCTAACCGTATGTTAAAAGCAGGTTTGTATATTTGGGTCGGGGACACACTGGACACCTTTGCTGCTCTTGCTGGGTGTCCAGTGTGTGTCCTGTCCCTTTAAGGGGGCTAGGGCGGCCTCCAGGCTCACCTGTCTCACACCTATCCATTCAATGCATGTGCTTCCACTGTGGAGACACTTATAAATTTAGTGTTAGGACTGCAAGTAATACAGGGTGCCTTGACGAGGCCTTGCAGCTTTCACATGCGTTTGCAAATGTGTGCTAACTAAACCCCTGCTTTTAACATACGGTTAGACAGGTAAATTTGGTTGGTCAGCAGACTGGTTGGTGAGTTGAGCTATGGAATTGTCCTTTTCTTGTATGTATATGCCCTCCATGTGCTCCTTACTGTGAAGGCCAGTTATGGGTGTGGGCGGTGACCAGTGTCTTGTTAACGTTTGTATATTTGGGTCGGGGACACACTGGACGCCTTTGCTGCTCTTGCTGGGTGTCCAGTGTGTGTCCTGTCCCTTTAAGGGGGCTAGGGCGGCCTCCAGGCTCACCTGTCTCACACCTATCCATTCAATGCATGTGCTTCCACTGTGGAGACACTTATAAATTTAGTGTTAGGACTGCAAGTAATACAGGGTGCCTTGACGAGGCCTTGCAGCTTTCACATGCGTTTGCAAATGTGTGCTAACTAAACCCCTGCTTTTAACATACGGTTAGACAGGTAAATTTGGTTGGTCAGCAGACTGGTTGGTGAGTTGAGCTATGGAATTGTCCTTTTCTTGTATGTATATGCCCTCCATGTGCTCCTTACTGTGAAGGCCAGTTATGGGTGTGGGCGGTGACCAGTGTCTTGTTAACGTTTGTATATTTGGGTCGGGGACACACTGGACGCCTTTGCTGCTCTTGCTGGGTGTCCAGTGTGTGTCCTGTCCCTTTAAGGGGGCTAGGGCGGCCTCCAGGCTCACCTGTCTCACACCTATCCATTCAATGCATGTGCTTCCACTGGCCAGCTCACACACAGGTGGGGCTGATCAGAAACTAAAGGAGACTTTAGTTTCTGATCAGCCCCACCTGTGTGTGAGCTGGCCAGCGTTTGCTCAGTCTACGGAGGGAGCCATTGTGAACACTGAACCCAATAGTAAGGAAACTACCTGGATGCTCGGTAGGACGGTGGGGGAGAGAAAATTGTGACCGCAATACCCCATGCAATCTGTCCCGTCTGAGGTTGGTGGATCCGGGAACCCATTGGGAAAACCAACAGCACGGAAACCATCCCGAATGCCCCGCATGACTGTTGTGGAGAGGAGACCGTGATTAAGACATCCTATGCTGGTTGCCCCTTCTGGGGCTGTTGGATCTGGTGAGTGGGGACCCGTAAGGGGGAGCACAAAAGTCACAGGAATTATCCGAGAGCACTCAAGTCACGAAATTGCTTGGAACACTGGGTCTGAACAAGTTATTTCACTTCAAGGACTATAATCACCGAAAAATTGTTAACTGGGTTTTGTTTGCACTAATTTTGATTATAATATGTTTCTTTGCACTAACTTTGATTATAATATGTAATGTTTTGGCAACATACCTTTATATATATTTATTTCGCACTGTTTAAGCAGAGTTTATTTATATTTATGGTTTGGATTATTTTGCACTAGTAGAGTATACATATGTCCTACACATATGCGGCATAGTTATCTCACTTTGTGGTGGTATATGGTGCAGACTAGGGATGAGCTTCGAGTTCGAGTCGAACTCATGTTCGACTCGAACATTGGCTGTTCGCAAGTTCACCGAACAGCGAACAATTTGGGGTGTTCGCGGCAAATTCGAATGCCGCGGAACACCCTTTAAAAGTCTATGGGAGAAATCAAAAGTGCTAATTTTAAAGGCTAATATGCAAGTTATTGTCATAAAAAGTGTTTGGGGACCTGGGTCCTGCCCCAGGGGACATGGATCAATGCAAAAAAAAGTTTTAAAAACGGCCGTTTTTTCAGGAGCAGTGATTTTAATAATACTTAAAGTCAATCAATAAAAGTGTAATATCCCTTTAAATTTCGTACCTGGGGGGTGTCTATAGTGTGCCTGTAAAGGGGCGCATGTTTCCTGTGTTTAGAACAGTCTGACAGCAAAATGACATTTTGAAGGAAAAAACTCATTTAAAACTACTCGCGGCTATTGCATTGCCGACAATACACATAGAAGTTCATTGATAAAAACGGCATGGGAATTCCCCAAAGGGGAACCCCGAACCAAAATAAAAAAAAAAAAATGACGTGGGGGTCCCCCTAAATTCCATACCAGGCCCTTCAGGTCTGGGATGGATATTAAGGGGAACCCCGGCCAAAATTTAAAAAAAAAAATGACGTGGGGTTCCCCCTAAATTCCATACCAGACCCTTCAGGTCTGGTATGGATTTTAAGGGGAACCCCGCGCCAAAAAAAAAAAAAAAAAAAACGGCGTGGGGTCCCCCCAAAAATCCATACCAGACCCTTATCCGAGCACGCAACCTGGCAGGCCGCAGGAAAAGAGGGGGGGACAAGAGTGCGGCCCCCCCTCCCTCCTGAACCGTACCAGGCCACATGCCCTCAACATTGGGAGGGTGCTTTGGGGTAGCCCCCCAAAACACCTTGTCCCCATGTTGATGAGGACAAGGGCCTCATCCTCACAACCCTGGCCGGTGGTTGTGAGGGTTTGCGGGCGGGGGGCTTATCGGAATCTGGAAGCCCCCTTTAACAAGGTGACCCCCAGATCCCGGCCCCCCCCCTGTGTGAAATGGTAAGGGGGTACATAAGTACCCCTACCATTTCACGAAAAAAGTGTCAAAAATGTTAAAAATGACAAGAGACAGTTTTTGACAATTCCTTTATTTAAATGCTTCTTCTTTCTTCTATCTTGCTTCATCTTCTGGTTCTTCTGG
Organism: Aquarana catesbeiana; assembly: GCF_042186555.1. Lineage (NCBI taxonomy): Eukaryota > Metazoa > Chordata > Amphibia > Anura > Ranidae > Aquarana > Aquarana catesbeiana. Next base: position 220,878,868 of record NC_133331.1, on the reverse strand, counting down.
CTCTTCTGGTTCTTCTGGTTCTTCCTCCGGCGTTCTCGTCCAGCATCTCCTCCGCGGCGTCTTCTGTCTTCTTCTCCTCGGGCCGCTCCGCACCCATGGCATGGGGGGGAGGCTCCCGCTCTTCTCTTCTTCTCTTCTTCTTTTCTTCTTTTCTTCTTTTCTTCTCTTCTTCTCTTCTTCTTCATTTTCTTCTCCGGGCCGCTCCGCAATCCATGCTGGCATGGAGGGAGGCTCCCGCTGTGTGACGGCGCTCCTCGTCTGACAGTTCTTAAATAACGGAGGGGGGCGGGGCCACCCGGTGACCCCGCCCCCCTCTGACGCACGGTGACTTGACGGGACTTCCCTGTGGCATTCCCCGTGACGTCACAGGGAAGTCCCGTCAAGTCACCGTGCGTCAGAGGGGGGCGGGGTCACCGGGTGGCCCCGCCCCCCTCCGTTATTTAAGAACTGTCAGACGAGGAGCGCCGTCACACAGCGGGAGCCTCCCTCCATGCCAGCATGGATTGCGGAGCGGCCCGGAGAAGAAAATGAAGAAGAAGAGAAGAAGAGAAGAAAAGAAGAAAAGAAGAAAAGAAGAAGAGAAGAAGAGAAGAGCGGGAGCCTCCCCCCCATGCCATGGGTGCGGAGCGGCCCGAGGAGAAGAAGACAGAAGACGCCGCGGAGGAGATGCTGGACGAGAACGCCGGAGGAAGAACCAGAAGAACCAGAAGAGCCAGAAGAACCAGAAGATGAAGCAAGATAGAAGAAAGAAGAAGCATTTAAATAAAGGAATTGTCAAAAACTGTCTCTTGTCATTTTTAACATTTTTGACACTTTTTTCGTGAAATGGTAGGGGTACTTATGTACCCCCTTACCATTTCACACAGGGGGGGGGCCGGGATCTGGGGGTCACCTTGTTAAAGGGGGCTTCCAGATTCCGATAAGCCCCCCGCCCGCAGACCCCCACAACCACCGGCCAGGGTTGTGGGGATGAGGCCCTTGTCCTCATCAACATGGGGACAAGGTGTTTTGGGGGGCTACCCCAAAGCACCCTCCCAATGTTGAGGGCATGTGGCCTGGTACGGTTCAGGAGGGAGGGGGGGCCGCACTCTCGTCCCCCCCTCTTTTCCTGCGGCCTGCCAGGTTGCGTGCTCGGATAAGGGTCTGGTATGGATTTTTGGGGGGACCCCACGCCGTTTTTTTTTTTTTTTTTGGCGCGGGGTTCCCCTTAAAATCCATACCAGACCTGAAGGGTCTGGTATGGAATTTAGGGGGAACCCCACGTCATTTTTTTTTTAAATTTTGGCCGGGGTTCCCCTTAATATCCATCCCAGACCTGAAGGGCCTGGTATGGAATTTAGGGGGACCCCCACGTCATTTTTTTTTTTTAATTTTGGTTCGGGGTTCCCCTTTGGGGAATTCCCATGCCGTTTTTATCAATGAACTTCTATGTGTATTGTCGGCAATGCAATAGCCGCGGGTAGTTTTAAATGAGTTTTTTCCTTCAAAATGTCATTTTGCTGTCAGACTGTTCTAAACACAGGAAACATGCGCCCCTTTACAGGCACACTATAGACACCCCCCAGGTACGAAATTTAAAGGGATATTACACTTTTATTGTTTGACTTTAAGCATTATTAAAATCACTGCTCCTGAAAAAACGGCCGTTTTTAAAACTTTTTTTTGCATTGATCCATGTCCCCTGGGGCAGGACCCAGGTCCCCAAACACTTTTTATGACAATAACTTGCATATAAGCCTTGAAAATTAGCACTTTTGATTATTCATGTTCGTGTCCCATAGACTTTAACGGTGTTCGCATGTTCGAACGAACTTTTTTCCTGTTCGCATGTTCTGGTGCGAACCGAACAGGGGGGTGTTCGGCTCATCCCTAGTGCAGACCTATCACAGCTGTAGGGGTCTTAGCTCACACCCCTTAATATAGGGTTCTGAGTGAACCATCACTGAAGATAGTTCCTTGTCCACAACAACTGTTTATCTCTGCTGGTATATATGGGTGTACGTATATATATGTATGTGTGCAGGTACAGATATATATGTTTATGGTAATTAAGTTTCCCTGCGGGTACTAGGTACCTCTATTAGGATTACATTGGGGGAAACCACCTGAGAACACAACAAACCACCCCTCCCATACATTACCCCATAGGGAGCGCCATACCCCTTGTCAACACAATCTCAACTTTGTTTTCAATGTTTTCAATGCGGGAGCCTAGGAGTTGGAGGTCCGCCTTAATGTCAGAGGTAATTCTGGAAGCAGTCTGAGCAAGGCCCCTATCCAGCATTTCTGCAAATTTAGAGAATATGAAGGTAATGTCCTGGGGCTGTAAGGCAGGAGGGTCTGTCTCCTGATATGAGACATTAGGCCTGGGTGGATGGGCGCCTGAGGGGGACAGTAGCTTGTGCATCCCATCCAGGGTCTGGTCCAGGAGGGATACTCTGGTGGCTGGTGACAGAGGACCTTCGCTGGTTGTGGGTGAGGGGGCTACTCCACATACCTCCTCATGTAAAGCATCCCGCCATGCAGGAGAGCCTGAGCTCCCTGTGAGAGTCTCGTGAGGCGGCCGTTCCGCCGCCATCTTGGAAATTTCGTCTGCCCCTGTGAGCGCTGGAAATCGGGCTGTGAGTCCTCTCCTTGTCGCTCCCACCAGTATCCACTCGTGGCCGTGTGATCACGGTCCCCTCCGGTCCCGTTCTGGCGGTGTGGGGGCTGATAAAAGCGCTGCAGGGTGCGCCTAATAGACGGAGCGGTGCGGAGCTCTGTGTTCAGTCAGCCATCACAGAGCGCCGCGCATGCGCACCTGCAAAAAAGAATTTTATACGCCCCTCATGGGCTCTCTTCTTTTTTTCGAAGACAATGCCATATACATACAATTTTTTGATAGAAATCTCATTGTTATCCATATAGGAATTCCATTTTCAATATGCAAAACAAGCATTCTCTCTCGGAATTAAGAACACACTGGGTAGACAGACCGTGTCATTGTCGCTATTTTTAATTTAAAGTTTCATGGAATGCCAAGTCAGCTAATACAGTGTTAATGTAAGTGAAAAAGACATGAAAAATATACCATGTAATTCTTTACGTATACATATATCTACATGCTCATTATTGTTTTTTCAACATATTTTTTCTAATATAGAACTATTGCTAACTCACACCCACACCTGAGGAAGGAGGCTAACTAACTCCGAAACGCGTCAGTGCAAGAGTACTGTTTTATACACTGTATATACACAAATGTAAAACTGCTTGATTTGCATTCCCATAATAGACACTACATTATTGTCATACTTTTTAGTATTTTTCTATTTAATAAACTTTATCTGTACTCTATGCACTCTTTTACGCCTTTTTATATATGCCTAAAAAAGTCCAATAATAGGGGAACTCTTTCTTTTTGTATAATGTAGTCAGTAGGGATGAGCCGAACACCCCCAGTTCGGTTTGCGACAGAACATGCGAACGGACCGAAAGTTTGCGCAAACATTCGAACACTGTTAGTCTTTGAGACCTGAATGTGAAAGATCAAAAGTGCAAATTTTAAAGGCTAATATGCAAGCTATTGTACTAAAAGGTGTTTGGGGACCCGGGTCCTGCCCCAGGGGACATGTATCAATGCAAAAAAAAGTTTTAAAAACGGCCATTTTTTCAGGAGCAGTGATTTTAATAATGCTTAAAGTGAAAAAATAAAAGTGAAATATTCCTTTAAATTTCGTACCTGGGGGGGACTATAGTATGCCTGTAAAGTGGCGCATCTTTCCAGTGTTTAGAACAGTCCCTGCACAAAATGACATTTCTAAAGGAATAAAAGTCATTTAAAACTGCTTGTGGCTGTAATGTAATGTCGGGTCCCGGCAATATGGATGAAAATTATTGAGAAAAACGGCATGGGTACCCCCCCAGCCCATTACCAGGTCCTTTGGGTCTTGTATGGATATTAAGGGGAACCCCGCACCCAAATTAAAAAAAAGAAAAGGCATAGGGCCCCAAGGCCCTATATACTCTTAACAGCAGTATACAGGAAGTCCAAACAAGACAGGGACTATAGGTTTGTTCTTAAGTTGAATCTGTGTGTAATTTGGAACAGGTACATTTTTGTAAGTGTAGCTCCAGCCAAAAAAATCTATTTTTAGGCTTTTTGGATAACATAGGGAAGGGTTAACCCCCATGTAACATTTGTTTTGCTGTTTGTGCCCCTGTTCAAAAGATTTCACCTCACTTTCTGTCAAAATGACAATTGGATTTTGAAATTTTGGGTTATTAGGGAAACAAGGATTGGTTATAAAGCATCAGTGGAGACACCTTTTTCCCATAATACGCGTCCTAGGGGTAGATTTCCTCTCACTTCCTGTTGTCTCCCTCCTTTTGTAAGTAGGAGTCATTTGTAAGTCGGATGTTTGAAAGTAGCGGACCACCTGTATATACTATACGGCATGTCCTGTATACTCTGCAGAAAATTGGACCTTAGGTGTTGGTGGTACCAGAACACTGTAAGCCCTCGCAGTTACTCTTGGTGGGTGCTGGAACGGGCCCTGCTGTGAAATATTATCTCAAGAATTGTAATTACATGCCCCTGTTGAACAGAGGCAGAAAAATTGGGACTTTGGTGGTGGTGTTGATGGTGCCACAACACTGTAAGCCCTCACAGTTACTCTTGGTGGGTGCAGGAACGGGCCCTGCTGTGAAATATTAGATCAAAAATTGTAATTACACGTCCCTGTTAAACAGGGAGAGAAAAATTGGGTCTTAGGCAGTGGTGATGGTGCCACAACACTGTAACCCCTCACAGATTCTGTTGTTGAGTGCAGAAATGAGCCCTGTTGTGAAATATTAGAGCAAATATTGTAATTACATGCCCCGTTAAACAGGGGAAGAAACATTGGGCCTTAGGAGGTGGTGGTGGTGCCACAACACTGCAACCCCTCACAGATACTCTAGTTGAGCACAGGAACGAGCCCTGCTGTTAAATATTTGATCAAAAATTGTAATTACACTCTCCTGTTAAACAGGGGCAGAAAAATTGGGCCTTAAGCACTGGTGGTGGTGCCACAACACTGCAAACCCTCACAGATACTTTAGTTGAGCGCAAGAATGAGCCCTGCTGCAAAAAATTACAGCAAAAATTATAATTATACGCCCCCGATAAACAGGGGCAAAAAAATTGGGCCTTAGGCACTGGTGGTGGTGCCCTGAATCAAAAATGTTCTTAGAAGCTATCAACATGAACACTGAGGAGGAATATGATAGTCACTCAGCATAGGCAGTCTTCAAGGGATCTCACATTCATAGAAAAATTAATCGGTTACATCAGCATCAGGTGCTTGGTAGCTGGTGATCCAAGACTGATTCATTTTCATGAAGGTGAGCAGATAAACTGAGTATGTGGACAGGCGCACTCTGTGATTGGTTACAAAGCCTCCAGCAGCACTGAATGTGCGTTCAGAAAGAACGCTGGATGCAGGACAGGCCAGTAGCTCAATTGCATATGGTGCAAGCTCTGGCCAGTGATCCATCCTCAAGACCCAGTAACCCAGTGGATTTTCGGTTGGAAAGCTATCCAAATCTGATCTTGCCCCTAGGTATTCCTGCACCATGTAAATCAGACGCTGGCAATGGTTGCTGGAACTGATCAGACCTTGGGGCTGCGGACTAAAGAATTGTCTGAATGCATCGGTCAGACGGCTATCTTCTTCACCGCTCCTCCTGTGATTGACCAAAGCCTCAGCAACACGTTTTCCAGGAGAACCAGGAAATTGTAACCTCCCAGGCTCTGGAAACGCATTGCACAAACCTTTCTGCAAGGCCTCCCAAAGATGTTCCGTCCTCTGCTCCCTCTGCGAAGGTTGGATAAGTTCCGCAACCTTACCCTTGTAACATGGATCAAGAAGGGTTGCCAGCCAGTAATGATCCCTCTCCTTGATACCACGAATCCTTTTTGCAGGGTTTGCAGGATCAGGGAGGCCATGCAGTGAAGGTTTGCTGAGGCATTCGATCCGGAATCCTCTGGGTCACTAAGGATGACATGATCCACAGCCACCTCCTCCCAGCCACGTACAAGTCCATGGGTTTCTGGGGACTGAAAACGATCCCTTGAAGACTGCTGCTGATGCTGAGTGCTAGGCTCCACCTTCATGCTGACACAATCCTCCTCCTCCTCCTTCTCTTCCTGTGTGATCGGTGGGCCTGCAGGAATACTGTCTGGATAAAGGGGGCCTTGAGAGATAAGGAAGTCCTCCTCTTCCTCCCTCTGTTGTGCCTCAGGTGCCCTGTCCATTATTCCACGAAACGTGTGCTCCAACAGGAAGACAAGAGGGACAGTATCACTGATGCATGCACTGTCACTGCTCACCATCCTCGTGGTATCCTCAAATGGTGACAGGACAGTGCATGCATCCTTGATCAGTAGCCACTGGCATGGCAAAAAAAAAGCCAAGCTCCTCTGACCCTGTCCTGGTGCCATACTTACACAGGTACACATTGATGGCCCTCTGCTGCATGTGCAGCCACTGCAGCATTGCCAAAGTTGAGTTCCACCTGGTGGGCATTTCACAAATGAGGCAGTTCTTGGGCAGGCTGCATTCCTTTTGAAGGTCAGCCAGCCGAGCACTGGCATTATATGACCAGCGGAAATGCCCACAGACTTTCCTGGCCTGCCTCAGGAGATCCTGTAAGCCCGGGTACCTGCACAAGAACTGCTGTGCCACCAAATTAAGGATGTGAGCCAAACAGGGAACATGGGTCAAGTGTCCTTGTCAGAGGGTGGAGAGGAGGTTGGTGCCATTGTCGTAAACCCCCATTCCTGGCTGAAGCTGGCATGGCGTCAACCACCTCTGAGTCTGCCCCTGCAGAGCTGTCAGAATCTTTGCCCCAGTGTGGCTCCTGTCCCCTAAGCAGACCAACTCAAGCACTGCATGCTTGCATAGCCCCTTGAACGCCTAGGGAGCACCGCTGGTTTTGAGGACAAATCTGCAGAGGAGATAGAGGCCATAGAGGAAGAAGAAGAGGAGGGGGTGGAAGAGAGAGGTGTGGCAGAATCACCACTACTAGCATTTTGGAGGCATGGTGGAGGAACAAGCTCCAACAATACTGCACCCTGTCCTGCATCCTTCCCAGCTGCCAGTAGAGTTACCCAGTGCGCCGTGAAAGAAAGGTAACGTCCCTGTCCATGCCTGCTGGACCATGAGTCAGCAGTAATATGCACCTTACTGCTGACTGGAATGACCTTCCATGAAAAGAAATGGTGCTTAGGAATCTGCCACTGAGGTACCGCACATTCCACAAATTCACGAAAGGGGGCAGAGTCTACCAGCTGAAAAGGCAGCATTTGGAGTGCTAGCAATTTAGCCACGTTGGCATCCAGCCGCTGAGCATGTGGATGGCTGGGACTGAATTTCTTTTGATGGTTTAGCAACTGGGGTAGGGAAATTTGCCTGCTACAATCGGATGTTGGTGTAGCGATAGCAGATTGCCCGCAAGTACTTGGCACACCTATATCTACACCTTCATTCCATTCAGTACAGGTTTCTGAGAGGACTGAAGGTATAGTGGGGTCCCAGCTGATGAAGAGCAAGGAGAGGTCCGCATTGTTCATTGGTGTGGGTCTGCTGCACACGTATCAAAAAAGGCCCACACTAAAGAACTTTTCAAAATACGCAGGGAGTCAGCAGCGCCCTGCACATGCGGAGCTCTGCGGTGTGATGCAGTCGGGTGGCTGCCCTTAAGCTGGCCCCTGGAGGGCATCCTGCCTCATTGGAGATGTGCCTCCTCCTCTCTTCTATCAGGCACCCATGTAGAGTCAGTGACCTCATCATCCCTTCCCTCCTCATCACTGGAGCAAACCTGGCAGTATGCTGCAGCTGGGGGAACATGACTGCAATTTCTTGTCCTTCTGGGGCACCCCCTCTCTCTGGGACCACGTTACTGCCTTCCTCAACCTGGGTACCATCATCGGAGCCTTCAAAACGCTGTGCATCCTCCTGCACCATGTACCTAACACTGTGGTCGAACAGTTCAGGGGACTCCTCCGTGAATGATGGTGGGACTAGGGAAGGAGTGACTGATGACATTGAGTCGATGGAATAGGCCGCTTTGGCAGCTGCATTGGCAGGCAAACTACTCTGATCCTGGGTGATAGAGGATGAGGAGGATGAGGACGGCTTAGTTATCCACTCTACCAACTCTTCTGCATGTTGTGGATCAACACAGCCAGCTGCCGAAAAAAGGACAAGCGTGCCCCACGGCCAGGTGCTGAAGATGCACCGTGTCCATGACCAGCATTGTTGGCTGTAGACACAGAGCCTGCTTGCCCTCTTTTAGTGGCCTGTAAGCATCTGCCTCTCCTTGGTGGCCTTCCAGACATGCTGTAAAATTTTATTAGCAAAACACCACCTGAATTTTACTAGAAAATGTACACCAGGAATGGCCTGCAGTCAGATATAGGCTTGACTAGAATGCAGTGGATATATATGTAGGAGACTATATATATATATTATGCACTGCAGATCACTGAATCACCTGCCTGCCTTCCTGCAAGTATATTTGAAAACATACACCAGGAATGGCCTGCAGTCAGATATAGGCTTGGCTAGACTAGATTGCAGTGTATATATATGTGGAGACTGTATATATATTTTATGCACTGCAGATCACTGAATCACCTGCCTTCCTGAAAGTGTATTTGAAAACATACACCAGGAATGGCCTGCAGTCAGATATAGGCTTGGCTAGATTAGAATGCAGTGGATATATATGTAGGAGACTGTATATATATTTTATGCAATGCAGATCACTAAATCACCTGCCTGAAAATATATTTGAAAACATACACCAGGAATGGCCTGCAGTCAGATATAGGCTTGGTTAGACTAGAATGCAGTGGATATATGTGTAGGAGACTGTATATATATTTTATGCACTGCAGATCACTGAATCGCCTGCCTGCCTGAAAGTATATTTGAAAACGTACACTAGGAATGGCCTGCAGTCAGATATAGGCTTGGCTAGACTGGAATGCAGTGGATATATATATGTAGGAGACTGTATATATATTTAATACACTGCAAATCACTGAATCACCTGCCTGAAAGTGTATTTGAGATTCTGATGTGCGGTGGTTGTGGGGAAGAGGCCCTTGTCCTCAACATGGTGACAAGGTGCTTTGTCTGCGGGCCCCCCTGGCAAGGTACCTTTTCCCTGTTAAGGGAATGTGGCCTGATATGGTTCAGAGGGGTGAATGTTCATCCCCCTCCCCATTCCTGGCCAGCTAGGCTGAATGCTTGGATAAGGGTTTAGTATGATTTTTTAAATGTTAGTTTTGCTGTAGCACATTGTATACAGTGCATTGTGCAGGTACCCTCTGGCACTCCCCATATCATCCATTTGACAATCAGTTGCCAATTAGCCTAGAAAACACTCAGAAGTGATGTTAAAGATTCAGTTCCCTTTGAGTTCAGTGGAGTTAAAGTTACCATTCAAAACTTTTGAGCTGTTTGGCAAACATTCCACGATCTAAACACAAGAAAAGAATCCCTGGATTCAGATCTTCCCATTCAAAATGTATTATGATCCCTGTCCTTCCACTGTTGTGTTCAAGTAATCTTTATTGAATTTTTTGAACAAGTATAGAGGAAGGAAAAAGAAAAAACAGGGGGTAAGTAATATGAGCCCACGGGTATAATGGTTTGATAATGGACTCAAGGGGGTACATGGTCTATGTTTAGCTTTCTCTGAAAGTGTGAGCTCATAGGGGGGTATAGAAATGGGGAGGTAGGGAGGAACGGAAGGGGGGAAGGGAAAGGAAAAATGGGGAGGGGTTGGGTTAGAACCATGACAACAGGAAATAATCAATATACCAGTATATATAACATGTATGCAATGTACTTCAATATTATTTGAGCTATCAGAAAGAAACTGTGCATTTAGGATTGTGCAACCAGAGAGACCAAGAATAGACAAACAACATAGTTATGGTTTTTAAGGGCAAACCTCTTTTCCATATCACATTGGTGACTTAGACCAGTGACCGTCTCAGAGACTGAAGGTGCCGTGGAGGATTTCCACAGCCTGGCTATAGTGAGCTTTGCAGCTTGGAGTAAATAGATAATAATAGATCTAGATTTAGTAGGGAAATCTTCTAGACCCACGTGGAGTAAGGCCAATTTGGTGTTAGGAGTGATCGGTTTGTCAGTGATCTCAGAAATTAATGTAAATACCTTGTTCTAAAAGGATTTAATTGATTTGCAAGCCCACAAAATGTGTAGTAGTGAACCAGATTTAATACATTGATGCCAGCACTGGGGTGAGTGAGTAGGGTCAATTTTGAAGAGTCTTAAGGGTGTTTAAATACCAATGGTGGAGGGTTTTCAAATATGATTCCCAGTGATTAGCACAGTGGGAGGCTTTAGCAGTATAAAGAAAGGCCTTTGGCAGGCTTGATCAGGGATATTTTGGCTGAGGATTGATTCCCATTTGCTTAAGGAAGGTGTCTTAAGAGGTCATGCAAAACTGTACCCAAATTATTTTTTGTCATTTTCTTCACACAACAAGAGATTTCTTTTGGTGGCATTTAATCACTGCTGTTTTTTTTATTTTTTGCTAAAAAAACTAAAAAAGACCAAAAAAACAAGTAATTTTTCTCCCTTACTGATGTGTCCTGATGAGGCTGCACTGATGGGCACTGATAGGTGGCACTGATGGGCAGGCACTGATGGGCCTTGAAAGGCAGCACTGATTGGCATCAGTGATGGGCACAGATTGGTGTCACTGATGGGCCCAGACTGGTGTCACTGATGGGCACAGGGTGGCATCACTGATGGGCACTGTTGGGGTTGCATTGTAATCAGAGCACTGATGATCAGTACCCTGATTACCTTTACACATCTCAACTGTGAGGAGATGCTGCTGATTGGCTCTCCTCACCTCACACTCTGTCAGTGAGAGGCGAGGAGCGCTGATAAACGGCATCTCCTTGTTTACATGTGATTAGCTGTGATTGGACACAGCTGATCACATTGGTAAATGTGGCTGCTACTCTTTGCTGAGATCAGTGTCATGCCATGTCCCAGGGACATGGCGCGCCTGTAATCGCCATGCTACATGCCCCCACGGGAGTGTGATCGTGGCTAAAATGGGCGCTGTCATATGACGTAGTCCCAGAACAACAGCTGGCCTGGTCCATGGGAGGCGGTTAAGGTTAACCAAGTCTCAAATGGCTGTAAGGAGATTTTTCTTTTGTACATTAGATGCTGAGAACAAATGAGGGAAGTTTCTCAAGGAGAACAGTGGCACTACAGGCTATGAAATGAGTTTCTTGGATAGGAAGGATGTCTGCTTTATTTGAGCAGGCTTCTCTTGATAGTGACAATCGCTTAAAGAGCGAATTGAGGCCTTGTACATTTAGTGAGACAAGCTTAATCACCATGTTGGTGTAAGAGCTTGGGAGGTCTCAGGTGATGTGGCATTTTTTCAGGTCCTGATGGATATTTTGGAAGGTCCGGTATATTATTGACTGGAGCACGACAGAGATCAGAGATGGGGGGAAATGAAAAGATAATTATCACAGAGAGACCAATAGGGTCACAGATGGTTGCATGGGATGCAAGGGTATTCCAGAGAAAGCTTGCAAGGTACTGGGCGTAGTGATGATTGGTCAAATGAGGAACAAAAACAAAAGGCAAAGGGAGGATGTAAAAAAATCTTGCGCAGAATGCAAGGGTAATGGGTAGCAAAGATTGCTACTATCCAGATGGGGAAAGAGTCAACCATAGCAACAACATCTTGCTATGGCAGAGTAACATTTGTAAACGTAAACTTTCATGCAGTTAGGCCGAAATAATCCAACTACTGACAATGTCTGACAAGACAGAAAGGATGTCAGGGCTGTTATGCAGGCACCAGCATAATAATCAGTTCCATTCCATTTCCATGTGATGGGGCTGGTGGGGTGTAGAAGGATGATCATCAGCAGGCAGGATACCCCATTCCTTGAGCAGGTCTAGGCCAGCGTATAGACTTCTGATTGTGTAAGGCCTTCCTTGTCTTTTAATTGTGAGTTTGGTGGGAAATCCCCATTGGTATACTATGTTATTGTTACAGAGGACCTTAGTAATGGAGACTAGCTTCTTCCTGTTGAGAAGTGTAATTTTGGATAGATCAGCGTAGAGTTGAACTCCAGTGTAGGGAGTGAGAAATGTAGATGTGTTTTTGGCAGCAGACACCAATTTTTCTTTTTTTTTTTCAAAAAGGTTTTATTAAATTTCGACATAATAACAGGAGTTATGCAGTATACACTGCAAGGTGAGACATGAACTGTAACCAGTAGTTGTCATGGAGCACATCCGGTTCACTATGTAGAATTGACGTAGCTCATGGAGAGCAGTGAACATCGCACCTGTGAGGACTGGTGCTGTGTAATACAAGGGTAGGTGTTGAATGTAAAAATCGGGGCATGTCTGGAGGCTATGTCCACTCCGTTGAAGGTCGGCCCAAGTACCATTCACCCCTATAGGGAGCTTTCTGTGGATGGGAGGGCTTCTGAAGACAAGTAAACCAGTGGACAAGCTGGAATGGTGTGGGAGGGCATAATACTGAATCTCGTTAGGAAGTAAAATTGTAAGAATGTCAAGGTTAGGGAAGGGAAGGGGGGTTTCCAGTGACCTTTCGGGAGTCTATCTATGCTAGTATACCAGGGCAGTTGGAGGTGTAGTGGGTGGGGCCCATTGGCAGCTGCTGAGAGAAGGATTAGTGGCAAAAGGGAGCAGTTAGGGTAAGTAAGGGGTGGGGGATGCAGGGAAGGTGTAGGGTTTGATAGATGAGAGTATTTGGTGCATGGGGTATGAGTTCTTGGAGTATAGAACAATTCAGGGAGTTCAAAGTGGGGGCGGTAAGGTGGCAGGTGGCTTAGTCGGAGTCGTGGATTGCCTATAGTGTAACCAGCACGCCCAAGTGGCATTAAATTTGTTTGGATTATCGTTAGCTTGACTTATGAGTTTTTCCATGTCTGCTATTCTGTCTACTCGATGGACCCAATCATTCACTGTTGGGGAAGTAGTATTCCTCCAAAGGAGTTGGACACATAGGTTGGCTGCATTAATGAGGTGAAGCGAAAGGGATCTTTTATAGGAACCAAGGGGAGCAGGGGTGTGATGTAAGAGATAATGTGCTGGAGAAAAGGCTGGTGAGTAGGTGGTAATTTGTGAGGTAATTTGGTGGATTTCTGACCAGGATGGCTGAATGAGGGTACAATAGCACCAAATGTGGAGTAGGGTGCCGCGTGCAGTGTTGCATCACTAGCATGTTGGGGGTACGGCGGGGTGGAAGTGGTGGACTCTGTCGGGAGTCCTGTATTTCGAAAACAGTTTGTATCTATTTTCCTGTGTTGAAACGTTGATTGAGCCTTTGTGAATGAGGGTGAATATGCGCTCCCATTCAATGGGAGTGAGATCCATAGAGAGGTCTGACTCCCATTGTTGTACTATTTTGTCTTCCTTGACCTTATGTCCGAAATGGAGGAGAGAGTAGATGGAAGAAATTAAGTGAGTGGTGGGCTTGGTAGTGGCAAAAAAGTGTTGCAGTTGGAGGTGTTTGTAAAAGGGGATATTGTATTCAGGTATTGTAGCGGAGAGTGCGTTGTGTGGTAGGAGTGACCCATTTTGGAAAAAGCGCTGTGCCCTGGCATGTGAGGTGCGTGCATCAAGGGTCTGGTCTTTAAGTGAAAGGCCCGGGGGTAAGTCAGGGTTGTTTTCCAAGGGGGTCATAGGGCCCGAGGAGGGAGTGATAGTAAGCGTTTTACTTGCTATTTTGAAAATTGAAAGAGTGGCTCCAATGAGTGGGTGTGACATGTAGTCTTTGGGTATAGATGTGGGTGTAATCCACAGCGAGTTGGGTAAGGGTAGATTGGCAAAAAGAGTCTTCCAAAGTGATCCAATCTTTGGTGAGACAGTGCGCGTGCCAATCCACTAACCTGGTTAGGTGGCAGGCCCAGTGGTATTTTTGAAGGTCTGGGAGGCCCAAGCCTCCCAGTGGTTTGGGTAGGACCAGCCTGTCCCAGCTCAGTCATGGGGTCCTGGAGGCCCAGATAAAGATCCTGTAAATATGTTTATAGGACTTGAAGAATGAGGACGGTAATTTGATGGGAATTGCATGAAAAAGGTATAGAAGTCTGGGCAAGACATTCATCTTTAGTATGGCGATTCTGCCCATCCAGGAAAAGGAGCCCAGACGCCACATCTGAAGGTCGCCTTGGATTGACAGGAGCGTTGGTAGAAAATTCCTGGCATAAAGGTCACTCAGATTGGTCGGGATCTTAATTCTAAGATAGGATATTTCATGCCATTTACATCCAAGTGGGAAATTAAGTTTACATTGGGATCAGTCAGTAGGGTAATATTGAGTGCTTTTGATTTCTCAAAATTAATTTGAAGGTTGGATAGAGTTTTGAAATGTGAGAAGTCTACCAGAAGATTGGGGATGGTGATGATGGGGTCAGTAAGGAAAAGTAGGATGTCGTCCGCGTATGCGGCCATTTTATACTGTTTACGATTTATTTCTATGCCTCTGATGGTGGGGTTGTCTCTGAGTTTGCGGAGCATGGGTTCCATGGTCAGGATAAATATTAGCAGGGATAGGGGGCAGCCCTGACTGGTTCCATTGGATACAGAGAAGGCGTCCGACAGGCTACCATTAATCCTGATTCTAGCCGCTTGGGAGGAGTATAGGGCCAGGATCATTTGTAGCATGTGGGGTGGTAGGCCTACAGCCCGCAGCATGGCTTCCATGTAATCCCAGGCCACCCTGTCAAATGCCTTCTCTGCATCAAGGGAGAGGAAAAACCCTGGAGTGGACGTTTTGGAGAGCTAATAGTGGATGTTCAAAGCCTTGGTGGTGTTGTCCCTAGCTTCTCTGCCAGGGACAAAACCAGCCTGGTCTAGTGATACAAGATTCAGAATAAAGGGGGTGGGTGCGGTTCGCCAAAGCCTTGGCGTAAAGTTTTAGGTCCACATTCAGTAGTGATATTGGGCAATAGTTGGATACCAGCGTGGGGTCCTTGCCTTGCTTGGGGATAAGTGTGATATGTGCTTCAAGGATATCTCTGTGGGCAGCCAAGTCTGGGGAAAAGTTATTGAGGGCTCTGGTGAGATGGGGGACAAGAATAGTCGGGAAGGATTTATAGTAGCTGACCGATAGGCCATCTGGGCCAAGGCTTTTGCCTATTTTTATTTGTTTTAGGGCTGTTTGGATTTCCTCTGTGGAGAGGGGTCTGTCTAGCGCTTGAGAGTCATCTAAAGAGAGGTGGGTAGGGCCGTACTGTGCAAAAAAGTCAGTGATAGCTGGCTTACGGTCTATGTTGGTTCCAGTGGTGTGGGCGGGTGGGAGGTTATAGAGTTCAGAAAAGTAGTGGACAAATTGGTCAGAAATGTCCTCATTAGTAACCACTGCGTCGCCGGATGGGCGGTGGATTTTGTGGATTGTCTGAGCAGCCCTCTTGGTTTGGAGAGCTCTCGCCAGTAATTTGCCGGCTTTGTTGCTGAATTCATAATATAGCTTTTGTGTCAGCGCAAATTTACGTTTTAGATTACTATTGAGCGATTCTAGGAGTTCCTCCCTTACCATTGTTAGGTCTGCCAAGGAGGAGACCGCAAGGGACGCCTTGTGTGCCTGTTCTAATGTGCGGATGGGTGTAGTCAGTTCAGCAATGTGTGCATTCCTGCGTTTGTACCGTTGCGCTGCTAGGGACAGCAGTTCCCCCCGGATGGCACATTTATGTGTGGCCCATGTGACAGTAGGTTTCTGAAGAATTTTCTGTAAAAAAGTTGGAAAGGCATGTGATTATCCGATGCAAGTTAGCGGTGTCGGTTAGTAAGGAGTTGTTGAGTCGCCAAATGTGAGTCCTGAGAGGGGATGTAGGCAGTTGCAGGGTCATAGATATGGGGTTATGGTCAGAGAGTATAGATGGGCCAATGGTAGCTTTGGCAAGGTGAGTCAGTTCTTTCTGGGAGACAAAGAAATTATCCAAAATAATAAATGATTCACTATAAACTAGCCCTCACCAATAGTGAAATCAAATAGCAGCGCTAAAAACACTAAAATTAATAATTTTAGTTTTTTTAGCGACACTATTTGATTTCACTATTGGTGAGGGCGAGTTTATAGTGAATCATTTATTATTTTGCACAGTTTTGAGTATTTAAGTGGCTGCTGAGAGTGAGGCTTTAGTCCCATGAGCGCAGTGTTTGGCACATAGGAAGGGGCGGTTTACCTGCGTACCATATTAGTAATACAAAAGAAATGATCCAGTCTGGAATATTTACCATGCAGGGCCGAAAAGAAAGTGAAGTCCTTCACCTTGGGATGCAGTGTGCGCCACGTGTCATGGAGTAGTAAATTACTAAGTTGCATTTCAATAACCCGCAGGGCCCTGTAGGTCAGGGAGGATGTACTGTTGGAGGTATCCATAGAAGGGGTAAGTGCAACATTAAAGTCGCCTCCAACTATTAGGGTACCAGTTTGGAAACAAGTAAGCAGCTGGAGTGTGTTACAGAAAAAAGCAACTTGCTTGGAGTTGAAGGGCATAAATATTGGCGATTGTGATGGGTTTACAGTGAAGGGAGCCTTTGATAAAAAGGAATCTGCCATGTGGGTTGCTTTGAACATCAGTAACCTGAATGGGGCAATTTTTTGAAATGAGAATGGATACACCCTTAGATTTTGCCTCATTGTTGGAGGAATGATAAACCGTGGGGAAGTAGTTGTTCTGTAGTTTAGGAATGGCGTCCGTTCGGAAGTGCGTCTCTTGTATAAGTGCTATCTGGGTCTTTGTTTGTCGTAAGTAGTAAAGAAGTTTAGACCTTTTCTCTGGAGTGTTGAGACCCCTAATGTTGAGTGAGCATAGTTTAAGGGATTGCATGTGGGGCCATGTGACAGCCAATGGGGGTCTGGTACCAGTTGTGTCCACCATGGACGTGGGGTGAAAGTGGGGAGAAAAGGGGGAAGTGTCTTCAGTGGGTGTGGTTGATGGAAGTGGAGGTGTGGGTCACTGGAAGGGAACTGATGAGGTGTGGATAGGTTTGTCCACAGACCCCTGAGAGTTAATGTATCGGTGAGGTACAGGACGTAGACGGTGTGAATGCCCCTTAAGGGGATACAGTGCCCCAACACGTACCTGTGTGGGGGTTGGTCTATACCAGAGCAGTGAAGAGGGAGTAAGAATAAGAAATAGGATAGGTTCCATAGTCCGCCGTCACAGGATAGTACCTAGTATTGGTGGAGGCGGGTGGCAAATGTTTAACTCAGGGATGAGAAGGTATGAGTAAGATATCTGGGACACCTCAGGGAGATGAACTAGTAACAGGTAACAGGTAGCCTGTGGGATCAACTGTCAGCAGCAGCGTGTGTGGTCTGGCTGACTGCCAGCCATGCCAGCCCCCCAGGTCAGCAATAGTCGCATAAAGGGGTAATTGCGTGGGCTGAAAGCTGGTGCCAGGGCAGTAAGACAATTGTAACAAAAGCATATAAATTACAGCCAAAAAATATAAAGACCTAAAGATCTGAGGTACCACACTTCGAGTGTGGACGTCAGACCGTCCAGTACAAAGTGACAGACAGATTAAACAGTGCAGTAATGAATTAAACAGTGAGTAATCTGGACTATGATGTGTGTTACCAATAATGACATATAGAAAGTGGAGGAACCGTGATACAACTGTATTTGCTCGGTGAAGGTAGAGGAAGAAAAACTTAATAAATGTGGGCCAGGCCTTGGGTGATTGTCGGGCAGTTGGTACCTGTTTGGCGAGTCTCTGCATTGGTCCAATAGGAGGTACAGGTCGTTTGCCATGGATGCAGGGTTGCAGCATCGGACTCCCGCCGTATACCATAATGCGGTGTCAGCAGCTGGGATGGAGTTGTAGAGGCACAAGTGATATCGCTGCAGAGGTGAGTCTCCTGGGGCTAGACGTGGGTGGTAGGTGAGGTTAGCTAGCTGAGCAGTAAAGGGTAGAACATCATTAGCGGTCCATGTAGTCTCCGTGGTGGTTTGATTGAAGATTGTCACTGCGATCTCTGAAGTGGAGGGCGGCGTCCAACAAGCCTTCCTTTCTGCGGGGGGGCAGAGTTACATGCCGCCAAGTATTCTGGTAAGTGTAGTTCTAGTCCCTTAACCGCGTTGCTAGGCAGATTCCAGCAGCCTGCGTGGGATAGCCAGTATTATAACAAATAGGGAATATGGGCAGTTATATAGCAGCAGTCCATGCTGTGAGGCAGGAGTGAAAGCGTTCGGCCATCTTGAGTGTGTCTGAGTAGATCGGAGAACTTGGAGGGGGGCAGAACTGGGGGGGGTCCCAGTCATTAATTATGTAGACTCCACAAAGGTGAACAAAAATCATGGAGCCATTAACGAGGTTGAAACAGGTGTAAAAGTACAAAAAAGATACCTTCTAATAGGAGCCCAACGGGGCAAATAGGAAGTAGAAGCTGGTGCACAGCAGACACAGGTCAGCGGTCTCTGTGGGCTCTCCGGGACCGAGACAACTGTGATGAGCTGGGATTCCTGTAGCCAGTGCGGGGATCGGTGTGGCTTCTGAGGGCGGAAGGAGAGCGTCTCCCCCGGTACCTGGTAGCCTGGGCTTCCATGGGTTCTTCCCGCGCTGTATCCTTCCTGGATGTCATGGGGCGAAACGCAGCATACTAGTTAGGCATAGGCACCAGTGGAATGCTGAGTGAGCTGCAGAAGTGGGGCAGGTCCTCAGATACCTTAGGGAGAGCTGTGTGGCCATGAGTGGAGGCTGAGAGGCAGAATGGAAATTTAAATTTATAAGGGATGCCTTTCTCCCGCAGGGTGCCCAGTAGGGTTTAAGGGCCCTTCTGTGCTGCAGCGTATTGCCCGAGAGGCCTTGGTAGATTTGGATGGGGGTGCCTTCATGGAGAATTTGCTGTCTGCTCCTGGCCTGCTTAATAATCTCTTCCTTTAATTTGAAATCCACAATACAGCAGATGATGTCTCGCGGGGGATCACTCTCTCTGCCTTTTGGCACAAAGTGCAGTGTATTCTTTCCATGGCAATGGGGGATTGAGGAGACTTGCAGAGGAGGCTATTAAAGAGACCTGTGACCGCATGAGGGATTTGATCACCCTCGATTGTCTCCGGCATTCCGCGGATCCTGAGGTTATGGAGTTGGGCTCTATTGGTAAGGTCTTCAAGGTGTCTCTGCATGTCCTGCATTTGCAATGTGTGTGAATCAATGCAGGAGGTGGTAGATTGGAGGACTGATTCATGGCGATCTGACACCCTCTCCACATTATGCACTCTGTCATTTAGTGCGCGCAGGTCCAGTCTCAGCTCAGAAATGGCTGCGGAGAGGACATCCTTGATGTCATCCGCAATGGAGCGGAGGTCTTGTAAGTTCAGTGGAGGCTGGGGACCGAGCTCAAGACTGATACCCCCTCCATGTGAGGGAGTATGCGGGAGGGTCGAGGGTGGTGGGTCAGTCAGCGGTAGTGGCTGTGTTTGAGAGCAGGCGGGCCCATGGCAGGGAGGCACCATATTTCCCCTACCAGCCCTGAACATCTCTGTGTCCCTGAGAGTGTCCTGGGGGAGCCGGAAGAAGAGGTCCGGGAGGCTGTCCCCATAGTTAGAGTGCTGTCAGCAGTGTGAATACCTCCGTTATTAGTTTTCTCCTGTGGTGGCTGGAGCTCAGGGATCAAGCGACCGTCTTCATGCCAGGTCAGGCCATGCCCCACATTTTTTCTTTTATATGGTAAAAGAGAATCCATGTCAACACATCTCTAGGGACCAACGCAGGCAGAAAGTCAGGCTTAGGAATCCTGTGAGCCCTGTCAATGGACACTTCTAGATCCGTAAGTGGTGGAAGAAGATGTTTCATTAGTTGTTGAAGATAAGGGACTGGTGCTTTGGGGTTTACTAATCCTGGTATGCCACAGAATTTAATATTGTTCCTCCTGGAATGGTCCTCCAGGTCTGCTATTTTCAGTTTCAACTGCTGCAATTCTGTGTCATGGTCAGCATGTGTGTCCATTAGTTCATTATGGGCTGTGAACATTTCACTCATTTTAGTTTCAACATGCCAGTCTTTGTTCATGTTCTTGCACAGTGTGAGATAATGGGGCTATGACTGCTGATAAATCCATGTAGAGGGTTTGTCACAAAGATAGCAGCATATTTTTCAAGCCAGTTCTGATACTGGCTGGTCAGTAGCAGGAAAAGATTCAATAGCAGATTGTAGATAAAGTGTAGACATGAGAGGAGGGAGAGAGCTAGAAGCTGCTGTGCTGGATGAGAGATCATCCATCCTGGGCCGTGATTTAACTGGGCTGCGGGTCATTGGTGACAGAGGAGGAGAGACTCACCAGGGTCTCCTTCATAGAAAGACAGCCTGTAATCTGGGGTGTGGGCCCCTTGTCCAAATGAATGCTCAGGAGAGCCTCTTCGGACGGCACTGACACCATTTTGGATGTTTCCCAGGCCTTGGGCAGGGTAGAAGCCTGTCAGCTTTTGCAGCTGACCAGGAGCTTTTCGCCACCAGGGCATGGTGTCCAAGTGGTGGGGAAGATGTGCCAGTCTGGAATAGCTGTTTGGTGCCCTGAACTTCAGGTTGGAGCCACTGGTGTAGCTAGGGAAGCAGAGGAGCTTCAGCAGAAAGCAGACATCTGCAAAGCTGGCCAGATATGTCCCTCCTTCCTCTGTTGTAAAAGGAAGGTGAAGGGATCAGCAATGTATACAATAGCATCAGATCATTGTGATTGGCTATCATACTGATCACAAGGTACCAAGTTGCTTGGATCAACTCGGTTTGCTGTTTGTGTACTGAGCTGTCCAATGATGACTGTGCAATATATATTGTAAAGTAGTTTTATTGGGTGTATGTGTCCATTTTAGAAAGATTTTCTTTTTGGTGACCCCCATTAGGTTGTGAGATTGCACAAGTTACACAAAGGTAGAGTAACAGTATATCAACCCAACCTGTCTGACAGATTTTTGATAATATCTGCCTACTTAGAATTAATTAAGATGGTAAAGAAAAAAAAACTATCAAATCATTTTTTTCAGAAGTCCCTCTCAATGTTTGAGAGTAATACTGCATGTACAGTCAATACAAAAATAATTGTATTACCCTAGGAAAAAATTCATGAACATATGTCTCATATGGTAAATGATGCCTTCTGCTAGAAATATAATGCACATCTCTGTCACAACCAAACTTCCGCCAGACTGCTTTCTACACACCTGAATTTGCCTCTGTGTTCTCCGCAACTATTTTGCTGTCACGTGTTTTGCCCATACTTGTCACATAATATACACTTCTGAATAATGTTAAGAAAAGGCTCATAGATTTGTAATGTTACTGAATGATAAAGTTGAATTCACAAGGAAGTGATAACAAAAGGCTAGATTTGGGTGAACATATCAAAACTGAGTGACTTGCTGATTTTCCATTATTCTCATCTTTATAGTTCCTAAGATGAGTTCTCTGGGATCCTAGAAGCTGGGGAAGGGTTATACCAACTAGAATCCTCTCAAAATTGAAATATCATATAATTTGTCCATGATTACGGATGATCCCACCTGGGTTCAGTTTGTTTGATCAGATGTAAAATGTTACATTTTTGCGCCACAGCTAATAATAATAAGCTAGCGAGGGACTGTCCACACAGCTGCATCATTTATTCACAAAGGTCTGTGAATGGGAAAACTACAAGTACCAAAAGCCTTTGTGGCTGTCGGCTTGTATTTCTCAAAGAGCTGTTGAGAGCTGTGGCAGCTCACACCGACAGTCTGCAGCAGACCTGCATGGCATCAGTGATCTACTGATCATTTGAGCAATGCTTTCCAGGCTCCTAAAAAAAAAATAGTAAATGAAACTGTTTGTACCTTCCACAAATGTGTCTTTTTTTTTAAGTGAATTTATCCTTTGAAGCAAAATAAAAAACATATTTTGTAATTTTTTTAAATGGATGAGAATATAAACTAAAATGAAAAGAACAAAAACAAAAAGGGAACAGCAGCAACATAATTGTTATTGACATACACACAAAAGTAGTCCTCAAAAGGACAGTTGGGTCCTGATGGTGAATACAGATGGGGGTGACACTCCAATCTCCCTAGCACCCAAACTGCAATTTATTGCAGTGCAGAAGTGGCAACATATAGCACTGTATAAATTTATGGTAACACACTAGCACAACAGAATAGCTTGAAACTTTTTCTCCCTAAAAACACTGTCAGCTGTCCCTCATTACTAACTCACACTGACAAAGGGCTGCTGAGTGAGGTGTGTGAGGGGGCTGGGACTTTGGCCAAAAGTCAATTTTGGCCAAAGTATTGCACCTCAGCAGAAATTATAGTGCACCACAATGTGATATGGGTGTGGCTAAACACCCTTAAGTTGTGGATTTTGGCCAAACTCTTTTTTTCTTCAATAAAATCATTTTTATTGATTTTTCATTATACAACAAAAAAAGGAAGAATTCACAAACAAACAGTACATTTCTGATCCATTCCCCCACCCTAAAACTATAAAAAAAAAATACACAAAAAAACACACATTTGGGCTCACCAGTTTACATTTCCAATTTTAATCAAAACCCTCCTTCATAATATTACGCCTTAGTAATACTTCTGTATAGATATATATACAGTGGTGAGAACAAGTATTTGATACACTGCAGATTTTGCTGGCTTTTCTACTTACAAAGCATGTAGAGGTCTGTAATTTTTATCACAGGTACTCTTTAACTGTGAGAGACAGAATCTAAATCCAAAAATCCAGAAAATAAGATTGTATGACTTTTAAATAATTAATTTGCTTTTTTTTGCATGACATAAGTATTTGATCACCTACCAACCAGTAAGAATTCCGGCTTTTACAGACCTGTTATTTTTTTCTTTAACCACTTCAATACCAGGCACTTTGACACCTTCCTGCCCAGGCCATATTTCAGCTTTCAGCGCTGTCTCAATTTGAATGACAATTGCGCGGTCATGCAACACTGTACCCAAACAAATGTTTTATCATTTTATTCCCACAAATAGAGCTTTCTTTTGGTGGTATTTTATCGCCTCTGTGGTTTTTATTATTTGCGCAACAAATAAAAAAAGATCGAAAATTATGAAAAAAAACAAGTTTTTTTGTAAATAAGTATGTTTTCTTCTTCAATGATGGGCAATAATATGGCTGCACTGACGGGCATTAATAAGGCAGCACTGATTGGCACCAATGAAGTGACACTGACGGGCACTGATATTGGGCACTGATAGGTGGCGCTGATGGGCACTGATAGGTGGCATTGATGGGCACTGATAGGTGGCACTGGTATGTGCACTGATGGGCACTCATAGGTGGCACTGATAGGCACTCATAGGCGGCACTGATGGGCACTCATAGGTGGCATTGATGGATACTTATGGGTGGCACTGATGGGTACTTATGGGTGGCACTGATAGGTGGCATGGATGGGCACTGATGGGCAAAGATAGTCAGGCACTGATGGGCATGGATGGGCACTGACAGGTGTCACCGATGGACACTGATGGATGACACTGGTGTCATTGATGACACTAATGGGTGACATTGCTGAGCATCACTGATTGGCACAGATCTGGCATAATTTGCACATGTGGATGACCATGGGGTACATACCTGTCCATCCACATGTTGCCCCCTTCCCTGGTGGTCCTGGCAGCTTCCCTGGCGGTCTAGTGTGGGCATCCGAGGGGGGCTGCGCTGATAAAAAAATCAGCGCAGACCCCCCCTGTCAAGAGAGCCGCCGATCGGCTCTCCTCTACTCGCGTCTGTCAGATTGTGACACGCGTCTGTCATGATTGGACACGGCTGATCACGTGGTAAAGAGCCTCCGCCGGAGGCTCTTTACCAAGATTGGTGGAGTGGTGTGTCAGACCACTCCCACTCCACCAATCGCCGCGATGCGACGGCACGCGGCAACATGTTATCCTGCTGGATGTCATATGATGCCCAGTCAAGATAACTGAACCACTGCCCAGCCGTCAATCTGCTATAGGCTGGGCAGGAAGTGGTTAAGAAGCCCTCCTGTTCTCCACTCATTACCTGTATTAACCGCACCTGTTGGAGCTCATTACCAGTATAAAAGACACCTGTCCACACACTCAATAAAACAGACTCCAACCTCTCCACAATGTCCAAGACCAAAGAGCTGTGTAAGAACATCAGGGATAAAATTGTAGACCTGCACAAGGCTGGGATGGGCTACAGGACAATAGGCAAGCAGCTTGGTGAGAAGACAACTCTTGGCGCAATTATTAGAAAATGGAAGATCTCCCTCGGTCTGGGGCTCCATGCAAGATCTCACCTCGATGGGCATCAATGATCATGAGGAAGGTGAGGGATCAGCCCAGAACTACACATCAGGGGCTGGTCAAAGACCTGAAGAGAGCTGGGACCACAGTCTCAAAGAAAACCATTAGTAACACACTAGGCTGTCATGGATTAAAATCCTGCAGCGCACGCAAGGTCCCCCTGCTCAAGCCAGCACATGTCCAGGCCCGTCTGAAGTTTGCCAATGACCATCTGGATGATCCAGAGGAGGAATGGGAGAAGGTCACGTGGTCTGATGCAACAAAAATAGAGCTTTTTGGTCTACAATTCACTTATCATGTTTGGAGGAAGAAGGATGAGTACAACCCCAAAAACACCATCCCAACCGTGAAGAATGGAGGTGGAAATATCATTCTTTTTGGGCTGCTTTTCTGCAAAGGGGACAGGACGACTACACTGTATTTAGGGGAGGATGGATGGGGCCATGTATTGCGAGATCTTGGCCAACAACCTCCTTCCCTCAGTAAGAGCATTGAAGATGGGTCGTGGCTGGGTCTTCCAGCATGATAAAGACCCAAAACACACAGCCAGGTCAATTAAGGAGTGACTCAGTAAGAAGCATCCCAAGGTCCTGGAGTGGCCTAGCCAGTCTTCAGACCTGAACCCAATAGAAAATCTTTGGAGGGAGCTGAAATCTGTATTGCCCAGCAACAGCCCCGAAACCTGAAGCATCGGGAGAAGGTCTGTGTGGAGAAGTGGGCCAAAATCCCTGCTGCAGTGTGTGAAAACCTGGTCATGAACTACAGAACACATATGATCTCTGTAATTGCAAGCAAAGGTTTCTGTACCAAATATTAAGTTCTGCTTTTCTGATGTATGAAATACTTATGTCATGCAATACAATGCAAATTAATTACTTAAAATCATACAATGTGATTTTCTGCATTTTTGTTTTCGATTCTGTCTCTCACAGTTGAAGAGTACCTATGAGACCTCCACATGCTTTGTAAGTAGAAAAACCAGTAAAATCAGCAGTGTATCAAATACTTGTTCTCCCCACTGTGTGTATATATATATATATATATAATTTCCCCCCAAGTAAAAAAAAAAAAATAATTTCTATCTCACTATTAATTTTCCTCAGTTTTATTAATATATTCAGCTGCCCGCTCCAATAAATTAGAGATTAACCACCAATGCCAGATTTTCTGATTTTTTTTTTTAGAGCTCCTCCTATGTTTATAAGTTAATTCTTCTCTTCTTAAATTAAGAGTAATCACTTTAATCCATTGATCAATCGTTGGCGGGTATTTTGAAATCCATTTTTGTAGTATAAGTTTACGAGCCATACGCATAGTTCTCAACCACATCACATGCATTTCAACTGGGATGGTATCTTCTGGTACAGTCCCTAACAATGCTATTTTTGGGTCAATATGAATCTGTGTGGAACTTAAGGTATTTAAGGTATCAAATACACACTCCCAGTAGCGATGCAATTTAGGACATCGCCACAGCATATGCATAAGTGTACCTGTATTAGTAACAGGGCCTTTTTTAAGGCAGGGCAAAAGGGGCAGCTGCCCTGGGCCCTGTCATTGTTGTGGGACCCAAAGCAGCTGCCTCATACTTGCCAATTATGACAGTTTAAATTCCCTTGTCCTTTGAAGTTTTAGTCCTGTGCTGTGTCCCAATATCTCAGTGTGAAGTGCTGGTACTAATGCTGCCCAGCTCTGCCTTATTGTTGTGTACAGATGACTCACCTGCAGGCCCTGTGTTTACATGTAAATAACCGACATTCATATGTAAATAGCGACGACATTCATAAGTAAATAGCTGCGGTTGGTGGCATTGATATGTTAATAAAGGCGCCATTCATATGTATATCATGCCCCCCTGCAGTGAGGAGATGATGTGCTGTAACCTCTAGCAATCAATCATTGAGCAGTAATACCGTACAGTAATCTCTAGCAACCAATTAACAAGCAGAAATCATTTGCTGTAACCTCTAGTAACTAATCAGTGAGCCGTAATGTGTGCTGTAACCTCTAGCAACCAGTCAGTAAGCAGTAATGATATGCTGTAACCACTGGCAACCAATCACAATTACTGCCTGATCTGATACAGTAAACTGGTTTTAAGTCTAGCTGTTATTTATTGTATGTCTCAGAGCAGGTGGTGAGTGAAATTGCATGGGGGGAGGCCCAAGAAAATTTTTGCCCAGGGTCCAATCAATATTAAAGATGGCCCTGATTAGTAATGCACCTTGGACAGTTTGGTGTATCTGCTTTACCCCAGGAGTTTAATTTTAAAGGAGTATAATGGGCACTGTGAATGATGAATAGCTGAGTAAAACATTGTGAGGAGGATAGGGATACCTCAAATAGATTCTTCAAAGCTTGTTCCCACTTCTCATCACTTAGTATCTCTAAGTCTCTGCTCCATCGCCCAAGGCTAGCCTCTTGTGGATTATTTCCAACTGACATTTGTAAAGAAGAATATATATTCCTTATAAGTCCCTGTTTAGAGCGTTTTACAGTTACTGCCAAGGCTAAAATTGGTGAAGGATTATATTTTAAAAGGAACGTCTTTGCTTGACTCTGCAAAGCATGCCGTAGCTGTAAGTATTGAAAAAATTATTTATTGGACAAATGGTATTTTTCTATTAATTTATCAAACTGATATAAAATATCATTATCAAAAAGCTGACAAAGAAGCTGAATGCCAGCTCTATTCCATATATCAAATTCTTCAAGCCCTACAAGCTCAGGTAATTGCAGATTATTCAATATGGGTGTATATTGAACATATCCCTCATGTTATGTGTCTTGTTGAATAGCAATCCAGATTTGATGTAATAAATTAAATGTGGGATAGCTACATTTACTATGGTGGTTCTATAGGCAGTTGAGAAAATATAATTTACTGTATGGGATTTTCATAATCTATAGCGTTCCATCCATATAATTGCTGCAATTGGGATGCCAGATAATACAATCTGGCATTAGGAACAGCCAAGCCTCCTTCATCTTTAGGCAATTGCAAGATTTCCAGTCTAATCTGAGGATTTTTATGTCTCCAAATAAGGTCTCTAAATAAAGTATCTATTTGTTTAAAAAAATTCTGCGGGAGTCATATAGGACAATTATGCAACAAATATAATAATTCTGGCATCCATATCATCTTTATCAGATTAGCTCTACATATTATCTTTCAAGGTAATTTACGCCAAATTAGTTAAATTCCACTCCACATATGTGTTCACCTGTGTTGTAACTTGTACACCCAAGTATTTAAATTTAGAAGCTACAACTATTTGAGAAGCAGACATTGCCAGGTTGGTCACCACAGGGTCCACTGGTAAAAGAACAGATTTATCCCAGTTGATTTTAAAGCCTGAAAAAGAGCCATATATATTAACCAAAGGCACCACTGCCTCCAAAGAGGACGATGTATCACCCAAAAATCACAGTGTATCATCAGCATATAAAGCTATCTTATCCTCGCCTAAAGATCTGTGAAACCCAACAATCGTAGATGACTGACGAACAGATGCAGCTAGCGGCTCCAAAGCAAAAAGTAAAGGTGATAATGGGCACACTTGTCTTGTTCCTCTTTGCAGTGAAAAAGGCATCGATAGATGTCCATTTACCTGCACCTATGCCACCGGGACAGTCTAAGAAATGCCATAAATAGTACCATTCTATACTATTGAAAGCTTTTGCCACATCAAGCGACAATATTGCTCTATTACCCAGGTTTTCAGATGGGACCTGCAAATGAAGAAATAGGCGCCTTAAATTCACTAGAGTGGATCTATTTGGAATAAAACCAGATTGATTTACATGCACTATCTTGGATATTACTTTAGTTAATCTAATAGCTAACACTTTTGCCAATAACTTGACATCCGATGTAAGTAGTAATATTGGACAATATGTTTCAGGATTATTAGGAGTTTTATCTGGTTTTAACAAAACTATAATAATTGCTTCATTCATAGAAGATGGATGATGGCCACTTTCTAATGCTGTATGAAATACCTATAATAAACCATGCAACAAAACATCTCCATAAACCTTATAGACTTTCCCCGGTAACCCATCTGCGCCTGGGGCTTTATTAAGTAAACTAGCAGACGCAAACTGGAGCTCCTCTAAAGTCAAAGGCTGATCCAACATCTCTCTATCAGCCACTGATAGTTCTGTTAACGTGATAGAATTAAGAAATGATTGCAGTTCAATTTCCTTATGGGACACTTTACTGCTATACAGATTTTTATAGAAGTCAAAAAACACTGTTGAGATCTCCAAAGTGGTACGTATGTTTTCAGTTGGTGAAATGTGTAATTCTAGTACTTGTGTCATTGGTTTCTGAGCTTTTACTATTGCTGCTAAAAGATGACCCATATTTTCCCCATCCTCAAAATAAGGTTGCTAAGGCTCTGTTTCCACTACTGCGAGTTGTTGTGCGACTTGACACATGTGAAGTCGCATGACAAGTCAAAACCCATGTATTTCAATGGTCCCTGTTCTAATTGGTGTGACTCAAGTCGCAGCGACTCCAAAAATGTTTTTTGCACTACCTTGTTCCGACTTCGGTGCAACTTGTTCTCACATGCTTTTCACCAGTCGCATGACATCGCATCAAAAATCGCATCGCAAAGTCGCAGTGTAAATTGTACAACTTTGGGGACACAATAGTGGAAACATAGCATATTTCTGTTTTTGTATCCACACCAGTTGTTTCTATAGTAGGGTTCGCTATATATTGACGTTCAGCCTTTAAAACATCTTCAGTCACTAAACATTCCCCCTCCCTAGATTTTTTTTTTAATTCTTGAGATTTGAGAGATAAATAGACCTCACACATAAGCTTTTAATGAATCCCAATACATCTCTGAAGATACAGAAGGCTTATTAACATTACTATAAGTCAAAATATCTAACTTTGTTTTCTGTTTTAATGGAAAAAGGTCAAACCAATAAGGATTCATTTTCTAAAAAGTGCAAATCTGAATTGGATTTAAAGCCAACGTAAACACTTGCCGACCGCCGCACGACGATTTACGTTGGCAAAATGGCACGGGCAGGCAAAAGGGCGTACCCATACGTCCCTTTGAATTTGCAGCTGTGGGTCCCGCAAACTCAATGTTCGCCAGTGGCCCGCGATTGCAGTGGAGAGATGCCTATGTAAACAAGGTATTTCCCTGTTTTGCCTAGCAATATGACAGGGATCTACTGCTCCCTGTCATCAGGAGCAGTGATCTCTGTCATGTTATAGTGAGCCCATCCCCCTATAGTTAGAAAACATCCAGGGAACCCACTTAACCCCTTTATCGCCCCCTAGTTTTTAACCCCTCCCCTGCCAGTGTCATTTATACAGTAGTCAGTGGCTATTTGTAGATCTGATCGCTGTATCAATGTCAATAGTCCCAAAATAGTGTCAAAAGTGTCCGATCTGTCTGCCATAATGTCGCAGTCCCGATAAAAATTGCAGATTGCCGCCAATACTAGTTAAAAAAAAAAAAGAATAATAAAAATGCCATAAATCTATCACCTATTTTGTAGATGCTATAACTTTTGCGCAAACAAATCAATATACTTTTATTGTGATTTTTTTTTTTTTTTATCAAAAATATGTAGAAGAATATATATCAGCCTAAACTCTTGAAGAAATTTGATTTTTTTATATATTTTTGGGGGATATTTATTATAGCAAAAAGTAAAAAATATTGCTTTTTTTTTTCACAATTGTCGCTCTTTTTTTGTTTATAGTCCAAAAAAAAAAAAAAAAAAGCAGGGGTGATCAAATACCACCAAAAGAAAGCTCTATTTGAGGGAAAAAAGGACATCAATTTTGTTTGGGTACAACATTGCACGACTGTGCAATTGTCACCTTAAGCATTGCAGCGTCGAATCGCAAAAAATGCTCTAGTCAGGAAGGGGGTAAATCCTTCCAGGGCTGAAGTGGTTAAGGGCCAGCGGGGAATGATCAGACAGTCCTCTAGCTCAGTAGTCATCAATCTTGTCCTCAGAGCCCACTAACAGCAATCAGCAAATTATATCACCTGTGATGTATTTCAGTTATCTTGCAAACCTGGTCTGTTAGTTGGCCAGGTTTGCAAGATAAGGGTTGATGACCACTGCTCTAGCTGCATAGGTCACTTCAGATATCATAGGTAACATAATAGAGGTGACTAATGCCAAGTCTATTCAAGAGAAGGTCCCATGGGTGATAGAGAAACAAGAAAACAATCTTTCATTAGGATGTAATGTTCTCCAGACATCCATGAGTCTAATCTCCCAGATATAGCCAGCAAAATAAGTACATACTGGAGTTACCAGTGCAACAACCGATCCAAATCTATCCAGGGAAGAGTCAAGATAATTATTAAAATCTCCTACTATTAACCAAGGAACATCAGTTTTGTCAGAAGTAAAAGTGTAATATAGTTCAATATATTAGTATATATACATTAGCTAACACATATGATTTCCCATACATTGTGCAGTATAAAAAAAATTAGCAACCTTTAGTGTATCTGCCTGCAGGTGAGATCAACATCATCTGCTATCAATATAGATACCCCTCTAGAATATGTAGTATAAGTAGAATAGTATTGCCTACTATATTGTGCACGCTTCAAGTAATTCAATTTGTGTGTATTTAAATGGGTCTCTTGCAGGCAAATAATAGACGGAGAAAACTGTTTCAATGTAGTAAACATTGCTTGTCTCTTTATCGGGTCACCAAGCCCTCTAATATTCCAAGATACCAATACTTGCATTATATTTAACCTGTTATTACAATATCAAGATTTAGGCTCATGACTGTAAATTAAACAATGCTTACTAGTAATGGAGAGAAAGTCCCTTCCTTGTGAGGAGGAAGTTTCTATATTCATTTTAACTATCTGGTGAGCGCTTATAAAAAATCTATATAAAAAATAACACAACAACAGCACACAAAAAGAGCTCCAAAACTTGTGTCAACCTCACATAACCCTCTAGAAAATGATCACCCCCTCAATGACCATCTCCTGAAGGGTCTTACCTATAGAACCATCACAATATACGCATAATATTTTTTTTTCAATAATTGAAAGCAAATATTGAAAATTATTTAAAAAAAAATAAAAATAAATAAAAAAAATGTCATATATCTTAGTGTATTCCTACTCAAACAAAAAACAATCATACATTTCCCTCAGGAACAAAACTCAAGAGAGTCCCTTTAAAATATTTTTATTTTTACTGGACTCTCCCCTCCGACTCTGCAAAAAAAAAAAAAAAAAGAAAAATCAAACTCACCATCTCCCTTCTGTAAAAAAAAAATAAAAAAATGTGTATGTATATATATATATATATATATATATATATATATATATATATATATATATATATATATATAAAAATTTGCAACTTCATTTGCCTCAACTCTTAATTTAGCAGTGTATAGCATTGAATATCATAGGTGCAGGATCTGCAATCTTTTTTTTACATCTTGAAATTTGACACGCTGTTTTTGTACATTAGGAAAAAAGTCCGGTTAAGAACATAACTTTAGTTCCATTAACAATAACTTCCTTCAATATTCTAACTCTTCTGAGCATTATTAAAAATGGCCGTGGATGGGATCCTGCTGGTAAAGGCCTACTAGGTACTAGGTATGCGCTTTCAACGGAAAAAGACATAGAAAGATGTTCTTTCCCAATCGTCTCGCATAACCATGTTTCTGCAAATTCTGTGGGGTTGGCTCCCTCAGAATGCTCTGGGAGCCCCACCAGCCTAATATTATTATTAGTGATTTTCAAGATCTTACAGTTCACGGCCATTAATATCTGATTTTTTATATCACTTCCTTGATATCTTTAACCAATGGCTGTGAGGTATCCTCTAATTCTTTAACGCGGTCTTCCAAAGTTGATGTTCTTTCTCTTATTTTATGGACATCCTGACGAAGAAAAGTAAATTCTTCTTTATTGGTACTTGCCCTTTTAGATTACATATAGAATTCTGACATTGTTGTACTGCTTTTAACACATCTAATAATGTTGGCTCTAATGGCATTGACGTTAGTGATGTTGTTAATATATGCTGGCCATTTAGCTGTTTATTAGTGTACTGTCTCACACTTTTATCCTTTTCTTCCACATTAGATATTGATTGATCCGTATATTTATGTAAAGTGATTGTATCTATTCTCGTACCTGAATCTTCCATTTCCTCACTGGCATCCTGCTGGGGAGCTTCATTTTTCCCATGTTTAGACAAAAGTGCAAATTTTGCCAATTTGGCAGCAGCAGCTTCTTTAGCCTTCTCTTTTGCTGATTTACCACTTTGTACTTGCTGAAAATGTCCGCCGTCATCATGTGTAGGGGCATCAGCATTTAAAACCCCCTGTTCCTCCTTGGAAATTTTTATAGTTTTATTTCCACCTCTTCTCTTCATTCTTTCTGCTTTAATTTCCAAACTCTACACATGCAAAATTTGAAGCAACCAAAGGGTTGGTCTGAATCCAAAGCTTAACCCTAGTCAGCATGATTTTTTTTTTTTCTTAATATCTGTTAACAACTGGATAGTAGTATATAATACTTAGAATTCTACCCACTCCCAATGAACTACGATTTACAGACTGCAAAGTAGTGTAAAGTTTCACATAGTTAAAACAACCTCTGTGTATATACTCCATTTACATGTGATCACAGACTAACTTATACTGTGAATGCATCCACTTTCATTAATTTGGCAATACTGCTTTTAGAGACAAATTTAACAGGTTTTTCTCCTTCCATACAAAATCATTATCAGCCTGACTAGAACACATGGCAATAAAGCCATATATGTTGCCTAGTCTCATTCTATTATCCTTTTTAACAACCACTGCCCAGAGGGCTATGCTTTCCAAATAATTTGCATGACTGTTCTCCCTTTTAGTGCTGCAAAGTCATCCAGGATTCTGCTCCAGTCCCCTTGTGAGTAAACATGTTGCAGCCAGATAAGAGGAAAGGGACTCAATTTCCATCCATAATGTCCTCATCATGCTATCGACAGAGGGAGTAGAAAAGGTATTGCATAAAAAATGATTCATTGCCAGCTAACACCTAAGCAGCCTCAGGCTATAGTTTTGCTTTACCTTGCAATGAATGTCAGTCCCCTCTGGCAGGAAAGGCATATAAAAAGTTGTTCAATAAAGAACATTCTAATAATGTCTAGCTGGAAAAACACACACACACCTACTTACAAATGTAAATGAACTATGAATGAAACATTTTTCACACAGTGGAGATTAATTATAAATACATACAACGGGTAGGATACAGACGTACAGAGCTACTGAAGTAAAATCTGTTGCTTTACATAGCATTACAGTCAGTATGTCAACAACATTACCTTGGTCTGAAAATATGTTTCTAACAACTGTTAACATTATAGGTAAAATCTTGTGTTTTTTGTGTCAAGCTGGGGATGTTTCAATATCGTGTACCTGAGAAGAATTGTTGAAGCATTTATTACATTTTTTCAATACTCATACTACCTTAATTGGCTTCCTGGAGTGGATATATGCGGTTCTACTGAAGAAGAACCTGTTAACATGAAATTAAAGTCACACTTTTAAAAAATTCTTAGGAGTTAGAGTGTTTCATCAAGAGAGACATGTAAAGCATCTAGCAGAAGCAACAAAAAGAAAGAGTAAGGTCAGGGGAAGAGGAATGACTTTCAAAAAGGTGTCTGACACTGGCACCCAGGACCACTGATAAGGAAATACGGCCGGCCCAGCTGTAATGAGCTCCATCAACTCAAAAGGGGGACCTGGGCTGTACTGCCTTTTTGTGACTTTTGTGGATGCCCTGGCAGCGCTTTTGACTCTTTTTCCCCCAGCTGCACTGAAGGAGAACCAGTTCTAGTATCTGTGCCCTCTCCCCCCTGCTGTCCAGGACCCCTATGTGCCCCTTTCCCCCTGCAGTGCTGCCAGCTTCCCTCCTCTCCTGTCTTTAGTTCCGTTCTCTGTCTCAGATGTGAGACATCAGGGCAGTTAGAAAAACTTAAATAGAAAAAAAAAAATTAACGTCTAAAACATAATTAAAAATGAAGGACTTGTTCACCTGTGCTTTGTTCTCTGAACAGCAGTTAGAGATGCCCTTCAACAGGTGGTGAGGGGGCATATTGCCTCCTTGGCAACTGCTTTAACCCTGCACTAGAGCACTGCAAAGGAGGGGGTTGTGGGGCGCTTGCAGAGTAGCATTATTCACTTGAATTGGTCTTGTTCGACATAGACAGACGACATTAACCTCCTAACTTGCAAGGTGAGATGAAAAAGGAGAGGACTATACCCTAGACCTAACAGTTTTGTATAAAGCCAGGTACACACTATTAGGTTTTTTTCTTTTCAACACATTTTTTCTTTTCAACGCAACGGGTTGTAGGCATATTTTTAAAGGGGAGGTTGTGCATTCTTATTCTACTGTGAAAGAACAGAGACTGTGGTCATTCTATAATTGCAATACCAAACATGTTGTATATATCATCACATGCAGACTCTGCAATGTACAGCACATTGGACGCACAATCATTCATCTCAGAGATAGATTAATTGAGCATTTATCCAGTATTAAGAAAAATCATTCCACCAATGTTGCTCGCAACTTTAATCAATACCATAATGGTGACACCTCAGCAGTAGGAGTACAGATCCTTGAGAAAGTCAGCCCGCCTAAAAGGGGAGGGGATGCATTTCGATCTCTGTGTAAACGAGAGGTTTTTTTTGATCTTTCAGTTCAAAACTCGTATATCATATGGTTTTAAGTTCGAATGGGATATCACACATTTTCATGACTAAATTAGATCATTTTTATGTTCTCATTCATGAACTAGTGATTTATTGTTTTTGGTATTTTTTGTTATTTTGAGTTTTTGCCAGTGGCGGCCCATCAATAGGGGGCACAGGGGCACCCCCCCCCCCGAAGCTACTTATCATTTAAAAAAATCTGTGTGTTAAGGGTGCCAGACACACATGTGCTATTGGAGGCATGACTCATGTGTAAACATGTGAATGGGACCAAGAAGCTCTATTGGCGTAGTTTACAGTGTCCTTGGGGCTAGGAGCCTTGCACTCAAACACTCCACCTCTAGCATTATCTTTCCTGTGGTTGTTATTGATTGGCGGGTCTGTAGGATTGTGCTTTTACTTTTTTTTTATTGCATCAGCAGAAGAATTATGGCAGGCTCAGGGCAGACAGGGAGCACTAGGTCCATACAGCAGGTAGAGGCAAAGGCATCAGTCCATCCATCTCATTGTGACAGACTCGGCAATCAGCAGTGCACACAGAGGGATCACACAGAAATCTCCAGGTACAGTACATGCTGCAGGGCCAGGACTGGAGGGGGAGGGGCAGAAGGGGTACCTGCTATGCTATTATCGCTGTGTCCTGACTCTACAGCAGCACCTTTCACCTCCAGCTTTACTTACCCTCTCTCAGTGTAATGCAAGTCTGTTCCCTTAAATACTCATCCAGGTGGGTACAATTGCGTTTTAAACACAGAAATTGTCCTTTGGGCACAGCCGTTAACCAGGAGGGATGGTAACAAGAGTCTAATGGAATGTACCCATTCCTGTCTGTCTGTTTAAAGAAAGTGGAGGTGACAATTTAACCCTCTTGTATTGAAATTCTCAAATCCGGGAAGTAGATATCAGTAGAGCTTACCTCATAACTAAGGACTCTGCCCCTATTTATTATACGTTAAAAAAAAAACACAAACGGATTTTCCGACTGAAGGTCACCATCCCATATAAAAAGGACAGGATCGATAAATATTTTCCATAGAATTAACTCTGGATGTTTGTTACATAAAACAATGTCCTCTTCCCACTTTGACATTAAAAGGTTTGCCATACTGGGAGCAAATTCTGCTCCCATGGCTACACCCTTTGTTTGCAAATAATATGCCCCATTGTGCCAAAAGTAATTATGTGACACAGAAAATTCAAGCAACTTAAAAATGAAGTTACTGTGTACAGAGGGGACAGCAGAATCTCGGGAGAGGAAGCATTGAATTGCTTCATACCATAGTTTATGTGAGATGGCTGTGTACAAGGATGCAACAGCCGCAGTCACTAGTAGATATGTGGGCTTCCACTCAATAGTATTTAAAATATTGATGACATGTTCCGTGTCCTTGAGGAGAGAAGGAGTGCCCATCACCAATGGTTGCAAATAATGATCAATATACTTGCCGACTCAAGATGTAATAGAGTCTATACCACTGATGATGGGTCGTCCTGGAGTGTTTACCAAAGTTTTATGAATCTTTGGCAATTAATACATCGTAGGCAATATAGGAGCCAATATATATTAGTATTCCGCGCTCAGGACAGACACCAATACGAACTGTAGCCCCCCCCCAGAAAAGGAAAACACCTAGGTGAAGTCCAAATGCTATAAACTATAAAAAATAGGGGATTGGCGCTGTTCACTGTAAAAATAATAGTAAAACCTCTCACTACAAGGGAAAAAACTGCGTTACAAATCTGAGTAAATAAATTTGTGAAAAAACGGTGAAAAAGTATACTTTAATACGTACAGTATAATCACATATAATGGTATATATAGGTCCACGAATATGGCTGAGGCTACCAATAAACATATGAACTACTTGTAGTAAAAAATTAAAATATATACAGAAAATAGAAATGGAAAATAAATTAAAGTATACAAAAATAACGAAAAAATAAAAAAAATAAAATATAATGTATGTATATAAAGGAGTGCCCTGAAAAACAATAAGTGATAAACAATCCAAATGGTATTATACCAATAATGTGTTTTAGAATCAAAATTGTGATCATGCAAAAAAGTGAAACAAAAAAATCTTTGTAAAATTTTAAAATCTAAAATTGTGATCACATACCAAATTAAGCAATGGTAAAAAATAAAAAATTTTTTTGGAAAATCTAAAAAACAGCGATGAACCACTTGGAGACACATCAGATTTCTGCACAAGGATTTTTTACATACACAGGACTATATTTTTTTGATATATGCATCACACTTTTGATATTTTTGTATGCACGGAAACGTTTTTGAAATTTTATATGCATGGGCTATCATCGCTGTTTTTTAGATTTTCCAAAAAAAATTTTTATTTTTTACCATTGCTTAATTTGGTATGTGATCACAATTTTAGATTTTAAAATTTTACAAAGATTTTTTTGTTTCACTTTTTTGCATGATCACAATTTTGATTCTAAAACACATTATTGGTATAATACCATTTGGATTGTTTATCACTTATTGTTTTTCAGGACACTCCTTTATATACATACATTTTATTTTATTTTTTGATTTTTTCATTATTTTTGTATACTTTAATTTATTTTTCATTTCTATTTTCTGTATATATTTTAATTTTTTACTACAAGTAGTTCGTATGTTTATTGGTAGCCTCAGTCATATTCGTGGATATATATATATACCATTGTATGTGATTATACGTATTGAAGTATACTTTTTCACCGTTTTTTCACAAATTTATTTACTCAGATTTGTAACGCAATATAGGAGCCAAAGGTACCAAATGCTCCTTCTTCTTTTTGTTCAAAATACCCATATTAAATCCCTCCTCCACAAGTATTTTAAGGTGTTTTTTTTTTTTCTTTCAATTGTTTGTTTTTTTATTGAAAAGTAGACATGTGAGTTGCATTCATAACAAGAAAGAAGTGTTCAACTTACAGAAATAAATCACAGATAATTTCACATTTTAGAAAGAGTTTACATATAGACATCTGCTAGACGAGTACACATGTTGAGATACAAATCTCTCATACTGCGTAATCTAGAGCTGAGTATCAAATTATTTATGAATAAAGATAATACAGAAAAGAAATAACAACAATAACAAACGTTCAGTACCACAACACTAAGGGATGCTTAAAGGCTATATATGTTTGGATATGCCTATAGTTTTGTTCATTTATCTGGGAAGTTAAGAGCCCAGGAGTTCCAATGTGTATTGAAAGTACCTAAGATGTTGGATTGGGCTGAAATTTTTTTTTTGTGTGTTGTCTTTTTTTTTTAAATATTTTTATTGAATTTTTCAAATGTACAGTTATGTAAGTACATGAATGAAATGCAATAAACAGTATATAAATGACATATTGCTGAAATTGGATCTGTAAAAGGTACGCACCGAACAGGGTGCACAAATTCCAGTTCCAGGATAAACAGTGATAAAATCGAACAAAGGCAATATGATCAGAAGATATATCCATAGTAAAATGTATATGAAATAAAAAAAAGAAGGGAAAGGAGGGGGTGAGGGTGGGGAGGGTAGGAGGGGGTGGGGGAAAGGAGGAAAGGGAGAGGAATGGGGGGCAGAGAGCATCAATAGAAGGCTGTAGATCAATATGGTGCCATCAAAGGTTGTATCTTTTTGTGTACCAGAGGTTCCATGGATTCCAGAGTTTCATGAAGTCAGTGTGTGTGTGTGTGTGTATGTTTCCCGTGAGAGAGGATAGTCTTAAGTTATTATTTTTAAATGCATATGTGTCTTTAAACTTTTTGATATTTTGATATTTGTCTGTATTCGCACCAATGCACTTTATTGTTTAGCATTGCACTCTTTTTACATATATTAAAAGGAGGAATGGGGGCGTGGCCTGACCTGGCATGAGGAAAGTCGCTTGATTCCTGAGCTCCAGCCGCCACAGGAAAAAGCCGTTTAATACCGAAGGTATTTGCTCCACAAACTTCGCCAGACTATGGGGACGGCTTCCCGAACCTCGTCTGCCTCCCATTCTCGCTCCCCCAGGGCTCTCTCAGGGTCCCAGAGCCATAACATCCTGGAGATGTTCCGGAACACCAGGGGCAATATGGCGTCCTCTCAGCACGGGCCCTCCCGCTCCCAGGCACAGCCGCTACCACTGCTCAACCCGCCTAAGACAACCTCCCCTCATGTTCCCCCTCATGGAGGAGGGATATGCCTTGAACCTGGGCTACAAACACCCATATACTTACAGGATCTCCGCTCCATTGCTGACGAAATCAAGGAAACCCTAGCCGCAGCCAACTCAGAGCTGAGGCTCGACCTGCGCGACCTCACTGACAGGGTGAACGAAGTGGAGAGAGTGACAAACCGCCATGACACAGCCCTTCGCTCCACCGCCTCATCCATTGACTCCCATACACTGCAAATGCGGGACATGCAAAGGCACATTGAGGACCTCGACAACCGCGGCAGGCGCCACAACCTCAGGATCCGCGGTATGCCTGAAGCAATAGAAGGCGATCAAATCACCCCTGCCATCACTGCTCTCTTTAACAACCTCCTCCACAGGCCTCCTCAGACCCTCATTCTCATGGACAGAATCCACCGCGCACTGCGCCCTAAAGGTAGAGAGAGTGACCCCCCCCGCGTGATATCATATGCTGCTTGGTGGACTTTAAGATAAAAGAAGAAATACTTAGACAAGCAAGGGGACAGCAACAAATCCTCCATGGCAGCGCACCCATTCAAATCTACCAGGATTTATCGGGTATCACACTGCAGCACAGACGAGACCTCAAGCCCCTACTGGATACCCTGAGGGAGAAGAACATTCCTTATAAATGGAAGTTTCCTTTCTGCCTGTCCGCCTCCACTCAGGGCCGCACTGCACTTCTAAAGGTACCCGAGGACCTGCCACACTTCTGCGACCTGCTTGGCATACCACTGACGACAGTTCCAAACTGGTACGCTCCTTTCCGCCCTCAGATCTCCGGCAATGCCACAGAGTGGGAATCTCTCATGGAGACTCAGACCTCCAGACTCCGCAGGAGACGCTCTCCTTCCGCACATAGATACCAGGCCGATCACCGCGGTTACAGGGACCCAGTCTCTCCTGAATCCCATCGGTCCAGGAGAGCCCGCCGGGGCCGCTGAAACAGGCGTACCGTGCACCAATCTGTACTCCCAGTTGGCCCCGTTGGGCCCCTTTGAAAGGCACACTGTCTAGTGCTCTCTAACTTAGGGCCGACATAATTGAAGATAATTGAAGATTCAGCAAACTTTTACTTCTACTTTTACATTTTCTTTATATTGCCTTAAACCAAGTTTATTTTTTGCTCTGTGACAGCAGTTTTGAGTGGATGTTCAAGACCCCCCAGGTTATAACCCTCCAAATGGCCTTCTAGTTAAGCCCAGGTTGACTGAACGCACCCTCTCTCATTAATAACCTGAAATACCACGCCACCACAGCGTGACTCCCCTAACGGAGGCTCTCTCCCCTGGGTCGAACACCTCGCTCTCTCCTTGGTATCTGCCCAGCAACAAGCCCCCAGCCCTCTACTACAACTACCAGAATTCCAGAGGGCTTACAACCGCGCCCCCCGCAGAAATGACGTCAGGATGGGCGCCACTCTCCCCTTCCTGATCCAACGCCGGACTCCGTACGACGCTGCACGACATCTTCACAGACGAAGTGGACAACAATCAACTACGGGACCCACCTCCTCCCTTCACACCGCAAATTGATAACTCCTGCAGTAACGACACACCACGATCAGCCAAGAGAAGCAAGACATGCAATCTACACTTGAACTGCTAACACCCCAACCGGACATCAGACTGCAGTCCGGGAATGTGGCACTTTCGACAAGCCGGTCTACTCTTACCCCAGCATGACTTACTGCACGGATCGGCGGACAAGGTACCTGCTGTGAGGTACACCCGTAGCCTGAAAGTGACACTACATACCCCACGGGTGCCTCATCCTCTCCGTCTCACTACGGTAGTACTAGATTCTCAGGATGTTTTCTTAAATATTCTTATTAGCCTTGATTTACTAGCTTGTTACTATGTTTAGCTCTGCTATCACTAGACACTGATAGTTCTAATGTTTTAAACTACTAAGACACCTCTTCTGATTTACAGGGCCTCTTACTTTAGCTCCCCCTTACATTTTTGTCCCCCTACCAACGTAATACTTATTGTTTTTGTCATGACACCGGCTCTCACTCCAAGCACTGATACTCATCACGCCCGTCACTCTTGGACTCACCGAGGG
Organism: Aquarana catesbeiana; assembly: GCF_042186555.1. Classification (NCBI taxonomy): domain Eukaryota; kingdom Metazoa; phylum Chordata; class Amphibia; order Anura; family Ranidae; genus Aquarana; species Aquarana catesbeiana. Next base: position 220,837,517 of record NC_133331.1, on the reverse strand, counting down.
GACTGCCGTGCTGAGTACTAACCCAACACACTCAGGCTGGGAGGGACAGCTGGTCTCATTAGATCACACCCACCTGTCCAACCATACACTCCCCTACATAGTCATTGCATCCATGCTTCAGTCAATGCTACCCCAACATGCATGTTCAACTCGTACCTTCTGCCATACTAATTACTATCCTGTGGCGGCGGATTATAGAATCCACTTTTATCTTTATTCCATTCATAGTTTTAGTTTGATAGCGCTTTACCGCGCACTTTCCTCACTGCCTTGTGTTAGACCAACCCCCACACGACTACGGGCCAGAGCGTAGTACCCTCATAGGGTACACGTACTCTGACCTCGTATTGTACTCGACCGATACCCAATTCCTCCGAGGTCCGTGGACACCCCTCTCCACACCTCATCGGTTTCCCACCAGTGACTGATGTGTCACAACTTCATCACCCCGCCCGACGGAGGCACCCTTCTCCCAATATACCTCTATCCTCACCCCCTGACTACACGATGGCTGACACACATACCATCAACCCCCAGAACGCAGACGCACAATCTTCAACGAACTCCATCAAATTCTGCTCCCTCAACATTAGGGGGCTCAACACTCCTGAAAAGAGGTCCAAACTCTTATACTGCCTACGTCAATCAAAGACCCAGATAGCACTTGTACAAGAAACACACTTTCGAACTGACGCGATCCCTAAACTAAAGGACCACTACTTCCCCACAGTATATCATTCTTCCAACGATGAAACAAAATCAAAGGGCGTATCCATTTTGGTCTCTAAACATTGCCCATTCTCGGTTACCGCAGTTCAAAGAGACCCACAGGGCAGATTCCTCTTCCTTAAGGGCTCCATCTATGGTAAACAACTCACGATCGCCAACATATACGCCCCCAACACCAAACAAGTATCCTTCTTCCGCTCCACACTTCAACATCTTACTAGCTTCCAAACTGGCACACTGATTGTTGGTGGTGACTTTAATGTCGCTCTCAACCCCTCAATGGACACCTCAAACGGAACCTCATCCTTGACATACAGGGCACTCAAAGCTATCAAACTGCAACTAAACACTTTACTACTTCACGACACGTGGCGCACACTGAATCCCACAGTGAAGGACTTCACCTTCTTTTCAGCCCCACATGGCAAATACAGTAGACTAGACCACTTCTTTCTGTCCCAGAACGATCTGACCAATCTCACCAAAGCTTCTATTGACCCGTCCATACTCTCTGACCACAACCCCATCTCAATGACCCTCCTTATACCTGCAGCACACCCCAAGAATCACATTTGGCGGCTAGATAGCTCCCTATTGACGGATCCAGTCAACACACAACGGATAACTGAATGCCTCTCAAACTTTTTCACTGAAAACTCCTCAGAAACTACTGCACCATCGGTCATCTGGGCCGCACACAAATGCGTTGTACGGGGTGAATTGATATCCATAGCAGCACAACGGAACAAATGCAGAAATGCACGCATCCTCGAACTGACTACACGCATTCGCACGTTAGAACAGGCTCATAAGGCATCTCTAGCGACATCATCTCTGGTAGACCTCACGAAGGCAAGAGGGGAACTCCTAGAGATGCTTAACAGTACTCTAAAACGCAAATTTGCATTGACGCAAAAGCTTTATTATGAATTTAGCAATAAAGCAGGCAAACTCCTAGCGAGAGCTCTCCAATCCAAGTGGGCGGCCCAGACGATCCATAAAATACGCCGACCATCAGGTGACGCAGCGGTTTCTAATAAGGAAATCTCGGACCAATTTGTACAATACTTTTCTGAACTCTATAACCTCCCAACGACGCACACCCTTGCAAACAACACGAACCGTACGACTGCTATCTCAGACTTCTTAGCGCAATACAGCCCCACTCCCCTCTCCCTGGACGATTCCCAAAGTTTAGACCAACCTCTCTCTACGGAAGAAATCCTTCTCGCACTAAAACAAATGAAAACGGGCAAGAGCCCTGGCCCAGACGGACTATTGGTCAGTTATTACAAAACGTTCCCGACCTTGCTGATCCCCCACCTCATCAAAGCCCTCAACAATCTCACACCCGACTCAACAACCCACAAGGATATTCTAGAAGCACATATTACCCTCATCCCCAAACCTGGCAAAGACCCCACGTTAGTATCGAACTATCGCCCAATATCACTGCTCAATGTGACCCGACTCAACAACCCACAAGGATATTCTAGAAGCACATATTACCCTCATCCCCAAACCTGGCAAAGACCCCACGTTAGTATCGAACTATCGCCCAATATCACTGCTCAATGTGGACGTAAAACTATACGCCAAAACCCTAGCGAACCGCATTTTACCCCTCATCCCGAACCTCATATCGCTAGACCAGGCCGGCTTTGTCCCAGGCAGAGAGGCCCGGGATAACACCACTAAGGCTTTGAACATTCACCACTGGCTCTCCACAACTTCCACCCCGGGATTTTTCCTTTCCCTTGATGCAGAGAAGGCGTTTGACAGGGTGGCCTGGGATTACATGGAAGCCTCGCTACGGGCGATAGGCCTACCACCCCGCATGTTACAGATGATCATGGCCCTCTACTCACTTCCTACGGCAAGAATCAGAATTAATGGTAACCTGTCGAGCGCCTTCTCTGTCACCAACGGAACCCGACAGGGTTGTCCCCTATCCCCCTTAATTTTTATCTTGACCATGGAACCCCTGCTCCGCAAACTCAGAGACAACCCCTCCATTAAAGGCATAGAAATCAATCGCAAGCAATACAAAATGGCCGCCTACGCCGATGACATTTTACTTTTCCTGACCGACCCCATCCCCAACTTGCTGGCAAACTTCTCACACTTTCAAGCTATATCAAATCTAAAAATTAACTTTGAAAAATCCAAAGCCCTCAATATCACCCTGCCCAACACCACGGTGTCCCAATGTAAACTCAACTTCCCTTTTGGTTGGGAAAAACAGGCCATATCCTATCTAGGAATTAAGATCCCTGCAAATTTGAAGGACCTTTATGCGAGCAATTTTGCACCAGCGCTCACATCAATACAAGGTGATCTGCAGAAATGGCATATGGGATCTTTTTCCTGGATGGGTAGAATCGCCATTATCAAGATGAACGTCCTACCCAGACTTCTCTACCTCCTTCAGGCAATCCCCATCAAATTACCGCCCTCCTTCTTTAAGTCATATAAACATATGTGCAGACTCTTCATTTGGGCTTCCAAAACCCCACGTCTCTGCTGGGATAGGCTGACCTTACCTAAACCTTTGGGAGGCTTAGGCCTCCCAAACATTCAAAAATACTACTGGGCTTGCCACCTAACCAGGGTAGTAGACTGGCATATACACTGCCCCACGAAGGACTGGATTTCTGTAGAAGACTCCTTTGCCAGCTTACCAATTAGGAACGCACCATGGATAGAAACTACATCTACCCCCAAAGAATACACAGCACACCCCCTCATCGGGGCCACTCTCTCCATCTTTAAAATAGCTAGCAAAACACTCGCGATCACCCCTTCCACTGGTCCCATGATGCCCATGGACAACAATCCGGAATTTCCACCCAGGCTCACACTCAAAGACCCAACTCTTGATGCACGTACTTCCAACGCCAGAGCACAACGATTCTTCCACAATGGCTCCCTCCTACCATACAACGAACTCTTAACCTCCATCCCAGAATACAACATCCCCTTTTACAAATATCTCCAACTACGACACTTTTTCTCCTCCTACAAACAAACTACTCATTGGCATAAAGATCACTCACCCTTTGAACTCATCTGCACTAGTACGGAACCTCAGAGCCATCTAATCTCTTACGTATATTCCCTACTACACTCGAACTGTACAGTTAAGGAAGACCGACTGGTACGACAATGGGAGTCAGACCTTTCTCTAGATCTCACTCCCATTGAATGGGACCGTATCTTCACCCTCCTACATAAAGGTTCAATCAACGTCACGACCCAGGAGAATAGATACAAACTGTTTTCAAAATGGTATAGGACTCCCGACAAAGTACACCATTTTCACCCGACTGTACCCCCAACCTGCTGGAGATGCAACACAGCGCGCGGTACCCTTCTCCACATTTGGTGGGACTGTCCCATCATCCAACCTTTCTGGTCGGAGATTCACCACCTGATCTCACATATAACCACCTACACACCAGCCTTCTCTCCCGCACAATACCTCTTACACCACACCCCGGCCCCACTGGGTTCCTATAAAAAATCACTCACACTACATCTTATTAACGCTGCCAGCCTCTGCATCCCACTCCTTTGGAGAACTACTGCCCCCCCAACGATAAACGACTGGATCCGTCGAGTAGACAGAATCGCAGACATGGAAAACCTCATTAGTCAGGCCCAGGATAACCCGTCCAAATTCCACAACACGTGGGCATGCTGGCTCCACTACAAACAATCAACGATTCAGAATACATCTCCCATCACCTCATCACCTCAACCATAAGAACTGGACACCCAAAAACACAACTCTCTAAACTGCCATCTACCGGAACCCCCAGGCTACTCGCACCTAGCGTGAAACTTACTGGCCCCATACGGGCCACTAAACACACTCCATACAACCACTGCAGTTTAACACTCTATGTGCCACTACACCCTCCGGCTGCACAGTAGACACGCTTCGGTTACGTCACTGTACCCCCCCTCTCCTCACCCCCCCTCCTAACTTCCCTCCGTCGTTTAAACACTCCCTTATTGATACTCCCTAACGAAACTGAATACTCAACCACAACACACCGCTCCATGCTTGACCCAGATTTAAATGCACCTAGTCACCCTCCCATCCACAGAAAGTTCCCTTACAAGGGGTGGATGGTTCTCGGGCAAACCACTGCAGTGTACACCTTGCATGAAGTTGACGACTATCTAACGACACTACCCCCACTTACACCTATGCGCATTTGCTCCTCCCATGAGGAGACACATACACCCCCTAATTTTGCTGTTAGGCAACTTTGCCTCTTAAATGTCTATCTTTTTCATTTCTGTGCAATGCAATGCATTATGTATGTTGACTATACCCTGTATTCATGAAAAATTTCAACAAACTTTGTTGAAAAAAAAAAAAAAAAAAAGGAGGAATGTTGTGCAGCTCCGATGGGAAGGTGGGGGTCTTCCTTCACATAGGAGCTGAGTGGTGATAGGATTCTGCAGATGGGGTTTAGGCCCACAGATATCGTCTCGCAATCTGGCCAGTTCCTATGAGTACGATTTGTTCTTTATCCGTCCGGAGTCTTTGGACATATTTTGGGAGAAATATGAGCATGTGTGTAGGGGCCTGCCGGACTGGAGAGGGCTCATCTCCAAGATTTTATCACTCCAGCCACTTTTTAAAATGGTGACAATTCTTGTCCACAATAAGTCCATACCACAAGGGGATTTATCTGTATGGTTGAGGAGGAATGGAGACATCCTGAGCCCCCTAAAGGAGATTTTGGATGATCGGGGAATATGGATGAGAGGGTCTGTACAGTTAGAAATTAAAAGTAATTGATAATGTTGTCCAACATCTGCCATCCTCAGCTTTCCTGGGGAGGGACAGGCTGCCCATCTTCTACCCGGGTCAGCCAAAGCTATGTAACAAGTGTGGGGATAAAGGGCATCTTGCATCCTCCTGTCCGGTGATAAAGTGCTCTCTGTGTGAGGGTGTAGGACATTTGGCAAAGGACTGTAACATTATAAGGTGCAATCTGTGCAATGCACAACAAGCCTGAGCTCATGAGAGGGTTCTTCCGCCTGGACATGGAGGATGCTCAGAGCTCAGCAGCTGGGGTGCCTCTGAGTCCATCTGAGTCTGTGCCAATACCCAATATGTCCATGTCTTCCCAGTCTGTGGTGCCCCAGTCTGTGTGTTTTCCTAGTGTGCCCATGTCTTCCCAGTCTGTATATAAGGTATCAGTTACTGAGAATGTGTCCAATGCTTCTGTATTTAGGTCTACCAAAATTGCAGAGGCAGCAAGAGGTGCTGAGGCAGGTGCCAGTCCCCCTCCCTCAACGCTGCAGGGTATCTATTGAGGATCATGGGGTGCAGGGGAGTGGGGAAGATGGTGAAGAGGCTGGCCTGGTGGTAGATAAGGGAAGGGAGAGTGGGGGGAAGGCGGATGAAGGCAAGGATAGGTGTGGGGAGGCTGTTGATTATGGTTTGTCCAAGGATGATATGAAGTGGTTGGAGGATAGAAGGTGGAGGGGCAAAAAAAAAAAAAAGTAGGTACAGTTACCTTAAGTCCTAAAGTTTTGCCTTTGGCAAATAAGTTTGGGGTCCTGTCAGATGACAACCATGAATGGGACACGTTGAGTATGGCATCCTTTATGGATGATGAGTCCCAGGGTGCAATGAAGCACACTGGTTCTTCAGGGAGAGGGAGTAGTCAGGCTAAGAAACGGTTGCCTCACTTACCCTAATGGCAGTTCCCACTCCGTTAAAAGTGGCAACCAATAATGTTGCCAGCTTAAGATCAGTGAGTGCTCATCATATGGCCTTATTTTTGCTCAGCAAGTTTGATGCTGACATTTTGTTTTTGCAAGAGACACATCTGAGTAGTCTGGCTGATATACATCTGGCAAAGAAGGAGTGGTGACGTGGTCCCCCATTTTGGTCTCTTGCGGCCGAGCCTTACAACGGGGTTGCGGTCCTTTTTTCTGGTATGGTAACATGCCGGCGGGTAATTGAGGTAGAGATTGGGAGATGCATTGTCTTGGACATCTCTGTGAGGGGGCAGGACCTGCACCTGATTAAAATCTATGGTCCCTGTACTAAATGGGACAGGAAATGCCTTTTTACAAAGATTAAGCCTTTTCTTTTTACGGCTCAGCAGGTTATCTTTGGAGGTGATTTCAACAACATTACTAGGTCTAAAGACAGGAGAGGTTTCAGAGATAAGCTGGACTATGACAGCCTTTTTCTCAATGCGATAGTTAGGGAAGCAGGTCTGGCAGATGTGCACATTAAGCGCTGCCCAGACAGCACGGGGTTCACTTTTCAGCAAGGTAGTAGTCAGCATAGGATAGATAGGATTTTTTTTAAAGGGAGACTCTGCCTTTTCAGCACCTGTATGGGGCAGTGGAGTTTTCCGATCACTGTATTCTATCTATGGCTCTGAATGCCTCAGATATGCCATCTAGGGGGAGGGGTATCTGGAGAATGAATTTGGCCCTCCTGGAAGACAAGAGAGTAAGACAATCCTTTGAGGATTTTTTTCAAGCACAGGTAACTATCCTAGACTTTTGCAACAGTAAGTCAGAATGGTGGGAGCTTGTAAAACAGCAGACTGTTGGGCTTTAGTATGAAGGAAGCAGCAAGATAAGTATATCACCTACCAGCGTTTGTGGAGGAAACTTGACCGCCTTGTTTCTGGGGCGATCTCTGAGGTGAAGCTCCTCCTAAGCTCATGTGATCTCTGAGGTGAAGCTCATCAATATGACTGGCACGCCTCTTTGCTTCAGGAGAGGGATTAAGGCAAATACCATTCACCTGACCATTACCAGAATTGTAAACAGAGCTTAGCAGTTAAAACAGTCAATGGCCTGAAGGATAGTACAGGCTCTCTGAAGAAGTCTAAGTCGGGGATCCTGGAGGTTGTCAAGTCATACTATGCCGATCAAACAAGTATGTGTAAAGAGAAAAAAGCAATCAGCGCAGACAAATATAAATGGGGCACAGGTAAATGCAAGCTGAACACTATAGGTAATCACAAGCCTATACTTAATATGTAAAACAATGGTTAGTGCAGCGCAATAGATTAAGATAAAAAGTCCATTCCACATAAAGAAAAGAACTATAAAGGTCTCAAAAGTGAAAGGCAAGATCCCATTTCCCAGCGGGTGACGTCCGTGCAAAAGCTCCTCCCCCTGTACGTGGCGTTACGTCCTTGCAGGACTTTTTCAGGGTCCCTCGCTGATGAAGTCCTGCAAGAACGTAATGCCGCGTATGGGGTGAAGAGCTTTTGCACGGACGTCACCGCTGCTATCTCGCTGTGCTCGATCCACGGACCTTGCTGTAAATTCGTATTGGAATTTTACTATTTGCGCTTGTCAGTGCTAGCATTTTTATGCCTTTTATAGTCTAAATAAATTTATGGAGTACACTTAGAGTGTGTCCTTCTATTTTATATACCTACCTGGGATGGCTTTATTACTACACTGCCTATCACTGCTACTCTGGAGGCTTTTATTGCCGGATATCCTTGTTGGGCTGGACATCCACCTTTTCAGATTGGAGATATCCAAGTTGCACTGGAAATTTCCATCATCCCTGTGTGGATAAATGTGTATATGACCTTCTGTTGCACAGGGGTCTACCCATTCTGGTAAGCGCATTTGGCTTTGTGGTGGAGGATTTTTGTCACATATACATCATTGAAGGATTATACCTCACCTTCCTTCACGAAGGATCTTGCTTTTCACTTTTGGGACGTTTATAGTTCTTTTTTATGTGGAATGGACTTTTATCTTAATCTATTACACTGCAGTAACCATTGTTTTACATACTATGCCGATGCCCTGGAAGGAAGGAACTTTGATCGCACAAGGATGTCAGGTTTTTGGAGTCTACACCAGGTCTGGAAAGTAATGTTCCTTTAAAGAATTTGACAGATTAAATCACTGCAGATTGGTAATCCAGGCTATTGATACACTATCCATCAAGAAAACGCCAGAGCCAAAAGGTTTGACAGCCATTTTTTTTTCCCGGTAAAGATTTTATTAACCTCTTGACATCCGGAGACCGTCATATGACGGCTTTGACTTTCGGGGGTTATATCTGAATGATGCCTGAGGCTACAGACATCATTCAGATACTGGCATTTTCAGCCGGCGATTCCTTACACCATAAGAATGATTATAGCAGCTGTTCTGCCGCTTGATCATTCTTACGGGCGGCGAGAGGGGACCCCCCCCTCCTGCCGCCCTCTGGTGCTTCCACCGACACACCTCAGCGATCGGTGAGTCGGATAGCGGATCTGCCGGCGCCGGATGTTCACCATAGAGATTTCCGGCAGACCAGATGATCGACGGAGTCTCTATGATTGTTCGGAGGCCGGGCGCAATGTTATGACGTCACGCCCGGTCTCTGCATTCAAAAAAACGGCGCCGCTTCGGCTGGGAAGCGGTGATCTTTTCTTTTTTTTTTTTTTTAGGCTTCCCAGCCTAGAGGTGAGATGTGGGGTCTTATTGACCCCATATCTCACTGTAAAGAGGACTGATCATGTCATATTCCTATTACAAGGGATGTTTACATTCCTTGTAATAGGAATAAAAGTGATCAAAAATTTTTTTTTTTTTAAAAAGTGTAAAAATAAAAAATTTTAAGTAAAATTAACAATAAAAAAAAAAAAAAAAATTTTAATGCGCCCCTGTCCCCGTGAGCTCGCACGCAGAAGCGAACACATACGTAAGTCCCGCCCACATATGAAAACGGTGTTCAAACCACACATGTGAGGTATCGCCGCGAACGTTAGAGCGAGAGCAATAATTTTGGCCTTAGACCTCCTCTGTAACTCAAAACATGTAACCAGTAAAAAATTTTAAAACATCGCCTATGGGGATTTTTAAGTACCAAAGTTTGGCGCCATTCCACGAGTGTGTGCAATTTTGAAACGTGACATGTTAGGTATCTATTTACTCAGCGTAACTTCATCTTTCACACAATGCAAAATTTGGCTAACTTTGCTGTTTTGTTTTTTTTTAAAGCATGAAACTGTTTTTTTTTTTTAAAAAAAACGCGTTTGAAAAATTGCTGCACAAATACCGTGCAAGATAAAAAGTTGCAATGACCGCCATTGTATTCTCTAGGGTCTCTGCTAAAAAAACATATATAATGTTTGGGGGTTCTATGTAATTTTATAGCAAAGAAATTATGATTTTTGACATGTAGGAGCGAAGTGTCAGAAATGGCCTGGATGCGAAGTGGTTAAAGATTTTAACAGACAATACAGAAAATATCAACATAGTTACATATCAATGACGGAGCCAATAAGGGGCTCCCTGTATACAATACAATTCCTGAAATGAAAAGACATAAAGTGCTCCTCGAGATATCGATTCATTGCCATGTTTGTGTAAGGTATTTCAGATGCCTATAGACATGTCAGTCAGAGTTATTAAAAATTCTCGGCCTCTGAAAAAGTTCCTAATCTGATTTCCGTTTGTTACACATACCGTGAGAGGAACGGGAGAAGGAGCCGACTACTAAGTCAGCCCATTACCCATTACCCCAGAATCTCCACTTGCTAGGATCTAGTTAGGGGGGATAAGGAAAGAAAGAAAATCATTAGGGAGAAATATGGTGGGGTGTATCAAAAGGCTAATGCGAGGAGAGGGGGTGGGATGACCACCAGCTACCCTCTCCATCTACTTCTGGTAGCGATATATGTAGTATAAAAACCTACAATGCCTTCAGATTGTTCTACAAAGAGAATAAGAACCGTGGAACACCGGTTAAACGTTGTCTTGTATCAGGTCTTGATACATTTGAGAGTTTTGATATTTAAACCAGGCTTCCCATATATTCAAGAAACTGGAGATCCTATCCTGGGTGATATAGATCAGCTCCTCCATTGATGCATGATGCCCATTCTTTCATTGAAGGGGTCGATTTGGACTTCCAATGGATGCAATGCATAGCCACAGACTTATAGTATCTTTTCTGGCGTATTTTGGAAAGATGAGGGCGGTACTGTGCTGGTGAAAACTCCAATGGGAGCGAGGAAATTGCAGTTGTCGCACTATGCACCTTACGCCAGTATGGCTGAATCAGTGGGCATGTCCACCATATGTGGAGAAAAGTGCCCAGGTCCTGTCGGCATCTCCAGCACCAATCTGAGACTGTTGGGTGTCGGGACAAATTTATGAAGCAATTCCGGTGTCATGTACCACCGCGTTTTCATTTTTTATCCAATTTCCTGGGTGTTTACATTCATTGAACCTTTGTGGATATACAAGTGGATGCGATCCCAGCTAGCTTCCTCTATCACTGTGTCCAGCTTGGCCTCCCAAAATGCATGCTCTGAGCGCAAATAAGTATAAGGTTCCCCAAACATTGAGGCATAAAGTACTGAAATCACATGATTCTGGGGAGACGAGCTAGAACACAGCGACTCAAAGACAGTAGGGGCTTTCCTGAATCCTTCTCTGTTCGCTGGGTTATCGAGATAGTGTTTTAATTGTAGATAGGCCCAAAAAGGAAGGACTTGGTCATAGATAGTGCTGCAAACTCTCCCTGGTGGAGGAACCTGCCCCTGGAAAAAAAAGTTTAGGTTGCATCTCTGCATAGGGCCATTCAGCTGATAAGTAGGCCTTAGCCATACCTGGAAGAAAGTCTGGGTTACCCTTGATAGGAGTGATCACGCAGTCTTTGGCTGAGAGCACGAGGACTTTGCAGGCCCTTTCAAAGGCATGAAGAGTTGCCCCAATAAGAGGGTGTTACTGGATGTTGGGTGTTATGTGCTCTTTAGAGAACCAGGGGATTGAGCTGAGCTCAACTCCTGAGACTAATTGCTCCAGGAGTATCCCACCACCAGCACTGCTCGGTCCAGGCTAGAAGCACTTCCTCAGCAGTGTTGGTTGTCCAGGAGGCCTTGGAGCATTGTAGGGCTGCTGGTTGGGGTAAATTTTTGCTGACATTGGATCAGGCTAAGGCCTTTGATCGGGTTAATCATGAGTACTTGTGGCTCCTTCTTGACAAATATGACCTGGAGGGGGGTTTCATTGATTGGCTCAAGATTTTGTACAAAGGGGCTGAAAGCTTTCCTTTGGTTAATGGTTGGGTCAGGCAGCCCTTTGTGGTCAGCTCGGGTATGCATCAGGGGTGTCCATTGAGTCCTCTGCTATATGTGTTTGCAATCCACCTCTTCATTAGAAGGCTAGAGAGTGGACCATTGTGTGGGGTACCTTTTGGGAATCGCTGGTGAGCCTCCTTTGAAGGTTGTGGCCTATGCTGATGATGTTTCTGTTTTTGCTCTCTGGGACTGGGGAGGCGCAGGAGGTGGTCGCAGTGATAAGGCAGTATACAGAGGCATCAGGTTCAAAGGTCAACCAGGACAATTGTGAAGCTTTCTGGATGGGCGTGGAAGGTGAGAGCTTTGTTCTTCCAGATGACTTCCCGGAGCCCAGACAAAAAATTAGAGTTCTAGGCATTGATTTTGGCCCAGGTGACTATGGTCATGCAAATTGGGTGAATAAGCTGGAGAATGCCGATGCCAAAGTGGTAAGCTGGAAAGTTTGGCAGTTTTCCTTGAGGGAAAAGGTTGATCTGATCAAGACATACCTGATTCCAATTTTTCTGTATGTCAGTTTTGTTTGTGTTTTGCCAGTTTCTCTCTACACCAGGGTCTATGGTTGTTTCTTCCAGCTGTTATGGAGGAACAGAATAAACCTTTTCAAAAGGAATGTGACTTACCTTTCTAGGCAGGAGGGTGGTCTAGGGATGATCAACCCTGTAGTCTTTTTCTCTCTGATGTTTGTGAAGTACAATCTTGGTAACATGTTGGCAGAGAGACCACCTGGGTGGGTTGCTATTTTCCAGTCCTGGTTTAGGCCCTTTCTGCGAGACTTGGAAAATGGTGGGCCAGTGAAAAGCCCGAGGGTCAAGCATGATAAGCTCCCGGCTTATGTTCCCCCGTGTTTGAAAATGCAAGTAACAGCAGGAGAAGTCAGATCTCTTCCAAGAAACGTCTTGAGAAGCGGATCAAAAGATCTGCTTTTTGCGAGCCACTGGCCTTGAGGGATTGCCCAAGCCTGGTGGTTTTGGGGAGTGAGTTTGCGATTGATTAATTTGGAGAGAATCCCAATGAAGTTTAGGGATCAGGCTTGGCTTGCCTTTCATGGAAAACTATATGTGAAGGGCAACTTGAAGTTTCTTTCCATGAGTGATCGGGGCTGCACAAGAGTGCAGTGTGGTGGAGTGGTGGATTCCATGGATCACTTTCTACTTCAGTGCCCTTTTAATATAGAGGTGTACAAGAGGGTGGGAAGGGCTCTGAGTATACCCTTCCTCCCCCATAAGTTATGCAGAGTGGGTGTATGGGGCATTCCAGAATCATCGGGATTATGATTTGAAAAAACTTTTTTTAGTCTAGTAGTCCGTTATTTCACGTGGAGTGCATGGTGTCAGGTATCCTTATGGAGTAAAATCCTCCCTGTCGAAGTGGTGATGCAGGACATTCTGGGTGAGGTTGGTAAGATTCAGGGTCTTGAGAAAGACAGGTGGTGGCAGGAGGCCTGGATAAGGGGCGTGGAGTAATATCAGGACTCTGTAGCTGCTGCCTGTTGATCTCGGGGTGTGTGGCTTTTCTTCGTATTCTTGTTTTACTCCCCTAGATTTTCAGATCAAATATATTTTTGATAAAAGGCTACATGCATGGTGACGGAGATGTTCCTTAGTCTGGCTCTCTCATAGGGATTATGTTTTGCACAATTTGGTTTGCACCATTTATTACGTTCTTGTTTTGTATAGTCATATTCAATTATTTTGTAAATATGTTTTATTTATTTATTATGGTTTTATTGTATATAAGAATTATATTAAGTGCGCTCACAATCTATTGGCTAGTAACAAAGTAAATACTTAAATCAATCTAAAGTGAATATATCAGTTTACCAATAATAAATAATAAAAGCAAATATAAAAAATATGACAAACACAAATAAATATAAATTCAGTGATCTCGTACCAAAAAAATCAATCAAATCAAGTCCATAATAGCTGAAATAATTTCAAAATTCATGAGTGACTGGTGAAAAATAAATAAATAAATAAAGCAGTGATAGTGAATTAGGTCCATTTATAGAGTGTTCAGTGAGGATACACCAATCATCAGGGGAGGAATCACATATCCATTTGAACACAGCCCATGTAGATAAGAAAAAAGGTGAAGGAAGATATGAGGAGGAATCCCAGCAACCGGTGACTTGAGGGGGCAATAAGGATGGACCCTTACCTTACAGGCCAATAAACGTTCTCGAGATAATATTCACCCTCAGACAAACTTCTCCAGGATCTCACATCAGATGTAAGGCATTCAATGTATCGATCAGCAGTACCCAGTGAAGGAAATAAGTGACCAATAGTGAAGCCCGCAATACCATTAAAAACAATTTTATTGTAGTAACTTACAGTTTAGATTCAAGAGTGCATGCATGTTACCAAACCCATAACAGTAAAATCAGTCTGTATATGCAGTGAAGCATGCTTGTTATACTCACTGTGGAACCCAAGGGGTTAATTCTCGGCATTATGTTAAAAGGGATTGATCCTGTCTTCTCTGATCCTCCCCTTCTTCCACTGTCCCCAATTCATCTCCTGAAAGAATAGAGCCTTGAGGGCAAGCTGGACATGCTCAGTTTGGTGTGTATTGCTAGAGAGTTTGTTCTTTCTTTGGAGGGTGCATGTGGCCAGCACAGGGCCAATCAGTATTGTCCAGACAGAGGGTCAGGGGTACTGCAGCCTCATAAGACAGTCAGAGTAGAATTAATAATCCTCCAAGCATTAACCAGACAGTTATAGAAGTCACAAGACCGCTATATACTGCTGATGAGAAAAGGGATTTTGCTGTTTATATTTACTAAAACTATTGCATTCTCATGTTCTGTGTACTGTGGGAGACCAGATATAGTGAATGCAGGGCCCTGGGTTTAGTAACACTTTACTTGGAAAAAAGTGATGACTCCATAAGTTATCGAGTGTGGAGACTAGATCAAGGACCATTTACATTAACTGCTGGCTATTCTCCAGCACTAACAGGTACTGAGAAAGAGACATTATCATCCATAGCTGCCATCCCCACCACCTGAAGTTGCTCTGTTACCCAACTACTGCTACTGTGTCATCTTCATGCAATATGTCATCTGTGTATAGTGCTACCCCTGAAGGAGCCACTGTTTAACATAAGCCCCCTGATCTCTGTTGTGACCCTTAAGGTCTTGGCCTAACTGACACACCAGGCTAATTGAGCATTAAGAAATTATACTGTGTGTTAATTGCTCTTCCACTCTATGATATTGCCGCCTTGAATGAGGTACCAAGACATGGGGAAAAGTAAGCTTGTATATTGACACTTAGCAAAAATGGATAATAATGCAACTATAAAACACCAATGATGGATGAGTAAGTGGATGTGTATAACACACCTGTGGATTCCTGCGCTAAGTATGTGACTTCAAATGAAGATAAGTAACAAATTAATGAAGTGTGAATATTAACTAAGTGGGTTGCTGCTCTCAAAAGTGCATGTTCCTTTGAATATGTGGTCAAAATAAGAGCGCTACCTCGTGATATACTAATAAATCAATAACATAAAAACATAATAAAATATAACCATAATAAATATACAATAATGGTAGTAATAATAAAGTCGATACAATTTCCAAATAAAGTTTGTGAACTTCAACTTTGCAGTGCAGCCTTAAATTATTCAAATGAGCAAATGAACAAATGTGTACTTTGCATTTTCATTTGCACATTTGAATAAAACACTGATGCCTTTAGCTACACAAGGTAACTCACTGATCAGAACATAAAGAAGTGTGGGGCCTAATATTGCATTTACCCCTGGTCAACATAAATAGTAGCAGTGCCACCCAGAATGTCAGGCAAAAGTTAAGTTAGAAAATACAGTTTTCCTCTTTTTGACATGTGCTCCAGCATTAATAAATCCTTGCTTGATCTTTCTGTCTGTTATATCAGTCCCCAAAAACTTTCACTCGACCCAATAAACTCACAAAAATGTAGTAAAATGTGCTGTGATCCTTGATCTCACAGGTCTCTCCCGAGTGACCTCAGCACCTTAGCACACTCTCTAAGTGGTAATATTGTAAATCACAGGTAATCCACGTACTAAATATGCTACCAGATCCTGTATCCTTTTGCATTAGAAGTCAGATCTGACTCCATCGATTGGCCTATGGATCAAAGCAGTAAATTATTTTAACACTATGAAAGACCTCACTATGTCCCTACACCACCAAAAGACATGATTTTAGTGGATCCAGTTCCAATACTCCATGACCTACAATTGCATGTTGACTACTGATCCCTCCCTGGTAGTAGACTAGGGGACTACCCATACCCCTAACCACCTCTCCCCTTTTTTTTCTCCCATTTTTCCTCTTACCTACTCTCTTGTTTGTTACATCACTCTATGCATTCTGTATGTTGGGTTAATGGTATCTAGTATGCTTTATTAACAAAGCCCCTTTTTAAATATGACTCACTGTGGCCTTGCTCTTTGTAGTTATACAATTGTTTTTTATTTTCTGTATCACCAATCAAAACTAAAATGATTACAAAAAAAAATCATTTGCATGTATTGTATGGAGAAAGTGGTGGCTACTCAGCATCAACAAGTCTTTTAAACAAAGGGCCAGTTCACTGTCCAAGGGTAATGCCCCGTACACACGAGCGGAATTTACGTGGGAAAAATCTTGGATGGTTTTTCTGACGGAATTCCGCTCAAGCTTGGCTTGCATACACACGGTCACACAAAAGTTCTCTGAACTTTCGACCGTCAAGAACGTGGTGACGTACAACACTATGATGAGGCGAGAAAATGAAGTTCAGTGCTTCCGAGCATGCGTCGAATGGTTTCCGAACATGCATGTTTTTTTTGCGTGTCGGAATTGCATACAGACAAACTGAATTTCCGTCAAGAACCAGCTCTCAATCTTTTGCTGGCAGAAATTCAGACAGAAAAAGTTGGATGGAGCATACACACGGTCGGAATATCCGACCAAAAGCTCCCATCACACTTTTTTTGATGGAGATTTCAACTGTGTGTATGCAGCATAAGAGTGTGGTCAGTGGGTGTAAAAAAAATACCTCACATTGGATGGACAGTGGGAGTAAAAAATACCTGGGGTCAGTGGTACTAAAATATGCCTCATTGTCAGTGAGAGTAATAATTCCTCCGGCGTCAGTCTTCAGTAAGAAGTAATAAATACCCCAGTGTCAGTGGTCTTTTTTTCTTCCTAAATTAAACAGGGATGGAGGCACACAGCCTGAGTCACGGTGTGCTTCATTTAAAGTCCCAAACCCCTTCTTCTTAGTGGTCAGTGGAATTAAACCATGCTTAGGTGACATTAGATGTAAAAAATGCATCTGCAACACCGGAAGTAAAAAAAAAAAAAAATCCCTGCATTGGTTATAACTAGTAAGTGTCAACGATGCCCATGTGGGAGTAATACATGCCCTTATGTCACTGGTCAGAAAGAGTAATATATGCCATTGGCCAGAATAGGGGCCATGTTTCAGTGGTTAAAATGTTGCCCTATGTCAGTAGAAGGAATGGTGTGTCTATCAGTGGGAACATGGTGTCATCTGGGGAGAGTACTAAAACTGGAGAACTTAGCTCAGCTGGCTCAGCTGTGCATGGTAGTCAGTAAGCTTCTAACTTTAGCTTGTTCAATTAAACTTTGACAATAAAACCTTTAAACCGATTGGTTTCTATGCAGAGCTGCACCAAATTTTGCACTCTCCGCTTTTAGTAAATCCCCCCCATTGTGTTAGTTAGCATTGGGAGGAATAGTGCCCTTGTGCCGGTAGAAAGAGGATTGCATGGTGCCAGTAGGAGTAATGGTGCCCTATGTTGGTGGGAGGAATGATGTCCCTGTTTCAGTGGAAGGAATAGTGCCCCTGTGTCAGTGGGAGGAATGGTGCCCATTATTGGTGTTCAGTAGTCACTTACTGTACTTTGTAGTCTCCATGTCTCACTTTGCTTTTCATAGTGGCATATCAGCGAGGACTAAGCAGGAAGAAGATTACTCAGTCTGATGGTGCCTGTTACATTGCTGGGATGATGGAATGCTCTATGTTCCAGTGTCTGTCCCTAGTTACTTTGCATAAAGCAGCTCCCTCCAGATTGCAATGAGAAAGGTCTAAGGGCAATTTACATACACACATACATCACTTACATACTGTATATGCAGTATAAAATGTGGCCTAGGAAAATCCCAAAGGATGGAGATTAAACAAGAGACAAAGTGATATAAAATTCTTGGAGAGTTCTTTCTGAGATTAGTATCAGGGTTTTAGTGGCTTGTATTACATAAATCAAAAAAATTATATAGAACCAATACTTTACATTGGTAGGAGTGCAGGACACCCAATTTAGGGGGTCAAGCAACCAGATAGTAAGGCTTACATGGATTTTTTCTGTCAACACTCAGTGCAAGAGAAAAAAAGGAGAAAGGACCGAGAAAAATGACTGACTTCTACCCACTGACGAGCATCATTAGGCTGCAAGATGGCCCCGGGGCCTCCTGATCGCGGCGCAGCCTGCAGCATAACAGCGACTGTTTGGGCTCAAAGCCTAATCCAGGGGGATCATCGCTTCACAGCAGCAGCAACAGATCCACACCAGGGACCTCTCCCATCAACAGCCCACAAAAATCAGCCCAGAAGAAGTCCTCTGTGCACAAATATGCAGGTGAGCCTAGGGATTACAGTGAGTCACAAAACAGCACCAAAGATTTTGTGGAACAGATTAATGAATTCCTCGCCACAGGACAGCATCTAAGTGACATTGTGATGAGGGGAAAAGTTAGTAACCCTCCAGGGATCATTGCACATGATGAACTGTATTTAACAATTGAAAACGGAAGTTTCCTCTATGGGGGAGAGGGTCAGCCACATAGAAGACAAGTTGGGGGAATTCACGGTCGCCCATAACTAATTAGTGGACGCACATAATGACACAGAAGGGGACTTGCAAGCTATGAAAGACAAAAGCGCAGACTTAGAAGCTAGGTTGCAAAGGAACAATATCAAGCTGCAGGGGGTGGAAGAATCTGAGCTCAGGCATTATGTCCAACAATTCATAGCGGCCATTTTACCTGACACCCCTGACAGGGAAGTAATAGTGGACAGAGCCCACCGCCTTCCAAAACCAAAGTTTCTGCCTGAAAAGGTCCCAAGGGACGTTATCGCTCGCATCTACTTCTTTCACATCAAAGACAAAGTCATGCATTTCACTAGAAGAAATCAAGGATGTGGAATTCCCTTCCACAGGCGGTGGTCTCAGCGGGGAGCATTGATAGCTTCAAGAAACTATTAGATAATCACCTGAATGACCGCAACATACAGGGATATACAATGTAATACTGACACATAATCACACACATAGGTTGGACTTGATGGACTTGTGTCTTTTTTCAACCTCACCTACTATGTAACTATGTAACCCCTCCCGGGCCCATATCTGTAGTTTCAGACCTGTCCCAACACACCATGATAGCATGGAAGAAACTGACCACACTCGCAAAATTACTCCAAAACCACAAAATATCTTACTCATGGGGCTTCCCCACAAAAACCCTCATTACAAAAGACAGCCGCACTCATGTCATCACGACAATTGAAGATGGGTTGGCCCTAGCCAGGAGATGGAATCTGCTACCAGAAAATACTGACAATCATCCATCTAAATCTCCACAGCACAAGCTGTCTCCAGAATGGCAAACAGCATATATACAAACTGCCTCGGTTTTCTTTTTTTGGCAGGATGTCTGTTCTAGGTTATTGGGAGTGAATTCCCCCCTCAAATCTTTGAAACATTTTTGCACTTAGAGAATTTTTTTCACCTTTTTATGTTTTTATTTTGGTTCTTGATTTTGTTTGTTTTCCATGTTCCAACGGTACCTGAGGAGCACTATGAAAAATCCACCTTATTTCCATGCTGGCTATCCATTGATGAGGACTTCACTACCACAGATCTGTACTGGCTGTCTATTTCTGAGCAAAAAGCGCTACCTACAGGTAAAAATACTGTTACTACACTTGTTTAATAAGGTCACACTAGCAAGCCTAGATATCTTATTAATACAGAACTCATGACACTATCAATAGTTTCTATGAATGTTCACGGATTGAATAGCCCATTCAAAAGAAGCTCAATGTGGAAGGAAATGGATAAACTTAAGGGAGACGTATTTTGCGCCCAAGAGACTCATTTTATGACAAACAAACAGCCTAAATGCTCCCATAGAGCTTTCCCTCATATATATTTACTGCCACAGCACCAGTAAAAAAAGAGGAGTGCTGATAGCTGTGAGGCATTCCATTGCATTTAAACTGCATGATGTAATTTGTGATCCCAATGGAAGGTTTATTATCCTGATTTGTGATATGAACAACACAACATACACCTTGGTAAACCTCTACGCACCCAAGGGGCAAGCAGCATTCTTGAGATCTCTACTTACATGGGTAGATAAAGTCCGAAAAGGCTCACTGCTCCTCTGTGGGGATTTTAATAGTGTGGTCAACAAAAATATGGACTGTTCTCACCTTAATCCTACTAATAGATATGAGCTACAACCTCTCTTAACTAAAAAATAACTGTATGACACATGGAGATGAGTACACACCTCTGAGAGAGACTTTACCTACTATTCATTCCCTTATCAGGCCTACTCAAGGATTGACCTTATTCTATAGGACCTCAACCTACTACAGAGAACTCTGTCAGTCACGATCCAATCGATAATGTGGTTGGGCCACGCTCCAGTTTCCATAGTATTAAAAGAGCAATATTCAGTCTCTCCTGCTTACATCTGGAGGAATAATACTGAACTGCTTTCCAATCCTAAGCACGTTACTAAATTGAATCAACAGCTTACTGAATTTTTTCATATCAACAACAATGTGGACACAAATCAAAAAGTCCATTTTAAGCAATAGAGACTTACCCTCCCTACTTTTAACCAAATTAACAAATATACCATTAAATTGCCCAAATTTCCCTTCAATAGCAGTGACCCTTTCTGCGTGGGAAAAATTACATACTTACATTGACCCTACAACTAAAATACGTCAAGAAGTAACATCTCCAAATACTGTATATGACTACTTAATCCCAAATCTTAGGATTCACCCCTGGTTGCAGGAAAACATACTCGCGTATAAAGAATTAGTCACCAAACAGCCGGTACCACATGCATATGCCTTGATCCAACTACAGCATTTTCATGCTACCCACTCAGTCACATTTTATGACATACACAAGGACATATGGCAATACCTCATAACTAATTATGACAAGTCTAAAGGGTTGTCTTGGTTCTATACTCTCCTTCAAAACAAGCATAACTTTACCAAAACTTTCAATATGACTAATTGGGAAAAGGAACTGGGCACAACACATTCGCATACAGAATGGAGGGATGCGATTCAAACTTGCTACCAGTGTTCCCATTGTACTAATGACTGGGACCTAATGCTAAAAATTCTTCACAGATCTTATCTCACCCCAGTAAGAATGTCTTTAATCTTCCCTTCGGAACCTAACTCCTATTAGAGACAATGTGGTGCAAAGGGCACCATTATTCACATACTGTGGACATATAAAAATATAAACAGCTTTTGGTACAGTCTTTAAACTTACTTCCTCTATAACTGGCTTTTTTTTTTTTAAACCTAATCCCCAACTAGCCCTTCTTAACCTCGCCATAAAGAAAATATCAACCCAACTCAGGAGTATAATAACTCATATTCTTATTGTAGCCCGCCTGACAATTACAGCAAAATGGAAAACTACCTTAGCCCCTAACACAGATGAAGCTGTACAATGGGTTAAAACACAACATTTTATGAAAGACACTTTGCTATTCAATCTAACACTTTAAATGCCTTCACTGCACAATGGTCACCATGGACCTCAAGGTTCCCGGATGATGCTTAACCTTATAAATGGATGCCTTATAAATAATCAATATATGATCCTCTTGCTCTGGTACAGTTGTATTTGTTTTTGTTTCTATTTTCTTCATACTTTATAACTTTTTTTTTTCACTGTTTGGTATATAGTGGCTTGCCTACAATTGAATAGGGATGGGCCGAACACTCCCCCCATTTAGTTTGCACCAGAACATGCGAACAGGCAAAAAAAGTGTTCAAACATGCAAACACCGTTAAAGTCTATGGGACGCAAACATTGAAAAATCAAAAGTGCTTATATGCATGGTATTGTCTTAAAAAGTGTTTGGGAACCTGGGTCCTGCCCCAGGGTACATGTATCAATGCAAAAAAAGTTTTAAAAACTGACTTTTTATGGAAGCAGTGATTTTAATAATGCTTAAAGTGAAACAATAAAAGTGTAATATTCCTTTAAATTTCGTATCTGGGGAGTGTCTATAGTATGCCTGTAAAGTGGCGCATGTTTCCCGTGTTTAAAACAGTCTGAAAGCAAAATGACATTTCTAAAGGAAAAAAAGTCATTTAAAACTACTCGCCAATAATGAATTGTCGGTTCATCAATACACATAAAAGTACGTTGATAAAAACGGCATGGGATTCCCCCACAGGGGAACCACGAACCAAAATTTAAAAAAAAAATGCGTGGGGGGCCCTTCAGGTCTGGTATGGATATTAAGGGGAACCCCGTGCCAAAGTTTTTTTTAAAATGGCGTGGGGGATGCCCCTCAAAATCCATACCAGACCCTTCAGGTCTGGTATGGATTTTAAGGGAAACCCCGCACCAAAATAAAAAAAAATGGCGTGGGGCCCCCCAAAAATCCATACCAGACCCTTATCTGAGCACACAACCTGGCAGGCCGCAGGAAAAGAGGGGGGACGAGAAAGCGCCCACCCTCCTGAACCGTACCAGGCCACATGCCCTAAAAATTGGGAGGGTGCTTTGGGGTAGCCCCCCAAAGCACCTTGTCCCCATATTGATGGGGAGAAGGGCCTCATCCCCACAACCCTTGCCCGGTGGTTGTGAGCGTTTGCGGGCGGGGGGCTTATCGGAATCTGGAAGCCCCCTTTAACAAGGGGACCCCCAGATCCCGGCCGCCCCCCCGTTTGAAATCGTAACGGGTACATTGTACCCGTACCATTTCACAAAAAGTGTGAAAATGGTAAAAAAAAAACACACACCGTGGGAGAAGTCCTGTACTAGAAAATAAAAAATAAAACTGTCCCACATAGTCCATTCACCTCCGCCGATGGACTGAAAATAAAAATAAAAAAGATCTGCCTCCATGGGAGGCACATGCCATATGACGCATCCTCGCAGGTGACAGCTCTTTTAAAACTGTGGGCGGGGCCACACTGTGTCGTTGCCGGGTGACCCCGCCCCCTATGACACACGGGGACATCCCTATGGCTTCCCCGTAGCATCAGAGGGGGTGGGGCCACCAGGTCCGCCCCCCTCTGACACTACGGGAAAGCCATAGGGATGTCCCCGTGCATCAGAGGGGGGCAGGGTCGCCCGGCGACGACGCCGTGTGGCCCCACCCACAGTTTTAAAAGAGCTGTCACCTGCAAGGACACGTGATATGGCGTGTGCCTCCCATGGAGGCAGATCTTCTTTATTTTTTTTTTTGGTCCGTCGGCAGAGGTGAATGGACTATATGGGACAGTTTTGGGACACTCCAGCTGTGGAATCTGTGTCCCAGCCCCTAGCATCCTCTCATATGGTGTGCTATTGGCTATTGGCCTAGAATTTAACAACATGACTGCCTGTGTAAGGACCCCCCTTATCCCACCCCCTTAGTGTATGTGTGAGTGTAAGTTTGCGTATCTGGTCTTTCAACAGCCCGTTGTATCTTTCAATCAAACCAGCTGCCTGTGGATGGTGTGGAATGTGGCACAACCAGTACACTTCAGAATCTTTGGCCCACTGCTGTACTGTTGATCCAGTGAAGTGTGAGCTGTTATCACTTTGGACTTGTTTGGGACAACCATAAGCTACGACAAGTTTCTGGAGCAGTTGAAGTGTTGCGGCTTGATCTGCACGTTTGCAAGGATGAACAAGCATAAGTCCTGAATAGGTGTCCACTGCAGTGCAATCAATATCTTAGTCCATTGTTTCCCCAGGGCAGGGGACCGATGAAGTCAATCTGCCAGATCTCTGCAGGCCTTTCACCCCTCTTAATCGACCCAGTGGAGTACTTTTGCAACGGCCATTGTCGCACTTCTCCACACACCGTACAGTTCCCTATTACAGTCTTTATCATGTCCATGGATATAGGCAATCCTCTCTGCTGTGCCCATTCATATGTTGCGTTCTGCCCCAAATGTCCAGATTGCTTGTGGGCCCAGTTGGCCAAGTTCATCAAGACAGGATCAATTGGCACTTGGCAGCATCAACTGCCTTCGCTTTGGCGATTTCATCTGCAACTCTTTTATAGTTCTCAAAGTCTGGGACTAGGGGCACATGTGCATCAACATGCTCAACTTTTATGGTGCAGGAGTGAGCTTCCTTCCAGATGTAGTCCCAGATTTCCTTGCCTCCCCACACCACCTTTCCATGAATCATCCATTCATTGGACTTCCACGTGGGCATCCAAGTTGTCAGTCCTTTAAAAACCGCCCAGCTGTCAGTGTAGATAGTGACATGGGAAGAAGGATCCTCCTGAAGAGTCATCACTACAGCTTTCAACTCTGCATACTGACTGGACCCTCCAATTCCGGTCTTATGCAGGACTGTGTCTGTACTTGGATTGTAGGCTGCTGCTGTCCATTTACGCCCAGACGAGGTGACTTCGGCTGAACCATCAGTGAACCACGCTGACTCCTTCGTGTCTTCTGACAGAGACTCAAAGGGTGGAGCCTCTTGAATGGGGGGTGACTGCAGCACAGGAATTTCTTCTTCTGGCTGGGTGCTGGTAAAAGTGACAAGCCCTGCCAACTGTTTTGAAATGTCTCTAACATCCCCAGCTGCATTACCCCCTCTTTCTTGAAGGTACCACTTCCATTTCATCAGTGTCTGGTTCTGTGCTACAGCTGCCCTAGTGGTCAGTCCATTATCTCTCACCCATCCTGCTATTGGCAATTTAGTATCGATGGTGACTGTGTCCTTTCCTGTAATGGTCTCTACATGTTGAAGTGCTGTGTAGGCCCCAAACAGGTACTTCTCTAGGGGCGTGTATCTCTTCTGTGCCCCTGTCAGTTGTTTGGACCAAAATCCAATGGGTATTGCTCTCAGTCCTTTCTTTTCATTTGGCTGCCATAGACTCCAAGATATGGTACCATACTGCTCCACTACATCCAGCTGAAATGGTACTCCTTGTCTCACGGGTCCTAATCCCTGGTGCTGCAAAATAGCTTCTTTAGCAGCCAGGAATGCAGTCCGCTGCTCTGAACCCCATGAGAACTCAGTCTTTTTCCTGGTGACATTATATATAGGCCTCAGAATCAGTCCAAGATGTGGGATGAACGATCACCAGAACCCCACTACTCCAATGAACTTCTGTGCCTCCTCTTTGGTAGTAGGGGGCAACAGAGCCTGGATAGTTTGCACAACTGTCTCTGGAATTTTCCTCTGCGGCCCAGTCCACATCATTCCCAGGAATTTCACTTCTGTGGCAGGTCCTTGGACTTTGTCTTTGTCGATAGCCCACCCTCTGTTCTCCATGTGATGTATCAGCAGGTGCAGTGCTTCAGTTACATCTTCTTTTGTTCCAGAGATTATGATGTCATCAATGTAGTGAAACACAGCGACTTTCAAACTCAGGGTACTTAAATCTTGGGCAATCAGTCCATGACAAATCGTTGGAGAATGAACATAGTCTTCAGGAAGCATGGTGAAAGTGTACTGGTGGCCGTCCCACACCATAGCAAACTGGTCTTGACACTCTGGGTCTATTAAAATTGAAAAGAAAGTATTAGCCAGGTCTGTCAATGAATAGGGGTGTCCAAAATAGACTGTAAAAAGAGGTGTGCCACATCCCAAGTAAACATGGACATGGAGGATCCCCCTAGGGGTGGGACTTTAAAGGCACTACCAAAATGTAAGGCATATATTTAAAAACTGTAAAGTTTATTAAATACATGGAAAACATATAATGAAAATATGATAAAAGCAAGGATGCATCATGTGGTACAAACGTTTTAGCAAAATGACAAAATATATATAATCCCAAACCCAACGACGTTTCAGAAATGAATTGTAGTCTCCTTCATCAGGGTTTTCACAGGGAGTACAATATCTATGAGATTCAAATATATAAAGATCAACAGATAGATTGTAACACATGAAAAATGCCTATATAATGAATACAAAAGATATAATGGTACTCACATCATAATCGCTAAAAAAGTACATAAATGCATCCAAATAAGATAATAAAAGAAGATGAGGCATGGAGTCTCCCACAGATCCCGTCCAATAGATGGCAATCAAAAATAGAGACAAGAACAAGGCCAGTACGTAGAAGGCGAGAAACAATGTCCACCTCCTCACATCCGAACAACCCCACTGGGTTCCGAAAAATCAGACCCTAGGCGGGGTGACATGTGCACTGGGGCCCAAAGAGAAAGGAGGATCTGGAAAGGAGAAGGAAAGCAAGGGACAAAAATAAGAATAAAAAAAATATAGCAAAGTATCTAAAGACGGGGGTGAGTGTATGCATGGGGGGGTGGAGATACTATAGATCCTCCAACCATAACAAACATTTAAAATTGCATCAGACCTACCCAGGTTAGCAGGTGGCAGCACTCACAGGCCAGTGACAGAGTGGGGAAGGCAGTTGTGAGGTCAGGAAGGACGCACATATGAACTGCTGTCTATTGATAGTGCTGCAGAGAGACAAGAGACGCTCAACAAAACATATATGCCAGGAGAAATCTTGTAGTTAAGCTAGTTCGTGTATTACAGAGAGCAGCCATTGAGTGTACAAAAAGGGAATGTGTGTTATAACTTACCTAGACAAAGATTCATCCAAGGAGTGTCATGCCCCAGGCCCTACCTGAACTACTCTGACAGCTGATATATATAGATCCCCCGTGCTCAGCTGTTCAGCAAAATGCCGAACAGCTGAGTAAGTCCTCCCCTGAACCACACGTCCAGAGGCAGGGCCCCCCGAGTCGCCACTGCGCCGCATCTCCCCATAGTGTAGGCGACGCCACGTGCGTTCGCCGCACAGACAGCACGGCAGCCGAGCTGGCCCCATGAGAGAACGGCGCGGAGGGGCACGACGCAGTGACGTCCCACCGGTGCGGCAGAGATACCTCATGATGGGGTTGCCATGGATACCAATGGGAGGGGGTGTCCGCAAGGAAAAGTGGAAACTCGATCCATGGAGGCACTCATAGAGTCCTCCCTGCCACGCCGGGTGCACATGAAAATGGATGTAAGTGTATAAAAAAAGGCCCAAAAGGGGAAAACAAAAAAACTATAATTAAACAGAATGAAAAACGTATAAATACATAGCGCAAATACATAAGTCCCATATTGTATTATGCCACAGGGTAGGAACCAACGGGGGACCCCAAGTCAACATCCTCACAATATAGACACAAGAAATGGCAAAAAAAATAAAGAAACGAAGAAATAACCACCACCAGAGGAGAACCAGCCAGATAATGGAGACTGATGGTGTGTACACAATATATACGACTAGGGCACCTAATGAGATGACAAACATAGATACAAGGGGAAAATGGAAGGGTCAAGAAAAATGATAATGAATAGTATACAGAGAACAGACATATCAAATCAAAACCGGCAAGGGATCAATGGGATGAAAAGGAAGGGAAAAAGAGACTGGTAGTTCCATTACTTTTCCATACCTCCCAAATTGAAGCCATCCAGAAAGGGCCTGAAACACACAGCATCATTCAACCCGGGTGGACGGGTAGCCTTCAAGTTATATATCCACCGCAGCTCGAGCTGGAGGAGACCCTTGTTCCAGTCTCCTCCTCTCGAACTGGGGTGGATACGGTCCAAAATCAAAAATTTGATCTTGGGGAAGACCCCTGAATGGACCAGAGTAGTATGTTTCCCCAGAGGCAAGTCTGGGTTACAGGTCTGCATACTGCGAATGTGTCGGTATGCTCTTTTCCAAAAGGGAAGCTTAGTCTTTCCGATGTAAAAGCATCCGCAGTCACATTTCAGAATGTAGACAACCCCAAAAGTTTGACAGTTCGCAAAATGTCGGGGTTTCAGAATTTGCCCATAAGGTAAAGTTGGGCTTCTGCTGGTATCCATTTACCTACAGTAGCCACATGCCCCGCACCTATAGGTACCCCTATATTTGCAGTGAACGACCTCACTTTCTCCCCTATATTCACTTCTAACCAATTTGGAGGCAATTGAAGTTGCTTTTCTGAAAGTAAAAAGGGGGGCTTCTGGCAGCAAACATCTTAAGTTAGGGTCCATCATGAGAATGTGCCAATATTTGGAAACAATTTTATGAATTTCAGCATGTTGGTTACAATATTTGGTTATTATTCTCAGAAGATTATCTGATTTAATGGGCCGTTGGGAGTAAAGGAGATCCTGTCTACTTCGGGTGGTAGCCCGTCGGAACGCCTTTTTCAGTGACGTAATGTAACCCCTCAGCAGCAGCCTATCACGCAATTTACCTGCTTCAAGGCGACATTGGTTAAGCAATTTGAAAGGGCCATCCCAGATGGTGAAAATATTGTCGATGTACCTAAACCACACTAGAAGGTGGTCTGTGTACATCGACAAAGCTTCATCATTCAAAAACATGTTCTCCCACTCCCCCAGGTACAGGTTGGCATAGGATGGGGCACAACAAGTCCCCATCGCTACCCCTGCACCTAGAGGTAGTGGGAGCTGTTGAATTTGAAGACATTATGATAAAGGATGTATTCAAGGAGTGACAGAATAAATTCATTATATCCCCAGTCCACATCATTACTTTGAAAGATGGTATGCCTCACCCCCCTTGTGGTAAAATATGGAGCTGTAGAGCGCCTCCACATCTATGGTGACGAGGAGGCCCCCATCTGGAATCACTAGATTTTCAATGATTCTAAGGAAGTGGATTGTGTCCTTAACATAAGACTGTAGAGAGGCTACATAGGGTTTGAGGTGTTCGTCAATAAGGTGACTGGCGTGCTCACTGATAGACCCTCTGCCAGATATGATTGGTCTACCTGTAGGATTGTGTATATCCTTATGGACCTTGGGCAATTAGTAGAAAGTTGGTACTCTAGGAAAGGTCATTCTGATATAGTCCCAGGTTGTTTTGTTGATAATGTTATTAGAATAGGCTTGGTCCACTAATTTGTAGAACTCCATATTATATTTTTGGACTATATCAGGAGTTATCTTTCTGTACCAATTTTTGTATTTTAAGATTTTGGAACACATGGCAACGTATTGTGTATTGTCCTTAGGACAATATTTCCCCCTTTGTCCGCAGGTTTGATTGTGACAGAAGCATTTTCACTGAGAGATTTTAAAGCTTGCTTTTCAGAGGGATTAATATTGGTTACCCTGAGAGGGTTTACGTGAAGTTTATCAATATCGCCGTTGACCAACCGTAAAAATGCTCATAGATATTGTACTCCCTGTGAAAATCCCTGATGAAGGAGACTACAATTTATCTCTGAAACGTCTTTGGGTTTGGGATTATATATATATTTTGTCATTTATCTAAAACATTTGTACCACATGATGCATCCTTGCTTTTATCATATTTTCATTATATGTTTTCCATGTATTTAATAAACTTTACATTTTTGATATATAAAAGCCTTACGTTTTGGTAGTGCCTTTAAAGTCCCATCCCTAGGGGGATCCTCCATTTCCTAGCCAGGTCTATCACAGCATGATATTCTCCTGCATCTTTAGCAATTTTCTCAACAATTGAGATCATATCTGGTACAGCTGACTTCAATGACTTCAATGGAGGTGAAACTTTTTTTAGACCTCTGTAATCCACAGTCATTCTATATGTCCCATCAGGTTGCTTTACTGAGAACACCGGAGATGAGAAAGGACTTACAGCAGGTCTAAGGATCCCTACTCTCAACAGTTCTTGAATAGTTTCCCCAATTTCTTTGTGGCCTTCAGGAAGTCTGTACTGCTTGAGACAGACTGGCTTCTCTGGTGGAGGAATGTAGATGGGTCCATTTCGCATGACCTCTGACCACAGCCTTCACCGCCCTTACCAGATACGCTTTATCAGGATATCCAAATGTGACTGTACCTCTTTCAGTCTGAATTGACTGACCTTGAAGTACAGCCAACCCAAGAATATTTTCGGGTAACTCTGATACCAAAACATTTGTCATAAATCCTGATCCCTTGCCAATAGCCAATTTCACCCGTATCCTAACTGCTGGTGTAGTTTGCCCTCCCAAACCTTCTACATAAATCAATTCTCCTTTGTGATGGGAAGGATTTTCTTGCAAAAGTGTAACATTGGCTCCGCTATCAACTAAAGCCATTACATGTGTAGGAGAAGATGACTTCCCCCACCATACAGTGACAGGTGCATATGGGCGTCGGTCTTCTGCTGTCACTGTCCTCACTGCTGTTACAGGAGACTCACCTTCCCTTCATAAAGGATAAGGAACCTCCCAATCCCCTTTTATGATTCTCTCTAACTCCTCCCCGGGATAAAGGGATTTGGGTTTGGTTTCATGTTCAGTTTTGGGAATTGGTTTGAGGCTAACAGGAGGGGTTTGTTCTGTTTTCTCTAAGTTTAGGCTGATGTTATCTTCACTAGGAGTAGTGTTTCTAACCCTGACAGTTTTCCCTACTAAATCTTTCCACCTCTTCAGCATTTTCTGCAGTAGAAATGCCATCTATCTCATCTTTAGGTACTCCTGCCTTTAATAGGTCCATCCACATTTCTTTCCTAGAAATAACTAGCCTGGTTTTCTCTTCACCTCCTGTCTTCTCTACCCCATTCCCTTTCTTCTCTGTTCTTTTCTGCTTGTATTCTTCCTGTCTGGCCTTGACCTTATCTACTGCTCTGTCAGGTTTTGTTTTAGTCTCCTCTAGCTCCCCCAACTGGCTTAAAAGGGTTGTGGCTTCATTAATCTTGCTGTTTAATCCCAGGCCTCCCAACAAGGACAATAATGGAGCCCTGAGATTAAATTAAACTTCATCAGCTTAGAGCGCAGAGTAGATGTAAAGGGTTCCATATCTGGACCCATCCATTCTGGAAATGTATTTAATCTGGTTATACAACCCATCTCATGTAACCTGGAAATATCCTCTCCTATTGACCTCCAGGGGTAGGTATTTTCCAGGTCAGTAGGACTAGCGTATACTCGGACTATTCCATCTCTCACGAGGTCTAACAGTGAAAAATTCCCGCTAAACTCTCTGGCTTTTTGCATTGCCTGACGCAATTGTGGATCATGGGTTAACACTCTCATAGTCAATGCTTCCTTACCTGACAAAACAACACTGTCCGCCCTTCATCCCATAAGCATAGGAGCCAGGTCAATACTGGCTCCCCAGACCTTTGTTTGTATTGTTTTGCCAGCTCATGGAGTTCAGTTTGTGTAAACTCCCATACTTCTTCAAATTCAACATCTCTGGGGTTATGATAATGCACCTCCCCATCTGCCATATCCTCTCTATCATGTTGCCGTTTCCAATGCTTAGTAATGAGAGGTCTGGAATACTTTTTCTTTTGCACTAGCAGATCATCATGCGAAATATCAAACTCAAACTCAAAATCTTCTCATCCTCACTATCATTTGAGGTGAGCACATCCTCACTATCCCAATTTTGGGATGTGACAATGGCATGTACCCTGGCTTTACTAACAGGTTTACAGCCCTTCCTTTCCCTTAAGGCATTAATTGATTTGGTCATGAGGGCTGCACACCGCTCTTGCAAATCATCAACCCGACTAGCAGTTGAAAGTACACACTCTTAAGCAACTGTTAGCTGGTCTTTTAATACCTTAACTTCTGCCTCTGCGTTCTCCCTTCTATGTGATTCTGTATAAATAGCATTAAGGAAGTACCAACCCACTGTGGACACTGTCCTCTTCTCTTTTTTACTTAAATCCAACCCCTTAAGGCTAAAATCTACAAAATGATTTGAGACTTTATCACCCAGCTTCAAGGGAGAAGCATACTTCACAAATTCTTTAGCAAGAGGCTCCCACTCATTGTCTCTGACCCAGATAGGTAAGCTGCACACTTCCTTCTGGCCACCAGAACCCTCTGCAGCCTTGTTTTTCCTAAACAGCTTATGCAACATTTTACCTAGCACAAGCTACACAACACACTACAGAAAAAAAACAGGTCTGCTTCAATTGAACTATAGCACAGATCGCGGCACAAGCCCCCAAATGTTTTGCTTGCGTCTATCTAGCAAGGTTACTATGTGGTATAAGCAAGGAAGCTGAGATTTCTGCAGTGTGTAAATATGCTTTAAATATACAAATATGCTGTACATACAAAACTATTACAATATTAGGAATACAATACAAGACTGACAGATATCTATAACAAGGCAAAATGCCTAGCAAACTGAACAGCCTATGGTCTATAATAGTACAAATACACTTAAATGTTACTATCCTTCTGTTACTGTATGTTTGTGATCTCCATTGGCAACGATTTTTTGGGAGCATCAGGCACTGTTCTTCTATCATGGGTGGCTTCTGATGTTACAGCATGATGGTGTGTGTGTGTATGTGTGTGTATGTGTGTGTGTGTGTGTGTGTCTAGCTTATGCCTGAACCCCCTTTTTATGTGCCAGGCTGTTTACCATAGTTATCAAACAACAGAAAACATAACTGTTTACTGTAGCTGTGTAGACAATGGACTGTTGAAAACTGTATCTACGTACCCATTGTCTAATCATGCCAACACCTGACAGTAATCTAACAGTCATTCTTTCAGTTTGAGAGCTGAAAAAAAAACCTCAAACAAGTAAATCTCTTACTTGTGTACTGTAGCTATAGAGACAATAGCCTGTTCAAACTGTAATACAACAATAGTATCTTTTTTTTTGTATATTCTCTTTGCATTGGTATAAGTTATTCAGGTTAAACAGCCTTGTTAATTATTACATTTTTACAAAAGTTGGTATCTCCTCCTTACATTTTCAATATGTTAATCTATATTAGACATATCATTCCTCATCACATAACCTGAAAAGAAAATTTCAAAGTTTAGTAGATAATTAAATAAATCCCATAACCACCCCTCCCCCCTTCTCTATCTCTCCCTCCCCCCACCCCCCCATGCATCCACCCTCATGACTCCTCTTTACACTCCACCATCATCATATATTCTGATGATTTTTTTAAACTCTAGCCACCTCTCCCATACTCTGTTATATGTTTCCAAGGAGTGTTCTCTTCTATGTATTGTTTCTTCTATTGATCTCAACAAATCTATTTTTACTATCCATTCTTTCATTGAGGGGGGATCAGGAGTTCTCCATACTCATGGGATCAGGCTTTTGGCTCCATTCAGAAGGTGGGGTACCAAGGTATTCTTGTATCGAGCTACTGTTTTATCCGTATCATGGAACAGACATATCCTCTTTCTGAACATGCTCTCCTGTTATTTGGTAAATGTTATCTATGATCCTTTCCCAATAAGGCTGGATCTTCACACAGTCCCACCATAGGTGTGCAAAGGTCCCCAGGGCGCCACATCCCCTCCAGCATGTTGGTGAGGTCTCTACACTATACTTCTGTACTATTTGTGGGACAACATACCATCTCGCCATCAGTTTATAACACATTTCTATTGTCTTAATATCCCTAGAGGTAGAGCACGCTACTCTAAGAATCTTACACCTATGTTCCTCATCCCGCAGGTCACCTATTCCCTCTTTCCATTTCCCCAAATAGGGTGGGTATTTAGGTTCTGTTTCTTCTACCAATATTTTATATATTTTAGATATACTCTGGCCCAAGCACCCCGGGGAAGAGCGTAGCCTCTCCATAGGCCTTATTTTACCTCTTCCCCGTAGTGGCTGGGGGAGTGTCTGTGAAAAGTGCAGTATTTGTGCATATCTCCATCTATCTAGTGGTCTGTTTCCCCATTTTTGTGTTAATTCAGGGAAAGTGCATAATCTATTTCCCGTCATTACATCTTGTAAAGTTATGTCATCCTTCTTTGCCCATCTAATAAAATACATGTGCTCATCTTTCCCAGGTTTAAAATAATTTGTGTCTAGTAAAGAAATTAAAGGGGAGTTATATTGCCAGTGATATAATCTACTCAAACCATCCCATATCCTAAAAGTAATTAAACAATAAGACTAAAATCATAAAATATGCGAGCCAAGTCTCTGATTCGTTGTACTTATTGAAGCAGCGCTGAGTGTCCGATGTTATAAAACACTATATATAAAACAGATGCTGGAGAGACAGGAAAGTTTCAAAATAAAGATGTGGTCTGTGGTTATGAAGGTATACGTAGAAATCCTTCCACCAATAATGATCACCGCGTGAGGGGGTCGCCCCCCGTGAGATTGCACTCACCACAATTTTAGTAATCACAAGCCTTTGGATAATGATCTTTAAACTTGCCGTCTCCTTAGTTCAACCACCAGGTGGTGCAAGACCCTCTGTTAACAACTTTTTGCAGGAATCTTCCAGGACGGCTTGTGTGGTGTGGTCTGTCCACACCACACAGACGTGCTTGGAGGAAGCTGAGACAGGCAGGTGGGAGGAGCCTATCTCTCTCTGTAAGCCGTCCTGGAAGATTCCTGCAAAAAGTTGTTAACAGAGGGTCTTGCACCACCTGGTGGTTGAACTAAGGAGACGGCAAGTTTAAAGATCATTATCCAAAGGCTTGTGATTACTAAAATTGTGGTGAGTGCAATCTCACGGGGGGCGACCCCCTCACGCGGTGATCATTATTGGTGGAAGGATTTCTATGTATACCTTCATAACCACAGACCACATCTTTATTTTGAAACTTTCCTGTCTCTCCAGCATCTGTTTTATATATAGTGTTTTATAACATCGGACACTCAGCGCTGCTTCAATAAGTACAACGAATCAGAGACTTGGCTCGCATATTTTATGATTTTAGTCTTATTGTTTAATTACATGTTCAATTTTTAAAGTAGCTGCTTGAGCCTGCTGCAGCTGATTACAGAGTAATTCCAAGGCGCGGATTGATGTGAGGCAGAGGCAGTTTAAATTGTCCACATATCTTACATATCCTAAAAGTGTCTTTTGTTAGTGGATTTGTGCTATTTGATAATTTGCGATATTGATGTGGGATCCATACTCTTTTCCCTAAGTCTACTTTGCTTTGGGCTTTTTCAATATTCACCCACCCTTTCCCGTCTTTATCATGTATCCAACCTGTTATCCGTGAGATAATTGCCTGATAATATTTTTTAAAATCCGGTGCTGATAATCCCCCTAATTGTTTCCCCTTTACAAGTGTTGCATATGAGATTCTAGGGTGTTTGTGCCTCCATATATATTTTATTACTAGAGTTCTTAATTTGGCAAAGAAATCTTGTGGGACTCTTATTGGGATCATTTGGAGTATGTATGTTAATTTTGGCAGGATGAACATTTTTAAAGCATTGATCCTCCCTAACCACGAGAGGGGTTTGTGTCTCAGATAGTTTAGTTGGTCTTTGACCTTATTCAGTATAGAGATATAGTTAGCCGCATAGAGAGTTGACAATGATGCTGTAAGTTTTACGCCTAAATAGCCAAGCTCTTCTCTACACCAAACGAAGGGAAATGTAGGTTGAATTGCATGCTGTTCTTCTTTTGACATAGTTATGTTTAGAATCTCTGACTTTGATGTATTTATTTTAAAGTTTGTCATCTTCCCGTATCTACTCAGTTCCTTTATTACAATTGGTATTGTTGTCCTGGGGTTTGTGATATAAAATAGTATATCATCTGCGTATGCAGCTACCTTATATTCCTTATCGCCTACTCTTACGTCGGTATTTTCCCGGATCTCGGCTAGCAGGGGTTCCAATGAGAGTACAAATAGCATTGGTGAAAGGGAGCAGCCCTGTCTTGTACCGTTAAACAGTTCCAGGGAGGGAGAGAGACTTCCGTTTATTTTTATTTTAGCTATTGGGTGATAGTAAAATGCGGATATCCATCGCATCATCCTTTCCTTTATTCCCAAATGCCTCAGTGTTCCCATCAAGAAGCCCCAGTCGACTCTGTCGAAGGCCTTTTCGGCATCTATCGACAGCAGTACAACTGGCTCCCCACTCTCTCTAGCCTCATGTATCAGGCACAGGGATTTAAGACTGTTGTCTTTCCCTTCCCTCCCTGTTACAAACCCCACCTGATCACTGTGAACCCACCGAGGCAGAAGTGGTTTTAATCTTCCCGCTATTATTTTTGCAAAGATCTTTATGTCGTAGTTTAGCAATGATATTGGTCTATAGCTCTCCGGTGCCATTGGGTCCTTGCCCTCTTTTAAAATCAGAGTAATATAGGCCATCAATGCCTCTTCCTGAAGATTTTCCACTTCTGCCAGAGCGTTCAAGTAATCATATAGTTTAGAGGCCAGTAGCTTTTGGAACCTCTTATAGTACGTAATAGAATACCCATCGGGGCCAGGACTCTTCCCCGTTGCCATATCCTTAATTGCTTTTAGGACTTCTTCCTGTGTTATTGGGGCATCTAGCAGCTCCAATTCCTCTTCAGGGACCGCTGGAAGGTCAAGCCCCTGCAGGTACTCTAGGATTCCTTCCTTACTCCCTGTTTTCTTCTGTCTGTCTCACATTATACAGCTGACTATAATAATAATGGAAAACCCCTGCTATTTCAGGAGATGAATGCACTATTTCCCCTTTCGTATTTTGGATCTTAGCTACAAAAGATGCGTTTTTTTTCTCCTTTACTGCCCTCGTTAACCATTTCCCAGGTTTATTGCCCCACTGGTGTTTCTCTTTATCCACTATATGAAAGGCCCGTTTCTTCTCCTGCTCTATTAGTACTACAAGTTCTTCTTTTTTGTTCTTAAGTTCTACCCTCTCTGAGATGCCCTTGGGTCTCGTCTGTTGTTCTAATTCATGTACCTCTTTACGGAGATTATTGATCTTTTTTCCCTTTTCCTTTTTTTTCCCTGCCCCAATGCTTATTAGAATACCCCTTATAAAGACTTTGTGGGTCTCCCACAGGGTGCCCTTAGAGATTTCTGATGTGTCGTTTATAAGAAAAAATTCCTCCAACTCCTGTTCTATTTGCCTATTAACCTCAGAGTCTTGGATCAAGGAATCATTCAGTTTCCACATCCTACCCGTGGGAGGGCCTAATGTTACCTCCAGTCGTACTATTACTGGGGCATGGTCGGAAAAAGAGATGGTTTTTATTTCCATTTCTTTGAGAGAGGAAGCAGTTGATGCTCTATCAGTACATAGTCTATTCTAGAGAATGACCCATGTACTGATGAATAGAATGTGTAGTCACGGGCCTCTGGATGTCTAATTGTCCAGACATCCACAAGCTGATGCTCTAATAGTAGCTTCCTTATTCTATTCTGTCTCGGAGCTGACAATCGGGGAAGGCTTCCTGTGGTATCTACCCGTGGGTCTATGCACATATTGATATCTCCTGCGACTATCAGTTTCCCCTCCTTAAATTCTGACAGTTTTCTCAAGGTTTTCCTCAAAAACCTATCTGGGTCTCTATTTGGAGAATAGACATTTGCCAGAGTACACTCCATGTTAAACAGTTTCCCCTTTATGAAAAGAAATCTCCCGTCTGGGTCAGCCAACTGCTCCCTTATTACAAACAGTGTATTCCTGTCGAAACCTACTGCCACCCCCCCTGAGTAACTAGATGTCGAGTCCCCATAGAACCATGTAGGGAAGAGCCGTGAAGATAGCCTACTCCCCGAGGAATGTGAGATATGTGTCTCCTGAAGGCAAGCCACATTCGCCCCATTAAACTGTAGTTCCTTATTTACTATAAACTTTTTCCTTGGGGTACTTAAGCCTCTCACATTATATGTTACTAAATTCAGTGTAGTCATAGTTCATATTGGAAATGGCTACCTCCCCTTCCCCCAAGTGTCCCCACCAGGAGAGAGGTAGATAGAGGGGAAGAAGAAAAGGGAGGGAGAGAGACCCGAAGGAGAAAAAAAAAACAAAAAACAAAACACACCACACCCCCCCCGCCCCCCTCCCCTTTCCAGTACCCCTCTCTGTTAGGGGTGAACAAATTCCATATTTGTTCCGTGTATGGGTCCAACGGCATCTATATTGATGTTGTTTGGTCGCCATACCTTCTAAGGGGAAACAGCTCTCCAGTTGCTGACCCCCCCACCAGCCCCCCACCCCCCTCCACCCAACCATCCATCCATTTTCTCTTCTATTCTTTCTCCCTTTTCTTTTTTCCTTTTTTT
This sequence comes from Aquarana catesbeiana, assembly GCF_042186555.1. Lineage (NCBI taxonomy): Eukaryota > Metazoa > Chordata > Amphibia > Anura > Ranidae > Aquarana > Aquarana catesbeiana. The sequence continues at coordinate 220,799,449 of NC_133331.1, read as the reverse complement.
TTCCTCTTTTTCCCTCACTCCTTCTGGAGTGAGGACAATAATCACACTCTACCCCCTCCCCTCCCCCCTTCCCCCCGGCTGCGTATCCATTGCATATTACTAAAAGGTACAACTATTCCATTATTCTCCTCCCAGCCTGTCAAGGCCGGAGGTCCAGTTTACTGCAAAAGTCTGAGAGATCTTCAGGAAATCTCAGAACTGCACTGTGTCCCTTTTCCCTTTGAGACAAGCTGGGAATCCTCATTGGTATGGTACATTTAATGCCCGCATTTATTCTGTTAATGGTTTAAGGAGTCTTCTTCTTGCCAATGTTAGGGATGAGCTTCGAGTTCGAGTCGAACTCATGTTCGACTCGAACGTTGGCTGTTCCCAAGTTCGCCGAACAGCGAACAATTTGGGGTGTTTGCGGCAAATTCGAATGCCGCGGAACACCCTTTAAAAGTCTATGGGAGAAATCAAAAGTGCTAATTTTAAAGGCTTATATGCAAGTTATTGTCATAAAAAGTGTTTGGGGACCTGGGTCCTGCCCCAGGGGACATGGATCAATGCAAAAAAAAGTTTTAAAAACGGCCGTTTTTTCAGGAGCAGTGATTTTAATAATGCTTAAAGTCAAACAATAAAAGTGTAATATTCCTTTAAATTTCGTAGCTGGGGGGTGTCTATAGTATGCCTGTAAAGGGGGCGCATGTTTCCCATGTTTAGAACAGTCTGACAGCAAAATGACATTTCGAAGGAAAAAACCCATTTAAAACTATTCGCGGCTATTGCATTGCCGGTCCGACAATACACATAGAAGTTCATTGATAAAAACAGCATGGGAATTCCCCACAGGGGAACCATGAACCAAAATTAAAAAAAAAAAAATGACGTGGGAGTCCCCCTAAATTCCATACCAGGCCCTTCAGGTCTGGTATGGATATTAAGGGGAACCCCAGCCAAAATTTAAAAAAAAAATGACGCGGGGTTCCCCCTAAATTCCATACCAGACCCTTCAGGTCTGGTATGGATTTTAAGGGGAACCCCGCGCCAAAAAAAAAAAAACGGCGTGGGGTAGCCCCCCAAAATCCATACCAGACCCTTATCCGAGCACGCAACCTGGCAGGCCGCAGGAAAAGAGGGGGGGACGAGAGTGCACCCCCCCTCCTGAACCATACCAGGCCACATGCCCTCAACATTGGGAGGGTGCTTTGGGGTAGCCCCCCAAAACACCTTGTCCCCATGTTGATGAGGACAAGGGCCTCATCCCCACAACCCTGGCCGATGGTTGTGGGGGTCTGCGGGCGGGGGGCTTATTGGAATCTGGAAGCCCCCTTTAACAAGGGGACCCCCAGATCCCGGCCCCCCCCTGTGTGAAAATGGTAAGGGGGTACTTACCCCTACCATTTCACTAAAAAACTGTCAAAAATGTTAAAAATGACAAGAGACAGTTTTTGACAATTCCTTTATTTAAATGCTTCTTCTTTCTTCTATCTTCCTTCATCTTCTTCTTTTGATTCTTCTGGCTCTTCTGGTTCTTCCTCCGGCGTTCTCATCCAGCATCTCCTCAGAGGCGTCGTCTATCTTCTTCTCCTCGGGCCACTCCGCACCCATGGCATGGGGGGAGGCTCCTGCTCTTCTCTTCATCTTCTTCTCTTCTTCCTTCTTCTTTTCTTCTCTTCTCTTCTTCATTTTCTTCTCCGGGCCGCTCCGCACCCATGCTGGCATGGAGGGAGGCTCCCGCTGTGTGACGGCGTCTCCTCGTCTGACGGTTCTTAAATAACGGGGGGCGGGGCCACCTGGTGACCCCGCCCCCCTCTGACGCATGGTGACTTGACGGGACTTCCCTGTGACGTCACGGGGAATGCCACAGGGAAGTCCCGTCATGTCCCATGCGTCAAAGGGGGGCGGGGTCACTGGGTGGCCCCGCCCCCTGTTATTTAAGAACCGTCAGACGAGGAGACGCCTTCACACAGCGGGAGCCTCCCTCCATGCCAGCATGGGTGCGGAGCGGCCCGGAGAAGAAAATGAAGAAGAGAAGAAGAGAAGAAGAGAAGAAGGAAGAAGAGAAGAAGATGAAGAGAAGAGCGGGAGCCTCCCCCCATGCCATGGGTGCGGAGCGGCCCGAGGAGAAAAAGATAGAAGACGCCGCGGAGGAGATGCTGGACGAGAACGCCGGAGGAAGAACCAGAAGAACCAGAAGAAGAAGAAGATGAAGGAAGATAGAAGAAAGAAGAAGCATTTAAATAAAGGAATTGTCAAAAACTGCCTCTTGTCATTTTTAACATTTTTGACAGTTTTTTAGTGAAATGGTAGGGGTAAGTACCCCCTTACCATTTCACACAGGGGGGGCCAGGATCTAGGGGTCCCCTTGTTAAAGGGGGCTTCCAGATTCTGATAAGCCCCCCGCCCGCAGACCCCCACAACCACCGGCCAGGGTTGTGGGGATGAGGCCCTTGTCCTCATCAACATGGGGACAAGGTGTTTTGGGGGGCTACCCCAAAGCACCCTCCCAATGTTGAGGGCATGTGGCCTGGTACGGTTCAGGAGGGGGGGGCCACACTCTCGTTCCTCCCTCTTTTCCTGCGGCCTGCCAGGTTGCATGCTTGGATAAGGGTCTGGTATGGATCTTTGGGGGGACCCCACGCCTTTTTTTTTTTTTTTGGCGCGGGGTTCCCCTTAATATCCATACCAGACCTGAAGGGCCTGGTATGGAATTTAGGGAGACTCCCACGTCATTTTTTTTTTTTAATTTTGGTACGGGGTTCCCTTGTGGGGAATTCCCATGCTGTTTTTATCAATGAACTTCTATGTGTATTGTCGGCAATGCAATAGCCGTGAGTAGTTTTAAATGGGTTTTTTCCTTCGAAATGTCATTTTGCTGTCAGACTGTTCTAAACACGGGAAACATGCGCCCCTTTACAGGCATACTACAGACACCCCCCAGCTACGAAATTTAAAGGGATATTACACTTTTATTGTTTGACTTTAAGCATTATTAAAATCACTGCTCCTGAAAAAACGGCCATTTTTAAAACTTTTTTTTGCATTGATCCATGTCCCCTGGGGCAGGACCCAGGTCCCCAAACACTTTTTATGACAATAACTTGCATATAAGCCTTTAAAATGAGCACTTTTGATTATTCATGTTCGTGTCCCATAGACGTTAACGGTGTTCGCGTGTTCGAACGAACTTTTTTCCTGTTCGCATGTTCTGGTGCGAACCGAACAGGGGGGTGTTCGGCTCATCCCTAGCCAACGTTTCTCCTGATAAATCTGAGAATACTTGCAGTTCAGTTCCTTCATATGAGATTCCGGCCATCTTTCGAATATTTTCCATAATTTTAGCTTTCTCTTCATAATAGTGGAACCTTACTATTACGTCTCTTGGATTGTCGTCCACCTTGGGTTGATATCTTGTGATCCTATGAACTCTGTCCAGCTTCAATGTTTCAACTTCCTCTCTCCCTAGCATGGGATTAAACAAATCCTGCATCACTTTACTTAATTCATCATTTTTATATTTCTATGCTATTCCTCTTATCCTCAGGTTTTTTTCTTCGGCTCCTATTTTCCTGGTCCTCGATTTTATATAGGAGCAACCTATTCGTTTTTTGGAGGGATTCCATTTGCATATTTATTTCCACCAGTTTTTGGTCATATTTATCCATTCTCGCCTCTATTTCTTCTACTCGACAGTAATCTAACAGTCATTCTTTCACTTTGAGAGCTGAAAAAACCCTCAAACAAGTAAATCTCTTACTTGTGTACTGTAGCTATAGAGACAATAGCCTGTTCAAACTGTAATACAACAATGGTATCTAACCCCATTGTATGAAACCGCATTTGTTTGAGAAATCTACTCAAGCCAAAAAACTGACAACATCTCTATGACCAACCACTATTGTAATGTTATGTCCCATGTATCTTATGTCTGATTAATAAAAAAATCATATTGTAACAAACGTAACACAGAGGCCCTTCTCCCCATCAACATGGGGACAAGGTGCTTTGGGGGGCTACTCCAAAGCACCCTCCCAATGTTGAGGGCATGTGGCCTGGAACAGTTCAGGAGGGGGGCCGCTCTCTCGTCCCCCCTCTTTTCCTGTGGCCTGCCAGGTTGCGTGCTTGGATAAGGGTCTGGTATGGGTTTTTGGCAAGGGGTTCCCCTTAAAATCCATACCAGACCTGAAGGGTCTGATATGGATTTTGAGGGGCACCCCCATGCCATTTTTTAAAAAAATTTTGCCGCAGGGTTCCCCTTAATATCCATACCAGACCTGAAGGGCCTGGTATGGAATTTGGGGGAACCCCCACACATTTTTTTAAATTTTGGTTCGGGGTTCCCCTGTGGGGGAATCCCATGCTGTTTTTATCAATGAACTTTTTTGTGTATTGCCAGACCGACAATTCATTATAGCCCTGAGTAGTTTTAAATTACTTTTTTCCTTTAGAAATGTCATTTTGCAGTCAGACTTTTCTAAACATGGGAAACATGTGTCACTTTACATGCATACTATAGACACCCCCCATGTATGAAATTTAAAGGAATATTACACTTTTATTGTTTCACTTTAAGCATTATTAAAATCACTGCTCCCGAAAAAACTACTGTTTTTAAAACTTTTTTTGCATTGATACATGTCCCCTGGGGCAGGACCCAGGTCCCCAAACACTTTTATGACAATAACTTGCACATCAACCTTTAAAATTAGCACTTTTGATTTCTCCCATAGACTTTTAACCACTTAAGGACCGCCTCACGCCGATTTACGTCGGCAAGGCGGCACGGGCAGGCAAAATCACGTACATGTACGTGATTTGCCTCCCGCGGGTGGGGGGTCCGATCGGACCCCCCCCCCGGTGCCCGAGGCGGTCCCGTTTTGTCCCCCCGGCGATCGGAGGTGAGGGGGAGGCCATCCGTTCGTGGCCCCCCCCTCGCGATCGCCGCCGGCCAATCAGATTACTTCCTTTGCTGCTGTATGCTAAACAGCAGCAAAGGAAATGATGTCATCTCTCCTCGGCTCGGTATTCCGTTGCAGCGCCGAGGAGAGAAGACAGGTATGTGAGTGCACCAACACTACACAAGACAGTAGAACATGCCAGGCACACAAAACACCCCGATCCCCCCCCCCGATCGCCCCCCCGATCCCCCCCCAATCACCCCCCCCTCCCTGTCACAAACTGACACCAGCAGTTTTTTGTTTTTTTTTGTTTTTTTTTCTGATTACTGCATTGGTGTCAGTTTGTGACAGTTACAGTGTTGGGACAGTTAGTATTACCCCCCTTTAGGTCTAGGGTACCCCCTTAACCCCCCCTAATAAAGTTTTAACCCCTTGATCACCCCCTGTCACCAGTGTCACTAAGCGATCATTTTTCTGATCGCTGTATTAGTGTCGCTGGTGACGCTAGTTAGTGAGGTAAATATTTAGGTTCGCCATCAGCGTTTTATAGCGACAGGGACCCCCATATAGTATCTAATAAATGTTTTAACCCCTTGATTGCCCCCTAGTTAACCCTTTCACCACTGATCACCGTATAACTGTTACGGGTGACGCTGGTTAGTTTGTTTATTTTTTATAGTGTCAGGGCACCCGCCGTTTATTACCGAATAAAGGTTTAGCCCCCCGGTCGCCCGGCGGTGATATGCGTCGCCCCAGGCAGCGTCAGATTAGCGCCAGTACCGCTAACACCCACGCACGCAGCATACGCCTCCCTTAGTGGTATAGTATCTGTACGGATCAATATCTGATCCGATCAGATCTATACTAGCGTCCCCAGCAGTTTAGGGTTCCCAAAAACGCAGTGTTAGCGGGATCAGCCCAGATACCTGCTAGCACCTGCGTTTTGTCCCTCCGCCCGGCCCACCCAAGTGCAGTATCGATTGATCACTGTCACTTACAAAACACTAAACGCATAACTGCAGCGTTCGCAGAGTCAGGCCTGATCCCTGCGATCGCTAACATTTTATTTGGTAGCATTTTGGTGAGCTGGCAAGCACCAGCCCCAGGCAGCGTCAGGTTAGCGCCAGTACCACTGACACCCACGCACGTACCATACACCTCCCTTAGTGGTATAGTATCTGATCGGATCAATATCTGATCCGATCAGATCTATACTAGCGTCCCCAGCAGTTTAGGGTTCCCAAAAACGCAGTGTTAGCGGGATCATCCCAGATACCTGCTAGCACCTGCGTTGTGCCCCTCCGCCCAGCCCAGCCCACCCAAGTGCAGTATCGATCGATCACTGTCACTTACAAGGCACTAAACGCATAACTGCAGCGTTCGCAGAGTCAGGCCTGATCCCTGCGATCGCTAACAGTTTTTTTGGTAGCATTTTGGTGAACTAGCAAGCACCGTCCCCAGGCAGCGTCAGGTTAGCGCCAGTACCACTAACACCCACGCACGCAGCATACGCCTCCTTTAGTGGTATAGTATCTGAACGGATCAACATCTGATCCGATCAGATCTATACTAGCGTCCCCAGCAGTTTAGGGTTCCCAAAAACGCAGTGTTAGCGGGATTAGCCCAGATACCTGCTAGCACCTGCGTTTTGCCCCTCTGCCCGGCCCAGCCCAGCCCACCCAAGTGAAGTATCGATCGATCACTGTCACTTACAAAACACTAAACGCATAACTGCAGCGTTTGCAGAGTCAGGCCTGATCCCTGCGATCGCTAACAGTTTTTTTGGAAGCTTTTTATTGAACTGGCAAGCACCAGTGGCCTAGTATACCCCGGTCGTAGTCAAACCAGCGCTGCAGTAACACTTGGTGACGTGGCGAGTCCCATAAGTGCAGTTCAAGCTGGTGAGGTGGCAAGCACAAGTAGTGTCCCGCTGCCACCAAAAAGACAAACACAGGCCCTTCATGCCCATAGTGCCCTTCCTGCTGCATTCGCCAATCCTAATTGGGAACACACCGCTTCTGCAGCGCCCGTACTTCCCCCATTCACATCCCCAACCAAATGCAGTCGGCTGCATGAGAGGCATTTTTATGTGCTCCCGAGTACCCCTACCCAACGAACCCCCCCAAAAAGATGTCGTGTCTGCAGCAAGCGCGGATATAGGCGTGACACCCGCTATTATTGTCCCTCCTGTCCTGACAATCCTGGTCTTTGCATTGGTGAATGTTTTGAATGCTACCATGCACTAGTTGAGTATTAGCGTAGGGTACAGCATTCCACAGACTAGACACACTTTCACAGGGTCTCCCAAGATGCCATCGCATTTTGAGAGACCCGAGCCTGGAACCGGTTACCGTTATAAAAGTTAGTTACAAAAAAAGTGTAAAAAAAAAAATATATATATAAAATAAAAAAAATAGTTGTCGTTTTATTGTTCTCTCTCTCTATTCTCTCTCTCTATTGTTCTGCTCTTTTTTTACTGTATTCTATTCTGCAGTGTTTTATTGTTATTGTTATTATGTTTTATCATGTTTGTTTTTCAGGTATGTAATTATTTATACTTTACTGTTTACTGTGCTTTATTGTTAACCATTTTTTTGTCTTCAGGTACGCCATTCACAACTTTGAGTGGTTATACCAGAATGATGCCTGCAGGTTTAGGTATCATCTTGGTATCATTCTTTTCAGCCAGCGGTCGGCTTTCATGTAAAAGCAATCCTAGCGGCTAATTAGCCTCTAGACTGCCTTTACAAGCCGTGGGAGGGAATGACCCCCCCCACCGTCTTCCGTGTTTTTCTCTGGCTCTCCTGTCTCAACAGGGAACCTGAGAATGCAGCCGGTGATTCAGCCAGCTGACCATAGAGCTGATCAGAGACAAGAGTGGCTCCAAACATCTCTATGGCCTAAGAAACCGGAAGCTACGAGCATTTTATGACTTAGATTTCGCCGGATGTAAATAGCGCCATTGGGAAATTGGGGAAGCATTTTATCACACCGATCTTGGTGTGGTCAGATGCTTTGAGGGCAGAGGAGAGATCTAGGGTCTAATAGACCCCAATTTTTTCAAAAAAGAGTACCTGTCACTACCTATTGCTATCATAGGGGATATTTACATTCCCCGAGATAACAATAAAAATGATTTAAAAAAAAAAAAATGAAAGGAACAGTTTAAAAATAAGATAAAAAAGCAAAAAAATAATAAAGAAAAAAAAAAAAAAAAAAAGCACCCCTGTCGCCCCCTGCTCTTGCGTTAAGGCGAACGCAAGCGGCGGTCTGTCGTCAAACGTAAACAACAATTGCACCATGCATGTGAGGTATCGCCGCGAAGGTCAGATCGAGGGCAGTAATTTTTGCAGTAGACCTCCTCTGCAAATCTAAAGTGGTAACCTGTAAAGGCTTTTAAAGGCTTTTAAAAATGTATTTATTTTGTTGCCACTGCACGTTTGTGCGCAATTGTAAAGCATGTCATGTTTGGTATCCATGTACTCGGCCTAAGATCATCTTTTTTATTTCATCAAACATTTGGGCAATATAGTGTGTTTTAGTGCATTAAAATTTAAAAAAGTGTGTTTTTTCCCCAAAAAATGCGTTTGAAAAATCGCTGCGCAAATACTGTGTGAAAAAAAAAAATGAAACACCCACCATTTTAATCTGTAGGGCATTTGCTTTAAAAAAATATATAATGTTTGGGGGTTCAAAGTAATTTTCTTGCAAAAAAAAAAAACTTTTTCATGTAAAAAATAAGTGTCAGAAAGGGCTTTGTCTTCAAGTGGTTAGAAGAGTGGGTGATGTGTGACATAAGCTTCTAAATGTTGTGCATAAAATGCCAGGACAGTTCAAAACCCCCCCAAATGACCCCATTTTGGAAAGTAGACACCCCAAGCTATTTGCTGAGAGGCATGTCGAGTCCATGGAATATTTTATATTGCGACACAAGTTGCGGGAAAGAGACAAATTTTTTTTTTTTTTTTTTTTTTTTTTTTTTGCACAAAGTTGTCACTAAATGATATATTGCTCAAACATGCCATGGGAATATGTGAAATTACACCCCAAAATACATTCTGCTGCTTCTCCTGAGTACGGGGATACCACATGTGTGAGACTTTTTGGGAGCCTAGCCGCGTACAGGACCCCGAAAACCAAGCACCGCCTTCAGGCTTTCTAAGGGCGTGAATTTTTGATTTCACTCTTCACTGCCTATCACAGTTTCGGAGGCCATGGAATGCCCAGGTGGCACAAACCCCCCCCCAAATGACCCCATTTTGGAAAGTAGACACCCCAAGCTATTTGCTGAGAGGTATAGTGAGTATTTTGCAGACCTCACTTTTTGTCACAAAGTTTTGAAATTTGAAAAAAGAAAAAAAAAAAAGTTTTTTCTTGTCTTTCTTCATTTTCAAAAACAAATGAGAGCTGCAAAATACTCACCATGCCTCTCAGCAAATAGCTTGGGGTGTCTACTTTCCAAAATGGGGTCATTTGGGGGGGTTTTGTGCCACCTGGGCATTCCATGGCCTCCGAAACGGTGATAGGCAGTGAAGAGTAAAATCAAAAATTCACGCCCTTAAAAACGCTGAAGGCGGTGATTGGTTTTCGGGGCCCCGTACGCGGCTAGGCTCCCAAAAAGTCCCACACATGTGGTATCCCCATACTCAGGAGAAGCAGCTAAATGTATTTTGGGGTGCAATTCCACATAGGCCCATGGCCTGTGTGAGCAATATATCATTTAGTGACAACTTTGTGCAAAAAAAAAAAAAAAAAAGTGTCACTTTCCCGCAACTTGTGTCAAAATATAAAATATTCCATGTACTCAATATGCCTCTCAGCAAATAGCTTGGGGTGTCTACTTTCCAAAATGGGGTCATTTGGGGGGGGGGGTTGTGCCACCTGGGCATTCCATGGCCTCCGAAACTGTGATAGGCAGTGAAGAGTGAAATCAAAAAGTTACACCCTTAGAAATCCTGAAGGCGGTGATTGGTTTTCGGGGTCCCATACGCGGCTAGGCTCCCAAAAAGTCCCACACATGTGGTATCCCCGTACTCAGGAGAAGTAGCTGAATATATTTTGGGGTGCAATTCCACAAAGGCCCATGGCCTGTGTGAGCAATATATCATTTAGTGACAACTTTTTGTAAATATTTTTTTTTTTTTTTTTTTTGTCATTATTCAATCACTTGGGACAAAAAAAATAAATATTCAATGGGTTCAACATGCCTATCAGCAATTTCCTTGGGGTGTCTACTTTCCAAAATGGGGTCATTTGGGGGGGTTTTGTACTGCCCTGCCATTTTAGCACCTCAAGAAATGACATAGGCAGTCATAAACTAAAAGCTGTGTAAATTCCAGAAAATGTACCCTAGTTTGTAGACGCGATAACTTTTGCGCAAACCAATAAATATACGCTTATTGACATTTTTTTTACCAAAGACATGTGGCCGAATACATTTTGGCCTAAATGTATGACTAAAATTGAGTTTATTGGATTTTTTTTATAACAAAAAGTAGAAAATATCATTTTTTTTCAAAATTTTCGGTCTTTTTCCGTTTATAGCGCAAAAAATAAAAACTGCAGAGATGATCAAATACCATCAAAAGAAAGCTCTATTTGTGGGAAGAAAAGGACGCACATTTCGTTTGGGTACAGCATTGCATAACCGTGCAATTAGCAGTTAAAGCGACGCAGTGCCAAATTGGAAAAAGACCTCTGGTCCTTAGGCAGCATAATGGTCCGGGGCTCAAGTGGTTAAAGGGTGTTCCGCGGCTTTCGAATTTGCCGCGAACACCCCAAATTCTTCGCTATTCGGCGAACGGCGAACAGCCAATGTTCGAGTCGAACTCATGTTCAACCCGAACATAAAACCCATCACTACAATTGAAGAGTAAGCATTTATTTTGTTTTGATAAAATATATAGCCCACCTGTACATAACCTCTACAAGGGTCCGTGGCATCCACATTGTGAAGTAGGATGCGCGATCCCTACAAATAATAGAGAGACTCTTTTTTTAATGTGTTATATCAATTTTGTCTATTATACTATCTAATGCTACTATTGTGATTTCTCTTATCGAAATATAATTAAAAGAATTGAAAAGATACCAGTTATTTAGAACTTAAAGTGTTACTAAACCCACAACAGTAAAATCTGTCTGTAAATGCAGCATAGCATGCTTGTTATACTCACTGAGGAACTTAAGGGGTAAATCCTCTGCATTGTGTAAAAAGGCTCTTTTATCCTGTATGAATTAATCCTCCCCCTCCTGCACTGTCTGCCTGTGTTTGCTGGCCTTCCCCGGATAGGGTAGCCAACCTGCACATGCTCAGTTGTGTCTTTTATGCTGGAGAGAACAGTTACTTGTTCTCAGAGATAGCCAGGTCCCATGATATTGACATCACACATGTGGGCATGTATACAGGCTGCAGTGGAAATCTCCTCCTTCCTGAACTCTCAGTAATGGAGAACCTGTGCCGTTTATCATGTAACCGTGCTATACAGATCATGCAAAAAGGTATATAGTGGCAGTATTTTAATGTAAAAAGAAGATTTATAAGTTGTGGACACTGTGGGAGGGTGGATTAACTATTTTCATATTACTGGGTTTAGTAAAACTTTAAGCTAATAAAGTTTGCAAGCTTTTGAGATAACTTAAACCCCTTCTTCAGGCTTTATACATTTTTAAAAAATGGTTCAGAAACCCACATGTGTATGCACATGTCCCCACCTCCCACTCTGCTGAGTGCAGGAGGGAAGTGGAGGTTTGCTAACTCTTCAAGCACTGCTCATAGTTTATTCACTGCATGGGCAGAGAGAGGCATGTGAGCTGTCTGCCTTGATCTTTCTATATGGAAAACTGCCACAATCTCTCTGTAAACCACTTGCCGACCAGCTCACGCCGGTATATGTCGGCAAAGTGGCACATTCCCACAAAATCGCCTTATGGGTACCTTGGTTCCTTTAAGAGCCACCGGAGGCATGCCCGCGGCACGGCAGGGGACCCGATGCACATGGCTGGCGGGCACGATAGCTGTCGGCCACCCGCTATTGTGGGAACGAGAGCTAGAACAGGGATTTGTATGTGTAAACACACAAATCCCTGTTCTGTCAGGGGAGAGGAGACATATTGTTTGTTCCTACTAAGTAGGAACAGTGATATGTCTCCTCTCCCAGTCAGTGTCATCCCCATACAGTAAGAAACACTCACTAGGGAACACAGTTAACCCCTTGATCTGCCCTAGTGTTAACTCCTTCCCAGTCCAGTGACTTTTACACAGTAATCAATGCATTTGTATAGCACTGATCGCTGTATAAATGTCAATGGTCCCAAAAATGCATCAAAAGTGTCCAATCTGTCTGCAGCAATGTCGTAGTACCACTAAAAAGTAAAAAAAATCCATAAAAATGCCATAAATATTTCCCATACTTTGTAGACGCTATAACTTTTGCGCAAACCAATAAATATATGCTTATTGCAATTTTTTTTTTTTTTTACCAAAAATATGTAGAAGAATATATATTGGCCTAAACTGATGAAGACATGTTGTTTTTTAAAAACCTTTTTAGGGATATTTATTAGCAAAAAAGTAAAAAATGTAGTTCTTTTTTCAAAATTGTCGCTCTTTTTTTGTTTATAGCGCAAAAAATAAAAACTGTAGAGGTGATCAAATAACACCAAAAGAAAGCTCTATTTGTGGGAAAAAAAGGATGTTAATTTTGTTTGGGTACAGCGTTGCACGACCTCGCAATTGTCAGTTAAACTGACACAGTGCTGTATCTCAAAAAAGGGCCTGGTCATTAAGCATATAGAAAAAACAAAGAGAAAGGTTCTCTTAAGAGGGTCAACAAAGAACACTACGGTAGATACAAACCTGCTTTATTAATTACCAAAAATGTTTTATATTTTTGGTAATTAATAAAGCAGGTTTGTATCTACCGTAGTGTTCTTTGTTGACCCTCTTAAAGCGGAGCGGCACCGAAAAATTTTTTTTTAAAAGTCAGCAGCTACAAATACTGCAGCTGCTGACTTTTAAAACATGGACACTCACCTGTCCAGGGCGCCCGCGATGTCGGCACCCGAGGCCGAAGCGTCTCTCCGTCCTCGGGTGCTGCCGCCTCCATCTTCGGTAAGGGAATCAGGAAGTGAAGCCGTGCGGCTTCACTTCCCGGTTCCCTACTGCGCATGCGCGAGTCGCGCAGCGCAATACGAATGGTCCCTGCTGCCTCTGGGACCCGTGTGTTTCCCAGCAGGCAGCGGGGGGGGGACAGGATGTGGCGTAAATACCCGCAGATTCTGCGGCTATCTACGCCGGAAGTGGGTACAGATACCTGTAATATACAGGTATCTGTACCCCCCTCCCCCCTGAAAGGTGCCAACTGTGTCACCGGAGGGGGGGAGGAATCTAATGAGTGGAAGTTCCACTTTTGGGTGGAACTCCACTTTAAGAGAACCTTTCTCTTTGTTTTTTCTATATGCGATTAGGGCAACTTGAACTGCATCCAGGCTTACGTCTGCATGATTGATTTATACTCACCAGCTAAAGTGGCCATTATTGATTAATTAATCGGTTGATCCAGGCAAAACCTCTGTTTTTCTGGTCATTAAGCAGGCAAATCTTCTGGCCTGTAAGTGGTTAATTAGGTACAGACACTGCCCCAGTTTTTATTTCACACTGTGAAAACAACTGGTGAGGATAGTGCAGATAGACCGGAAACATGTCTATCTGTTAATGTGGTGCACACCACTCTTGACAGTTTCCTGAGCCATTATAACAGTGAATGGATCTTAGTTAATTCCCCAGGCTGTGTTCATCCCACCATTTAAAGGATCTTTTTGTATTTTTTTTTTAAAGTGACTCCATCATGAAGAACCCCAAAGTAAACTAAAACCACCTTGTAAAAGAAGATGTATAACCCCACAGTCTTCTATGTCACTACAGAATGTGGGGTTTGATGTCTTGTCCAATTCTTTTACCTATATGGGCTACCCCTAAACAGGAGAGTCAGTGGATAAAGGGGGCTAATTGATCAAGAAGGGAAGAAAGACGATTAAAGAAATCGAGAAAGGAAGTGAAGAAGAAAAGGGGAACTAGAAAAGGGGGGGGGGAGACCAGAAAAATAAAGGGGGGGGGGATCTGAGAATAATCACACTTTTTAAGAGCCAGTGTCGTGGCATTCTGTGTGTGTGTGCTGTAGAGATTGTGTTTTAAGTTTTAATGTGAATATTTTAACTGGTTTTAGTAAACTTTTGGGGAAACAGTGAGCACTACACCTGTCTCTGCTTTACTAATATTTTAATGTGGATAATTACATTGAGTGATTGGAATGGAGAACTATTGCCTGGGAGATCTTAAAGAGCCAGTGTACCTAGGATCTGATGTAAGTGTTTTGAGTCTGCTTTCTTTATGACATTTATAATGGAAAGTGGGAAGCACTATGTTTTTTTTCTGCTTTGGAGGACCTGAATTTGGGAACTGGATTGTGAAGTGCTGACTGAAGGACACCAGTCTGGGGGTTTTTAAAGGGCCAGCTGAAGTACTGCCATTTAGAGACTCATTGTGTTCAGTGACCATAATACCATAAGTCTGGGTGGTGGTTATAAGATTAACAGAAAGAGTTGGTGTATTTACACATGTTTTAATGTGAGTGGTTTTTGATTTACCTATTATATGATATTCACATTTGAAACCGGTGTTTTCGACGAGAATTCGAGTATGGCTAATTGAATTGAGATGTAATGAGTTGAGAATATCATCCTGGAAGTTCTTAAAGGATCAGTTTACATCCTATGATTTAGAAGTCCATTCTATGCGATGAGCATAGCATCACCTAATTTATAAATATTTTTCAGAGGGTTTTGTCACATTTTTCAGTGGACATATACTATTGTAGAATTACAGTCAGGTCCATAAATATTGGGACATTGACACAATTCTAATCTTTTTGGCTCTATACACCACCACAATGGATTTGAAATGAAATGTACAAGATTTGCTATAACTGCAGACGGACAGCTTTAATTTGAGGGTATTTACATCCAAATCAGGTGAATGGTGTAGGAATTACAACAGTTTATATATGTTCCTTCCACTTTTTAAGGGACCAAAAGTAATGGGACAATTGGCTGCTCAGCTGTTCCATGGCCAGGTGTGTGTTATTCCCTCATTATCTGCAGTTACAAACATCTTGTTTGTTTCATTTCAAATCCATTGTGGTGGTGTATAGAGCCAAAAAGATTAGAATTGTGTCGATGTACCAATATTTATGGACTTGACTGTAAATGGTATACTTGCTGTTACACTGGAGGTATGAGGCAATGTCACTTCCTGGAATCACTGCTGTAACTGTTTCAGCATTTTTGTGCAGAACAGAAGTTTCTGACAGCTCCCTGTAGCTACCCTGTTTCATGTGCATGCACTGCATGAGTTAGTGCACACACACAGGTGTGAATTGGACCATATCATTTTCCTTTTACACTAAACTGCAGTGAATAGATGTGAAGCAGCCCCATATGGAATAATACGATTTCTGCTTAACCACTTCAATACCAGACACTTAGAACCCCTTCCTGCCCAAGCCAACTTCAGCACTGTCGCTGTTTAAATGACAATTGCGCTGTCATGCTATACTGTACCCAAACATAATTTTTATCATTTTGTTCCCACGAATAGAGCTTTCTTTTGGTGGTACTTGATCACCTCTGCGTTTTTTTTTATTGTTTGCTAAACAAATAAAAAAAGACCGGAAATTTTGAAAAAAAAAGTTTTTCCTTTGTTTCTGTTATAAAATTTTGTAAATAAGTACATTTTCTCCTTCACTGATGGGCACTGATAAGGTGGCACTGACGGGCACTGATAAGGCGGCACCAATGAAGTGGCACTTATGGGCACTGACAGCCACTGACGATGGGCACTGATAGGCGGCACTGATAGGCGGCACTGGTAGGTGGCACTGATGGGTGGCACTGATATGAAGCACTTATGGGCATTGATAGGTGGCACTGATGGGCACTCATGGGTGGCACTGGTGGGCACTGATTGGTACTGAAAGGCTGCACTGATGGGTACTTATGGGTGGCACTGATGGGCGGCACTGCTGGGCACTGCTGGTCATTGATATGTGGCACTGATGGGCACTGATAGGCATCACTGATGGCACTGGCAGGCATTGGGGATGGGTACTGATTGGCAGCTGCCTGGGCACTGATTGGCATTTCTCTGGTGGTCTATGGTGGCATACCTGGTGGTCCAGTGTGGTGGCAATCCCTGGTGGTCCTGGCGGCATTCTGGTGGTCCTGGGTGGGCATCCAAGGGGGGGCTGCACTGATAAACAATCAGCACAGACCCTCCCTGTCAGGAGAGCAGCTGATCGGCTCTCCTCTACTCGATCAACAGCTCTTCCTGTTTACATCATGATCAGCCGTGATTGGACATGGCTGATCACGTGGTAAAGAGCCTCCGTCAGAGGCTCTGTACCGAGATCAGTGTAACGGTGTGTCAGACTGACACACGGCACCACCGATCACCGCGATGTGCACCCCCACAGGCTCGTGACGGCCGTTATCCTGCTGGACGTCATATGACGCCCAGTTAGGATAACTGAACCACTGCCTGGCCATCATTCTGCTATAGGCCGGACGGGAAGTGGTTAACATGCATTTTCATTCAGCAAAAGAAATGTGCGTTGCTTGTTGAAAATGAAAGTTTGAATTGGCCCTAAATAGAAGTGTTTTAGGCTTTTCCTTCTTTTGTTATCGGTCAATTTGTCTATTAATAATCACATAGACAAAGTAAAGCGTAAAGTGCTTTGAAACCTGTATGCTCTAAATCCTAAATAACATTGAAAAGAACTTCTGGAATGTGGCTTAGCAGTACACCAGTGCCATCTGTCAGGCACGTTAAAACTATACAACGCCAAACTTGACACAACTTTCATGCCTCGTATTCCTCCCAAACCCATTATGTAAAAGTTTAAAATGTACACTATTAAATAAAAAAACAAAAACAAAACAAAAAACAATGCCATATTCCAGACACTTTAGGCTGGCTTCCAACTATTGTGCTGCAGTAATATGCATGTTCTTGCTACACATGGTAATGCCCAGCACTCTGTCTGATTCATTTAGGTTATCACCACAAAGTACAAGTGCAGTAGGTACTGTGAAAAAAAGTTTTAATGTCTTCTTGCTATAGAACATTCAGTCACAGTCAGTGCTGTATTTTGGCCTAGGCTGACAAGGCCCAGGTCAAGGGCGGCACTTTGCGGGGTGGTGACACCCCCAATGAAAAAAAGCCCTTCCCACTGCTGCATTAGCGGTAAAGCACAGCTCGTTTTAGTGGCGCTTTACTGTTATTTTAGCTGCGCTTTTTGGCCGTTAGCAGGGCGCTTTTAACCCCAAAGAAGGGGTTAAAAGCGCCTGTGTTGCGGCGCTTAGGAAACACTGCCCATTCATTTCAATGGGCAGGGCGGTTTAGGAGCACTGCATACACCACTCCCAAATCGCCCCAAAGATGCTGCTTGCAGAAATTTTTCTAACATCTGCCAGGGTGTGAAAAATCCCACTGGAATAAATGGAGATGCAGTTTTCAGGCATTATTTAGAGGCTATTTCTAGCACTAAAACACCTGGAAACCACCTCAGTGAGAAAGTAGTCTTGAGGTGTGCAGGACAGGTGGCAAATTGGGGTACACGCACACTAGAGGCTGGAAAATTGGTGAGTACGTTTAAACACCACCTCCTCCCTAGACAATTACACTAATGCCCCCCTCTGCTGCTCTGATTGAAAAAGACTGCCACTCCTCTGAAAAGCAATCCATGCACAGATTTATTTTCAGAGGCAATCGACAGACAGTGAGGAGGCGATATGCTGCCTCCTCACCACCTGCATTAAAACCCTAAATGCTGTAGCACAGACCCTTTTATTTGAATAAGTTGCATTTAGTAATAACAGGTTGTAATTCTTGAGAGTAGATGCAAAGATTATTTCAGGCTTGTACGGGCCCCAGTGCATTACTTTGCCCAGGGTCCCATGATGCTACTAAAATGGCCCTGGATGTTTGGGCACTGGTGAGGCTGCGCTGATTGGCACTGGTGAGGCTGCACTTGGTACCCACTTTTAATATGGAGAGAGAAAGAGGTGGAGCCTAAATAGGAAGGAATAGTTTACAGGTGACAGGGCGGGTCTTAAACAGGAAGGGGTGGGTCATATTTAAATTAGGGGGTGCATGAGTTTAGTCAGGCCTAGGGCAGCACAAAACCTAAATACACCACTGGTCACAGTAGATTTAAAGACTGGGTGCACTTTCAGACAATGTACACTTATTCTCTTTGCCCTGACCTAACCAATCCCACCCTCCAAAGATGCATACAAAATGCAATGTCCACTACCTCTGGGGTTTGTGTAAAACTCTCACGTACCTGATTAGAGACTGAAGTGCTGGGAGAGTGACTAAGTGCGACTAAGTGCAGAGCGCCCCCTGAAGGTGGCACAGGGAGTGCTATACGCAAAGAGACAGGGATTGCCAACTGCGACTAGCTGAGGTGGAGAAGAGAAGTCCACTGGAAGGCAGCTGATGAGCAGGGTAGACTGTTTGGCAGGAGTACCTTGGAAGTACCAGATGAGACATGCAGCAGGGAGAACCAGAAGCAGAGTCAGGAGCCAGGTTGGAATTCATACACAGAGCAGCAATCAGAAGCGGAGTCAATAGAACAAGCTAGGGATCATACACAGGGCAGCAGGCAGAAGCGGAGTTAACAGGAACAAGCCAAGGGTCAAGCCGGGGTCATACGCAGATCAGAAGGGTCAAGGCAAGCCGGGTCGATAACAGGCAATCCAAGACAACAGGAACAGAAACTCAGGTATACACAGGGAAGCAGAAGATCATGCAGCAGTTAATGACTGCTGCAGCAGGCTTTAAATAGGCCACTGGACACCTAGAGTCTCTCACATATTGCGTGCGCTTTGGCAAACAGAACGTCCTGACCGTTCTCGCCCGTGCACGCGCATGCGCATTAGCATTGGCGAATTTGTGATTGCAGATCTGCGATTCTGCTGGCCATTGATACCAGTTTTTCTGTGGGTTGTTCCCTGACAACATCCAGCACCACAAATCCCTCTCTTCTGGCCGCACCTGCACTGTACAGCACCATAGTCTTCTGTGTCATAGGTGCATGCAGCACCAGCAGTTACCAATAGGGATGGGCGAACGGTTCGGCCCGAGAATAAGTTCGGACCGAACTCTGGTTGTTCAGATGTTATGGGTACATCGAACAATATGCAGTGTTCAGGGCAAATTTGAAAGCCGCCGGAACACCTTTAAAGTCTATGGGACATTAACATGAAAAATCAAAAGTGCTAATTTTAAAGGCTTATATGCAAGTTATTGTCATAAAAAAGTGTTTAGGGACCTGGGTCCTGCCCCAGGGGACATGTATCAATGAAACATTTTTTTTTTTTAAACGGCCGTTTTTTCGGGAGCAGTGATTTTTTTTTAATGCTTAAAGTGAAACAATAAAAATGAAATTTTCCTTTATTTACTTTAATATCGTGCCTGGGGGGTGTCTATAGTATGCCTGTAAGTGGCGCATTTTTCCCGTGTTTAGAACAATACCACAGCAAAATGACATTTCTAAAGGAAAATTGTCATTTAAAACTGATCGCAGCTGTAATGAATTGTCAGGTGTCGGCAATATAGATAAAAATCATTGAAAAGAAGAGCATGGGATCCCCCCAGTCCATTACCAGGCCCTTTGTGTCTGGTATGAATATTAAGGGAAACCCCAAATCAAAATTAAAAAAAAAAATTGCACAGAGGTCCCCCTAAAATCCATACCAGGCCCTTCGGGTCTGATATGAAAATTAAGGGGAACCCTGTGCCAAATTTAAAATAAAGATGGCGTAGGGGTCCCCCTCAAAATCCATACCAGACCCTTCAGGTCTGGTATGGATTTTAAGGAGAACCCTGCACCAAAATAAAAAAAAGGCGTAGGGGTCCCCCTCAAAATCCAAACCAGACCCTTATCCGAGCATGCTACCTGGCAGGCTGCAGGCATCATCCCGGTAAAACCACTGAAATGGGAAGACGTCCATGTACTCCCTCCCAGCGGGAGGTGACTAGAGTAGTATATATGCCTGTTCTTTCCATCCTATGATTACCTGAATAGAAACACCAACAGAATGCATTTTTTAAAGACATGTGCAGAACAAAGAAATTAGTTTTGTTTCATTTCATTTCGATTCGTTAACTACATTAATTTTTTTTCATTACATTTGTTAAATTCGTTTTCGGAATTTGTTTTGTTTGAGTTCAAATCTATTTGAACTTTCCAAATTCGGTTGAATTTAACTCAATTCGACTGGATTCAGAACATTTGAATCAATTCAAATTTGATTCAAATTCCATTCTATTTCCATTCAAAATCAAATTTATTCTATTGGAAATTCAAATTTTGGAAGATGGTTATATTCTTTCTATTCCATTCTATTCTATTGTTTTTTTTTTATTATATTCTATTCTTTTTTTTTCTATTCTTTTTTATTCTATTTTTTTCTATTCTAATCAAAATTCACATTTATTCTAATCGAAATTCCAATTTATTCTAATCGAAATTCAAATTTCGGAAGATAGTTATATTCTTATATTATTTAATTATTCTATTTTATTCTTTTCTATTCAAATTCAAATTTATTCTATACAAAAATTGAATTCAGGAAAATGGTTATATTCTATTTTATTCTTTTCTAATCTATTCTTTTCTATTCTATTCAAAATTCTAATTTCGGAAGAAGGTTATATTCTATTATATTATATATTTTTGTTATTCTATTCTTTTCTATTCAATTCTTTTATTTTCTATTCTATTCTTTATTATATGTGAATTCAAATGTATTCTATTAGAAAGAATATAACCATCTTTTGAAATTCGAATTTCAATTTTATTCAATTGTATTTTCAATTCTATTCCTTTTTTTCCTATTCTTTTATTTTCTATTCTGTACTGTTTTACTCTATTATATTTTTTTATTTTCTATTCTATTATTTTCTATTCTATTATATCCCTTTCTATTCTATTTTATTCTCTTCTGAAATTCAAATTCAATGTGAAAACTTTTCAAATCAGATTTAAAATCGATTCAAATTAGACTAAAAAATGATTTGAATTCAAATTTCATCCTAAATTTTCATTTTGTTATTTCGGATTTGTTTAAGTTCGTTACTATTGCAATCCAAAATTTGGATACATCTGAATTTCCAAATAACAAAAAAATTGTCCAAACTTCAGATTCGCACATGCCTCATTTTTTATTGTCACTACATAACAATCTCAACATCGGACTAAAACTGAACATACACTAATTGAAATTTTTGTCAGTACAGAAGAGACCTGATTTGTGTGTAGCTGTCCCTGTTTGACAAAAGTTGACAGTTTGATCAAGGGACATGTGGACATTTTTTCTTGATCAGTGTATTCTGACAGCGGCACCTGCTACAATTCAGCTTTAGAAGGAAGGGGTCAAAGTCAATTTATCCGCTATGACTTTCTGATAATATGGTTGGAAAAAGTCTTTAGAGACCAAGTTACATTTTGCTTCTTGTAATAGAATGTATAAACAACTGACTCCATCTTAGATTCTCTTCCATTTTACATAAAAGTAGAAGTGAACTTTTTCGTGTGTGTGAGTTTTGCCATATTCAGCTTAAAAGTTTGCATAGAACCACACCCTATGAGATAATGTGGTTAAGCCGAATTTGTGTCAGCAAGTCATCAACTATTTCTTGTTATCTAGTCAAGCAGCTTAATGCCCTGTACACACAATAGGATTTTCTGAAACAAAACCGTAGATTTTTTTCCGATGGATGTTGGCTTAAACTTGTCTTGCATACACACGGTCACACAAATGTTGTTGGAAATTCCGAACGTCAAGAACGCGGTGACGTACAACACATACGACAAGCAGAGAAAAATGGAGATCAATAGCCAGTGCGGCTCTTCTGCTTGATTCCGAGCATGTGTGGAATTTTGTGCGTCGGAATTGTGTACACATGATCGGAATTTCCAACAACTCATTTTGTTGTGGGAAAATTTGAGATCCAGATCTCAAATTTTGTTTGTCGGAAATTATGACAGAAAATGTCCGATGGAGCCTACACGCGGTTGGAATTTCCGACAACAAGCTCCCATCGAACATTTGTTGTCTGAAAATCTGACTGTGTGTACAGGGCATAAATCTTGATAAGAAAGTATTGAGTGTAAAGTTTGAATAACCTTTAGACATGTATTTTTACTGATGTATAAATACTACTGTTGAATTCAGTAAAGTCTGAGATCTTATGAACACTCAAGGCTGTCTTCAAGGTATTCAATTCCTTTCACTTCTGCTCCCATAACCTTGACACCCTAGACACATGCATATGAGTATATCATAGGTGTGATGATGAACTTGTGATGTTATTATGTCTACTTTTTCCCAAGCTACTATTCCTTAAAACCTAACTCCAGCTAAACATTTTTTCTTAGTTTTAGAAAGAGTGGGAAAAAGTCAGAATTTCTGTATGGTTTTTATTGCTGTCTCTGTGGTCCTTAGGTACATTTTCCCACTGTCACGGACCTGGCCGGAGCAGAGGCTGTTGGAGAGGACTGTATGCAAGCCTGTTGCCCACCGATTATGGGCCCTAGCATTTGAGGTGAATGAGAAAATCCAGTCTGAACTGTATTAATCGGACTCAGTCATGTATATATTGTATGGGGACTCCTTACTGTAGATTTGTGTCCCTGAAGAGGGAGGGGGGGTTCCTCCAGCAGCCCCCTGCTGATAAGACTGATTCATTCTGTTGGGACACATCCTGTGAGGAGATGCTGGTGTTATCAACATGTGTTTATGTTAATTGAGAGAGCTGATCACATTAGCCACCTGCACTGGCTAATAGACGAATGGTCTAGGCTGAGGAGGGGGGAGATTGTTGTTTGTATTGTTAATTGTATTAATGTGTGAAGACTCAGTCATGTATATATTGTATGGGGACTCCTTACTGTAGATTTGTGTCCCTGAAGAGGGAGGGGGGGTTCCTCCAGCAGCCCCCTGCTGATAAGACTGATTCATTCTGTTGGGACACATCCTGTGAGGAGATGCTGGTGTTATCAACATGTGTTTATGTTAATTGAGAGAGCTGATCACATTAGCCACCTGCACTGGCTAATAGACGAATGGTCTAGGCTGAGGAGGGGGGAGATTGTTGTTTGTATTGTTAATTGTATTAATGTGTGAAGCTCGGTGCCCACAAGACGGTCATCTGGTCTGGGTACATTTTGTAGTAAATTAGGTCATGTTAATTAGGTTAGCTTTGAGTCATCCCTGCTGTATAAAGGTCTGTGAGATCTCAAAATAAAGGGAGTTCTGATGTACTCCAAGACTGGTGTTGTCTAGTTCTTGGGGTTCCTATAGCCAGATCCATTGGACTCGTGTTCCAGAACTTAGGAAGCGGTATATGACGGAAGCACTCAAGCGGAGTGTGGGGCGTTCCGTGACACCCACACTTTCTGATCTTATAATGCCCATCCTGTTGTTTTGAAGTAGGGGCTGCAGGTATTACTAGGACATGAAAATCCAGGCAGCAATCAAAACGTTCAAACTTCTTATCCTTCTTCATTCTATTAAATATGCATTTTTATGGTTCGCAAGTGTAGCTATTTTCAATCACTTTGTGTCTTGACAGGAAATAAGGAGAAATCTATTAATTAGAGACACAGAGAAAAAAAAAAACTGACACAAGTTCTAACCCTTCCTGATTCCAACCAAATGGGTTTTAACTGAAGTTGTGCTTTTAAGCCAAAGTTTGGAAAAGTACACGCAATAAGTGTTGTTTTTTTTTTTTCTGAATACAAAGTGAGACTTTACTTTGTGCTACAACAGTTGCAATGCTCCTAAAAATATTTAATTTTAAAGGATTGAAAAAAATAAATACATTTTATAATTTATACATATTAAAAAAGTATCGCTGCACATTAGATAATGATAGGATAGTATAAAGTTATGTGAAGCACACCCCGAAGCACTGTGTGATTCACTGTGCCCCCAGCTCTTATAATGTTCTATGTTGAAAGCTTGGCTCTTCTTCACAGTCTGATATCTGTGGTGGTGAACAAGTCTCACAGATAAGCTAAGTAAAACAGTCTTTTATCTTCAGCTGTCAGAGCAGCAGGAGCAGGATGACTTGGTGGGTGGCTTCTAAAACCAGAATTCTAATGTATCCCAAAAGAAATAGGCTGCTGAACATTTTCTTTTAAAACTAGCAAAATATGACATACTAGCTTGTTGTCAGAAAATGACAACGTGACAACCTAAATGGCCTTAGGACCATCAAACACTGCTTTTGCTTAGTGTATATTCTCTTAGTGTATGTGTGTGTGTATTTCTGAGTATGTAGGTGCCTATGTATTGTTTGTTAGAAGAATATGTCAGGAATATCATATGTACAGAAAATATGTCCTTATGTGCAAGATACAAGTGATGCTATTTTTGCATTGCACAAATAGGTTGCATAATACATTCTAAAAGTAAATATTTTATCAGCTACTGTTATATATTAAAAGTCAGCAGCTGCAGTATTTGTAGCTGCTGACTTTTATTTATTTTTTTTTCCCCAGGCGGAACTCTGCTTTAACATAAATATTTAACTTTTCTATATTTTGATTGTTCTGCCTTACTACAGTAGGGACCAGTGCTGTTTTTTTTAACATCAATCACTGATCTTAAATACAGCACTGGCCCCTACTGTAGTAAGGCAAAACAATCAAAATCTAAAGAAGTTCCATTTCTGTGTGGAACTCCCTCTTTAAGTGTGAGTGTGATTAACTGCATTAAAAGAACCTCAGCAAAAACTCACAAGCTAAATGAATATTTTTGTTAGTCCTGCAATGATCATATGACCTATGCCATGACGTAAGTCACATGGGTTTAATAACGAAATGCATTATGACAAACACATCAAAATTTCTTTCCTGCTTGAGAACTGTCTATTAAACATTGTGAGAACAAGCCCACAGAAGAGATGTTAGTTTCTGGAAACTAAGAAAGGCCATAGATAGTGTGCATTTCTTTCCTGCAATTACGGTTCGCTGGAAAGAAATTTCCATTATTCCCCCATAAATACAGACAGTGCTGACAATAGAATCCCTCCTTCTGAACCAATGTGATCTCCCGGCGGAGGGACGGGGGCGGGTGGAGGAAGCCGTCCCTGCCGGGAGAAGACAGTGATTATTGAAATAATATATAATTGCACGTAAATCCAGCAGGCTGGTTGTACCTAATTTGATCAATCGATTAACTTGGTACATTCAGCCTGCCCATACACGATTTGAATTTCGGCAGGTTCTTATTGTCTATGGTCAGCCTAAGGTCAGACAAAGCGAAATGTTTCAAGGAGAGAATGTTCGTATTGAGAAAGAATCTGACACTAAAAGAAGATTGTGGCATAAGGAAAAGGAGATGAGGCACTGCAGATATGGATTGTAACTTCATGTGAAGTTAGTGATTAGATACGTTTTTGTAGTTGTATTTATTTTATTCATAGAAAGCAAGGGAAGTAAGAAAATAGTCATTGATGACCTTTCCTACTCTGTGTATTTGGGACCAATATACAAAATATGCAATTTCTGATTTCAACTTCCCGATCTGCATGCTTTTATCAGGTCAGAGAAGAATTAAAGCCAGAGACAGCCAGGCAACTAGCATTTTCAAATAGAGGTAAGCACGTTTAAGATTTTTAGGACATAATGGAAGGTCCATGTTAAGTTGAAAACCGCACTAACAACCGTACAGTTAGAGGAGGCTCATTATAAGTACTGCAAATAGGAAATGGAAAGTGGAGACAATATTTTTTTATATTTAACTGGAAGACTCATATCATGCAATTTCTTAGAGATGCTGTCATCATCCTATTCAGGAAAAGTGACAGTACCTCATGACCGCCCACCCTTCCCTACTCTCCGCTCTCTGCTGTAGGTGTCAACTCTGAGTAATCTGTGGTGTCGGATGGAATCAGGGCTTACCATGTTGGATGATATCACAGCACTCCACCAATGTTAAACCAAACCACTTTGACATTTTATTCATCAGTTCAAAGTAATCACTACTACATTTTGATCAAATAAAGTGATATATTAAAACTTACTGTAGTACTGTTGAAAACAGTTGCAAGAATTGGTCAGTTTAGGTGTATGGCAATACATTTACCTGATAGTATGGAGAACCCTTATAACCAAAGGGTTAAAAAAATATCAGTTAGGTGAGGCATAATTAATTTACTTTTTCCCTGTTAATCCAGCAGTACCCATGCAATTTATTTGGTCTACTAAACGGACTAATAACTTGGGCAAAACTAGTAGGCCTCCTTAAAATAAACCTTTAAAAAAAAGTTTTTCTAATTGGGTTTGAGCTACAGCGGATTAATATTCACTAACAAACTGCATTAGCAAATAGAAAATGAGCAAAAATAATTAACAGCATTTAGAGGAAAATATCTTTCAAATTTTATGAAAGGTGGGAGGCACAGAAAATTTATAAATGTGTGATAATTATTATTTTACAGTTTAGTTTGTACATGAAATAGGCATTTAAATTGAATTCAAGGCAATAGGAGATAAGAATATAATAAGGTGAAGATAGCAGTAAGAATTAAAATGAAAGGTCAGGACTCAATAAAACTGATAATACAGTGGGATTAGCCAATATCCAATCAAAAAGGCTAAATGAGTGAGATCAGATATAGGGTTCCTTCACAAGTTTTATTAACTTATTCAAATTTATGGATTGGAACTGAGATGTACTACTTTGGTGGTTTAAAGTCATAAGGACAAGAAAATGTTATTAATCTAAGCCTGACTCTTTGCTTGCAGAGAAAACCTAGAAATTAAAATAACAATACAAAAAAACTCTTCAATTTAAGAAGGTATGGATGGAGTAAAAATGATCTTTACTAAAGAAGACATAGTTACATAGTTACTTAGTTAGTAAGGTTGAATTAAGACACCAGTCCATCCAGTTCCACCTGAGTGAGCACACACAATTGTCCCCATCCCCACACACTGCGTCCCATCAAGATGCCCATCCACTGTATTATTATTATTATTTTTATGAAACTTTACACAAATGAATTCCTGCTTAAATTCAATCTAAAATCAAAACTTTTAATACAGGTTACAGATAAACATGTGCCAAATTTTCTTTTGCTGCCTGTATTTCATTGTCAGGATTTTCCTTAACTTTTTTTTCCAGGAGGCACAACAGGAACACTAGAAAATGAGTTAATCTCTCCAAAATGGGGTGAACTTCCATTTTACACAGTTTCACTGTAAAAGTTATCCACGCTGAAAGATTTGCCTTTGCCAGTTTTTTCTTTGACAACTGTAAAACATGGAATTTCCCTTTGGTTTCAATTTCCCTTCACTTTGTGTCCAGGTTCGGTCTGCAGAGGTGCCCTTGTGAGAAACAAATAGAAAGATCTGAAGTCACCAGCACTGAAAATAAATGTGTTTTACATGTTTATTGTGGAGACATACATTTGTTATGCCTTATGTGAGGCTGTCTTAAAGAGGTGGTATGCATCGCATACCTTCTCATTAAGTGTTCTTGCATAGCAAGACCACTTACTGTTATCTCACATATATATTTAGTGGGAATGCTTTAGCAGTCCCACTATTGTTATTCGATTTTATTTATTAGTGGGACTGCTTTAGCAGTCCCACTATTGTTATTCGTTTTTTTATTTAGTGGGAATGCTTTAGCAGTCCCACTATTGTTATTCGTTTTTTTATTTATTTTTCTTCTTATTCCGTACGTTTTTTGGTTCTGTGTAACTTCTGCATACTTTCAGCTATTAAAACCATTCAACTATTAAAATGTTCGTCTCTTTTAGCTGATGTGTGCTCTTTTTCAACTTTTTTTCTACCATTTATACTTTTTAAAATATTAAGCTTTTTAACACTTTTTTTTAACATTGAAGTCAATGGGAGCATGCTTGAAATCCTTAAATTCTTCTTCCGCTCCCAAAAGTTTCAGCTCCTTCATACTTTCACCTAGAGACACCAAACAAACTTTAAAATGTTCACAAAATATTCAGCTATCTGGCTATATCTTTTCAGTTTGATATCTTTTACAGTTTTTGAGAAAAAGCTTTTTGTTTAGAGGTCATTTCAGGAAATTTTAGCCATTAATCAGAGTGTACTGTGTTTGTTTTGTTGCCATGGTTACCAAAGCTTCTGTTATACACAGGGGGGGAGGTGGCTGGAGCATCTCAGCTTTGATTACAGAGCCCGGGGGAGGTGACAGACACACCATGTACTGATTTATAATAGAGGAATATGATGGGGCAGTTTTGATAGGGCAATTCTGATGGGGCAGTTTTGATGGGGCAATTCTGATGGGGCAGTTTTGATGGTGGCAATATGATGGGGCAGTTTTGATGGGACAATTCTGATGGGGCAGTTTTGATGGTGGCAATATGATGGGGTAGTTTTGATAGGGCAATTCTGATGGGGCAGTTTTGATGGTGGCAATATGATGGGGCAGTTTTGATGGGGCAATTCTGATGGGGCAGTTTTGATGGTGGCAATATGATGGGGCAGTTTTGATGGGGCAATTCTGATGGGGCAGTTTTGATGGGGCAGTTTTGATGGGGCAGTTTTGATGGTGGCAATATGATGGGGCAGTTTTGATGGTGGCAATATGATGGGGCAGTTTTGATGGTGGCAATATGATGGGGCAGTTTTGATGGTGGCAATATGATGGGGCAGTTTTGATGGGACAATTCTGATGGGGCAGTTTTGATGGTGGCAATATGATGGGGCAGTTTTGATAGGGCAATTCTGATGGGGCAGTTTTCATGGTGGCAATATGATGGGGCAGTTTTCATGGGGCAATTCTGATGGGGCAGTTTTCATGGGGCAATTCTGATGGGGCAGTTTTGATGGTGGCAATATGATGGGGCAGTTTTGATGGGGCAATTCTGATGGGGCAGTTTTGATGGTGGCAATATGATGGGGCAGTTTTGATGGTGGCAATATGATGGGGCAGTTTTGATGGGGCAATTCTGATGGGGCAGTTTTGATGGGGCAATTCTGATGGGGCAGTTTTGATGGTGGCAATATGATGGGGCAGTTTTGCTGGGGGCCATTTTAGCAATTCAGCATTCCCACGCATTTTCCCCAGGAAATGCATTTTCTAGTTAGTGGGAATGCTTTAGCAGTCCCACTATTGTTATTTGTTTTTTTATTATTTTTCTTCTTATTCCGTACGTTTTTTGGTTCTGCGTAACTTCTGCATACTTTCAGCTATTAAAACCATTCAACTATTAAAATGTTTGTCTCTTTTAGCTGAGGTGTGCTCTTTTTCAACTTTTTTTCTACCATTTATACTTTTTAAAATATTAAGCTTTTTAACACTTTTTTTTAACATTGAAGTCAATGGGAGCATGCTTGAAATCCTTAAATTCTTCTTCCGCTCCCAAAAGTTTCAGCTCCTTCATACTTTCACCTAGAGACACCAAACAAACTTTAAAATGTTCACAAAATATTCAGCTATCTGGCTATATCTTTTCAGTTTGATATCTTTTACAGTTTTTGAGAAAAAGCTTTTTGTTTAGAGGTCATTTCAGGAAATTTTAGCCATTAATCAGAGTGTACTGTGTTTGTTTTGTTGCCATGGTTACCAAAGCTTCTGTTATACACAGGGGGGAGGTGGCTGAAGCATCTCAGCTCTGATTACAGAGCCCGGGGAGGGGACAGACACACCATGTACTGATTTATAATAGAGGAATATGATGGGGCAGTTTTGATAGGGCAATTCTGATGGGGCAGTTTTGATGGTGGCAATATGATGGGGCAGTTTTGATGGGGCAATTCTGATGGGGCAGTTTTGATGGTGGCAATATGGTGGGGCAGTTTTGATGGGGACAATTTTTATGGAGCAGTTTTAAAGGTGGCAATATGATGGGGAAGTTTTGATGGTGGCAATATGATGGGGGCAGTTTTGATGGGGCAATTCTGATGGGGCAGTTTTGATGGTGGCAATATGACGGGGCAGTTTTGACGGGGCAATTCTGATGGGGCAGTTTTGATGGGGCAGTTTTGATGGTGGCAATATGATGAGGCAGTTTTGATAGGGCAATTCTGATGGGGCAGTTTTGATGGGGCAATTCTGATGGGGTAGTTTTGATGGGGCAGTTTTGATGGTGGCAATATGATGGGGCAGTTTTGATGGGGCAATTCTGATGGGGCAGTTTTGATGGTGGCAATATGATGGGGCAGTTTTGATGGGGACAATTTTGATGGGGCAATTCTAATGGGGGCAGTTTTGATGGCAATATGATGGGGGCAGTTTTGATGGTGGCAATATGATGGGGCAGTTTTGATGGTGGTAATATGATGGGGCAATTCTGATGGGGCAGTTTTGATGGTGGCAATATGATGGGGCAGTTTTGATGGGGCAATTCTGATGGTGGCAATTTGATGGGACAATTTTGATGGAGCAATTTTGATGGAGCAATTCTGATGGGGCAGTTTTGATGGTGGCAATATGATGTGGCAGTTTTAATGGGGACAATTTTGATGGGGCAATTCTGATGGGGCAGTTTTGATGGCAGTATGATGGGGCAGTTTTGATGGCGGCCGTTTTAGCAATTTAGCTATTCAGCATTCCCACGCATTTTCCCCAGGAAATGCATTTTCTAGTATTATTATTATAGCCAAATTTACCACCCTAACTCCTCCCACAGCTTTTACACTACATAGACAAGTAATATACCGAAACGTGCGGATTGTTCCCGAATGGTGTGCTATTACTTTGTGGAACTTTTCGCCAAATGGTTCACAAAATATCGTCATTTTTGCGGCGAAATTGGTCCCATAGGAATGAATGGGGAAACTAGAGTGGGAGGTGACAAAAGCTGAAAAATCAGAACATGATTTCTAAACTGCCGCCACTCCCTCATTTTCAAGCCTACCTACACAAATCTTATAGCAAAACGTTCAGCTATCCCTGCTGCCACTAAACATGTCCACGGCTAAGCCATAGTCCTGATAGTTTTCACAATATGACCATTTGTTTGCAACTCACACCGTCCATTGACATTCATTGAAACTACACTCTAGCCCCTTCAAATTTGAAGGGCAATATCTAAACTGCGACCGTGCCTCCATTTTTAATATTTCAGAGACATACTATGCATCAAAATCTAGGTCTGGGTCTTGTGATTCTCACAATATAAAGATCTTCACTGTAGTATTTATAGTTTTTAAAATACGGCCATTTGAATTACTGCACAGTTACTACAGCTATCATGGTCCTGTGTATTGTGTATTGAGCAGTATTTGTGAAGCATAAACAGGGCATGAGCGTTGCTAGGAAACAGTGGTTGTGAACACAAGATGCTGAGACCCCCCAAATGCATGTGGTCATACCTTCATCTGCTAGACTTGATAATGCTTGTAGACTCCTCCCACAGTTTTTACACTACAGAGACAAGTAATATACCGAAACGTGCGGATTGTTCCCGATTGGTGTGCTATTACTTTGTGGAACGTTTCGCCGAATGGTCCACAAAATATCGTAGTTTTTGCGGCGAAATTGGTCCCATAGGAATGAATGGCGAAATGTTCAATGTCATTTAATTGGTGTGCTATTACCTTGTGGAACTTTGTGAAAAGCTGAAAAATACCAGTGTGAATCCGGCCTCAATGTCATTTAATTGGTGTGCTATTACTTTGTGGAACGTTTCACCGAATGGTTCACGAAATATCGTCGTTTTTTGTGACGAAATTGGTCCCATAGGAATGAATGGCGAAATGTTCAAAACTAGAGTGGGAGGTGACAAAAGCTGACAACCCCATGATCAGCCAAAACATTATGACCACCCCATGATCAGAAAAAACATTATGACCGCCCCATAAAAAAAAAATATTTTTGAAAAAAAAAAAATATTTTTGAAAAAAAAAAAATATTTTTGAAAAAAAAAAAATATTTTTGAAAAAAAAAAAATTCATTTTAAAAAAAAAAAAAACAATTTTTGAAAAAAAAAATCATTTTTGAAAAAAAAAAATTATTTTTGAAAAAAAAAAATAGTTTTTGAAAAAAAACAATCATTTTTGAAAAAAAAATAATTTTTGAAAAAAAAAATCATTTTTGAAAAAAAAAATAATTTTTGAAAAAAAAAATAACTTTTTGAAAAAAATGTTCAGCTCTTTCAGCTAATGATGGGACTTCGTCAACTTTTTTACTACTATTTATACTTTTTAAAATATTAAGCTTTTTAACACTTTTCACAGTAACTCCAGCCACTCCAACCACACAACAGTTACTCAAGCCACTCCAATCAGTTACTCCGCCCACTCCAGTTGTAGAGGCAAGAACACTTTTCACAATTTCCCCAGAAATTGTAGCTTTTCTAGTTATGAAATACTTAGAACGAAGCCCTGCAGCAGCGCCCGCACACCGCTGACACAGCTGTGCGGGCTCCGGCACTGTGATTGCCCGAAGCCACAATGACGTCACGGCAGGGGCCCTGAAGAAACAGCTCGGGCGGCCGTTTCTTCAGAGCGCATGCGCTGACGATGAAATAGCGGGCGTATACAGTAAATATCTCCTAAAGGTGCAAGTTTAGGAGATATTTACAGTACCTATAGGTACGCCTTATTATAGGCGTACCTATAGGTAAAAGGAAATCAGAGAAGTTTACTTCCACTTTAACAATAAATGAGTGAAATGCATTTATTTGTAGTGCTCGTGACTTTGTATCTGATTCTGGCATAGCATCATCCCTGGCATTCTCTTTGAACACAAATTATTACAAGGTGAAGTACTGTGAGCATTGCAGCTATGATTTGGACTTTATAGCCTGTGTGTTAGAAAAAAATTTGCTAGTACAATGTTGTCTTTAGAAGGTATTTATTGGTCACAGAAACATTAAAAATACACCATTGATGTGCTTAGTGAAGTTAAAAATGGCTACTTATTCAGGATTAAAATGATATAAATCTTGCAAGCTACTCTAGAGCAACCTGAGACTGCAATCAGCGTCAGGTATAAAATAAATAAATAAATACAATACATGTAATTGCTAGTTGTTGAATGGGGAATATGTTATATGTATTGTATTTATTTATTTCTCCCCAGGTGGCTTCCTTCTTATGTGTTCTCCCCGTCCTGTATTTAGTGAAGTTCTCCATATTATTTGTAATTAGCTTTATTACTGGCATTTTTTTATTTATATGGCCGCGGATGTGTTTTATCTTTCAGGTAGAACCACAATAAAATGGTGCCTATGGTGGCAACTTGCGGCTTCATTAATATGGCCGCGGTCGTGGTTATCATTGAAATACACCTAAAACAAAATGGTGCATATCGCAGCTACACTTCAATGGTCGCCGACATAGAATATATTCTAGTTTTCTCCACCATCCAATCAGATCCCCCTGAGGAAGACATGTGATTAGCCATGTGTCATCACATATAGGGGAGGGGCCAGGACGGTGGAGGAGCTCGGATACATGCTTGTGTGTACAAGCTGCTGACACATATAAGTTTGGAGAGGAATCCTATGCTTAATGCTTTTATAGTTTGGTGTGCTGGAAGCATCTAAAATGTGTAAGTACCCTGATGTTATGTTTTCTAAATAAAATTTTAAACTAGCGATAATGCACTATCCAGCCTCTTTCTTGTTTTAAAATTGAGGACAGCTTCTCTGGATTTTCCTGTGGGATCCTGCTGAGCCAGTTTCATTTAGAGCCCAGGAGTGGTTCAACTGCTTATGTGGACCAAACTTAAGTGTGCAGTCACACTGTTGGAGGTGAGCGCATTCACATGGGGGGGCACGTGTGTGAAGTCACCCTCTTCTGATCAGGATTATCATCACTAGAGTCACTTTTTGGACAGTAATACGTATAATACCCCTATTTGCACTTTTCTCTCTGTGGGTTAATGAAAAATGGGAGGAAAAATCTTTTTTTTGGACACTTGATATTAAGGAATACTAAATTTCTTTCACTGTGAGCTTGCTTGTTACACAAAAATATATTTTTTATGTTCATAGTTACATTTTTTAAGCAATATTGATTTTCATTGTTTATGGCACTATCTATGCATTTGTAAGGTTCAGTATCATACAGCGCTGCATTTTTTGTTTTTTGTTCTTACTCAGGATTGGCATTAGGGATGAGCCCAATGTTTGCCCATTCGCCGAATACCGAAAATTATGGGGCGTTCGCAGGAGATTCGAGCACACGTGGAACACCCCATAATAAATGGCGAGACCGTCAATGCACTGCGAGATCGCAGTGCATTGATGGCTGCTGATTGGCCAAAGCATGCACCTGACCTGAATGTTTTGGCCAATCACAGCATACTCTGCTGTGAGAACCATGACTGGCCAAAGGGGGGGTGCCTTTGGCCAATCATGGCTAAGGGGGTCCATGCCCCACACTATGTAAGGCTGCTTACACAGCAGGTGTACATAGTTTTTTGAATGAGAACAGCAAAATGACATTTGTAAAGGATAAAATGTCATTTAAAATTGCTCGCGGCTGTAATGTATTGCCGGATCTCGGCAATATGCATAAAAATCATTGAAAAAAAATGGCATGGGTTCCCCCCCAGTGCATTACCAAGCTCTTTGGGTCTGATATGGATATTGAGGGGAACCCTGCACCAATTTTTTTTTTTAAATGGCGTGGGGTCCCCCCAAAATCCTTACCAGACCCTTCAGGTCTGGTATGGATTTTAAGGGGAACCCCACGCCAAAATAAAAAAAATGATGTGGGGTCCCCCCAAAATGAATACCAGACCCTTATCCGAGAACACAACCTGGCAGGCCCCAGGAAAAGGGGGGGGCGAGGGAGCATGGCCACCAGGCCACATGCCCTCAACATGGGGAGGGTGTTTTGGGGTCCCCCAAAACAACTTGTCCCCATGTTGATAGTACAAGGGCCTCTTACCCACAACCCTTGCCCGTGGTTGTGGGGGTCTGTGGGCGGGGGGCTTAGCTTATCGTAATCTGAAAGCCCCCTTTAACAAGGGGACCCCCAGATCCCACCCTCCATGTATGTGGGTATCGGTTTTCATTAAAAAAAAGAAAAAGTGTCCCACGATGTAACTCCATCTTTGATGACAGCGCCGATGACCCAAGAAAAAAAAACTGTAGAACTGTCTCGATGGGGTGCGTCCCGCGACTGCAGGCTTTTTGCAATGACAGCTATTATATAGCTGAGGATGGGGCCAAACGGTGATGTAAACGGGTGACCCCGCCCTCTCTGACGTTACGTGACGCATTTTTTTTTACTTTTTGGTTTGGGGTTCCCCTTAATATTCATCACAAACCCAAAGGGCCTGGTAATGGACTGGGGGGACCCATGCTGTTTTTTTTCAATGATTTTATCAATATTGCCGGGATCAGACAATTCATTACAGCCGCAAGCAGTTTTGGATGAATATTTTTCTTTTAGAAATATAATTTTGCTGTGGTACTGTTCTAAACACGGGAAAGATTTGCTACTTTACAGGCATAATAAGGACACCCCCAGGCAAGATAGTTAAAGAAATACAGTATTTAATTTTATTGTTTCACTTTAAGCATTTTTAAAATCACTGCTCCTGAAAAAACAGACGTTTTTAAAACTTTTTTTTGCATTTATACATGTCCCCTGGGGCAGGACCCGGGTCCCTAAACACTTTTTATGGCAATAACTTGCATATAAGCCTTTAAAATGAGCACTTTTGATTTTTCATGTTCGTGTCCCATTGATTTTAACGGTGTTCGCACATTTTTTTTGCCTGTTTGCAAGTTCTGGTGCAAACTGAACCGGGGGTGTTTGGCTCATCCCTAATTGGCATGAAAGACATTTTAATATCCACTCGGAGCCCACAAACCTCAGAAGGTTATAGTGTCTTTCATAGCTATCCTGAAGAATAGCCATTTGAAACACTACAAAATGGGTCAATGTTAATGGTTGGACAGTAACAAAAATGGAGAAGGAGTTTCAATACTTCCCTATGCTACCTAAAGCTTAAAGTGATTGTAAGGCTTTGTGTTTTTATTTTTTTTAAACTAGAAAAGCTACAATTTCTGGGGAAATTGTGAAAGTGTTCTTGCCTCTACAACTGGAGTGGGCGGAGTAACTGGGTGGGGTGGAGTGGCTTGAGTAACTGTGAAAAGTGTTAAAAAGCTTAATATTTTAAAAAGTATAAATAGTAGTAAAAAAGTTCCATCATTAGCTGAAAGAGCTGAACATTTTTTTCAAAAATGAATTTTTTTTTTTCAAAAATGAATTTTTTTTATTCAAAAATATTTTTTTTTTTCAAAAATAATTTTTTTTTTTCAAAAATATTTTTTTTTTCAAAAATATTTTTTTTTTTAAGTAATTTTTTTATCAAAAATATTTTTTTTTTCAAAAATAATTTTTTTTTTCAAAAATAATTTTTTTTTTTTTCAAAAATAATTTTTTTTTTTTTCAAAAATAATTTTTTTTTTTTTCAAAAATAATTTTTTTTTTTTTTTTAAATAATTTTTTTTTTTCAAAAAAATTTTTTTTTTTTTTCAAAAAAAATTTTTTTTTTTTTCAAAAATAATTTTTCTTTTTTCATGGGGCGGTCATAATGTTTCGGCTGATCATGGGGTTGTCAGCTTTTGTCACCTCCCGCTCTAGTTTTGAACATTTCACCATTCATTCCTTATGGGACCAATTTAACCGCAAAAACGACGATATTTCGTGAACCATTCGGCGAAACGTTCCACAAAGTAATAGCACACCAATTAAATGACATTGAGGCCGGATTCACACTGGTATTTTTCAGATTTTCACAAAGTTCCACAAGGTAATAGGACACCAATTAAATGACATTGAACATTTCGCCATTCATTCCTATGGGACCAATTTCGCCACAAAAACGACGATATTCCGTGAACCATTCGGCGAATGTGTAAAAACTGTGGGAGGAGTTAGGGTGGTAAATTATCAGCATTATCAAGCCTCGCAGATGAAGGTATGGCCACATGCATTTGGGGGGTTTCAGCATCTTGTGTTTACAACCACTGTTTCCTAGCAACGCTCATGTACTGTTTATGCTTCACACGCACTGCTCAATACACAACACAATGTAATTTCTACACAATACAATTCCTATCAAAACTGCCCCATCATATTGCCACCATCAAAACTGCCCCATCATAATTGCCAAACCAAAACTGCCCCATCATATTGCCACCATCAAAACTGCCCCATCATAATTGGCCCATTAAAACTGCCCCATCATATTCCTCTATTATAAATCAGTACATGGTGTGTCTGTCCCCTCCCCCGGGCTCTGTAATCAGAGCTGAGAAGCTCCAGCCACCTCCCCCCTGTGTATAACAGAAGCTTTGGTAACCATGGCAACAAAACAAAACACAGTACACTCTGATTAATGGCTAAAATTTCCTGAAATGACCTCTAAACAAATGGCCGTATTTTAAAAACTATACATCCTACAGCGAAGATCTTTATATTGTGAGAATCACAAGACCCAGACCTAGATTTTGATACATAGTATGTCTGTGAAATATTAAAATTGAAGGCACGGTCGCAGTTTAGAAATTGCCCTTCAAATTTGAAGGGGCTAGAGTGTAGTTTCAATGAATGTCAATGGACGGCGTGAGTTGCAAACAAATGGTCATATTGTGAAAACTATCAGGACTATGGCTTAGCCGTGGACATGTTTAGTGGCAGCAGGGATAGCTGAACGTTTTGATATAAGATTTGTGTAGGTGGGCTTGAAAATGAGGGAGTGGCGGCAGTTTAGAAATCATGTTCTGATTTTCCAGCTTTTGTCATCTCCCACTCTAGTTTCCCCATTCATTCCTATGGGACCAATTTTGCTGCAAAAATGACGATATTTCGTGAACCATTCGGCGAAACGTTCCACAAAGTAATAGCACACCATTCGGGAACAATCCGCACGTTTCGGTATATTACTTGTCTATGTAGTGTAAAAACTGTGGGAGGAGTTAGGGTGGTAAATTTGGCTATAATAATAAGAATAATATATATGTGAGATAACAGTAAGTGGTCTTGCTATGCAAGAACACTTAATAATATATATGTGAGATAACAATAAGTGGTCTTGCTATGCAAGAACACTTAATAATATATATGTGAGATAACAATAAGTGGTCTTGCTATGCAAGAACACTTAATAACTAGAAAAGGTACAATTTCTGGGGAAATTGTGAAAGTGTTCTTGCCTCTACAACTGGAGTGGGCGGAGTAACTGGGTGGGGTGGAGTGGCTTGAGTAACTGTGAAAAGTGTTAAAAAGCTTAATATTTTAAAAAGTATAAATAGTAGTAAAAAAGTTCCATCATTCGCTGAAAGAGCTGAACATTTTTTTCAAAAGTAATTTTTTTTTTCAAAAATGAATTTTTTTTAATCAAAAATGATTTTTTTTTCTTCAAAAATGATTTTTTTTTTCAAAAGTAATTTTTTTTTTCAAAGGTAATTTTTTTTTTCAAAAATGAATTTTTTTATTTCAAAAATAATTTTTTTTTCGAAATTATTATTTTTTTTAAAGTAATTTTTTTTTCAAAAATAATTTTTTTTTTTCAAAAATATTTTTTTTTTCAAATATATTTTTTTTTCAAAAATAATTTTTTTTTATAAGAAATTTTTTTTTCAAAAATATTTTTTTTTCAAAAATATTTTTTTTTTTTCAAAAATATTTTTTTACTTTTTTCAAAATTTTTTTTTTTTTTCAAAAATGATTTTTTTTTTTCAAAAATTTTTTTTTTACTTTTTTCAAAATTTTTTTTTTTTTTTCAAAAATGATTTTTTTTTTTCAAAAATATTTTTTTTTTCAAAAATATTTTTTTTTTTTTTCAAAAATGATTTTTTTTTTTCAAAAATTATTTTTTTACTTTTTTCAAAAATAATTTTTTTTTTCAAAAATATATTTTTTTTTACATGGGGCGGTCATAATGTTTTGGCTGATCATGGGGTGGTCATAATGTTTTGGCTGATCATGGGGTTGTCAGCTTTTGTCACTTCCCACTCTAGTTTTGAACATTTCGCCATTCATTCCTATGGGACCAATTTCGCCGCAAAAACGTCATTTCGTGGACCATTCGGCAAAACATTCCACAAAGTAATAACACACCAATCGGGAACAATCCGCTCGTTTCGGTATATTACTTGTCTCTGTAGTGTGAAAACTGTGGGAGGAGTCTACAAGCATTATCAAGTCTAGCAGATGAAGTCACATGCATTTGGGGTGTCTCAGCATCTTGTGTTTACAACCACTGTTTCCTAGCAACGCTCATGCCCTGTTTATGCTTCCCAAATACTGCTTCATCAAAACTGCCCCATCAGAATTACCCCATCAAAACTGCCCCATCATATTCCTCTATTATAAATCAGTACATGGTGTGTCTGTCCCCTCCCCCGGGCTCTGTAATCAGAGCTGAGATGCTCCAGCCACCTTCCCCCCCTGTGTATAACAGAAGCTTTGGTAACCATGGCAACAAAACAAACACTAACAGTACACTCTGATTAATGGCTAAAATTTCCTGAAATGACCTCTAAACAAATGGCCGTATTTTAAAAACTATACATCCTACAGCGAAGATCTTTATATTGTGAGAATCACAAGACCCAGACCTAGATTTTGATGTATAGTATGTCTGTGAAATATTAAAAATGAAGGCACGGTCGCAGTTTAGAAATTGCCCTTCAAATTTGGAGGGGGCTAGAGTGTAGTTTCAATGAATGTCAATGGACGGCGTGAGTTGCAAACAAATGGTCATATTGTGAAAACTATCAGGACTATGGCTTAGCCGTGGACATGTTTAGTGGCAGCAGGGATAGCTGAACGTTTTGATATAAGATTTGTGTAGGTGGGCTTGAAAATGAGGGAGTGGCGGCAGTTTAGAAATCATGTTCTGATTTTTCAGCTTTTGTCATCTCC
The DNA here is from genome assembly GCF_042186555.1 of Aquarana catesbeiana. Lineage (NCBI taxonomy): Eukaryota > Metazoa > Chordata > Amphibia > Anura > Ranidae > Aquarana > Aquarana catesbeiana. The sequence continues at coordinate 220,759,605 of NC_133331.1, read as the reverse complement.
CACTCTAGTTTCCCCATTCATTCCTATGGGACCAATTTTGCCGCAAAAACGACGATATTTCGTGAACCATTCGGCGAAACGTTCCACAAAGTAATAGCACACCATTCGGGAACAATCCGCACGTTTCGGTATATTAATTGTCTATGTAGTGTAAAAACTGTGGGAGGAGTTAGGGTGGTAAATTTGGCTATAATAATAAGAACTAGAAAAGGTACAATTTCTGGGGAAATTGTGAAAGTGTTCTTGCCTCTACAACTGGAGTGGGCGGAGTAACTGGGTGGGGTGGAGTGGCTTGAGTAACTGTGAAAAGTGTTAAAAAGCTTAATATTTTAAAAAGTATAAATAGTAGTAAAAAAGTTCCATCATTCGCTGAAAGAGCTGAACATTTTTTTCAAAAGTAATTTTTTTTTTTCAAAGGTAATTTTTTTTTTCAAAAATGAATTTTTTTATTTCAAAAATAATTTTTTTTTTCAAATATTTTTTTTTCAAAAATAATTTTTTTTTTAAAAGAAATTTTTTTTTCAAAAATATTTTTTTTTTTCAAAAATAATTTTTTTTTTTCAAAAATAATTTTTTTTTTTTCAAAAATATTTTTTTTTTCAAAAATATTTTTTTTTTCAAAAATATATATTTTTTTTTTTTCAAAAATGATTTTTTTTTTCAAAAATTATTTTTTTACTTTTTTCAAAAATTTTTTTTTTTTTCAAAAATATATTTTTTTTTTCAAAAATATATTTTTTTTTACATGGGGCGGTCATAATGTTTTGGCTGATCATGGGGTGGTCATAATGTTTTGGCTGATCATGGGGTTGTCAGCTTTTGTCACTTCCCACTCTAGTTTTGAACATTTCGCCATTCATTCCTATGGGACCAATTTCGCCGTAAAAACGTCATTTCGTGGACCATTCGGCAAAACATTCCACAAAGTACTAACACACCAATCGGGAACAATCCGCTCGTTTCGGTATATTATTTGTCTCTGTAGTGTGAAAACTGTGGGAGGAGTCTACAAGCATTATCAAGTCTAGCAGATGAAGTCACATGCATTTGGAGTGTCTCAGCATCTTGTGTTTACAACCACTGTTTCCTAGCAACGCTCATGCCCTGTTTATGCTTCCCAAATACTGCTTCATCAAAACTGCCCCATCATATTCCTCTATTATAAATCAGTACATGGTGTGTCTGTCCCCTCCCCCGGGCTCTGTAATCAGCTGAGATGCTCCAGCCACCTCCCCCCCTGTGTATAACAGAAGCTTTGGTAACCATGGCAACAAAACAAACACTAACAGTACACTCTGATTAATGGCTAAAATTTCCTGAAATGACCTCTAAACAAATGGCCGTATTTTAAAAACTGTACATCCTACAGCGAAGATCTTTATATTGTGAGAATCACAAGACCCAGACCTAGATTTTGATGTATAGTATGTCTCTGAAATATTAAAAATGAAGGCACAGTCGCAGTTTAGAAATTGCCCTTCAAATTTGGAGGGGGCTAGAGTGTAGTTTCAATGAATGTCAATGGACGGCGTGAGTTGCAAACAAATGGTCATATTGTGAAAACTATCAGGACTATGGCTTAGCCGTGGACATGTTTAGTGGCAGCAGGGATAGCTGAACGTTTTGATATAAGATTTGTGTAGGTGGGCTTGAAAATGAGGGAGTGGCGGCAGTTTAGAAATCATGTTCTGATTTTCCAGCTTTTGTCATCTCCCACTCTAGTTTCCCCATTCATTCCTATGGGACCAATTTCGCCGCAAAAACGACGATATTTCGTGAACCATTCGGCGAAATGTTCCACAAAGTAATAGCACACCATTCGGGAACAATCCGCACGTTTCGATATATTACTTGTCTATGTAGTGTAAAAACTGTGGGAGGAGTTAGGGTGGTAAATTTGGCTATAATAATAAGAATAATATATATGTGAGATAACAGTAAGTGGTCTTGCTATGCAAGAACACTTAATAATATATATGTGAGATAACAGTAAGTGGTCTTGCTATGCAAGAACACTTAATACTAGAAAAGCTACAATTTCTGGGGAAATTGTGAAAGTGTTCTTGCCTCTACAACTGGAGTGGGCGGAGTAACTGGGTGGGGTGGAGTGGCTTGAGTAACTGTGAAAAGTGTTAAAAAGCTTAATATTTTAAAAAGTATAAATAGTAGTAAAAAAGTTCCATCATTAGCTGAAAGAGCTGAACATTTTTTTCAAAAGTAATTTTTTTTTTTTCAAAAATGAATTTTTTTTTTCAAAAATGAATTTTTTTTATTCAAAAATGATTTTTTTCTTCAAAAATGATTTTTTTTTCTTCAAAAATGATTTTTTTTTTCAAAAATGATTTTTTTTTAAAAGTAATTTTTTTTCTCAAAAATAATTTTTTTTTTCGAAATTATTTTTTTTTTAAGTAATTTTTTTTTCAAAAATATTTTTTTTTTAAAAAAATAATTTTTTTTTTTCAAAAATAATTTTTTTTTTCAAAAATAATTTTTTTTTTTTCAAAAATATTTTTTTTTCAAAAATAATTTTTTTTTTCAAAAATATTTTTTTTTTTCAAAAATAATTTTTTTTTTTCAAAAATATATATTTTTTTTCAAAAATATATATTTTTTTTCAAAAATATATATATTTTTTTCAAAAATATATATATTTTTTTCAAAAATATATATTTTTTTTTCATGGGGCGGTCATAATGTTTCAGCTGATCATGGGGTTGTCAGCTTTTGTCACCTCCCGCTCTAGTTTTGAACATTTCACCATTCATTCCTATGGGACCAATTTCACCGCAAAAACGACGATATTTCGTGAACCATTCGGCGAAATGTTCCACAAAGTAATAGCACACCAATTAAATGACATTGAGGCCGGATTCACACTGGTATTTTTCAGCTTTTCACAAAGTTCCACAAGGTAATAGGACACCAATTAAATGACATTGAACATTTCGCAATTCATTCCTATGGGACCAATATTGCCGCAAAAAACTACGATATTTCGTGGACCATTCGGCGAAATATTCCACAAAGTAATAACACACCAATCGGGAACAATCCGCTCGTTTCGGTATATTACTTGTCTCTGTAGTGTAAAAACTGTGGGAGGAGTCTACAAGCATTATCAAGTCTAGCAGATGAAGTCACATGCATTTGGGGTGTCTCAGCATCTTGTGTTTACAACCATTGTTTCCTAGCAACGCTCATGCCCTGTTTATGCTTCCCAAATACTACTTCATCAAAACTGCCCCATCAGAATTACCCCATCAAAACTGCCCCATCATATTCCTCTATTATAAATCAGTACATGGTGTGTCTGTCCCCTCCCCCGGGCTCTGTAATCAGAGCTGAGATGCTCCAGCCACCTTCCCCCCTGTGTATAACAGAAGCTTTGGTAACCATGGCAACAAAACAAACACTAACAGTACACTCTGATTAATGGCTAAAATTTCCTGAAATGACCTCTAAACAAATGGTCGTATTTTAAAAACTATACATCCTACAGTGAAGATGTTTATATTGTGAGAATCACAAGACCCAGACCTAGATTTTGATGTATAGTATGTCTCTGAAATATTAAAAATGAAGGCACAGTCGCAGTTTAGAAATTGCCCTTCAAATTTGGAGGGGGCTAGAGTGTAGTTTCAATGAATGTCAATGGACGGCGTGAGTTGCAAACAAATGGTCATATTGTGAAAACTATCAGGACTATGGCTTAGCCGTGGACATGTTTAGTGGCAGCAGGGATAGCTGAACGTTTTGATATAAGATTTGTGTAGGTGGGCTTGAAAATGAGGGAGTGGCGGCAGTTTAGAAATCATGTTCTGATTTTCCAGCTTTTGTCATCTCCCACTCTAGTTTCCCCATTCATTCCTATGGGACCAATTTCGCCGCAAAAACGACGATATTTCGTGAACCATTCGGCGAAACATTCCACAAAGTAATAGCACACCATTCGGGAACAATCCGCACGTTTCGGTATATTACTTGTCTATGTAGTGTAAAAACTGTGGGAGGAGTTAGGGTGGTAAATTTGGCTATAATAATAAGAATAATATATATGTGAGATAACAGTAAGTGGTCTTGCTATGCAAGAACACTTAATAATATATATGTGAGATAACAGTAAGTGGTCTTGCTATGCAAGAACACTTAACTAGAAAAGGTACAATTTCTGGGGAAATTGTGAAAGTGTTCTTGCCTCTACAACTGGAGTGGGCGGAGTAACTGGGTGGGGTGGAGTGGCTTGAGTAACTGTGAAAAGTGTTAAAAAGCTTAATATTTTAAAAAGTATAAATAGTAGTAAAAAAGTTCCATCATTCGCTGAAAGAGCTGAACATTTTTTTCAAAAGTAATTTTTTTTTTTTCAAAAATGAATTTTTTTTTTTCAAAAATGAATTTTTTTTATTCAAAAATGATTTTTTTTCTTCAAAAATGATTTTTTTTTCTTCAAAAATGATTTTTTTTTTCAAAAATGATTTTTTTTTAAAAGAAATTTTTTTTCTCAAAAATAATTTTTTTTTTCGAAATTATTTTTTTTTTAAGTAATTTTTTTTTCAAAAATATTTTTTTTTTTCAAAAATAATTTTTTTTTTTCAAAAATAATTTTTTTTTTTCAAAAATAATTTTTTTTTTTTCAAAAATATTTTTTTTTTCAAAAATAATTTTTTTTTTCAAAAATATTTTTTTTTTTCAAAAATATATATTTTTTTTCAAAAATATATATTTTTTTTCAAAAATATATATTTTTTTTTCAAAAATATATATATATTTTTTTCATGGGGCGGTCATAATGTTTCAGCTGATCATGGGGTTGTCAGCTTTTGTCACTTCCCGCTCTAGTTTTGAACATTTCACCATTCATTCCTATGGGACCAATTTCACCGCAAAAACGACGATATTTCGTGAACCATTCGGCGAAATGTTCCACAAAGTAATAGCACACCAATTAAATGACATTGAGGCCGGATTCACACTGGTATTTTTCAGCTTTTCACAAAGTTCCACAAGGTAATAGGACACCAATTAAATGACATTGAACATTTCGCAATTCATTCCTATGGGACCAATATTGCCGCAAAAAACTACGATATTTCGTGGACCATTCGGCGAAATATTCCACAAAGTAATAACACACCAATCGGGAACAATCCGCTCGTTTCGGTATATTACTTGTCTCTGTAGTGTAAAAACTGTGGGAGGAGTCTACAAGCATTATCAAGTCTAGCAGATGAAGTCACATGCATTTGGGGTGTCTCAGCATCTTGTGTTTACAACCATTGTTTCCTAGCAACGCTCATGCCCTGTTTATGCTTCCCAAATACTACTTCATCAAAACTGCCCCATCAGAATTACCCCATCAAAACTGCCCCATCATATTCCTCTATTATAAATCAGTACATGGTGTGTCTGTCCCCTCCCCTGGGCTCTGTAATCAGAGCTGAGATGCTCCAGCCACCTTCCCCCCTGTGTATAACAGAAGCTTTGGTAACCATGGCAACAAAACAAACACTAACAGTACACTCTGATTAATGGCTAAAATTTCCTGAAATGACCTCTAAACAAATGGTCGTATTTTAAAAACTATACATCCTACAGCGAAGATGTTTATATTGTGAGAATCACAAGACCCAGACCTAGATTTTGATGTATAGTATGTCTCTGAAATATTAAAAATGAAGGCACAGTCGCAGTTTAGAAATTGCCCTTCAAATTTGGAGGGGGCTAGAGTGTAGTTTCAATGAATGTCAATGGACGGCGTGAGTTGCAAACAAATGGTCATATTGTGAAAACTATCAGGACTATGGCTTAGCCGTGGACATGTTTAGTGGCAGCAGGGATAGCTGAACGTTTTGATATAAGATTTGTGTAGGTGGGCTTGAAAATGAGGGAGTGGCGGCAGTTTAGAAATCATGTTCTGATTTTCCAGCTTTTGTCATCTCCCACTCTAGTTTCCCCATTCATTCCTATGGGACCAATTTCGCCGCAAAAACGACGATATTTCGTGAACCATTCGGCGAAACATTCCACAAAGTAATAGCACACCATTCGGGAACAATCCGCACGTTTCGGTATATTACTTGTCTATGTAGTGTAAAAACTGTGGGAGGAGTTAGGGTGGTATATTTGGCTATAATAATAAGAATAATATATATGTGAGATAACAGTAAGTGGTCTTGCTATGCAAGAACACTTAACTAGAAAAGGTACAATTTCTGGGGAAATTGTGAAAGTGTTCTTGCCTCTACAACTGGAGTGGGCGGAGTAACTGGGTGGGGTGGAGTGGCTTGAGTAACTGTGAAAAGTGTTAAAAAGCTTAATATTTTAAAAAGTATAAATAGTAGTAAAAAAGTTCCATCATTCGCTGAAAGAGCTGAACATTTTTTTCAAAAGTAATTTTTTTTTTCAAAAATGAATTTTTTTTAATCAAAAATGATTTTTTTTTCTTCAAAAATGAATTTTTTTTTTCAAAAGTAATTTTTTTTTTCAAAGGTAATTTTTTTTTTCAAAAATGAATTTTTTTATTTCAAAAATAATTTTTTTTTCGAAATTATTATTTTTTTTAAAGTAATTTTTTTTTCAAAAATAATTTTTTTTTTTCAAAAATATTTTTTTTTTCAAATATATTTTTTTTTCAAAAATATTTTTTTTTTTCAAAAATGATTTTTTTTTTTCAAAAATGATTTTTTTTTTTCAAAAATTATTTTTTTACTTTTTTCAAAAAATTTTTTTTTTTTCAAAAATATTTTTTTTTTTACATGGGGCGGTCATAATGTTTTGGCTGATCATGGGGTGGTCATAATGTTTTGGCTGATCATGTGGTTGTCAGCTTTTGTCACTTCCCACTCTAGTTTTGAACATTTCGCCATTCATTCCTATGGGACCAATTTCGCCGCAAAAACGTCATTTCGTGGACCATTCGGCAAAACATTTCACAAAGTAATAACACACCAATCGGGAACAATCCGCTCGTTTCGGTATATTATTTGTCTCTGTAGTGTGAAAACTGTGGGAGGAGTCTACAAGCATTATCAAGTCTAGCAGATGAAGTCACATGCATTTGGAGTGTCTCAGCATCTTGTGTTTACAACCACTGTTTCCTAGCAACGCTCATGCCCTGTTTATGCTTCCCAAATACTGCTTCATCAAAACTGCCCCTTCAGAATTACCCCATCAAAACTGCCCCATCATATTCCTCTATTATAAATCAGTACATGGTGTGTCTGTCCCCTCCCCCGGGCTCTGTAATCAGCTGAGATGCTCCAGCCACCTTCCCCCCCTGTGTATAACAGAAGCTTTGGTAACCATGGCAACAAAACAAACACTAACAGTACACTCTGATTAATGGCTAAAATTTCCTGAAATGACCTCTAAACAAATGGCCGTATTTTAAAAACTATACATCCTACAGCGAAGATCTTTATATTGTGAGAATCACAAGACCCAGACCTAGATTTTGATGTATAGTATGTCTCTGAAATATTAAAAATGAAGGCACGGTCGCAGTTTAGAAATTGCCCTTCAAATTTGGAGGGGGCTAGAGTGTAGTTTCAATGAATGTCAATGGATGGCGTGAGTTGCAAACAAATGGTCATATTGTGAAAACTATCAGGACTATGGCTTAGCCGTGGACATGTTTAGTGGCAGCAGGGATAGCTGAACGTTTTGATATAAGATTTGTGTAGGTGGGCTTGAAAATGAGGGAGTGGCGGCAGTTTAGAAATCATGTTCTGATTTTCCAGCTTTTGTCATCTCCCACTCTAGTTTCCCCATTCATTCCTATGGGACCAATTTCGCCGCAAAAACGACAATATTTCGTGAACCATTCGGCGAAACGTTCCACAAAGTAATAGCACACCATTCGGGAACAATCCACACGTTTCGGTATATTACTTGTCTATGTAGTGTAAAAACTGTGGGAGGAGTTAGGGTGGTAAATTTGGCTATAATAATAAGAATAATATATATGTGAGATAACAGTAAGTGGTCTTGCTATGCAAGAACACTTAACTAGAAAAGGTACAATTTCTGGGGAAATTGTGAAAAGTGTTCTTGCCTCTACATCTGGAGTGAGCGGAGTAACTGGGGGGAGTGCCTGGAGTAACTGTTGTGTGGTTGGAGTAACTGTGGAAAGGTTGAACTGGGCAGATGGGCAGAGTAACTGTGTGGAGTGTTTGTAGTGAGTAAAGATAGTAAACATTACACTAACCAATTGATTGATCAAATTTAAAAAGTGCACAAGTGCTAATGGTGTAGAAGGTAGAAATATCGGTAAATGACTTTGTCGGACACAGACTTAAGGGTTACCAGGATTTATTCCGCCCCAGCCAAAGCATAGCACCTGACGGACTCGCGTCCCAAAATCAAGTGTGTCAAAAACAGTTTACACAGTGTACATATAATTTCAATATATTGCATCACAAGCGAACTGGCGGTATATTTCCGTTATACATTAACATTAACATTAACATTTTGAACAGTCAACTTTTTGAACTTTTTGGATACAAGGCAATTCATTAAAGCATATACTTTAAACCCTTACAAATTTTCAGTTTCTCTGCAGTTTTGCTCCTTGCTGTTTCTTTGTCTTACTAATCAGCAAGCAGGCTATAGCACAGGAAGGAGAGGGTGAGTGTGATGAGGACAGTGTGATAGGGCGAGCTGACGTGCTGCATCTACCGTCTGTAGGACGGGTGATCGTTTTAGCCAGCCGGCTTCTTATGCTTATTTGAATCTGCTACACTGTAAGTGTTATTTTAATTCTGTTAATAAACCTCAAAACCAGGATTACGCTATGTTGTTTCCCTCTCTTTTCCCGGGGTACCCCTAAATGAGAACAACCCCCCAGCTAGGAGTCTTTTATTAATCTCCATGATAAGAGTGATTTCCTGTGACTTGGTGGACTAGTGGTATCATCACCCTTTGGCTGTATGAATTGGCATGTCGTTTCCTACAAGCCCATCCAATGAAAGGCCCTGACCGGGTTAAGGTCGCAAGCCCCCTTGTGCTTGCCGTTTGGTAAGCGCGCATTTTATTTTCAGCTACCACCGTGGTGCGGTGGAGGAATTTTTTCTATTTTACATTTCCTGCTTTAAAAAAATGGGGTCTGAGCCTATGTATTTTCACAACATTTATTTGGACTTTATTCACTGTGTTAGGACTGTCCAGTGAACACTTATTGATTTAGGTTTCAAGAACTGTGTTAGTTATTTAATTTGGGTTCTAACCAATTAGTCCTATTCAACACTGGTACTAGTATTTACTCCTATTTACAGCGCTGCTATATTTGTTATATTGTTGTATTAGTGTGTGTATCTCACATAGAGTGGCTGCTTTTGTTATTATGTAGTTTTTTTTAATTTTTTTTCACTAAGTTATTTTCATCACTATTTTGGTTATCCCCTATTTGGTCATTCACAATATTTCACGAACAGGTACCCTTTTTGGGTGCACTACAGCGCGGTATTCCTCTTACTATATGATGAGGACAGATGTCTGTGATGGATGGGGGGGAGTAAGTGAGTTCAGTGTCTAACAAGTACACCGAACATGAAATATAGAGAATGATGTTTAGCTAATTGTAAATGGTCCCACATAACTATGGCCACGTAAACTGACCCTCATTGCCACTTTATCTGTTTGATGACCACTGTCTCACAACCACTGTTTCCTGGCAACACTCATGCCCTGTTTATGCAGGCTCTAAGCGTGTTCACAACCACTGCTCAAAACACAATACACAGGATAATGGTAGCTGTAATAACTGTGCAGTACTCCTGACTGGAGACACTGCTGCACCCTGGAGATGTAAATGTGATCCAACAGTGTGTTTTTTTCTGTGGTGGCTGCCCAGACCAGTTGAGTATATCCTCTTGAGTGAAGAAGGTCAGATATTGGCTTCTTTTCTCTGCACAGAAAATCTTCATTGAAATCTCCACAGAGTATTATAGGTTGGCAATCCATTATTTCCAAAGATTCCAAGAGGCCCAGCAGGTTAGTAAGGAATTGGCCAATACTGTAATCCGGTGGCCTGTAAACGACAGCGATCAAAGCTTGTACAGGGGACTCCAGTTTGACAACCAAGAACTCCAAGTCAGTCACATTGTGATGATACTGCTTTTCATAGGCCTTGAAATGGTTTCTGACATACAAGGCGACACCTCCGCCACTTTTACTTGCAATGTCAGGAAGGTTTGTGTACGAGAGGTGTCTGTTGCATTTGAACAGGTTGTAGCCCTCCAGCTGGAGACTTTCAGCAACAGAAGAGCCTGAGAGATGAGTTTCAGTGAAACATAAAACATCTCCAAGTGTCAACTCATGGTGAGATTTGATATCTTCAATGTGAGCTGGTAATCCTTCCGTGTTGTGATGGATAATTGTTAATGTTTGCTGTTTGTCTGTTGTCTGTAGAAACTTTAAGAGGGGCATAACACTTTCCAGTGATGCATTCTTCATTGAATCCAGGGAAGCTGTGATTTCAGGATCAGCAAAGATCTTCTTCTCATCAAAGTCGGTTATGTACAGTCCTTGTAGTGTAGTCGTTCTACTCAGAGCAACATAGGCCATTCCCGGTTGGAAGACCCGTTTCAATGAGACCACTGCCGACTGTATCGACATCCCCTGACACTTATGAATCGTACATCCAAAAGCCAACTTCAGGGGGAACTGCCTGCGAACAACTCCTTTCTGTCTCAGGTTTTCCTCTACCCTTTCTATGTACACCAAGTTGTCAGCATCACAAGACGACTTGTTACGGTATCTCTGTCCTGCATTTGGATTGTCCAGCACAAGCCCAAGCTTGTTTACCGTAGTAGCACCATTCTCAGTCTGGATGATTATTCTTGCAATCTTGCCAAATGTCCCGTTAACAAGCCCGTCTTCTACATCAATGTTTCTTGTGATCATGATACGGGCACCTTCAGCTGCTTGCAGTGTGTCAATCAGATTGTCTTTGTGTCCTTTGAAAGGTTGGTGTTGCCTCAGCATCACTCCTGTCTTAGGGTCTTTTCTGTAATCGTCGGCATCTATGTTGGTGACGTTTGAATGGAGAACAGACACAGTTGCAGCATTATGTTTGTGAACCTCTTTGTTGGTGGCAAATATGTGTAGCACGTCATTAGGGCAGTGGGTGGGATCTGTAAAAGCCTGAGCAAGCAGAGCTTTGTCATCATTGCTTAAGGTGCCAGTCTTCTGCTTGACTCTGATTCTATTCAAAAGCTCAGCAAATGAAATGTCTTCCTTCTGTCGCATGATCTCTGTCAGCGTGATCATCTGAAAGTTGTCTTTCCAGACGTCATTGGTATTTTCCTCAAACACGCAGAGTGGCTTACTTTTTCCCAGCGGGGGGACCTGGTAAAAGTCTCCTACTGCTAGTACTGACATACCACCAAAAGGTTTCTTACTGCCTTTGATTTGCTGTAATCTCCAGTTGATGTAGGCAAACAGGGGCTTTGAAATCATTGACACCTCGTCAATAACAATGATCTCCGCATTTGACAGCTGTGCCCTCACTTCATCTATTAGATTTCCAAGTCCTTGGTAGGGTGGCTTCAAGCTTCTTGGCAACTTCAGCAGAGAATGCAATGTGTTGCCTGAAATGTTGAAAGCTGCTGTTCCTGTAAATGCAGTTAGTAAAACGCTGGGCATGGATATGTCTGCTTCCTCACGTAGTCTGGTAAGTTTACAGAGTATCTTTGTCGCCTCAGCATAGATGCACTTTATCAGGTGTGATTTGCCTGTCCCTGCACCACCAGTGACAAAGTAATAGAATGGGTCAGGATTTAGGCCACGCACACGGTTAGTGCACCAGTCACAAACTGAGTAGAATGTCTGAGCTTGTGTCCGGTTAAGGTTTCTGTACATTTTCCGAAGGAAATCAGGGCACATTTGTGGGGCTTTCACAGTAAGCGCAATTCCACCTGTTTGTTTGTGACGTGTATACTCCGGAACATCATCTTGTTCATTCTCATGAAGTGGCTCCCCTTCTTTGCGTTCCTCTACACATTCCAACCTATCCAACTCAGCTTCTGGGGCAAAGGTGTTCCAAGCATCTTCAACAGGTCCGTTTTTTACAAAGTCATCCAAGACTTGTTCCACAATTTTGTTGTGTTGTTCGAACTTCTTTTGGTTGCTGGTAACAATTGCAGACACTGCTTGGATTGCTTCTTCTCCTGGTAAGCTCACACAGGCGCCTTTGTAAAAATCCTGGTGTGTTGGGAACCTTACAGTTTTCAGTGATGACTCTGAACGGTGGGGGAGGTACAGTTTAAGCAGTCTGCCGTAGTAGTTCTCAGGGTTCTTCTTCTCTGAGAAGCGTGCGTACCTGATGATTGCAGGCTTCCCTCTCGTGCGTTTTTGAATCATTCCCATTTCATTCAATAGGCTGACACGCTTGCTGTCTTCCTTTTGCTTGCCATCTTCCTTCTGCTTGCCATAGACAACCCTGTAATGGGATGCAAAGTCTGCCAGACACATGGACTCAAACTCTGGTGTTTCAGGTCTGGCTCTGTATTTGTCGACAAAACTCGTCATCCACACATTAAGAGAATCGGCTGGTTTGTTCTGCAATGCACTGAGCGGGAGACTCATTTTCAGTGCGTTGTCACCAGTTGGCAGAAAAACAACCTCACATGAGCAAGACTTCATTTTCAGGCTGCACGTACGGGCCACAGACTCCTGGGCGCTGACCTCTCTGTGTTTTGAATAAGCCTGAAGAACCTCTTTCATTTCTTCTCGTTCTGTCGCTGTTTCTGGGCTCATTTCTTTGACTATTGTTTTGAGATAGTCACTCAGCTCCCGTTCTGGCTTGGATATGTAGGACAACATGTACATGATGCAACCATACTCATCAAGAATGTACTGGATGTCCATGTTGGCGTTCCAGGCCGTCAGCAAATGTGGATTATAGTTGTTCACCCAGCAGTCCTTGACATCATGCTTCATTAGAATCACGCTTGAGGAGGTCAATGCCTGAATGTAGGAGTTGTACTGATTCAAAGTCATATCACACTGTGCCAGTAGCTGTGACATGTCTTCAAGCTGCACTTTTGGGTTATTAAGCAAATCCCAGACTGGTTTCAGTTTGTTTTTGGCTGCTTGTGGTTTCATTGCACAATCTCCTTGTTCTTCTGGCATCGGGTAAGTTATCCTCGTTTTTCTAATAGGTGGCTTTGGAAATCCAAATCTGCATACTCTGTTACCTTTCTTGCATGATTTTGAATGAGATCTGCTGTGCATTTGAAGTTCTGTTACAAATCTGTGAAGTAAGGCCTGTTTGGCTTCATCAGGCAGCTGGCATGAGATGTTATGATCTATAAAGGCACACACCTTGTCATCACTGTCTTGTCCAAATATAGGAGCTCCTGCTACCCAACAGAGACAATGTATATGAGGGCTCCCTCTCGCCTGAAATTCAACCCGGTAAAAGTAATCGATAACTTCACCAATTGGCTGTGCAGGACCCAACAGCAGCTCTCGCATCAGAGCATCAACCCGTTTGTCAAACATGCGCATGGTGGTCACTGGGTTGCCTCGAAGAATGTCACACTTTTCAGCCCAGTCTAGCCCCGCAAAATCCACCTTTTGACCTTGTTGTGCCTTTATTGGCGTTATTACCTCTGGCCATCTGAATTCTGCAGCAGAGAAGGTAAGAAAAAATGTTGGCTTACCCAATTGTCTGACCATGGCTAGCAAATTCTTCAGATTTTTATCCCAGTAAGCTGGACTCCCTCTCAGTGGTTGCATGAACCTTGTGGCATCTCGGTTTCGCACCAACCTCTCAACCTCACACTTGTCCTGTAGCAGCTTGTTGGATATTTTCCGTCCATCCCTGGTATTGGGTTTTCCTTTCCTTAACTGGATGGACATGCTGCTTTTGGCCATGTGTGTTTCTGTGACAAACTGCGCAAAGAAGAGGTAGCTTGTGTCTCTTGCAAAACGAGTATCAACACAAAAAAGCCTTGCATTGAAATACATGCTCGGGGACAGTTTGACTTGTCTTGCCTGGTCCAATGTATTCTGTCCAGTAGGGAACTGAACAGAGAAAGCCATTGCCTCAAGCCTAGGAACTTTAAAGAAGCTGACAGGTGTGTTTCCTTGTGCAGGTGCAATGCTGAATATTCCATCACCGTGTGTCAGTGCTTCCTCTCCAAGGTCAGATGGCTGCAAACAACTGTCTAGGCCAATTCCAGGTCTTAGTGTATCCTTCTCATCCTCTGCATTGGGAGGTTGTTGGTCATGGCCTTCCTGTTGCTCAGAAGCAGCCGGTAAACATGCAGACTGTACCTCTGATGGATCACAATTTTCGATGCGTTCAAGTATCTCCATCATTTCAGTTTCGTCACAACTGTCGAGTTCCATCCCATCATCATTATCATCATCATCAGCGATTGTCTCATCCACTCTAATTGAAATGTCACTGTAGTCGGGGTGTGTGTCAATGAGTTTTGACAGACCTGCTACTACATTTCCCATGTTGACATAATGAAACAGCTGGTGGCCTTTGTAAGTCAGACGTCTTTTCAGCTTGACTCTGTGTAACTGGGATTTGCTGTGCGATCTTGGTAGAGTATTGACCGTGGTTTCCACCTCGGATGGCACACACACTACAGCGCCATGTATAGCTGCCTGTCGACCTTTGGGAAGTGTGATGATCTTGGCAAATGGCAGTATTTTGGCCAAAAGTTGTCTTTCCAGCACATTCAAATCGCAGAGCTCTGGGGGAATGGGCGCCAGCTCCATGTTGTTAGCTACAGCGATGGATGATTTGTGTCCTGCTTTTAAATGTAAATCACAGTTGTGACAAATCCATTCTTTGGTCCTTTCATCTGGTACGGTGCATTGTTCAGGTCCTTGACAGTGATTGTTGCACACATGGACATATTTCCCTGTCAAACAGGCAGCAACAATGTGTAGATTCTTCTTGTAATTGCTGTGAATGCAATGTTTCACTTGGTTAGGGAAAAGGGTGCGATGACACATCGTGCACACAAATGTTGGCCCAGCTTTAATGCATTCATGGAAAGTGGATATAGCTGTCTGCATTAGGCTGTTGTCCACTGGTTGACTGCATTCCCGCATGACACGAGTCCATCGTCTGTATTTCATTCTTATTTTGAAGGCACATTGCATCTTATGGGTTATGCGAAAATCTGCTTGAGTTTGACGCTTCATTTTCATGTAACTCATGCAATGTTGCAAGTGACGTTTTCTGAAAGCAGGATCATTATGATATTTTCTGGTGATGTATTGCTTCTGCTTCAACTTGAAATCGACATTTGTGGCATATTTTCTGGTGATGTATTGCTTCTTCTTCAAGTTGTAATCTGCATTTGTCGCATATTTTCTGGTGGTGTACTGCTTCTGTTTCAAGTTGAAATCTGCATTTGTCGCATATTTTCTGGTGATGTATTGCTTCTGCTTCAAGTTGAAATTGGCATCTGTTGCATATTTGCGAATGATATATTGCTTCTGCTTCAACTTAAAATCAGCATCTGCTCTGTATCGGCTGGTGATGTATGTCCTTTTCTTATTGGTGACAGACATCTTTGTAGCCTTGAAATCACGCCTTCTTTCATTTCTGTGTCTTGTCTTCAGTTTTTGTCGTCTCTGTGCATTTAATTTGGACAATGCCTTACTGTCCTTCCATATGCCCTGTGAGGATTTCGCATCAACTGACCGTGGAGAATGCTTGCTGGCTGGGAATCCAGTGTGTGTTACATCTTTGGTTATCTGTGTCACTTTGTTCTCCACATGCTTTGCATTATGTGGTTTGTCAGATTGCACCAGTGGGGACAGCAAACCATCTGACAGACGTCTTGCACGATGAAATGAGACTGGCATGAAGTCATACTGCAGTCCATCAATAGGGCCTCTGGTGTCTGTAAGGAGCAATTCATACAACTTATAAATCCTTGCCCCCATATCACTCAAATGTGTAAAAGTGATCATAACAGCTTTTCCTTTTCCAGTGGCAGGAAGTCCATCCTTATTTCGACTATGAGAATCAAACAGTCCATATCTCCCAGACTTGTCTCTGAACAATGCAATGCAATATGGCACTACTATAAAAAGTGCATGTGTAACATCTGCATTGAGGCACTGAAGTCTTGTGGAGAGGTCAACAAACCAACCTTGGTTGTCACCGTCTACCGTGTCTCTCATACATCCCGATAACACTGGAGATTTAACAACGTTATACTCATATTTGTCAGTGTTGACTCTGAGGGGCACTTCTTCCATTGTCAAGTGTTGATGCTGATAGACATTTCTTTGTTTTAGCTGTTTTATTGTTGAGCCATACAAGCTGTTGCCCTTCTTCAGTATTTGATCAAGATCACCCTTTCTCACATCATCAAGCTCACTGTGGTATGCCAAAAATGTCAGAGCCATGCATGTACACTGTTTGTTCCTTAACCTTCCATAGCCATGATGACCCTGATGAAATGATGCCTGCACAGAAATCTCACTTGGTACACATGGTTCTTGCATGCCATGGTTTTCAGAAGTGCCCATCACACTGTCACTGTGCTCTTGAACTTGACACTGAGTTGAACATGAAAATGACACCACAGGTTCACTATGTACCTCCTGGGCACATTCACTGTCACAAACCTCCATATCCACTATGCTGCTGTGGGGCTCCGGATCCAGTTTAGTCCAGCGTATCTTTGCAGCTTTAGATCTCTTTCCTTTAGATGGCATGATGATATTTGTGGAAGGAGCTATAATTCTCCTCAGAGCTTTGTTCGAAGAGCTATAATTCCCCTCAGAGTTGTGTTGGAGGAGGAGCTATAATTCACCTCAGAGCTGTGTGGGAGGAGCTATAACTCCCCTCTGAGCTGTGTGGGAGGAGCAATAATGCTATAATTCCCCTCAGAGCTGTGTGGGAGGAGATACAATTCCCCTTAGTGTTGTGTGGGAGGAGCTATAATTCCCCTTAGAGCTATGTGGGAGAAGCTATATTTCCCCTCAGAGCTGTGTGGGAGAAGCTACATTTCCCATCAGAGTTGTGTGGGAGAAGCTATAATTCCCCTCACAGCGGTGTGGAAGAAACTATAATTCCTCTCAGAGTTGTGTGGGAGGAGCTCTAATTCTCCTCAGCTGTGTGGGAGGAGCTATAATGCTAAGCTGTAATTCCCCTCAGAGCTGTGTAGGAGGAGCTATAATTCCCCTCACAGCGGTGTGGGAGAAACTATAATTCCCCTCAGAGTTGTGTGAGAGGAGCTATAATGCTAAGCTATAATGCTATAATTCCCCTTTGAGCTGTGTGGGAGGAGCTATAATTCCCCTCAAAGCTGTATTGGAGGAGCTATAACTTCCCTCCAAGCTGTGTGGGAGGAGCTATAATGCTATAATTGTCCTTAGAGCTGTGTGAGAGGAGCTATAATTCCCCTCAGAGCTTTGTGATTTTTTTTTTTCAAAAATGATTTTGTTTTTTTGTTTTTTCAAAAATGATTTTGTTTTTTTGTTTTTTCAAAAATGATTTTTTTAAATGATTTTTTTTTTCAAAAATGAAATTTTTTTTTTCAAAAATGAATTTTGTTTTTTTTCAAAAATGATTTTTTTTTTAATTTTTTTTTTTCAAAAGTAATTTTTTTTTCAAAAATATATATTTTTTTCAAAAATATTTTTTTTTTCAAAAATATTTTTTTTTTCAAAAATTAATTTTTATTTTTTTCAAAAATATTTTTTTTTTTACATGGGGCGGTCATAATGTTTTGGCTGATCATGGGGTGGTCATAATGTTTTGGCTGATCATGGGGTTGTCAGCTTTTGTCACCTCCCACTCTAGTTTTGAACATTTCGCCATTCATTCCTATGGGACCAATTTTGCCGCAAAAACGACGATATTTCGTGGACCATTCGGCGAAACGTTCCACAAAGTAATAGCACACCAATCGGGAAAAATCCGCACGTTTCGGTATATTACTTGTCTCTGTAGTGTGGAAAATGTGGGAGGAGTCTACAAGCATTATCAAGTCTAGCAGATGAAGTCACATGCATTTGGGGTGTCTCAGCATCTTGTGTTTACAACCACTGTTTCCTAGCAACATTTCCTTTTGAACATTTTGCCATTCATTCCTATGGGACCAATTTCGCCGCAAAAACGACGATATTTCGTGGACCATTCGGCGAAACGTTCCACAAAGTGATAGCACACCAATCGGGAACAATCCGCACGTTTCAGTATATTACTTGTCTCTGTAGTGTAAAAACTGTGGGAGGAGTCTACAAGCATTATCAAGTCTAGCAGATGAAGTCACATGCATTTGGGGTGTCTCAGCATCTTGTGTTTACAACCACTGTTTCCTAGCAACGCTCATGCCCTGTTTATGCTTCCCAAATACTACTTCATCAAAACTGCCCCATCAGAATTACCCCATCAAAACTGCCCCATCATATTCCTCTATTATAAATCAGTACATGGTGTGTCTGTCCCCTCCCCCGGGCTCTGTAATCAGCTGAGATGCTCCAGCCACCTTCCCCCCCTGTGTATAACAGAAGCTTTGGTAACCATGGCAACAAAACAAACACTAACAGTACACTCTGATTAATGGCTAAAATTTCCTGAAATGACCTCTAAACAAATGGCCGTATTTTAAAAACTATACATCCTACAGCGAAGATCTTTATATTGTGAGAATCACAAGACCCAGACCTAGATTTTGATGTATAGTATGTCTGTGAAATATTAAAAATGAAGGCACGGTCGCAGTTTAGAAATTGCCCTTCAAATTTGGAGGGGGCTAGAGTGTAGTTTCAATGAATGTCAATGGACGGCGTGAGTTACAAACAAATGGTCATATTGTGAAAACTATCAGGACTATGGCTTAGCCGTGGACATGTTTAGTGGCAGCAGGGATAGCTGAACGTTTTGATATAAGATTTGTGTAGGTGGGCTTGAAAATGAGGGAGTGGCGGCAGTTTAGAAATCATGTTCTGATTTTCCAGCTTTTGTCATCTCCCACTCTAGTTTCCCCATTCATTCCTATGGGACCAATTTCGCCGCAAAAATGACGATATTTTGTGAACCATTCGGCGAAACGTTCCACAAAGTAATAGCACACCATTCGGGAACAATCCGCACGTTTCGGTATATTACTTGTCTATGTAGTGTAAAAACTGTGGGAGGAGTTAGGGTGGTAAATTTGGCTATAATAATAAGAATAATATATATGTGAGATAACAGTAAGTGGTCTTGCTATGCAAGAACACTTAACTAGAAAAGGTGCAATTTCTGGGGAAATTGTGAAAGTGTTCTTGCCTCTACAACTGGAGTGGGCGGAGTAATTGGGTGCAGTGGGCGGAGTAACTGTGAAAAGTGTTAAAAAGCTTAGTATTTTAAAAAGTATAAATAGTAGTAAAACAGTTGAAGTCCCATCATTAGCTGAAAGAGCTGAACATTTTTTTCAAAAATGATTTTTTTTTTCAAAAATTATTTTTTTTTTAATGATTTTTTTTTTTCAAAAATAATTTTATTTTCAAAAATGAATTTTTTTGGTTCAAATTTTTTCTTTTCTTTAAAATAAATTTTTTTTTTCAAAAATATTTTTTTTTTTTTTTCAAAAATATTTTTTTTTTCTCAATAATATATTTTTTTTTTCAAAAATGAATTTTTTTTTTTTCAAAAATATTTTTTTTTTTACATGGGGTGGTCATAATGTTTTGGCTGATCATGGGGTGGTCATAATGTTTTGGCTAATCAGGGGGTTGTCAGCTTTTGTCACCTCCCACTCTAGTTTTGAACATTTCGCCATTCATTCCTATGGGAAAAATTTCGTTGCAAAAACGTCATTTCGTGGACCATTCGGCGAAAAAAGTTCCACAAAGTAATAACACACCAATCGGGAACAATCCGCTCGTTTCGGTATATTACTTGTCTCTGTAGTGTAAAAACTGTGGGAGGAGTCTACAAGCATTATCAAGTCTAGCAGATGAAGTCACATGCATTTGGGGTGTCTCAGCATCTTGTGTTTACAACCACTGTTTCCTAGCAACGCTCATGCCCTGTTTATGCCTCCCAAATACTGCTTCATCAAATCTGCCCCGTCAGAATTACCCCATCAAAACTGCCCCATCATATTCCTCTATTATAAATCAGTACATGGTGTGTCTGTCCCCTCCCCCGGGCTCTGTAATCAGAGCTGAGATGCTCCAGCCACCTCCCCCCCTGTGTATAACAGAAGCTTTGGTAACCATGGCAACAAAAACAAACACTAACAGTACACTCTGATTAATGGCTAAAATTTCCTGAAATGACCTCTAAACAAATGGCCGTATTTTAAAAACTATACATCCTACAGCGAAGATCTTTATATTGTGAGAATCACAAGACCCAGACCTAGATTTTGATGTATAGTATGTCTGTAAAAAATTAAAAATGAAGGCACAGTCGCAGTTTAGAAATTGCCCTTCAAATTTGGAGGGGGCTAGAGTGTAGTTTCAATGAATGTCAATGGACGGCGTGAGTTACAAACAAATGGTCATATTGTGAAAACTATCAGGACTATGGCTTAGCCGTGGACATGTTTAGTGGCAGCAGGGATAGCTGAACGTTTTGATATAAGATTTGTGTAGGTGGGCTTGAAAATGAGGGAGTGGCGGCAGTTTAGAAATCATGTTCTGATTTTTCAGCTTTTGTCATCTCCCACTCTAGTTTCCCCATTCATTCCTATGGGACCAATTTCGCCGCAAAAATGACGATATTTCGTGAACCATTTGGCGAAACGTTCCACAAAGTAATAGCACACCATTCGGGAACAATCCGCACGTTTCGGTATATTACTTGTCTATGTAGTGTAAAAACTGTGGGAGGAGTTAGGGTGGTAAATTTGGCTATAATAATAAGAACTAGAAAAGGTACAATTTCTGGGGAAATTGTGAAAAGTGTTCTTGCCTCTACATCTGGAGTGAGCGGAGTAACTGGGGGGAGTGCCTGGAGTAACTGTTGTGTGGTTGGAGTAACTGTGGAAAGGTTGTACTGGGCAGATGGGCAGAGTAACTGTGTGGAGTGTTTGTAGTGAGTAAAGATAGTAAACATTACACTAACCAATTGATTGATCAAATTTAAAAAGTGCACAAGTGCTAATGGTGTAGAAGGTAGAAATATCGGTAAATGACTTTGTCGGACACAGACTTAAGGGTTACCAGGATTTATTCCGCCCCAGCCAAAGCATAGCACCTGACGGACTCGCGTCCCAAAATCAAGTGTGTCAAAAACAGTTTACACAGTGTACATATAATTTCAATATATTGCATCACAAGCGAACTGGCGGTATATTTCCGTTATACATTAACATTAACATTAACATTTTGAACAGTCAACTTTTTGAACTTTTTGGATACAAGGCAATTCATTAAAGCATATACTTTAAACCCTTACAAATTTTCAGTTTCTCTGCAGTTTTGCTCCTTGCTGTTTCTTTGTCTTACTAATCAGCAAGCAGGCTATAGCACAGGAAGGAGAGGGTGAGTGTGATGAGGACAGTGTGATAGGGCGAGCTGACGTGCTGCATCTACCGTCTGTAGGACGGGTGATCGTTTTAGCCAGCCGGCTTCTTATGCTTATTTGAATCTGCTACACTGTAAGTGTTATTTTAATTCTGTTAATAAACCTCAAAACCAGGATTACGCTATGTTGTTTCCCTCTCTTTTCCCGGGGTACCCCTAAATGAGAACAACCCCCCAGCTAGGAGTCTTTTATTAATCTCCATGATAAGAGTGATTTCCTGTGACTTGGTGGACTAGTGGTATCATCACCCTTTGGCTGTATGAATTGGCATGTCGTTTCCTACAAGCCCATCCAATGAAAGGCCCTGACCGGGTTAAGGTCGCAAGCCCCCTTGTGCTTGCCGTTTGGTAAGCGCGCATTTTATTTTCAGCTACCACCGTGGTGCGGTGGAGGAATTTTTTCTATTTTACATTTCCTGCTTTAAAAAAATGGGGTCTGAGCCTATGTATTTTCACAACATTTATTTGGACTTTATTCACTGTGTTAGGACTGTCCAGTGAACACTTATTGATTTAGGTTTCAAGAACTGTGTTAGTTATTTAATTTGGGTTCTAACCAATTAGTCCTATTCAACACTGGTACTAGTATTTACTCCTATTTACAGCGCTGCTATATTTGTTATATTGTTGTATTAGTGTGTGTATCTCACATAGAGTGGCTGCTTTTGTTATTATGTAGTTTTTTTTAATTTTTTTTCACTAAGTTATTTTCATCACTATTTTGGTTATCCCCTATTTGGTCATTCACAATATTTCACGAACAGGTACCCTTTTTGGGTGCACTACAGCGCGGTATTCCTCTTACTATATGATGAGGACAGATGTCTGTGATGGATGGGGGGGAGTAAGTGAGTTCAGTGTCTAACAAGTACACCGAACATGAAATATAGAGAATGATGTTTAGCTAATTGTAAATGGTCCCACATAACTATGGCCACGTAAACTGACCCTCATTGCCACTTTATCTGTTTGATGACCACTGTCTCACAACCACTGTTTCCTGGCAACACTCATGCCCTGTTTATGCAGGCTCTAAGCGTGTTCACAACCACTGCTCAAAACACAATACACAGGATAATGGTAGCTGTAATAACTGTGCAGTACTCCTGACTGGAGACACTGCTGCACCCTGGAGATGTAAATGTGATCCAACAGTGTGTTTTTTTCTGTGGTGGCTGCCCAGACCAGTTGAGTATATCCTCTTGAGTGAAGAAGGTCAGATATTGGCTTCTTTTCTCTGCACAGAAAATCTTCATTGAAATCTCCACAGAGTATTATAGGTTGGCAATCCATTATTTCCAAAGATTCCAAGAGGCCCAGCAGGTTAGTAAGGAATTGGCCAATACTGTAATCCGGTGGCCTGTAAACGACAGCGATCAAAGCTTGTACAGGGGACTCCAGTTTGACAACCAAGAACTCCAAGTCAGTCACATTGTGATGATACTGCTTTTCATAGGCCTTGAAATGGTTTCTGACATACAAGGCGACACCTCCGCCACTTTTACTTGCAATGTCAGGAAGGTTTGTGTACGAGAGGTGTCTGTTGCGTTTGAACAGGTTGTAGCCCTCCAGCTGGAGACTTTCAGCAACAGAAGAGCCTGAGAGATGAGTTTCAGTGAAACATAAAACATCTCCAAGTGTCAACTCATGGTGAGATTTGATATCTTCAATGTGAGCTGGTAATCCTTCCGTGTTGTGATGGATAATTGTTAATGTTTGCTGTTTGTCTGTTGTCTGTAGAAACTTTAAGAGGGGCATAACACTTTCCAGTGATGCATTCTTCATTGAATCCAGGGAAGCTGTGATTTCAGGATCAGCAAAGATCTTCTTCTCATCAAAGTCGGTTATGTACAGTCCTTGTAGTGTAGTCGTTCTACTCAGAGCAACATAGGCCATTCCCGGTTGGAAGACCCGTTTCAATGAGACCACTGCCGACTGTATCGACATCCCCTGACACTTATGAATCGTACATCCAAAAGCCAACTTCAGGGGGAACTGCCTGCGAACAACTCCTTTCTGTCTCAGGTTTTCCTCTACCCTTTCTATGTACACCAAGTTGTCAGCATCACAAGACGACTTGTTACGGTATCTCTGTCCTGCATTTGGATTGTCCAGCACAAGCCCAAGCTTGTTTACCGTAGTAGCACCATTCTCAGTCTGGATGATTATTCTTGCAATCTTGCCAAATGTCCCGTTAACAAGCCCGTCTTCTACATCAATGTTTCTTGTGATCATGATACGGGCACCTTCAGCTGCTTGCAGTGTGTCAATCAGATTGTCTTTGTGTCCTTTGAAAGGTTGGTGTTGCCTCAGCATCACTCCTGTCTTAGGGTCTTTTCTGTAATCGTCGGCATCTATGTTGGTGACGTTTGAATGGAGAACAGACACAGTTGCAGCATTATGTTTGTGAACCTCTTTGTTGGTGGCAAATATGTGTAGCTTGTCATTAGGGCAGTGGGTGGGATCTGTAAAAGCCTGAGCAAGCAGAGCTTTGTCATCATTGCTTAAGGTGCCAGTCTTCTGCTTGACTCTGATTCTATTCAAAAGCTCAGCAAATGAAATGTCTTCCTTCTGTCGCATGATCTCTGTCAGCGTGATCATCTGAAAGTTGTCTTTCCAGACGTCATTGGTATTTTCCTCAAACACGCAGAGTGGCTTACTTTTTTCCCAGCGGGGGGACCTGGTAAAAGTCTCCTACTGCTAGTACTGACATACCACCAAAAGGTTTCTTACTGCCTTTGATTTGCTGTAATCTCCAGTTGATGTAGGCAAATAGGGGCTTTGAAATCATTGACACCTCGTCAATAACAATGATCTCCGCATTTGACAGCTGTGCCCTCACTTCATCTATTAGATTTCCAAGTCCTTGGTAGGGTGGCTTCAAGCTTCTTGGCAACTTCAGCAGAGAATGCAATGTGTTGCCTGAAATGTTGAAAGCTGCTGTTCCTGTAAATGCAGTTAGTAAAACGCTGGGCATGGATATGTCTGCTTCCTCACGTAGTCTGGTAAGTTTACAGAGTATCTTTGTCGCCTCAGCATAGATGCACTTTATCAGGTGTGATTTGCCTGTCCCTGCACCACCAGTGACAAAGTAATAGAATGGGTCAGGATTTAGGCCACGCACACGGTTAGTGCACCAGTCACAAACTGAGTAGAATGTCTGAGCTTGTGTCCGGTTAAGGTTTCTGTACATTTTCCGAAGGAAATCAGGGCACATTTGTGGGGCTTTCACAGTAAGCGCAATTCCACCTGTTTGTTTGTGACGTGTATACTCCGGAACATCATCTTGTTCATTCTCATGAAGTGGCTCCCCTTCTTTGCGTTCCTCTACACATTCCAACCTATCCAACTCAGCTTCTGGGGCAAAGGTGTTCCAAGCATCTTCAACAGGTCCGTTTTTTACAAAGTCATCCAAGACTTGTTCCACAATTTTGTTGTGTTGTTCGAACTTCTTTTGGTTGCTGGTAACAATTGCAGACACTGCTTGGATTGCTTCTTCTCCTGGTAAGCTCACACAGGCGCCTTTGTAAAAATCCTGGTGTGTTGGGAACCTTACAGTTTTCAGTGATGACTCTGAACGGTGGGGGAGGTACAGTTTAAGCAGTCTGCCGTAGTAGTTCTCAGGGTCCTTCTTCTCTGAGAAGCGTGCGTACCTGATGATTGCAGGCTTCCCTCTCGTGCGTTTTTGAATCATTCCCATTTCATTCAATAGGCTGACAAGCTTGCTGTCTTCCTTTTGCTTGCCATCTTCCTTCTGCTTGCCATAGACAACCCTGTAATGGGATGCAAAGTCTGCCAGACACATGGACTCAAACTCTGGTGTTTCAGGTCTGGCTCTGTATTTGTCGACAAAACTCGTCATCCACACATTAAGAGAATCGGCTGGTTTGTTCTGCAATGCACTGAGCGGGAGACTCATTTTCAGTGCGTTGTCACCAGTTGGCAGAAAAACAACCTCACGTGAGCAAGACTTCATTTTCAGGCTGCACGTACGGGCCACAGACTCCTGGGCGCTGACCTCTCTGTGTTTTGAATAAGCCTGAAGAACCTCTTTCATTTCTTCTCGTTCTGTCGCTGTTTCTGGGCTCATTTCTTTGACTATTGTTTTGAGATAGTCACTCAGCTCCCGTTCTGGCTTGGATATGTAGGACAACATGTACATGATGCAACCATACTCATCAAGAATGTACTGGATGTCCATGTTGGCGTTCCAGGCCGTCAGCAAATGTGGATTATAGTTGTTCACCCAGCAGTCCTTGACATCACGCTTCATTAGAATCACGCTTGAGGAGGTCAATGCCTGAATGTAGGAGTTGTACTGATTCAAAGTCATATCACACTGTGCCAGTAGCTGTGACATGTCTTCAAGCTGCACTTTTGGGTTATTAAGCAAATCCCAGACTGGTTTCAGTTTGTTTTTGGCTGCTTGTGGTTTCATTGCACAATCTCCTTGTTCTTCTGGCATCGGGTAAGTTATCCTCCTTTTTCTAATAGGTGGCTTTGGAAATCCAAATCTGCATACTCTGTTACCTTTCTTGCATGATTTTGAATGAGATCTGCTGTGCATTTGAAGTTCTGTTACAAATCTGTGAAGTAAGGCCTGTTTGGCTTCATCAGGCAGCTGGCATGAGATGTTATGATCTATAAAGGCACACACCTTGTCATCACTGTCTTGTCCAAATATAGGAGCTCCTGCTACCCAACAGAGACAATGTATATGAGGGCTCCCTCTCGCCTGAAATTCAACCCGGTAAAAGTAATCGATAACTTCACCAATTGGCTGTGCAGGACCCAACAGCAGCTCTCGCATCAGAGCATCAACCCGTTTGTCAAACATGCGCATGGTGGTCACTGGGTTGCCTCGAAGAATGTCACACTTTTCAGCCCAGTCTAGCCCCGCAAAATCCACCTTTTGACCTTGTTGTGCCTTTATTGGCGTTATTACCTCTGGCCATCTGAATTCTGCAGCAGAGAAGGTAAGAAAAAATGTTGGCTTACCCAATTGTCTGACCATGGCTAGCAAATTCTTCAGATTTTTATCCCAGTAAGCTGGACTCCCTCTCAGTGGTTGCATGAACCTTGTGGCATCTCGGTTTCGCACCAACCTCTCAACCTCACACTTGTCCTGTAGCAGCTTGTTGGATATTTTCCGTCCATCCCTGGTATTGGGTTTTCCTTTCCTTAACTGGATGGACATGCTGCTTTTGGCCATGTGTGTTTCTGTGACAAACTGCGCAAAGAAGAGATAGCTTGTGTCTCTTGAAAAACGAGTATCAACACAAAAAAGCCTTGCATTGAAATACATGCTCGGGGACAGTTTGACTTGTCTTGCCTGGTCCAATGTATTCTGTCCAGTAGGGAACTGAACAGGGAAAGCCATTGCCTCAAGCCTAGGAACTTTAAAGAAGCTGACAGGTGTGTTTCCTTGTGCAGGTGCAATGCTGAATATTCCATCACCGTGTGTCAGTGCTTCCTCTCCAAGGTCAGATGGCTGCAAACAACTGTCTAGGCCAATTCCAGGTCTTAGTGTATCCTTCTCATCCTCTGCATTGGGAGGTTGTTGGTCATGGCCTTCCTGTTGCTCAGAAGCAGCCGGTAAACATGCAGACTGTACCTCTGATGGATCACAATTTTCGATGCGTTCAAGTATCTCCATCATTTCAGTTTCGTCACAACTGTCGAGTTCCATCCCATCATCATTATCATCATCATCAGCGATTGTCTCATCCACTCTAATTGAAATGTCACTGTAGTCGGGGTGTGTGTCAATGAGTTTTGACAGACCTGCTACTACATTTCCCATGTTGACATAATGAAACAGCTGGTGGCCTTTGTAAGTCAGACGTCTTTTCAGCTTGACTCTGTGTAACTGGGATTTGCTGTGCGATCTTGGTAGAGTATTGACCGTGGTTTCCACCTCGGATGGCACACACACTACAGCGCCATGTATAGCTGCCTGTCGACCTTTGGGAAGTGTGATGATCTTGGCAAATGGCAGTATTTTGGCCAAAAGTTGTCTTTCCAGCACATTCAAATCGCAGAGCTCTGGGGGAATGGGCGCCAGCTCCATGTTGTTAGCTACAGCGATGGATGATTTGTGTCCTGCTTTTAAATGTAAATCACAGTTGTGACAAATCCATTCTTTGGTCCTTTCATCTGGTACGGTGCATTGTTCAGGTCCTTGACAGTGATTGTTGCACACATGGACATATTTCCCTGTCAAACAGGCAGCAACAATGTGTAGATTCTTCTTGTAATTGCTGTGAATGCAATGTTTCACTTGGTTAGGGAAAAGGGTGCGATGACACATCGTGCACACAAATGTTGGCCCAGCTTTAATGCATTCATGGAAAGTGGATATAGCTGTCTGCATTAGGCTGTTGTCCACTGGTTGACTGCATTCCCGCATGACACGAGTCCATCGTCTGTATTTCATTCTTATTTTGAAGGCACATTGCATCTTATGGGTTATGCGAAAATCTGCTTGAGTTTGACGCTTCATTTTCATGTAACTCATGCAATGTTGCAAGTGACGTTTTCTGAAAGCAGGATCATTATGATATTTTCTGGTGATGTATTGCTTCTGCTTCAACTTGAAATCGACATTTGTGGCATATTTTCTGGTGATGTATTGCTTCTTCTTCAAGTTGTAATCTGCATTTGTCGCATATTTTCTGGTGGTGTACTGCTTCTGTTTCAAGTTGAAATCTGCATTTGTCGCATATTTTCTGGTGATGTATTGCTTCTGCTTCAAGTTGAAATTGGCATCTGTTGCATATTTGCGAATGATATATTGCTTCTGCTTTAACTTAAAATCAGCATCTGCTCTGTATCGGCTGGTGATGTATGTCCTTTTCTTATTGGTGACAGACATCTTTGTAGCCTTGAAATCACGCCTTCTTTCATTTCTGTGTCTTGTCTTCAGTTTTTGTCGTCTCTGTGCATTTAATTTGGACAATGCCTTACTGTCCTTCCATATGCCCTGTGAGGATTTCGCATCAACTGACCGTGGAGAATGCTTGCTGGCTGGGAATCCAGTGTGTGTTACATCTTTGGTCATCTGTGTCACTTTGTTCTCCACATGCTTTGCATTATGTGGTTTGGCAGATTGCACCAGTGGGGACAGCAAACCATCTGACAGACGTCTTGCACGATGAAATGAGACTGGCATGAAGTCATACTGCAGTCCATCAATAGGGCCTCTGGTGTCTGTAAGGAGCAATTCATACAACTTATAAATCCTTGCCCCCATATCACTCAAATGTGTAAAAGTGATCATAACAGCTTTTCCTTTTCCAGTGGCAGGAAGTCCATCCTTATTTCGACTATGAGAATCAAACAGTCCATATCTCCCAGACTTGTCTCTGAACAATGCAATGCAATATGGCACTACTATAAAAAGTGCATGTGTAACATCTGCATTGAGGCACTGAAGTCTTGTGGAGAGGTCAACAAACCAACCTTGGTTGTCACCGTCTACCGTGTCTCTCATACATCCCGATAACACTGGAGATTTAACAACGTTATACTCATATTTGTCAGTGTTGACTCTGAGGGGCACTTCTTCCATTGTCAAGTGTTGATGCTGATAGACATTTCTTTGTTTTAGCTGTTTTATTGTTGAGCCATACAAGCTGTTGCCCTTCTTCAGTATTTGATCAAGATCACCCTTTCTCACATCATCAAGCTCACTGTGGTATGCCAAAAATGTCAGAGCCATGCATGTACACTGTTTGTTCCTTAACCTTCCATAGCCATGACGACCCTGATGAAATGATGCCTGCACAGAAATCTCACTTGGTACACATGGTTCTTGCATGCCATGGTTTTCAGAAGTGCCCATCACACTGTCACTGTGCTCTTGAACTTGACACTGAGTTGAACATGAAAATGACACCACAGGTTCACTATGTACCTCCTGGGCACATTCACTGTCACAAACCTCCATATCCACTATGCTGCTGTGGGGCTCCGGATCCAGTTTAGTCCAGCGTATCTTTGCAGCTTTAGATCTCTTTCCTTTAGATGGCATGATGATATTTGTGGAAGGAGCTATAATTCTCCTCAGAGCTTTGTTCGAAGAGCTATAATTCCCCTCCGAGTTGTGTTGGAGGAGGAGCTATAATTCGCCTCAGAGCTGTGTGGGAGGAGCTATAACTCCCCTCTGAGCTGTGTGGGAGGAGCAATAATGCTATAATTCCCCTCAGAGCTGTGTGGGAGGAGATACAATTCCCCTTAGTGTTGTGTGGGAGGAGCTATAATTCCCCTTAGAGCTGTGTGGGAGAAGCTATATTTCCCCTCAGAGCTGTGTGGGAGAAGCTACATTTCCCATCAGAGTTGTGTGGGAGCTATAATTCCCCTCACAGCGGTGTGGAAGAAACTATAATTCCTCTCAGAGTTGTGTGGGAGGAGCTCTAATTCTACTCAGCTGTGTGGGAGGAGCTATAATGCTAAGCTGTAATTCCCCTCAGAGCTGTGTAGGAGGAGCTATAATTCCCCTCACAGCGGTGTGGGAGAAACTATAATTCCCCTCAGAGTTGTGTGGGAGGAGCTATAATGCTAAGCTATAATGCTATAAGTCCCCTTTGAGCTGTGTGGGAGGAGCTATAATTCCCCTCAAAGCTGTATTGGAGGAGCTATAACTTCCCTCCAAGCTGTGTGGGAGGAGCTATAATGCTATAATTGTCCTTAGAGCTGTGTGAGAGGAGCTATAATTCCCCTCAGAGCTTTGTGATTTTTTTTTTTCAAAAATGATTTTGTTTTTTTGTTTTTTCAAAAATGATTTTGTTTTTTTGTTTTTTCAAAAATGATTTTTTTAAATGATTTTTTTTTTCAAAAATGAAATTTTTTTTTCAAAAATGAATTTTGTTTTTTTCAAAAATGATTTTTTTTTTAATTTTTTTTTTTTTCAAAAGTAATTTTTTTTCAAAAATATATTTTTTTTTCAAAAATATTTTTTTTTCAAAAATATTTTTTTTTTCAAAAATTAATTTTTATTTTTTTCAAAAATATTTTTTTTTTTACATGGGGCGGTCATAATGTTTTGGCTGATCATGGGGTGGTCATAATGTTTTGGCTGATCATGGGGTTGTCAGCTTTTGTCACCTCCCACTCTAGTTTTGAACATTTCGCCATTCATTCCTATGGGACCAATTTTGCCGCAAAAACGACGATATTTCGTGGACCATTCGGCGAAACGTTCCACAAAGTAATAGCACACCAATCGGGAAAAATCCGCACGTTTCGGTATATTACTTGTCTCTGTAGTGTGGAAAATGTGGGAGGAGTCTACAAGCATTATCAAGTCTAGCAGATGAAGTCACATGCATTTGGGGTGTCTCAGCATCTTGTGTTTACAACCACTGTTTCCTAGCAACATTTCCTTTTGAACATTTTGCCATTCATTCCTATGGGACCAATTTCGCCGCAAAAACAACGATATTTCGTGGACCATTCGGCGAAACATTCCACAAAGTGATAGCACACCAATCGGGAACAATCCGCACGTTTCGGTATATTACTTGTCTCTGTAGTGTAAAAACTGTGGGAGGAGTCTACAAGCATTATCAAGTCTAGCAGATGAAGTCACATGCATTTGGGGTGTCTCAGCATCTTGTGTTTACAACCACTGTTTCCTAGCAACGCTCATGCCCTGTTTATGCTTCCCAAATACTACTTCATCAAAACTGCCCCATCAGAATTACCCCATCAAAACTGCCCCATCATATTCCTCTATTATAAATCAGTACATGGTGTGTCTGTCCCCTCCCCCGGGCTCTGTAATCAGCTGAGATGCTCCAGCCACCTTCCCCCCCTGTGTATAACAGAAGCTTTGGTAACCATGGCAACAAAACAAACACTAACAGTACACTCTGATTAATGGCTAAAATTTCCTGAAATGACCTCTAAACAAATGGCCGTATTTTAAAAACTATACATCCTACAGCGAAGATCTTTATATTGTGAGAATCACAAGACCCAGACCTAGATTTTGATGTATAGTATGTCTGTGAAATATTAAAAATGAAGGCACGGTCGCAGTTTAGAAATTGCCCTTCAAATTTGGAGGGGGCTAGAGTGTAGTTTCAATGAATGTCAATGGACGGCGTGAGTTACAAACAAATGGTCATATTGTGAAAACTATCAGGACTATGGCTTAGCCGTGGACATGTTTAGTGGCAGCAGGGATAGCTGAACGTTTTGATATAAGATTTGTGTAGGTGGGCTTGAAAGTGAGAGAGTGGCGGCAGTTTAGAAATCATGTTCTGATTTTTCAGCTTTTGTCATCTCCCACTCTAGTTTCCCCATTCATTCCTATGGGACCAATTTCGCTGCAAAAACGACGATATTTCGTGAACCATTCGGCGAAACGTTCCACAAAGTAATAGCACACCATTCGGGAACAATCCGCACGTTTCGGTATATTACTTGTCTATGTAGTGTAAAAACTGTGGGAGGAGTTAGGGTGGTAAATTTGGCTATAATAATAAGAATAATATATATGTGAGATAACAGTAAGTGGTCTTGCTATGCAAGAACACTTAACTAGAAAAGGTACAATTTCTGGGGAAATTGTGAAAAGTGTTCTTGCCTCTACAACTGGAGTGGGCGGAGTAACTGGGTGGAGTGGCTTGAGTAACTGTTGTGTGGTTGGAGTGGCTGGAGTAACTGTGAAAATATTTTAAAAAGTATAAATAGTAGTAAAAAAGTTGAAGTCTCATCATTAGCTGAAAGAGCTGAACATTTTTTTCAAAAATTATGATTTTTTTTTTCAAAAATTATGATTTTTTTTTTCAAAAATGATTTTTTTTTTATAAAAATATTTTTTTTTTTTCAAAAATTATTTTTTTTTTTTCAAAAATTATTTTTTTTTTCAAAAATATATATTTTTTTACATGGGGCGGTCATAATGTTTTGGCTGATCATGGGGTGGTCATAATGTTTTGGCTGATCATAGGGTTGTCAGCTTTTGTCACCTCCCACTCTAGTTTTGAACATTTTGCCATTCATTCCTATGGGACCAATTTCGCCACAAAAACGTCATTTCGTGGACCATTCGGCGAAACATTCCACAAAGTAATAGCACACCAATCGGGAACAATCCGCTCGTTTCGGTATATTACTTGTCTCTGTAGTGTAAAAACTGTGGGAGGAGTCTACAAGCATTATCAATTCTAGCAGATGAAGTCACATGCATTTGGGGTGTCTCAGCATCTTGTGTTTACAACCACTGTTTCCTAGCAACGCTCATGCCCTGTATATGCTTCCCAAATACTACTTCATCAAAACTGCCCCATCAGAATTACCCCATCAAAACTGCCCCATCATATTCCTCTATTATAAATCAGTACATGGTGTGTCTGTCCCCTCCCCCTGGGCTCTGTAATCAGAGCTGAGATGCTCCAGCCACCTCCCCCCTGTGTATAACAGAAGCTTTGGTAACCATGGCAAAGATTTGTGTAGGTGGGCTTGAAAATGAGGGAGTGGCGGCAGTTTAGAAATCATGTTCTGATTTTCCAGCTTTTGTCATCTCCCACTCTAGTTTCCCCATTCATTCCTATGGGACCAATTTCGCCGCAAAAACGTCATTTCGTGGACCATTTGGTAAAACGTTCCACAAAGTAATAGCACACCAATCGGGAACAATCCGCTCGTTTCGGTATATTACTTGTCTCTGTAGTGTAAAAACTGTGGGAGGAGTTAGGGTGGTAAATTTGGCTATAATAATAATAAGAATAATATATATGTGAGATAACAATAAGTGGTCTTGCTATGCAAGAACACTTAATAATATATATATGAGATAACAATAAGTGGTCTTGCTATGCAAGAACACTTAATAATAATAAGAAGAATAATATATATGTGAGATAACAGTAAGTGGTCTTGCTATGCAAGAACACTTAATAACAAACATGTCATACCTCCGCTGTGCAGCACATTTTGCACAGAGAGGCCCGATCATCCTTTTTTGGGGTCCCTTGGCAGCTCTCCTGGTTCCTCCTTGCATCAGATAACCCCCTAGGAGAAGCGCTGTCCCGGGGGGGGTACCTTGCGGTCACGCTCCCGAGTCCAGCATTTGCATCCATAGACACAAATGCCAGACTCGGCCCCACCCCCCCAGCACCCACGTCATTGGATTTGATTGACAGCAGAGCCAATGGCTGCCTGCTATTAATCTATCCAATCAAGATCTGGGACCCCATGCAGAGAGGGAGAGCGCGTCTCCGCCAAAGAAATTTATGGGGCTCAGGTAAGTAAAACGGGGGGCTGGGGGGCTGGGGGGCCGGGGGGGTGGTCATTGCCAGAAGTTTTTTCAACTTAATGCATAAGATGCATTAAGGTGAAAAAACATGTTTACAACCCCTTTAAAAAAATACTTAGTTTAGTTATACTTTAAATGCACACTTCAAAAGCAGATCGTTAGAAATAATAATAAAAAAAAACCCTAACCTACCTGAACAGTCAAAAAGTGGGTTGAGTTTTTTCTCTTAATTTTTTTAATGTTTGACAGACTGTTATGCCCTGTACACACGGTCGGATTTTCCGACGGAAAATGTGTGATAGGACCTTGTTGTCGGAAATTCCGACCGTGTGTGGGCTCCATCACACATTTTCCATTGGAATTTCCTACACACAAAGTTTGAGAGCTTGCTATAAAATTTTCTGATCCGTTGTCGGAAATTCCGATTGTGTGTACACAAATCCGACGCACAAAGTGCCACGCATGCTCAGAATAAATTAAGAAACGAAAGCTATTGGCTACTGCCCCGTTTATAGTCCCGAAGTACGCGTTTTACGTCACCGCGTTTAGAACGATCGGATTTTCTGACAACTTTGTGTGACCGTGTGTATGCAAGACAAGTTTGAGCCAACATCTGTCGGAAAAAATCCATGGATTTTGTTGTCGGAATGTCCGATCAATGTGTGTACGGGGCATTATTCTGCAATACAGATTCAAAGTCCCCATTTTATTGTCCCATACTCCTTTATGAGAAAACAAGATCGAATATGATAGGATGTTTTGTGCAATCTAGATTGTCTAAAGCAGGGGTAGGCAACCTGGGGCTCTCCAGCTGTTGTGGAACTACATTTCCCATGAGGCATTGCAAGGCTGGCAATTACTTCCAGAGGCATAATGGGACTTGTAGTTCTGCAACAGCTGGAGGGCCCCAGGTTGCCTATCCCTAGTCTAAAGTAACTCTTTACATTTCTTCCTGCCAGGAAACAGTCACCTGTATAGGCTATAGGCTAATCATTAAGGATGAGCTCCGGCGTGTTTGCACAGCCCACATGCAGAGCCCACCAGGAAGTCAGCACTGCGCTGCACTAATCACAGGCACTGAGACATTTCCCTGTCTCTGCAACCGCACATCAGGAAATGTCTCACTGCCTGTGATTAGCGCAGAGCAGTGCCGATTTCCTGGCAGGCTCTGCACATGGGCTGTGCGAACACGCC
Source organism: Aquarana catesbeiana (assembly GCF_042186555.1). Lineage (NCBI taxonomy): Eukaryota > Metazoa > Chordata > Amphibia > Anura > Ranidae > Aquarana > Aquarana catesbeiana. The sequence goes on along the minus strand of NC_133331.1, from coordinate 220,724,642 downwards.
AGAGCTCATCTGTGACTGGGACATTCTGTGCCCTGCAGCTGCATGTAAATATGTCTCTTTATTATGTGTTGCTGTGGGGCTGGTAATCCAGCCACAGATGGTTGACCAGTACAGGTGACATTTTCCTGACTGGCTCACATGTGAGTTTGAATCTTCGTTTGAACACACCCAAGCTCATCACTAATCTTAAACAAATACAAAGGTGCACACTGCACGTCAGGTATGCCAAAGTACTGAATTTGGAGTTGGACAGTTCAATATTTGAATGTCAACTTCAAAGGTTTTTAGAATTAGAAATGTGTGCTAAATAATTATAACTGATATGAAGCTGTCTCTAGATACCTGATTTTAACTTTTTTCCTTGTCAAAAGAAGTTTATTGAGTATACAATGTTATAAAGATACATAAAGTAAGTTTACAAGGATCTATAAAGTAAGCTCATTGTTTTACAGTAGGGTTTATATAGGTAAATATCATGAAATTTCAAATATTAAACATTGGGTTCACGTAAACCTAAATTAAAGATATATATCATTTCCTTAGTTACTTTTGTAGGTATTTAAATGATTTATACCTACTATACATATTGTTTACAAGTAGAGTGTATATAGGTCAAATAAATTCTGATAATGAGCTTTAATCGTAAGGTGGAGAAAAGGAAAGAGAAAGAAGAAAAAGGGTTGAAAGGTAGAGGTATGGTCCACAAGGTTTTCCCGCTCGTCAGTTTATTATTCTTTTTAGTTCTCTTTGAAGCCTTAGAATGGGTGTCTCTGTAAGTCATTTAATCTGTTACCATGGCAACAGGACAGAGTCATTGAAGTTTGACAGGAACTGTTGTTTTATCCAAGGATGCCAAAGTTTTTCAAATTTTGGAATTTGATTTTGATCGATGGCAACCATCTTAGCATGGGACATTGTATTATTCATTCTGTGAATTGTTTCTGCTAGTACCAATGTAGGAGATTTCCATGCCTTGGCCACTGTTTGTTTTGCAGCCGTTATTAGTTGGATCATAAGTTTGAATTGAGAGAGTGTTAACCATTCCGGTTTTAGATTAAGTAAAGTTAAATATGGATCTGGTTGTATTATTTTTTTAAATATTTTAGATGCAATCACGAAGACTTCCTTCCAGAAGGTTTGAATTACTGGGCACGTCCACCATATGTGTAAATATGTGCCTATTTCTGGGCATCCTCGAAAACAAAGAGCTGAGGTATTAGGTGAATATTTTGCCACTCTAGCGGGTACAAGGTACCAGCGAGTTAGGACTTTATAATTTGTCTCCAGTGCTAAGATGTTGGGTGAAGATGACTTAGATGTGAGCCATATGTTAGACCAGTCCGTTTCTTCTAAAGTTCGTCCCAGGTCCTCCTCCCACCTCTGAACGTAAGAGGGTCTATTAAGATTTGCTACTCCATATAATTGATTATAAAGTGATGAAATTGTACCTTTAGCAAATGGATCTTTTGTACAGATTGATTCAAAAATGGATAATTGGGATAATGGTGTATCCCCCTTTAGGAACGGTGTATAGAAATTTTTGATTTGGAGATATCTAAATATCTCGGAGTTTGGTAGATCATATTTTTCTCTAAGCGATGGGAATGAAAGGAATGATTTAGATGCTATGAAGTCATTTAGTGTCTGAATGCCTGATGTTGTCCAAGCTTTAAAAGAATTTGGGTAGATCCATGCCGGATAAAAGGCCGGATTTCTGATAAAAGAAAGGAGAGGATTGTGTGGAGATTGTAACTGATATTTGGTTTTTAGTTTATCCCAGAGAGATAAGAAGTGTTTAGTTATGGGATTATGAATTTTAAAGCGGTCTTTAGGATCAAGCCATAATAAATTTGATATTAATAGAGGGTCATTTTCTGAAGCCTCTATAAATACCCATAATGGGATTTCCTGTTTTGCATGGTATTTGGACAGACTGGCCAAATGTGCTGCTCTGTAGTAGTTAGTAAAATTAGGGTATCCTAGGCCTCCTTTATTTTTGGGAAGATGTAGTGTGTGTATAGGTATACGTGGTTTAGAAGAGCCCCATATAAACGAAGTTGCTCTTTTTTGTACTATTCTCAAAAAATAGGAAGGAATTGGAATAGGGAGGACTCTGAATAGATAAAGTAATTTGGGTAGAATAGTCATTTTGATTGCATTAATCTTCCCTATCCAGGATAAAGGAAGTTGCGACCATTGTTTTATTAGATTTGTGATCTGTCTTAATACAGGAGGATAATTGGTTGAAAATAAGTCAGAATGAGATGCTGTTAAATGAATTCCAAGATATGGGATTGATTTTTCTGCCCATGTGAATGGGAGTGCAGCCCTAGTCGGGATCAATTCCATGTTTGTGAGTGAAATATTAAGCACTAGGCATTTCTTAGGATTAATCATAAGGCCGATAGGGCTGCAAATCCATCAAGAGCTGGTATTAAGTTAGGACCAGAGACCTGTGGTGATGATAGAAAAAGTAATATATCGTCTGCAAATATACATAATTTGTGTGTAATACCTCCTACTTCAATGCCAGTTATAGTTTGGTTTGTTCTGATGTATTGGGCCATGGGTTCGAGTATAAGGGCAAATAATAAGGGAGATAATGGGCAACCCTGTCGGGTACCTCTTTCGATATTAAAGGCTTCAGATTTGTATCCAGCATATTTTATATAGGCTTTGGGTTTATTATATAATGCTTTGATCCATGTTAAAAAGTGGGGTCCAAAACCCCATTTTTGTAATGAATATTGCATATATTGCCAGGATACTGTGTCAAATGCCCTCTTAATATCGAGAGATAGAAAACATAAAGGGATTTTCCGTTTTTTAGCAATATGTGCCAATAACACTGCCCTGCGTATATTATCGCCTGCCTGTCTATTTGGCATGAAGCCTACTTGATCTCTATGTATTAATTTTCCTATAATGCTATTGAGGCGTTTTGCTATTATTTTTGCTAATAATTTAATATCGAGGTTTAACAGAGAGATAGGCCGATAATTCACACAGGAAGTATCATCAGAAAGGGGTTTTGGGATCATACAAACAATTGCCATTAGTGTTTCTTGCCGAAAAGAATGTCCATCTAGAAGTTTGTTAAAAGTTTCAGTGAGAATGGGAGAGAGTATTTCTGAGAATGTTTTATAGTATAAAGCCGAGTAGCCGTCTGGGCCTGGTCTTTTGTTAAGTTTTAGGTCTTTTATGGCGTTAGCAACTTCATCTATAGTTATAGGCTCATCCAAACTGCTTTTTTGATTCTGAGATAACTCAGGTAAGGTTATTTTTGAGAAGAAGGATTCAGCCTCTGTAGGATTAAATTCATTGTTTGTCTTGTATAAAGTTGCGAGATGTGAGTGAAATTTATGGACTATTTTAACTGGATTACAAGTGTAAACATTTTTTGATAATTTCAAACGTATTGGTTTGAAAGATTTGTTAGTTGAATTTAATGCCCGAGCCAAATATGTACCTGGTTTGTTTGTATTCATGTAGAAATTGTGTTGGGAGCGTTTGAGGGATTTATCAACTGACTCAGTGAGATATAGATCGTATTCCAATCTAGATTTTTCCAGATGAGATTTTGTAATCTGAGATGGATTATCTTGAAATGATATGTAGGCTGCATTAAAATTGAGTTCTAGTTTTTTTGCTAGATTTTGGCGTTCCCGTTTAAATAGTGCCATTTGTCTTTGTATTGTACCACGCAAGACAGGCTTATGAGCTTCCCACAGTGTTATTGGGGAGATGTCTGTTGTATTATTAATTGATATGTATTCCTTTAAAGCTTGTTCAATGGCCATCTGATGTAGTGGGTGTTTGAGCATTATGTCCGGTAAGTACCACGTTGGGTCATGCGCTTTTGGTATGGCTGAGGCTATAGTAGTGTATACTGCATTATGGTCAGACCACGGAATCGGAATTATATCTGATGCAATAATTTCTGGTATCATTCCTATTGTTAGAAAAATATGATCTATTCTGGTGAAGGTTTGATGAGGGTGCGAGAAATAAGTGAATTTCTTTTTCATTGGGTTACTTTCTCTCCACGAATCTACCAGATTGTATTTGGAAAGAAGTTGAGAAAAAGGTAATCTAGAGGTTATTTTGGATGGTGTAAAAGGTGATTTATCTAGAAATGGGAGGAGGACCTGGTTCGAATCCCCACACATTATCACTGTTCCTATTTTGTGTGTATTAATCACTTGTAATATATGTGAGAGGAATGGTGTAGGTTGTTTGTTAGGAGCGTAGTAGGAAATCACCGTGATTGCTGTATCCATTATATAACCCATGAGTATCAGGTATCTACCTTCTGGGTCTTTAATTTCTGATGATAAGGTGAATGGTGTGGATCGGTGAAATGCAATTAGAGTTCCCCTTTGCTTGGTACAGGCAGAAGCCGTGTAAATTTGTTGATAAAAAGGAGAAATATATTTTGGAGTAGAATCTTTGGTGAATTGTGTTTCTTGGAGGCATACTATGTGAGCCTTCTTGTTATGGAAAGTACGGAAGGCTTTGGTCCTTTTTTGAGGGACATTTATTCCCTGAACATTCAGGGAAAGTATATTCAGTGGTGCCATGGCAACAGATCAAATAGTTTTGACTTACTTTTTGTTCTGCAGAGCTGACTGCGCAGATCAACCTGTGTGGACTGAAGAGATGAATAGATAGAAAAGAAACCAGTGAATTCTGGAGTAAAGAGTAAACAAAAAACATATGAGATTAGATGATACATTGTATAAATTATTTTTTGCAAGTAATCACAATTTACCCGTGAAAGAGAATAAATCTCTCTCTCAGGGGAATAAGTGCCTTCGTCACACTCCCACATAATATGGTTGGGAGAATGAGGAGGGCTAATGGGGGTACACGGATCTTCCGCTTACAGGAGAGAAGTGCTATGTCAAAAGACATCAAAATGATGTTTCATTAATTGGAGTGCAGAATATAGTTTTTGTTGAAATTATTTATTCCAGGGTGGTTGTATATGGTTAGTCTTGCCCTAGGCTAAATAATTCAGTTAGAAAGGTACTGTTAATAACTTTGGTATTGATGAAGATAGTTTGAATTATTTTGGGATTTTAACCCTTTTAGAGTAAACAATTACATATGTTATTCATATGTAACTGTTTAGATATGTTAACTCATAAAATTGAGGTTGTATTGCTTCAGATTAGAATAAACAAAAACATAATTCTAGGAACTAGTTAGGTAATAATATATTTGTTTTAAGAAAAGAAAGAAAAAGCTTCCATTACTTCTGGGTTATTGAACATATTTGTCTTAAAAAGTAATAAATCTATTGTTATTACCTGATAATATATAACTGAACAAGAATTTCCTTATTTCACTTATATATTCTAAGGCTATATGAATCAGAAGTAATAAGAAATATAACTGGAATGTAACATGATCCCACACAGTGTGTGACTATCAGAATGCAGTTACATTCAGTTATAAATATAGGTTTTTTATAGAGAACCATCTCTTAGTATAATAAATGAAGAGATATCAGGAATTAGGATGTCAGTCCATTGAATCTTCTTGGTCCATGGATGATGTGGCATAACGGCCTTTTTTGTGAGAATGATGCTTCCCATTTTGTTCTGAAATTTTCTGGGTGCTGCCTGAAGGTGAAGATGATGCCATTCTTCTGCGTGTGGGAGTGTTGCTGCTTGTGGGTTCTGTCAGATTTAATTTTAAAAGGGTTTGTTGTAGTTCATCTGCTGATCTGCTTCTGTAAATTGTACCTTGGTAGTTAAATCTGACTTAAAAGGGGAAGCCCCATTGATACATAATGTTGTGGCGTTGCAGTTCCATTAGTTGGGGTTTCATGGATCGTCTTTTAGTAATAGTAAGTTGGGATAGGTCAGCAAAAATTTGATAATTGTGTCCTTGAAAATTAAGTTCCTTTTTTTCTCTTGCAGCAATTAGTATTTGTTCTTTCGTTCTGTAATAATGAAATTTAGTGATTATATTACGTGGGGGTCCATCTTTCTTTTTGGCTGTGAGGGCTCTGTGTACTCTGTCCAGTTCTAAACGTTCAATAGGGATATCTGGCTTTAGTTCTTGTAATAGAGCAGTAATAGTAGATTGCAGGTCTGTCACAGTTTCAGGTATTCCCCTTATGCGCAAGTTTGAACGTCTGGCTCTATTTTCGTAATCTTCGAGCTTAGTTTGAAGTATTAAATTCTCTTTTTTTAATTGTTCCAATTCTGTTATATTTTCTTGGGTTGTAATTTCAATTTCATCCATTTTTATTTCTAAGGCTGCGTGCGGTTTCCCAGCTCTCTTATTTCTTTGGTTAGGCTTTTTGTTATTTGGTCTGAGGTTTGTTTTAAAGCCTTATGAAGCATCTTTTCAAATTGTAATAATATTATTGGGGATGCTGAGGAGTCTTGTGGAGAAGTTTGTGAGAGGATTTGTTCTGTATCTGACTCAAATGGAGAGTCTTGCTGTGACATTTTCTGTCTGTGAGAGCGCCCTGATGCTGTATCTTGTGAGGTGACTGGAGCTGCTTCAGCTGCAGTGAGTGCCTGTGAGCTCTTTGTGAGGTGATTTTTATTTCTGCCACGGTTTCCTCCCAGTACCATATTTCCTGCCCAAACTTTCACAGTTTGTTCCCTGGGGCAAAAAGGTTCAAATGGATACCTTTTGAGCCTGCAGGCTCCGCTTTGTCCTTCTCTTCTCTCCTCAGCGGTGTGGAGCTCTAACAATGCATGTCTGCTCTGCTAGGCTCCGCCTCCTGCCCCCCGATTTTAACTTTTTTCAATCTCATAACTGTAAGGCTTCACACTGGTGCGATGTTAGACACTGCATGTGATTCACACCGTACTGCTGTGCAGATCCCTTGCGATGTCTGTGTGATGCAAATTCAGCCATGTACAATTGTGTTGCTAGCTGTGATTGGTCACAGTGATCACATGAGCCAACAGCCCATCTGTGCCAGGTGATCAGCTGTGTCCAATCACAAAACAAACTGAATGAATCAATTTCATTCTGTAAAATGTTTGCTTCTAGCAATGACATACATTACATACGATTATGCAATTTAAATAATCATTACATAACATTATATACAGTATCTCACAAAAGTGAGTACACCCCTCACATTTTTATAAAAATTTTCTAATATCTTTTTATGTGACAACACTGAAGAAATGACACTTTGCTACAATGTAAAGTAGTGAGTGTACAGCTTGTATAACAGTGTAAATTTGCTGTCCCCTCAAAATAACTTAACACACAGCCATTAATGTCTAAACCGCTGGCAACAAAAGTGAGTACACCCCTAAGTGAAAATGTCCAAATTGTGCCCAAAGTGTCAATATTTTGTGTGGCCACCATAATTTTCCAGCACTGCCTTAACCCTCTTGGGCATGGAGTTTACCAGAGTTTCACATGTTGCCACTGGAGTCCTCTTCCACTCCTCCATGACGTCATCACAGAGCTGGTGGATGTTAGAGACCTTGTGCTCCTCCATCTTCCGTTTGAGGATACCCCACAGATGCTCAATAGGGTTTAGGTCTGGAGACATGCTTGGCATCACCTTTACCCTCAGCTTCTTTAGTAAGGCAGTGGTCAGCATGAATGAACCCCTTTCCGCATCTTCCCAAACCCCTCCCAATTAGATGAGTTAGCAGGCCTGTTCCCACCTCAGGTAGTTGATTTATGAGTTCCCCTTATTTTAGGTGAACCTTGTGTTTTTTGTCCCTGCCCAGATCTACTCTTGGATAAGATCCAGCTCCATCCTCTCATTTTCTTCTCTTCACCCACATTCGACCCCCCTTCCCTTTTTTTTTCCCTCTCTCTTTTGCCCGTTTTCCTCCCTCCCTAAACAGCCCTCTCCAATCACACACTCCACGGGGTTTCCAGATTTAGGCAGTGCCTAAGTGCTAACCCTATAGTGTTGACCATCACAAACTCTTCCGTACCCTCAGCTCCTCTTTCTCTTAAGGTATATTCGCATAGCGTTAAAGGACTAAATGTCCCTGAAAAAGACAGCAGCGTCTTGGTAGAAGCACACAGACTTACAGCGTAAGTCCTTTGTCTCCAGGAAACTCATTTTAAGTCAGGTTCGGTCCCACGCTTTTCTAATGAGTGTTTTCCCATAGCTCACCATGCCACATGCCCAGATTCAAAGTCCAAGGGAGTTTCCATCTTGCTTTTAAAAGCTTTTTCCTTTAACATTAAAGGCCAACTAATAGACCCTGAGGGGGAGGTATATATTTCTGAAAGGCTTGTGGAACAGGCCAATAACTTTGCCTAATATATATTGCCCTAATACCAAACAAGTTTCTTTCATGAGAGAGGTCACAACAAAACTCACATTGTTCCAGTCAGGTCTCCTAGTATTGGGAGGGACTTCAACGTCCCCTTGGACCCCCTGGTATACACTTCCACAGGTACATTCTACCTTCCTTTCTCTGCTTTACGCCAAATCAAATTCCGATTGACTTCCCTTTCTTTATATGACATCTGGAGAACCTTTATCCCTGTCACGGTCTCTACTGCGCCCTGCAGACGGCCAGGTGTGGTCACGCCCCAAGTGGCTCAAGGAGATATTGAACTCATGTCTACCTGTTTAGTGCTCCTGTTGCTTTGCCTCTGAGCCACTCCTCAGTTTCTTAATTTTGCCTGCTTTCCAGCCAAGCCTAGTTCTGTAGGATATACTGAGGGCTTTTCTCTGGATCTTTCCTTGCAATCAGTACCTGTCACTCCTGGATCAGCTGAGGCAGGTTACCTAATCAGCTGGGTATAAAACACTGCCTCACACTGAGGGCTTTGTTAATTCATTGTCACCTGTTTTGCCTAAGGTTCCAGTATTCCTGTGTTCCAGTTACAGCATTCCAAGACTGACTCCGGCTTCTGTCCCTGGCTCTGCTTATCGTTTATTCTGACTTCTGGAATCCCTGACTACGGCTTTACTTCGACTATTCTTTGGCAAATTCTTGTCAAGCCCCCATGCACAGATTCACAGCCCAGGTAGCTTATCTCTTTGTTACTGTGGGCTGTGTTTATTTGAAAGGGTGAGCGTACATCTCTGCATCATGGACTCCAACCTAGGTAAGCCCTTACAATCCCAAAGACCGCGACTACACTTTTTTCTCTGCTCCACATAACCGGTATTCAAGACTAGATTATCTCCTAATACCCCAATCAGACTTGATTTACCTCCATAATGCTACCATCGAGAGTATGGTATTGTCAGACCATCACCCTATCACCATTACCCTGATATGTCTGGAAACAGTCACTTCCACCAAGTTGTGGAGATTGAATGCGACTCTTCTGCTGGATCCAGGCGATTTAGCTAGTTTAAAACAAGGGATCCAGGACTTTTTTCTCCACAATGATACTCCTGATGTTTCTGCCATGACACAATGGGAGGTGCACAAGTGTGTTATTAGAGGTCAGTTGCTGGGCATATCAGCGAAGAAGAAAAAAGAACATCAAGCATTGGTATTGGAGCTATCCAATTTTACTGGACGAATTGTTCAAGCAAGCAAGGCGCTGTAATATCTTGTATCAAAAACTGTTCTATGAACAGGGAAACAAACCCAGTAGACTGTTGGCCAGGGCTTTTCAGCAACGTAAGATAGTTTCCACGATCCACCATATTGTAGACAGGGCAGGATCCATTCTAAGAATGAAGACATTGCCCGAAAGTTCCAACACTTTTACAGTAAATTATACAATCTCCAGTCTGGAAACCTGGATTCTGCCTCCTCTACCAAGCGTTCTATGCTAATCCAAGACTTTCTAAATCACTTTAGCCCTTCTGCCTTGTCAGTTGCTGACTCCCAGGCGATGGAGACTCTCTTGTCATTGGAGGAATTTGTGGAGGCACTGAAAGCCACCAAACCAGGCAAGAGTCCAGGCCCAGACGCAGTGGTGGTGCGTCCATAAGGGTGCACAGGCACCGCCCCCTCTCTCCTGCCACCCTCTCTAGCACCAATAGATAGATTCATGCATTGCTATCTATGCCTACTGCATATCTATGGCCGCCGCTGCCAACCCCATATTCAGGCGTCCTGCCCCTTTTTCGGGTGCCTGAATTACAGCGGCGGTGGGGATGTTTTGAAGCTCCTGGTTAGAGCCATTGGCTCTAATAGGCATCAAAAAAGGTGAAAGAGGTGACCTGCGAGCACCATGCTGGGCACTCGCAGGTCACTCAGTTGTGTTAGAAAAGCTTTTCTAACACTAAACCTCCTCTCTGCCAATTAGGTGCTTGGATCTGTTACTCATGACCTGATAGGCATCCAATCACAGCGCCTGTTGTTTCAGCCAATCAGGCATCCAATCATAGCAGAGGACAGGAAGAGAGGACAGGAGAAGACATCAAGGAGCATCAAGGAGCTGTCCCTCAGGGTAAGTGAAGACAGCGGGCGAGGGGGGCACACTGGCAGCATTTGATATGGCACACTGGCAGCATTTGATGGGGCACAGTGAGAGCATTTGATGGGGCACAGTGGGAGCATTTTATGGGCACAGTGGCTGCGTTTAATGGGCACAGTGGCTGCGTTTGATGGGCACAGTGGTTCCGTTTGATGGGCACAGTGGCGGCAATTGATGGGCACAATGGCTGCATTTGATGGCACAGTGGCTGCGTTTGATGGGCACAGTAGCGGCAATTGATGGGCACAGTGGCTGCGTTTGATGGGCACAGTGGCTGCGTTTGAGGGCACAGTGGCTGCGTTTGAGGGCACAGTGGCTGCATTTGAGGGCACAGTGGTTGCGTTTGATGGTACAGCGGCTGCGTTTGATGGTACAGTGGTGGCGATTGATGGGCACGGTGCTTGCATTTGATGGCAGAGTGGCTGCTTTTGATGGGCACAGTGGTGGTGTTTGGTACAGTGGTGGCAATTGATGGGCACAGTGGCTGCGATTGATGGTACAGTGGCTGCAATTGAAGTTTTTTTTCAGTTTGTTTGCGCCCCCCCAAAAATTTTGAGCACCAGCTGCCACTGCCCAGACGACTTCACGGCCCTATATTATAAGAGCTTTTCAGACCTTCTAGCACCAGGCTTTCTCAGAGCTTTTAATTTACTTTTCACCAGTTCCTGCACATCAGAGAGGAAGCTTATTTTACAGTAATCCCCTCAGGAAGGGAAATACCCCACTAATGTAGCCAACTACCATGCGTTCTCCCTTCTAAACATAGATGTGAAGCTTTTTTCCAAAATATTGGCAACCCATTTGTCCTACCACGTGCTAGTCTGGGTTGGCCTGGAGCAGGTGGGGTTTGTCCCTGGTAGAGAGGCCAGGGACAACACGATCAAAGAGTTAAACTTACATCACTGACTTACATCCTCCCATCAGGAGGGCTTCTTCCTGGCAATGGACACAGAGAAGGTAATCAACAGAGTGGGGTGGGACTATATAGCCACGGTTCTGAGCTCAATAGGGCTTAGGCCTCGTATGCGGGTCTTTATTATGTCACTATATGCCAACCCTAGTGCGAAAGTCAAGGTTAACGGCCACCTGTCGGATTCCTTCTCCATCCATAATAAAACCAGACAGGGAATTCCTCTCTCTCTCTTGCTATATTATTCTCACGCTTGAACCCCTCCTCCGCTGTATTTGGGCCAACCCAGACATTAAGGTCATAAGGATGCACAAACGGGAATTCAAGATTGGGGCCTTTGGGGACGATGTTCTCCTCTTTCTCTCCTCCCCACTAACTTCTTTACCAAACCTTTTGCAAGTCTTTGATCATTTCCAAACACTTTCAAATGTAAAAATCAACTACCGGTAAATATTTTTACCATCTTGGGGATTGAGGGTCCTTTTCTTGGGGTTACCGTTGGGTGGGGAGGTGTCTCCTTGGGGGTGGTGATTGGGGCGGTCGCTCGCCCCAGCAATTTCTTTTGTGTGGGGAGATATTTGGTCATGTCTGGCAGCCCTTCAATATACAAATATATATTTATATATTACTTCACTTTATTTTGTTTTTGTCCAAGATATACATTGTTATACTTTTTCTGACTACTTATTTCTGTATTTAGAATTCAGGACATTAACACAGGTATAACCAACTGTTCCTGAGGAAGCCAATGTTGGCGAAACATGTAGGATCTCAATACCTGTTAACAAGATCTGCCGCCATGCTACAGACTGGGTCTTGCAATATTGCTGCATAAGTTGGTTCTGTATTTTCCCTTCATTGTATGTTCACACCCTTGACGTGTATATCTATTGTATACTCTTTTTAATCTGTTTGTTAATAAAACATTATATTTTTTAATGAACGTGTCAGTATATAGTATTCCAATAATTGTTTGGCACCGCTATAATCCCCTTATTCTCCTCCTACCATTTGTAACTATACTAAATCATTCGCATTGAATATCTCCTTACCCTTATGCCGCGTACACACGGTCGGACTTTTCGGCTACAAAAGTCCGACAGCCCGTCCGACAGACTTTCAAAAGACATTCGACTGACTTTTGGCGGACTTGCAGCGGACTTGCAGCGGACTTTCTAACGAACGGACTTAACTACATACGATCACACAAAATTCCGATGGATTCGTACGTGATGATGTATACCGGACTAAAATAAGGAAGTTGATAGCCAGTAGCCAATAGCTGCCCTAGCGTCGGTTTTTGTCCATTGGACTAGCATAGGGAAAAGTGGGACTTTAAATGAGGTGTGCAAAGAAGGCCAGAGGATCAATCACCATGTAACAAACCATTTATTGATAAACAATAGCCTAGTGGCACAGTATTATTCCAAAATGTGCATCATACAGTCAGGTGTTGTACATATATATACATCCTTATATATACACATGGTAAATAAAAATGACAAAACCCAAATGATGCCGGGCAAGAGATGATTAAAAAGTTGTAACATCCATAAAATGCACACAATTACAGTATTGATATAAGGGAACCTATAGATGTGTAACCCCGATAAAAAACATGTTGATGTGGTGCATATAGTAAGCCCGACGCGTTTCGTGTATCAAACACTCTTCAGGGGAAATTAAGCACCCACATCTAAAGACAAAAAATAAAATAGAATAATATAAAAAAAAAAATAAAAAAGTCCAATAAGTAAAAATTGATGGTGCATAAGGAAAAAGAGATATGCATATAGGGGAGGCAAAAAGCCATACTTCCCCAATGTATACTCACTTGGCCGAGGAGTGCAAACTCCATGGGTTCCACATTCACAGGCCACCAACTGAGTCAGGTCCGGGAGCTGAGGGAGGAGCACTCAGACAGGGGGAGAGAGAGGGCGCCAAGCGCACACAGAGGTTCCCCATAGAGAAGTATGTCCACACTGGTATGTGAGGGGGGGAAAGCAGGTCTGTAGTAAAAATAAAAATGATGTGTGTAAGGTATGCTCCTAGGTTAATCAGAGCCCCCAATCACAAAATAAATGTGGTAAGACGTATAAACATGTAATAACCCCCTTACCTATGGATAGTGAATGCTGGTCATCTGTGTCCTGCCCAGTGATGGACATGCTGCCTGAAGGTGGACTAGCAAGAAATGGGGGCCCCTTATGTGCACCCAGCCACTCCCCCCTCCTCCCCAAGGCCGGGAAACTCCCCCCAGCGTCACTCGGTGCAGACACCAGGCGAACCGAGGCCACCCCCAGCGCAGCGGCACTAGCCGCCCACAGCTGCTGGGGACGCCGCCGTCCACGTGTCCGCACAGGAAGAAAACACAACGCCGACAGCGGGACCAACGTCACGTGTACGGCGTGGAGGAGTGACGCCGACGCAGGGAGGGGGATCCGCCCCGATCCCCCGTCACCCACAAGGATGACGAGGAGAGGAGGGGAAGGGGGAGGGACCCCACCATGCGTCGCAGCTCCCGGACACCGAGACAGGAGGGTAACCATGGAAACGTGGACTCCCTGTCGGAGGCGCACTGCAAAACCGCAACAAATGGGGAAAAATGTAAATAAAAAGTAAAAAATGAATTACTGGATGAAAGGATGCATGTACACAAACAGATGCATAAAAAAGGACATGTGTCATACTAGACAACCCCCAATAGGAGGCCAACGATTCAGGGCAAGTGTCCTGTGGACTGGTGTCCATTATGGTGAGATAACCCAGAGGCCTCAATGCACACCTCCATCCCTAATCGAGTTTAAAGGAGCGAGGTTGGGACTTTAAATGAGACGTGGGTCTCCATCCCTGTGCATACTGGAAACGGGAAAAGTGGGACTTTAAATGAGGTGTGCAAAGAAGGCCAGAGGATCAATCACCATGTAACAAACCATTTATTGATAAACAATAGCCTAGTGGCACAGTATTATTCCAAAATGTGCATCATACAGTCAGGTGTTGTACATATATATACATCCTTATATATACACATGGTAAATAAAAATGACAAAACCCAAATGATGCCGGGCAAGAGATGATTAAAAAGTTGTAACATCCATAAAATGCACACAATTACAGTATTGATATAAGGGAACCTATAGATGTGTAACCCCGATAAAAAACATGTTGATGTGGTGCATATAGTAAGCCCGACGCGTTTCGTGTATCAAACACTCTTCAGGGGCAATTAAGCACCCACATCTAAAGACAAAAAATAAAATAGAATAATATAAAAAAAAAAAAATAAAAAAGTCCAATAAGTAAAAATTGATGGTGCATAAGGAAAAAGAGATATGCATATAGGGGAGGCAAAAAGCCATACTTCCCCAATGTATACTCACTTGGCCGAGGAGTGCAAACTCCATGGGTTCCACATTCACAGGCCACCAACTGAGTCAGGTCCGGGAGCTGAGGGAGGAGCACTCAGACAGGGGGAGAGAGAGGGCGCCAAGCGCACACAGAGGTTCCCCATAGAGAAGTATGTCCACACTGGTATGTGAGGGGGGGAAAGCAGGTCTGTAGTAAAAATAAAAATGATGTGTGTAAGGTATGCTCCTAGGTTAATCAGAGCCCCCAATCACAAAATAAATGTGGTAAGTAGGGATGAGCTTCGAGTTCGAGTCGAACTCATGTTCGACTCGAACATTGGCTGTTCGCAAGTTCACCGAACAGCGAACAATTTGGGGTGTTCGCGGCAAATTCGAATGCCGCGGAACACCCTTTAAAAGTCTATGGGAGAAATCAAAAGTGCTAATTTTAAAGGCTAATATGCAAGTTATTGTCATAAAAAGTGTTTGGGGACCTGGGTCCTGCCCCAGGGGACATGGATCAATGCAAAAAAAAGTTTTAAAAACGGCCGTTTTTTCAGGAGCAGTGATTTTAATAATACTTAAAGTCAATCAATAAAAGTGTAATATCCCTTTAAATTTCGTACCTGGGGGGTGTCTATGGTATGCCTGTAAAGGGGCGCATGTTTCCTGTGTTTAGAACAGTCTGACAGCAAAATGACATTTTGAAGGAAAAAACTCATTTAAAACTACCCGCGGCTATTGCATTGCCGACAATACACATAGAAGTTCATTGATAAAAACGGCATGGGAATTCCCCAAAGGGGAACCCCGAACCAAAATTAAAAAAAAAAAATGACGTGGGGGTCCCCCTAAATTCCATACCAGGCCCTTCAGGTCTGGTATGGATATTAAGGGGAACCCCGGCCAAAATTAAAAAAAAAAAATGACGTGGGGTTCCCCCTAAATTCCATACCAGACCCTTCAGGTCTGGTATGGATTTTAAGGGGAACCCCGCGCCAAAAAAAAAAAAAAAAACGGCGTGGGGTCCCCCCAAAAATCCATACCAGACCCTTATCCGAGCACGCAACCTGGCAGGCCGCAGGAAAAGAGGGGGGGACAAGAGTGCGGCCCCCCCTCCCTCCTGAACCGTACCAGGCCACATGCCCTCAACATTGGGAGGGTGCTTTGGGGTAGCCCCCCAAAACACCTTGTCCCCATGTTGATGAGGACAAGGGCCTCATCCCCACAACCCTGGCCGGTGGTTGTGGGGGTCTGCGGGCGGGGGGCTTATCGGAATCTGGAAGCCCCCTTTAACAAGGTGACCCCCAGATCCCGGCCCCCCCCCTGTGTGAAATGGTAAGGGGGTACATAAGTACCCCTACCATTTCACGAAAAAAGTGTCAAAAATGTTAAAAATGACAAGAGACAGTTTTTGACAATTCCTTTATTTAAATGCTTCTTCTTTCTTCTATCTTCCTTCATCTTCTGGTTCTTCTGGCTCTTCTGGTTCTTCTGGTTCTTCCTCCGGCGTTCTCGTCCAGCATCTCCTCCGCGGCGTCTTCTGTCTTCTTCTCCTCGGGCCGCTCCGCACCCATGGCATGGGGGGGAGGCTCCCGCTCTTCTCTTCTTCTCTTCTTCTTTTCTTCTTTTCTTCTTGTCTTCTCTTCTTCTCTTCTTCTTCATTTTCTTCTCCGGGCCGCTCCGCAATCCATGCTGGCATGGAGGGAGGCTCCCGCTGTGTGACGGCGCTCCTCGTCTGACAGTTCTTAAATAACGGGGGGGGCGGGGCCACCCGGTGACCCCGCCCCCCTCTGACGCACGGTGACTTGACGGGACTTCCCTGTGGCATTCCCCGTGACGTCACAGGGAAGTCCCGTCAAGTCACCGTGCGTCAGAGGGGGGCGGGGTCACCGGGTGGCCCCGCCCCCCCCGTTATTTAAGAACTGTCAGACGAGGAGCGCCGTCACACAGCGGGAGCCTCCCTCCATGCCAGCATGGATTGCGGAGCGGCCCGGAGAAGAAAATGAAGAAGAAGAGAAGAAGCGAAGAAAAGAAGAAAAGAAGAAAAGAAGAAGAGAAGAAGAGAAGAGCGGGAGCCTCCCCCCCATGCCATGGGTGCGGAGCGGCCCGAGGAGAAGAAGACAGAAGACGCCGCGGAGGAGATGCTGGACGAGAACGCCGGAGGAAGAACCAGAAGAACCAGAAGAGCCAGAAGAATCAGAAGATGAAGGAAGATAGAAGAAAGAAGAAGCATTTAAATAAAGGAATTGTCAAAAACTGTCTCTTGTCATTTTTAACATTTTTGACACTTTTTTCGTGAAATGGTAGGGGTACTTATGTACCCCCTTACCATTTCACACAGGGGGGGGGCCGGGATCTGGGGGTCACCTTGTTAAAGGGGGCTTCCAGATTCCGATAAGCCCCCCGCCCGCAGACCCCCACAACCACCGGCCAGGGTTGTGGGGATGAGGCCCTTGTCCTCATCAACATGGGGACAAGGTGTTTTGGGGGGCTACCCCAAAGCACCCTCCCAATGTTGAGGGCATGTGGCCTGGTACGGTTCAGGAGGGAGGGGGGGCCGCACTCTTGTCCCCCCCTCTTTTCCTGCGGCCTGCCAGGTTGCGTGCTCGGATAAGGGTCTGGTATGGATTTTTGGGGGGACCCCACGCCGTTTTTTTTTTTTTTTTTGGCGCGGGGTTCCCCTTAAAATCCATACCAGACCTGAAGGGTCTGGTATGGAATTTAGGGGGAACCCCACGTCATTTTTTTTTTTAAATTTTGGCCGGGGTTCCCCTTAATATCCATATCAGACCTGAAGGGCCTGGTATGGAATTTAGGGGGACCCCCACGTCATTTTTTTTTTTTAATTTTGGTTCGGGGTTCCCCTTTGGGGAATTCCCATGCCGTTTTTATCAATGAACTTCTATGTGTATTGTCGGCAATGCAATAGCCGCGGGTAGTTTTAAATGAGTTTTTTCCTTCAAAATGTCATTTTGCTGTCAGACTGTTCTAAACACAGGAAACATGCGCCCCTTTACAGGCACACTATAGACACCCCCCAGGTACGAAATTTAAAGGGATATTACACTTTTATTGTTTGACTTTAAGCATTATTAAAATCACTGCTCCTGAAAAAACGGCCGTTTTTAAAACTTTTTTTTGCATTGATCCATGTCCCCTGGGGCAGGACCCAGGTCCCCAAACACTTTTTATGACAATAACTTGCATATAAGCCTTGAAAATTAGCACTTTTGATTATTCATGTTCGTGTCCCATAGACTTTAACGGTGTTCGCATGTTCGAACAAACTTTTTTCCTGTTCGCATGTTCTGGTGCGAACCGAACAGGGGGGTGTTCGGCTCATCCCTAGTGGTAAGACGTATAAACATGTAATAACCCCCTTACCTATGGATAGTGAATGCTGGTCATCTGTGTCCTGCCCAGTGATGGACATGCTGCCTGAAGGTGGACTAGCAAGAAATGGGGGCCCCTTATGTGCACCCAGCCACTCCCCCCTCCTCCCCAAGGCCGGGAAACTCCCCCCAGCCTCACTCGGTGCAGACACCAGGCGAACCGAGGCCACCCCCAGCGCAGCGGCACTAGCCGCCCACAGCTGCTGGGGACGCTGCCGTCCACGTGTCCGCACAGGAAGAAAACACAACGCCGACAGCGGGACCAACGTCACGTGTACGGCGTGGAGGAGTGACGCCGACGCAGGGAGGGGGATCCGCCCCGATCCCCCGTCACCCACAAGGATGACGAGGAGAGGAGGGGAAGGGGGAGGGACCCCACCATGCGTCGCAACTCCCGGACACCGAGACAGGAGGGTAACCATGGAAACGTGGACTCCCTGTCGGAGGCGCACTGCAAAACCGCAACAAATGGGGAAAAATGTAAATAAAAAGTAAAAAATGAATTACTGGATGAAAGGATGCATGTACACAAACAGATGCATAAAAAAGGACATGTGTCATACTAGACAACCCCCAATAGGAGGCCAACGATTCAGGGCAAGTGTCCTGTGGACTGGTGTCCATTATGGTGAGATAACCCAGAGGCCTCAATGCACACCTCCATCCCTAATCTGACTGTATGATGCACATTTTGGAATAATACTGTGCCACTAGGCTATTGTTTATCAATAAATGGTTTGTTACATGGTGATTGATCCTCTGGCCTTCTTTGCACACCTCATTTAAAGTCCCACTTTTCCCGTTTCCAGTATGCACAGGGATGGAGACCCACGTCTCATTTAAAGTCCCAACCTCGCTCCTTTAAACTCGATTAGGGATGGAGGTGTGCATTGAGGCCTCTGGGTTATCTCACCATAATGGACACCAGTCCACAGGACACTTGCCCTGAATCGTTGGCCTCCTATTGGGGGTTGTCTAGTATGACACATGTCCTTTTTTATGCATCTGTTTGTGTACATGCATCCTTTCATCCAGTAATTCATTTTTTACTTTTTATTTACATTTTTCCCCATTTGTTGCGGTTTTGCAGTGCGCCTCCGACAGGGAGTCCACGTTTCCATGGTTACCCTCCTGTCTCGGTGTCCGGGAGCTGCGACGCATGGTGGGGTCCCTCCCCCTTCCCCTCCTCTCCTCGTCATCCTTGTGGGTGACGGGGGATCGGGGCGGATCCCCCTCCCTGCGTCGGCGTCACTCCTCCACGCCGTACACGTGACATTGGTCCCGCTGTCGGCGTTGTGTTTTCTTCCTGTGCGGACACGTGGACGGCGGCGTCCCCAGCAGCTGTGGGCGGCTAGTGCCGCTGCGCTGGGGGTGGCCTCGGTTCGCCTGGTGTCTGCACCGAGTGACGCTGGGGGGAGTTTCCCGGCCTTGGGGAGGAGGGGGGAGTGGCTGGGTGCACATAAGGGGCCCCCATTTCTTGCTAGTCCACCTTCAGGCAGCATGTCCATCACTGGGCAGGACACAGATGACCAGCATTCACTATCCATAGGTAAGGGGGTTATTACATGTTTATACGTCTTACCACATTTATTTTGTGATTGGGGGCTCTGATTAACCTAGGAGCATACCTTACACACATCATTTTTATTTTTACTACAGACCTGCTTTCCCCCCCTCACATACCAGTGTGGACATACTTCTCTATGGGGAACCTCTGTGTGCGCTTGGCGCCCTCTCTCTCCCCCTGTCTGAGTGCTCCTCCCTCAGCTCCCGGACCTGACTCAGTTGGTGGCCTGTGAATGTGGAACCCATGGAGTTTGCACTCCTCGGCCAAGTGAGTATACATTGGGGAAGTATGGCTTTTTGCCTCCCCTATATGCATATCTCTTTTTCCTTATGCACCATCAATTTTTACTTATTGGACTTTTTTATTTTTTTTTTTTTATATTATTCTATTTTATTTTTTGTCTTTAGATGTGGGTGCTTAATTGCCCCTGAAGAGTGTTTGATACACGAAACGCGTCGGGCTTACTATATGCACCACATCAACATGTTTTTTATCGGGGTTACACATCTATAGGTTCCCTTATATCAATACTGTAATTGTGTGCATTTTATGGATGTTACAACTTTTTAATCATCTCTTGCCCGGCATCATTTGGGTTTTGTCATTTTTATTTACCATGTGTATATATAAGGATGTATATATATGTACAACACCTGACTGTATGATGCACATTTTGGAATAATACTGTGCCACTAGGCTATTGTTTATCAATAAATGGTTTGTTACATGGTGATTGATCCTCTGGCCTTCTTTGCACACCTCATTTAAAGTCCCACTTTTCCCGTTTCCAGTATGCACAGGGATGGAGACCCACGTCTCATTTAAAGTCCCAACCTCGCTCCTTTAAACTCGATTAGGGATGGAGGTGTGCATTGAGGCCTCTGGGTTATCTCACCATAATGGACACCAGTCCACAGGACACTTGCCCTGAATCGTTGGCCTCCTATTGGGGGTTGTCTAGTATGACACATGTCCTTTTTTATGCATCTGTTTGTGTACATGCATCCTTTCATCCAGTAATTCATTTTTTACTTTTTATTTACATTTTTCCCCATTTGTTGCGGTTTTGCAGTGCGCCTCCGACAGGGAGTCCACGTTTCCATGGTTACCCTCCTGTCTCGGTGTCCGGGAGCTGCGACGCATGGTGGGGTCCCTCCCCCTTCCCCTCCTCTCCTCGTCATCCTTGTGGGTGACGGGGGATCGGGGCGGATCCCCCTCCCTGCGTCGGCGTCACTCCTCCACGCCGTACACATGACGTTGGTCCCGCTGTCGGCGTTGTGTTTTCTTCCTGTGCGGACACGTGGACGGCGGCGTCCCCAGCAGCTGTGGGCGGCTAGTGCCGCTGCGCTGGGGGTGGCCTCGGTTCGCCTGGTGTCTGCACCGAGTGACGCTGGGGGGAGTTTCCCGGCCTTGGGGAGGAGGGGGGAGTGGCTGGGTGCACATAAGGGGCCCCCATTTCTTGCTAGTCCACCTTCAGGCAGCATGTCCATCACTGGGCAGGACACAGATGACCAGCATTCACTATCCATAGGTAAGGGGGTTATTACATGTTTATACGTCTTACCACATTTATTTTGTGATTGGGGGCTCTGATTAACCTAGGAGCATACCTTACACACATCATTTTTATTTTTACTACAGACCTGCTTTCCCCCCCTCACATACCAGTGTGGACATACTTCTCTATGGGGAACCTCTGTGTGCGCCTGGCGCCCTCTCTCTCCCCCTGTCTGAGTGCTCCTCCCTCAGCTCCCGGACCTGACTCAGTTGGTGGCCTGTGAATGTGGAACCCATGGAGTTTGCACTCCTCGGCCAAGTGAGTATACATTGGGGAAGTATGGCTTTTTGCCTCCCCTATATGCATATCTCTTTTTCCTTATGCACCATCAATTTTTACTTATTGGACTTTTTTATTTTTTTTTTATATTATTCTATTTTATTTTTTGTCTTTAGATGTGGGTGCTTAATTGCCCCTGAAGAGTGTTTGATACACGAAACGCGTCGGGCTTACTATATGCACCACATCAACATGTTTTTTATCGGGGTTACACATCTATAGGTTCCCTTATATCAATACTGTAATTGTGTGCATTTTATGGATGTTACAACTTTTTAATCATCTCTTGCCCGGCATCATTTGGGTTTTGTCATTTTTATTTACCATGTGTATATATAAGGATGTATATATATATGTACAACACCTGACTGTATGATGCACATTTTGGAATAATACTGTGTCACTAGGCTATTGTTTATCAATAAATGGTTTGTTACATGGTGATTGATCCTCTGGCCTTCTTTGCACACCTCATTTAAAGTCCCACTTTTCCCGTTTCCAGTATGCACAGGGATGGAGACCCACGTCTCATTTAAAGTCCCAACCTCGCTCCTTTAAATTGGACTAGCATACAGACAAGCAGATTTTTGGGTCCAGCGGAGTTACGACGTAAAGATTTGAAGCAAGTTCCAAATCTAAAGTCTGTCAGATTTGCGACTGAAAAAGTCTGCTAAAGGTTCGGTGGAGCCCACACACGGTTGGATTGTCCACCAGATTTGGTCCGTCGGCGTCCGTCAGGCCAGTCCGGTCGAAAAGTCCGACCGTGTGTACGCGGCATTAGATTTGGTCAACCAATGCCAACTTAACTTCCCATTTCAGTGGAAAGTGGATGCCATTCACAACCTAGGTATCCAACTGCCCACTGATCTTTCAGAGTTGTACAGTTGAAACTTTCTAACTGAATTACTGAAGATGAGGCACGATATCCAGACATGGGACAAATCCACTATCTCCTGGTTTGGGCAATTATCCATTTTTAAAATGACAATTCTTCTATGCCTGCTATATAAAATCCAAACCATACCAATACGTTTGCCACACTCCTTCTTTGGCCTGTACAAGTCCATATGTCGAAACCTTTCTTTGGCACAATAAACCTGCAAGAATAAGTTGGACAAAGCTAGTGCTGCCGAAATCCAGTGGAGGCATCAGCCTCCCTGATATACAGCGCTACTACTGGGCGGTTCATCTAGCGAATATCATTGACTGGAAAGTGCATAGCCGATGTAAAGTTTGGGTGTACCTGGAGATTCTGGTCTCAAATTCTGAATTACGCTATCTCCCTTGGATTTCCATGGAACATCTGTCTTCCTCAGCTTTGACACATCCCATAATCGGACCCACTCTTCTAGCCTTTAGTAGGGCTTATTCCACGCACGTGGTTTACGCTAAATTTTGCCCCATCACCCCAGTCCAGAACAACCCGGATTTTCCCCCGGGCCTAGCCAGAGCCTTTGTGAAGATGGAAAAACGCGGAGATGCAGGGCAAACACTTTTTCCGTAGAGGCCGCTTCTTACGCCAAACCAAACTTGCAGATCTCTCCAATATGGGTTTGTTTCCGCTTTGGCCCTATATCCATCTCAAACACTTTTTAGATGACCCGACACACAGAGAAGGCTTTACCATGACCCCTACAGTACTGGACTCACTATGCTCTACCTCAACCCCTCAGAAACATGTTATCTCTGTGCTTTACGCCTCACTGTTTGGGAAAACACCAACAATCTTACGATCTGAACATGCCTACTGGGAGTCTGCACTGGGAACAGAGATAGATGAGGGAGGTTGGGACCGTATCAATCTCTATCTTCACAAAGGTTCCTTAAATGTTTCAATACAGGAAAATGGCTATAAACTGAGAACACGCTGTTACAGAACACCAGACATTATACATACAGTGGTGACGGAAAGTATTCAGACCCCCTTAAATTTTTCACGCTTTGTTATATTGCAGCCATTTGCTAAAATCATTTAAGTTCATTTTTTTTCCTTATTAATGTACACACAGCACCCCATATTGACAGAAAAACACAGAATTGTTGACATTTTTGCAGATTTATTAAAAAAGAAATCTGTATTCAGACCCTTTGCTCAGTATTTAGTAGAAGCACCCTTTTTATCTAATACAGCCATGAGTCTTTTTGGGAAAGATGCAACAAGTTTTTCACACCTGAATTTGGGGATCCTCTGCCATTCCTCCTTGCAGATCCTCTCCAGTTCTGTCAGGCTGGATGGTAAACGTTGGTGGACAGCCATTTTTAGGTCTCTTCAGAGATGCTCAATTGGGTTTAAGTCAGGGCCCTGGCTGGGCCATTCAAGAACAGTCATTGAGTTGTTGTGAAGCCACTCCTTCATTATTTTAGCTGTGTGCTTAGGGTCATTGTCTTGTTGGAAGGGAAACTTTCAGCCCAGTCTGAGGTCCTGAGCACTCTGAAGAAGGTTTTCATCCAGGATATCCCTGTACTTGGCTGCATTCATCTTTTCCTTAATTGCAACCAGTTGTCCTGTCCCTGCAGCTGAAAAATACCCCCACAGCATGATGCTGCCACCACCATGCTTCACTGTTGGGACTGTATTGGACAGGTGATGAGCAGTGCCTTGTTTTCTCCACACATACTGCTTAGAATTTAGGCCAAAAAGTTCTATCTTGGTCTCATCAGACCAGAGAATCTTATTTCTCACCATCTTGGAGTCCTTCATGCTGGCTTTCGTGTGTCTTGCACTGAGGAGAGGCTTCCGTCAGGCCACTCTGCCATAAAGCCCTGACTGGTGGAGGGCTGCAGTGATAATTGACTTTCTACAACTTTCTCCCATCTCCCGACTGCATCTCTGGAGCTCAGCCACAGTGATCTTTGGGTTCTTCTTTACCTCTCTCACCAAGGCTCTTCTCCCCCGATAGCTCAGACGGCCAGCTCTAGGAAGGGTTCTGGTTGTCCCAAATGTCTTCCATTTAAGGATTATGGAGGCCACTGTGCTCTTAGGAACCTTAAGTGCAGCAGAAATTTTTTGTAACCTTGACCAGATCTGTGCCTTGCCACAATTCTGTCTCTGAGCTCTTCAGGCAGTTCCTTTGACCTCATGATTCTCATTTGCACTGACATGTATTGTGAGCTGTAAGGTCTTATATAGACAGGTGTTTGGCTTTCCTAATCAAGTCCAATCAGTATAATCAAAAACACAGCTGGACTCAAATGAAGGTGTAGAACCATCTCAAGGATGATCAGAAGAAATGGACAGCAGTTAAATATATGAGTGTCACAGCAAAGGGTCTGAATACTTAGGACCATTTGATATTTCCATTTTTTCTCTTTTAATAAATCTGCAAAAATGTCAACAATTCTGTGTTTTTCTGTCAATATGGGGTGCTGTGTGTAAGTTATAAACAAATATATACCGCGCTGTCTCAAAAAAAAAAAAAAAAAAAAAAACTAAAGCAGCCAGCACAGCAGTGGATAAAGTTGCAAAAATGACAAATAGGGTGAAATGTGCAGCGCTTATGTGATCATATAAACCATAACAAATAATATTAGTACAGAAAACTTGAATAATAAATGATGTGCTCAAAAATACTCCAAGCAGTCCTCTATTATGACATGTAATGTCTATAAACAGAGTAACTTGGACGTGTGATGTCCAAAAAAGAAAAAAGTCAGTGACAAGCTTCAGTCATGTGTGATGATAATCGTCAACCACATGTGGATATAATATAGTGACAGTCTTTAACTTCAAATATGTATGATGTAATAACAGTTAATAGTGGGTCCACCACCAAAGACACCAGAAGCTGCTTACCAGAGGGATTGAACTCAAATAGGTGTACACCTAGTGAGTCAATCAAGCTTTGTGGTATAATATACCAAGGGGATCAGATGCTCTATCCAGATATGACCTCCAGATGGACCTCCGAACAAGTGTAAGGTATGGATGGACTCAGTAGATATAGGCAGTCAGCCCCATAATTAAAAGAAAGAGGAAGGCATATAGTGTAACTCTGTATGGAAATTTTAATACATAAAAAGCAAAGGAAATACACTCACGTGTTAAGCAGTAAAATCAAGCGCTTGTATAAAAGAAGACAGTGGTCTCAGCATATCCTTCCGACGCGTTTCGACTTAGAAGTCATCATCTGGGGTGCTGGACCACTGTACTGGCTGAGTATTTATAGGTACTGGTTACCCCCATAACAAGTGGCAGCTCCATCTAATTGAAAGTGCAAATTATGGAGATTACTTCCTGGTTCCTCCAAAATGGCGCCCGGGCTTGCATTCCAAGCCTCGTTTTCATGTGTAGAGGAGGATTACTACCTGGTTCTGCCAAAATGGCGCCCGGATAAGAGTTCCAAGCCTCATTTTAACATGTGAAAGAGGATGTGACATCATGTGGAACAGTGACTGGTTTAAACAGCCAAAAACATGGCACCGCTATTTTCGGGGACATATAGGGGCAGATGTGGCTTAAAACGGCACAATGTCCGGTGTATATAACCTACAACATGGCGCAGTTTGTCATAAGGACATGTATATTAATACACTAAGTTACAAGGTATCACCCTCTGGCAGCAAAAATGAAAAACAATATAATACATCCACACATTGCTCTAGCCTGAACATGGGCAGTGGCGTAGCAGCCAGCACTCCCACCCTGCAGCAAAAGGGCTGCCGGTTCAAATCCCGAGATTCCATGTGGGGGGGGTAGAAAAAAATAAATAAAATAATGTAATATATATAAAAAAATATATATGATACTAAGGTGTGACAAATGATGGCACCCCTCAGAAAGGACACGTTATTGGTTGGATCAAGCTGATATTTGTGATAGGGACCAAACCAGTATATATTCAAATATACAATCTAAAATACATGTTATAAGAATTTAATAAAAATACCTTCATAAAAACATTTAAAAATTAAAAAAAAAAAAAAAAAAAAAAAAAAAAAAAAAAAAACCCTCTCATAAAAGACATTCTAATAGGTACCAACTGGACCCTAAAGTACCGGAAATAGAGAAAAGGCATCATGCTTGGTTGATAAAAGCATTGATGTCCCATTCTATGTTCAACCCAAAAGGGGAGTAGGTCTGCAATTGGTGGATCCAATAAGTCTCCAAACGAGAGACTCCCCTTGTCTTAGCTCCTCCCCTCCAAGGAGGTGTATATTTATCTATGACAAGAAATTGAGAACCAGTAGGATCTCGTCTGTGATGCTCTCTATAATGTCGAGGCACATTATGTTTGATGTCACCACTTTTTATTTTAGCGATATGCTCGCTGACTCTAACAGAAAAAGCTCGAATTGTACGGCCCACATACTGCTTCCCACAGGGGCAGGTAATCAGATAAACAACATGTGTGGTAGCACAAGTGCAGAATGTTTTAATGGGATATGTACAATTTGTAGTGTTCGATTTGAACTCGAGGCTTTTACGTCTACCACAGGAATTGTATTGACATACAGTGCATTTTTTGCAGGGAAAATAACCCACTAAGTTGTGAAAAAAAGAAGGTCGTATGGGGGGATTTATGATATTAGGTGCAATTTTTCCCTGCAAAGAAGGCACACCTCTAAAGATGACCTTAGGTTGTTCTGGGAGTATTTCCTTTAAAACACGGTCATTCCTAAGTATATCCCAATGTCTGTAAATGATGTTTTTGATTTCTCTGTGTTGGACTGAAAAAGTGGTGAGCATAGAGCATTTAAAGGAGCTTTCTTGTTCACGAGGAGGTTTTGGTGTCAGCAAAGATTTTCTATCAATTGCAGCCACTCTATTTATTTCTGAGGTTAACGATGTTGGGTCGTACCCCTTTTCTATAAATCTGTCCCTCAGTGTTGATGCTTGAGTGAAATAGTTGTTTACATCTGTGCAATTCCTGCGCAATCTCAGGAACTGACTACGAGGCACGGACTGTAACCAGGATTGGTGGTGACAGCTGTCAACTGGTATAAAGCTATTGCGGTCAGTATTTTTGAAATAAGTTTTAAACTTAAATTGGCGTGAGACCATCTCGATTTCGAGATCCAAAAAGTGAATTTTAAATGAGCTAAATTCATATGTCAACGAAATCCCCCGATCGTTGTCATTTAAAAACACAAAGAAATCCCTGAGGGATTCAGGGGTGCCATCCCATAGGAGGAGGATGTCGTCTATATATCTGGCCCACAGTACCAATGAGGGCCTGTGTTCAGAATAGACGACATCCTCCTCCCATTTTGCCATAAAAAGGTTGGCAAGGCTAGGGGCAAATTTGGCCCCCATAGCCACACCCTTCTGTTGCAAGAAAAACTTTTGGTCAAACCAGAAGTAGTTGTGTTTGGTAGCAAATTGTAATAGCTCAATAATATATTCACTTTGTTTATTGGTAATGGAATGGTCTCTGTTCAGAAAATGTGTGACCGCTTCTATACCTCTGGTATGGGGGATACAGGTGTACAATGATGCCACGTCTGCAGTGGCCATCAGCAGGTCCCCCCCAATCTCCACACTTTCAAGTAGCCTAATGGTATCAGTCGTATCCTTAAGATACGATGGAGTGCCTTTGACCAATGGTTGAAGGTAGAAATCAATATATTTACCGATACGTGATGTTACAGAGTCGATTCCACTTATGATTGGTCGACCCGGAGGGTGAACAGGATCCTTGTGGATCTTGGGCAGATGGTACATGATTGGGATTCTAGGTGCAGTAGGTACTAGGTAAGCCCTTTCTTTTTTATTTAGAATCTGCTCATTAAAACCTTTTAAAACTAGTTGGTCCAGCTCTTTTTTATATTGGGCAGTAGGGTTTCTGGTAAGTTCCCTATATGTGTCCTGGTCGCTTAATATCCTATACATTTCTTGAATGTAGTCCAGTCTGTCCTGCACGACTATGCCTCCGCCCTTATCGGCAGGACGGACTACAATGTCTTTCCTCTCGCACAGTGATTTGAACCCGAGCATTGGAAAGGACTGGTTATATGTCTTTTTGGGAGGAAGCTTGGCTAAATCTTGCAAAACTAGGTCCCTAAAAATGTTAACGGCAGGAGCTGCAGGTACAGGGGGGCTGAATAAAGACGGATTAGACAGCCCTGAATGTACCATGCCTGAAGAAGCAGCTCTTTGAAATTGAGAAGACGTATTAGAAGCTACATAACGTTGGATATTAATCTTCCTAATAAATTTATGGACATCTATAAAGGTGTGAAATTTGTCTAATTTCTTTTGGGGGGCAAATTTTAAACCCTTGTCCAATATCATCATTTCCTGAGTGGTCAATTCCTTAGTGCTTAAATTAAAAACTCCATTGCCTATCATGTCCTTTTTCTTTTTTCTTCTCTGGATTCTCCGCCCCCCTCTAGAACCTCTTTTGGGTCCGAAGACCTTTTTCTTCCCTGTGTGCCCTGACGAAAATCCTGGTTTCCCTTAGGACTTAAATCATATCGATTTTGACTTAATGAAGAACGATTATATTCATTCCTGTTATATGACTGATCCTCTCTATGGGGTGCTGTGTGTACATGAACGAGGAAAAAAAAATGAACTTAAATGATTCTAGCAAATGGCTGCAATATAACAATATATCCTTCTCCGCAGGATGTGGAAACCTTGCAAAAAGACCTGAACAAATTAATGGGGTGGGCGACCACATGGCAAATGAGGTTCAATGTAAAAAAATGTAAAATGATGCATTTGGGTGGCAAAAATATGAATGCAATCTATACACTGGGGGGAGAACCTCTGGGGGAATCTAGGATGGAAAAGGACCTGGGGGTCCTAGTAGATGATAGGCTCAGCAATGGCATGCAATGCCAAGCTGCTGCTAATAAAGCAAACAGAATATTGGCATGCATTAAAAGGGGGATCAACGCAAGAGATAAAATGATAATTCTCCCACTCTACAAGGCTCTGGTCCGGCCGCACCTGGAGTATGCTGTCCAGTTCTGGGAACCAGTCCTCAGGAAGGATGCACCGGAAATGGAGCGAGTACAAAGAAGGGCAACAAAGCTAATAAAGGGTCTGGAGGATCTTAGTTATGAGGAAAGGTTGCAAGCACTGAACTTATTCTCTCTGGAGAAGAGGCGCTTGAGAGGGGATATGATTTCAATTTACAAATACTGTACTAGTGACCCCACAATAGGGATAAAACTTTTTCGCAGAAGAGAGTTTTATAAGACTCGTGGCCACTCATTACAATTAGAAGAAAAGAGGTTTAACCTTAAACTACGTAGAGGGTTCTTTACTGTAAGAGCGGCAAGGATGTGGAATTCCCTTCCACAGGCGGTGGTCTCAGCGGAGAGCATTGATAGCTTCAAGAAACTATTAGATAATCACCCGAATGACCGCAACATACAGTGATATACAATGTAATACTGACACATAATCACACACATGGGTTGGACTTGATGGACTTGTGTCTTTTTTCAACCTCACCTACTATGTAACTATGTAACTATGTAACAAAGAGTGAAAAATTAAAGGGGGTCTGAATACTTTCCATCCCCACTGTAAATTCTCACCCTCCATATCAGAGCAATGCTGGCGATGTAGCGGAGAGACGGGCTCGTTCCTCCATATTTGGTGAAGCTGCTCGTCACTTCAACCCTTCTGGCATGAAGTACATGATGTGATAAGGAAGGTGTCCTCCCTCACACTGTAGTATTCTCTGGCACAGTATCTTCTGGACTTG
Organism: Aquarana catesbeiana; assembly: GCF_042186555.1. Lineage (NCBI taxonomy): Eukaryota > Metazoa > Chordata > Amphibia > Anura > Ranidae > Aquarana > Aquarana catesbeiana. The sequence goes on along the minus strand of NC_133331.1, from coordinate 220,694,525 downwards.
TCTGAGATACCTTAAAAGCGGTACTACAAGTCGGTTGCGATGCACATGGTCAACGCTGCTAAGATGTGCGTACCTGTTCACTGGCGGTCCGCATCTCCACCAACAATGACTGAATTGGTCCGTTGGATTAACCGGATTGCGGAGATGGAGGAGCTGATCTATATCTCATTGGATAAAATCTCTAAATTCCTGCTGCACGGGAAGCCTAGATGACCTTTAGAAATTCCCGGTTATATCAGGAGCTCACAAAAGATGCATCCTGAAGTTGATGAGGGGCCCTATAACCCCAGATCCTGAGGGTCAATCCGGTGTCACGCTAAATTTGAGACACACATTATTGTTCCAATGAATTGAGGTTGGAGAGGGTACTTGATGATAGCCTCACCCCCTTTCCTTCGCTCTCATATGCTCATTCCTTCAGCGGCTTCTTCCCCTCCCTACCTAGCCCCCCTCCCCATTCTTCTTTCTTTTTTGGTGGCCTGGAGAGATGAAGCAGGAGCTCTCTTAGATTCTTATTAGATATTGTACTATTAGATAAAAAATTTTGATGAACCACCTTTATATTTGATGTTTATGATCGAGAGGTTCTGTCAAGGATCACTGAACAAAATGCCTTTGCATTGTTTTTTTTTCTTTTTTCCTTTGCTTTCCTTTTTTTTTTTTTTTTTTTTTTTATGTGGTTGACCCTTGTTTTCTCCGGGTTTGACCCACACTGTTATTGTACTATATGTGAGTATGGAGGATTCATGGACTAGTTTACCTTTGTATTATCTGCAAAACCTTTAATAAAATGTTTATGCAAAAAAAATGTATATGTGTGTGTGTGTGTATGTATGTGTATGTGTATATGTGTGTATGTGTATATGTGTATATATATATATATATATATATATATATATATATATATATATACACCAACTAACAAGTATTACCTGGTCACATGGAAAAAGAGGAAAGTGATAAACCGATGCAGTTTGCTCCCCAGAAGGAACACACAGCATAGATGTTGCCTGGAGATTGGAGATGAGCGGAGTGCAAAGGGCTGAATCACTCCCTTTATAGTGCATATGCAGTGTATGTGGCCAATCACTGCCATACACACTACCCACCGGCAGCAGCTGATGAGGATTTGGGGCCAAGGGGCCGCTGATGGGGCCGCGCGGTGCGGTGTGATGGCACCACACCCGAGCGACAAATAATTGATGTCACAAGTAATGATGCCACGCGGGTGCAGCCCGTGCTTCAAGCTGGTCCCCGAGTGAGAGGTGTGTGGCGCAGCCAAATGGGAGGCGTGACTGCGCCCCGCATCACACTCCCGCTGACGCGCACAGGGGCTATAGCAAAGGCAGGAAGGTAGATGAACAGGGTTGCCAAGCAACACGGCAAGCCACAAAACTAGCCAATGCCAGAAGGGGGAGGGCCCATAGATGAAAAAACTTGCCACAGGGTGCAAAGCACCGAGTTGGCCTGGGCCTTGATTACCACACTGGGCCCTATGCCAAAAGGGGAAGATGATAAAATATCTGAAATGCCACAGAAAATCTGGCTCTTGACTGGTAGTCATGACAAATGTGACCGCTCCCCCGCATCCTCTGAATACCCCTCAACCCCTAGCCTTGAGAGGGTGAGCAACAAAAATGGATGGACTGTCAGTATTCTATAATGATCTGAAATGCTGAACACCTGACAGATACAATTTGAACGTGTTTGAACGTATTAGTGGATAATGCCAACTCGCTGTGGCAATATGCCGCAAAAGCCATCACATAATTTACATCCTCAGGGCAACTGCAAGGGTATGGTGTCAAGAACTTGTGAAATGTCTTCCTACCTGTGGTATATGCCTTCAGTGTATTGCTGGATAAAGAATTATTGGCCAAATTGATCACCTGTGTCCAGAACCTGACTATTCTATAATCAGCAGGGAGTAAGAAGGAACCGGCTTGCCCTCCAGCTCTGCTTCCAGTTGCTGCAAGAAAAATTGATTGAAATTAAGTCGGGATAACACCATTGTGATTCACCACTGATGAATTTTCCCTGGAAATGAAATTTGTATGTCAAACCCAGCCATGTCAACCTGCTCATAAATGACATGATGAGAAGTGACCCAGATCTGCCTTTATTAATAGTTTTGGTGGTGGCCAAAGTATCATTAAAAAATATAACCGGGTCCTGGCTCTAATTGTGACTGCTGCCGCCAATATCAGGTATATTTCAAATAATGCCGATGTCTGAGAAAACTTGGGCATGCAAAATACTTCCAGGGGCCGACGGCTTGCCAGCCACTCTCAGCCAAAAATGGCCACAAAACCGACTGATGCAGCGGTGTTTGAAAATATTCTGGGAGAATTGCTCATTGGTTGTTGAATGAGCATAGAAATATCAATCCAGTCACACCAGAACTGGTCCCACATGATGAGATCGGCTTGTGCGTCAGCTTGTAAGCTAATGACTGAGTCAGAGTCCTAATATAGGGGTAGAAGGGCCAGAAAGCTGGAAACAAAATATCTTCCCTGTGGAATAATCCTCATAGCATGATTCAGCATACCCAAGAGTGACTGTAAGTCTTTCTTGGAACAGACTGGGGACCGGGCAAAAAGATGAATTGTCTGCCGTATCCTGACCAGCTTCTCCCTGGGCAAACTCGCAATCATGAGATTCGAATCGAGTGTAATGGCCAAAAAATTGATGATGTTGGCCGGACCTTCCACCTTATGGGCAGCCAATGGAACTTTGGGCGGGCAACCAGTGTCCTCCAAGAGCAGAAAATCATTGAGATAATCCCCTGACAACCTTTGCAGTTACCCAAGATCCAATGGAGTGCTTAGGCAAAGATGTCAAACAAGCAAGGGCTGCTCTTTGACCCAAATGTTAACTTGGTGGCAAAATAGTATTGTTCTCGCCATCTGATGTTGTGCCATTGCCAAAGGGCAGGCCTGATAGGAAGTAGCTTAAAAGCATCGGCAAGATCCGCTTTGGATAACCAAGTTCCCCTGCCCAATTGCATGATACGCTGGATAGCCGAATCCACAGATGAACATTTCAATGAAAACTCCTCAGAGGGGATCAGGGAATTGAGACTGGGGATGTGAGATGAATGACGTGCAGACAAGTCATAAATTAATCAATATTTATTGGAAAACTTGCCTCAAACCACCCCAATGGGGTTGACCCTCCACATGTCGAATGGTGGTGAAATAAACGGACCAATTACAAAACCTTTAAACACTTCCGCCTCCAGTAATTCACACGTACAAGTGGTCTGGAAAATAATTTTCCAGAAAAAATAAGAATTATAATCGGAAACCTCCAATTCTGACAGCAACAGACTGTACGGAATCGGACTTATCTATATCTTCTCTATCTTCACAGATCAGTACATGTTCCACTATGTCACGAGCACCAAGTGTCCCTCGGAAAAGATCCCTCACAGGCGACAATCCCACCACCAAACACCCTAAAAAAGGCAAACAACATGGTAAAGCACTAAAAACACCACAAACACCAAGGCCGGGTGGACAGACCCCTCATGAGGGTTCCCTCCACCCCACCTTACACAACATCATCCCGAAACTTCTACAACCTAACATACAGACACTTTTATCACAACTCGGTTTTTTAGTACAGGCAACTCCAGAACCCACCAGACAAGGGAATCTGGACACGTTTGTGCAAAAGGCTCTGGTTCCAAGCACGTCTCACAATTAGCTACACCTAATGATGGAGAAAATCCCTATTCTCTCAACATAATTAATTTAACATCTTATCAATTGACTCCAGAGGAGGAACAGGTCCTCCAGTTGGGCTTGGGCTTTTGCCCCTCGGAGTCAATTGACATCTATGAGACAATTAAAGATCTCTACTTATTTGCCAGAAAATTAATTTTCAATTACATTTTTGATCAAGACCGTAGACGCGTTAACCTGGAAAAAGAATTAGCGGAAAAAAACAAAAATTTCACCATAGCCGAGTCCAGAGCACTACGGGATCTTATGTTACTTTTTGACAAAGGAGAGGTAGAGTCGAATGCCCTTGTTGGCACTTCCGACTCCCTCCCCTGTAGTCAAACGGACATTATTACTAATCTCCGACACCCTAACCCCAAGCCTAGCTTAAAAATGAAATCTAGAGCCTTCCCTGATTTAATGACTTGCCCATCTATATGGGCCTTTTTACTTGAGTGTATCCTGTCCCTCAAAAAAGAGCAATATCAAACATTACCCCCTAATTTGACCCAGCAACAGTTTCGGGTGGTCACTAAACTTCAAAAAAATACTGATCTTATCATAAAGCAATCTGACAAGGGTGGTAACTTGGTGCTGATGACCCATCATCAATACCAAACCATGTGTCTCAGGATTCTTTCCAACCCTAATTAGTACTCACCTATTGAGAATACATTCATCCAGCAAACCATTGATGAATTTAGGGGACTCATCGGGGGGGCCTTCTTAGAGGGCCTCATCGATGAGGACACCTATAAATTCATCAATGTACAATTCCCGCGAACCCCGACGTTTTATGCGTTACCCAAAACTCACAAGAACCTCTCTGTACCCCCTGGTCGACCTATCGTTTCAGGCAAAGGTTCATTAACAGAGAATGCGAGTAAACTGGTCGATACTTTTTAACTACCTCACGTATTGAGGTTACCATCCTATTCTAGGGACACTACCGACCTCCTAAAACATATTGAGGGAGTCCAGGTCCCTCCGGACGCCCTCCTCGTGGCTGTTGATGTTGAGGCTTTGTACTCAAGCATCCCCCACTAGCAGGGCATCCGGATGGCTGGCTCCTTCCTCATGGAACAGGACCACCATACCTGGCCTACTAACACCTTTATTCTAAAACTCTTAGAATTTATTCTGACTAAAAATTATTTTTTGTTTATGGATCAATTGTATCTTCAAACCCAAGGCGTTGCAATGGGCACGTCTTGTGCCCCTTCCTACGGCAATTTATTTCTTGGTGGTTGGGAGCAGGCGGTCTTTGGTGATGACCTCATGGAGCCCTTCCTGAACCATGTTTTGGGCTGGTTCAGATTTATTGACGACCTACTGGTCATTTGGACAGGTACAGAGCGACATTTAAAAGCATTCATTGAAATGTTAAACACTGACCATTTCAACCTTCACTTCACTTTCACATATAATACTCAGAGCATCTCTTTTCTAGATGTACAGATTATTAAAAACTCTGCTGGACAATTAACCACAGATTTATACCGCAAACCTACAGCGGGCAACATGCTGTTGCATGCTTCCAGCTCACATCCCCGCCCTCTGATTCGCAGCATCCCTTATGCTCAATATTTGAGACTAAGAAGGAACTGCACAGAGGACGGGGATTTTCATAGACAAGTAAATGCTTTACGCACACGACTTCTGGCTAGAGGCTACAATCGTACAATTCTGAGGAAAGCCTTTAATAAGGCCTTAGCCTTAGATTGACAAACACTACTGTTCGGTCCTCCACGTCCCAAAAAACCCTATATGACTAAAATCATCACCAAATTCTCCACCCATCACCACCAGTTACGTAACATATTATCAAGCCATTGGCACATCTTGACAGACCACCATACACTTAGAAAATACATTAACCACTTGTCGACCGGGCCATAGCCGAAAGACGGCTACAGCGCGGTCGGGTTATCCTGGGTGGACGTCCGTGGGACGTCCTCCCAGAATCCTGTTCTCGGGGGCGCGCACCCGAGAACTTCCGTGACCACCGGGTCCAGAGGACCCGGCGCATCACGGATCACGGTAAATGGCCGCCAATCGCGGACGTTTACCATGTGATCGCTCCGTCAAATGACGGAGCGATCACATGTAAACAAACTGGCATCATGTCATGACGCCGGTTCCTCCCTCCCCTCTGTGTACCGATCGGTACAGTGCGAGGGGAGAGGGGGAGGGATCGGATGGCAGCACCGCTGTGGGATGCATGTGCAGTGCTCACAGCAGTGCTCAGTGACAAATACAGTCACATCCATCCATCCCTCCATGCTCAGCCATCCCTGCAATACTCTGCAATACACGCTGCAATATTACCCTGCAATAATACCCTGCAATTATACTCTGCAATTATACTCTGCAATTATACTCTGCAATATACCCTGCAATATACCCTGCAATATACTCTGCAATATACCCTGCAATATACCCAGCAATACTCTGCAATAACCCGCAATAGTCTGCAATACCCTGCACTACTCTGCAATAGTCCGCAATACCCTGCAATACCCTGCACTACTCTGCAATACCCTGCACTACTCTGCAATACCCCGCAATACCCTGCACTACTCTGCAATACCCTGCACTACTCTGCACTACCCTGCAATACCCTGCACTACTCTGCAATACCCTGCACTACTCTGCAATACTCCGCAATACCCCGCAATACTCCGCAATACCCTGCACTACCCCGCAATACTCCGCAATACCCCGCAATACTCTGCAATACCCCGCAATACCCAGCAATTTTTAACCAGTTCCCGCCCGCCGTCATATGACGTCCTTGACTTTGTGTGGGATATCTGAATGATGCCTGCAGCTACAGGCATCATTCAGATATCAGCTTTTTCAGCCAGCGATTCCCTACACCATAAGAATGATCATAATGGCTGTTCCACTGCTTGATCGCTCTTATAAGAGGTGAGAGGGTACGCCCCCCCTTCCCGCCACCCTCCGGAGCTTCTACCGACTCCGCTACAATCAAAGCCAGGATTGTTTTTTTCTTTTTTTTATTTCAGGCTTCCCAGCCTAGAGGTGAGATGTGGGGTCTTATTGACCCCATATCTCACTGTAAAGAGGACCTGTCATGCCATATTACTATTACAAGGGATGTTTACATTCCTTGTAATAGGAATAAAAGTGATCAAAAAAATTGTTTTTTGGGGGAAAAAAGTGTCTAACTAAAACAAATAAAGTAAAATGAACAATAAAAAAAAAAAAAAAAATTTTAAAACGCCCCTGTCCGTGTGCTCGCATGCAGAAGCGAACGCATACGTAAGTCCCGCCCACATATGAAAACGGTGTTCAAACCACACATGTGAGGTATCACTGCGAACGTTGCAGTGAGAGAAATCATTTTGGCCCTGGACCTCCTCTGTAACTCAAAACATGTAACCAGTAAAAAATTTTAAAGCGTCAACTATGGGGATTTTTAAGTAGCGAAGTTTGGCACTATTCCACGAGCGTGTGCAATTTTGAAGGGTGACATGTTATGTATCTATTTACTCAGCGTAACTTTATCTTTCACATTATGCAAAAACATTGGGCTAACTTTACTATTTTGTTTTTTTTTTAAGCACAAAACAGTTTTTTTTCCAAAAACAACGCGTTCGAAATATTGCTGCGCAAATACCGTGCGAGATAAAAAGTTGCAACAACCGCCATTGTATTCTCTAGGGTCTTTGCTAAAAAAATATATATATATATCATGTTTTGGGGTTCTATGTAATTTTCTAGCAAATAAATGATTATTTTTACATGTAGGAGAGAAATATAAGAATTGGCCTGGGTGCTCCAGAACGCCTGGAGGTGCTCCCTGCATGTTGGGCCTCAAAATGTGGCCACGCTGTGTAAAAGTCTCACACATGTGGTATTGCCATACTCAGGAGGAATAGCAGAATGTGTTTTGGGGTGTAATTTGTGGTATGCATATGCTGTGTGTGAGAAATAACCTTCTAATATGACAATTTTGTGAAAAAAAAAAGTAAAAAAAAATCTTGATTTTGCAAAGAATTGTGGGAAAAAATGACAATTTCAAAAAAACTCACCGTGCATCTTTTCAAATACCTTGGAATGTCTTCTTTCCAAAAAGGGGTCATTTGGGGGGTAATTTTCTGGCATGTTAGGGTCTCAAGGGCCATCAGTACTTCAGGTATGATCAATTTTCAGATATTGGTACCATAGCTTTTGGACTCTCTAACATTCGCAAAGACCAAATAATATACACCAAGTTGTACTTATTTTTACCAAAGATATGTAGCAGTATAAATTTTCCCCAAAATTTACGAAGAAAAATTACTAATTTGCTAAATTTTATAACAGAAACAAATAAAAATTCTTTTTTTTACCAAATTTTCAGTCTTTTTTCTTTTATAGCGCAAAAAATAAAAAACCCAACAGTGATTAAATACCACCAAAAGAAAGCTCTATTTGTGTGAAAAAAAGGACAAAAATGTCATATGGGTACAATGTTGTATGACTGAGTAATTGTCATTCAAAATGTGAGAGCACCGAAAGCTGAAAATTGGTCTGGTTAGGAAGGGGGTTTAAGTGCCCAGTGGTCAAGTGGTTAAACCAACTCCTGATTTGGTCTTTAGGAGGGCCACCTCTTTGAGGGACAGGCTCACTCATAGTCATTATAAAATCCTCCTACCTGGCCTAAAAAAACCCAGAGGTACTTTCAAGTGTGGCAATTGTCCACACTGCCCCTGGATCCAAGAGGGACAACAATTTCTACTCCCAAACGGCAAGATGTTTTTTTCAAAACACTCAGCCGATTGTGGCACACGTGGTGTAATTTATCTTATGACCTGCGCTTGCAGCGCCTTTTATGTGGGAAAGGCGATCGGAGAGCTACGGCAGAGACTGGGTGACCATTTATATGCCTCTACTAATGGCAAGCTGACCACGGTGGGCCACCACATAGGCATTCACCACCACTTTAATCTTGATTATATCAGATTCACTGTTTTAGAAGTTGTCCCTGAGGACCCCAGAGGGGGCAACTGGGATCGCCAAATTTTGAAGCGTGAGTCGCTCTGGATTAGGTGACTCAATGCTCTGACTCCACCTGGTATCAACGAGGCACATTTCTACAAGTATTTTCTTGAATGATTTATTAATTTATCCATCAGTCTCTGCTGTAGCTACCCTTGGACATTTGCTCTATAGGCTATTGTGTATAAAAAAACTTTCCTGCACGCATAGTACTGCATGTCTTTCCCACATTAATTATATCCTTTATGATATGTACATATGTCATCTATATCCCAGTCTCTCTTTTGCATAACCAAGTTTCTCCCATGACTGTGAGGAGTTAATTCTCCCCCATACGGGGCGATCCGCAGTGGGCGGGGCTCCACGGAGCCCAGCTGTTGCTTCTCCAGATTGACGCTGTTGCGTCAATCACTGTGGAGCTGCGCGCTTGCGCGGGATGTTTCCTCACGCATGCGCAACAGAGGGGGATCGGACCCGGAAGAGACGGCAGCTGATGTCCTCAGCGCCATTTAATTTCCGGGTTGGAGGCATTTAAGGCAGCAGTTTCATCTGACTGCCAAGAGAGGCACACACCCAGCAGTCCACTTGCGCCTTTTGAAACCTGTAAGTATTTACCACTTGTCTTTTTTGGGGGGGACATTATGACACTACTATGCACCATCTTCTCTTTCTCCCCTGTCTGAAAGCATCTCTCCCTTTGGTAGAAGTGCTCAGCAAATTAATATAAACCCGAATTTATCTACTTATTACCAGGGGCTTCCTGTGGCATTGCTGTCTGGTCCCCACGGCCACTGGCGTTTCACCACTTATACATTCTGGGTGTGGATAGCCATCAAGTTTGGTATAGGTTTTAACATTACAGCAACAGTGGGTATATCTTTTTGATAAAAAAAACCCGCTCTTTCAAGCCTTTTTACTGATACTATTCTGGTCAGGTGGCGGGTCCTTCTCCTCCCCTTGGCTTCTTCCCTAGGTCTATTCCTCTTTACCCTTTCTTCCCCTTCTATCTCCCTTTCTTCCCCTTTTCCCTTTTCCCTTCCCCCTCCTCCTTCTGTCCTCTCCCCTTGTCCCCTTTCGTCCCCCCCCCCTTTTCCTCCCCCTCTCTTCCTTTTCCCCCCTTCTCTTTTCTCCTTTCCTTTATTCTCCTTTTATTCCCTTTTTCCTTCCCTCAATCCTTTTCCCTGTTCCTCTTTTTTCCCCCCTCTCCCCCCCCACCCTCTCACTTTTCCTTTCCCCTTCCCTCCCTTCTTCCTTCCTCCCTCTCCCTCCCTTTCCTCCACCACTCTCTACCGTGACCTTACACACCCGGGTGGTTCTCTTATTCAATAGAACCCTAGTTTATTATTATTTATACTTCATTTTCTATTTTTCCACAATAGTACCACCTTAAGTGCCCCCCTGGCCCGCCCCCGGGGGAACGCCCATTGTGGGCGTCTCACAGTGTCGCTCTAAACCCCTTGTGGGCATAGGTTGGTGAGTGCAACATTCAACAATGATTATCTTCTCCAATACTAATTTTGCATTACTCATGTGTATGTGTTTCCCCTTTCCATGTATTGTAATGTTGATATTATACTTTTGTCATTTTGTAGAATATGTACTAAAGACGCCTCCTGAAGAAGTGGCTTTGACCGCGAAACTATAGAGGTCACGTCTGCAAGTACCATATAACCTGCCTTTATGTGTCTGTGTAGGCATTATCTATACAACCTGACTGTCAACATTGCTGTAACAATTAATTTGTGATTGTGTTATTATGTTATGGTTCATATTGTGTCCTTTGCGGGACTTTTTAATATCTTATTTTTGAATAAACTAAATAACTTTTATAATACCCTTGTCTATATCCCTTCGGTACCGCAATAGTCCTAATATTTTCGAAAGAGGTAGGATCTAATTGGAGAGGTCCTCGCTGCTCTCTCTTTCAACCTAACATTGTCTTATCCAGTAATTCATCCACAATAGAAGCGTGGCTGTCTGCTGACAATAAATTCCTGCATTCAAACGACTCATTTGGCAGCATAATTAGGCCTGTGTGAAAACCTACTGAAAATCCATCCAGCAGAAATTGTCTGAAGGCCGGGGATGGGTGACTTTCTAAACAAGCCCAAGGATACATTGACTTGGCTTAGTCATGAACTAAAGGGCTTGACAAGACAGAAGGACTTGGGGTGAGCTCTAAAATAATTGGAGCAGACATGCAGGAGCCTGCATTGGTTGTAGTTGCAAATGGAAAGATTGAAATTGTTGCATATTTGAGCTTTACCCAGGTAATGGATGGGCCTACCTAATTTGTCCGCCTGCCCAAAAAGCCCTATAGAGGACCCACCGGCCTCCTGCTTTCTGGTCCCTGTGTGACCAGAAGGCTCCAACATGGGACACCATGCTGATGTGTGTGCTGAAGACTGGCAATTCACGCACACAGGGTATTTTTGGTTCTGCCACACTGAGTTTGTGATTAAGCCTGGAGTCTTTCGTTTCGAGCACTACCGAGACCTCCCTGCAAGCATAAGACTTGTTCTCTGTAACATCCTGAGATGCTATTAGAAGAGAGGCCAGGTTCACATCTTTCTCTTCCAGAATATCTTTCTTAATGTTGACAGGTATGAAATGCTCCGAGGATACTGATGGTAATGCCGCTAGCGAGGAAGGAGCTGCCACAGGCAAAAAAAACAGCAAAACCCACATAAACGACCGATATCTGGCAATGAAATGCCTATGTGCAATGGATGATCCACCCAACCCACACACACCCTCAATCTACCAAACCTTGAAGGTGGAATCACTGTCAACACATGACAGAACCTGACATGTGACAACTGGCTACCAAGTGACCTGAACGCACCTGCTGCACCTGCTTAAACGGAACAAAATATTACAGCGCACACATGCAAAAATGACATTTACCTCCTGCAAGGCTATTTAAAACACCTGAACATTTTCAAAAAATATGGGGATTTAGTTACACCATATGGCTACATGGTGCTTAAGCCCACTTTCTCCGTCAAAGTACCCCATTATCAGTGGGTCCTACGCTATCCATAGAATGGAAGATCCTGCTTCTCTAAACCATGGGAGAAATACACTCCTCTATATGGGAGAACTAAAAGGACTCCTCCTATGACACAGGTGGACACTAATAAGAGACAATGATGGGGGAGTGGGGTTCTCCAGCTCAAAAGAATTTAAATAGCCTTGCAGGAGGTAAATGACATTTGTGCATGTGTGCGCTGTAATATTTTGTTCTATTTAAATGGTCTTATGGCTGCACCATCTTTAATGCATATTTTAGGGTTTGCCCCCCAAATCTTTGTCTATTGTATGGATTCTGACCAAATCCTTTTGGGCTGTCAACTTTGTAAATGAATGCAATGTATTGTTAGAATGTACTTTAAAGAGGTTGTGTAGAAAAATGTTAGATCTTTAAGTATCAGTGCCATTATGTGTGTTTCCTGGTGTTTTCCATTAGTAATGCCTATGTTTACCCTCTTCAATCACCATCACCTACTGATCCCAGGTTTGCTTTACCTTGTCACCATAAATTATACATTATAATGCAATCACAAGGCAGACAAAAAAAAGAGGCTGCACTGGACATTTAGAGTAGATGTAAACTCCAACTGGATGGACATTTTCTTAAAACAGTGTATATAATAAAGAATTGCATTTTTAAAAACAAAAACCTTGCTTTCACTTTTTTCTCAGTGCTGCTGATTAGAGATGGGCGAACAGTTCGGCCCGAGCATGAGTTTGGGCAGAACTTTTGTTGTTCGGGCGTTCGGCCCCCGAACCGACCACAATGCATTGCGGCGCTGAACAGTGCATTGCAAGCCCTGATTGGCTGAAACAGTGAAAGCTTCAGCCAATCAGGGCACAGAGCACTGTCAGAGTCATGATTGGACACAAAAGTATTCTTTCAATGACAGCCATTTTCAGTGTGATTTTGGCGTGGAGAGAGATAAAACAGGGCTCTGTTCAGTGCTATCAGTTAGTTAGTGTGCTATACTGTGCTATTTTACTTCAATTGTCAGTGTAGAATATTAGTTTAGTGTCAGTCTAGGGTGAGTGTAGTGAGGAGGACCATCATTCAGCTTTGCATACTGTGCAGCTAGAGTAGGGACAGCTCAGATTTTTCAGTGTAGTGTAGTGAGACCGTGTCAGTAATCTTGACATTAGTGTATAGCTAGGGTAGGGACAGATAGCGCCAGTGTAGTGGCGGTTGAACACCGTCTACTTGATTGCATTACTGCCAGTTTAACGCCATTTACTTCTGTGTGCGTTACTGCCAGTTTAAGGCCATTTCGTTTTGTGTGCATTACTGCCAGTTTAACGCCATATAGTTTTGCATGCGTTACTGCCAGTTCAACGCCATATAGTTCTGTGTGCGTTACTGCCAGTTTAATGCCATATAGTTTTGTGTGTTACTGCCAGTTTAACGTCATTTACTTGTGTGTGCATTACTGCCAGTTTAACGCCATATAGTTCTGTGCGTCACTGTATGTTTGGTGCATTATATTGTAGTATATTATAGTGTATCCATAGAGTGTGTCTGCATAGTGTGAGCACTCAAATTAAAGAGCACCAAACATCTCTTTACATTGAATTAAAGTGCATCTACGTACAGATTTCAACTTCTTTACATTTGCTTATAAGCACCGCCCCCTCCCTCCCAATAATGTCTGGGAGGACAACAAGAAGAGTCAGACGTTCCCTTGGCACTGTAAGGGGGCCAGCAAAAAATGTGTCCACAGGCAAAGGTGGATGTGGTGGTCAGTCCTCAGGCAGGGCATCATTTCCTCTGTTTAGTGAGTTTGCCTGTGCTATCTAGCCACAGCATGCAGAGGAGGTGGTGGACTGGCTTACTAAACCTTCCTCATCCTCCTTATCCTTTGTCACGCAAGCAGAGACAAGTGTGCAGTCCCCTGCAGTTGCCAGAGTGGATAAAACTGCCTCCTTGTCCACGTCTATTCCTGCCATAGCCCCAACATCAGCCATTGAGGAGTCAGCTGAGTTATTTGACCACAGCGTCATCCACTGGCTCCTTGATGATGCCCAGCCATTATTGGATTCAGATGTTGGTTCTGAAGTTGAGGATGACAGGAACATGAGACTAGAGAGAGGGAGGAACACTGGTAGACAAATTGGCATTCATGTTCCCAAGCTGCAGCGTATTGCCAAGTTGTCTCCGGTGGTAATGATGTAGATGGAGGAGATGATGATGAGGTCACTGATGTGACTTGGGTGCCAGATAGAGCAGAGGAGGAAACTGAAGGTGAGGCTGCACAACCCCAAGGAGGCCAACATCAAAAAAGAGTAGAGAGCAGCCACCCTATTTCATCACATTCTGCAGCTGTTATCTCCCAGCCCACTCCCCAAAGCTCAGCTGTCTGGGCCTTTTTCAGCATATCTGCAGCAGATCACACTGTTGCTATCTGCAAACTATGTCTCAGGCACATCAAATGTGGCAAAAACAACAACCACATGCTTAACAAGGCATTTAAGGTCCAACCACGCAGCCCATTGGCAAGAGCACCTAAAAGCCACACAAAAGGGGCACAGATCTGTCCCTCCTCCTCCTTACCCACTTCAGTCTACCCCTGCGATACTGAGTCATTACCTTTCAGGAGCCTCCACTGACAGGGATGATGGTATAACACAGGGTGTCCCAGGTCCTAGCAGCACATCTGCCAGCAGCACACCACCAGCTGTAGACTGTAGCCGGCAAGTTTCTCTCCCCCATCTGCTGCAGCGGAAAAAAAATACAGTCCCTGCCACCCACATGCCCAGCGTCTGAATGCAAGCTTGTCAATGGCAGGTTCCCAGTCACTATTACTTTTCACATAAGGCCGTTCCATCCCTCTACCATCACGTGGAAAGGAATGTTCTGGCATCATTGGGCAAGGCAGTCAGCCATAAAATCCACCTTACTGCTGACATGTGGTCCAGCAAGCATGGGCAGGGACAATATATTTTGTTCACAGCACAATGGGTAATGCTGCTTGCAACTCAAAAGGATGCAGAACAGGGCTCGGTGCTGCAGCTTGTTGTTCCCCCACATTTTCATACAGCTGGCGGCGATGATGCCAGACTTGTGAGCTCTACCCCCTCCTCCTCCTCCTCCACCACCTCCATGCTCTCCTCTGCAGAATTGTCCTATGAACATCAGGTACCCCCTAAGCGTTCAAAGGGCTGTTCCCAGAGTCAGGCTAAAAGGTGCTATGCAGTGCTTCAGCTGGTGTGTTTAGGGGACGGGAACCACACCGGAGCAGAAATTCTTGCAGCTCTGCAGGGAAAGGCACAGAGGTGGTTCACACCATGCCAGCTGGAGCCAGGAATGATGGCATCTGATAATGGCTCAAACCTCCTGTCCACCCTTAGACAGGGAAAGTTGACATATGTTCCATGCCTGGCACATGTCCTCAATTTGGTGGTGCAGCATTTTCTAAATACGTACTCAGTGTTGCAAAATGTGCTAAAGCGGGCCAGAAGAGTCTGTAGCCATTTCAGGTGGTCATACACAGCCAGTGCTCGGTTGGCTGAAATTCAGTGGGAAGTCCACCTGCCCGTAAACCGCCTGATTTGTGACATGCCCACCAGGTGGAACCCAACTTTTGGAATGCTGCAGCGGCTATACATGGAGCAGAGGGCCATCAACGAGTACCTGTGCCAGTACGGCACGACAATAGACCACCTCAGCTTTTTTCCCCATGCCCATGGCTGATCATTAAGGATGCATGCACTGTATTGTCACCATTTGAGGAGGCCACAAGGATGGTGAGCAGTGACAGTGCATGCATCAGTGGCATAATCCTTGTTGTGTTCCTGCTGGAGCATACTCTGCATGACATTATGGACAGGGCACTGGAGGCAGAGCAGCAAGAGGAAGAGGAGGACTTCCTTTCCTCTCAAGGCCCACTTTATCCAGACACCATCATTCACATGTCACAAAACACAGGAGGAGAAGAGGGGGGAGGAGGATGAGGAGGAGGATTCTGGCACTTTCATAGGCTTTGAAGAAGAGGATGGCTTTCCAACCCCAGGACCCTTGGGAGTAGTATGTGGCTGGGAGGAGGAAGTTCCAGATGCTGTCATCCTGAGTGACCCCGAGAAGTCTGCTTCTCAAGTTTTGGCAATTTGAGGTGCATGGGCAACCTCATGCTTCAAAGCCTGCGAATGGACCCAAGAATATGTGGCATAAAGGAGAAGGATGATTACTGGTTGGCAACCCTTCTTGACCACCGTTATAAGGGGAAGGTCTCTGAACTCATCCCTTTCCCCACAGAGAGTGCAGAAGATAAAATCTCTTGAGGACACGTTAAAGAGGATTTTATTGAACATTTTTCCTGCCTCCAGTAGGTTACAGTGTTGTGGAAAACGTAGTTTTGAGTCTTCTGTTGGTCAAGAGAGGAAAGCTGGAGAAGGTATCTGCCTAAGTGAGGCATTTCGGATTTTTTTTAGTCCTCGCCGCCCAGGGCTGTCAGCTTCCACATCCCATCGGCAGCTTCTGCATCACACGGTGGACAATTACCTCTGGGCCAAAACAGAGATGGAGAGCTTTCCCGCTGATGATCCACTGACTTACTGGGTCATGAGAATAGACCACTGGCCAGAACTTGCCCAGTATGCTATTGAGTTGTTGGGCTGCCCTGCATCCAGTGTGCTTTCAGGATGAGCATTCAGTGCTGCAGGAGGTTTTGTCACTGATCATAGAATGTGTCTGTCCACAGACTCCGTGGACCGCTTGACTTTGATAAAAAGGAATCAGTCCTGGATTACCAGCTATGAAGCCCCTGATGCCAATGTCACTGATTAATTCTTTGGATGTGGAATCTCTGCAGAACTTTGAGGCTGCCTAGCTTTGAGGGTGTTCAATCATTTCATCTGGAAGAATGTTTTTTGTATAGGTTTCATGCGCACAATTCACACCTAAAGGCCAATTTTTCAGCAGCTGTTTGACAGGTGCATATCATTGCAATTTTTTACGGCAAGGCCAATTCTTGCTTTCATCAAGAGTACCTCTATTGTGTTACGGTGGGAAGGTGCCCCCGACATCCAAAGAGTAATTTTTCTGCATTTGTTTGACAGGTGCATATCATTGCAATTTTTTACAGCAAGGCCAATTCTTGCTTTCATCAAGAATACCTCTATAGGGTTATGGTGGGAAGACGCCACGACACCCAAAGACCAATTTTTACCCACCTGTTACTTCTATCCAAAGTCAAAGTGACACCAGAATGTATCCAAAAAATCTCTAATCTTGTTCCCAGTGCACTACATTGTGGCTTCATCATACACACTGGCTCCTCAGCTGTTGCTGAACAAAATAAAGGCAGCTTGCAGGGAAAATGTCATTTTTTTGGCTTTATAAATGCAATTGTTGCTGCAACAAATTCTAGACATGGTACAGATCTGCCAATTTACAGGTAGACTAAGGGGACCCCCCAGGCACTATATTGGAAGGAATTTTTAATTTTTTATGCTTTCACTTTAAAAATCAAAAAACCACGTCTCGTTTAAAAAATTACGTTTTTCTCAAACTTTTTTTTACTGATACATGTTCCCCAGGGCAAGACCCGGACCCCTATAACCATTGTATGCCCAATTACTTGCATATAAGACTTCACAATGGGCGCTTTTGATTTCTGACGTTCAGGTCTCATTGACTTTAATGGGGTTTGTTATTCGGGTCAGAACTTTTGCGGTGTTCGAAAGTTCTGGTGCGAACCGAACAAGGGCTCACTGTTATCCGGCTCCTCAGGGGTTTCCTTCAAAGACTGGACAATAACTTCTATAGTCCCTGGGTCTCCAGCCAGACCACAGGCTTTCTCAGTAGATCCTACCTGATCTCCTGATGACTCCGATTCAGCCGAATCAGACAGGAGCTCCTCCACTGCTACTGCAGGCGATACACGACCCTCTCCGGCCTTCTGAATCACCTGTTCTTGCGGCAGACAAAGTCCAGTTGTAACATTAACAGAATAATATTTGACCTCCTGTTGAACGGGTCCCAATCGCGTTAACTGGATATCGCAATGTCCGCACTGAGCCCAGGCGGTGACTCTGACCGTAGGCCTCCGACATCCAGGACACAGCATACAGAGCCTCTCCACTCCGTCAATCACTCCCAACGCCAGTCCTCCGGTTAGCTCCAACCGAACACCGGTGTCAATCAAAACCCAGTCCTGCATATCAGATAGCCACGGCATGGCAAGTGTACTCCCAACACCTTCCGCCATCTTCCTCTGCCTGTCTCGCTCTGGCGCATGGCACGCTAAACATCAAGAAACTTTTCCTCTGGGGCGTGGCTCCACCCCCCAGTTGTTGGTTCAGCGCGCGAGGAACTGTACATTTTCAAAGTCCTCCCCAGCAACCCCTTGTGGTAGGTACTGTTGTACTGCAGGCTATCTTGGCAACAGTCACTGAAATTCAGGTTTTCGTTGCTATGGGAGATAGTTAGCGGCAAACGTGAAACAGATATCCCGGATGACGCCCCCGCATGTAGCAATTACCCCCCGAAGGAGCTTGTAGTGATATTAATACAGAACTTTCAATATCTCTACTATAATTATACACATATACCTCTACCTGGGTGCTTGTTGTTCCACCTGCAGGAGAAAGACAATACTGCACACGAAAATTTGTGATTTGACAAATTGATTGAATACTCTTACTTGAAAGGAACAAACATCCAGTATCAATTCCTGGATGTTGAAATCTGATTGTAAGTCTGTGCAAATGTGATTTTCCCAATTGAATTGTTCCGTGGGACTATCAGTCCCAGCAACACTCTGTAATAACACTGAATGTCTGTAGTGTGGAACAAACTTCTGGACGTTAGCCATCTCACCGCACTGGATCCAGACAGAGGGGTGTCTCCGCTCCACAAGTTCTGAGTCTGTATGGAGTTGCAATCACGCTGTTGCGCTGTTCCGCTTATTGATGACCGGGAGTCCTCGGTTACCTCCCTCATGGGTCTCCGGAATGATCACTTCTGCTGCTCCAGCACACTGTGATCGATGGCAGGATCGCTGGCTGCTTTACCGCTTCTTCACAGGATAGGCCGCAACCCTGGGACACACACACACCCACAGAGTCCTGCTGCCGGCCATGTGTCCCAGGAACAAGAGAGCTAAGATGGCTGCTCCCAGCCTTTTTATAGTCTTCCCACAATGCAGTTCTGTTCCCTGAGATTTGTGGGAGTCACTGAGCATTGTGCGTAGGTCAAGTTAATGTCAGATGTAAACAAACAAAATACTTCCATGTCAAACTTCTGAACAATAAAAGAAATATAAAGGTGCTGTAATTATATATATTTTGGCCGCTAGATGGCGCCATATACCAACTTATTAACCTTACAGCATTACAAATATTTAAAAACAAATATTGTCAGTGCTACAGCTGCATGACGTTTCTTAGAACATTATCTCTGGGGATGGTAACAGTGGATCATGCATGCATATTGTGTGCTGAAATGAACACTTGTAATCTCAGTCAAAAGGCCATATAACAGGGTGCCAACAAAGGAGAAAAAAATGAGAGAGTGGACTGCGCAAAGACCTTTATGGCAGGATGAGCAGGAATTATTTCAATGATAATGATATTTATAAATAATGAGAATTCATTTTGAAGTTGCTTTAACATGTGACAACCATATGAAATTTTAGTCAATGGTTAACATATACTGTAAATAAATGAAGAGAGTAGGAGCAGTGTAAGATCAGATGGCATGCAGTCTGTTTGTTTTGACTTTGCCTCGCAATCAGAGCAATTCTGCAAATTGCAGTATTGTTATGTAAGTAAACCTACTAACACATACTGGAAGATTCAATACCAACGTAAGAAATTTTGTATTCAGGCACTTGAATATTACTGGCTAGTTTAAAAACACATTTTGTAAAATCATTAGATTGTGTAGTAAAAAAGAGCATACATTCTGGATTATTTTGAACATTTTTGTTTGTACAAATTGTAGGTACATATTAAAAAATATTTCCCGCAGTTTTCTGTTTAGCTGGCTCTGTGATAATTAACTTTTCAAATTTTCTCAGGTGAGCAGGTTGGATGAACATTTAGATCAGTAACAGAAAGGAAACAGTATAAAATAGTAAATGCTGGGTAAAACTACCTGGGCATATCCCATGTTAAATGGTTTGTTTTAAATGTTTTCCCCTTTGGCTTAATGCTATTTAGATTCCTCTTGGCATCCTTGAACTTTTTGTCAGATAATTAATTAAAGGAGCATCTAATTAACCTAACTCTGAACTTCTGTAAAATCATTAGCCATTGCAGGAAACCCTTCAGGGAAACTGTTTTCTTCATATTGTAGGCAAAATGAGTCAGGATTGTTTTATTTTCTAGCAGTAAAATAGGATAAGATGTAGTATATTGTTTTCTGCAGTAAATTTTAAATCAAAGTTGTGTGATAAATACCCCTCTCTGGACACTTAACAGGAAAAATGTGTAATGTATACAGTATCTATATATTCAGTGTGTTTTATGTAATACGGCTACATCTTTGAATTATACTACTACCAATTATACTGCACTTTTTTAAATTGGTAATTATATGTCCTTAATTTAAAGTGTGCCAAACACCACTTTTCATCCAATCACACATTGAATTTGGGTAATAATCCCACCCATCAATATCTTGGAGGCCATCAAGAAGAGGCAGACATTCCCATGCCATGAGGGGGGCCAGCAGCATCTGTGTCCACAGGCAAAGGTGGACGTGGTCCATCCTGAGGCAGGGCACATTTGTCTCTGTTTAGTGTTGTTGCCATTAGGGATGAGCTGAACAAGAGATGAACTCATGTTCGACTCGAACATCGGCTATTCGCCAGTTCGCCGAACAGCGAACAATTTGGGGTGTTCGCGGCAAATTCGAATGCCGCGGAACACCCTTTAAAAGTCTATGGGAGAAATCAAAAGTGCTAACTTTAAAGGCTTATATGCATGGTATTGTCATAAAAAGTGTTTGGGTACCTGGGTCCTGCCCCAGAGGACATGAATCAATGCAAAAAAAAGTTTTAAAAACGCTTTTTCGGGAGCAGTGATTTTAATAATGCTTAAAGTGTAATATCCCTTTAAATTTCGTACCTGGGGGGTGTCTATAGTATGCCTGTAAAGGGGTGCATGTTTCCCATGTTTAGAACAGTCTGACAGCAAAATGACATTTCAAAGGAAAAAAAAGTCATTTAAAACTACTCGCGGCTATTAATGAATTGCCGGTCCGACAATACACATAAAAGTTCATTGATAAAAACGTCATGGGAATTCCTCACAGGGGAACCCCGAACCAAAATAAAAAAAAAAATGACATGGGGTCCCCCTAAATTCCATACCAGGCCCTTCAGGTCTGGTATGGATATTAAGGGGAACTCCGACCAAAATAAAAAAAAAATGGTGTGGGGTCCCGCCAAAATTTAAAAAAAAAACAGCGTGGGGTCCCCCCAAATATCCATACCAGACCCTTATCCGAGCACACAACCTGGCAGGCCGCAGGAAAAGAGTGAGGCTGAGAGAGCGCCCCCCTCCTGAACCGTACCAGGCCACATGCCCTCAACATTGGGAGGGTGCTTTGGGGTAGACCCCCAAAACACCTTGTCCCCATGTTGATGGGGACAAGGGCCTCATCCCCACAACCCTTGCCCAGTGGTTGTGGGGGTCTGCGGGTGGGGGGCTTATCGGAATCTGGAAGCCCCCTTTAACAAGGGGACCCCAGATCCCGGCCCTCCCCCCTGTGTGAAATGGTAAGGGGGTACAAAAGTACCCCTACCATTTCACAAAACAACTGTCAAAAATGTTAAAAATGACAAGAGACAGTTTTTGACAATTCCTTTATTTAAATGCTTCTTCTTTCTTTTATCTTCTATCTTCTATCTTCTTTCTTTTATCTTCTATCTTCCTTTGGTTTCTTCCTCCATCTTCTTCTTCTTCTGGTTCTTCTGGTTCTTCCTCCGGTGTTCTCTTCCGGCATCTTCTTATCTTCTTCTCCTAGGGCCGCTCCGCATCCATAATGGCATGGAGGGAGGCTCCCGCTGTGTGACGCTTCTCTCTTCATCTTTTTCTCTTCATCTTCTTCTCTTCATCTTCTTCTCTTCATCTTCTTTTCGGGCCGCTCCGTGTGACGTCAGAGGGGGTGGGGTCACCCATTACATAACCCCACCCCCTTCTGACATCACAGGGAATGCCACAGGGAAGTCCCCGTCAAGTCCCCGTGCGTCAGAGGGGGGCAGGGTCACCGGGTGCCCCCCCCCGTTATTTAAGAACCGTCAGAAGGGGAGAAGCGTCACACAGAGGGAGCCTCCCTCCATGCCATCATGGATGCGGAGCGGCCTGAAAAGAAGATGAAGAGAAGAAGATGAAGAGAAGAAGATGAAGAGAAGAAGATGAAGAGAAAAAGATGAAGAGAAAAAGATGAAGAGAAAAAGATGAAGAGAGAAGCGTCACACAGCGGGAGCCTCCCTCCATGCCATCATGGATGCGGAGCGGCCCGAGGAGAAGAAGATAAGAAGACGCCGCAGAGGAAGATGCCGAAGGAGAACAACAGTGGAAGAACCAGAAGAACCAGAAGAACCAGAAGAAGAAGATGGAGGAAGAAACCGAAGGAAGATAGAAGATAGAATATAGAAGAAAGAAGATAGAAGAAAGAAGAAGCATTTCAATAAAGGAATTGTCAAAAACTGTCTCTTGTCATTTTTAACATTTTTGACAGTTGTTTTGTGAAATGGTAGGGGTACTTTTGTACCCCCTTACCATTTCACACAGGGGGGAGGGCCGGGATCTGGGGGTCCCTTTGTTAAAGTGGGCTTCCAGATTCCGATAAGCCCCCTGCCCGCAGACCCCCACAACCACTGGGCAAGGGTTGTGGGGATGAGGCCCTTGTCCCCATCAACATGGGGACAAGGTGTTTTGGGGGTTACCCCAAAGCACCCTCCCAATGTTGAGGGCATGTGACTTGGTACAGTTCAAGAGGGGGGGCACTCTCTCGTCTCCCCTCTTTTCCTGCGGCCTGCCAGGTTGCGTGCTTGGATAAGGGTCTGGTATGAATTTTTGGGGGGACCCCACGCTGTTTTTTTTTTTTTTGTGCGGGGTTCCCCTTAAAATCCATACCAGACCTGAAGGGCCTGGTATGGAATTTAGGGGAACCCCCACGTCATTTTTTTTTAAATTTTGGTTCGGGGTTCCCCTGTGGGGAATTCCCATGCCGTTTTTATCAAAGAACTTTTATGTGTATTGTCGGACCGGCAATAAATTAATAGCCGCGAGTAGTTTTAAATAACTTTTTTTCCTTTGAAATGTCATTTTGCTGTCAGACTGTTCTAAACACAGGAAACATGATCCCCTTTACAGGCATACTATAGACACCCCCCAAGTACGAAATTTAAAGGGATATTACACTTTTATTGTTTCACTTTAAGCATTATTAAAATCACTGCTCTTTTTTTTGTATTGATCCATGTCCCCTGGGGCAGGACCCAGGTCCCCAAACACTTTTTATGACAATAACTTGCATATAAGCCTTTAAAATTAGCACTTTTGATTATTCATGTTCGTGTCCCATAGACTTTAATGGTGTTCGCGTGTTCGAACAAATTTTTTGCCTGTTTGCAAGTTCTGGTGCGAACCGAACAGGGGGGTGTTCAGCTCATCCCTAGTTGCCGTGCTATTCAACCACAGCATGCAGAGAAGGTGGTGAACTGGCTTACTAAACCATCCTCATCCTCCTCATCCTCTATGACCCAAGTTGACACTAGTGCACAGTCCACAGCAGCTGCCAGAGTGGCTTATTCTGCCTCCTTGTGCACAGCTACTCCTGCCATAGTCCCAACGTCATGCATGCAGGAGTCAGCTAAATTATTTGAACACAGCGTCAGCTACTTGCTATTTGAAGATGCGCATACATTTCTTGATTCTGATGTTGGTTTTGAGGTAGAGGAAGGGAGTAACATGAGCCAACAGAGAGTGGAGAACACTAATGAACAACAAATTGGCAGTCAACTTCCCCCAGCGGCACTATATTACCTAGTGGGCTCCAGTGATGAGGATGAAGGTGATGAGGTCATTGACATGTCTTGGATGCCGGATAGAGCAGAGGAGGAAAGTGAGGAAGAGAAACAACCCCAACAAGGCAGGGTGTCCTCCAGAAGCAGGCATTGTGGAAGAGTAGAGAGCAGCCACCCTATTCCATCAGATTGTAGAGCTGTTATCTCCTGGCCCACTTCCCACAGCTCAGCTGTGTGGGCCTTTTTTAGCACACGTGCAGCCGATCACACTGTTTCAAATTTCAACCTCTTACGCAAACAGACCAAGCGTGGCAAAAAAAAAATAACACAGCCATTTGGGTACCACATGCTTGAAGAGGCATTTAACCTCCCACCACCCAGCCCTTTGGCAAGAGCACCTGAAATCCACACACAAGGGACACAATTATTCTCCTCCTCACTCCTCACCTTTCATGTCTACCTCTCTATATCTCATGACCTCTCAGCAGCCTCCACTGACAGGGATGATGGTATAGCAAAGGGTGTCACAGGTCCTTGCAACATGTCTGCCCACAGCTCACCACCAGCTGTAGAGTATAGCAGGCAAATTTCTCTGCCCCAGCTGCTGTGTCGAAAAAAAAATACACTCCCTGCAACCCACATGCCCATTCAAATCAATTTATATGTCATTTTTTTTCTTTATTAATATAAGTTTTGCTTCAGCAGGTTCTATACACGGCACAGTTACACCACTTTACAGGCAGACTAAGGGGACCCTCCAGGCATATTAAAAGAATATTTTATTTTTTATTGTTTCACTACGCTTGTTTCACAAGCATAACTAAATTCACTGCTCCTTTAACAACTTCAATACCAGGCACTTATGCACCTTCCTGCCCAGACCAATTTTCAGCTTTCAGCGCTCTCATACTTTGAATGAAAATTACTCAGTCATGCTACACTGTATCCAAACAAAATTTTTATCATTTTCTTCTCACAAATAGAGCTTTCTTGTGGTGGTATTTAATCACCACTGGATTTTTTATTTTTTGTGATATAAGCGAAAAAACAGCGAACATTTTGAAAAAAACACACTTTTTTTAGTCTCTATTGTAAAATTTTGCAAATAAGTCATTTTTCTTCATAAATTTGGACCAAAATGTATACTGCTACATATCTTTGGTAAAAATAACCCAAATTAGTGTATATTATTTGGTCTTTGTGAAAGGTATAGAGTCTACAAACTATGGTGCCAATCACTGAAAATTGATCACATCTGATCACACCTGATGTACTGAATCTTCTTGAGACACTAATAAGCCAGGAAAGTACAAATACCCCACAAATGACCCCCTTTTGGAAAGTAGACAGTCCAAGGTATTTACTAAGAGGCATGGTGAGTTTTTTGACGTTGTAATTTTTTTCCACAATTCTTGGTAAAATTAAGATTAATTTTTTTTTTTACACAAACTGGTCATATTAACAGGTTATTTCTCTCCCACAGCATATGCATAATTGCAACTACACCCCAAAATACATTCTGCTACTCCTCCCGAGTATGGTGATACCACATGTGTGAGACTTTTACACAGCCTGGCCACATACAGAGGCCCAACATTGAAGTAGCACCCGCAGGCGTTCTACAAGCATAACTTGCACATATCCTTTCTCAACCACCTATTACACTTTTGAAGGCCCTGGAGCACCAGGACAATGGAATTGTCCACAAAATGACCCCGTTTTGGAAAGCACACACTCCAACATATAATCTATGAGGCATAATGAGTCTTTTGAATGGTTCATTTTTTTCCAGAAGTTTTTGGAAAATGTGGAAAAAAAATGAAAATGCATTTTTTTTACACAAAGTACAAAAATACAAAGTACAAAATACATTCTGCTACTCCTCCTGAGTATGTCAATACCACATGTTTGTGACTTTTACACAGCCTGGCTACATACAGAGGCCCAACATCCAAGTAGCACCTCCAGGCATTTAAGCAGCATTAATTACACATTATTTTCTGACTACCGATCACATTTTTGAAGGTCCTTCATATTTCTAACACATAGCAGGTACATACCAAATAACAAAAGATTACCTGTGGTTTTAGAAGTGCAGTGGTCCACAGAGGAGAGCATCGGTTCAGGCAGCAGGCAGGAATGAAGTCAGCGATAGCAAAAGCAATCATCCAGGCAGCAGGCAGGAATACTGTCCATAGTTCGTACAGGCAGAGATACTGTCAGCACAGCCAGAGGACAGCCAAAGCACAGGTCCAGGTAGCAGGCAGAGGTGTCCCGGCAGAAATACAGTCCAAAGTCAGTAGAGGCAGCAGGCAGATATATGGTCAATACAGCCAAAGTATTGGTCCAAGCAGCATGAAGAAACATGGTCCATAATGTCATGGGTCATTACAGGCAGCAATATGGTCAGCACAGCCAAAGTATTGGTCCAGGCAGCAGGAAGGACCATCAAGCTTAGGGCCAGAGGGACAGGGGTAGAGGCTTCTCCCACTCAAATAGCTTTGAAGCCTCTGGGCAACCAGACCCTGTTCTGGGAGCACAGAAAACGAAAAACTGTTTTTCTCTACTCAGAACGCTATTCTGAAGCCCATCACACATATGTGAGACCCCTGTGTACTAAAGTAGATGGCCAAAAGATCAGTCCAAGTGGCAGGCAAAAACATGGTCGATTAACAGGTCAAGGTCAGTGCACTTGGAAGTCAGAAACATGGTTTAAATTGGCAGGCAGAGGCATCGTCGGTAAACAGGCTGAGGTTGGTGCACGTGGAAGGCAGAAACGTGGTTTAAATCGGCAAGCAAAGACATTGTCTGTAAGCAGGCCAGGGTCAGTTAATTAACATGGTAGCAGGCAAATGGGGAAATGGCAGTCTGTTAATAATAAGGGGAAGTAATATTGGATGGATGGATAATAATTTTTGAAGCAATCTCCGATGCCAGGTTGGGAGGGATATTGGGGACAATAATAGCTGGTATCTCTTCTTACTCCTCCTCTGCTGCATACACGGCATTTCTTTTGGCGTCTTCTTCCAGATTCTGTGGGGGGAATGTGATAGGGAAAGTGTTGCTCGTGAAGTTGACTCACGCTATCATAGCGAATGCTTCCTGGGGCAGGACCTTGTTGGTAAATGAGGGCAGTGACGATATCTTCAATATACTTGAGATAGGTGATTTATTGGTTTTGAGTTGCTTTTTGGTAGCAGACAAAACAAATTAAAAAGGGCCATGTGAAACAGGTGAAACGCAATTTTCTTGTACCAATAATGGGACTTTCTGGTTGATCAATAGGGCTGTAGCATCTGATTGTTTAAATCCACCCCCCCATGTACATATTGTAGTCGTGGACACATTCAGGCTCTACAATAGGGCCGCGTCTTCTTTGGATCTCCACCAAGGTGTCATTGTGGATGGTAGAGAGGATGTGGACATCTTTCTTGTCCCTCCACTTCATGGCCAACACCTCCTCATTCCTCATGAATGCTGATTCTCCGTTTTACAATTTTTTTATCAACAGATTTTGTGGGAATCCCTTCCCTTTTTTTTAAAGTACCGCAGGCCGGGGTTTTTTTACTATAAAGGTGACAAAAAAGGGGCAGGTTGGTATAATAGTTGTCGACATATAAATGGTATTCTTTTTCGAACAGGGGGTATGCCAGCTCCCAGACAATTTTCCCACTGGTTCCAATATATGTGGGGCAATCACGGGGCTGGAGCTGGAAGTCTTTACCTTCGTAGATCTGGAATGTGAAGACGTATCCAGTGAGGCGACCACATAATTTATTTAATTTCAGCACAAACCTGGCTCTCTTGCTTGGTATATACTGCTTGAAGTGCAGTCGGCCAGTAAAATGTATGAGGGACTCTTCTACACAAATTTTTTGGTCTGGGATAAAAACGTCTCTAAATCGCTGGGAAAATAATTGATTAGGGGGCGTATCTTGTAAAATTTGTCGTGGTTGGGATGATCTCAGGGAGGGCACTGTGAATTGTCATTGAAGTGGAGAAAACGCAAAATCATGTCGTATCTTGTCCTGGACATGACAGCGGAATATATGGGCATGTGTTGGATGGGGATGGTGGACCAATATGCATGGACTTCATTCTTTTTGTAAGCCCCATATTAAACGTAAGGCCCAAAAACAATTTAAATTTGTCCAGTGTTAGGCGTCGCCACTGGAACATGCGGGCGTAGGAAGAATTGGGGTTGGCAGCAATAAATTGGGATGCATAGAGATTAGTTTGATCCACCATATTCTGCAGCAAATCTTGTGGGAAAAATAAACAAAAGGGAGGATGATAGCGGATCCTGAGTTTGCAGGCAAACAATAAGGGGTTTGCCAGGGCATCGGGAAGGTAGGACTGGGGCAGGGTTCTTCGGGTTGGGCGTGTGATTCCAGTACTTGTACTGGGCTCCTCTTCCTGGGGTCTGGCGCTGCTGGTGGTGGGCAGATCTCCTGATCTTGGTCCTGATCTTGGTCCTGATCTCATACTTTTGAGAGGGACGGTTTCCTCCATGGACTCGGACTCTGATCCACTATCCTCCACTGGCTCCTATTCCGAACCAGAATCGGATGATGGGAGCTCCCTGCTGCTCTCATCATCCGACATGGTAAGAATGGCATTTGCCTCCTCAGGTGTGTAAACCCTTTCCGACATGGTAGTGCCTTTTGGTGGGCCTATGTAATGGTACTGCTGGTGGCAGTGGTAGTACCGATGTGGTATTAGTGGTGGGCCTGTGTGATGGTACCAATGGGGGTACAGGTGGCATACGGGTGGTG
Organism: Aquarana catesbeiana; assembly: GCF_042186555.1. Classification (NCBI taxonomy): domain Eukaryota; kingdom Metazoa; phylum Chordata; class Amphibia; order Anura; family Ranidae; genus Aquarana; species Aquarana catesbeiana. Next base: position 220,666,010 of record NC_133331.1, on the reverse strand, counting down.
GTGGTACCGATGGTGGTACAGGTGGTGGTGGCAGTACCGATGGCGAAAAAGGTAGCGGTACTGATAGTGGTACCTATGGAGGTACGGGTGGTGGTGGCGGTACCAATGGCGGGCCTAATGGTGGTACTGGTGGCGGTACTGGTAGAGGGCCTGTGTGGCGGACATGTGTGGTGGTATAGATAACTGTACCGATGTTGATACTAGTGGTGGGCCTGATGGCAGAAATGGTGGTGGTACCAATGGCGGTACTGGTAGCCTGTGTGGTGGTACCAATGGCGGTGGACCTGTGACAGATGATTGACAGATGGGCTGATTGATTGACAGATGGGTGGATTGATTGACAGATGGGCTGATTGATTGATTGACAGATGGGCTGTTTGATTGATTGGCTGATGGGCTGAGTGACAGATGGGCTGATTGATGGGCTGGGTGACAGGTCCTCTTTATTGGGGGGCCGTGTTGTGCACAGTATATAATAGACAATACACTACACTGACAGCTCACTTACAGATCCCTGCTCTCTCCTCACACGATCGGTGTGTGAGGAGAGAGCAGAGATCAGATAGTAACTGCTCCTCAGTGTTTACATTTGTGACCGGCTGTGATTGGACACAGCCGGTCACGTGGTATACAGCCAATTTCATTGGCTGTTTACCCTGATTGGGGAAGCGCTGTGTCCATGGGACACGCGCCTTCCTCGATCCCTGCTCTGCACTCCTCCGATGGCGCGCACGGAGCGTGCTGCCGAGTTTGTTATGACATGTGATTGGCTGTGACTGTCCGAGGGACACACACCATCCCCGATCGCCTTGCTGCGTGCCCCCGCGGGCACGCACTAAGGGGTTATCCTGCTGGGCATCATATGACGCCCAGTCAGGACAACGCAACCACTTCCCAGCCTTCAATATGCTATAGGCTGGGCAGGAAGTGGTTAAAAATGATCTTTAAAAAAAAAAATCTTGCATTGGTACAGTATCTCACAAAAGTGAGTACACCCCTCACATTTTTGTAAATATTTTGATATATCTTTTCATGTGACAACACTGAAGAAATGACACTTTGCTACAATGTAAAGTAGTGTACAGCATGTATAATAGTGTAAATTTGTTGTTCCCTCAAAATAACTCAACACACAGACATTTAAATCTAAACCGCTGGCAACAAAACTGAGTACACCCCTAAATGAAAATTTCAAAACTGGGCCCAAAGTGTCAATATTTTGTGCGGCCACAATTATTTTCCAGCACTGCCTTAACCCTCTTGGGCATGGAGTTCACCAGAGCTTCACAGGTTGCCACTGGAGTCCTCTTCCACTCTTCCATGATGACATCACGGAGCTGGTGGATGTTATAGACCTTGCGCTCCTCCACCTCCCATTTGAGGATGCCCCACAGATGCTCAATAGAGTTTAGGTCTGGAGACATGCTTGGCCAGTCCATCACCTTTACCTTAAGCTTCTTTAGCGAGGCAGTGGTTGTCTTAGAGGTGTGTTTGGGGTCATTATCACGTTGGTATACTGCCCTGCGGCCCAGTCTCTGAAGGGGAGGGATCATGCTCTGCTTCAGTATGTCACAGTACATGTTGGCATTTATGGTTCCCTCAATGAACTGTAACTCCCCAGGGCCGGCAGAACTCATGCAGCCCCAGACCATGACACTTCCACCACTATGCTTGACTTTAGGCAAGACACATTTTCTTTGTACTCCTCACCTGGTTGCCGCCACACATGCTTGACACCATCTGAACCAAATAAGTTTATATTGGTTGCATCAGACCACAGGACATGGTTCCAGTAATCCATGTCCTTAGTCTGCTTGTCTTCAGCAAACTGTTTGCGAGCTTTCTTGTGCATCATCTTTAGAAGAGACTTCCTTCTGGGACGACAGTCATGCAGACCAATTTGATGCAGTGTGCGGCATATGGTCTGAGCACTGACAGTCTGACCCCCCCACCCCTTCAACCTCTTCAGCAATGCTGGCAGCATTCATACGTCTATTTCCCAAAGACAACCTCTGAATATGACGCTTAGCATGTGCACTCAGCTTCTTTGGTCGACCATGGCGAGGCCTTTTCTGAGTGGAACCTGACCTGTTAAACTGCTGTATGGTCTTGGCCATCATGCTGCAGCTCAGTTTCAGGGTTTTGGCAATCTTCTTATAGCCTAGGCCATCTTTATGTAGAGCAACAATTCTTTTTTTCAGATCCTCAAAGAGTTCTTTGCCATGAGGTGCCATGTTGAACTTCCAGTGAACAGTATAAGAGAGTGAGAGCGATAACACCAAATTTAACACACCTGCTCCCCATTCACACCTGAGACCTTGTAACACTAACTAGTCACATGACACCGGGGAGGGAAAATGGCTAATTGGGCCCAATTTGGAAATTTTCACTTAGGAGTGTACTCACTTTTGTTGCCAGCGGTTTGGACTTAAATGGCTGTGTGTTGAGTTATTTTGAGGGGACAGCAAATTTACACTGTCATATAAGCTGTACATTCACTACTTTACATCGTAGCAAAGTGTCAATTCTTCAGTGATGTCACATGAAAAGTTATAATAAAATATTTACAAAAATGTGAGGGGTGTACTCACTTCTGTGAGATACTGTACATGTCCCCCAGGGTAGTACCCAGGTTCCCATACCATTTTTATGGCCAATAACTTGCATATAGGCCTTCAAAATGGGGACTTTTGATTTTTCGAGTTCGGGTCTCAAAGACTTTAATAGGGTTTGCCGTTCGGGTCCAAACTTTTGAGATGTTTGAGAGTTCTGGTGCGAATCAAACCAGGGTGTGTTCAGCCCATTTCTAATCAGGGGACATACATTATAGTATAGTGTGAATCTTGACACAGTTTCTAGCAACCCACCATAGACATAATCATATAATTACCTAAATTCAAATTCATTCAAATCCATTTACTAAACCATTCTAGCTTTTAAAAAGAACACTTGGAGCCGACATATAAAACAGTGTATGTGGCAGTGGCGGCCCGTGCATTGTGGGCGCATGGGTGCCGCCCCCCCTGACACCTCCGCCGCCCTCCCTATTCATGTGCCTGGCCCCTTTCAGGGGATAGGCAGGGGGTGTGTATTTTGAAGCAAGTGATTAGAGCCAGACTCTTCAAAATAGGGCGGGCTCAGGTGCAGAGCACTGCTACCCGAGCCCACCTTGTTGTGTGGCATAGCAAATTAATTTTTTTCACACTAATGTTCCTCCCTGCCAATCAGAAGGCAGGTCAGTGAGACCTGTCTCCTGATTGGCCAAAGCATTAGGCGATCCTATTGGATGCCTAACGCTTTGGCGGAAGATGAGACACGGTAGAGGAAGCCTGAGGAGCCGAGCAGACACAGGAGCCACAGCTGCCACTTCCCACCACTACAGAAGAGGAGGAGGAAGCCCTGTCACTCAGTAAGTGCCACCGGACTGGATGTGGGGGGGGTTAGTGAAGTGACAGCCGAGCCGGGAGATGCGCCTGGCTGCATTTGATGGGCACAAGTGGCTGCATATACTGGGCACAAGTGGCTGCATATGATGGACACAAGTGGCTGCATTGGACAGGCACAAATGGCTGCATATGATGGGCACAAGTGGCTGCATTTGATTGGCACAAGTGGCTGCATATGATGGGCACAAGTGTCTGCATTTGACGGGCACAAGTGGCTGCATATACTGGGCACAAGTGGCTGCATATACTGGGCACAATTGGCTGCATATGATGGGGCACAGTGGCTGGATATGATGGGCACAAGTGGCTGCATATGATGGGCACAGTGGCAGCATTTGGGCACAATGGCTGCATATGATGGGGCACAGTGGCTGCATATGATGGGCACAAGTGGCTGCATATGACAGGCACAAGTGGCTGCATATGATGGGGCACAGTGGCTGGATATGATGGGCACAAGTGGCTGCATATGATGGGCACAAGTGGCTGAATTTGATGAGCACAGTGGCTACATATGATGGGCACAAGTGGCTGCATATGATGGGCACAGTGGCAGCATTTGGGCACAATGGCTGCATATGATGGGCACAAGTGGCTGCATATGATGGGGCACAGTGACTGCATATGATGGGCACAGTGGCTGTATATGATGGGCACAAGTGGCTGCATATGATGGGCACAAGTGGCTGCATTTGATGAGCATAGTGGCTGCATATGATGGGCACAAGTGGCTGCATATGATGGGCACAGTGGCAGCGTTTGGGCACAAGTGGCTGCATATGATGGGCACAAGTGGCTGCATATGATGGGCACAGTGGCAGCGTTTGGGCACAAGTGGCTGCATATGATGGGCACAAGTGGCTGCATATGATGGGCACAGTGGCTGCGTTTGATGGGCACAATGTCTGCAATTGATGGCCACAGTGGCTGCATTTGATGGGCACAATGGCTGCATTTGATGGGCACAGTGAGGCTGCAATTGATGGGGGTTCAGTATTTTTCAGTTTGTTTGAGCCCCCCATAAAATTTTGAGCACCAGCCGCCATGTCGTGATGAATACATTCTTAGGTTCCACCATGTGAATCATTTTTCTAGCTCTACAACAGGATCTAAGCAGTAGCAGACTGAAAGTAATTGTCACTGGAGCAGGTTAGCTGAGCAGCTAACCATTTAAATACACACAGCTTTTTCAAGGAAAACACGCACAGCTTGTGGCATCTGTAGTTGCAATCCTGCCCTTAAGATACGTCTGTAACACTTGCTGCTGCCATGCCCAGACAGGAATGTAACAAAGTTTAAAACCACAGAAGCCCTTCACAAAACTAAAAGTTTAAAGTTTCCTTCATTTCTGATAAGAAAAGAAAAAAATGTAGGTAAAGGATTTTTAAATACTGTTTTAATGGAAGAAAAGAAAAACAAAATTAGTAAAATATTTACAAAACAGGCAATAAGAAGCATTAAACTATATGGCGTTAAAAGGGAAAAGCACTTAAAGTGGAGTTCCACCCACTTTTACAACTCTTCAGCATCCCTCACTAAACTGTGCACTGTAAACGCATTGGATATTTTTTTTATTTTTTTTTCTCAGCACTTACTGTATATCTGCTGTATTCATTTTTCACTTCCTCCTCCCTGGCCATGGTCCCTTCGCATCATTTCCTGTTTGCAATGCCTTCTGGGAACAATGCCTTCTGGGAGCAACTTCCTCTGACACTGCTGTTGCTATGGAAACCTGACCTGAAACCTATTACACTGCTTGTGCTGCACTGAGCATGTGCGAGATCTGAAAGGGTGAGATCCAGGAAGAAATACAGTCTGGCTTCAGATGCCCAGACTTAAGATGGCCATGGCCTGCTGTAAGTTTATAAAATAACAAACTACTGCTATAAACTAACAAAACAGACCTTAGTTTACAGACTAACTTTACGAGAATACATTAAGCTTGTGTATTATAGGGGTATTTTTATTTAGAAAGTATAATTTTGGCCGGAACACCACTTTAACACTTGCCCAATCTTTGGTTCCATGCAGGTTCTGAATCACTTGCAGAGTGAGTCCAGTCTGATGCATTAAGATCAAGACAAAAGATGCAGCTCCCAAATGCAGCCATCTATTCTATTACTTGGAGAGGGCATTTACAGAATGAACACAACCAATCAAGGCTCTGAGAGATGTGCTGCTAAGGAGTGTTAAACAGTTTTATTTTGCTCCACTGGGCACATGTTTACAGCCAACTGTTCAAAATACATCAATATTTCAAACTGACAAGGCAACACAATCCTACAACCAACATATTTTAGCTCAAAATAAAATTTTGATTTGTTAGAGATCAAATACGATATGCATCTTATGCATATTTTGCTTAGAGGATCAAATGCATTTTAAAGTGTTCTGAACCTTGTAATACAAGTATATATTTTAACAACTCGTTATACAGCTAACTCCATGGGATTGCAGGCATCATGCAAACCAACAAACATGCATAGATCAATAAATACACAACACAAATATATGTATAATAAATTATTTATTCTATCATTTATTGGATAAAATTGGCCACTGCCTGATTTATTGGTTTATAACAAATTAATTTATTATAACATCAAATTCTATTTTCATAAATCATATTCTCAACCAAAATTTTATTTATCAATAAACCATACTCAACCCAGCCACTGAGACTCGAGCTGACTCAGCATTTATCATCAAACCTTTTCTTAAATCTCTCCTTTGATTGTTCACCAAAAGGAGCCACCACATAAATCGGCCACGATGGGGGGGTTAGGGCGGGAGCTCTTTGCGCTGTATTTTCTCTGGTGACTGGCAAAATCCCTGACTGAACAGCTTCCTTAAATAGGCCATAAAAGCCTTCTGGAATATTCTAAAAGGTCATATGACCTTTACTAGCCAATCCTGACTGACCTCTTGACCTTCTAGAACCTTCTAAAACACCTGACCTTAACTGACCAATCCCTACTTAAGTTGCTAGCCTTCCAGAATCTTCTATGACACCTGACCCTAACTGACCAATCTCTAACCAATCTATTAACCTTCTATAACCCCTTGAATCACATGACCCTAAATAGCCAATCAGCTTTAAAATTACCTGAGAACCCTTCAGATTGATTCCTAAGTGCCGATGCCACAATCCCATGAGGAAAGGGGGGCCAAAGATGGCTTCCCCCTTTTATTTCCCCATTACTATACAAGTTATGGAATATAAACAGAGTTGAGAGTTTAGATGTATAGTATGAAAGTGCAGTTTCAGGTCAAATAAAACCAGATTTACAGATGTGTGTTGTTTTACTCAGCTATTTTTAATAGTTTTATGTCAGCCATTAATTTCCTAGCTCATTAACCACTTCCCGACCGCCGCACGACTATGTACGTCCTAAGTTTGAACGGGGATATCGTTGTTATGGCAGCAGCTAGCTGCCATAACCCCAGTATCCCCGTTTTTGTGCGGGGATACTGGGGTTTCAGATAAAAGTGGTCCCTGCGGTGGATTCGCCGCGAGATCACTTTTATCGGTGGCGGGAGAGGGCCCCCCCCTCCCGCCGTGATCCGGTGCCCTCCGCCGCTTACCGGAGCCATCGGTAGCGGCAGAGGCGATCGCATCCTGTGCCGTGGTGTGTCTGGAGACGAGTGAGGCCAAGATGGTGCTCACTCGTCTCCATGACACTGCTGGGCGGAAGCGACGTCAAAACGTCACTTCCGTCCACGCCTCTTAAAGGCATATTTTTTCAAATGTCATTTTTCTAAATGACTTTTTTTTTTTTTTTTTATTGCATTTTAGTGTAAATATGAGATCTGAGGTCTTTTTGACCCCAGATCTCATATTTAAGAGGTCCTGCCATGCTTTTTTCTATTACAAGGGATGTTTACATTCCTTGTAATAGGAATAAAAGTGACACAATTTTTTTTTTTTAAACAGTGTAAAAATAAATAAAATATTGTAAAATAAATAATAAAAATAAAAAAAAAAATTTAAAACCCCCCTGTCCCGACGAGCTCGCGCGCAGAAGCGAACGCATACGCGAGTAGCGCCTGCATATGAAAACGGTGGTCAAACCACACATGTGAGGTATCGCCGTGACCGGTAGAGCGAGAGCAATAATTCTAGCCCTAGACCTCCTCTGTAGCGCAAAATATGCAACCTGTAGAATTTTTTAAACGTCGCCTATGGAGATTTTTGAGGGTAAAAGTTTGACGCCATTCCACGAGCGGGCGCAATTTTCAAGCATGACATGTTGGGTATCAATTTACTTTCACAATATAAAAAAAATTGGGATAACTTTACTGTTGTTTTATTTTTTTATTCAAAAAAGTGAATTTTTTCCCAAAAAAGTGCGCTTATAAGACCACTGCGCAAATACGGTGCAAAAAAAAGTATTGCAATGACCGCCATTGTATTCTCTAGGGTGTTAGAAGAAAAACCATATATAATGTTTGGGGGTTCTAAGTAATTTTCTAGCAGAAAAACCTGTTTTAAACATGTAAACACCTAAAATCCAAAACGAGGCTGGTCCTTAAGTGGTTAAAAGGTTTTTGCAGACTCCTCCAGACGTGCAGAATGGAAAAATTTGTTTTGGATAGATTTGTTGTTACCAATTTAGTTTTGTTGATTCGTTTCAGAATTAATTTAGTTTCATTTTGTTAAATTTAATTTTGTTTATTCATTTTCTAAGGAATTCCAAATTTCCAGAAGGATTTGAATTTGGATTGGTCGAAATGATCAAATGATTTGAATTCTGTGTGAAGAATAGCGGGTTGTTAAGGAGTGGTCCGGGAAGTCGGCTACCACGTCCTTAACAACTGATGACTCATCAGCTGTCAGCGGGCTTGTCCACCGAGATCTAAAAGGTAAACAAAAGAATGCCAGCAATAGAAAATTCTAAAAAAACATAGCCCTTCAATTCTGGTATGGATTTTAAGGTGAACCCCACGCCAAAAAAAAAAAAAAATAAGTCATGGGTTCCCACCAAAATCCATGCCAGACCCTTATACAAGCATGCAGGCCAGGATAGGGACAATGACTGAGCTCCCCCCTCTTGAACCATACCAGGCCATATGCCATCAACATGGGGGATGTTTTGGGGCAGGGGGCTCTCCCCCCCAAAGCACCTTGTCCCCATGTTGATGGGGACAAGTACCTTTTCCTGACAACCCTGGGCAGTGGTTGTGGGGGTCTGTGGGTGGGGGGCTTATCATAACCTGGAAGCCCCTTTTAAAAAGAGGGCCCCCAGATCCCTCCCCCCCATGTGAATGAGTATGTGGTGCCCCTACCAATTTACCAAAAAAAGTGGAAAACATGAGTAAAGACACAACACAAGTTTTTGACAATTTCTTTATTAAAAAAAAAAAGTCCCCCGGTGTCTGACATCTCTTAAGTAGCTAAGGGCCAGGGTCACCTGCTGACATCATCGGTTGACTCTGCCCGGGGGGTGAGCAGTGGGGAAGCTCACTGACAGCTGATGAGTCATCGGTTGTTAAGGACGAGACAGCCAGCTTCCCATCCTGCTCCTTAACAACTAGCTATTCTTTACACCAAATTTGAATCGGTCAATCATTTTTTGAATTTTTTTGGAATTCGTTGGAAAATGAATAAGCGGAACTAAATTAAGCAAATTTCAATGAAATTCATTACTATTTTGCTCAGAGGTTCAGATACATCTGAATGTGCTTGAACACAAGCAGAAGCAGCGATTTTAAGCCAGTGTGAATGGAGCCTTTCTGTGCACCATTGGACTAAATGAGCACTTAACCCTGGTCGTGTGTGGTTCCCAGACTGTCTCACACTCCTTGAGTCCAGCCTTAAGGAGACATTTTTTTCTGTCCACTACAAAATTCTTATAAAAATAGACATTACAATTTTTTGTATCAATCATTTTTTATTGATGATTTCAACATATAACACATCGAGAAAAGAAAAACAGTAAGCATATATTGTTGTCTGTCACAAGGCAGTCGAACAACGCCATCTGCAGATTCAAGCAAGGTAACATTTATATTTCTACATTAGATAATATTAACATCTCAAAGTCTACCTTTTTTGGTAATATAGTGGAGTTAGAGACTGTCTTCCATCCCGGACACCCCTTTCGGGATCTAGACTGTATCCAATATTTGACAGTCCCCATTTCCTTTTTTGATTATCCATTCAATTATGCATTTTTGTTAACTCAAGAGCCGTATTTTGGTCTCCAATATCAGAGATAAATTAGGTAAATTAAACTGCAAACACTGACACCTTCATTCAGGCGAAAATAGTGTTAACCATAACCAGGGTAGGAGTTTGTTTTGTACCATACCAACCATGGGTTCCATATTTGAGAAATACAATCCCTATTCTTGTGTCTGAGTGCTAATGTATGTTCATAGGTGTAATGTAGCTGGGTCGTTTGCACCACATCTCGCCAGTTAGGAGGGTCGGGATTTTTCTATTTTCTGGTGATACTGAGTCTGACTGACATTAATATATGTGATATTGTATGTTTTAGTCGTTTTGGATATTGATCCAATTTGAGAGAGAGTAGTGCTAGTCTAGGCTTTGGAGTTATTCTCATTTGGGAAACATCAGACAGTAGTTGGAAGATAGTCTCCTAGTAGTGTGTCAATTTGGGGCATTTCCAGAGTACATGGAGTATATCTCCTCTTTGACCACACTGTCTCCAACATTTATCTCCTAGGTTTTTGTGGAATCTAGACACTTTATCAGGTGTCAAGTACCAGCTTTGTGATATTTTAATGGATAGTTCCCAAAGCGTGGAGCAGCATGTGGTTTTGTATGTGGAATTGCAGGCTTTGGACCATTGTACTTCTGTATATGTGCGACCTAGGTCGGATTCCCATTTTAGTAGTGGGGCAGTTTTAGTGAAAACACTCTTTTGTTTGATGAGATTGTAGAAAAGTGAGATTCCTTTGCTACAGTCTATAGGGGTTGTAAGGAAGATCCAAGCAGGTTGGGGAATTTTGTGTGACCATGTTGGAGAGGCATTTAGATAATGTTTTTCATGCATGTAAAGATAGAGGTCTGCATTGGGTAGTCTATATTGCTTTTGTAAGGAAGGGAATGGTTTGAGTTCTCCATTGCTAAAGAGGTCATTAATGTACATAATAACCTTCTTATGCCACTTCACAAAGAATATTAAGTCCATTTTGTTTTGTAGAACTAGTAAAGGGATTTTCATGGTAGATTTAATGGGGTAATTTGAGCTGAGTCTTACGAACGAGTGCCAAACTTTAACTGTTGCTGACATTGTAGGAGGGACATATGAGGGTACCTTAGTGCTATGTGATGTAGAGAGTAACCATATGGATAGTTCACCCCTCGGAATATATGAGGCTTCTATGTGACTCCATATTTTGGATGGGGAGGATAGAAACCATTCTTTTGTTTGTGTAAGTATTGCTGCCATGTAATAATCCTTTAAAGTATACATATTCAGTTCCACCCGCTGTGCGGTGTTTGATCAGTTTGGTGTGTGCGCATCTTGCTTTTTTGCCTTTGTTATATTAACCTTTTCAGTTAGCCTTTAGCCCACAGCACCTCACTCCCACACAGCAAAGACAATAATCATGGGAGAAATATCTCACCTTAGGCGTCGTTGTGGTTTGTGTCCCTCCTGTAGTGGGATGAGAGCCAGAGGTAGATGTGCAGAGTGGAAGACATGTATCGGGGTCATATACATATACATGTCATATACATACAGATACAGGTTACAGGATTTCAGTGTACACTGGACCACGGCTCAAAACGGTGTGGTGTAAACAAATATATTTCTTCAGCTTTTTATACAGATACAGTTAAAATGGATGCCTATGTATGGCATATTACCAAAAAGCAAGTCACCTCCTATAAATCATCTTTAACTAATTATTTCTACATTACATATGGTCATACTGACCTCTAGATTATATTGTTATACTTAATAAATCTTATAGTGACACATCAGGGTGGTTTCCAAGTAGGGTTGTTGTTGCATTTGTACAAAAGGGTCAATGTACCGCAAGCTAGTCCAGACATCACTTGGCAGGACATTGTCTTTCGCAATATTTTCTAATACACAAAAACAGTTAGGAACATATGAGAGTGGGAACTCCAGACTCCTAAGAACCAATGAAATATATATAGTTCAATAATAAGGGGAACTCCGGACTCCAGATACTCAATATCTTAACAGAAGGTTTCTCTGGTGGGAGTAAGCAATAAGGTAATTTTGGCTGAAGTTACCAAACCAGTGTCTGTTACACTGGGAGAACATTCAACTATGCATTCTTTTGTGTTGTCACCACATTCCCCCTGTAATTTGCTAGGAAGAGATCTATTATCCAAAATGGGTGTAACAATTACATTATCTCCAGATAAAACTATTATTGATATACCTACTGGGGTACAAGAAGAGGCAGCAGATCTCCTCTTCATGCCTGCTATTCTAGCAGATCTGGAGGGAAGAGTTCCTGAAGCAGTTGAACAGGAAATTAACCCCTCTGGGTGATGGGAGCAAACACTCCCAGGCTGATGAAAGTCTCCCCAGTGACACTAAATAGGAATCCTGCATTACCAGTGCCTAGACTCCTACAGTGCCCTTTGTCCCCTGAATCAGTGGAAGGTATAAGACCAGTGATTGAGGAGTTACTACAGGAGGGGGTACTTATTCCTTGTAGGAGTGAAGCAAATATACCAGTTTACCCAGTGCCAAAACCATTAAAACCAGGAGAGGATAGCTGGAGGTTGGTGCATTACCTCAGAGCAATTAATAAGGTAACGGTACCATCAGCTCCTGTTGTACCAAACCCGTCTACTATATTGTCAACAATACCCCCGGTTGCCACTCACTTTACTGTAATTGATTTGGCATCAGCTTTTTTCAGCATACCTATTCACCCTGATGATCAGTGGCTGCTGGCTTTCACGTTTGATAAAAGGCACATAACCTGGGGGAGGCTCCCAATGGGATATCATGATTCTCCGAGTTTCTCTCAAGCATTGAAAGATAAGCTGGATGAGTGGCAACCCCCCAGAGGGTCAGTTTTGGTACAATATGTGGATGATTTATTGTTAGCTTCCCCATCTCAACAAGCCTGCATGGAAGATTCAATTTCTCTGATGAATTTTCTGGCAATGATTGGACAGAAAGTAGATGCAACTAAAGTACAATGGGTTAAAACTAAAGTTCAGTATTTGGGACATTGTGTGTCACAAGGAATCAAGCATCTAACAGAGAAGCGAAAGACAGTGATTGCTAAACTGTTGATGCCAAAAACACTTAAACAGTTAAGAGCATTTTTAGGGCTGGTGGGATATTGTAGGCAGTTCTTACCTCACTACTCCACCACTATAGGCCCTTTACAAGAATTATTAAAGGGACATACAAAGGGTAGTTATAAGTTTACTGAGGACGAGTTAACACCAGCATTGAAGAAGGCTTTCAAAGAAATTAAAGCAGCTTTACTAACAACACCAAATCTTGGGTTACCTGACTATAGTAAACCTTACTACCTATTTTGTGCAGAAGTTAATGGACATGCTAATGGAGTATTAACACAACAGTTTTGTGACAGACACAGACCAGTGGGCTACTACAGTTATCCGCTGGACAATGTAGCCAGAGGACTCCCTGGCTGTATAAAATCAGTGGCAGCTGCTGCCCTGCTAGTGGAAAAAACGTCTGATATAGTGTTGGGAAGTCAATTAAATCTCATGTGTCCACATGATCTAGAAGCAATGCTTAATAGTGCATATACTAAGCATTTTTCTGTGCAAAGAGTGACTTATTATCATCTAGTGTTACTGTCAGCTTCAAATCTGTGTATCAGACTCTAAATCCAGCTACCTTTTTGCCTGAAGCTGATAGTGATATGGATGGCACTAATGACCACATTGACCATGACTGTACTACAGCTATTGACAAAGTGACCAAGCCTAGACCTGACTTGCAGGATGTTCCCATAACAAGATTGCCCACTTGTGCAAAACTCTTTGTGGATGGATCATCAATTAGAAGGGATGATGGGCTCACATTAGCTGCGAGTGCAGTGGTGAATGGTGAGCGAAATCTATTGCATGCAGCAATCCTGACAAATTCCAAATCTGCACAAGCTGCTGAGATAACTGTGTTGTGTGTTGCTTTGGAGTTGGCACAGGGACACACTGTTAATATTTGCAGTGATAGAGGTCAGTATAACCATATGTAATGTAGAAATAATTAGTTAAAGATGATTTGCAGGAGGTGACTTGCTTTTTGGTAATATGCCATACATAGGCATCCATTTTAACTGTATCTGTATAAAAAGCTGAAGAAATATATTTGTAAACCTTTTGAGCCGTGATCTGGTGTACACTGAAATCCTGTAAGCTGTATCCATATGTATATGACAGCTACCCTGAAGTAAACCTACTATCGAGAGAGAATGCTTCTGTCTTTAATTCCAAAAGGCTAACTGAAAAGGTTAACTTAACACCTTGCCAAATAAAATTAGGGAGCATAGTTTGTAAGGATTTAAAGTAATGAGCTGGGATGTTTATTGGGAGTGTCCTGAAAATGTAAAGGATTTGGGAGAGGTGAAGCATTTTAAAGGCCGCTAGGCGTCCCATCCAGGAGAGTTCAAACAGTGCCAGCCTGGTAAGATCTTCTTGGAGTTTGCTACGGAATGGAATGTAGTTGTGGTAGAATAACAGTTTGGTGGTTTTTGTTAGCTAAACTCCAAGGTAGGTTATACTTCTTTCTGTTGAAGTGTAGGGTAATTGTTGTTGTAGAAGCATGCTTGTTGTGGAGTCTACACTCAGGTTCAGGATTTGGGATTTAGTGTCATTAACTTTGTAGTAATATATTTTACTAAACCAGGCTAGCGTCTTCTGGACCTCCGGAAAGGGAAGCCTGTGGGTCAATAATCATGAGTATGACATCGTCAGAGAATAAGCTGATTTTGTGTTCTTGATCTACTATGGGAATCCCTGTTATCAATTTGTTGTCACGGATATGCTGTGCTAGTGGTTCCATCATGAGGTTGAAGATCAGGGGGGAGGGGGCATCCTTGCCTAGTCCCATTGGAGATTTGGAACAGTAGGGATAGGGTGTCCGCCAAGTACACTTGGGCGGAAGGGGCTGTGTAGAGGGCTAGGATGGCATTGTATATTTGTCCTTGGAACCCAAATCTGGTTAGGACTGAGGCGAAATATCCCCAATGCACCCTATCAAATGCTTTTTCAGCGTCTAAGGATAGTAATACAGAGGGGGCACCAGAATTCTCCACATGGTGGATAATATCTATCATCCTCCTAGTGGCTAGGGATGGGCTATCTGTTCGACTCGAACATTGGCTGTTCGCCCATTCGCCTAACAGTGAACAATTTGGGGTGTTTATGGCAAATTCGAAAAGCCGCGGAACACCCTTAAAAATTCTATGGGAGAAATCTAAAGTGTTAATTAAAGTGTTTGGGGACCTGGGTCCTGCCCCAGGGGACATGGATCAATACAAAAAAAAGAGCAGTGATTTTAATAATGCTTAAAGTGAAACAATAAAAGTGTAATATCCCTTTAAATTTCATACTTGGGGGGTGTCTATAGTATGCCTGTGGTTGCCCTGTGGTTGTGGGGGTCTGTGGGTGGGCGAATTATCGGAATCTGGAAGCCCCCTTTAACAAAGGGGACACCCAGATCCCAGCCCCCCCATGTGAATTGGTAAGGGGTACATTGTACCCCTACCATTTCACAAAAAGAAAGTGTCAAAATGTAAAAAAAAACACAGGAGACGGCTTGGGACAAGTCTTTTATTAAAAATAAAAAAAATAAAAAAGAGATTCCAGCGATGTAATCCAATAAATCCATGCTCCTACTCCAGCGATTTAATCCAATTCTAGATCTCCAGCTATGGATGATCTCCAGCGACTCCAGCGAGGAACACGCACAGGATCCTGCCTCCACCGGAGGCACCCAGCCAATGATGCGGCTCTAGCTTGACAGCTCTTATTTAGCTGAGGGCAGGGCCACCTGTCACGTGACCCCGTCCCTCTCTGACAAGGGGAAATGCCGGGGTTTCCCAATAACGTGTACGGGTGACCCTGCCCTCCTCTGATGTAATGGGAATCCTGCGTTGCATCAGAGGGGGGCAGGGTCACCATCCTTCTGGTTGTTGAGGGCTTTTGTCACTGTTTTTAGTTGCCTTCTCTTTTGTAATGTAAATTGTGAGAGTTCAGCAAATAGTTGTATATCCGCATATGGCGCTGGAAGTGTTGTGAGTGCTCTTGCTCTGGACAGGATTTGCTCCTTGGCCTGGTAGGAGTGGATCTGCAGGAGCACATCTCTGGGGATCACCTCTTCTAGATGGCATGGTTTGGGGATCCTGTGAATTCTGTCAATAGTGAGCTCTTTGGGTGACAGCTCAGGAAGTAATTCAGAAAACATGGCGCTAGCATAATTGTGCAGTTCTGCGGTAGGGATGGACTCAGGTATACCTCATATTTTTATGTTATTGCAGCGAGAGCGGCCCTCAAGGTCCACTAACTTTGCTTTTAGCCATACAGTTTGACCTTTTTGCACCATATAGGCATCCACCAGATCATTCACTGCGTCAGTGCATTCCTCCATTTTGTGCTCCATGTATTGTACTCTATCTCCCATGTGCCTCATATCTGTAGTGAATTTGTTTATTAGGGATGATAGATTCGTCATGAGAGAGGATTACAATGATAGGAGCATATCCTTCATTGTGGAGTCTAGGACTGGCTGGCCTGATGTGAGGAAAGCTGCTATAGAGGATTGCAGGGAGTCTGTAGCATTTACATTGTGCAGAGTGTTACTCACTGTAGTCTCAGGCTCAGCCTGTAATGGAGGATCCATCCGCATCCTCGCTTTAGCTGGGCTTTAAGAGATCGGGGAGATCGGAGGAGAGTTAGTGGTGGGAGGTGACATTAATCCCCTCTCTATTTCCGCTGGATCCTCATCTGGCAGGTCCGTGTATGCTGATGGCGGCCACGCTGCTGCTCCGGTGGCACCATCTTGGATTCCTCCTTTCCGAGCGGCCTGAAAGAAGAAGGCTGTGAGTTTTTTAGGGCACCTCTCCTCTTTCCGCTTGTGGGACCACATGCCTGTGGGTTCCGGAAGTCCCATGGAGCAGCTGTGAAGCCTCAATAGGATCTTGCCCATTTGGTACGAATGTCCAGCCGGCTGAAGAGAGCTCTTGACTTAAGCTGCCATCATGCACGCGGGCAAGCCACGCCCCCGACAACTATTTTTTGTAACTATTTGTTCTAAATGCCAATGAGCAATAAATATTTGTGTCCCCTGTCAAATATTAATACAAGGCGTACTGCCTTTTGGGAACTAGCCCCTTAAACATTGCATAATCAACTGTAAATAGATGATATCATGGTCTACCATTTCCTACTGATTACACAAATGACCTGTATAAAACAAATGGACTGAATTATCAATATTGTTATTTACACCAGTGTAACTGAATATTATCAATTACACTAAGACACTTGTTAAGATTTTTGAGTAACACATTTAGAACATTATAGCTGCAAACTACATACATGGTATAAACAAGATGTTAAAGAATATGCAAAGCTGGCATTTTTTTAAGATTTTTTTTTTTTCTGCTGCAGAAGTATGCTTTTCACTGCCTTATTTCCATGACTTGTGTAGCCCATCTTAGACCTCAATAATTCACATGATAGCAGGTGCTGATGCTATTTTGGAAGAGGATATTCAATTTTTAATTGGAGTTGGTGACCTAGCAAAAGAGAGGTTATTTCTCCTTCCATAGTGAATTCAAGGAAAAGAAGAAAAACAGAAAATAAGGTTATCTCAAAGCAAGGAACTGAGGCCCAAAAGGATTCATGCTGAAAACGGTATCCTCCCCAGAGAGATTGTCTCTCATGTTATAAATTATCTAGTTTATGTGAAGCTTTACTTGTATTTTTGAAGACAGCAGTTACTTTGACACAATTACCTTTAAGCTTGCTGTACTTTGAACAGCTGTCACGCAAAAGGTAAAGTTAGAAATAAGTCAGCTAATTTAACAGAGGCCTGACAGAGGAGATTTAGGCACCACACCCCAATACTTTAAAAAAAAATACATGTTTTTATAGAGACTCAATGGAGCTTTTATGGTGCTAAATAAAAAAGCCAAAATACTACGTGTTTTTTATTTACATTTTTTTAAAATATTAGTGATATGACACACAATATTTGTTGTAACAGATACATAATACCATATACAGATCAATAATTCACACAATTCCTTGTCTGAATAGACTCTCTCCATTTATCATCCACTTTTTTATACAGCTAATGTTTTAGCCAATTTGAAGGGTAGTTTCCACTGGGAAAAGAGGAGTAGTGCATTTGGTACTTTTCCTTCTTCAGAGTGAAAGGAAACGTATGTAAATACTACTCACTAATTTTAATGCTGGTATAGACAAAGAGGCTCGCTACATGTCTTCAAAAAGGAGGTAAGAGCCCATTGGGATAACCCATAAGGGATCACAATCAGTGCAAATGTACAGTATGTATTCCCTAATCATATTTAAAGTGGTTGTAAAGGCTGGTCTGAGTATTTCAAAAACTGCTGATCATCTGGGATTTTCACACCATCCATCTCTAGGGTTTAAAGAGAATGGTCCAAAAAAAGAGAAAATATGCAGTGAGTGGAAGTTGTGTGGATGAAAATGCCTTGTTCATGTCAGAGGTCAGAGGAGAATGGGCAGGCTGGTTTGAGATGATAGAAAGGCAACAGTAACTCACATAATCAAATGATAACCAAACTCAAATGATAAGTCTCGATTTCAGCTGCGACATTCAGATGGTAGAGTCAGAATTTGGCGTAAACAACATGAAAGCATAGATCCATCTGCTCTATATCATTGGTTCAGGCTGCTGGTGGTGGTGTAATGTTGTGGGGATATTTTCTTGGCACACTTTGGGTCACTTAATACTGATTGAGCATTGTTTAAACACCACTGCCTACCTGAGTATTGTTGCTGACCATGTCTATATTTTTATGACTACAGTGTACCCATCTTCTGATGGCTACTTCCAACAGGATAATGCACCATGTCACAAAACTCAAATCACCTCAAACTGATTTATTGAAGATGCAATGAGTTCATTGTACTCTAATGGCCTCCACAGGCACCAGATCTCAATCCAATAGAGCACCTTTGAGATGTGGTGGAACCGGATATTCGCATCCTGGATGTACAGCAGACATATATGCAGCAACTGCATAATGCTATCATGTCAATATGGACCAAAATCTCTGAGGAATGTTTCCAACACCTTGTTAAATTTATGCTATGGAGAATCAAGGCAGTTCTGAGGGCAAAAGTGGGTCCAACCAGGTACTAGCAAGGTATACCCAATATAGTGGCCTGAGTGTATGTTCACAGAAGAAGGCTGTTATAGGAGCTCCACTTGGTGTTGAACATCAAAAAATCATTGATGGTAAAACCAATGCACAAGCTGGAGCATTTCAGTGTTATTCAAGATTATACTTTTATTCTGGTCATTAGCTTAACCCTTTAGTGTCTTTGAATATATATTTCTCAAAGTGAAGCAACAAGTTGTCAACTGACAGATACCTGAAAAAAACACTCCCGAAATGTATTTTAAAAAGTCAATGTTGCAAACTGGGGATTAAAAACTCCCACAGTCTTCACAAACAAGGGAAAACACAGGATAAGTTCACCTTTGTAAAAAAATACAAATAAATGCAGATCTTTTTGCAGTTAAATACATATATTTTTATTACTTTATTTTTTTACTAGCAGCCTGCAAAGCATTGCACCCACAATCAGCAGATCAGGGATGCAATGCAGAGCTGTAACAGACCTGTCAGTGTAAGCTGACTGCTCATACCTTGTACAGGCAGGCAATTACACACTGACAGGAAGCAACAATTAAATACCTAGAGCACTCAACAGCGAGCTGGAAACTCATTGAGAGCTACAAGCCGCAAAGGCTGATGGTACTTGTAGTTCTCCCATTCAGAAAATTCAGTGAAGGATCGCCAGTTGGGCAGAGCCACTCATGGCCGCAGTTTTTTTAAATTGTGACAGCGGGTGTGGGGAGAAGATACACCGCTTGCGTCACAATGAGGGGATCAAAGGAATGTGGGGCTGCTGCAACGGTAACATGTTACACCATGAATAAGGTGAACTTTTCCTCTTGTTTGAGGAGACCACTTGGAGTTATTGTTTATCATAATTATTCTTGTCTATACTGTGATGGCAGTTTTCATTTTAATGATATACAAGATTTGAACACATTCTGCCTAAAGAAAGTGTTAACGATCTAAGAACTTGGGAGGTGCACTGTATGTATCAGGGAAATTCTATTAGCCAGCTGGCTTAGAAATCTATGCATGCACATACCTTTGCACGAACATTAGTTGGGCACATCTTTGTGCACCGGAATGCACATTTTTGTGCACATGCATTATGGTGTGTGCATGCCCATTATCAGCATTGGTGCAAGATGGCCTATTTAGGTGATTCTCTTACTCCATGTCAGTGATGACTGGTCTTCAGTGTGTTCCATGCTGCCAGAATTGTGTTCTGCATGTGCTTGCTGTTATCAACCTGGCTTACTCCTGACCTGATTTTGGATCCTGTCCTGTACTCTCTCAATCTGCTTCTGATTTGGTACTGCATTACCCACTGACCTCAGCTTGATCTGTGACTGCTTCTGCCTCTCATTCTGCTCCAAGTTCCTGCTTTCCCTAGGTATGGATGCAGCTGCCTACTTCTATGTATCAGCCTACTGCATGCCTGTTAGCACTATCAGTGGGCTCAGACATCCTGAACTTCTGAACAAGTCAGTGTTTCCCTCTAACTCCTGCTGGTTCTCTTGCTGCATCTGCAGTTTGGAATTCTGCAAGCAACGTCCTCTGGCATTTGTGTTTCTCCTGCTTGCATAGTCTGCTAAATGCTCCTGGTCGGCTTCTCCAGTTTGTAATTCTGCAAACTACATCCTCATACACTCCTCCTGTCCCTTTGCACCCTTTGTCTCACTCGCAAGCATGCTTGGGCAGGGGATACAAGAGAGGCTGCCCTCATCATCTTGGTCCCCTATCAGGTATGTCACAGTGTGTTAATGCACTTTAACCAGTTCAGCCCTGGAAGGATTTACCCACTTCCTGACCAGGCCATTTTTGCGATATGGCACTGCGTCACATTTTTGCATGTTCATGCAACGCTGTACCCAAACAAAATTGATGTCCTTTTTTTCCCACAAATAGAGCTTTATTTTGGTGGTACTTGATCACCTCTGTAGTTTTTCTTTTTTGCACTATAAACAAAAAAAGAGCGATAATTTTGAGAAAAAAAAACAAAATGTTTTACTTTCTGCTATAAAAAATTTCCAAAAGAAAAAGTAATTTATTCATCAGTTTAGGCTGATATGTATTCTGCCACATATTTTTGGTTAAAAAAATCCCAATAAGCATATATTGATTGGTTTGCGCAAAAGTTATAGCGTCTACAAAATAGGGGATAGATTTATGGCATTTTTTTTTTACTAGTAATGGCGGCGATCAGTGATTTTTAGCGGGACTGCGAAATTGCTGTGGACAGATCAGACACCAAACTGACATTTTTTTTTTTTTGTAAATTATTTTTATTATAGTTTCAAAATAAGTACTGAACAGAACAAAGACTATTGGGCATACCCAGGCTCGATCAACAACTACACTGGAAAAAAAAAAAAAAAAAAAACAACAATAAACATACACATAGAATCTATATCTATGTTCTTAACTAAACCATTGTACGCTCAACCACCTTGCAGACTATTCAAAGTAATCCTCCAATTCCATGTGTACACTGCAATACCCACTATATTCATTTATGTAATGAGATGTGCCATATAACAACATGTTCAATTCCCCCCCTTCCCATACCTATCAACTGAACAGCCCAGGGACTTTTATGAGATCAAGAACGCCATTTGAGCCCTTCCCGGTTACTCAATAGAGTGCACTAATCATCAATCGAGTCTGAATTAGTAGACCGGGATTCCATCCAAATATCCCATATTTTGTGGAATTTTTTTTCACAACCAAGTGACAGGTAAGTAGCTTTGTACAATGGTAGGGCCGCATTCACCAACCTCTTCCAGAAATTTATTGAAGGTGCACATGAGGCCTTCCATTTGAGTACTATAGATTTACGGGCATAGTAAAGTAATAATCCTAGCAGGGTTCTGATTGCCCGGCGTGGGGCCCAAACTGACATTTTTGACACTTTTTTGGGAACCAGTGACAATATTACAGTAATCGGTGCTAAAAATATGCACTGACTTTGTACTAATGACACTGGTAGGGAAAGGGCTAACATCAGGAGCAATCAAGGGGTTAAATGTGTTCCCTGCAGGTGTTTTCTAACTGTATGGGGGACTGTGTGACTGGGGAAATGCACAGATCCATCTTCCTGCTTAGCAGAAAGACCGGATCTGTGTGATCTCCCCTGTCAGAGCAGAGATCTGCCTTGTTTACACAGTGGGGAATGAGTGCTGGTGGTTGGCGGACATTGAGTCTACCGGACCCGCTGATTGGTTCCCCCGCTGGCCTCCGGCAGTGTGCGCATGTCCACAAAAGCGAGTTCCCAAGCCGATGCACAGATCCATCTTCCTGCTTAGCAGAAAGACCGGATCTGTGTGATCTCCCCTGTCAGAGCAGAGATCTGCCTTGTTTACACAGTGGGCAATGAGTGCTGGTGGTTGGCGGACATTGAGTATACCGGACCCGCTGATTGGTTCCCCCGCTGGCCTCCGGCAGTGTGCGCATGTCCACAAAAGCGAGTTCCCGAGCCGATGTACACCTACGGTGATTTGCGGGATCGTGCCACCTTGCCGCAATATAATGATGGCAGCTGGTCTGCAAGCAGTTAAAAAACTGTCCATCGCTTCTTCATGCTGCCATATATAGTTCAAGCCATATAAGCTATCCAATAAAGTCCTATGTTTAATCCTGCTCCAAAGAAACATCAAAAAGGCAAGTTTTTTTAAAAATTATTTTTAGGTATGCTGCATAAATGGGAGCACATAACAAACATACAGTGGAGGGTTCTCAACCTTCATTGCAAAGATGGAAAAACACTTTAAGATGTAAAGCCTAGAAACACTTCATCTCTAATCTGCCACAAGAGATATATCAGGGGCTGAAATTGATTTTTAAAATGCCAGTTGCATGGTTGTGTTTATCCTACTACTTTTGAGTCAGACCTGGAACAAGTTTGAGAAAGAACTACCTATCACTACAGGTTTTAGGTAAATGGCTCAAAATAATGAAGCTGAACCATCAACATAAAATCCAAGGAAGTACTATTGTCCAAGGAGGGGTCAGCAGTGACAGCCCACATAAATGCAGTCATTATAGATGCATTTTGAAGTAAATGTAAACCTAAAAAAAAAAAAAAACTTGCCGTTTACCCTTTTTTAGATGTTGTGACTGCATTTTTTTACAGTCTAATAGCTTTTTTTTGCAAAAATGCTGTGTCTTTGTAACCTTATATGCACTGAACTGAAATCGTATCATGTTATCATGTTATTAACTTTCACCAGTACTCATCTATGAACCACACACCACACTGTTCCTGTGGTATGAAGAAGAGGAGAAGGGAGGTTTGTGATTTAAAAGAAGAAAGCATTCTCAGGTGACAACTCCACTCCCCCTTAGATACAGTACAGTGAGTGAGTGTTGTTACCCTAGGACAGGAATTGTGTTCTTTCCATATATACCAGTTGAGAATAAAGGAAAGAAAATCCTAAAAAGTAGTCACAAAATCTAAGGACTGTAACATAAACTTTAATAAGATTTGAATTTCCACTTTTTTTAAAGCCCCTTTATAAAAATAAAAAGCTCTCTGCAACTCAACTTCACAGCTTCTATACTAATAACTATAACTGATTTTAACTATGCCTGCATTGCTTTAAAGCAGAACTAAACCCATCAATTTGTCAATGTAAGCAGCCTTGCAAGATTAAAATAAGCAGAGGGGGAGTGAGCATGCACCCCCTCCCAAACTATACCAGGTCACAACATGGGGGGGAATACCTTGCCAGAGATACCCCTCCTAGCAAAACAGATTGTCCCCATTTTTATGAAGACAAGGGCCTTTCTCCCACAACCCTTGCACCCAGATACCCCCCCCTCAAGTGAATAACTAGGGGTAAAAGTAGAGTAACAACAAGTAAAGATATTACACATTTTGCCAAAAAAAAATCCCATGTTGTCTGGCAATGCAGATCCTTGTCAGATCCTAAAAAAATAAAATCCAGGGTGGGATGGGAGGTGTAGAGGTTTGGTGTCTAAGGGTTGGTGTGGTGTGGTGTTGTTGCCTCGGTGATGTTCTTTTTAAGAGCCACATGGCTCAGGTCAGTGTGGAGCTGTTTGTCTGTTTTACTACTTATGTATGATGTCAGGTGAAAATAGTTGTTACTCTATAATATCATGGAATGTCCGCGGGTTAAATTCTAAGTTCAAACGAGCAATAATGTTTCAATATGTAAAAATATATAATCCACAGTTGATTTTACTTCAGGAGACACATCTAGTGGAAGTGAAATTAATGACTAAAAAATGGATTCAAAATTCATGATTCATGCTACCTACTGGGGTGTCAGTGTTAGTAAATAAATCTTTTTTTGGCTTTATAGAGAAGGTATATATGGATATACAGGAAAAATATGTTATCTTAGTATGTACGCTAGGGCAACAAAGGTATGCCATAGCAGCAATTTATATTCCTCCCCCTTCTTCCATTTAAATACTAAATGCAATATTAGAGAAAATTATCCAACATTTTCAAGCAAAATTACTGTTCATTGGAGACTATAATTCTATGCTAACCCCAGATTTAGATAGACTGAAGCCTCCCAAGCAGTATTCAGCTGATCTATACAATTGGGCACAGGCGACAGGTGTAATAGAAATTTGGAGATGGAGAAACCCACAAAAAAGAGTACGGTATATTGCTGTTTTTCCACCTCCCATAAAACCACCCGAATAGATTTGGCTTTTGCAGATCCGGCATTGGCGGCAGATATTGTGGAAGCTACATATTTACCAAGTGGCCTTTAGGACCACTCTCCTTTGTTTTTGTCAGTACGCACCCCCACTTTAACCACTTGCCGACCACTGCGCGCAGGTATACGTTGGCACAATGGCAGCGGTGGGCAAATGTGTGTACCTGTACGTCCCCTTTAATTGGCGGAGCTAGCGGACGCGCGACCACCGCATACAGCGTGACCGTGACCGTGGGACCGACGGTATCGATGTCCACCGGTCCCCTGACGATCGTGTCACGGAGCCACAGGACGTGGAAACGCCTATGTAAACAAGGCATTTCCCTGTTCTGCTTTGTGACTTGACAGAGATCACTGCTCCCTGTCATCGGGAGCAGTGATCGCTGTCATGTGAGTTAAAGCCCACCCCCCCACAGTTAGAATCACTCCCTAGGACACACTTATCCCCTTGATCGCCCCCTAGTGGTTAACCCCTTCCCTGCCAGTGTCATTTACACAGTAATCAGTGCATTTTTTTTTCAAATTTCAAAATGTTTACTGAACATAAATTGCATAACATGAGATGGCATTCGCAATACAGTACACAAGAATAATGCATTTACAATAATTGTTGTCTGTATAAACATACATCTCTCGTCAAGGTACTGGTAAGGCATTGTTACACAAAAGGGAAATTTATCTAACAACCAGGTAATTAGTCACAACTGCTAAAAAGGCACCTTGTTCGTCTGTCACCCATGACACCCCTAGCGGGTACACCCTGTGTCATGAGTCGATTGCAAAGGGTAAGAAGCTTCAAGTGCCCTCTGCAATGTTACCAGGTCTAGCAACTCAGAAATAACAGTAGTTTCCAGACATCATTGGCTTTTTTTCTTAATTATTGTTCTTATTGATGCAAGTAAGTTACCTCCTTTCTCAGTGTTTGCACTGTTGCCTCACATGAGTCCACCTTTATTTATCACTTTTCCAATGGTTATTTTTGTTAACCATCCCACTCTTCAATTTCCGCACCCCCCATCACTTCCCACTATTACCCATTCCCCTTCCCCCCTCACCCCCCCAAATTCCCTACTTCAGCCCTTCTCACTTTATCTACACGAGAATATATATCACCCAATCGGTACAATGCCTACTAATTTATGCACACTCTGTTGGTCAGATTCTAGCCTTAAAGTCCCTTTGGAGCCACTTTGGCGTTCTTCCATGTGCACTACCCACTGACGGTCGTCTATGACTTGACTCTGAGGTGCAGATGACAGATCCTCATTTGGGTGAGCGATTGATGGTGGGCATGGTGGTTGACAGCCTATTCCATTGTACCACTATTATTCCTGTTTATATTCTATTTTTGGTTTATGTTACGGTTTTAATTTCAATTTTGTTTTTGTTTTGGTTGTATGCAGTGATATATCTAACTGTCTTTAAAACATCCCCTGATGAGCCTAGAATGGTGAAACATGTCGGGACAATCACGCCAATGTCTCCATTTAGTGATTATATTTATTTCATCTGTTTTGAACTCCTGATGTATCCTTGTACATGTGCACATAACCCCTATCAAACCTTTTATCATGTTCTATATGTAATAATAAAAAATCTTTGTACTTTCTATACCCATCAGGGTCTGTAATGATTTATCTTTTCTTGCTGGCACCTTAAAAGTCCAGCTAAAAAATCCTCCCTTCTTACATTATTGTACAGGGATTTTGGTGCCCTTTTTTCCTTTTTTTAGGTTTTGTCACCTACCCATATTGCTATTCTTCAGTAGTTTCCAGAGTTGCTGAGAAATCTAACGGAGTGTGCCACATCAGAGGAAGGAACATTCCAGTCTTGACAGGAATGCTTAACCAGTGGTAATTTGTAACCACCTGCTGTTGAAATGTCAATAAAGGTACAAGACAACTATAGTTTGAAGCGTGGTTCTTGTCATCAACAACTTTACGATCAAGAGAAGGAAAGGAAGAAAAGAGAAAAAAAGGTAGGTAAGATAAAGAGGGGAGGGAGAGGAGCAAGATTCCAGGGGGTGCACCTAGTTCATGTTAATTAGGTTCCAGGGACGTATCTAGCCCAGGGTTCCCATGTTGCTTTGAATGATGGTGTTGTTTAATATGGAGCTAACTATTTTTTCTTGAGTCATGATCCAGCCGTGGCAATGGTTATCTTTGCCCCCAAAAGGATAAAGAAGATTTGTTTTTGGGTGTATTTGAGGGTTTGAGGTATGGGGAAATTCAGGAGCGCCACTTGGGCAGACTTTGGAACTGAATGGCCCGATACTTTCCTTATAAGACTGAACATTTTGCTCCAAAACCCTCTAATTTTCAGGCATTCCCACCAAATGTGGATCATGGAACCAAGGGGTGTGGCATTCCCTAAAACTCAGTGGGGAGGCTGAGGAGAAAATAATAGCTAGTCTAGTGGGTACCAGGTACCATCTGGTGATTACCTTCAGATTGGCTTCGACTAAGGAAACGTTCATACCTTTAAAGGCTCTCCATACTGCTTGGTGCCAGTCTCCTAGGTGTCCTGTAGGTCATTTTCCCATGCTTCCATATATAGAAACCTGAGGTTGGTAGTTCTAGTTTGTTTATACAATGCTTCAGAGTCAATGGGCCTG
This sequence comes from Aquarana catesbeiana, assembly GCF_042186555.1. Lineage (NCBI taxonomy): Eukaryota > Metazoa > Chordata > Amphibia > Anura > Ranidae > Aquarana > Aquarana catesbeiana. Next base: position 220,638,918 of record NC_133331.1, on the reverse strand, counting down.
CCATAGAGAAATAGTGTCCAATGCAGTACATCCCCTTATCCAGCCACCATTAGAATGATTTAATGTCCATACCTGGCAGGAATTGTGGGTTGTGGAATATGTGTGCTAGAGGACGAATTTTGGAGGTCAGCGAGGGTAGTTGGCTCAATTCGTCCCATAACGCTAGGGAATGGGATAGTGTGGGAGACATTATGGGGGTCTAGATTTTGAGGACCCCACAGGAGGTAGTCTAGCGTATATTCCAGGACCGGATGTATTTCTATGTGAATCCAATCAGGTTTCTCAAATTTAGAGTAGACTGTGGATAGTTGAGCTAGTCTTGCCGACTTATAATACCACAAAAGGTTGGGTAGGCCTAGACCCCCTTGTGATTTGGGGCTAAATAGGATCCTTTGGGTGATTCTATACCCCTTTTTCCCCCAGATAAATTGAGTTATTTTCTTTTGGAATGCTTTGAGTTGCTCTCTTCTGATCGCCACGGGAAGTGATCTAAATAGGTAGAGGAGTCTGGGTAATAAAGTCATCTTGATAGAATGAATTCTACTGAGCCAAGATAGTTGAAATGAGGACCAAGTTTTGAGGTCAGATTCGAGCTTGTGGACCATGGGGGAGAAATTTGCCTGCTATAGATTTTCAACCTTGGGAGTGAGATATCGAATTGAAGATTCACTCCATTTAAATTTGAAAGCTGGTTTTAGATGTTCAACTAAGGGCGATTGTAGGGAGACGTTTAGTGCTTGGGATTTGGCGAGGTTAACCTGCAGTTCCGAGACATTCTCAAAGGAGTCTAGTAGTTTACAAATTTTGGGCAAAGAGGTGATTGGGGAAGTGACAAATAATAGGATATCGTCTGCGATAAGCGTACGCATTTATGGTTGGTGTGTCCACATTGGACCCCCTGATATTCAAATTAGTCCTGATTGCTATTGCTGAGGTCTCTATAGCTAAGGCGAATATCAGGTGTGATAGTAGACAACCTTGACGGGTTCCCCTGGAGATTTTGATAGGGTCTGAGTAGTAGCTCTGCAATCTAATCCTAGCTCCGGGTTATGATATAAGGATTTTAGGATTCCAAGAAAGTTCTCCCCGAATCCCCAACACTTGAGGACTGCAAATAGGTATGGCCAGGATAGTGAGTCGAAGGCCTTCTGAAGGTCCAACGGCAGCAAACGACCCTCCTGGGGGAGATCCCTGTCCCATCCAGACTGAAGAATTGAGATTACATCTATAGCCCGCCTTACTTTATCTGGGCCTTGTCTTCCCGGGATGAATCCCACTTGGTCTTTGTGTATATAGCGGTTGATGAAGGACTCTACTCTAGTTGCTAAAATATTGGTCAGGATTTTGAAATCATTGTTAATCAATGATATGGGCCTGTAGTTCTCAACTAGCTCTATGTCTCTGGTTTCGTAATAACTGAAATGAATGTCGCATTAAAGTGAGGGTCTACCAGATCTCACTTTCGTTTGGAGTTAAAGAAGTTAGCTAGACGTGGGGCTAGGGTTTCCACAAATGTTTTGTAATAAGGTATGGAAAATCCATTGGGACAGGGGGCTGAGCCCCCTTTCAGGTTTTTAATCACGTCGAGGACCTCTTCCACCGAAATAGGGGCGTCCATTATTTCCTTGTGGTCATTCTTTAATGTGGGGATAGGTAGGTCATTTAGAAAGGAATTTATTTTGGACTCGTCTGTTGTGGTCTCGTCCTGATACAATTTGGAGTAAAACAATTTAAATGTTTGTAATATGCGTTGGGGGTTTAGGGTCGTGGATCCGTCTTTCAAACAAATTTTCGGTAATGTGAGGAATCGAAACTTGGAGGAAAGCTTAGTGGCTAACATAGTGCTCATCTTGTCCTTATGTTGATAGAATTTTGCTCCACCCCAGGGGATGGCTTTCTCAGCCTTGACCGTGAGCGCCAGGTTTAAGGCTAAGTGAGCCGTATCAAGTTGTGCTATGGAGACCTTAGAGGAGTCTTGCTTGTGGCGTTTGCTTAAATTTGCAAAGTCCTTCTCTAGCTTATCTATGTCTAAGGATCTTTCCTTTTTGAGCTGAGTCACTATCTGTATAAGCTTGCCTCGGATCGTTGTTTTATGGGCCGCCCATAAGGTCTCGGCCTAGATGCCATTTCCGTCATTAAGGAGAAAATAATCTTTTAATGCTTTTTCAAATTCTAGGACTCTAATGGGGTCATTAAGTATTGATTAGTTGAGGTTCCAATGTGTCATGCGTGGTCTAGTGGGGCGTCCCAAAATAAGGAATAGCATAGAGTAATCAGATAGAGCTGTATCTTTAATGTGGGCTTTGCTGACAAAGGGGATGTGTTTAGCGGAGATGAATATGAGGTCAATTCTGGAGTAAAATTGGTGGGGGCTTGAATAGTGTGTGTAGTTACGTTTTGTGGGGTTAAGTTCCCGCCATATGTCCGCAAGACCTTGTTGGTATACTAATTTGGCGATGTTAGAACTATTTCTAGTGGGCAAGTTAGTTAAGAGGCTGGGGGTTTCGACTTGTCTAAGGATTGGTCGAATGCTGTGTTGGAGTCTCCTCCAAAGACAACGGTCCCTCCTAACATTGAACCTAGGGTTTAGAACATCGTCTGGAAAAATTGTAATTGTCCCTTATTGGGGGCATAATAAGAGATGAAGGAAATTAGATAATCATCCAATATTCCCTTTATTAGGATGTATCTACCCTCTGGATCCCTAAATAAATTTGCAATTGCTTGCGAATAATATAGCCACCCCCTTCGTCTTATCCTCAGCATTCGCTAAATAGAATTGTGGGAAGTGAGCGTGGAGGAAGGAGGGGATGTACCGTCTTGGGAAGTGCATCTCCTGTAGCATTACCACATCCATTTTTTGGGAGTGGTAAGCCTGGAGAGCTTTCTTTCTCTTGACAGCTGAGTTTAGGTCCTGAACATTTCGTAAGACTACTCAGAGAGACGGGGTAGACGTGGTACTACGTGGCATGTAGGGATGAGCCGAACACCCCCCTGTTCGGTTCGCACCAGAACATGCGAACAGGAAAAAAGTTCGTTCGAACACGCGAACACCGTTAAAGTCTATGGGACACGAACATGAATAAACAAAAGTGCTAATTTTAAAGGCTTATATGCAAGTTATTGTCATAAAAAGTGTTTGGGGACCTGGGTCCTGCCCCAGGGGACATGGATCAATGCAAAAAAAAGTTTTAAAAACGGCCGTTTTTTCAGGAGCAGTGATTTTAATAATGCTTAAAGTCAAACAATAAAAGTGTAATATCCCTTTAAATTTCGTACCTGGGGGGTGTCTATAGTATGCCTGTAAAGGGGCGCATGTTTCCTGTGTTTAGAACAGTCTGACAGCAAAATGACATTTTGAAGGAAAAAACTCATTTAAAACTACCCGCGGCTATTGCACTGCCGACAATACACATAGAAGTTCATTGATAAAAACGGCATGGGAATTCCCCAAAGGGGAACCCCGAACCAAAATTTAAAAAAAAAAATGACGTGGGAGTCCTCCTAAATTCCATACCAGGCCCTTCAGGTCTGGTATGGATTTTAAGGGGAACCCCGCGCCAAAAAAAAAAAAAAAACGGCGTGGGGTCCCCCCAAAAATCCATACCAGACCCTTATCCGAGCACGCAACCTGGCAGGCCGCAGGAAAAGAGGGGGGGACGAGAGTGCGGCCCCCCCTCCCTCCTGAACCGTACCAGGCCACATGCCCTCAACATTGGGAGGGTGCTTTGGGGTAGCCCCCCAAAACACCTTGTCCCCATGTTGATGAGGACAAGGGCCTCATCCCCACAACCCTGGCCGGTGGTTGTGGGGGTCTGCGGGCGGGGGGCTTATCGGAATCTGGAAGCCCCCTTTAACAAGGTGACCCCCAGATCCCGGCCCCCCCCCTGTGTGAAATGGTAAGGGGGTACATAAGTACCCCTACCATTTCACGAAAAAAGTGTCAAAAATGTTAAAAATGACAAGAGACAGTTTTTGACAATTCCTTTATTTAAATGCTTCTTCTTTCTTCTATCTTCCTGCATCTTCTGGTTCTTCTGGCTCTTCTGGTTCTTCCTCCGGCGTTCTCGTCCAGCATCTCCTCCGCGGCGTCTTCTATCTTCTTCTCCTCGGGCCGCTCCGCACCCATGGCATGGGGGGAGGCTCCCGCTCTTCTCTTCTTCTTTTCTTCTCTTCTTCTAATCTTCATTTTCTTCTCCGGGCCGCTCCGCAATCCATGCTGGCATGGAGGGAGGCTCCCGCTGTGTGACGGCGCTCCTCGTCTGACACACGGTGACTTGACGGGACTTCCCTGTGACGTCACGGGGAATGCCACAGGGAAGTCCCGTCATGTCCTGTGCGTCAGAGGGGGGCGGGGTCACCGAGTGGCCCCGCCCCCCGTTATTTAAGAACTGTCAGACGAGGAGCGCCGTCACACAGCAGGAGCCTCCCTCCATGCCAGCATGGATTGCGGAGCGGCCCGGAGAAGAAAATGAAGATTAGAAGAAGAGAAGAAAAGAAGAAGAGAAGAAGATGAAGAAGATGAAGAGAAAAGCGGGAGCTTCCCCCCATGCCATGGGTGCGGAGCGGCCCGAGGAGAAGAAGATAGAAGACGCCGCGGAGGAGATGCTGGACGAGAACGCCGGAGGAAGAACCAGAAGAGCCAGAAGAACCAGAAGAACCAGAAGATGAAGGAAGATAGAAGAAAGAAGAAGCATTTAAATAAAGGAATTGTCAAAAACTGTCTCTTGTCATTTTTAACATTTTTGACACTTTTTTCGTGAAATGGTATACCCCTTACCATTTCACACAGGGGGGGGGCCGGGATCTGGGGGTCACCTTGTTAAAGGGGGCTTCCAGATTCTGATAAGCCCCCCGCCCGCAGACCCCCACAACCACCGGCCAGGGTTGTGGGGATGAGGCCCTTGTCCTCATCAACATGGGGACAAGGTGTTTTGGGGGGCTACCCCAAAGCACCCTCCCAATGTTGAGGGCATGTGGCCTGGTACGGTTCAGGAGGGAGGGGGGGCCGCACTCTCGTCCCCCCCTCTTTTCCTGCGGCCTGCCAGGTTGCGTGCTCGGATAAGGGTCTGGTATGGAATTTAGGGGGAACCCCACGTCATTTTTTTTTATTTAATTTTGGCCGGGGTTCCCCTTAATATCCATATCAGACCTGAAGGGCCTGGTATAGAATTTAGGGGGACTCCCACGTCATTTTTTTTTTTTAATTTTGGTTCGGGGTTCCCCTTTGGGGAATTCCCATGCCGTTTTTATCAATGAACTTCTAAGTGTATTGTCGGCAATGCAATAGCCGCGGGTAGTTTTAAATGAGTTTTTTCCTTCAAAATGTCATTTTGCTGTCAGACTGTTCTAAACACAGGAAACATGCACCCCTTTACAGGCATACTATAGACACCCCCCAGGTACGAAATTTAAAGGGATATTACACTTTTATTGATTGACTTTAAGCATTATTAAAATCACTGCTCCTGAAAAAACGGCCGTTTTTAAAACTTTTTTTTGCATTGATCCATGTCCCCTGGGGCAGGACCCAGGTCCCCAAACACTTTTTATGACAATAACTTGCATATTAGCCTTTAAAATTAGCACTTTTGATTTCTCCCATAGACTTTCAAAGGGTGTTCCGCGGCATTCGAATTTGCCGCGAACACCCCAAATTGTTCGCTGTTCGGCGAACTTGCGAACAGCCAATGTTCGAGTCGAACATGAGTTCGACTCGAACTCGAAGCTCATCCCTAGTGGCATGGCAGACAGAGCAAAAAACGGCATCTTTACAGGGATTACTTACCCTTTGCCTTGGAGTTAGGGAGGATCTAGATGTGGCTGCAAGAAGAACCTGGGACCTGGAGGAAATGAGATGTGTGGTGACGTCTAGAAAAGAGGTTAGTGGGAGAAAGAGAGGAGAGAAGTAAGCATAGAGACAGGTAGTTCATATTAGGCCTGTGGTGAGAGGAGAGAGCAAAACTTCTCTTATGCTCACCAACCGTTAAACAAACATAGCCCTCTAATTGGGCTTTAGTCTCATCATTCGGGTATGGAACAGCCATAGTCGAAAGATGGGTGGAGGCGTACGACTGCTTCCTCAGCCAAAGTCAGCCCTGTAAAGGAAGCAAGTCAGTAAGAAACATAACAACTGTAAAAACTATAACATTAACTGATTTAATAATCGTAACCAGCGGGTGTAGAGAGAACTAGGGCGCTAGACCATATTTAGGTAAAAGGGGAATTGGTTAGAAAGGGGTGACCCGAGTCATTTCAAGTGGAAGATTGGAAAAAGGTTGAGGAACCTTATCAATAGTGTCCATTAGACTAAATCACGGTAGGTTGGGATGGTCTGATATTGTCCCATAAGCCCTCTGGGGAGCGTTCGGGGGGTGAACCTTCCTGCTGTCACATGAGGAATTTGAAATCGTTCATGTAAGGGTGTCCCTTCCAGGCGTTGTCAAAGTGCTTGAATGTCTCCTGAAAGCCTGGAAATTATGTGACCCTCAGGTTGGTCCTCGGTGTGTTGGGGTCCCAAAGGAGTTCCAGAAGGAAGTCTAAAACAATTAACTCTGGGTAATAAATGGATTGAGATTCAAATGGGGTTCCTGGGGATCAACCATTTCTGGAAGGGAGACCTCGGTACAATTACCTAGGCAACGCCGAGTTGTAACAAGTGGCAGAGGGGTATTCCTGTTGTCGTGGTCAGGTGGACATGGCTTCTTTCACTCAGCTTTTTTTTGTGGATTTTCATGAAGGGGAGATCAGGCTCGTAGTCGTAGGCTGTTTGGTAGATCCAGGTTGGAGGTTTGTAGTATCCATTGCGGAGTCCTGGGTAATGAATTTCAGGTGAAGGAGCACCCGTTCACCCTCTGGTAAGCTGGTGAAGGAGTGGGTTTTGCCTTTACAGAGGTTTTCATTATGTTCTCTTTTACCCTGTAATAGTGAGGCTTGACCACCACATCTCTGGGGTATCTATCTTTCCTAGGTGGTCCCAGAGATCTGTGGGCTCTGTCCAGCTCCAGTTTATGTGGTGTGTGGCTAGGGCCGTATCCAGTTGCTCTTGTATAACCTGTATATAGTCAGTGTTTTGGTTAACCCTGGATACTGTAATGTCAGGCTTGTGTTCGATCGCTTCCATCCTGGATCCCAGGTTTTGGAAGTCAGAGCGAATTTCATTGGTGATTTTGTTGGCAGTGTGAGTGAGGCCTCTGTGGAGAAGCTCGGATAGTTTGAGGTGTAGGTCTCCTGCATTTAGGGAGATGTCCATCTCTGGGCCTCCAGGGGTAGTGACATTGTCCATGCAGACTGGGGTTTCCCCATAGGAGATAGCTTGTATGTGTCCATCGATCGCTCAATAAGCAATTCTGTTGAGGCAGACGAGGGGGATGAGATGTGGGTATTGCTGGTGGAGGCCAGGGAAGTATAGGCCAGTGTAGCAGGGGTCAAGATTTGCCTGTGTTCTTGCTGTCCTCCTGAGTGCTGGTCTCATGGCTGAGTCGCGGCTGCCATCTTGGATTTGGCCCGTTTACCCTCGGCGGAGAATTGCGGTCCGAGGTCTTGGCGATCAGAGCTGCCCGGCATGTAGGTGCTCGTGGGAGGTTCCCCCGATTGGCTCCTGCTGTTTGTGGGGGTCCCACTGGTCACGATCCTGCGTTAGGATGGCTGGATGCCTGAGGCAGTGTGGAGCTCCCGGCTTACGTGGCCATCTTGGAAGCTTCTGCGCATGCGCCTCCATCAGTGCATTTTTATAGCACTGATCACTGTATAAATGACAATGGTCCCAAAATAGTGTCAAAAGTGTCCGATGTGTCCGCCATAATGTCGCAGCCACGATAAAGATCGCAGATCGCCGCCATTACTAGTAAAAAAAAAAATTATTAATAAAAATGCCATAAAACTATCCCCTATTTTGTAGACGCTATAACTTTTGCGCAAACCAATCAATATATACGCTTATTGCGATTTTTTTTTACCAAAAATATGTAGAAGAATACATATTGGCCTAAACCGAGGAAAAAATGTGTTTTTTTATATAATTTTGGGGGATATTTATTATAGCAAAAAGTAAAAAATATTACTTTTTTTCCAAAATTTTTGTTTATAGCGCAAAAAATAAAAACCACAGAGGTGATCAAATACCACCAAAAGAAAGCTCTATTTGTGGGAAAAACACAGTCAGTTAAAGCGACGCAGTGCCGAATCGCAAACAGTGCTCTGGTCAGGAAGGGGGTAAAATCTTCCGGGGCTGAAGCAGTTAAAAAATGCATCACTTTGGCGATTGGCTCCTCAGTGGGTGTTGTACCCAGAGATAGCAGAAAAATGTCATTAATGTTAGTGGAATTTTGAGAAAACAATGCTGGATCATTGTAGTCAGATATGGTTTGGAATGGTTTGAACAGCTTGCCGCCCGCCATCCATCATATGATGGCCAGGTGGCATGGCTCTCATTCTGGGAGGGCGTCATATGACGGCCCTCCATTTAAACAGGGAATGCACGCGATCGTGTGCACACATCCCTGTTCCTTCGGTGGCAGGGTGTCACGGAGACACCACTCACCACCGGGGGGGTGAACAGCCATTGGGCATGGCTGTTTACCTCATGATCAGCCACGTTTAAGTCATGGCCGATCACAGGTGGTACCGCCCCACTTTGCACGGCGCATGCGCACGATCTCGAGCACGCTGCGTGTGCACGTCAGTGGTGGCGTGTTCCCGGGAACACTGCTCATCACCGACGCCATTGGCTGGCGGCTGTTTACCACGTGATCGACTGTGATCCTTTCACAGCCGATCACTAAATGTCAACAAACCGTGGTAACGAGCTTTTACCGGGTTCTCCTCCTCACACACCGATCGTGTGTGAGAAGGAGATTGCGGTAACATCTTGTTACCGCTTACAGTGTACACCAACACACACTGATTGCCCCCCAATAAAGAGGACCTGTCACCACCCATCAAAGTACCTGTCACAGTTCATCTGAGTACCTGTCAGTCCATATGAGTACCTGTCACAGTCCATCAGAGTACCCAAGTACCTGTCACAGTCCATCAGAGTACCCGAGTACCTGTCACAGTCCATCTGAGTACACGAGTACCTGAGTACCTATCACAGTCCATCTGAGTACCTGTCACAGTCCATCTGAGTACCTGAGTACCTGTCACAGTCCATCTGAGTACCTAAGTACCTGTCACAATTCATCTGAGTACCCAAGTACCTATCACAGTCCATCAGAATACCTGATTACCTGTCACAGTCCATCAGAGTACCGAGTACCTGTCATGAATATATGTTGGGGTGTTTGCTTTCCAAAATTTGGTCATTTTGTGGGTAATTCCATTGTCCTGGTGCTCAAGGACCTTCAAAAGTGTGATAGGTAGGAATGAAATGAGATGTGTAACTTATGCTCGTAGAATGCCTGAAGGTACTACTTCAATGCTGGGCCTCTGTATGTGGCCAGGCTGTGTAAAAGTCTCACACATGTGGTATCGCCATACTCGGGAAGAGTAGCAGAATGTATTTTGGGGTTTAATTTGTTGTATGCATATGCTGTGTATGAGAAATAACCTGATAATATGACGATTTTGTTAAAAAAAAATCTTCATTTTGCAAAGAATTGTGGGAAAAAATTACAACTTAAAAAAACTCACCATGCTACTTACTTAATACCTTGGAATGTCTACTTTCTAAAAAGGGGTCATTTGGGGGTATTTGTACTTTCCTGACTTGTTAGTGTCTCAAGAAATGAGATACACCTGATAAACTGAAGGCCTGATCAGATGATTCAGTGATTGTCACCATAGGTTGTAGACTCTATAACTTTCACAAAGACCAAATAATATACACTAATTTGGGTTATGTTTATCAAAGATATGTAGCAGTATAAATTTTGGCCAAAATGTATGAAGAAAAATTACTAAGTAGCAAAATTTTATGACAGAAACAAAGAAAAAGGCATTTTTTTTTCACAAAATTTACAGTCTTTTTTTATTTATAGCACAAAAAATAAAAAATCCACTAGTGATTAAATACCACCAAAAGAAAACTCTATTTGTGTGAAAAAAGGACGCAAGTTCCATATGGGTACAGTGTTGCATGACTGAGTAATTGTCATTCAAACTGTGAGAGTGCTGAAAGTTGAAAATTGGTCTGGGCAGGATGGGGGTGTAAGTGCTTTGCATTGAGGTGGTTAAAGAGTATGTGCGAGGGCAATATATCTCAAATATTGCAGCGGTTAATAAGAAACAGAAGAGTAAATGCAGATAGAATTACAGAAGAAAAAATATAGCCTGGATCCAAGTATAATTAATTTTGTTACAATGATGGCCGCACAAAGCGATCTACACTTGCATATTATGGAAATAACTAGGTTACAACTATATAAAAATAGGCAAAAAATGTTTGAACAAGGGGATAAAAGAGGGAGATTCTTGGGAAGGTTGGCGCTACAGAAACATCAGGTTACGCGTATACTGGCGATTAGGAATCCAGAAGGTGAAACATCCTGAGGATGTTTTGGAGACTTTTAAGCGGTATTATGGTTCCTTATATATCCCTTCCCTCCCCTTGGACCTATGCCCAGGGGAGATGTCAGACCTTTTGAACCAGATAGCCCTCGGGTGGCTGTCGGATAGGGAGAGAGAGACATTAGTTAACCCAATTACAAGTAAGGAGATTTTGAAGACTATACATACTTTCCTGAGGGGAAAAGCCCCAGGCCCTGATGGAATCCCTGTTGAATTTTATAGAAAATACTTGGGACTTGGGACTTTTTAGCCCCAAAATTTGCGGAAATATTCACAAACGGGTTATCGAAAGGGATTCTTCCAGATTCAATGAGACAGACACACATAGCCCTTATACATAAAGAAATGAAGGATCCAAAATTATGTGCTTCATGCGGGCCAATAGCATTATTGAATATAGACATTAAAATACTGACTACAACCTTTGTTAAAAACCTTTATAGATTCAGATCCGATGGGATTTATGCCTCAGAAGATGACAGATATTAATCTATTTAGGTTACATACTAATATACATGCTCATCATGCTAACAAGGGATCCAGAACAGTGGCCTCTTTGGATATAGAGAAGGCCTACGATACTATCGAATGGCCCTTTCTATGGGAAATACTTAGGATGGGATTTCCATTAGAGTTTATTAATTGGATACAAACAGTATATAATAAACCTATGTCAGCGGTTAAGCTGGGAGGAAGGCTGTCAATTTTTTTTCAGTTATATAGAGGAAAGAGGCAGGGCTGCCCTCTCTCTCCAGCCCTCTTTGCAATAGCGATAGAGCTGGTGGCAGAGAATCTCCGGACTTTCCCTGATTCAGGGATTACAAATTGGGGGGCTGGAGGAGAGGGTAGCTCTACATGCAGACGATATGCTGCTATTCCTTGGTGACGTGGGTCCATTGTTACAAGGAGCTTTAGACTTGCTAAATACATATGCACAATTTACAGGGCTTATGCCGCGTACACACGATCAGAATTTCAGCCCACAAAAGACCGATGAGAGTTTTTCGTTGGAAAATGCAACCGTGTGTATGCTCCATCAGTCTTTTGCTGGCCGAATTCCAGCCAGCAAAAGATTGAGAGCATGCTCTCAATTTTTCGGTAGGAAAAAATCCCTACTGTTTGCGATTGATCAAGGAGCGCAGGATACGGCTTTTTAAGATATGCCATTACAATGGGTAACAGAATTTAAATACCTTGGTATAATAATTTCACGACAGGCTGGGGACTTTATGTTAAATCTAAATCCAGCAATACAGGAATTTAAGAGAAAACTGAAGGTGTGGGAAGTCTTGCCCTTTCACTGCTAGGACGCATACATTTAATAAAAATGAATATCCATCCTAAATTTTTATATTTGTTTAGAAATTCACCAGAATGGTTACTGAAATCATTTTTTATACAACTACACAGTATTTTTTCCTCTTTTTTAGAGAAATAAACTACCCAGAATTAAATTCACTACACTTATGCGTCCTTTGGCACAGAGGGGACTGGCCTTCCCAGACTTTAATAAATATTATTTAGCAGCACAGCTGGTAACGGCAGGTGAATGGTTAAACCCAGATAAATATAACCCAGTGACAATGTTAGAGGCTGCAGAGGTACATTCTACTGAAGCACTTCAGACATTGCTGTTCCGAGGGTTAAAATCTATATATGATTTGACCCCCTTGATGGTAACTACTATAAATGTATGAAGAGCCGGTTTAGTGGGGGAAAAACACGTTAAGGAGATTTTTGTCTCCAAATACTCTGCTGTGGAGGAATCCTCAGTTGTGCCATTTAAATTCTATCCAAGATCCAGGAGCTTGGACCAAATTTAAGGTTAAGAAGTTATTCCAGGTGGTGCAGGGAGAAACAATGTTATCCTGTGCAGGATTGATAGAATTATGGAATATTAGGGGTTTATTTACTAAAGGCAAATCCACTTTGCACTACAAGTGCACTGCAAGTGCACTTGGAAGTGCAGTTGCTGTATATCTAAGGGGGACATGCAAGGAAAATAAAAAACAGCATTTTTGCTTGTACATGATTGGATGATAAAATCAGCAGAGCTTCCCCTCATTTCAGATCTTCCCCTCAGATCTAAGGCGACTGCACTTCCAAGTGCACTTGCAATGCACTTGCAGTGCAAAATGGATTTGCCTTTAGTAAATCAACCCCATAGTGTCTATCATCTTCTTCTTCACTATAGCAGAGGATCATAGAAGTTTTTATATCAATGTATTTATTGAGTATTTTGCAATGAAATACAAAACGTTGAGAATCAAATATTTGTACATAGTAATATAGTGATATACATTGTTCAGTTGAGTAGACTGGCTGTGCCTTAACATAAACAGTGGTACATCAAGTTGTCTCGAGAACTAAGCAGGAACAGTAGCCTCCCTGGTGGTATGATTTTTTAAATTTGTTTGCGTCTCAAAGCGATACAATTGTTTTGCATAGAAATTTGACGTTTTATATTGTAGGCCTGTAATTCTTAGCAATAACACGCTTAAATTTGTCCAAACAAGAGTCTAATAGACATCCCGGGTATGATAAAGTTTGAAACACAAAATCATAAATTATAATATAATAAATAACTATAAATAATTATAAAAAATAATAATATAATAATAATAAAATGAATTTCCCCACGATTCACTATCGCTCAATTCTGCAAGTGTTCTAATTTACTATCGCTGTCTTATAGCTGGTCTAAAACCACTTTTGATGTTAAGGGACACTTTTTGGTTGCTATGGACAATCTCAAGTTTCCAGGCAGAAAGAACAGTATATATAATATAAAACTGCATGCAGGCCATTGGACAAAGCACTAGGGGCAAAAGGGATGTGGAATGATTTCATACAGTAATGTAATCTGTAAGATTTTAGTGTACTGTATGTATTATGAATTTTCAATTTTTTAAATTTGCCGTCGGGCTCCGCCCCCGTGCGTAGCGATGCTCGCAGGGAACGGAGCACGGCACACAGAGGCATTGGGCGGAGGACACAGCCCGCAGACACAGTGGGGGGACATTACAGGATCCTGGGGACAAGGTAAGTATACTGCATGGGGATCCTGCAATACAATCCCGAGTGTGGCTCGGGGTTACCGCTAATGGTACTGAAATGTAACCCCGAGCCACACTTGGGAAAACCGACAGGGAGGTTGATAACAATAACCAAACAGGAACTTTCTATCCAAAAATAAAATAGAAAATATAAAGGGGTGAAAAAAAGTTGTACTATACTCTGTTAGTCCTAGTGATTGATTCCCTATAGGGGTGATTTATTCCCACTCCATTAAATAAAGTTGAGGATAGGCAACCGCATCCATCTCGTCACCCCCTTGGGAGCAAACTGTGGCGAGACGGGTGCTGGCAGCCATCTCAGGGTCTTGCTCTGATGTTTCTGGATTGAACACGTCATGTTGCATAAGACTTTTAGGTTTATAGTAGTAGGAATAAGTTAACAGTGAAGCAGAATTTTCCTGTGAGTTTATCATTCTAGTAGCATGGTCCATGAGGAGGGCCTATGAGTCGTAGTCAGAATTAGCTGGAGGTAGTCAGACTGCTTATAAGTGCGTTGGGACTGTCTGTGTTAGGGATATGTCAGAGGTGTTCTTTAGATGCAGGTGTTTTGCTGAGCCTGACCATTGTAGCCATGGTTGCCACGAGGAGAGCGTTTTGTGGTAATTACCTCTGCTAGAGGCCATCATGAGTTCGTAGCTACAATGTGTGTGTACCATTTCAAAGGTGTTTGCATTAGCGGGGGTTGTGACCGATTTCCACAAGCAAGTAATGTTGAGTCTGGTTGCTAAAAGAATGTGAGTGATTGCTATTCTTAGGGTGGTAGGGATGACTTCAATTGTTAGATTTAGGAGTGCCAGTGCGGGAGAGAAGCGGATGTGACAATTGGAAACGTTTCGTAAGATTTGGAATTAAGTGGACCGATAAGGCTGTATTTTGGGACATGGCCATAAGATATGGAGTACAGGTATATCTCCTCTTGCTGTTTGGCATCTCCAGCATGATTCAGATGCCTGGGAGTCAAAAGAGGTTAACCTGGTAGGATTCAGGTACCATCATTGAGAAATCTTTTGGTATAGTTCCCATAGGGCTGAGCAGCTGGTAGATTGGTATATCATTTTAAATGCCTTTTGCCATTGTTCCTCTGTGAAAGGTTCTCCCAGGTCTGATTCCCAGTGCAGATGTGAGGTATGTTTAATAAATTCCTTTTTTTGATGTAAGATGTTGTAGAGCAATGAGATACCTTTTCGTGTAGGGGATGGGTGGGTCACAAAAGACCATGTGGTAGATGGTAAGGAGTATATTGGTTTTGATTTAGGTAGGGAGGATAAGCAATGGGTTACAAAATAAAATATTCAGAGGATGGGAGCGCAAACTCTTTTCTCAGTTGGGAGAAGGTTTTCTAATTTGGAATCAGAGAACAGGTCTTGAATGTGGTGGATACCTTTGCTTGTCCACTGGGACAATTGGAGGTCTGGCGTGAGTTGTGTGAGAGTTCCTATCGGGAGGAGGGGTGATGTGACTTTCTAAGGTGGTAGTTCTATGTCTGTAATTGTTTTCCATACACGTGCAGAGGTTTTCATTGTAGGAGAAAGAGCGTTCGGTATAGTAATGCCTAGAGGGATCCCTAGAATCCAAGTTTTTAAGTGTGATCTAATAAGTAAAGAGAATACTATTTGACTCCAGTGTTTATTACGGGTCGGGCTGAACCATTCTTGTATTTGTGTTATTATGGTGGCTTGGTAGTAGTCTGTGAAGTCTAAGTACCCTTATCCTCCTGTTAGTCTGTGTTTGATAAGTTTTGAGTGGGCACTTCAGGGTTTCTTACCTTGCCAAATTAACTTACTTAGAATTGTTTGTAGTGGCTTAAAATAAGATTGAGGTATCGGGATGGGTATTGTTCTAAAAAGGTAGAGCAATTGTGGGAGATTGTTCATTTTAAATGATGCTAGTCTCCCTGACCATGAAAGTTCATTTAGCGCTAGTTTTTGTAGGTCATTTTGCAGTTTTTTGGTAAACGTTGTGTAGTTGACTGTGAAAAGTTGTTTAACTGATTAGAAAGACGGGAATCCCCCTAACGGGCTTTAAAGTAGCCAGTAGTGTGATGTTACACAATACAAAATGGATAGGTAAAAAATATTAATTTTATTGGTAAAAAAAGTATATAAATACCGACATCAAAATGTCAGGACATGAACTGGATTACAAAAATAGTAAAAAGCAGTACCAATGACAAAGGGCAGAGCACAATAGGTTACACCATAGGCAGCAATGATACAATAGCACAAAGGTCTTAAGTGTAGAATGCTGACGCGTTTCAACCCCAGTGGGTCTTCCTCAGAGGATAGATATATAACAACTGTAAGGATGTAAACATATGTCAAAAATATTTCAAAAAAGAAAAAAGAAGAAAAGGAATACATAAACGAATCCATATATTACATCATTTCCAGTCACGATGTACTCAATGGTTGTAGGTGACCATGATATGGAGGAAATTTCCCTCTTGTGTGTCCTCGATCTCCCAGCGGGTAGGCCAGTCCTAAGAGGAGCAAATATCGCACACACATGCCTTACAAGGAATCACACACTAGATATCCCCAAGGGTTGGGGGAGAAGAGGGGCATGCACTGCGCCTGCGATAGAATAACAATTGTACTAAGTAATAAGCTCAAAAGGAAATTCCTAAGGGCAAAACGAAAGGTATCATATTTCTATTATTATTGGGCAGTTAGCTAGGGGTGTTGGCAGACGTGGGATGAGAGTGGGTCCATGTAGAGAAGCCTAGGGGAAAGACATGAAGAGGTGAGGTGAGGAAAAAATGGGGAGGAATGGTACGGGAAGGAAAGGGGGGGATAGGACGGAATGGGGAAGGGAAAGGAAAGGAAAAGTAGGGGGGAGGGAAAGCGGAAAGGGAGAAGGGAGGGAATGGGGAAAACAAGAAGGAAAGAAATGGAAGGTGAAAAGGGGGAGGGGGAGGGGGAGGAAGGTGGGGGATCATGAGTAACAGGGGAAAGGAAGAAAAGAAAAAGAAGAAAAAGAAAAATGCACAACAAAGATGACAAGAACAAATGACATGGACAACAAAAAAGCATGGACCGACTCCCATTATAAACGTCCAAATCATAGAGGGTAATGACAATAAGGTGTAAGTGCATAAAAATCAAAGGGTGTAAGAGAGGCCCAACAAGGGGCCAGGAGGAGCAAAAGTGGGGAGCAAAAGTGAACAGGTGATATCATGAATAAAACAAATCCATGAAAACCATAAAGAGGTTAAGTGTAGGTGACACGTGGTAAATAGGGGAGCATTACCTTAGATGTGAAACCAATCGATTAAATCAAAGTGCAAAGTGATCAAGATAAAATTCTGTAATATCACAAATGTAAGAAGGTCAAAATGATTGTTGAAATTAAAAGGAGGTGAAACAGGCATGATGTGGACTACACATGAAGAGGACAGTGAGAAAATACATGAGTTCTTACCAGTCAGTCCATATTGTGGCAACACAGGAGCATCTGGTGGGACCAGGCAGTACCACTGAACCTCCCATACCGCCAAAGTAATTTATAGGGGAACTAATTTACCTAAAGGTATCACAGGTGCAGGCACGCCTCCCCCCTCATCCATTCCCCCATAGGGGGAGAGCGACACAATGGCGGCGCTCAGTGTGTGACCCCCCCGGCGTTCCGGAGATTTCCTCCCGGGTCCACCGTCACTTCCCCCTCAAATGCGCAGGCACCGTGACGTCACGCACGCATGAGCAAATTCACGGCGTCCGGAAGAGATCCGGAATGCCGCTGGCAGGGAAAAGAAAAGCGTCCAGCCCAGTGCTTCCACCTGGCGGGCGCTTGGGGAGACGCAGGGCCCTTGCGTCTCCCCACCCTGCCAGGAAGGCATGTGTGCCGCGATCCCACCCCCCAAAAGGACATGGCCAACCGATAGCAATAACAAGGTGGTATCTCAAGCAGGGAGAGGGGGAAAGAGGGGAAGTCCATGGGAGTTATCACTGGACCATAAATGAATGATATATTATATGCTGGCCATAGCACACATCCAATTTACACAACCCATCGTCAAAGTACAATAAAATAAAAACAATAACAAAACATAACAGAATAAACCATTTTGAAGAAAACTGTGAACTGGCTTACATGCAAAACAGGATCCCTTTAAGATCAAAATAGTTTATGATAAACAATAATGCGAATTCCCATATGTTATACTAACAATGCTAGGAAATGTTAAATCGCATAATTTAGTTTTGTAATATACATGGCCGAGTGAAATTGATGGGCAATGGGGTAAAGCAAGGCAGGAACAATAGGATAAGATGCTGGGTAGGGAGCATAGTTGAGATCAACTATCTGGTCCCCCAGACCGGCCTATTGCTAGGATGGTTATAATCCTTGGAAACAACATCAAATTCATTGATGGTGTGTTTATACATTAGAAAAGCATTATGGTCGAATTACATAGCACCATAGGAAAGGATAAAGGGTCGTGAGTCCCCTTTAGTATAAAAGTTTAGATGGCATACATCCTTTGTGGGGATAAATTTCAAAATATGGTGTAGACGTTGAGTCACCATCTGATTCGCTCACTGTGTCTTGCCAGAGGAAAACCCTTGCAGAAAAGGAGCAAATGAGATGGACTCGTTAAGGCCTGGCGGGGAGGTGGCCTGTAATTGAAATATTCATCTCTGCTCCTTTTGTAGCAGAGCCTTATTCCAATCGCCACCTCTATTCGGAATGTGCATCCTACAAAGGGCCGTGAAGGTGACTTTTGGGACCCTATAGTTGTGTATCGAGACCATATGTCTCCCTACTGGGAGATATGGGTTCCCTATTTGCATACTATACATCCCTTTTGGACTACGTGTCCAAATCTTTCCCAACGCTGACCTAATAAGTGATGAGTGTAAAGCAGAATGGGAGGCCAATTTAAAATTATGCTCCCGTGAGATGATGACCATTTTGTCTAGGGAATATAACAAGCAAATTGTACTCCTAGACACAGTAATAATTAATTTAGAACAAGCCCTGACTCCGTATGCCCAACATACCCTATTCTCTGAACTACAGACCCTTCTCAATGAGAACCTATCAAATTTCAATAAAAATATTTTACAAAACAAAGAAATCCAATTTTGGAGAGACAAACATGCCTTTTCGGAGGGATGAGCCAATGGAATAGTCATCTGGCTCAAATCTAAAAATTATTCACGTCGGGAATTTAAAAACACCAAATCCAAAATTTCGAAATCTAAGATTTCCTCTACCACTGATCCTGAACAAAAAAATTCTTCTCAACGTGGTCGAGGACGTAGTAAACAACAAAAAAGAGATTGTAGTCATAGAAATTCATTCGAACAAGACCCCAAGAAACGGACAATGGATACTGATTCCCTGGACACACAATCAATTTTTCATGGTGTCCAGTCTGACCCCTCGGCGGATACGAATCTCTCCGCTGATATGGGCCAAACATCTACTTCTGAAACTAATGCAAATATTTCTTTACTACAGGAGACCCCCAAACATTCTATTTCATCTTTAGGCCCTACCAAAGCAGCTCCACAAAAAACTTTAAACCCAGTTCGGGGACCCGGGTCCCCGCAAACCAATAGAATAGGCAAGGGTTTGGACCCGTTTGTGGTTCGGATTCAGCAAACCACTTAAGCGTGATCAACTTGTCCTCCTTAAAACTATCATCAGCTGAAATACAACTCTTATCTCGTGGACTAACTTTTTGCCCTGAACAGAATTTTGATGTTTTTGAAACCATTACAGATTTACAACTCTTTGCAAAGTTACTATTAAAGTACTTGCATGCTAAGGATGACTCTGATGTTGACACTGTTGATTGGTCTACATACACTATGAAGGAATTTAAGGCCTTACGTGATCTAACCCTTCTCTATCAAGAGAACAATACGTTCGATCTAATCGATCAAAACGATTTAGACGCTCTACTTCAGGAGGTTGAGAAATCAACCCCAAATCCACCACTGATGTTTAAAAAGGCCTCCACATCATTTCCTGCTTCCAGCATTAATCCCAATGTAGCTCCTTTTTTGAAACAGACCATTCGAGATATATGCAAATTATCTCAAACCAAATCCAATCCACACAACCTCTCATTTGACGAAAACCAAGCCCTCCATCACCTCACCAAGAACACCAAAATCGTAATCAAACCCTCTGACAAGGGTGGCAATGTGGTCATCATAAATAATGATGATTATACCTCCATGTGTTTAAATATCCTACAAAACAGGGAATGGTATAAACAAATTTCGGCTCTTAACATTAAACAATATAATTCTACTTTTTACAATATGGTAGATCGTGCATTTCACACAGGCACAATTTCTAAGAACATTTATGAATTTAACAGGACCCCACATCCCAAAGTGGCTACCTTCTATAGTTTACCTAAGATTCATAAGAACTCGATCAAACTTACCGGTAGTCCCATTGTCTCCGGCAATAGGGCCATATCTGAAAACCTAAGCCGTGTCATAGACGCCCATCTCCAACCCCTTGTCTTGTCATTTCCATCTTTTGTTAGAGATACAATACAGTTTTTACAACTTATTAATGATCTCAGAGTATCAGATGATTCTATCCTTGTCACGATTGACGTTGAGGCTCTGTACAGTAGCATTCCTCATTCTCTTGGCTTGTCTATTGTGCAGAGGGCTCTTCAAAAATACTCCCAATATGATCCTGCACTGAATGCGTTCATCTTGAGTGGTTTACAATACATATTAAATCATAACCATTTTTGCTTCGATAACTCCCACTACCTCCAGGTGCAGGGTGTGGCTATGGGGACATGCTGTGCCCCCTCCTACGCCAACTTGTACCTGGGGGAGTGGGAGCAGTCCCTCCTGGATGACGAGGACCTCGTCTCATACACCAGCCACATATCCAAGTGGCTGAGGTATATTGACGACGTCTTCGTCGTCTGGGAGGGACCCGAGGCCAAACTAATTTAATTTTTCAATCGGATCAATATTAATAATCGTAATCTAAAATTCACAATGACTCATAACCGCAACAGTGTCACATTCCTAGATGTCTCCATTTCAATCACATCAGAAGGAAAGCTATCTAGCACCCTTTTCCGCAAGACAACTGCCGGTAATATGGTTCTTCAGGCGGATAGCTTTCATCCCGTACCACTTAAAAACTCTATTCACTATAGGCAGTATTTGTGCCTTCGCCGCAACTGCTCTAATGATATTCCATTCAAAAGAGAAGCTGAAGGCCTTCAAAGTCGCCTTCTTGCTAGGGGATATAGTTGATCCTGTCTTAAAAAAGCCTATAATCAAATGATAGGACAATCTAGATCCAAGCTGCTCTTTCAACCAAAACCCCCCAAAAGTTCTGATTGTAACTCCACTCGCATTATCATGCATTATTCGTGACAACACACTGCCATTAAAAACATCTTAAAGCGACATTGGAACATCCTTACGGATGACCCGAAACTCAGAAATTTTGTCCCTAATCAACCAGCCATAACGTATAAAAGAGCCACTTCAATAAAGGATAAACTGGCCCAGAGTGAAAATGAAAACAGGATATCTAAACATTGTTCTGTAGTTGGTTCCTTTCCATGCGGGCATTGTTCCCACTGTTCGTTAATCAGAAAGGAAAAGACTTTTCTTCTCCCCAATGGAAAAACATTCACACCCACACACTTCGTAAATTGTCAAATGCGAGGAGTGGTATACTTCATGGAGTGTGAGTGTGGTGCTTATTATATAGGGAAAACAAGGCAGGAATTTTGGAAACGCATTTCCCAACATATGTATAGTATGCAAATAGGGAACCCATATCTCCCAGTAGGGAGACATGTGGTCTTGATACACAACTATAGGGTCCCCAAAGTCACCTTCACGGCCCTTTGTAGGATGCACATTCCAAATAGAGGTGGCGATTGGAATAAGGCTCTGCTACAAAAGGAGCAGAGATGGATATTTCAATTACAGGCCACCTCCCCGCCAGGCCTTAACGAGTCCATCTCATTCGCTCCTTTTCTGCAAGGGTTTTCCTCTGGCAAGACACAGTGAGCGAATCAGATGGTGACTCAACGTCTACACCATATTTTGAAATTTATCCCCACAAAGGATGTATGCCATCTAAACTTTTATACTAAAGGGGACTCACGACCCTTTATCCTTTCCAATGGTGCTATGTAATTCGACCATAATGCTTTTCTAATGTATAAACACATCATCACTGAATTTGATGTTGTTTCCAAGGATTATAACCATCCTAGCGATAGGCCGGTCTGGGAACCATATAATTGATCTCAACTATGCTCCCTACCCAGCATCTTATCCAATTGTTCCTGCCTTGCTTTACCCCATTGCCCATCAATTTCACTCGGCCATGTATATTACAAAACTAAACAATGCGATTTCCCATTTCCTAGCATTGTTAGTATAACATATGGGAATTCGCATTATTGTTTATCATAAACTATTTTGATCTTACAGGGATCCTGTTTTGCATGTAAGCCAGTTGACAGTTTTCTTCAAAATGGTTTATTCTTTTATGTTTTGTTATTGTTTTTATTTTTTTGTACTTTGACGATGGGTTGTGTAAATTGGATGTGTGCTATGGCCAGCATATAATATATCATTCATTTATGGTCCGGTGATAACCCCTATGGACTTCCCCTCTTTCCCCCTCTCCCTGCTTGAGATACCACCTTGTTATTGCTATCGGTTGGCCATGTCCTTTTGGGGGGTGGGATCGCGGCACACATGCCTTCCTGGCAGGGTGGGGAGATGCAAGGGCCCTGCGTCTCCCCAAGCGCCCGCCAGGTGGAAGCACTGGGCTGGATGCTATTCTTTTCCTTGCCAGCAGCATTCCGGATCTCTTCCGGACGCAGTGAATTTGCTCATGCGTGCGTGACGTCACAGTGCCTGTGCATTTATGGCGGAAGTGACGGTGGACCCGGGAGGAAATCTCCTCCAGAACGCCGGGGGGGTCACACACTGAGTGCCGCCAATGTGTCGCTCTCCCCCTATGGGGGAATGGATGAGGGGGGAGGCGTGCCGGCACCTGTGATACCTTTAGGTAAGTTAGTTCCCCTATAAATTACTCTGGCGGTATGGGAGGTTCAGTGGTACTGCCTGGTCCCACTGGACGCTCCTGTGTTGCCGCAATATGGACTGACTGGTAAGAACTCATGTATTTTCTCACTGTCCTCTTGATGTGTAGTCCACATCATGCCTGTGTCACCTCCTTTTAATTTCAACAATCATTTTGACCTTCTTACATTTGTGATATTACAGAATTTTATCTTGATCACTTTGCCCTTTGATTTAATCGATTGGTTTCACATCTAAGGTAATGCTCCCCTATTTACCACGTGTCACCTACACTTAACCTCTTTATGGTTTTCATGGATTTGTTTTATTCACAATATCACCTGTTCACTTTTGCTCCCCACTTTTGCTCCTCCTGGCCCCTTGTTGGGCCTCTCTTACACCCTTTGATTTTTATGCACTTACACCTTATTGTCATTACCCTCTATGATTTGGACGTTTATAATGGGAGTCGGTCCATGCTTTTTTGTTGTCCATGTCATTTGTTCTTGTCATCTTTGTTGTGCATTTTTCTTTTTCTTCTTTTTCTTTTCTTCCTTTCCCCTGTTACTCATGATCCCCCACCTTCCTCCCCCTCCCCCTTTTCACCTTCCATTTCTTTCCTTCTTGTTTTCCCCATTCCCTCCCTTCTCCCTTTCCCCTTTCCCTCCCCCCTACTTTTCCTTTCCTTTCCCTTCCCCATTCCGTCCTATCCCCCCCTTTCCTTCCCGTACCATTCCTCCCCATTTTTTCCTCACCTCACCTCTTCACGTCTTTCCCCTAGGCTTCTCTACATGGACCCACTCTCATCCCACGTCTGCCAACACCCCTAGCTAACTGCCCAATAATAATAGAAATATGATGCCTTTCGTTTTGCCCTTAGGAATTTCCTTTTGAGCTTATTACTTAGTACAATTGTTATTCTATCGCAGGCGCAGTGCATGCCCCTCTTCTCCCCCAACCCTTGGGGATATCTAGTGTGTGATTCCTTGTAAGGCATGTGCGTGCGATATTTGCTCCTCTTAGGACTGGCCTACCCGCTGGGAGATCGAGGACACACAAGAGGGAAATTCCTCCATATCATGGTCACCTACAACCATTGAGTACATCGTGACTGGAAATGATGTAATATATGGATTCGTTCATGTATTCCTTTTCTTCTTTTTTCTTTTTTGAAATATTTTTGACATATGTTTACATCCTTACAGTTGTTAAATATCTATCCTCTGAAGAAGACCCACTGGGGTCGAAACGCATCAGCATTCTACACTTAAGACCTTTGTGCTATTGTATCATTGCTGCCTATGGTGTAACCTATTGTGCACTGCCCTTTGTCATTGGTATTGCTTTTTACTATTTTTGTATTCCAGTTCATGTCCTGACTTTTTGATGTCAGTATTTATATACTTTTTTGTACCAATAAAATTAATATTTTTTACCTATCCGTTTTGTATTGTGTAACATCACACTACTGGCTGCTTTAAAGCCCCGTTAGGGGGATTCCCGTCTTTCTAATTTACTATTTGGGGTGCGCAGCCCTTTTGTCTGTACTCTTATGAGTGTTCCCTTCTCAGTTAACTGATTTGGTGAGCTGGATATTGAGATATGATATATTTTTTTCTGCCCAGGCGTAAGGAAACTTAGCTTGTAGTAGATGTGTAGTCGTAGCATCTATACTTAGGTTGAGTATGAATGATTTGGTGTCATTAATTTTGTAATACGAAATCTTGCTAAACCTTGTAAGAGTGTCTTGAATTGCAGTTAGGGAAGAGGATGGGTTGGTGATCATCAGGATGACATCATCAGCAAATAAACTGATTTTATGGTGGGATCTATTGATTGTAATACCAGAGATGAGGGGGTTAGTTCTAATGTGTTCTGCTAGGGGTTCCATAAGAAGATTAAAAATCAGGGGCGACAATGGGCAACCCTAGCGCATGCCGTTGGTTATTTGCAATAATTGGGATATTATTTCAGAGGAGTACACTTTCGCGGAGGGTGTTGTATATAGTGCTAGGACAGCTTGAAGTATATTACCTTTGAAACCACATTTAAGAAGGACTCTGTGTAGGTAAGTCCAGTGAATCCTGTCGAGTGCCTTCTCTGCATCCAGAGATAGAAGCAGAGAAGGCATTCCGTGGGACTCAGCGTGGTGGATAAGGTTGATAAACCTTCTAGTGGCATCAGATGCTTGGCGACCCATGGTGAAACCGTATTGGTCGCGGTGAATTAGGGTGGGCAGTACGTTGTTTAGTCTGGTGGCGATGGCTTTCGCATACATTTTTAAATCAAGATTTAATAAAGAGATTGGCCTAAAATTTTGGGGGGTAGTCGGTTCTTTCCCTGGCTTTGGTAAGGTAATTTTCAGTGCTTGTAGCATTTCACGAGGGAATGAAGAAGAGTACACTGCTTCATTATATAAGGTAGTCATATGGTTAGTGAGTATGGAGGAAAATTGTTTATAATATTCGCTAGTCAGTCCGTCAGAACCTGGAGCTTTTCCCATAGATAGAGATTTGATGACAGATTGTAGTTCTGAGGGCGTGAAAGGTGCGTTCAGGGAGTCAAGTTGTGTTTCATTTAGAGTTGGAAGGTTGATGTGGTTTAAAAAAGCATCAATGTTGTCAATAGAGGGTTGAGTCAGGGCATCAAGTTTAAGGTTATATAGGTCACTGTAATATGAGCTGAAGGCGTCAGAAATATCTTGTGGGTTTAGCAATTTTTCGTGTGTGTGAGGATGAATAAGGTAGGCTATTTTGGTTTTTGCCAGATATCACTTTAGGCGTCTGGCTAGAGCTTTCCCCGCCTTGTTTGAGGTGGAGTAAGCCATAGCTTTCAGTTTACACTGTGTTTTTTCAAAGGAGTGCAAGAGGAGGGTTCTAAGCTCTTGTCTCAGGGATAGAAGCTATGCTGAATGTATGGCCTGTGGGTGAGCTTTGATGGTTTTTTCAAGGTCTGCTATGGTAGTCTTGAGATAGTCTAGTCGCATCCTATCTTTTTTCATAAGAGAGTTCTTTTGTATTAGTACACCCCTTATAAATACTTTGTGTGCATTCCATACCATGCTGTGGTCGGGTACCAAACCCACGTTGTTCTTTTCAGAGAGTAAATTGGCGATCTCTGCAGAGTAAGTTGGCTGTTGCAGTAAAAAAATTGTTGGCTCACCAGAGATTGGTTTTAAATTGAGGTGGGGAGTCTACAATTGATATGCCGATGGGTCCGACCACAACATGGTATGGATAGTCGAGGAAGTGGCTTTTTGAAGAAGCCATTTATTTAAAAAGATAAATTCATTAATACGTTTTGTGAAGTGGGGAAAGATATATGTAATCCTTTTCAGATTTGTGGTGACATCGCCAGATGTCAAACAAGTCCTGTTCGAATAGGAATTTCTTCAGAGGTTATTCCCTGCTCTTGGACGGTGTAGATGAGTCCATGTGTATATCAGGTACCAAGTTAAAGTTACCACACATAATCACGTGGCCTCTTTGGATAGGTTTGATGGATTTCATGAGGCACCTTTAAAAGCGCATTTGGTGGACATTGGGTGCATATAGGTTTATCAGAATGTAGGTGACCGTGTTAATAGTGCATTGCAGGATAATATATCGACCGTTCAGGTCTAGAGTCACCTGATGGGGCTGGAAGTTCACAGAGTCTTTGACTGCAATTAGGACTCCTCTTTTTTTAGAGGAAAAGGAAGCCTGGAAGTTGTGTGGGAAACAGTTGTTAGAGTATTTTGAGGTCGCTGATGAGAAGTGTATCTCCTGGACACACAGAATGTCACAGTAAGTTTTCCATAGGGAATTGCGCTTGGCAGGATGGTTGAGTCCATTTGCGTTTATAGATAGGATGTTAAGTGGCATGGTTTGTGGAAACGGTCAGTGTGAAGTATGCAGGAACTTACAGTTAGTTGGTGCTGACGGAGGTGTTCCAATCAGTGTTTCTGGTTCTTCTGCTGTGATGAAGTGGATCTGGATGAGGGATGTCTGTGGAGCTTCACTGTGTTGCTGAAGAGTTGAGCTGCGTATAAGTACAAGAAGAAAAGGAAGGGCAGATGGGGAGAAAGAAAAAATAAAAAGCAAAGTCAACTGAGACTAGCTGGATAGTATCGAAAGAGTGTTATCATAAAATAACCAATGGTGGATCGAATAGCCTGGGGATATCGAATCTACAATGTGGGGAGAACAGTCAGTAACACAATTTTTAAACAGATCACTGAGATAACTATAATTCAGTAATTCAGTAACTGGGGTGAGAGAAATGTATATATGAGAGGCCCATCCTTGGAATTTAAGGCCATACGTGTCATTTGTGGATCTTTGGTTGGTTGCGACGGTTGTATGGAGATTTATGCTGCAGAAAAGGAAGGCTGGAGTCTTGCAGTTGGTCAATAATAACGCCACAGGTTTATAAGAGTTTTATTCCTCCTGTAAGGGTGGATATAGTGTGATTGGCACCATTTTTTTGTGATTAGCAGGGTTGCTGGGTAATGCCATTTGTATTAAATTTTATGGTTATGCATGGCCTTGGTGACAGGACATAGTTGTCTGCGCTGTTGTAAGGTGTATTTAGAGAGATCTGGATAGAGTTGTATATCAATGAATGGTGCAGGAAGGGTTCCAGCTGACCTGGCAGCTGCCAGGAGCATTTCTTTAGCTCAGAAAAAATGTACTCTCATAAGCACATCTCTAGGTACTGAGGCAGCTAGATGAGGTGCTTTGGAAATTCTATGTATGCAGTCTATGGAGATTTCAAGTGAAGTGGCATTGGGAATGATAGCGTGCAGGAGGTCATTTGCATATTTTGGAAGCTCTGCAGGTGGTATTGATTCAGGTATACCCCGTATTTTCACGTTGTTGCGTCCAGAGCGGTCTTCCAAATCTGCTAATTTAGCCTTGATCCATGACTGCTCATCTATCTCCTCATCATATGCGTCCACAAGATCATTCACAGTTGTGGTGCATTCCTCCATTTTGTCTTTTATATAAGACACCCTGTAGCCCAGGTTGTTTATGTCAGAGAATTTGTTTATCAGGGATGACAGGTCTGACATCAATGATGTCTGCAGTGAAAGGAGCATGTCCTTTAAGGTCGTGTCCAGTACTGGCTGTCCTGAGGTGAGAAAAGCAGCTACTGAGCATTGCAGGGCCTGGTTTGACTAGAGGGGGTTAATCGAGTAGGCCTCATTCTGTGATGGGGATGAGAGGTCATCAAGCCTCATGCGGGCCTTTGCTGGGTTCCCTGAGTGTGGGTTTCCGCTGGCCGAGTGGTCAGGGGATAGGAGCAGCAATTGTGGTTCCTGATCTCCCTGCAGATCGTCAGGGAGATCCATGTATGAGGGCCGCGCTGCAGCTGCGGCTGAGCCGGTCCCATTTTGGGCAGCACTGATTTTTGGTAAAGATTTTAGAAAGAAGGCTGTCAATTTTTTCAGGCGTTGGTCCTCCTTTCTCTTGCAGGACATGATGCAGGAGGGTATCCTATGCTTTAGGAGGCTGGATGGCCGTGGATTGTCCGTGGACACTAAGACATCTAAACAAGGTTTGCCCATCAAATAGGTATAGTAGTCTTGCTTGTTGGAATCAAGCTAGTATCCCTTATGCTATCACTTATCACTATCACCATTCCTGGGGTATTCTGACATCAACAACTCCTCTACTACACATTAGTAGAGAGGCTCAATGAGTATATAGGCTCTAAGGAGTATAAATATGGCTTACAATGCCATTTTTGTGCATTTAGTTTCTCATTTATGTTTTATATATGTGTTTATACAGTAGGGACAGAAACTATTCAGAACCCCTTACATTTTTCACTCTTTGTTATATTGCAGCCATTTGCTAAAATTATTTAAGTTCGTTTTTTCTTCCTCATTAATGTACACACAGCACCAGATATTGACAGAAAAACACAGAATTGTTGACTTTTTTGCAGATTTATTAAAAAAAACAAAACAAAATATCACATGGTCCTAAGTATTCAGACCCCTTGCTTAGTATTTAGTAGAAGCGCCCTTTTGATCTAATACAGCCATGAGTCTTTTTGGGAAAGATGCAACAAGTTTTTCACACCTGGATTTAGGGATCCTCTGCCATTCCTCCTTGCAGATCCTCTCCAGTTCTGTCAGGTTGGATGGTAAACGTTGGTGGACAGCCATTTTAGGTCTCTCCAGAGATGCTCAGTTGGGTTTAAGTCAGAGCTCTGGCTGGGCCATTCAAGAACACAGTCACTGAGTTGTTGTGAAGCCACTCCTTTGTTATTTTAGCTGTGTGCTTAGGGTCATTGTCTTGTTGGAAGGTAAACCTTCGGCCCAGTTTGAGGTCCTGAGCACTCTGGAGAAGGTTTTCATCCAGGATATCCCTGTACTTTGCCGCATTCATCTTTCCCTCGATTGCAACCAGTTGTCCTGTCCCTGCAGCTGAAAAATACCCCCACAGCATGATGCCGCCACCACCATGCTTCACTGTTGTGACTGTATTGGACAGTTGATGAGCAGTGCCTGGTTTTCTCCACACAAACCGCTTAGAATTAAGGCCAAAAAGTTCTATCTTGGTCTCATCAGACCAGAGAATCTTATTTCTCACCATCTTGGAGTCCTTCAGGTGCTTTTTTAGCAAACTCCATGTGGGCTTTCATGTGTCTTGCAACTGAGGAGAGGCTTCCGTCGGGCCATAAAGCCCCGACTGGTGGAGGGCTGCAGTGATGGTTGACGTTGTACAACTTTCTCCCATCTTCTGACTGCATCTCTGGAGCTCAGCCACAGTGATCTTTGGGTTCTTCTTTACCTCTCTCACCAAGGCTTTTCTCCCCCCGATAGCTCAGTTTGGCCGGACAGCCAGCTCTAGGAAGGGTTCTGGTCATCCCAAATGTCTTCCATTTAAGGATTATGGAGGCCACCGTACTCTTAGGAACCTTAAGTGCAGCAGAAA
This sequence comes from Aquarana catesbeiana, assembly GCF_042186555.1. NCBI lineage: Eukaryota > Metazoa > Chordata > Amphibia > Anura > Ranidae > Aquarana > Aquarana catesbeiana. The sequence goes on along the minus strand of NC_133331.1, from coordinate 220,609,359 downwards.
TTTTTTTGTAACCTTGGCCAGATCTGTGCCACAATTCTGTCTCTGAGCTCTTTAGGCAGTTCCTTTGACCTCATGATTCACATTTGCTCTGACATGCACTGTGAGCTGTAAGGGCTTATATAGACATGTGTGTGGCTTTCCTAATCAAGTCCAATCAGTATAATCAAACACAGCTGGACTCAAATGAAGGTGTAGAACCATTTCAAGGATGATCAGAAGAAATGGACAGCACCTGAGTTAAATATATGAGTGTCACAGCAAAGGGTCTGAATACTTAGGACCATGTTGATATTTCAGTTTTTCTTTTTTAATAAATCTGCAAAAATGTCAACAATTCTGTGTTTTTCTGTCAATATGGGGTGTTGTGTGTACATTAATGAGGAAAAAAATGAACTTAAATGATTTTAGCAAATGGCTGCAATATAACAAAGAGTAAAAAATTTAAGGGGGTCTGAATACTTTCCGTCCCCACTGTATGCATATCTCCATGTTTTATTCATTTTTTTATTCTTTATTTTTTATCCATTTTTATTGTGACATTTATTGTGATATTTATTGTAAATTTTACTGATATTTGATTCCGGTCAGTGTGTAACCAGTCAGGAGTTAGTTATATGCTACTATATATGATATACTAGATATTTTATGTTATTTTATTTCACTTAACCTATCTAACCACCATTTGATTGCATTGGGCACTATGTAATGATGAGATTGACCCATGAGGAGTTACTACCATCTAAATCAGTACACCATGCATACGTTTGTGAAATGGACATGTTCTGTAGGCTCTGAAGAAGGGGGTAACCTTGAAACGCGTTAGTGGTGTGACTACAAGTGTTGTGGATTTTCGCATATGGATTGAAGCGGATGACAGCTTGAAGTCTTTTGTCGTATTTGTGGCTGAGGCTCTTTATCTTCTCAAAAGGTAAAGCTGCCCATTCCTCTTGGCAAAAAGCCTCCAGTTCCTGTAAATTCTTGGGCTGTCTTGCATAAATTGCACGTTTGAGATCTCCCCAGAGTGTCATTGAGGTCAGGAGACTGAGATGGCTACTCCAGAACCTTCACTTTATTCTGCTGTAACCAATGACAGGTCGAATTGGCCTTGCGTTTTGGATCATTGTCATGTTGGAATGTCCATGTACATCCCATGCGCAGCTTCCTGGCTGTGTAATGGATGTGATTATGAGTGTTATGGTGAAATGCCTATTTCAAATATAACCATATGGATATAAGTGCTTATCTCTCTCAGCTATCAGCCTTAACCACATTCAATTAGATGTCTGCCAGCTCCCCCCCCCCTCCCCCTTCATGTGGAACATAACTGCAAGAGTTAAGAACAAGTTAAAGAACATTGCGTCTGTTTTCAAGACTTTGAGACTACACCCAAGAACTGGAAACAAGACCCCCTATTTAGCTATGATAGTTTGCTATTCCCTTATATAGATATAACCCAGCTGAAAGCTTATACTTTGTCATAGTAATGAATATGTATATTTAGTGGTTTATATACGCTTGCCTTTTTGATAACGAAACATCCGGCTCACGGTATATTAGCCGATCGAGCAGGAAGTAATAAAAGAGAAGTATCAAGCTACTGAACTGTCTGTCTCAGTAATTTACTTCAAGTGTGCACACTTTTACATTGAAGGTTAATTTGGCCAGGGGGACAGAAACAAAAGTACCGAACGGTTCTGGTTCGGTCCAAAACAGCTGTACCCTGTTACTGTTCCTCCAGTATTTTTTGATAACATAATGCATTCATCTTGCCATCAATTTTGACCAAATTTCCTGTGCCTTTGTAGCTCACACATCCCCAAAACATCAGCGATCCACCTCTGTGTTTCACAGTAGGAATGGTGTACCTTTCATCATAGGACTTGTTGACTCCTCTCCAAATGTAGTGTTTATGGTTGTGGCCAAAAAAGCTAAATTTTGGTCTCATCACTCCAAATGACTTTGTTCTAGAAAGTTTGAGGCTTGTCTCTGTGATGTTTGGCGTATTGTAAGGGGGATACTATGTGGCATTTGCATAGTAATGGCTTTCTTTCTTTCTCGACCATTCAGTCCTTCTTTCTTCAAGTTATTTGTGGGTTTTTCTTTGCATCCCAAACAATTTTTCTCTCAGTTGTGGCTGAAACCTTAGTTGGTCTACCTGACCGTGATTTGGTTTCAACAGAAACCCTCATTTTCCACTTCTTGATTAGAGTTTGAACACTGCTCATTAGCATTCTCAATTCCTTGAAGAATATATCACTTTCCTGTTTTACACAGTTCAACTACCTTTTCCCTCAGATCCTATGACAATTTTTTTGTTTTCCCCATGACTCAGAATCCAGAAATGTCAGTGCAGCACTGGATGAAAGATACAGGGGTCTGTCAGGAGGCCAAAATCACCAGGGTATGTAAACTTTTGATCAGGGTCATTTGGGTAGTTTCTGTTGTGATTATGATTAAAAAGAGTAAACAGAGTTGATTCATAATATTGATAATTGATTCAGCCAAACACGAACCATGAGTGAAAAAAGTTTTTGTGTTATCATTCATATTCTCTAAAAAATGGCCAAGAAATCATAAATTCTGCCAGGGTATGTAAACTTATGAGCACAACTGTAAATGGATGGCAGTGAACAGTTTATAGCAAGCTGCATGGGGTTATTCATTGATCATTCCTTTTTCGCCACCTGGGGTATAAGTTGTCTTTCCCTGTGTTAATGTGTTGTTGCTGGAAAAGGATGGAGTCAGGCTGTGAGCTAGTATGTCTCCAGGTCTGAAGCAGACCCAATAGGTTCTATTTACTAGCCAGGAGGCTTAAAGTGACTCCAAAGGAAATAATAAAAGCAAAATAACAAACATGCCATACTTACCTGCCCTGTGCAATTGTTTTGCACAGAGCAACCCAATCTTCTTCCTTTTGTGTCCCCATCTGGCAGTCCTTGCTCCTCCCCCTGCCGAGTGCCCCCAATAGCAAGCCTCTTGCTATGGGGGCACTCAAGCAGGCTCACTTCAGAGCCATGCTCTGTGTGTCCATTCACACACAGATCACGGCTCGGCTCCTCCCTGCCCCCCGCTCTCTCCTCAATTGGCTCACCAGCTGTGATTGACAGCAGCATGATGCAATGAGGAGAAAGAGACCTGGGAGAGCCACTGCTCTAATGAACATTGCTGGATAGAGATGGGGCTCAGGAAGGCATAAGGGGGGCTGCACCCAGGAGATTTTTTACCTTAAAGTGTTACTAAACCCATTAATTTTAAAATAGTTCATCCGCTCCCCCACAGTGCCCACATCTTATAAATATTCTTTTTACATGAAAATACTGCCACTATATGCATTTTTGGATCTGTATACCACGGTTACGTGATAAACTGCACAGTTTCTCCAGTGCTGAGAGTTCAGGTAGGAGGAGATTTCCACTACAGCCTGTATACACGTCCACATGTGTGATGTCAATATCATATGACCTATGATAGAAGAGAACAAGTAAATGTTTTCTCCAGCATAAAAGAACCCTACCCTGCCTGTGTTAGCTGGCTTTCCTCAGATAGACGGTGCAGGAGGGGGAGGATCTATGCATATAGGATAAAAGCCTTTTTACACAATGCAGAGGATTAACCCCTTAAGTTCCACAGTGAGTATAACAAGCATGCTATGCTGCATATACAGACTGATTTTACTATTGTGGGTTTAGTAACACTTTAATGCATAGAATGCATTAACCACTTCAACCACTTCAGTCACGGAAGGATTTACCCCCTTCTTGACCAGAGCATTTTTTGGCACTGCGTCACTTTAGCTGACAATTGCGCAGTCGTGCGATGTTGTACCCAAACAAAATTGATGTACTTTTTTTTCCAAAATAGAGCTTTTCTTTTGGTAATATTTGATCACCTCTGCGGTTTTTATTTTTGCGCTATAAACAATTAAAGAGCGACAATTTTGAAAAAAAAAAATTTTTTTTAACTTTTTGCTATAATAAATATCCCCCCAAAAATATATAAAAAAACAAATTTATTCCACAGTTTATGCCGACATGTATTCTTCTACATATTTTTGGTAAAAAAAATTGCAATAAGTGTATATTGATTGGTATTGCGTCTACAAAATAGGGGATAGTTTTATGGCATTTTTATTATTATTATTTTTTTTTTACTAGTAATGGCAGTGATCTGCAATTTTTAACGCGATTGCGACAGTGAGGCAGACAGATTGGACACTTTTGACACTATTTTGGGATCACTGACATTTATACAGCGATCAGAGCTAAAATTACCCACTGATTACTGTATAAATGTCACTGGCAGGGAAGGGGTTAAACACTAGGGGGCAAACAAGGGGTTAAGTGTATTCCCTCAGTGTGTTCTAACTGTGGGGGGGGGGGCTCACTACAACATGACAGAGAGCAGTGCTCTCTGTCATGTTGCTAGGCAGAAAAAGGAAATGCCTTGTTTACATCTCCCTGTTACATAGTTACATAGTTACATAGTAGGTGAGGTTGAAAAAAGACACAAGTCCATCAAGTCCAACCTATGTGTGTGATTATGTGTCAGTATTACATTACATGTCCCTGTATGTTGCGGTCATTCAGGTGATTATCTAATAGTTTCTTGAAGCTATCAATGCTCCCCGCTGAGACCACCGCCTGTGGAAGGGAATTCCACATCCTTGCAGCTCTTACAGTAAAGAACCCTCTACGTAGTTTAAGGTTAAACCTCTTTTCTTCTAATTGTAATGAATGGCCATGAGTCTTATTAAACTCTCTTCTGCGAAAAAGTTTTATCCCTATTGTGGGGTCACCAGTACAGTATTTGTAAATTGAAATCATATCCCCTCTCAAGCGTCTCTTCTCCAGAGAGAATAAGTTCAGTGCTCGCAACCTTTCCTCATAACTAAGATCCTCCAGACCCTTTATTAGCTTTGTTGCCCTTCTTTGTACTCGCTCCATTTCCAGTACATCCCTCCTGAGGACTGGTGCCCAGAACTGGACAGCATACTCCAGGTGCGGCCGGACCAGAGTCTTGTAGAGCGGGAGAATTATCGTTTTATCTCTGGAGTTGATCCCCCTTTTAATGCATTCCAATATTCTGTTTGCTTTATTAGCAGCAGCTTGGCATTGCATGCCATTTCTGAGCCTATCATCTACTAGGACCCCCAGGTCCTTTTCCATCCTAGATTCCCCCAGAGGTTCTCCCCCCAGTGTATAGATTGCATTCATATTTTTGCCACCCAAATGCATTATTTTACATTTTTCTACATTGAACCTCATTTGCCATGTAGTCGCCCACCCCATTAATTTGTTCAGGTCTTTTTGCAAGGTTTCCACATCCTGCGGAGAAGTTATTGCCCTGCTTAGCTTAGTATCGTTTGCAAATACAGAGATTGAACTGTTTATCCCATCCTCCAGGTCGTTTATAAACAAATTAAATAGGATTGGTCCCAGCACAGAACCCTGGGGAACCCCACTACCCACCCCTGACCATTCTGAGTACTCCCCATTTATCACCACCCTCTGAACACGCCCTTGTAGCCAGTTTTCAATCCATGTACTCACCCTATGGTCCATGCCAACGGACCTTATTTTGTACAGTAAACATTTATGGGGAACTGTGTCAAATGCTTTTGCAAAATCCAGATACACCACATCTACGGGCCTTCCTTTATCTAGATGGCAACTCACCTCCTCATAGAAGGTTAATAGATTGGTTTGGCAAGAACGATTCTTCATGAATCCATGCTGATTACTGCTAATGATATCGTTCTTATTACTAAAATCTTGTATATAGTCCCTTATCATCCCCTCCAAGAGTTTAAATACTATTGATGTTAGGCTAACTGGTCTGTAATTCCCAGGGATGTTTTTTGGGCCCTTTTTAAATATTGGTGCTACATTGGCTTTTCTCCAATCAGCTGGTACCATTCCAGTCAATAGACTGTCTGTAAAAATTAGGAACAACGGTCTGGCATTCACCTGACTGAGTTCCCTAAGTACCCTCGGATGCAAGCCATCTGGTCCCGGTGATTTATTAATGTTAAGTTTCTCAAGTCTAATTTTAATTCCGTCCTCTGTTAACCATGGAGGTGCTTCCTGTGTTGTGTCATGAGGATAAACACTGCAGTTTTGGTTACTGAAGCCCCCCGATTCACTCGTGAAGACTGAGGAGAAGAATAAATTCAATACCTTTGCCATCTCCTCATCCTTTGTAACCAGATGTCCTTCCTCATTCTTTATGGGGCCAATATGGTCTGTCCTCCCTTTTTTACTGTTTACATACTTAAATAATTTCTTGGGATTTTTTTTGCTCTCCTCCGCTATGTGTCTTTCATGTTCTATCTTAGCCATCCTAATTGCACCCTTACATTTCTTATTGCATTCTTTATAAAGTCTGAATGCTGAGGATGATCCCTCAACCTTGTATTTTTTGAAGGCCTTCTCCTTTGCTTTTATATGCATTTTTACATTGGAGTTAAGCCATCCAGGATTTTTGTTCGCTCTTTTAAATTTATTACCCAATGGGATACATTGGCTAATGCCCTTATTTAATATGCTCTTAAAGCAAACCCATCTCTCCTCCGTATTCTTTGATCCTAATATTTTATCCCAATTTATGCCTTTTAGCAAGGTTTGTAGTTTAGGGAAGTTGGCTCTTTTGAAATTCAGTGTCTTTGTGTTCCCTTCATGTTTCCTATTTGTGTGATTTATACTGAAACTAATTGACCTGTGATCGCTGTTACCTAAATTGCCCCGTATTTCCACATCTGTGATCAGGTCTGTATTGTTGGTAATCATTAGATCCAGTAATGTTTTATTTCTAGTTGGTGCGCCTACCATCTGACCCATAAAATTGTCCTGCAAGACATTAAGGAACTGGCGAGCCTTAAATGAATGTGCGGTTCCCTCCTCCCAGTCTATGTCTGGATAATTAAAATCCCCCATTATGATAACACTTCCCATCCTTGCTGCTAATCCAATTTGTGATAGGAGATCCGTCTCCACTTCCTCCCTCAGGTTAGGGGGCCTATAGCATACTCCCAGTATTATTTTCCCCTTAGCTTCATCCCTTTGGAGCTCTACCCATAAGGATTCCACCTCCTCTCTAGCTCCCTCAGTGATGTCATCTCTCACACTCGCTTGTACATTATTCTTGATATATAGGCATACCCCTCCCCCTTTTTTACCCTCTCTATCCTTGAGGTATAGGGTATACCCTTGAATGTTTGCCAGCCAATCATGAGAGCTGTTGAACCAGGTCTCTGAAATTCCCACAAAATCCAAATCCTCCTTGTACAACAGTATCTCTAGTTCACCCATCTTGTCCGCCATGCTCCTGGCATTGGTGAACATGCCACATTGTTTAGACCGGTCGCATATTGTCCTCGTATTGGGTGTTTCAAGATTGCAACTAGGATTTGCTACTATACTCACCTTGTGTTTTTGTGCTTTGGTTAACCTACCACTAATGCCCCCAATACTACCCTCTGGAATATCTTCCGCGCTGGCTATCACTGTCTCTGGACCCTCCCCCCCATCGCCTAGTTTAAAAACCCCTCTAACTTTTTGGCCATCTTCATTCCCAGCAGATCTGCACCCTCCTCATTTAGGTGCAGTTCGTCCCTTCTATAGTACCGGTTACCGACTGAAAAGTCGGCCCAGTCCTCCAGGAACCCAAACCCCTCCCTACTACACCAGCTCTTCAGCCACTTGTTTACTTCCCTAATCTCCCTCTGCCTTTCTGGTGTGGCTCGATGTACCGGTATTATTCCTGAGAACACTACCTTGGAGGTCCTTTTCCTCAATTTAGCACCTAAGTCCCTAAAATCGTTCTTTAGGACACTCCATCTGCCTCTGACTTTGTCATTGGTGCCAACGTGCACCATGACAGCGGGTCTTCCCCAGCCCCTCCCAGTAATCTGTCCACAAGATCCGTGATGTGCCGAACCCGAGCGCCGGGTAGACAACTGCCTCTCCTGTTCCTGAGCTGTTCTGCCTCTCCTCACTGCAATTGCGGGCCGCTGGCAAACATCGAGTTTGCGGGACCCGCGGGCATGCCCCCAAGGGGTGTGGTGGGTGCGTGTGCACCCACTAGGCGGGAATTTCAAAGGGACATACGGGTACTCCCTTTTGCTGCCTGTGCCATTCTGCCATCGTAAATCGGTGTGCAGTGGTCGGCATGTGGTTAAAGAGGAAGGAAAACTTCCTCTGCTGACATTTACCTATAGGTAAGCCATAGCGGTGTTTGGGCACCGCTGCAGGAGCTTCGTTCTTGGGTAAGTATCTCATAATGAGCTGGTATGCAATGCATACTAGCTCATTATGCCTTTGTCTTACAGGTTTTTTTTTGCAACCTCTTTAAGTTTAAAAACATTCTGCCTGTAAAACCACTTTAACCACTTGCCTACTGGGCACTTACACCCCCTTCCTGCCCAAGCCATTTTTCAGCTTTCAGCGATGTCGCACTTTGAATGACAATTGCGCAGTCATGCTACACTGTACCCAAACTAATTTTTTATCATTTTCTTCACACATAGAGCTTTCTTTTGGTGGTATTTAACCACTTCCCACCCGCCCTATAGCGGATCGACATCCGGGAAGTGGTTTTGTTATCCTGACTGGGCGTCATATGATGTCCAGCAGGATAACATGCAGCCGCTCACCCCCGGGGGCACACATCGCGGCGATCGGTGGAGCGGTGTGTCAGCCTGACACACCGCTCCACCGATCTTGGTAAAGAGCCTCCGGCGGAGGCTCTTTACCACGTGATTAGCCATGTCCAATCACGGCTGATCACGCTGTCAATGGGAAGAGCCGTTGATCGGCTTTTCCTCACTCGTGTCTGACAGACGCGAGTAGAGGAGAGCCGATCGGCGGTTCTCCTGACAGGGGGGTTCTGCACTGATTGTTTATCAGCGCAGCCCCCCTCAGATCACCACACTGGACCACCAGGGATTGCCACTAGGACCACCAGGGAAGGGGCAACATGTGGATGGCCAGGTATGTACCCCATGGCCCTCCACATGTGCCCAATTTGCCCAATCTGTGCCAATCAGTGCCCACAAATGGGCACTGATTGGCACCATTATGTTCCAGATCTGCCCAGCAATGCCCCCAATATGTTTTATCAGTGCCACCTGTCATTGCCCATCGGTGCCACCTGTCATTGCCCATCGGTGCCACCTGTCAGTGCCCATCAGTGCCCATCAGTGCCCACCTACCAGTGCCCATCAGTGCCACACATCAGTTCCACCCATAAGTACCCATCAGTGCCACCCATATGTACCAATCAATGCCACCTACGAGTGCCCATCAGTGTCACCTATGAGTGCCCATCAGTGCTGCCTATGAGTGCCCATCAGTGCCACCTATGAGTGCCCATCAGTTCCGCATACCAGTGCCACCTATCAGTGCCCATCAGTGACACCTATCAGTGCCCATCAGTGCCGCCTATCAGTGCCCATCATCAGTGCCCGTCAGTGCCACCTCATCAGTGCCACCTCATCGGTGCCCATCAGTGCCGCCGTATCAGTGCCCATCAGTGCAGCCATATCAGTGCCCTTCATTGAAGGAGAAAACGTACTTATTTACAAAAAATTTTAACAGAAACAAAGAAAAACTTGTTTTTTTTTTGAAATTTTCTGTCTTTTTTTATTTGTTGCGCAAAAAATAAAAACCGCAGAGGTGATCAAATACCACCAAAAGAAAGCTCTATTTGTGGGAACAAAATGATAAAAAATTTGTTTGGGTACAGTGTAGCATGACCGCGCAATTGTCATTCAAATTGCAACAGCGCTGAAAGCTGAAAATTGCCCTGGGCGGGAAGGTGACTAAGTGCCTGGTATTGAAGTGGTTAATCACTGCTGGGTTTTTTATTTTTTATAAAAAAAAATGTTTTTTACTTTTTTCTGTCAGTAAATTTTGTAACTTTTCACCTTCACTGATGTGCGCTGATGAGGCGGCACTGATGGACACTGATAGGCTGAACTGGTGGGCATTGAGGTGGCACTTATGGGCACTGATGAGGCGGCACTTATGGGCACTAATTAGGTGGCATTGATGAGGAGGCACTGATATGCCACACTTATGGGCACTGATAGGTGGCACTGATATGTGTCACCGATGAGCACTGATAGATGGCACTGATGGGCACTGTTAGTTGGCACTGATGGGCACTAATAGGTGGCACTGGTGGGCACTGATAGGCGGCACTGGTGGGCACTGATAGGCGGTACTGATGGGCACTGTCGGGCATTGATGGGTGGCACTGATGGGCGGCTCTAATGGGCATTACTGATGGGCATTGATTGACAGCAGTGATGGGCATTGATGGGCAGCACTGATAGGTGGCACTAATTGCCAGCACTGACTGGCATTACTAATGGGCACTGATTGGTGGCACTTGTGGGCAGTGGTGGGCTCTGATTGCTGCCACTGGTGGGCACTGATAGCTGGCATTGGTGGGCAATGGTGGGCACTGATTTGTGACACTATTTTGCAATATTGTAATCGGCATCCCAGTGTCCCATATGACGGCATCCCAGAATGAGAGCCGCACTGCCCCACCGCCATTTGATGGTGGGCGGGCATCAAGCAGTTAATAACATTTCATTTTTTTTAGTCTTCGTTTTGGACGCATACCCCTGTGAGGGAATCCTCTTGTTTTGCTGTCACGCTGACCAATAAACATGGGCAGGAAGCCCTTAAACCTATTTGTTGTGTGGATTACCTCTCTGCGAGCTGAACCCCACAATAGTTAAGTGTTGTTTATTGGCACCTTAAAATTCCACTTACCGTATATACTAGAGTATAAGCCGACCCGAATATAAGCCTTGTATCAGTGTTCAGTGTTCCGTCTTTTACAGATGAGGAGGAGGCAGGGCTTTGTTACAGTGGACGGCTGCCAAACAGTTAAGACTGCATGACACAGCAGGAAACCCTCACTCGAGTATAAGCCGAGGGGGGCTTTTTCAGCATAAAAAAATGTGCTGAAAAAGTTGGCTTAAACTCAAGTATATACGGTAAGTATAAAAAAAGGTTGCCATCTGTAGAAATTCATGATAAACCAGTGTAACTTGAGTAGCTAGGCAGTAGATAGGTTAGGTTGGTTATATACTTTCTCTTACATATACAGTATCTCACAAAAGTGAGTACACCCCTCACATTTTTGTAAATATTTTATTATATCTTTTCATGTGACAACACTGAAGAAATGACACTTTGCTATAATGTAAAGTAGTGAGTGTACAGCTTGTACAACAGTGTAAATTTACTGTCCCCTCAAAATAACTCAACACACAGCCAATAATGTATAAACCGCTGGCAACAAAAGTGAGTACACCGCTAAGTGAAAATGTCCAAATTGGGCCCAATTAGCCATTTTCCCTCCCGGTGTCATGTGACTCGTTAGTGTTACAAGGTCTCAGGTGTGAATGGGGAGCAGATGTGTTAAATTTGGTGTCATCGCTCTCACTCTTATACTGGAAGTTCAACATGGTACCTCATGGCAAAGAACTCTCTGAGGATCTGAAAAAAAGAATTGTTTGCTCTACACAAAGATAGCCTAGGCTATAAGAAGATTGCCAAGACCCTGAAACTGAGTTTCAGCATGGTGGCCAACACCATACAGCGGTTTAACAGGACAGGTTCCACTCAGTACAGGCCTCGTCATGGTCATATCCAGAGGTTGTCTTTGGGAAATTGACGTATGAGTGCTGCCAGCATTGCTGAAGAGGTTGAAGGGGTGGGGGATCAACCTATCAGTGCTCAGACCATACGCTGCACACTACATCAAATTGGTCTGCAGGGCTGTTGTCCCAGAAGGAAGCCTCTTCTAAAGATGATGCACAAGAAAGCCTGCAAACAGTTTGCTGAAGATAAGCAGACTAAGGACATGGATTACTGGAACCATGTCCTGTGGTCTGATGAGACCAAGATAAACTTATTTGGTTAAGATGGTGTCAAGCGTGTGTGGTGGCAACCAGGTGGGGAGTACAAAGACAAATGTGCCATGGTCTGGGGCTGCATGAGCGCTACCGGAACTGGGGAGCTACAGTTCATTGAGTGAACCATGAATGCCAACATGTACTGTGACATATTGAAGCCGAGCATGATCCTCCCCTTCGGAGACTGAGCCGCAGGGCAGTATTCCAACATAAAAATGACCCCAAACACCCCTCCAAGATGACCACTGCCTTGCTAAAGAATCTTTGAGTAAAGGCGATGGACTGGCCAAGCATGTCTCCAGACCTAAACCCTATTGAGCATATGTGGGGCATCCTCAAATGGAAGGTGGAGGAGTGCAAGGTCTCTAACATCCACCAGCTCCGTGATATTGTCATGGAGGAGTGGAAGAGGACTCCAGTGGCAACCTGTGAAGCGCTTGTGAACTCCATGCCCAAGAGGGTTAAGGCAGTGATGGAAAATAGTGGTGGCCACACAAAATGTTGACACTTTGGGCCCAATTTGGACATTTTCACTTAGGGGTGTAATCACTTTTGTTGCCAGAGGTTTTGGACATTTTCACTTAGGGGTGTACTCACTTTTGTTGCCAGAGGTTTAGACATTAATGTCTGTGTGTTGAGTTATTTTGAGGGGACAGCAAATTTACACTGTTATACAAGCTGTACACTCACTACTTTACATTGTAGCAAAGTGTAATTTCTTCAGTGTTGTCACTTGAAAAGATATAATAAAATATTTACAAAAATGTGAGGGGTGTACTCACTTTTGCGAGATACTGCATGATTAAAATCATGCAGTATTGAACCATTTTATTTACCCTTCTTATGTGCTTTCACCGTGTTTGTAAAGAATAAACAAAACATATTTTAAACATAAGTGTTGTTTATTGGCAGCTTAAGAAATCCTACTATAACTAAAATTTTATTGGTATAAATATTTAAATTCTGCAAAAGTCAAATCAGATTGTTATATCTGAAAATGAAAACATGTAATTGTGTTTATTTATGATGGCTCCAGTCAATTTGGTGTGATGTTCAAGTAATTAGATCTTTGGAGAGTTTGGACATTAGTAGACAGTAGATGAGAAATGATAGCAGGCTTCATTTAAAGAGCAATACCCTCCCTAGAAGATTTGGAAAAAAAAAAGCTTCATTAGCAAAAGCCCTCTGATGCTGAGTGTTAGGATCTTCCAGTTGTTTAGGTCTCAGGTTAATGTGTGACTGACATCATGAAGCTTAATTCTTAATGAGGGAGAGAAAACAGTCAAATTCTTCACTTACATTGCAGGTAAATGTCAAGCTATCCTCACAGGTATTTAAAATAAATTGGTAGAAGTGTAAAAACCCGAGCTTTATTTTGCTGCATTTCATCTAATTAACATCTTAGCTGTGGGAGGTCTCCTCTAGGGTCCTGTGAATTATTGTTCATCTATATTTTCCTTTTTCCATTTTAAGATTAACCATTACAAACACTCGTGAAGTGATGTGTATCAGTTTGAAGAGGCGTCTTCTGTTAGTCTGTGATAACACCAACTTGCTTTATCTTATCCATATAACTCACATGTGCTATAAAGAAGAAATCTGAATTGCTCACATGCTATCAGTTAGGATATGGCCCTTAAAAATCAGTTAATTCTTTTGTTTCAATCAATAGACCATACCTACATTTCTAAACTTAACCTCCTTGGCGGTATTCCCGAGTGTGGCACGGGGTGAAATTTCAGTACCATTAGCGCTAAACCCGAGCCATGGGATTACATCGCTGGATCCTGGAAGAGGTGACTTACCTTGTCCCTGGGATCCCGGGATGTACTCCCTCTGTGTATGGCGGCTAGACCTTCCGCCCGATGCTCTGTGTGTTCCGGCTTCCTCTCCCTGTGAGCGTCGCGACTCGGGGGGAGGGGAACTGGCGGCAAATTAAAAAAATATAAACCACTACACACATAATACATTGTAATCTTATTGGATTACATTACTGTATAAAATAATTTGACCTCAGTTTGCCCCCCAGTGCTCTGTCCAATGCCCTTGCCTGCATTTTTACTGTACTTTCTGCCTGGAAACTGGAGAACGACCATGGCATTAAAAAAGCGCGTCTCTACCTCAAAAGCGGTTTATGACATGCTGGAAAATAGAGATACAGAATCACTTGCAGAATTGAGTGATAGCGATTAATATGGAAATGCGTAATCAAACACAGAAAGTGATTTCAGCAATGATCCTGCCACTGACCTCAGTGATGTGCGGACTTGGTGCTCTATTGACTGCGGTACGGATCACGCAGCGCCCCCAAGATTCCCATTTACTGGAGCACCTGGTATCAAAGTGTATGTTTGAAGATGACAACCCCTTGGCATACCTACAACTATTTTTGCCCGATGAGGTTATTTAAAAAATAGTTACGGAGACAAACCAGTACCAGGAGCAACAAGCTGCTACGCATTGGAGATTTTCAAGGAGCAGAAAGTGGGAACCAGTGACCAAAGAGGACATTTGGAAATTTCTAGGCCTAATAGTTCTTCAGTGAGTGGTCAGGAAACCCTTCGGAAGTGGAATTGGACAACCAATAAATTACTAGCCACTCCATTCTTTGGCACGGTCATGTCGGAGTACAAATTTTCCCTAAAAATGAAGTATTTGCACTTTGAAAATAATGAAGAATTTGATGAAACTACTTATCCAGCAACCAAACTCAAGAAGATTTGGGAGGTATATCAAATGATTCAGAAAAATTTCCAACAGAACTATATGCCTGATAGAGACATCAGCATAGACAAAAGTCTAATGGCCTACAAGGGAATAGACTACAACAACACCATAGGAGGTGTTGACAGAGCCAACCAGGCAATGACATTTTATCCAGCAATGAGAAAACAACAAAAATAGTATTACAAGAAGATCTTCAGGCATCTTCTTGGGCAATGCTTGTGGAATGCCTTCAATCTACAGTGTCCCTCCTGAACCAGACCCTGGACGACTCAGTCGCAACCTCACCTAGGCCTGTCTTGAACCTTCACGATGGGGGTCAGTGCTTCCCACAGCAACAGGACATATCCATGCAGTTCACCAAATTCGCAGAAAAGCTGGACAGGGGCCTGGATTACCTCAGATATTAAATCCGATCTACATCTCCTCGGCTCTCGCATTGAGTCTATTGAAAGTAAAGTGGACTCCACGATCGATCAAGTTAATCAAAACACTGATTGATTCCAGGAATTACACGATCAATTAGAGGGAGCCATGGCTAAAATCGATGACCTGGAAAATAGGTCAAGAAGGCTTAACTTCAGGATCAGAGGTCTGCCAGAGACCATCACAGATATTCTGACGTGGTTCACTCACTCATTAAACACCTCATCCCAGACATCCGAGCCCACAGACTGGAGCCTGACCGGGCTCACATGGCCCTGGGCCCCCCTCGATCTGATGGACTACCGCATGACATTGTGGTCAAACCACACTATTACAACGTCAAAGAAGAAGTCATGAGGAGAGCTTGCAACAACCCACAAATTCAGATTATGGGACACTCAGTACAAATCTTCACCGATATCTCCCCATTCACCATTCAGAAGAGGCGAGCACTCAAGCCCCTGCTGACGGTTCTGACGCAGAAGAATATCAAATACTGGTGGCACTTCCCCTTGAGCCTGAAGTTTGAATTCAATGGCAAACCTTTCAGATTTGCGACATTCACAGAAGGTGAACTCCTGCTGCGATAGCTGGGCCTGCTTCCCACAGATCTACCCTCTCCGATGCAGTCTTCATCCTCCAGCCTGACCAAACGACCTCCTCTTTCAAGCCCACTCACCTCCATGTGGCAGAAACCAAAACATAAGAGAGCCAAGGATTGAAAAACTACCTGAACTGGGGAACTGTCAAGTTCTTTTTCTCTGCATCCATTTCCTGGGCCCGGGCTCACATGACCCCTTCAGCGCTAGTGACCAACGGGACTTGTCCTCTGTTTACTCCCATGGAACTCCTGTTATCTCCGTTGTGAGGGCCTATACTGCCCGCCTTTGCTCAAAGATGAACTTCCGCCTGGTCTTCTTCGGCTCCAAAATGGCCTCTAGTATGCCATATACAAGAGCCCCTCTGGGACATCCCTAGTTTTTTTTGGGGGGGTTTGAAATATACTCTAGGTCGCCTCAGTATTCTTGACGTTAGAGGAATGTTTACACCCTGGTGATTTGACTCTCCCTGGGTCTTGTGTGATGTTTTCATGCATATCCAGGTACATTCACGTCTTTTCACCCCCACTCCTACTAATATCAGGATAGCACAATGAACACTAGGCCACTCACTTTGTTTTTTAAGGAGCTCCCAGTGCTCTCACCATCCCGCCCGGAATGCAAGATCCTCCACAGATTGTTACCCTTTTGGTGGGTCTGACAATGATCTTTTTGATCCTGGCACACCCCCCTATATTCCCAATGGTTTTCTCATCACTACTCTATTTTACTACTCCTTCAGGGTTTTCAGAATACAATTTTTATGAGTTTTGTGCACTAGTTTATTGAAATTTGAATGTTATCTATATTTTAGGGAGTGCCGTGTACAGAGCGGCACTCATGCTCCTCCCCCTGCTCTTGGAGCTGCAGACAGATCTCGCTCCTAGTCAGGAACCCCCCAACTGGTTGGGGGGAACTCTACTTGTATATAGAGTTACGGTGGAATTGTTTTCCCCCTACCCCTGGAATCTGATCTATTTTCTTTTTACTCTTCTCTTCTTTCTGTCTTTTCTACCCTTTACTAACTCTTATCTTGTTTCAGTGGCATGTGTGGTCTCGCTCATCTGTAGAATATGGGAATACACTCTGATAGGCTCCATCGCACCTCTTGTCTCTGGACCATCCTTCAAAAGGTGGTTGGGGACTAGGGATGAGCCGAACACCCCCCTGTTCGGTTCGCACCAGAACATGCGAACAGGAAAAAAGTTTGTTCGAACATGCGAACACCGTTAAAGTCTATGGGACACGAACATGAATAATCAAAAGTGCTAATTTTAAAGGCTTATATGAAAGTTATTGTCATAAAAAGTGTTTGGGGACCCAGGTCCTGCCCCAGGGGACATGGATCAATGCAAAAAAAAGTTTTAAAAACGGCCGTTTTTTTCAGGAGCAGTGATTTTAATAATGCTTAAAGTCAAACAATAAAAGTGTAATATCCCTTTAAATTTCGTAGCTGGGTGGTGTCTATAGTATGCCTGTAAAGGGGCGCATGTTTCCTGTGTTTAGAACAGTCTGACAGCAAAATGACATTTTGAAGGAAAAAACTCATTTAAAACTACTCGCGGCTATTGCATTGCCGACAATACACATAGAAGTTCATTGATAAAAACGGCATGGGAATTCCCCAAAGGGGAACCCCGAACCAAAATTAAAAAAAAAAAATGACGTGGGAGTCCTCCTAAATTCCATACCAGGCCCTTCAGGTCTGGTATGGATATTAAGGGGAACCCCGGCCAAAATTAAAAAAAAAAAATGACGTGGGGTTCCCCCTAAATTCCATACCAGACCCTTCAGGTCTGGTATGGATTTTAAGGGGAACCCCGCGCCAAAAAAAAAAAAAAAAACGGCGTGGGGTCCCCCCAAAAATCCATACCAGACCCTTATCCGAGCACGCAACCTGGCAGGCCGCAGGAAAAGAGGGGGGGACGAGAGTGCGGCCCCCCCTCCCTCCTGAACCGTACCAGGCCACATGCCCTCAACATTGGGAGGGTGCTTTGGGGTAGCCCCCCAAAACACCTTGTCCCCATGTTGATGAGGACAAGGGCCTCATCCCCACAACCCTGGCCGGTGGTTGTGGGGGTCTGCGGGCGGGGGGCTTATCGGAATCTGGAAGCCCCCTTTAACAAGGTGACCCCCAGATCCCGGCCCCCCCTGTGTGAAATGGTAAGGGGGTACATAAGTACCCCTACCATTTCACGAAGAAAGTGTAAAAAATGTTAAAAATGACAAGAGACAGTTTTTGACAATTCCTTTATTTAAATGCTTCTTCTTTCTTCTATCTTCCTTCATCTTCTGGTTCTTCTGGTTCTTCTGGCTCTTCTGGTTCTTCCTCCGGCGTTCTCGTCCAGCATCTCCTCCGCGGCGTCTTCTGTCTTCTTCTCCTCGGGCCGCTCCGCACCCATGGCATGGGGGGGAGGCTCCCGCTCTTCTCTTCTTCTTTTCTTCTCTTCTTCTCTTCTTCATTTTCTTCTCCGGGCCGCTCCGCAATCCATGCTGGCATGAAGGGAGGCTCCCGCTGTGTGACGGCGCTCCTCGTCTGACAGTTCTTAAATAACGGGGGGGGGGGGGCCACCCGGTGACCCCGCCCCCCTCTGACGCACGGTGACTTGACGGGACTTCCCTGTGGCATTCCCCGTGACGTCACAGGGAAGTCCCGTCAAGTCACCGTGCGTCAGAGGGGGGCGGGGTCACCGGGTGGCCCCCCCCCGTTATTTAAGAACTGTCAGACGAGGAGCACCGTCACACAGCGGGAGCCTCCCTCCATGCCAGCATGGATTGCGGAGCGGCCCGGAGAAGAAAAGAAGAAAAGAAGAAGAGAAGAAGAGAAGAAGAGAAGAGCGGGAGCCTCCCCCCATGCCATGGGTGCGGAGCGGCCCGAGGAGAAGAAGATAGAAGATGCCGCGGAGGAGATGCTGGACGAGAACGCCGGAGGAAGAACCAGAAGAGCCAGAAGAACCAGAAGAACCAGAAGATGAAGGAAGATAGAAGAAAGAAGAAGAATTTAAATAAAGGAATTGTCAAAAACTGTCTCTTGTCATTTTTAACATTTTTGACACTTTTTTCGTGAAATGGTAGGGGTACTTATGTACCCCCTTACCATTTCACACAGGGGGGGGGCGGGATCTGGGGGTCACCTTGTTAAAGGGGGCTTCCAGATTCCGATAAGCCCTCCGCCCGCAGACCCCCACAACCACCGGCCAGGGTTGTGGGGATGAGGCCCTTGTCCTCATCAACATGGGGACAAGGTGTTTTGGGGGGCTACCCCAAAGCACCCTCCCAATGTTGAGGGCATGTGGCCTGGTACGGTTCAGGAGGGAGGGGGGGCGCACTCTCGTCCCCCCCTCTTTTCCTGCGGCCTGCCAGGTTGCGTGCTCGGATAAGGGTCTGGTATGGATTTTTGGGGGGACCCCACGCCGTTTTTTTTTTTTTTTTTTGGCGCGGGGTTCCCCTTAAAATCCATACTAGACCTGAAGGGTCTGGTATGGAATTTAGGGGGAACCCCACGTCATTTTTTTTTCAAAATTTTGGCCGGGGTTCCCCTTAATATCCATACCAGACCTGAAGGGCCTGGTATGGAATTTAGGGGGACTCCCACGTCATTTTTTTTTTTTAATTTTGGTTCGGGGTTCCCCTTTGGGGAATTCCCATGCCGTTTTTATCAATGAACTTCTATGTGTATTGTCGGCAATGCAATAGCCGCGAGTAGTTTTAAATTAGTTTTTTCCTTCAAAATGTCATTTTGCTGTCAGACTGTTCTAAACACAGGAAACATGCGCCCCTTTACAGGCACACTATAGACACCCCCCAGGTACGAAATTTAAAGGGATATTACACTTTTATTGATTGACTTTAACCACTTCAGCCCCAGAAGGTTTTACCCCCTTCCTGACCAGAGCACTTTTTACAATTCGGCACTGCGTCGCTTTAACTGCTAATTGCGCGGTCATGCAATGCTGTACCCAAACAAAATTTGCGTCCTTTTCTTCCCACAAATAGAGCTTTCTTTTGATGGTATTTGATCACCTCTGCCGTTTTTATTTTTTGCGCTATACACGGAAAAAGACCGAAAATTTTGAAAAAAAATGATATTTTCTACTTTTTGTTCTAAAAAAAATCCAATAAACTCAATTTTAGTCATCATTTAGGCCAAAATGTATTCGGCCACATGTCTTTGGTAGAAAAAATGTCAATAAGTGTATATTTATTGGTTTGCGCAAAAGTTATAGCGCCTACAAACTAGGGTACATTTTCTGGAATTTACACAGCCTTTAATTTATGACTGCCTATGTCGTTTCTTGAGGTGCTAAAATGGCAGGGCAGTACAAAACCCCCACAAATGACCCCATTTTGGAAAGTAGACACTCCAAGGAATTTGCTGAGAGGCATGTTGAGCCCATTGAATATTCATTTTTTTTGTCCCAAGTGATTGAATAATGACAAAAAAAAAAAAAAAAAATTACAAAAAGTTGTCACTAAATGATATATTGCTCACACAGGCCATGGGCATATGTGGAATTGCACCCCAAAATACATTTAGCTGCTTCTCCTGAGTATGGGGATACCACATGTGTGGGACTTTTTGGGAGCCTAGCCGCGTACGGGGCCCCCGAAAACCAATCACTGCCTTCAGGATTTCTAAGGGCGTACATTTTTGATTTTACTCCTCACTACCTATCACAGTTTTGAAGGCCATAAAATGCCCAGATGGCATAAAACCCCCCCAAATGACCCCATTTTGGAAAGTAGACACCCCAAGCTATTTGCTTTGAGGCATGTTGAGTCCATGGAATGTTTTATATTTTGACACAAGTTGCGGGAAAGTGACAAATTTTTTTTTTTTTTTTTGCACAAAGTTGTCACTAAATGATATATTGCTCACACAGGCCATGGGCATATGTGGAATTGCACCCCAAAATACATTTAGCTGCTTCTCCTGAGTACGGGGATACCACATGTGTGGGACTTTTTGGGAGCCTAGCCGCGTACGGGGCCCCGAAAACCAATCAGTGCCTTCAGGATTTCTAAGGGCGTACATTTTTGATTTTACTCCTCACTACCTATCACAGTTTCGGAGGCCATGGAATGCCCAGGTGGCACAAACCCCCCCCAAATGACCCCATTTTGGAAAGTAGACACCCCAAGCTATTTGCTGAGAGGCATGGTGAGTATTTTGCAGCTCTCATTTGTTTTTGAAAATAAAGAAAGACGAGAAAAAAAATTTTTTTTTTCTTTTTTCAATTTTCAAAACTTTGTGACAAAAAGTGAGGTCTGCAAAATACTCACTATACCTCTCATCAAATAGCTTGGGGTGTCTACTTTCCAAAATGGGGTCATTTGGGGGGTTTTTTGCCACCTGGGCATTCCATGGCCTCCGAGACTGTGATAGGCAGTGAAGAGTGAAATCAAAAATTTACGGCCTTAGAAAGCCTGAAGGCGGTGCTTGGTTTTCGGGGTCCCGTACGCGGCTAGGCTCCCAAAAAGTCTCACACATGTGGTATCCCCGTACTCAGGAGAAGCAACAGAATGTATTTTGGGGTGTCATTTCACATATTCCCATGGCATGTTTGAGCAATATATCATTTAGTGACAACTTTGCGCAAAAAAAAATAAAAAAAAAAAAAAATTGTCTCTTTCCCGCAACTTGTGTCACAATATAAAATATTCCATGGACTCGACATGCCTCTCAGCAAATAGCTTGGGGTGTCTACTTTCCAAAATGGGGTCATTTGGGGGGGTTTTGAACTGTCCTGGCATTTTATGCACAACATCTAGAAGCTTATGTCACACATCACACACTCTTCTAACCACTTGAAGACAAAGCCCTTTCTGACACTTTTTGATTACATAAAAAAATAATTTTTTTTTGCAAGAAAATTACTTTGAACCCCCAAACATTATATATTTTTTTAAAGCAAATGCCCTACAGATTAAAATGGTGGGTGTTTCATTTTTTTTTTTCACACAGTATTTGCGCAGCGATTTTTCAAACGCATTTTTTGGGGAAAAAACACACTTTTTTAAATTTTAATGCACTAAAACACACTATATTGCCCAAATGTTTGATGAAATAAAAAAGATGATCTTAGGCCGAGTACATGGATACCAAACATGACATGCTTTAAAATTGCGCACAAACGTGCAGTGGCGACAAACTAAATACATTTTTAAAAGCCTTTAAAAGCCTTTACAGGTTACCACTTTAGATTTACAGAGGAGGTCTACTGCTAAAATTACTGCCCTCAATCTGACGTTCGCGGTGATACCTCACATGCATGGTGCAATTGCTGTTTACATTTGACGCCAGACCGACGCTTGCGTTCGCCTTAGCGCGAGAGCAGGGGGGACAGGGGTGCTTTTTTTTTTTTTTTTTTTTTTTTCTTTATTATTATTATTTTTTTATCTTATTTTTAAACTGTTCCTTTCATTTTTTTTTTTTTTAAATCATTTTTATTGTTATCTCAGGGAATGTAAATATCCCCTATCATAGCAATAGGTAGTGACAGGTACTCTTTTTTGCAAAAATTGGGGTCTATTAGACCCTAGATTTCTCCTCTGCCCTCAAAGCATCTGACCACACCAAGATCGGTGTGATAAAATGCTTTCCCAATTTCCCAATGGCGCTGTTTACATCCGGCGAAATCTAAGTCATAAAATGCTCGTAGCTTCCGGTTTCTTAGGCCATAGAGATGTTTGGAGCCACTCTGGTCTCTGATCAGCTCTATGGTCAGCTGGCTGAATCACCGGCTGCATTCTCAGGTTCCCTGTTGAGACAGGAGAGCCAGAGAAAAACACGGAAGACGTTGGGGGGGGGGGCATTCCCTCCCACTGCTTGTAAAAGCAGTCTAGAGGCTAATTAGCTGCTAGGATTGCTTTTACATGAAAGCCAATCGCTGGCTGAAAAGAATGATACCAAGATGATACCTAAACCTGCAGGCATCATTCTGGTATAACCACTCAAAGTCGTGAATGGCGTACCTGAAGACAAAAAAATGGTTAACAATAAAGCACAGTAAACGGTAAGGTATAAAAAATTGCATATCTGAAAAGCAAACATGATAAAACATAACAACAATAAAACATTGCAGAATAGAATACAGTAAAAAAGAGCAGAACAATAGAGAGAGAATAGAGAGAGAGAACAATAAAACAACAACTATTTTTTTTTTATTTTATATTTTTGTTTGTGTTTTTTTTTTTTTTTTTTTACACTTTTTTTTGTAACTAACTTTTATAACTGTAACCGGTTCCAGGTTCGGGTCTCTCAAAATGCGATGGCATCTTGGGAGACCCTGTGAAAGTGTGCCTAGTCTGTGCAGTGCTGTACCCTACGCTAATACACAACTAGTGAATGGTAGTGTTCAAAACATTCACCAATGCAAAGACCAGGATTGTCAGGACAGGAGGGACAATAATAGAGGGTGTCACGCCTATATCCGCGCTTGCTGCAGACACGACATCTTTTTTGGGGGGGTTCGTTGGGTAGGGGTACTCGGGAGGACATAAAGAAAATGCCTCTCATGCAGCCGACTGCATTTGGTTGGGGATGTGAATGGGGGAAGTACGGGCGCTGCAGAAGTGGTGGGTTCCCAATTAGGATTGGCGAATGCAGCAGGAAGGGCACTATGGGCACGACGGGCCTGTGTTTGTCTTCTTGGTGGCAGCGGGACACTACTTGTGCTTGCCACCTCACCAGCTTGAACTGCATTTATGGGACTCGCCATGTCACCAAGTGTTACTGCAGTGCTGGTTTGACTACGACCGGGGTGTACTAGGCTGCTGGTGCTTGCCAGTTCACCAAAACGCTACCAAAAAAACTGTTAGCGATCGCAGGGATCAGGCCTGACTCTGCGAACGCTGCAGTTATGCGTTTAGTGTTTTGTAAGTGACAGTGATCGATCGATACTGCACTTGGGTGGGCTGGGCTGGGCTGGGCCGGGCGGAGGGGCAAAACGCAGGTGCTAGCAGGTATCTGGGCTGATCCCGCTAACACTGCGTTTGTGGGAACCCTAAACTGCTGGGGACGCTAGTATAGATCTGATCAGATCAGATATTGATCCGATCAGATACTATACCACTAAGGGAGGTGTACGGTGTGTGCGTGGGTGTTAGCGGTACTGCCGCTAACCTGATGCTGCCTGGGGCTGGTGCTTGCCAGTTCACCAAAACGCTACCAAAAAAACTGTTAGCGATCGCAGGGATCAGGCCTGACTCTGCGAACGCTGCAGTTATGCGTTTAGTGTTTTGTAAGTGTCAGTGATCGATCGATACTGCACTTGGGTGGGCTGGGCCGGGCGGAGGGGCAAAACGCAGGTATCTGGGCTGATCCCGCTAACACTGCGTTTGTGGGAACCCTAAACTGCTGGGGACGCTAGTATAGATCTGATCGGATCAGATATTGATGCGTTCAGATACTATACCACTAAGGGAGGTGTACGGTGCGTGCGTGGGTGTTAGCGGTACTGGCGCTAACCTGACGCTGCCTGGGGCTGGTGCTTGCCAGTTCACCAAAACGCTACCAAGAAAACTGTTAGCGATCGCAGGGATCAGGCCTGACTCTGCGAACGCTGCAGTTATGCGTTTAGTGTTTTGTAAGTGACAGTGATCGATCGATACTGCACTTGGGCTGGGCCGGGCGGAGGGGAAGAACGCAGGTGCTAGCGGGTATCTGGGCTGATCCCGCTAACACTGCGTTTTTGGGAACCCTAAACTGCTGGGGACACTAGTATAGATCTGATCGGATCAGATATTGATCCGTACAGATACTATACCACTAAGGGAGGCGTATGCTGCGTGCGTGGGTGTTAGCGGTACTGGCGCTAATCTGACGCTGCCTGGGGCGACGCATATCACCGCCGGGCGATCAGGGGGCTAAACCTTTATTAGGTAATAAACGGCGGGTCCCCTGACACTATAAAAAATAAACGAACTAACCAGCGTCACCCGTAACGGTTATACGGTGATCAGTGGTGAAAGGGTTAACTAGGGGGCAATCAAGGGGTTAAAACATTTATTAGGTAGTATATGGGGGTCCCTGTCACTATAAAACGCTGACGGCGAACCTAAATATTTACGTTCCTAACTAGCGTCACCAGCGACACTAATACAGCGATCAGAAAAATGATCGCTTAGTGACACTGGTGACAGGGGGTGATCAAGGGGTTAAAACTTTATTAGGGGGGGTTAGGGGGGTATCCTAGACCTAAAGGGGGGTAATATTCACTGCCCTAACACTGTAACTGTCACAAAATACTGCTTGCTGTCAGTTTGTGACGGGGGGGGTGATTGGGGGGGGTCGGGGGGCGATCGGGGGGGGATCGGGGGTGTAAAGTATGCCTGGCATGTTCTACTGTGTGTGTTTGTGTGTGTTGTGCACTTACATGTCTTCTCTCCTCGGCGCTGGACGGAAACTGCCGAGCCGAGGAGAGATGACATCACATCCTCTGCCTGTGTGAAACTACACACAGGCAGGGGAGGATTCCGATTGGCTGGGAGCAATCGCGAGGGGGGGGCTACGATCAGATGGTCTCCCCCTCGCCTCCCGACGCTCCCAGTCAAATGCCGACCGCCGCTGGCACCGGGGGGGGGTCCGATCGGACCCCCCGCCCGCGGGAGGCAGATCACGTACAGGTACGTGATTCTGCCTGCCCGTGCCATTCTGCCGACGTATATATATACGTTAGGCGGTCGGCAAGTGGTTAAGCATTATTAAAATCACTGCTCCTGAAAAAACGGCCGTTTTTAAAACTTTTTTTTGCATTGATCCATGTCCCCTGGGGCAGGACCCAGGTCCCCAAACACTTTTTATGACAATAACTTGCATATTAGCCTTTAAAATTAGCACTTTTGATTTCTCCCATAGACTTTTAAAGGGTGTTCCGCGGCATTCGAATTTGCCGCGAACACCCCAAATTGTTCGCTGTTCGGTGAACTTGCGAACAGCCAATGTTCGAGTCGAACATGAGTTCGACTCGAACTCGAAGCTCATCCCTATTGGGGACCATTGGCATTTCCTCCTAAACTGCTCCATGGCTGATACTACCACCTATACACCCACCCTGCGCTTTGCCTCGCACAATGTACAGGGAATCAATCCCCCTGTTAAACGCCGGAAAATTTTCCAATACTACCATGACCAAAAAATCAACATATTGTTTCTCCAAGAAACACACTTCCCAAAATCTTACACACCGTTCTTTATGCACTCCAAATATCCCACGTTCTATCTAGCACATTCTGACAATAAGACTAAAGGAGTAGGCCTGTTCTTCTCACGTAAAACCCAGTTCTCGCTGGTGTCTGAACTTAGGGACCCAGATGGTAGGTTCATACTTGTGAAGGGTTTCATTGATAATCAGCTCTATTCCCTCATCTCTTACTACGCACCAAATAGGGGCCCAGCTGCAAGGACTGCATTCACCCCACCAGGCAAATCCTCAATGTTGCCAAATTTACTACCAGGGTTAGTTGACGTCTGGAGAGAAATGAACCCAAGGGTACATGATTACACACACTATTCCAGCCCTCACAATACTTTTGCGAGAATAGATCACTTTTTTATTCTACAAAATCATATCCCGCTAGTACACAAGGCAATCATTAGAGACTCTGCCTGGTCGGATCACTCCTTCCTTCTCCTAACCATAAACAAACCTGCTACACAACAGCAAGGGTTTAACTGGAGACTGAATGCTTCAATCCTCAGCAATCCCACCCATGTCAGCGAGATCGAAAACAACATCCGGGAATATTTCTTATTTAATGATGTCAATAACATCTCCCCTATCTCTCTATGGACAGCACATAAAACCTCAATTAGGGGTAAGCTGATCCAAATATCCTCTTGGATATGTAAAACCCGCAAACTAGAAATTGACAGGTTTTGGGATCGGTCAGAATTCGGGACCTCTATGCCAACTATCACATCTTAAATTATATTGCTACTGTGCTACATGTCCTGAATGATACCTGTGTCTCTTCTCCCATATGATTGTTCTCTGATTCTGAAACTTAAATTACCTACTTACGAGCTGTTTAACCCGTGTTTTCTTGACTTGATGTGCAGAACACCCCTGTGCTCTGCACCCATGGACTTTGTTTGTCTGTTCCTTATGTTTCATTGTTTTTGTTGTTTTCTGACACCAATGTATTTTCAATATCTATGTAATTTACATTATGCAACAATTCTGTATTTGTTTGCTTAAAAAAATATAAAAGTTTAATAAAAACACAATTTTGCAGAAATTGACAGGCTGGAAAGGGAGTTTGCCTCTCATAGCAAACAACATAAACGTAAGCTCTCTTCCGCCTCAGCAGCAAAACTTGAAGCAGTGTGCACAGCCCTTAACTTGGCTCTTACTGCCATAGCAGAAAAAAGCTTACGCTGAGAGGGTGGGAGGTTTTACTATCAGAAAGATAGGTCGGGTCCTATGCTAACACATAAGCTGACTCCTAAAATTAGACCCCACACCTTACCTAAAATAAAACTATGCAATGGAACCCTCACACAAAATCCTCAGAAAATCATGGAAGCTTTTCATAACTTTTACCGCACCTTATACAGCAAAGAGGGAAAAGAACCACCGCCAAGCCTGATTGTCTCCTTCCTAAAACCACTGAAGATCCTCAAAATCCAGGATCACCACAGGGATAGTTTAGAGGCCCCTATATTGGCGGAGGAGATCTCTCTGATCTCTCTCTGATCAAAAATCTCAAAAATAACTCTTCCCCTGGCCCTGATGGCTTTTCAGTTCCGTATTACAAGCATTTTGCCCCACTACTATCCCCTTACCTGACACGATTCCTTAATCAACTTCGAACTGGTGCACAACTAGACACTGCGTTAAATTTGGCTTATATCACAGTAATACCTAAACCAGGCAAAGACACTATTTGCACAGCTAATTATCGCCCCATATCATTGATAAATAATGATCTAAAAATTTTAACGAAAATTATGGCAGATAGAATATCCAATTTTATTGGCCTTTACATTCACAAAGACCAGGTAGGTTTTATGTCTGGTAGACAGGGACCTGATCATATCAGAAGAGCAATTGACGTAATTTCTTTGCTGGGGTCTGGATGGGACAAGGGACCCCCACAGAAGGGATTCTTGCTTTCTCGAGATGAAAGCGTTTGACTCTGTCTCCTGGTATTTCCTGTTCCTGATCTTACAAAACTGGGGTTTCGGTCAATCCTTCCTGAACACAATTAGGGCACTATACTCGAGGCGAAAATCAAAATGCAGGGATACTACTCAACATCTTTCCCAATTCTAAACAGCACGAGACAGGGCTGTTCCTTATCCCCACTAATCTTCGCCATGGTCATTTAAACCCTAGCTATCGCTATCAGAGACAACCCTAATATACATGGTGTACGGTGCGGGCCACAAACCCACAAATGCGCTCTCTTCGCAGATGATGTATTACTCTTTATCCCCTCACCCCTAATATCGTTACCAAATATATGCAGGGTACTTGATGACTTTGACAGAGTCTCTGGACTCAAGGTTAACTTTTCAAAATCCCTGGCACTAAATGTCAACTTGCCAGCAACACTGGAGGCGCAGCTTAAAGACAACTTTCGGTTCCTTTGGAAAGAAACATCAATACCCTACCTAGGGATTAACCTCACCGCATCCATAGACAAACTATATGCCGCAAATTTTCCCCCAGTTTTTCACAAATTGGAGAAAGATCTCTTGCACTGGGATAAATCAGGTCTTTCCTGGCTTGGAAGGGTGAATTCAGTAAAAAATGACCCTTCTGCCACGTATCCTCTACCTATTCAGATCACTACCTATCCCTATTCTCAAGACCTCAGGAAATTCCAATTTGAAATCATAAAATTTATTTGGGGAGCGAAGGGGCACAGAATAGCCAAAGGGACCCTGTATAGGAATCGAGACCAGGGAGGGGTGGGTTTACCTAACCTCCCCTGGTATTATATGGCAGCACAGCTATCTCAACTCTCCATACTCTAAAATAGCACACCCTGACTGGGTACACATGGAGAGACAAACTATCCCCCCAATACACCCTGGACTATATTCTCTGGTGTCCCGCTAAATCCAGACCAGATATTATGGCCCCCACACTTTTCCATTCCCTAGTACTGTGGGACTCTCTCAAAACTAATCCACTCCTGATCTCGCACTGGCACCCACTGTCACATATTTTCCGAAACCCCTTGTTTCCTCCTGGTTTAGACATTACAGCGTTCCGGTGGGTGGTGGTTAGATAAAGGACTATATAGGATAGGACACTTTGTCAACCCAGTGGGGCCTCTCACTCTGGCCCACTGTATAAGTAAACTTGACATGACAAAATCGGAAAGGTTTAGATACCACCAAATCGCCCATTTTATCCGGTCCATACGGTCTTCCACAACGACCCCACTCTCGATCACAGACTATGAAAGGTGGTGCAGTCAAGCCATGGAGCAGAGGGGGGAATATCGGTGATATAACGATCACTTGCTAGGGCTAACACCAAAACGCTCTGTATGAGAGAATGGGAAAATGACCTGCAGCATAGTTGGAGCATTGAGGAATGGCAAAGAGCATCAATTGCGGCATCTAAGGGCATTCTAAACATAGCATTAGTTGAGGCAAATTTGAAAGTCCTCATGAGGTGGTATATGGTCCCCCTAAAACTTGCCAAAATCTACCCGAATGCCTCCCCTCTGTGCTTCCGCAACTGCGGTCATATTTGGTCAATACTACACGTTTGGTGGGATTGCCCCAAGATCAGGGGCTTATGGAATAAAATATTCCACATCATCAGGAAAATTATGGGCTTTCCGGTTCAACAGACTCCCCAATCTGCCCTCCTAAACTTACCCATCCCCAAGACCCCTAAACTAGTCCAACGCCTGATCATGTTTGTTTTCCTTGGGACCAAGCTGACGATTGCTTGGGCTTGGAAGCAACCCACGGTACCCTTTTCCTTGGTCAAAAGGAAGATATCATGGATCATGGCCCAGGAGAAAACAGTTAGCATCCTCTTGGATACTGCAGACAAAAATGAGGCCATCTGGGAGCCAGATACCTATCTCAGACATCTGCCACCCCTCGCTAACTCGGGTTCGTGTAGATGAGCGAGTTCCACACTGTCTACTATTAAGCTTGTGCCATTTTCCTTTTTTTCTCTTTACCTTTCTTCTTTCCTCCTTTCCTTTCTCTCCAGCTTCTTCTAAATGCTAGCATACAGGTACAACTGCAAGCATTTCCCTCTGCAACTCATTTTCAGTCTCGTCCCACCTTGCAAACAATAGACTTCTACATCTATCCACATAAGCAGTTGGAATATCTGTTGGTCCTTTTTTTTACCTAATACCTCCTGCTCAGAGGATATCCACATGTATGTACTTCACCCACCACTAAAAGTTCACCCAGCTGCCTAGACAAAACAGTCCTAAGAGGTATTCCATTCTTAGCAAGGTTGTTCGCTTTTCACATATCTTTGAATTCTCTGTTATCTGTTCCTCCTACTTAGTATATTTTTTTACTCATCACTATACTCTGTTTGGGGGAGATGGACCCCTCCGACCCAACACAGCAAGATCCCATGAGGGGTGTTGGGGTCGGGGAGTCCCTTCCTCCTTTAGGGGTTTTGAGCTTCTGCAACAACTTGCTGAGACTACTCTGCTCCTTCTCATCTTAAACATGTAATGAGTCCTTTGAAGTATTACTTTATCTGATGTTAACAGATGGTTCTACCTATATCTTTCTCAACATATTCTTGCTGTTCATCAATAAAAAACTATTGAAAGAAAAAAATGTCAGCACCCACAAGGATGTGCATGGTTTGTTGCTCAAAGCGTGATGACACTGGAAGGAAAATCCGAAAAGAAACCAGGTTCTATTGTCCTGATTGTGACGTCGGACTTTGTGCAGTCCTATGTTTCAAAATTTACCATACCTGGGATGTTTACTGAAGCAATATGACTAGTAATATTGCACCCTTGCTTGGCCCAAAAAAATGTCAGTGTATTTGATTTGATTATTTTGACTAAAATATATTGAATAAAATGTATTATTATTATATTATTATTTGTTATTATTTATAGTTATTTATTATATTATAATTTATGATTTTGTGTTTCAAACTTTATCATACCTAGGATGTCTACTAGACTCTGGTTTGGACAGATTTAAGTGAGTTATTCCTAAGAATTACAGGCCTACAATATAAAACGCCAAATTTCCTTGCAAAATAATTGTACCGCTTTCAGCATCAAAAACCTGACATAATCATACCGCCAGGGAGGTTAAAGTGTTACTTTTCTTGAGAAAATAATCCCCTCAATGTAAGTTACATATGATGCAAGGATTTTACCAAAAATAATTACAGATCGCTACCTCCTGCTGCTTTATACTTGTATGTAATTTCCCGGTGACCCCTCTCCTGTTTCCTGCACTTTGTCCCTATGCCTTCTCCTCTTTTCATACTTTTACCTCTTTCCTTTCTTTACTGTTCTCTAGTTGATCATCTCCCTCTGTAGGATCTCCTCCCAGGATTTACTTATCAGCTTTGTTGGTCTTAGGTCAGGCTCCCCTAGTTTCCTGTGTCTGACCTGATTCTGTTTCTACTTCACTGTCAGCATTTGTTGTAATAAACCCTCATTTACAGAAGCTGCCACAGCATGTTTCCGGTCCGTTACTCGTCACTGTTTACCTTTGTAATGGCAATATGATGTATCTCGTACTGTTCCTTATTGCACTGCCTTACAATTACCGGAATTTTCATAGTTTGGGCTGCCTCCCTACTGCCTCTACTGATTGTTTTGTAATCCCCTCCCTATTCTGTACCTGTACCTTCCCTCCCTCGACTCAGTGCTATGTACCTTGTATTTTTCTTTTATAATTTTCTCTAATAAAATGTTTGGACACGAATACTTGTATGTAATTTAACATACGTTTTCATTTTTGCGTCCCGATTGGAAGGATCTGACTGCCTCAAATGATTAGTTCAATGATTGGTTGTAAATAAGAAGGCCTTGAAAAAAGTATTCATACCCCTTTAAATTTTCCACATTTTGTCATTTTACAACCAAAAACATATATGTATTTTATTAGGATTGTATGTGATAGATCAACACAAAGTGGCACATAATTGTGAAGTGGAAGGAAAATGATAAATGGTTTTCAATTTTTTTTACAAATAAATATCTGAAAAGTGTGATGTGCATTTGTATTCAGCACAAATTTACTCTGATACCCCTAACTAAAATCTAGTGGAACCAATTGCCTTCAAAAGTCACCTAATTAATTAATAGAGTCCCCCTGTGTGTAATTTAATCGCAGTAAAATTCAGTAGGTGCTGGCGGCAGGCCGATGGAGCTCACATCTGACTGCCCAGCCTGGGAGATAGCCAAAACAACATGTAGGCAATGGAAAAATGAAAAATAAAAAATAAAAAATTAAAACAAAAAAGGGGAAAAAAAATGACAAAGCGCTCATGCGCGAAACGCGTCGTCAAGGCAACGTATTGGCAGAGACCCCAGCGGGAGCCTGTCACTGTGACTTTTGATCTGTTCACCCATGCATCCACTTTTTTTGTGAGGTCGCCCTTCAACCAGCATTGGCGGTTTCTCATCACCTCCACCATTCCATCTGGGATTGTACTCTTCAGACCAGTTTTTTCCCCTTTTTTTCCCCTTTTTTGTTTTAATTTTTTATTTTTCACTTTTCTATTGCCTACATGTTGTTTTGGCTATCTCCCAGGCTGGGCAGTCAGATGTGAGCTCCATCAGCCTGCCTCCAGCACCTTCTCCCCCTTGCTTGGTTTACCAGATCCAGTTTTCTCTCTCAGCGCAGTTCAGCTCAGTTTTCTTTCCCATCACAGAGGTTTCACCCTTGTGGAGACACCTTCCGTTTGACCAGCGGTATGTTTACACTCTTCGGCGCTACAGCGGCTTCCCCGTGCTGACGTCATCCGCAACAGTCATGAAGCTCCGGCCAGGCTGCTCTCCGCACGGCGGAGCCATGCACCTCTACACCGCGGCTTCCTCATCATCTGCCTGAGCCAGCGAGCTCCCCCACATAACGCCAGCCTCTCCAAGGTATGAGGCAGTCTCGTGCACCTCTCTTCGGCTGTGAGTACTTTTTGTTTCACCCCAACATCTCGTCCACTGTTACCTGTTACCTGTTTAAGCCTGAACTTGGTTTCCATCAGTTTATCCAGTGTTTCCCGTGGGACATAACCATATTGGATAGATCTCCAGTGCTAGTCTCCCGTTGTCCAAGGCTGACTGTCTTCCCATTCAAGTATATGCTGATATTTATTTATTCAATTTTATCATTGTGAGAAATCACCTTTTTACACTGTGTTACTGTGTGTATGTTCTCCTCTATGAGTATGTGCTTTTTATTACAGTGCTTCTTTACTTGGTTTCACCAGTAGTTGCTACTGTTACCTCAGAATATTATCTATGAAAAGGTTTTTCATTGGTTTATTAAAACATACAATTTACGCCTGTTGCATACTGCTTTTTGTTTTCTACGCAAATATCCTGAGCGCCGGACTTTATGTGTTGTTTTTTTGCTATGATCTGTTTCTATCGGTTACAGTTTGTCTGGCTGCACGGGTTATTGTTGATGGTTTTCCCTCTCTACATTGTGCATTTGCTGTGCAGAATATAGAGATTTTATGTGTTATACAGCACATGTGTTGCTATAAACTTTTTGGGTGGTCCACCACTGGCGCTGGGTTATTATTTTGTGTTTTTTTTTCCACCCGATAACTAGGCAAACATCTTACTCACCGGACAGACATGACACTCATTACAGGTAGTCATGTAAGGCATGGGTAACAAAAGATGTATCCTCCTAGGGGAAGTGGCCCAAAATGATGTACCAAGCAATGAAGGTTAATATGTCAAGGAGAAAAGAGATAGCTCCTCTTAGGGCAGAACTTTTATTTTGCCATAAAAACAAGTATCACTTACAGTTCAGTAAGATGTAAAAAGCCCATACAAGCGAGCAGGCACGCCGATCACGTTCCACCTGTGTTCCAGAAAGATGGTGGAAGTTATTTTATGTAGAAGAAGGTGCTCTAGTCAGATGAGACCAAAATGTAACTTTTTGCCTAAAAGCAGAACGCTATGTGTGACGGAAAACCAAACACTGCACATCATCTTGAACACACCATCCCCTACGTGAAACATGGTGGTGGCAGAATCATGTTTTGGGATGCTTTTCTTCAGCAGGGATAGGGAAGCTGGTCAGAGTTGATGGGAAGGTGGATGGAGCCAAATACAGGGCAATCTTAGAAGAAAACCCGTTAGAGTCTGCAAAAGACTTGAGACGGGGTGGCGGTTTACCTTCCAGCAGGACAATGACCCTAAACATACAGCCAGAGCTACAATGGAATGGTTTAGATCAAAGCATATTCATGTGTTAGAATGGCCTAGTCAAAGTCCAGACCTAAATCCAATTTCTTCAGTTGACCAAGACTTTGAAAATTGCTGTTCACAGATGCTCTCCATCCAATCAGACAGAGCTTGAGCTATTTTGCACTCTTTAGATGTGCAAAGTTGGTAGTGACATACCCAAAAAGACTTGCAGTTGTAATTGCAGCAAAAGGTGGTTCTACAAAGTATTGACTCAGGGGGGCTGAATACAAATGTACACCACACTTTTCACATAATTATTTGTAAAAGAAATGGAAGACCATTTATCATTTTCCTTCCACTTCACAATTATGTGCCACTTTGTGTTGGTCTATCACATAAAATCCAAATAAAATACATTTACGTTTATGGTTGTAACATGACGAAATGTGGAACATTTCAAGGGGTATGAATACATTTTCAAGGCGCTGTAGATATGAGCTGAGTGATTCAACATATATTACAAAATACAAAATTAGCAATATCACCCTCTAATTTTGCCATGTGGTGCTGCTTAGGCAAAATGTGCTGGGCTGTTACACAGAATTCCAGAGCATTGTACAGTACATAGTACTAATGATGAGCCTAACCTAAATAGATTTGGTTCCTGGGACAGTCACCAAACTCTTTTAAATCTGAACCCTATAGAAGTCCATGGTATTGTTGGGCAAATTATGGGGGAGTTTGACCACTTGTTCGGCCTGCCTGAACGCTCTACAATGCACTGCACGCCACACAGTGCTTCGGTAGCCCTGATTGGCTAAAGCAATGAAGGTTTTGCCCAATCAGGGCACAGAAAACTGTAAGCTTTGTTTGGAGAAATTAATAATGACTGTGCCCAATCATGGCTCATTGCTCATAGACCCCACCCCAGGCTATAAAGGGCTCCTTCTATAGTTTTCTATAGTTTTTCTATTGTGAGTGTAGAGTTTCAGTGTAGTGTAAAAATAGTGATAGAGCAGCGTGAGTGTACTGCTGCCTTCCTTTTTTACTTTAGTGTCCGTTTAGTGTGTCAGGGCAGGTTTACTGCAGTATATTGAAGTGTATCAGTTTAGTGTGTCAGTGCAGGTTTATCGTAGTATATTTAAGTGTGTCAGTGCACTTTTACTGCAGTATATTTAAGTGCATCAGTGCACTTTTACTGCAGTATATTGAAGTGCATCAGTGCACTTTTACTGCAGTATATTGAAGTGCATCAGTATAGTTTTACTGCAGTATATTGTAGTGTGTCTGTGAAATGAGTCCTCAAGTTAAAGTGCACCAAACACCACTTTCCGTTTATTAAAATGCATCCAAGTACACATTTCGCCATCTCTATTGCATTTTGGTAATAAGCCCCCATCATTTATGGGAGGCCAACAAGGAGAGGCAGATGTTTCCGTAGCACTGTGAGGAGCCCAGCAGCATCTTTGTCCAAAGGCAAAGGTGGACGTGGTCCGTCCTCAGGCAGGGCACCATTTCCTCTAATTTCTCTCCCGCCTGATTGCCTTCAAGAATGGTTGATCAGCTTCTCTCTGATTATCCCTCCTTTTGTGTTGGTCTTAACATTGATGCTTCTGACCTGCCAGGATGGCAGTGGCATCCTGACTTTCTCATTAACCTTGGACCCGCAGTGGCATAAAAACCCTTCCAAAAAGAAGCACTTGGCTCCGGACACAAAAATGGGTGAGACCCCTCCAGTGTTTTGTTTTTCCTATACTGTTTCTGATCCACTGTTTACCTCCCTTGAACTACATTCTGGAACATTTTTTTGATTTACGGCCAGATTGTCTACATTCAGTGATCCAGTTTTGTTCTCAAGGACCTTCTTTGGACTTGTGGTCCTCCAGCCCATGGTATACTGTGTTGCCCATTTAGGCTTTTATTTGTTTTTATATCTATTCTTGTTGTCAGAAATGTACTCAGGTAGTTAACAGTTAAGTTATGTTATTTGATGTTTTTCTTCTGCTGATCCTCAGCCAAGGCCTTTGAGCACAGTGCAGTGTTCTTGATGTGCCTTTTTTTTTTCTTCAATAGATTTTTATTGGTATATTCAGTTATAACATAGGTAATTAGACAAGTTAACATACAGACACACAAATAACAGTTTCTGTCGAGAAATGTAGAGTTGTGTTGTTTACTAATTATAGTTACCGATATATGAGATATTACAACAATTTCAACGTGGGTAGTGTTGTTGTCATGTGATTATTCAATTTTTTGAGATAGGGTGAAGGTAGAAGAGTTGATTACCCTCCCGGGCACCCCTGAGAGTGCTATACTGTGCCCGGTTGGGGATAACTCCCCTTTTCTTATAATATATACCCTAATAGTGCACGTCTATAAATCCAAAGTAATTCAAACAAAAAACAGTGAACCATTGAAATATAACCATAGAACATCTATCTAAATTAGACGCTAAAGCCTTTGACAGTTCCTGGGGATCTAGTCCAGTCTATCCATGGTTGCCACATTCTGAAACTATGCACCTTGTCTCAATGCTAGTGTTGATTCATGGGTGAAGTGTACGTGGGTTGTATGCACCACTTCACTCAGTGTGGGTGGATCAGGTGTTCTCCATTTTCTAGTGATACTGAGTCTTGTTGATATTAATACATGTGTTATGATATTTCTGACCGGGTTTGGGTATTGTTCTATGTCTAGGGATAATATGGCTAGTGAAGGTCTCAGAGGGATTATCGCTTGAGTGATTTTAGAGAGTAAATGGAAGATTGATTTCCAATAATGTGTTAATTTGGGGCATTTCCAGAATATATGGAGCATATCTCCCCTCTGTCCACACATCCTCCAGAATTTGTCATCTAGTTTTGTGTCATATTTGGATAATCTCTCAGGAGTTAGATAGCAACGCTGTGTCATTTTGATTGATAATTCCCAAAGAGTGGAGCAGCAGGTGGCTTTATACAGTATGTGGATTTGCAGGCTTTTTCCCATTGATCCACTGTATAGGTACAGCCTAGATCTGATTCCCATCTAAGTAATGGGGTTGATTTGGTAAAGATATTTTTTCAGTGGAGTAGGTTATAGAAGAGCGATATCCCCTTTTAACGTGGTGTGGGGGTTCTAAAAAAGATCCATGCCAATTGGGGAATTTTGCAGGACCATGTTTTGAGCGTGGTAATACAGTGTTGAGTTCGTATGTAGAGGAATAGATCTGAGTTTGGTAAGTAGTTCTTTTTTTGTAGTGTGGGAAATGGTTTCATTTTTTCTTTGTTGATCAGATCTGTTATGTATGTTATGCCGCGCGCTTTCAATGTTGCATAAGATGTTGATTGCATTAAGTTATGTAGTGCCTCCAGAGAGATTTGGACAGTGGAGTTGAGAGGGTGTGATGAACTAGTTTTCACAAATTGGTCCCAGGTTTTTAGTGTCACTATAATTGTTGGGGAGACATAGGAAGGGATTTTAGCTCCAAGTGTATAGCCATGAAGATAAATTGCCACCTGGAATAGTAGAAGTTTCCATTTTCCCCCATAGTGTGGAGGGGGAAGATAGAAGCCATTATTTTGATTGACCCAAAGACATGTAATAATCCTGAAAGTCTAAGTAGCCAGTTCCTCCTGCTTGGCGTTGTTTAATTAGTTTGATATGACCGCGTCTAGATCTTTTACCCTGCCATATGAATTTAGATATAGTTTGTAGTGTTTTGAAGTAGCTAGATGGTATTGGGATGGGGAGGGTTCTGTACAGATAAAGGATTTGGGGAAGGTGAAGCATTTTGAAGGCAGCTAAGCGCCCCATCCACGAGAATTCAAATGACACTAGCCTGGTGAGATCTTCTTGTAGTTTAGTGTGGAATGGTAAGTAGTTGTGCTGAAATAATGATTTAGGGGGCACAAGCGCGAGGCTCGACATGGAGGACGTGTCCCATTAGAGCTCCGCACTCCCGGTTCATGACCAGGGCTATACCAGGCTTCTGAACCACCCTGCAAACTGACCGCACCAGCGATCCACCAGCGGAACACCCCCTGCCTCAACCGGGATGGTTTTAACTGGGCACCTCGGCAAAAATAAATCTAAGCCGATCAAGGAAGCCCTGGCCCGTGCCTCTTCTAAGATGCGTCAAAAGCCCTTGCTAAGCAGCAAGCTGCATCTCATGCTGATACGGGATGGATGGACAGTGAGGAGGAGGACGACGCTGATCTCAACCTGAGCGGCTCCCCAGTGCTGCCACAGTCAGGTATGTCACAGCAGGATTTACTCAGACACATGGAATCCATGCTGCAGAGGGCCCTCAAAGCAACCTCAGACCAGATCACTAATAGACTATCCAGGGAGATAAGAGAACTAGGCCAGCGCACAGCAGGTCTGGAAACAAGGGTAAATAACATAGAGCTGATTCTGCAAGAACATGCCCAAGAACAAGCAGCACTGTGGAGAATGCCACACTTCTCT
Source organism: Aquarana catesbeiana (assembly GCF_042186555.1). Taxonomy (NCBI): domain Eukaryota; kingdom Metazoa; phylum Chordata; class Amphibia; order Anura; family Ranidae; genus Aquarana; species Aquarana catesbeiana. The sequence continues at coordinate 220,570,887 of NC_133331.1, read as the reverse complement.
CTCGTTTGGAGGATGCAGAGAACCGCTCCCGCAGATCCAATCTGAGGCTCCGCGGGATCCCTGAAATGATTGATAACTTACAATGTCTCCCTCCATACCCATCAAGCGCCTTGAATTTGACAGAATTCACAGAGCACTCACCCGTTGCCAGCTGGACGACCCATCACGGGATATAATAGTTAAGGTGCATTTTTTTTGCACGAAAGAGCAACTCCTTGCTGCTGCTCGCAATAGAGAAACTCTCCTGTTTCAAACCCACTCTTACCAACTCTTTTCTGATTTGGCCCCCCTTACAATCGCTAAACGCCAGGCTATGAAGCCTCAGCTTCAAATCTTACTGCAACACCAGCTCAAATACACCTGGCGATTCCCATTTGCCCTGCAGTTTACCTATCAAGGCCAGCAACATTCCTGCACTTTGCCTGAATTGCTGCAATGCCTACTTGAATCCCTCCACCTGGCAACCCCAGCTCAACAGTCCGAGACTTTACTTCCAGGAACACCAGCCCGCTCAGCAGCCTACCCATACACTACAACACCGAAACGCAATCAGCAGGCCCATCATCTATTTGGAAGGATACACCATCCCGGGCTTACAATAATGGCTTCAATGACCCGAAGACCTCCATGCCAGGCTGACTGTACATAACCCCCCCTTCTTTGCAACTAACCTGTCCTCAGTTGCTAGCGGGATAATTGACCCCCACATGCCTTTTTGCTGATCCTAACCAACCGAGAACCCAGGGGTCCACGTCCTGGTACGTACTTTCCACCTCAGGCCAGACTGCCTACTTGGGCCCCTTAAACCTACTTGGGTTGCACTGGTTCAGACCCCATTCATATGTTGAATTGTTTTGCACATAGTTTAGTAAAACTCAGTTTTTTACTCTATGCAGTTTATTAGTTTGAGGTAAATAGCATAATAGCCGTGCTCGTTTCTGAACCTGAGCGCCTCTGTTTCAACACAAAATTTTACTTGTTGACTATTATTTTCACAACTAATTGCCTAGTATTCTTGCTGCGCCCCTCCCTAATCTACCCACCCTTCTCACTTACTATCCCCCTCTCTTCCCTCCCTATCCCCCCTCCGTCCTATTCCCCACGCTCATCTCCCCATCCCTTCCTACCCCTCCCTCCCCATCCTACCCCCCAGCTAGAATTACACCCATTAAACACCCAAAGACATTGGGTCAACCTGTTACATTAGTAATGTAAGTTTATACAAGAAAATGATTTATGTACAATATTTAAGTTAACTGTTATATCTCTGATTTGTATTTTTTTCTCTGTTTGCAGCAGGGAGCTGTCACTGCTCCCCCCCTACGGTATGCTCACTCTTCAGCTAGCAGGCTGGCGAAAGAGTTAGTGTACTACTAGGTCAGGCAATAAAGTCCAACCTTTTAGGTTTTTTTTACTCTACTAGTTGCCCTACAGAACTTCCACCATGTTTTTTGACAACCCTCTTCTTTCTCTTTCCTTTCCTAGCTTCCTTTCATCTTTCCTCAACGGTCAGTCGGTCAGTTCTCATGGGCCTGATGTCTCATCATAATAGCTTACACCAGACTCCCAGATGGTCCCCCTGAACATACTCTCCCTAAATGTCAAGGGGCTTAACTCCCCTAACAAAAGGGTTAAAGCTTTCCACACATTTGCGTCCCTTAAAGCCAGCATAGTAGCCTTACAAGAAACGCACATGGCGACCCACAATACCCCTATTCCCAAGTACTTACTGCTTCTGCCACCACGAAGCATAGAGGTGTCCTGTTGGCCTTTCATTACACCCTACCCTTTACTCTCCTTAAAGAGATCAGAGACCCTGAAGGCCACTACATTATCTAAGTAGGCCTCTTACAGGACACTGAAACTATGTTTGTCTCATATTATGCCCCTAACCATAATCCAAACCCGTTTTTCTCCCATCTCCTACAGGTGATACGGACACACTCTAAGGGAACATTGATCATGTGCGGTGATTCAAACCTTGTACTCCATTCAGGTCTTGACAAATCCCCATATGCCCTGGAACAACACTCTCCCTCCTTACAGTTCTGCAAACTACTCCAACAATCCTCCCTGCTTGATACCTGGAGAGAATGTAACCCCACCAGAAGGAACTACACATTTTATTCCTATGCACATAAGTCCTTCTCCAGGATAGACCATATATATTTATTCCGATAGCGTCCGCACCACTTTTACTACACTCCTGCATACAACCCATTACATGGTCAGACCACTGTGCTGTGATAACAATGATCTCATCCCTGATCCCCCAAGCCAGAGACCATACTTGGTGCATGAACGATGCGCACCTAACTAACAAATCCTACTGCTTTGACATCCAGCTCACCCTTAAAGAGTACCTTACTCATAATGTAACACCTGACATTTCCCCTGTTGTTCTATGGGAGGCACACAAGATTGTAATACGAGACATGTATCTCTGTCTCTACACATCTTAAACGTGAGAAAAAGCTCAAACTACAACAACTCGAAACAGAATACCACCACCACTTCCTCCAATTCCAATCCTCCCCAACAGAACCCCACAGAATTAAATTAGAAAAAGACAAAATTGAACTAGACTTAATACTAGTGGAAACAGCAGACAAAGCCATACAAAGGTCCAACCACACCATATACACTAAAGCCAATAAACCAGACACCTTCCTAGCCCTACGACTCCGTCGACCTGAATGGGTCCATAATCCCATTAGACTCAAGTTGACTAAAGACGTCCACTCAAGCAACCCTGTCAAGGTGTTTTCTGAGTTCCTCTGAACCAAGCAGAGACACTGCTCCAAAATATATCTATTCCCAAATTATCGGAAGCCAACTGCGAGTCTATGGAAAGCCCTATTACGACCAAGGAAATCCTCCTAGCTATTAAATCCCTCAAACCCCACAAACGACCAGGACCTGATGGCCTCTCAAGTACATATTAGAAGAAATTTGCTGACACACTAGCCCCACTCCTGACATTCTTTCAACGCCCTGCTTAAACACGGTTCTTTTGGTAGGGACACGCTGACAGTCATTATTTCCATGATACCCAAACTGAACACAGATAATACCCTATGGTCCAATTACAGGCCCATATCCTTACTTAATCTGGATATCAAGATTCTAGCCAAAATTTCAGCATTGAGACTTAAAGCAGAGTTCAACCCAAAAGTGGAACTTCCGCTCATCTGATTCCTCCTCCCCACTGGTGCCACAATTGGCAACATTCGGGGGGGAGGGGGGTGCAGATACCTGTCTACTACAAGTATTTGCACCTACTTCCTGGAATGGACTCCTGCGGGAGTCACGCCCCTTCTCGCACCCCCCCATTGTCTCCTGGGAAACACACAGGTCCCAGGAGATAGCGGGGACCACTTAGGACGTGCAGCGCAACTCACGCATGCGCAGTAGGGAACCGGGAAGTGAAGCCACAACGCTTCACTTCCTGATTCCCTCACAGAGGATGGGCGTGGCAGCAGCTGAGAGCCGATCGATTGATCAGCTTCGGCTGCCGACATCGCTAGACTCCAGGACAGGTAAGTGTCCATTTATTCAAAGTCAGCAGCTGCAGTATTTGTAGCTGCTGGCTTTTAATAATTTTTTTTAGGTGGACTCCCTCTTTAACCCGATCATTGGAGGGTTAATAAATAAATATCAAGTTGGTTTCATACCATGGCATCAAGCTAGCGACAACATTCGTTGAGTAATTTTACTACAGCACCTCGCTAAAACCCACAATATACCCATGCGTTTTCTGTCCCTTGATATTAGGAAGGCATTTGATACAGTCTCCTGGTCCTATCTACACTTTTTATTACAACGCTGGAGCTTTGGTCCAAATTTTCTACAACGGATAACCTCTCTATATGACCAACCCCAAGCATATGTTAAATACTCCGGGTTTTGCTCAGACTGCTTTCCTATACAATGGGAGACAAGGCAGGTTTGCCCCCTTTCCCCCCTACTCTTTTCTCTAGTAATTGAACCGCTAGCAGCCCTGAAAAGAACTAACCCCAACATTAAAGGCCTAGAGGTCGCCTCCACCACTCACAAACTATGTCTCTTTGCCGACCACGCGTTATTATTCGTAACCTCTCCCCGGAGGACCCTCCCAAATATTATTCAGATATTAGATAAATTTGCTATTATATCGGAACTGGAGGTCAACCAGTCCAAATCCAGAGCTCTCAACATATCCCTCCCACAAGATGAGTTTAAACACCTACAGGATATTTTTCCTTTTAATTGGTCCACTTCCTCAATTCCATATTTAGGTATAAAGCTAGCGAGTAACCCAACACAACTCTTCCAAACAAACTACCTCCCTATGCTGTCCTATCTCTCCACCCTACTGGCCTCTTGGCAGCCGCTATGCGTTTCCTGGCTTGGGCGCATCACAGCTGTCATGATGTCACTACTACCGAAACTCCTGTATCTCTATAGAGTCCTCTCAATTGCAATCCCCCTTACTTTCACCGGGTCATACAAACATGAGTATTTAAGTATATATGGGGCCCCACAAAACCTAGGGTATCGAGATCTATACTGCTCCGCAGCAAACTAAGTGGGGGTCTGGGACTTCCTAATTTTGCACAATACCATCATGCAGCCCAACTGGCTCAGATTTAGGTTATACCATGCAAAATCCAAAAGCCCGTTGTGGGTCAGTTTGAAAGCAATAGATCTTCATCCCCTGGCAGTAAACAACCTGCTATGGGTGTCCAACTCAGCACAAGGTCCCATAACTAATCCTGTCACACAACAATCTCTTAGACTCTGGGATAAATTATGTGAACCATTCAAGCTAATGTCCCCACACTCTCCATTACTCTCCTTTTTCAACCACCCAAATTTCTACCACGCCTTCACCGATCCAACTTCCTTCCAAGCCTGGACTATGACGCATACGCAACCTCATTACTAGCAACTCCTTGCAAACTTTCCCAGCCCTGCAAGCACAAACACAACTCCTCTCCAAAGAATGCGTTCGATACCTTCAGATCGCCCAACATAGGCACACACACATCACTAGATAGCCTATCTCTATATGACGGTATTTGTGACTCAGATCCACACGCCCCAGGCATCATTTCCCACCTATATAGCCACCTCCCATCCCCTCCAGCTAGCCTCCCACCATAGGCTACGCAGTGGTCCAGGACCTAGCAATAGACTTAGACACAGAAGACTGGACAAATGTATGGACCACACAAAGACCTCTTCCCAAAATGTTATAGCACTTGAAGCAAATTATGAAGTCGTTATGAGGTGGTATTTGGTCTCTGCAAGGATTAACAAATTCTTACCAGGCTACCCCCCGGTATGCTTCTGTGGTTGTGGAGAAAGAGGCACACACGCCCACATATGGTGGTCATGCCCAGTTGTGCAGCATTTTTGGACCTCTGTCTTTCATATGGCCTCTACATTGCTCCAAGTCCATTTAGACCCCCACCCAGCTCTTGCATTGCTGAATCATGTCACAATTGAATGTACCAAAGCCCAGCTCCGCCTCCTCCTCCACCTTACTACAGTTGCCAAACAGACAATAGCTAAAGCGTGGAAAACCCCAACCCTGAATTTAATTGAAACCAAGAATAGAGTCACCCAAGACATGATACACAACAAAATCAAAGCCACAATCTTAGACAGAATCCCCCAGAATCTCAAAGTATGGTGGCCATGGATTGAACACTTCCTGCCCCCAGATCTTGTTAAACACCTGCTTGAACCTTAACTCTCCCCATCCCCCAAGGCTTTTATCTAAACATGACGGAGGACCATGCAACACCCCTGACCCCCCCCTTCTGGCAGCTCTTGCCTTCCCCCATTTCCTTCCTCAACTAATCTGTTCCCTCCCCCTCTCTCTTTTCTATCCTCTTACCCTATCTATATATTGGTGACGTGGTCAATTGGTGTACCTCATCTATCTGTTGCCTCATTCTCATCCCACAGAGTAATATTCTCATCCCATGGAGTAGTATCTCTTATTTACTACTACAGTAGATTCTCGCCTTTAAATGACTAGTTCTACCCAAAATTAATCTATGCAAAATTGATTGTGTAACCTTGGGGAAAATCCCAACCCTGAATTTAATTGAAACCAAGAATAGAGTCACCCAAGCCATGATACACAACAAAATCGAAGCCACGATCTTGGACAGAATCCCCCAGCATCTCAAAATATGGCGGCCATGGAATGAACACTTCCTGCCCCCAGATTTTGATAAACACCTCCTTGAACCTTAACTCTCCCCATCCCCCAAGGCTTTTATCTAAACATGACGGAGGACCATGCAACACCCCTGACCCCCCCCTTCCGGCAGCTCTTGCCTTCCCCCTTTTCCTTCCTCAACTAATCTGTTCCCTCCCCCCTCTCTTTCTATCCTCTTACCCTATCTATACCATTGGTGACGTGGTCAATTGGTGTACCTCATCTATCTGTTGCCTCATTTTCATCCCACAGAGTAATATTCTCATCCCATGGAGTAGTATTTCTTATTTACTACTACAGTAGATTCTCACCTTTAAATGACTAGTTCTACCCGAAATTAATCTATGCAAAGTTGATTGTGTAACCTTGTATAACTCTAGATCCCCAAAACAATCACATTTTTCTCTGTATTCTGTTACTAATATACCTTTGTAACCCGTAATTATCTTTTTTGTTACCCGCAACAGAATATTTGTTATTGCTCATTGATTGCTGCCAATAAAAAATTTTCAACAGAAATAATGATTTAGTTGATTTAGTTAGTTGTACTCCAGGTAGGTTATACTATTATCTGCCCAGGTGTAAGCGAATTGTTGTTTGAGACGTTCGCTGGAGGCATTATTCACACCTAAGTTTAAGATATATGATTTATTTTTGTTTATTTTGTAATAAGGAATAATACTAAACTAGGCTTGGGTCTTCTGAATCTCCGGTAAGGAGTTAATCGGATCGGTGACCATGAGAATAAATGCAAATAGACTGATTTTATGCTCCTGGTCAGCGGTGGATATTCCTGAGTTCTAATGCTTTCAGCCAGGAGTTCCATAATGAGATTAAATATTAGGAGGGAAAGTGGACATCCCTGTTTCGTACCGTTTGAGATCTGGAATAGTAATGAGAGGGTGTCTGCTGAATACACTTGAGCTGATGGGACAGAGTACAAGGCCATTATGGCGTTGTGAATTTGTCCCTGCAACCTGAATTTGGTTAATACTGATGAAATGTAGCCCCATTGTACCCTATCAAATGCTTTTTCCGCGTCTAGAGATAGGAATATTGAAGGCGTTCTTGTGGTTTCTACATGATGAATAGCATTTATCACTCGTCTGGTGGCATCTGAGGCTTGACAGACTTTCGTAAATCTTGATTGGTCTTTGTGAATAAGGGTTGGTAATATGTCCTCTAGTCTATTGGCTAGAAGTTTTGCATATATTTTTAAATGTATATTGAGCAATGATATAGGTCAGAAATTTTTTGGTGAGGAAGGCTCTTTGCCTGGCTTTGGTAGGGTCACTACCAAGGCACTAACCATTTCAGTGGGGGAGATTGAGGAAGCAGCAGCTGAGTTGTAGGTTTTACATAGTATAGGGGCTAGGATGTTTTGATATCTTTTGTAGTATTCTCCAGTAAAGCCATCTGGCCCTGGGGATTTGGAATTTGGAAGTTTATTGACTACTTGCAATATTTCAGTTATTGTGAAGGGGGCATTCAGTGATGAGAGTTGTTGTGGTGTTATAGATGGAAGGTTAGTATTTTCTAGGAAGATTAAAAATTTCCTCTTGAAAGGGTTGGTGAGTGCTGATGTCTTTTTTAATGTTGTAGAGATCTTTATAATATGCACTAAATGCATTAGCTTTGGAGTTGGGTTTGAGTAATTTTCTGTTAGTGTGAGGATGATATAAGACTGGGATTTTAGCTTTGGTTCTATGTCCTTTGACATGCAGTGACATTGTTTTACCTGCTTTGTTCCCTGTTGTGTATGTAGTTGCTTTGAATCTCCTATATGACTTTTCATACGGCTCAAGGAGTAAAGAACACAATTCACGGCGTAGCAAAAAGATTTTGGATTGGAGGAGAGGGGAAGGGTTGGTTTTGTTTAAAGATTCAGAAGCTGTTATGTCAGCTGTGAGTTCATCTAACCTCTGTGTTTTCTTTTTCTTTGCTCTAGCTCCCATTTGAATGAATACACCTCTTATAACAGCCTTATAGGTATTCCACACCACCAGCGGGTCAGGTGTTGATGCTGCGTTATTGAGAAGAATTCTTCTAGTTGTTGTTTGAGGGGTGCGGAGTAGCATGGGGTGTTGAGAAGGTAATTATTAACCCTCCATGTATAGGAATTGGGTTGAGGTTTTTTAGCAGTTATGGTAATGCTAATAGGAGCATGATCTGACCAGGTGGTGGTGTGGATAGTGGAGTTTGATATTTGTTGAAGTAACCATTTATCAGCCAGAAATAAATCAATTTATGAGTAGGTGTTGTGGCGCGTCGAAAGGTAGGTGAAATCTCGTTCGTTCGCGTGACAACATCTCCACACCTCAAACAAATAATTAGAAGTAATACATTTATCTAGAGAAGAAGCATGTCTTTTGGAACCTGCGGTCGAGTCCATGGTGTTATTTGGGACCAAGTTAAAGCCTCCACAGAACAGCAGATGTCCTTGTTGGATCTTTCTTGCTGCATGCAGTGTCTTTTTGAGGAAGTGCATCTGTCGTTGGTTCGGGGCGCATATGGAAACCAAGGTATAGAGTACATTGTTGATATTAAAAAGTAGGAAGATATAACGACCTTCCAGATCTGTAATGCAGTTATGTAGTTGAAAGGAAATAGTGTTCCTAATGACTATTAGAACTCCTCTTAGTTTCTTAGAGTAGCAGGTTTGGAAGATATGTGGGAATTGCCTATGTTGACACTTGGGAGATGCGTTTTGAACAAAATGTGTCTCTTGGACGCACAGGATATCACAACTTAGGGATAGAGCTGATTTCCACATGGAGGCTCATTTTGCTGGATGGTTCAAACCCTTCGCATTAAGGGGCAGGATGTAGAAGGACATGTTAATGGGTGGTGTTGTGTAGCTTGGTTGTGGTTGACTTACGGTTGGAGTAGATCGGCGGATGTGTCCTCAGAAATGTGGTTGGCGTTGAGTAGAATAATCTGTATTCGGACGCTCTGACTGGTGATGCAAAAGCGTTAATTCGTCAAGGTTCTATTGAAAGGTATAGAGCAGGGTAAGTATTGAATGGTAGATACTTAATTACCAGCGTTAGGTTGCGAGAAGGTAATTGCTGAAAAAACACAACAGAAATACAAAATGAAAAGATACAACTTAAAATATAACAAACACGTCACGTCAGCAGTGTGCAACTCTTGAGAGATGATAACCAAACATGGGGGAGAGTTCAAAAACTGGTTGGTTGAGCATATAGCCAGACTGGACTTATTCCTGTTGCTTATTTGTTTAGATTTTAGGGCAAGGGTCCTCACTTGTGTTTATCCTTGATGTACCTCCGGTTATGCCCAAAGTGAAAGGGAGTTGGTTTCCCGTGTGAATCAGGTAGGTATGCGAGGGTCTCAGGATGATTCCCCATGCATGGAGAAGTTTCATCCTTCCTTCCATGGTAGAGATTGTGTGATGGGTTCCACTGTAAGTGGCCAGTATGGTAGTTGGGTGGCGCCACTTGTATGCAATCTTGTGGTTAGTTAGGGCTTTTGTTACCGTCTTTAGCTGCCTTTGCATTTTTAAGGTATATTGTGACAGATCCACATAAAATTGAGTATCCGAGTATGGTGCTGGAAGGATATTTCCCTTGCCTTTAAAAGGATTTGTTCTTTGGCCTGATAGAAGTGGATCTGCAGGAGAACATCTCTGGGGATAGCTTCTTCCAGATGGCGAGGTTTAGGTATTCTATGAATACGGTCTATGGTGAGTTCTATTGGGAATAGCTCTGGCAGTAGATTAGAAAACATGGTGCTAGCATAATTGTGCAACTCTGTGGGTGGAATGAACTCAGGGATGGCACTTATTTTAATGTCATTGCGGCGAGATTGATCCTCGAGGTCCACCAGCTTTGCTTTGATCCACGTAGAGTCATATTTTTGCTCTGTATATGCATCTACTAAGTCATTCATTGTATCTGTGCACTCCTCCATTTTGTTTTGCATGTACTGCACTCTATTCATCCATATGCTTCATCTCCAGAGAAAACGTATTAATCAGGGTGGACAGGTTTGTCATGAGGGAGGATTGGAGGGACATGAGCATATCCTTCATTGTGATATTTAGTACAGGTTGTCCTGATGTTGGGAATGCAGCTATGGAGGACTGCAGTGAAGAGATTGCATTATCATTGTGCAGGCCTGTACTTACTGTGTCTGCAGCCTGGTGAGATGGATCCATCCTCATCCTCAATTTGGCTGGACTCTGGGAGACCAGGGTTTTTGGAGAGGATTTGTGGGGAGAAGAGGATGCTGATCCACTCGGTATTGCATGTGGATGGTCCCCTGGGAGATCTGTATATGCCGTGGAAACTCTTGCTGCAGCTCCAGCTGCACCATCTTGGCTTCTTCCCTGTGCCCGGCTGGGCTGGAAAAAGAAGGCCATGAGCCTTTTTGGGCCTCTGTCCTGGCTCCTTTTGTGGGACATCTGCGTGGCAGATGTCGTGGGAGTGTGGTGGATGTCTGGGGGTCTCGATGGGGCCGTCACCCTGCCCGTAAGTTGTTTTTGTCTGGTCAGCCGTACAGAGCTCTAGGCTTAGGCTGCCATCCTCGTGCAATCGCAAGCCATGCCCCCTGATGTGCTTTTTTCATGGGATCTCCCCTCCCCAATTGGGCCCAGGAGCCGAAAGGCATACCTTTTTGGGGTTACCTTCTCTTGGCTTGTTTGGCTTTTCAGACTCCTGATCCCCGCTGAGTCCACTGTAGTGGTATGTGTGGTGTAGCAGAGCTATTTCATGATCATATTTTTTTTTTTAACTTGGCATTTATTGAAATTTCAAAAAGAGTATGCAGAATACAGACAGAATTGTATATCATAAGTAGGGATGAGCTTCGAGTTCGAGTCGAACTCATGTTTGACTCGAACAACGGCTGTTCGCAAGTTCGCAGAACAGCGAACAATTTGGGGTGTTCGCGGCAAATTGGAATGCCGCAGAACACCCTTTAAAAGTCTATGGGAGAAATCAAAAGTGCTAATTTTAAAGACTTATATGCAAGTTATTGTCATAAAAAGTGTTTGGGGACCTGGGTCCTGCCCCAGGGGACATGGATCAATGCAAAAAAAAGTTTTAAAAATGGCCGTTTTTTCAGGAGCAGTGATTTTAATAATGCTTAAAGTCAAACAATAAAAATGTAATATCCCTTTAAATTTCATAGCTGGGGGGTGTCTATAGTATGCCTGTAAAGGGGCGCATGTTGCCCATGTTTAGAACAGTCTGACAGCAAAATGACATTTCAAAGGAAAAAAAGTCATTTAAAACTACTCGCGGCTATTGCATTGCCGGTCCGACAATACACATAAAAGTTCATTGATAAAAACGGCATGGGAATTCCCCACAGGGGAACCCTGAACCAAAATTTAAAAAGAATGACGTGGGGGTCCCCCTAAATTCCATACCAGGCCCTTCAGATCTGGTATGGATATTAAGGGGAACCCCGGCCACAGGAAAAGAGGGGGGGATGAGAGAGCGCCCTCCCCTCCTGAACCGTACCAGGCCACATGCCCTCAACATTGGGAGGGTGCTTTGGGGTAGCCCCCCAAAACACCTTGTCCCCATGTTGATGAGGACAAGGGCCTCATCCCCACAACCCTGGCCGGTGGTTGTGGGGGTCTGCGGGCGGGGAGCTTATCAGAATCTGGAAGTCCCCTTTAACAAGGGGACCCCCAAATCCCAGCCCCCCCCTGTGTGAAATGGTAAGAAGGTACAAAAGTACCCCTACCGTTTCACTAAAAAACTGTCAAGAATGTTAAAAATAGAGTATTGGTAACTGTAAGCGCAAACACACAAGTCCATATATAACAGGAGGTATAAAAGGCTGAGCAACTTAGTCCATAGGGGACAGGCTGGAAGTTCAAGGGTTAAGTGGTAACCGGTAATGTAATGGTTAAAGTAGGCTGGTAGGCTAGGCGGCTGCTGTTTCCTCAGAGAGCTGGCTCTGTGATGGATGAGAGAGGGGTAGAGAAGGAAGCGCCACCTGAGTGTAGTATTAACAAATGATGTTTAATGACACCAGGTAAAAACACACTTACAGGATAAAAACATATAAAAGGCTCATCTGTATGGGTATGTGGTCCTCGGTGTTCCCTCTGATCCTGTGGTGGTGACGCTGCAGGGATGCTGGGCTGCAGAAGGTGGATTACCAGCCGGGAGCTCCTTCTGTGGCCATCAGGAAGAGACTAGGGGCCGGCGTGGAGCACACGTGAAGCGTGCATGATGTCACAGGTCGTCCGTCTGCTTCCGGGTTTGGTATCCAGGGGAGGGATCGTCCAGGGAGGAGGGCTAGCAGAGAGGTTGAGAGAAGGCTACGCGCTCGGAGCCACTGCTCCTTCAATAGGCCTAATAGGGAGGTGTCTGCAATGTGCTTTTATATGGCAGTGCTGTGGGATAACAGGTCCCAGTGTCTATCACAAGAAAGCACAGTGCCACCTGTGGGCGGGAGGGGAACTACAAGGTAACAATATACACAGAGAAAAAAAAAAAAATAAAAATAAAGGAGGTTATATAATAGTCAGTGTCATGGAAACATATATATGAAGAAGTGCATGGTAGTAAACATGGAGACAATAATATTAACAATAGTAAAAATGGGAGTAACAATGGGGGCAAAAGATGGAGGTAAGTATAAGCCCGGTTTCACACATGTGCGGTGCGAATTGAGCTCAGGTTTCACTGGGGAGATAAAAATCTCCTGTTCAAAGGAATCATTGCGTTTTAGCTCAGGATCAGTGAGCAGGGAGAGGGGGAGGGAGAGGAGGAGGTGTAGTGAGGAGAAGTAGAAAATCCTTGTTCAGAACGCAATGCATCCGCGAATCAGATGCGTTCCCATAGGAGATAATAGGCTTGTAGTTCGCACCGCAATGCCCAAAAAACGCACACATCTTTTGTGCAATGCGCAGTGCGAATGCAACGCACATATGTGAACCAGATGCATTAATATGAATGTATTTTAAAATGTCCTGCGAATCAGATGCGGTGTAAGTCGCATCTAATTCGCATAGGTGTGAACCCGGGCTAAAAGTATAAAAGTATAAAAAAAAAAAAAAAGGCATGCGTATTGGGAAAACACAAGAAACAGGGAAGCATGTATCTGTGCAGGGTTCTTAAAGATATATATATTGTAGCAAGCCTACATCTGTAGGGGTGGTCTCATGAGGAAATGGGGTGGCTTAAAGTAGTGTGTGCACCTCAATATCCTCGTTCAACCCCCCAGGTGCTAAAGTGCCCAAAGAGTAGATCCAGTAAGTTTCTTGCTGGTAAAGACGTTTATACCGCTCAGCAGCAGGGTATTTGGCCGGGATAGATTCAATGACCCACACACTGAGGCCAGCTGTAGATCGGCCGTGGTGAGTCAGGAAGTGTTTAAGGACGCTGTGGTGGTCACGGCCTTTTTCGATAAAGCGCCGGTGCTCCCCAAAGCGGGCCCTTAGGGCTCTGATGGTTCTGCCGACATATATAAGGCCACAGGGGCAGGTGAGACAGTATATAACAAAGTCAGTAGAACAGTTGTAGAATTCTTTTAGGGTATAGTTTTTTCCTTTGACAGTGAAGGTTTTCTGACCATGTTGTATGAACTGGCAGGTTAAGCAGAGGGGTTTTTTGCATTGATACATCTCTCTGAGGGGTATCAGGGTGAGTGGTGATGAGGTGGGTTGGGTAGGCTTAATTCTAATGGGTGCAATTTTACTCTTAATGTTTCTGGATTTTCTATATGCCACTTTAGGTTTGGTATCGACTGTGGTTCTGAGATGAGGGTCTTCCAACAGAATAGGCCAGTGTGAAGCCAGGATCTTCTCCATTTTCTTGTATTTGTCATGAAATTGCGTGATGAAGCGGGTAGGTTGTTTACCAGTGGTAGGAGGATGGTTGGGGCCTGGGGATAGACTACGGTAATGATGGAAGGCCGCGTCTATAAGTGGGGTGGGGTATCCTTTGTCTAGGAATTTTTTTGACAGAAGTTGTCCATGGGTGTCATAGTCTGAGTCTCTGGTACAATTCCTTCGAAGGCGGAAGAATTGGCTGCGGGGGATGTTGTTGACCCATCTCGGATGGTGGCAGCTATCATAGTGTATAAATGAATTACCAGCAGTAGGTTTGGTAAAGTTTCTTGCATATATAGTTTTTTTGTCATGGCAAAGCTCGAGGTCTAGAAAGGCCAAAGTGTCAGGGTCAGCAACGTGAGTGAAGGATAGGCCCAAGCTGTTATGGTTGCAGTATTGTACAAAGGTCGTGATGTCATCAAACGTGCCATCCCAGATGATCACTATATCGTCGATGTATCGACCGTAATATATCACGTGGGCGGCGTGGGGATGGTCAGCTGCAAGGTACATATGTTCCCAATATCCCATGGTGAGATTGGCATAGCTGGGGGCAAAGTTAGCCCCCATGGCTGTTCCATTGATCTGGAGGTAGTGTGTGCCTTCTGATTCAAAGTAGTTGTGTTTGAGGCAAAAGGTTAAGGCCTCAAGAATGAAATTGGCTTGCCGGGGGTTGGTGAGGGGATCATTGGCCAGGAAGTGTTCAACAGCACGGACTCCCACATCGTGGGGGATGGAGGTATATAATGATGAGACATCAAGAGAGAGCCACCAGTAGTTCTGTTCCCAAGTGTAAGGCTTCAGCATATCAAGTAGGTGGGGTCCATCACGTATGTAGGAGGGGAGGTTCTGTGCCAGAGGTTGAAGAAATTGGTCAATGTAGATGGAGAAGCCACTAGTGATGCTGTCCATAGCGGCTACTATTGGACGGCCAGGGGGATTGGTTAGATCTTTATGGATCTTGGGTAGATGGTAGAAGTAGGGGACTTTATAGAAATTTTTTGTGATAAAAGAGGCTTCGGATTTTGAATTGATTTTTTCTGTCAGGGCTCGGTTGACCAGTGTTGCAACTTCAAGGGCGAACTGGGATGTGGGGTCACTGGAGAGGATGGAGTAAGTATTGGTGTCGGAGAGCAGTCTACGTGATTCACGGACATAATCATCCTTTTCTTGGATCACTATACTACCCCCTTTGTCCGCGGGTTTGATGACAATGGACTGGTTGAGAGTGAGCTGTTCTAGAGCCTGGCGTTCTAAAGGAGAGAGATTGGATTTAATGTAGATGTGTTCACGGTTGGTGTTACACATTTTGATGAAGTCCGAGTATACTACCTGGTAAAAGGTTTGTAGGTAAGGGCCTTTGTTGTTGGTGGGGTTAAAAATGGATTTGGGGCGTAGTGTGGTATGCCTGACTGGAGGAGAGGTGGGGCAGTGTTGGGTGAGCCATTCCAGGTCGGCGTTAAAGTTTTCGGCATATAGTTCCTCGAGTTGAGCAAGTGCAGGTTGATCAGTCTCATCAAGTATGTCATGGTCCGTTGGTTGAGGTGTCTGGTAAGTATTGTCAGACACCTGTTTGGAGGATTGGATGCTGAAATACCTCTGAACAGTCAGGTTTTTGATAAATTTGTTGAGATCCTTGAATAGCGTAAAGGTATTGGGTTGCATGGTGGGGGCAAAAGTGAGCCCCTTACCAAGGAGGGATATGTCATATGAGGTGAGTACAGTGTGTGACAGGTTGTAGATTTTTACAGTTTCCGCATTTTTCCTGACCTTCCTTCCTCGTCCCCCCCTCCGTCCTCTCTTTCGTGTTTTCTTTTGGTGAGGAGCGGAGGGGGGGTACATACTAAAAAATCATTATCCAAGGTGGAGGCTAATGTATTACTAGTGGTTGCAGTCTTAGGGGATTTGGGCTTGTGCAACTGGGTAAGGGGTAGGTTATTCAACCAAGCTGGGGGTTGCTGCTCTTGGATGTGGTTAGGGTGATTACTAAGTGAATCATGATTGGAGTCCTGTTCTGGATTGGGTAACTGGGTGGACACAAGAACATCCGTGGAAACTACTCCTTGGGCGGGATAGGATGGTGATATAGAACTGTCATTGGGGCAAGGTGCTGTTGTCTGAGTGATGGGGGCTTTTTTTGTTCTGTTCCTGAACCGTTTCGGCTTGGGGGAAAAGAATTTGGGGATGGTAGGAGGCTGGGGAGTGTGCCATGACATTGACCAGGGTCTGGGTATGTTGTGGGGTGGGGGCCTGGGTTGGGGTTTCAAACTAGGTCCAGGGGTGTTCTCATGTAGGCGGATGGACATGAGTGGGCGGGGCCCAGGAAGTATGCCCTGATTGGGGTTTTTTGTGTGTTTCCAGCTGAATACTTGATTAGTGTTGTAATCAAACAGGTCCATTGCGGTGCGAACTACAAGCCTATTGTCTCCTATGGGAACGCATCTGATTCGCAGATGCATTGCGTTCTGAACAAGGATTTTCTACTTCTCCTCACTACACCTCCTCCTCTCCCTCCCCCTCTCCCTGCTTACTGATCCTGAGCTAAAATGCAATGATTCCTTTGAACAGGAGATTTTTATCTCCCCAGTGAAACCTGAGCTCAATTTGCACCGCACATGTGTGAAACCGGGCTTATACTTACCTCCATCTTTTGCCCCCATTGTTACTCCCATTTTTACTATTGTCAATATTATTGCCTCCATGTTTACTACCATGCACTTCTTCTTATATATGTTTCCATGACACTGACTATTATATAACCTCCTTTTTTTTTTTTTTTTCTTTCTCTGTGTATATTGTTACCTTGTAGTTCCCCTCCCGCCCACAGGTGGCACTGTGCTTTCTTGTGATAGACGCTGGGACCTGTTATCCCACAGCACTGCCATATAAAAGCACATTGCAGACACCTCCCTATTAGGCCTATTGAAGGAGCAGTGGCTCAGAGCGCGTAGCCTTCTCTCAACCTCTCTGCTAGCCCTCCTCCCTGGACGATCCCTCCCCTGGATACCAAACCCGGAAGCAGACGGACGACCTGTGACGTCATGCACGCTTCACGTGCGCTCCACCCCGGCCCCTAGTCTCTTCCTGATGGCCACAGAAGGAGCTCCCAGCTGGTAATCCACCTTCTGCAGCCCAGCATCCCTGCAGCGTCACCACCACAGGATCAGAGGGAACACCGAGGACCACATACCCATACAGATGAGCCTTTTATATGTTTTTATCCTGTAAGTGTGTTTTTACCTGGTGTCATTAAACATCATTTGTTAATACTACACTCAGGTGGCGCTTCCTTCTCTACCCCTCAAGAATGTTAAAAATGACTATTCTCTTCTTCATCTTCTTCTCCGGGCTGCTCCGCATGCATGCTGGCATGGTGGGAGGCTCCTGCTGTGTGACGCGTCTCCTCTTCTGACGGTTCTTAAATAACAGGGGGCGGGGCCACCCGGTGACCCCGCCCCCCTCTGACACACGGGACATGACGGGACTTCCCTGTGGCATTCCCAGTGACATCACAGGGAAGTCCCATCAAGTCACCGTGCATCAGAGGGGGCGGGGTCACCAGGTGGCCCCGCCCCCGTTATTTAAGAACCGTCAGAAGAGGAGACGCGTCACACAGCAGGAGCCTTCCTCCATGCCAGCATGGATGCGGAGCGGCCCGGAGAAGAAGATGAAGAAGAGAAGAAGAGAAGAAGATGAAGAAGAGAAGAAGATGAAGAGAAGAGCGGGAGCCTCCCCCCATGCCATGGGTGCGGACCGGCCCGAGGAGAAGAATATAGAAGACGCCGCGGAGGAG
Organism: Aquarana catesbeiana; assembly: GCF_042186555.1. Classification (NCBI taxonomy): domain Eukaryota; kingdom Metazoa; phylum Chordata; class Amphibia; order Anura; family Ranidae; genus Aquarana; species Aquarana catesbeiana. The sequence continues at coordinate 220,553,064 of NC_133331.1, read as the reverse complement.
ATGCTGGTCAAGAACACCGGAGGAAGAACCAGAAGAGCCAGAAGAATTAGAATAAGAAGAAGAAGATGAAGGAAGATAGAAGAAAGAAGAAGCATTTAAATAAAGAAATTGTCAAAAACTGTCTATTGTCATTTTTAACATTTTTGACAGTTTTTTAGTGAAATGGTACCCCCTTACCATTTCACATGGGGGGTTGGGGATCTGGGGGTCCCCTTGTTAAAGGGGCTTCCAGATTCTGATAAGCCCCCCGCCCGCAGACCCCCACAACCACCGGCCAGGGTTGTGGGGATGAGGCCCTTGCCCTCATCAACATGGGGACAAGGTGTTTTGGGGGGCTACCCCAAAGCACCCACCCAATGTTGAGGGCATGTGGCCTGGTACGGTTCAGATGGGGGGTGCTCTCTCATCCCCCCTCTTTTCCTGTGGCCTGCCAGGTTGCGTGCTCGGATAAGGGTCTGGTATGGATTTTTGGGGGGACCCCACGCCGTTTTTTTTTTAAATTTTGGCGCAGGTTCCCCTTAAAATCTGGTATGGAATTTAGGGGGACCCCCACGTCATTTTTTTTTTTACATTTTGGCCGGGGGTTCCCCTTAATATCCATACCAGACCTGAAGGGCCTGGTATGGAATTTAGGGGGACCCCCACGTAATATTTTTTTAAAATTTTGGTTCGGGGTTCCCCTGTGGGGAATTCCCATGCCGTTTTTATAAATGAACTTTTATGTGTATTGTCGGACCGGCAATGCAATAGCCGCGAGTAGTTTTAAATGACTTTTTTTCTTTGAAATGTCATTTTGCTGTCCGACTGTTCTAAACACGGGAAACATGCGCCCCTTTACAGGCATACTATAGACACCCCCCAGCTATGAAATTTAAAGGGATATTACACTTTTATTGTTTGACTTTAAGCATTATTAAAATCACTGCTCCTGAAAAAACAGCCGTTTTTAAAACTTTTTTTGCATTGATCCATGTACCCTGGGGCAGGACCCAGGTCCCCAAACACTTTTTATAACAATAATTTGCATATAAGCCTTTAAAATTAGCACTTTTAATTATTCATGTTCCTGTCCCATAGACTTTAATGGTGTTCGCGTGTTCGAACAAACTTTTTTCCTGTTCGCATGTTCTGGTGCAAACCGAACGGGGGTGTTCGGCTCATCCCTAATCATAAGTAGCAAAAAATTAAATAACCAATGATACAGTTGGTGAACAGTTCATATTAGTACAGTGTACAAAGGATGAACTTAACCATTATGGTAAAAAGTTTAACAAGTGATAAACTGTTGCGTATATATAGTGGGATGGATTTTACGTCAGCTAACAGTAAGGTAAAGTATTATATCATATAAAGGAAGAGTTCAGTGCGCTACCCAGATTGGAACAAAATTAGTATAGATAAAAGGGTAAAAAAGAGTATGTAGTTCATGGGAGAGGAGGCTCCCAGTCGATGCCCGTTTAGGAGAAACGTAGCGTTGGGTGGAGCCAGAGGACCTGACGTCACCACACTCTCAGCTGATCGGCTTCGGCTGTGTTTTTTAATTGCAACGGTGTGTTGCCCTGCCAATGCTTTGATGTCAGTTGTCCATTCATGGATTAAATCATTTTAAACTACTGCACAATGAAGCGCCTCTTTTTCTTTTAAAATATACCATTTCCTGCTACGAGTGGTCTTGCTGGAGCAGCTAACAGAGGAGAATGTCCCTGATTGCCGCCTTTGAAATTTGAACTATCTGACGTGGAGGGAAGTTGGTCTCTACTCAAAGACTAGCTGTTCCTGACCCCGAGGGGAATCTGTTCAGGCTCGCATGATCTCTGTGGTGGGGATCCACCAATTCTGGTACGCAGCCCCCTTTTTCCTATTTTTACACTGACTTAGAAGATTCAGAGAAGATTTACTGAAGACATAGAGAGGAATCACACCTCCGGTTTATGATACCATCAATTCCCATATGAACTACATACTCTTTTTTACACTTTTATCTATACTAATTTTGTTCCAATCTGGGTAGTGCACTGAACTCTTCCTTTATATTGTACCAAACCTCATGTTCAAGGTTTTTTTTTAGTTGCAGCACTCAGGACTATTAATGTCTCACATATTTGCAATTTTGTGTGTTTTTCATGCATGTTTAAATAGAGTTTCACTAATTTAAATTTCACATTTGTATATCACAGTTGAGGGTAGCGCGGAACGTTTACCATATAAAGTATTATATCAAATAGGGGTGTTCAGATTGGGTGTGGAAGACCTCAAAACAGGTGTAGGTCACGTGATTTAGGCTTTTTGGGTGTGTCAGCCAAAGTTCCCAGTGATTTATAACATTTTTGGAGTTGTAGGTGATCTTTGGCATACATAAATTCCATCAGGCAGTTGTTGAGGAGTGTGATCACTTCCAAAATAGATCAGGGGAGTAGGGATTTTCACCTTACAGCAATAGCTAGGCGGGCAGCTATAAAAACATGGGAAATGATCGTGTGTGATTTCTGGGGCCACTTGTCAATATCCAGACCCAAAAGAACCATTTGTGGCAATAAGGAGAAAGAGGTTGAGATGATAGAAAAGATGAGCTTAGTTAAATTGGACAAGTAAAGAGTGAGTGTGGTACAATTCCACCATATGTGCAGGGGAGATCCATAACTTCCACAGTTTCTCCAGCATGTGTTGGTTGTAGAGGGGTATATACGTGCTAATTTAGCAGGTGTGAGGTACCAGTCATGGAATATTCTGGACAGATTCCTAGTGAAGTAGGCAGCGGGAGAACTTTAAGGGTGCATGAAGAGAGTGGTACCACTGCTGGGGGGTGTAAGTAGTAGTTCCCAGCGGTCCATCGTTGGAATCTTTAGGTCACGGGAGACAGTGGTGAGAGTTTGTAGATATAGGAAATACCTCTATGGTTTGGACAGGTTTGTCGGTAGAATTGTAACAAGTGTAAAGGTAAGAGACTGTTTGTCCAATTCACACGGGAGAGAACTGAGCAAAGTCTAAGATATTTAAAGAAATCTTTGAAGGTGATGTTGTGATAGGTCCGTATTTGTTGAAATGAGAGTAATAGGGAGTCTTTGTATAGGTCTCCGATTGCTTTTAGACCTGAGGTTGTCCAATTGGAAAGAGGAATGTCAGGTGTGAATAGTTGCATGGCGGTGAGAGGAATGAAGGAGAGTAAACAGTGCGGCATGCCTCTGGTGTGTTGAAAAGTGGCTTTCCCTGTCTTGAGGGTAGCAATAATGGTCTAGAGATAAGAGCGCACTCTATTTTGTTGAAGGAGGAAGGCAAAGAGGATCAGCTTAGGTTGGGAGGCTAGAGCTGTTGTCTCAACTTGGAGCCAGGCGGAGTGTTGAGTGGCTGTCCACCAGATTTTAGCTTGATCAAAAATAGTTGCTTTGTAATAGGCTGGAATGTTCAGTGCGTCCATACTTCCATTAGGGACAGACATGCATAGTATTTTGCGTTTGAGTCTGCAGCGTTTTCCATTCCAGATGAATGATGTTATGATGGATTGGAGTTTCTTGAGTGGAATAGTTCGAAAAGTGTAGAGTATATGCGGTAGTAGGTGTATTTTGGAAGGCAATGCGACCTGCCCAGGAAGCTTGAACATGTCGGAGGTCCTGTATTGTTTTTTGGAGTTTCAGGATGAGATTAGAGAAGTTCAGAGAGATTAGTTGAGAAGAGGGGGAGATTAGTTGAATACCCAAGTAAGAGTGGAGTTAGGGGTCCATGAGAAAGAGGTATATGGTGCAATGCTACGTTTGGTGATCGGATCTAAGCCTACGTCTAACATACTAGATTTGGAGAGGTTGATTTTATATAGGGAGGCTTTACTGAATATGTTCAGAGTGTAGTGGAGTTCAGGTAGAGAATTTACAGGGTCTGTGAGGGATATTATGACATTGTCAGCGTAAAGGCCGGTTTTATATGTGCGGTCGTCAACTTCAATACCAGAAATGAGAGGATTGGCACGAATGGATAACATAAACCATAAGTAGGGCAAATATCAGGGGGGAGAGTGGGCATCCCATTCGTGATATGGAAGGGGTCAGAAAACATGCCTGAGGTGATAACCCTAGCACTGGGGGAGGAGTATAGAGATAAGATGGCTTTCAGAATTGTTCCTGAGAAGCCAAATTTTAGTAAGACAGCCTTAAGGAAGTTCCAATCGACTCTATCAAATGCCTTCTCTGCATCAAGGGAGATGAGCAGAGAAGGTGTTTTATGGTGTTCTGCCCATTGTAAAAGGTCAAAAATTCTCCAAGTACCGTCTGAAGCTGCAATAGGAACCTCATTTGAATGGGATTTTTAAGGCAACAAAAGAAAGAAATTTTTTAAAAAATTAGATAAGTTTTATTTATACAAAAATTGTTAAAATGTGATTAAACATATGAAAATATACATTTGCAAAAAAATGATACACTACAGAAGTGGCAAAGAATTATATGATCCAACGCGTTTCAAAATGATTAAATTTCTTCTTCAGGGATAAATTTTTGCCATTATCTGAAAGGCATAAAGGTAACATAAGTATACATACATATATATATATTTTTTACAACCAACAAAAAAATATGTAAGGAGGCTTACAGTAATCATGATTGACCCAGCAGTTTCTCAGCGTGACACTCCAAAACCCCCAACCAGCCTGATAACAGTCTTATATCACGCAAAGGAGCCCCCAGATATTAAGATCCAATAAGAGACGCCTAATGTCCCAAGCAAAAAGAAGACGCTGGGGGGAAGGGGGATGTGAAATCTGAAAAAAATATATACATATATACACACACTCATCATCTGTAAGGGAGATAATGCATCAAAAAAAAAAAAAAAAAAAAAAAAAAAAAAAAAAAAAAGGACCAAAAACTAACCTTGTAACGGAGATGCAGGTTTGTGTGCCTTCAAAGGCGAAAAGATTCAGTATGCAATAAAGAGAAGAAATTCCCCTTCCTGAGAACAAGAGGAAGAGGAATCAGAATGAAAAAATGCAAAAATGAATGAAAAAAATATATAAAACACAAGAAAAATAACCATTGTGTCCTAATAATTTCGTGAGCTTAACCACAAAGGGGACTGAATCTGGTGTGCAAGAAAAAATATAAATTTAGCTGAATGAAGAATATTAAAAAAAAAAAAAAAAAAAAAGGGGAAAATAAAATAAAATATATAAATAAATAATTTTTTATTGTCAGAATATCAGTGAGTAAATTCATATACAGGCACTGAAAACTGAGAGTATCATGAAAGAGTGGAATTGACCCCAAGAGGAGAAGAATGACTAAAAAGTATATAATATATATGTATTGCTCACTTCCCAGATATTGTCCACAAGTAGGGAAAAAAAGTCTGGAGAGGAGGTAGCTGGAAATGGAAAATATCCATCAATGAAAATAGTGATTTAAAGCTTACCATGGTTTTACAGCATATCTCCCGTAGATGAGTATAGGTAAGTATAGAATCCACCAGGGGTCCAGGAGGAAAAAACAGAGATCCGCCCTGAGCCCAAGCACAAACCCAAAGTTGTCCAATCTTAGCAGCAAGCAGCAGAGAAATGACGCTGGCGGCTCGAGGGCTCCCGGCGTTCTCCTTATAAGTCTGTGCTGATGAATTGATTGACGAGCGCGGGGAGATGACGCCGCCCCAAAAAACGTAGGCGACGTCACTTCCGCCGCTCACAATAGAGGTCATACATGCGCCCGTATATCCGGACGTGAGGGGAGACAGGCCGGCTTCCCGCCCCGCCCCCCCTTTACGTCAGTAACCGGAAGGACGCATACAAGAGACATACCATGCTGACACTGGTAGAGCGCCCACAGGCCAGGAGGCAGATGGGGAGAGACAGGCCGGCATTCAGCTCCGCCCCCCCAAAACATGTCCACGACCAGCAGGACGCACATAGAAAAACACGGACTGCCAAACAAAAACAATCCAAAGCCCGATCCCGGAGGGGGCAAAAATTGCCCCTCATCGGATCCGCGCATGCAAGGGGGCCCGTCCAAGGACAGTTCCCACCCCTGTAAATTAGAAAATCATAGCAAAGTGTACAGCAGGGTCTCTAAAATAGATTATAACAAAGGACTCAAAAATTGTTGTCATAAATAGCTGGACATGTGGGAAGAATACCCCATATCCAGTGTTAAAGCAGAGACTTATTTGGGAGGAAACATATCCAAAAAAGGATAAATCCTCAAGGAGAACAAAAGCCCCCGACACAGAAAAATCCATCAAATGCCACAAGATGGTGTCCAGTAGACGCCTCGAGTGGCAATGGAGAAAACAGGGGCCCCCAAACTTAAGTTCGGGCCCCCGCCTGTGCCGGGTGCGCGATATGACCACAGACCCGAGTGGGGGCAATTGGAAGATCACCCAGGAAACAGTCAAAACATGAGAACCGAAGCAAACAAATATACACAATTAAATAAATAGATAAATCATGAAGGAATATGTCGTGGACGGGACTGGGGGAACATAAAGTTCTCCCAGCCCGCTCACGAAACATCATTATACAACATTATACACTGCACGAAAAAATTGTATATAAATAGAAATATACCCCAGTAGACATCATCATTCCAACTGCTAAATCCAGTTGGAATGATGATGTCTACTGGGGTATATTTCTATTTATATACAATTTTTTCGTGCAGTGTATAATGTTGTATAATGATGTTTCGTGAGCGGGCTGGGAGAACTTTATGTTCCCCCAGTCCCGTCCACGACATATTCCTTCATGATTTATCTATTTATTTAATTGTGTATATTTGTTTGCTTCGGTTCTCATGTTTTGACTGTTTCCTGGGTGATCTTCCAATTGCCCCCACTCGGGTCTGTGGTCATATCGCGCACCCGGCACAGGCGGGGGCCCGAACTTAAGTTTGGGGGCCCCTGTTTTCTCCATTGCCACTCGAGGCGTCTACTGGACACCATCTTGTGGCATTTGATGGATTTTTCTGTGTCGGGGGCTTTTGTTCTCCTTGAGGATTTATCCTTTTTTGGATATGTTTCCTCCCAAATAAGTCTCTGCTTTAACACTGGATATGGGGTATTCTTCCCACATGTCCAGCTATTTATGACAACAATTTTTGAGTCCTTTGTTATAATCTATTTTAGAGACCCTGCTGTACACTTTGCTATGATTTTCTAATTTACAGGGGTGGGAACTGTCCTTGGACGGGCCCCCTTGCATGCGCGGATCCGATGAGGGGCAATTTTTGCCCCCTCCGGGATCGGGCTTTGGATTGTTTTTGTTTGGCAGTCCGTGTTTTTCTATGTGCGTCCTGCTGGTCGTGGACATGTTTTGGGGGGGCGGAGCTGAATGCCGGCCTGTCTCTCCCCATCTGCCTCCTGGCCTGTGGGCGCTCTACCAGTGTCAGCATGGTATGTCTCTTGTATGCGTCCTTCCGGTTACTGACGTAAAGGGGGGGCGGGGCGGGAAGCCGGCCTGTCTCCCCTCACGTCCGGATATACGGGCGCATGTATGACCTCTATTGTGAGCGGCGGAAGTGACGTCGCCTACGTTTTTTGGGGCGGCGTCATCTCCCCGCGCTCGTCAATCAATTCATCAGCACAGACTTATAAGGAGAACGCCGGGAGCCCTCGAGCCGCCAGCGTCATTTCTCTGCTGCTTGCTGCTAAGATTGGACAACTTTGGGTTTGTGCTTGGGCTCAGGGCGGATCTCTGTTTTTTCCTCCTGGACCCCTGGTGGATTCTATACTTACCTATACTCATCTACGGGAGATATGCTGTAAAACCATGGTAAGCTTTAAATCACTATTTTCATTGATGGATATTTTCCATTTCCAGCTACCTCCTCTCCAGACTTTTTTTCCCTACTTGTGGACAATATCTGGGAAGTGAGCAATACATATATATTATATACTTTTTAGTCATTCTTCTCCTCTTGGGGTCAATTCCACTCTTTCATGATACTCTCAGTTTTCAGTGCCTGTATGTGAATTTACTCACTGATATTCTGACAATAAAAAATTATTTATTTATATATTTTATTTTATTTTCCCCTTTTTTTTTTTTTTTTTTTTTTTAATATTCTTCATTCAGCTAAATTTATATTTTTTCTTGCACACCAGATTCAGTCCCCTTTGTGGTTAAGCTCACGAAATTATTAGGACACAATGGTTATTTTTCTTGTGTTTTATATATTTTTTTCATTCATTTTTGCATTTTTTCATTCTGATTCCTCTTCCTCTTGTTCTCAGGAAGGGGAATTTCTTCTCTTTATTGCATACTGAATCTTTTCGCCTTTGAAGGCACACAAACCTGCATCTCCGTTACAAGGTTAGTTTTTGGTCCTTTTTTTTTTTTTTTTTTTTTTGATGCATTATCTCCCTTACAGATGATGAGTGTGTGTATATATGTATATATTTTTTTCAGATTTCACATCCCCCTTCCCCCCAGCGTCTTCTTTTTGCTTGGGACATTAGGCGTCTCTTATTGGATCTTAATATCTGGGGGCTCCTTTGCGCGATATAAGACTGTTATCAGGCTGGTTGGGGGTTTTGGAGTGTCACGCTGAGAAACTGCTGGGTCAATCATGATTACTGTAAGCCTCCTTACATATTTTTTTGTTGGTTGTAAAAAATATATATATATGTATGTATACTTATGTTACCTTTATGCCTTTCAGATAATGGCAAAAATTTATCCCTGAAGAAGAAATTTAATCATTTTGAAACGCGTTGGATCATATAATTCTTTGCCACTTCTGTAGTGTATCATTTTTTTGCAAATGTATATTTTCATATGTTTAATCACATTTTAACAATTTTTGTATAAATAAAACTTATCTAATTTTTTAAAAAATTTCTTTCTTTTGTTGCCTTAAAAATCCCATTCAAATGAGGTTCCTATTGCATATTGTTCAGGGATGATGGCAACCCTTTCACACTAATCTTTGAGAAGTCTATATCTACTCTATAGTACCGTCTGAAGCTTGTCTGCCAGCTACAAAACCCCTTGGTCCTTATGTACTAAAAAAGGGATGATGTCGGAGAGTCATCTAGCAAAGGATTTTAGCAAACAGTTTGGTGTCGGTGTTCAGTCAGGAGATGGGTCTGTAGCTGTCAGGGTCGTCATGTGGTTTACCCGGTTTTGGGATATTAGTGATAGTGGCTTGTAGGGATTCTGCCGGTATGGAGCCTGTAGAGGCTATATGATTGAAAGATTCAGTTAAATGTGGGGCAAGAATGTTGGAGAATATTTTGTAGTATTCATTATTAAATCCATCAGGTCCTGGGGCTTTGTGTAGTGGTAATGAGGCCGTAGCTTTAATAATTTCTGATGGAGTAAAGGGGGATGAGAGAGCCTGTATCTGTTCTTGGGAGAGTGAGGATAGTTGTAATTTGTTCAGGAAAGCTTCGATATCAGCATGTGAGGGAGGAGGCGTGGTAGTAGAGGACGTAAGGTTGTGTAATTTAGCATAGAAAGAGCCAAATTGATTAGCGATATCTTTAGGGTTCGTATGTTGGGTACCAGATTGATCAGTGAGGTAGGGAATTTTGGCTTGGGCTATTTTGCTTTTTAATTGCTTGGCCAGGTATGCGCCGGGTTTTTTGTTTTGTGAGTAAAATTGTAGACTAAGTCGTTTGAGGTGGAGATCAAAATTATTATGGAGGTGGTCACTGAGGGATTGTTTTACTGAGCGTAGTTCAGAGATAAGGAAAGGTGTGGGTTGAGACTTGTTGGCCCTCTCAAGAGTATGTATTTGCTCTAGTAGGTGATCCGTCATGGCATTGTGGTGTTTTTTCTCGTGGGCCCCTATTTTGATGAGGATCCCTCTAATGCAGGATTTGTGAGCATTCCAGAGTACAGTGGGGTTACTTACAGATCCAACATTAATACTGAAATAGTTTTCAATTTCAGATGCGATCTGTTTTTGATAGTGGGGACGAGAGATCAGAGAGGAGTTAAGTCTCCAGGTTGTCCCTTTGTGGACATGTTGATCTGGGCCACGTTATAGTGCCAATTTTGGTTTTCTGAACTGCTTGGAAGGTGTAGTCCCTTTCAACACCATGGAGGCACCTCCAAGGGGTGTCTTCTGAGTGCATGAGGGAGGATAGAGCAGTAGAGCATTTGCGGGAGCGGTTTGAGGAATCCAGGGTGGAGTCAGCTATTTGGTTAAAATCACCACATATGATTAAGAAACCTTGCTTAAAAGGTTCCAGTTTCTCCATAACAGCCCTATAGAAGTGTTTTTGGTTAGTATTTGGGGCATAAATGCAGTTATTGATGGAAGCATTTAGAATTAGGTATCTGCCATCAGGATCAAGCTCGGAGTGAAGAAGTTGAAAGGAGAAGGGGGAGTGCTCAGCTACAAGGATTCCTGCTTTCTTTTGGGTGGAATTAGTGAAAAAACAGTGTGGGAACTGTTTATGGGAACAGGCAGGGGGTTTGCGAGAGGAAAAGTGCATCTCTGGTGCGCATAATATGTCGGAGTTGTGGCGTAGGGCCTCTTTCCAGAGTAGGCTTCACTTAAATGGAGAATTAAGGCCCTTAACATTGATGGATGTGATGGTAACAGACATAATGTACAATAACCACTAGAGGGTGCTTGAAGTTAAAGAAGGGCATTATTTTCGATATTGCATTTATAATGCATTTATAATGCATTATTGGACATTTTTGGGTTATAATTTAAGTGCAATATATAGATTTTTTTTTTTAATTGAATCCAAGGTGTATACAATTTAATATATCAATACATATATTGACATACATATTTGTTTACTTTTTCCCATAGAACGCTGCCTTTGTTTATGCATATCTTCTTTTCCATTTTCCAGTGGTTGGCAGCCGCACTGGGTGTCAATTCTATTCAAATACACCCCCCCATTCACTTTCAGGTTGAGCGCTTCAGGAACTTGATAAAAGTTACAGATGAGTCAGAGCAGGTGTAGTGTGCCGTGGATGCAGAGGTCGCTGCAACTGTGAAGCAGGCAGAGGCGGTGCCTTCCCTAGGTGTGAAAAAAGTGATAGGATGATTTTGGAAAGTTACTATTAATTTGGCAGGAAAGCCCCATCTGTAGTAAACATTGTGGTTTCGAAGAGTCGCGGTGACTTGAGAGAATTCTCTGCGTCTCTGGGCTGTGGCGGGAGACATATCAGTGTACAGGGAGACTGATGAGTACGGATCTGGTAGTGGACAGACAGAGCGAGCGGTTGCCATTATGCTCTCTTTAATTTGGAAAAAATGAACGCGAGCCAATACATCGCACGGGATTGATGCAGGTAGATGATTTGGTTTGGCAATTCTGTGTGCGCGGTCAATGGACATATCAGATTGGCTCAGTTGGGGGAGGAGCAGGAGAAATAACTGTTGTAGGTAGGTAACTAGATCTTGAGGTTTTACGGTTTCTGGTAACTGAACTTGATGCTATTCCTGGAGTGATCCTCTAAATCTGCAACTTTGGCTTGAAGGAAATGGATTTCTTCAGTGTTGTGATCATAGGTGTCCGCCATTTCATTATAGAATGTAGTGTGTTCTGTTACCACTTTTTCTAGGTCAGCTGTGTGTTCCTCTACCTGATCATCTCTATGCTGTAGTGTGGAAATAGAGGCACGTAGTTAATTATGTATGTCCCTTTGCAGAGATAGCAGCATGAGCTTTAAAGTGTGCTCTGATGCTAGCTGGTCACTAGCAGAGAGGGCTGCAAGGGAATCTGAATGATTCTCCCTAGGGCATGTGTCTGCCTGTGATTCCCAGTGTTGCTTTTTAAGCAGAGGTTCTTTAGAAGGGCAAAGTGCTGGGGACAGTGCTGCCCTCTTACCTCTGTCAGAGGGTGATTGCTGGGGAGATCCAGAGTCTGGTGCCAAGCTGTCCAATGGCTCTGACTGCTCAGTGAGTCCCTGTGAACCACGGGTGTCCTGTATGGAGGCAGGAGGCACCGCTCTGGTGCCATCTTGGAGTCCCTGCATTGTCTTCTTGGAGTCCATGAGGTGGCTTGGCTTGTAGAGGCTGCCGTATTTCTTTTTGGACATGGCTGTCAGCCAAGGAGGGTGAGGGGTCCCCTCCGGTGTGTTAGGGAGGGGAGAGATGCTGTTAGGTATCGCTAAGAGCCGCTTAATGTCCAGAGGCTGAGCGGAGCTGTGTGATTAAGCATCCATCTTGCTCCGTGACCGGCCACGCCCCCTATTATTTCATGTTCATTTTGCTAGATGTTTTTGTTTAAATGCTGTTTCTATTTGTCCTTTTCTTAGCCTTCTCTCCCTTTTCTCTCTCCCTGTCCATTCTTTCTTCCCCCCTACCTGATCTCCCCAGCTGAGCTGCCTTAAAGACTTTGCACCTACCTAACCATGGCAACCATAAATCTGATTTCATGTAATGTACGAGGCCTGAACACCGCTAGTAAACGGCATCAAATTCGTAGAGAATTAGAAACGTTCTGCTTGCTCTGTAGCATTTCTACAAGAGACCCACCTGTCACACTCCAATTCCACTAGACTAAATTTTCCCTACTAACCTACTTGGTATTACAGCTTATCTGATACTAATAAGGGCAAGGGGGTCACATTAGCTTTCTTGGGAGTATAGCCTTTTCACTAGATACGATGCTTGTGGATTACCATGGGACATATTTGTTCTTAAAATGTACTGCTGGCAACACTCCATGTTCTTTAGCAAATGTGTATGTGTACTGTCCCTTGTAAAGGTATATGTTATGTTAACCACTTGCCGACCGCTGCATGCCAATATATGTCGGCACAATGGCAGCGGTGGGCAAATGGGCATACCTGTACATTCCCTTTAATTGGCATTCTGCCTTGTGACATGACAGAGATCACTGCTCCCTGTCATCAGGAGCAGTGATCGCTGTCATGTAAGTTGAATCCCACCCCCCCCACAGTTATAATCACTCCCTAAGACACACTTAACCCCTTCATCGCCCCCTAGTGGTTAACCCCTTCCCTGCCAGTGTCATTTACACAGTAATCAGTGCATTTTTATAGCACTGATCGCTGTATAAATGACAATGGTCCCAAAATAGTGTCCAACGTGTCCGCAATAATGTCGCAGTCATGCTAAAAATTGGAAAAAAAATTTATAATAAAAATTCCGTAAAACATTCCCCTATTATGTAGACGCTATAACTTTTGTGCAAACCAATCAATATGCGCTTATTGCGATTTTTTTTTTTTTTTTACCAAAAATATGTAGAAGAATACGTATTGGCCTAAACTGATGAAAAAAATTGTTTTTTTTATTCATTTTTGGGGGGACATTTATTATAGCAAAAAGTAAAAAATATTGCTTTTTTTTTCAAAATTGTCGCTTTTGTTTATAGCGCAAAAAATAAAAACCGCAAAGGTGATCAAATACTACCAAAAGAAAGCTCTATTTGTGGGGAAAAAAAATTGTTTGGGTGCAATGTCGCACGACCGCGCAATTGTCAGTTAAAGTGACGCAGTGCCGAATCGCAAAAAGTGCTCTGGTCAAGGAGGGGGTAAAATTTTCCGGGGCTGAAGTGGTTAAGAAATGTCTAAATGCTGTTCAAATGATTGAAAAGACAGGAAAAGAGAGGAACTAAACTCTCTACTGAACTTAGACCTTAAAGTGGTTCTGAAGGCAGAAGGTTTTTTAACTTCCTTTCAATCAGTTTTTATTAAAGATTCAAGAAATGACTTCAACATAAAATAAAAAAGGTTCACAGTATAGAACTACATTGCATAGTAATTTACGGGGTGTAGATAAGGGGGGTCAGAGATGTCCAACCCCCCCAGAGCATCCTGGCAAAATGCACAGACAGTGTCCCTGCTGTTTAGCCTCAGCATCAGCACAGTAGAAGCAATCAGAGTTTCGGAGTGCAGCAGCCAGCCCCCCTTCTATTGTGCCCCATCCCCTCAGTTTAATAAGGGGTTCCCCTGAAAAGCATGAAATTACTGCAAGTTCTCAGATGCAGGCAATTGACAGCGCATGGTTGAGGCAACTCCTAGACTTCTCCTCAAGGTATCACATGACACAACTAAAGGGAGAATGGGGATGCAGAAGTTTTCCTACTTCTGTGCAGTGCTGAATCTGAGGTCTGAGAAGTGGGGAGGCATCAATTTTCTGTTTTGGGAAGGAGGAAGTGAGAAATCCAGCCTGGGGGAGTTTCTTTTGGTGGAGGTTAAGGAAAGGGGGGATTTGCTTTTGGAAAAGGGGGCATTTCTTGTAGAGAAGTTTACAGGGGGTGGTTAATGGCAGGGATTTGCTTCTGGGAGGGAGTTTGATTGGGAGATTTTCTTCTAATTAGGAATCTTTGCTGGGGAAAGGGTGTTGACTGTGGGAGATATTTTTTGCTTTGGGGGATCGATTTAGAGACAGGGGGTTCATTTTTGGGGGGATATTTGAGGGAGGGAGATATTTTACAGTGGGGATCTTTGCTTGGGGAGGGAGGGTTCTTAGGAGGGAGAGGGGGATTTTTTTCCTTTAAAAGAGATGTTTTTCTTTATCGTGCATCATAGGACACAGAGCCTCAAGTATTTACTTAGTGGGTTATGGGCCTACCTTCAGGTGTTGTCACTGATATAACCAATACAGGAAGTTGACTCCCCTATATAACCCCTCCTGCTTCCAGGAGTACCTGAGTTTTTTTCGCCAGTAGCTAAAAGTGTTGGTCACGAGTGAAGATGTGCTCTGAGGAGCTCCTGGAGGGATCCATGACAGATTTAAAAAACCTTCACAGATGGATCCATCCTCACCCCTGAGGCCATAGGATGGTACCCGGGCCTCGCAGACAAGAACAAGGTTTTGCCTGTAAGCTTCTCTTTGAGAGCTGGACCCTAGGAACCAGGACTGTTTTGGTCTTGCTACATTACCTAAAGCTGTTCCTGAGGGGAGCTATACAGGTCCAAAGGAGTGGAACCCTATTAAAGAGACCCGATCTTTGAAGATTACAATGCAGCCCACCGTGATGAGTGAAGTTTGGATCTGTCTGTTTACAGCAGTATCCTGCAGCGTGGACAAGATAAGGGAAAAAGCTAAGGCTTTTTCCTTCCATATTCCTTGTATACCCGTTTAAATATCCCCTATTGGGGGTAATTTACACCATACAGCAGCTCTGTCTCTAGGCTATATAGCTTCTGTAGTCCCAGCAGAAGGGGTTCTTAGTTTATATCCTTTAAAGAATTTAAGTAAGATACAGCAGTTGTTAAAAACAAATATGTTTAGTACTTCAAGGGTAGTAGAGGATGGTGCAGCTGAGAGGGTTAAAAATGATTCTTAAACCATGGCCCCCTTGTCTGCATGATTTTAAAAGGGGGCACCAAAAGCTTAGCAGCACTTCCACCTAGCAGCATTGGGTTTCGCTGTGTCAGAGAAACTGCTGACAGAACCCCCCGCCCTCTCTCCCCCCCTCTCTTGTAAGAGTGCATCCACATATACAGAGGCAGCATCACATACTTTGTGCTTACTGGTCCCCAGAGGCCAGCGACAAAGGAAACAGCGGCATCTCCTCCTTCCTTCGGGTCTGCAATGGCAGACACGTATGCCATTTGTGCGTGCTAAATAGGCATATTCAAGGAGAGGGGCAGGTATTGCCGGAGGACGCTGAGGGGCCTGTCCGCAGGTCACGTGGTGCTGTGTATGGACATAAGCTCCACATACAGCACACGGCACTGAGGAGGGAGAGGCGCTGAGGACGCCAATCAGGTTTCACCTGAGGCTTTATCACAGAAACTCTCAGTTCCAGAGATCTCTTAGCTGAAAAGAGAAGTCTGACACACTAAGAGACATCAGAGCACTGGGCATGTAAGGTGTAAAACAGGCATTTCCAATACAGGAACTGTTGTTAAGCGAAGAGTATCTGTTTGTGTGTACCTCTGCTTTTGTGCTTAGCACTATGTCTTCCAGAGCTACCGTAAAGGTACCTAGGGTGCCACCCCCAGGCACTTGGAACCCCAGTCATGCCTCCATACTGTCTTCCTCTCCAGATATTATAGGCATGGCAAGCAAGGGTGAGCCATTGGAAGCTAGCGGTGGTGCAACTGCTTCACACACTTCCTCCCCTACATATGCGAATGAAGACACATTTTCCTCTGCCCTGCAGGGCTTAGAAGGAAGATTAGCGGTTTTAATCGCATCTTCTATCTTCTAGGTGGATAGGAAGCATCCTAGATCCCTCTCCCCCACCTTAAACTCTTTACAGACAGTGGAGGGTCCAATGGAATTATGGGGACAGGATGAGGTATTACCCTCAGATGATCAAGAGGAAAGACAAACTGGTTATTCCTCTGTGAAGGAAACAATATCTGATGTTTAAGCTTATCAGTCTGAAGTACAGAGCCTTACAGAGATGGTTCACTCCGCTTTCATGCTACCCTTAACAGAGTTAGCTGAAGGTCCGGTCTCCTCCTTAGGTTCTTTGAAACCTGTACAGCCTTTGAATGCATTTCCAGTCCACGTATTACTAGAAAAGCTTATTTATACCGAATGGGATCATCCGGATAAGCATTTTCCCCCACCAAAGAGATTCTCAATTCTTTATCCTATGGAGGAAAAATTCACTAAAAGATGGAAGGTTCCAGCAGTTGATGCTGCAATTTCCAATGTCAATAAAAGTTTAACTTGTCCAGTTCACAATGCACATATGCTTAAAGATCCAACAGATAAAAAGTTGGAAAGTCTGTTAAAATCTTCTTTTTCCTTAGCAGAGACCGTGACTCAGCCTGCAATTGCAGCTATAGGCATCTGTCAGTCCTTAAAGGACCAGTTCACAGATGATCTTGTGAAGGAATGTAATGTAGATAAAAATAATAATAATCTGAAAATGTCTATTTTCTTATGTGCATACATATTTTTCTACCTTACTCATTATATAAGTATACAGGTTTGCTCTGTTCCTATATTTTCTCAAGATGGCGGGTACCCCCTACATCCCACACATCAGAAGAACGCGGAACTGAAGATAAAACCAAGGACAGCCAAACCTCGTTATGAAGATTTTCCATCTTCTTTTCTATCTTAACCAATGAGATGTACCTATTAGACTAACATAGCAATGACGTATTTTTGTGTATAAAACATTAGCACCGCCTTGAATAAATTAGAAGTGTAAAAAGTAACGGTGCTGAGCGTGTCTCAGAGTGTTTACTTTTATATGCATGCATAGCCACACTTTCCAATTAGAGACAGCAGCAGATAACCTTGGGCTCGATTGGAGCTCTTAATCATTACCTTAACAGATGGTGCCGAAACCCGGGACCTCAGGCTACAGTCAAAGCCATACCGCGATAAGGATTCGAGCGTTAATTGATTGATAAGAGGGGGGTTTGCGCAGCCCTAACAGTAGTACGGTAAGTCTTTTTATATTCTTACCACTGTACGACTTTCTTATCTTTCGGTTGACCGCTGGATTCTGTCGGTATGCTGAGACTGTCTTAGAGGCAGGTATTTCCTCGCCTGAGGCTGTTTTAACGAACCTGCCAATGGGTTTCTGCTGTCTGTATTTGTTCACTGTCTGCCATTCTTTGGGCTACGAAACTCAGCAGTCTAAAAGTGCTACATGTGTGTTCTCATCTCCAGACGAGCTGTCGGCCTCTGGAGTGAGATGGGTTCTTGTAGCAGACGGTTATAGGACGGGTTACTCAAGGGTTTGTCGGACCTTTGAGGGATATCTCAGCTGCTGGAGCCCCCCGCAGTCCGAAAGCGTTACAGAAGTCTCACCCCCAGACGAGCTGTCTGTAATGATGACCTTTAACTGGGTTTAAGGGGAGTTGTCTGCCCCTGAGGTTACCTTAGCCTGCTGAAATTTTGCAGTTCGAAGAGTGGCAGGTGTAATGTCCTGTCGTGAGTGTATTTGTGGTTTACAGTTTGCTATACACGAGAGGGGTTGAGGACTGGTTAAGGTCAGAGGGGGGCTGCCCGGGGGATCTGTTGGGTCGTGGGCCGTTGCTCCCCACTACCCCTGACGTGTTTGTTCTTGTTCTGAGATTAACCGTACATTACAGGGTTATAGCAGACAGTAGCAGCTAGGAGCGCAGCCTTATGTGCCCCCACCCAAGGAATTTGTTGATAAGGAGCAGTGAGAAGAATATTAACTCATTAGTTGTACGTATTCTCCTCTCAAGCCGTTAGCCGAGAAACAGAGAGAGAAAAGAATGTGATATTGTGAAGAATGTGATATTGTAAAGAAAGTGATATTGTGAAGAGAAGAAGATGTTGAAATAGTTAACAAAGTTGAACGAAGTGGCAAAAATTATGTTGCTAAAGAAACAGGGAGAAAAATCCTGTGTGATAAAGAAAATTGGATAAAGGAAGTTAAGAATGATGGCAATTGTATTATGTATGTGTATCACAGAGCTGATGATATGTTGGAACTTGAAACAACAGGAGGGGAGGGACAGCACTGCCCTCCGTCTAACAACCACTCCTTTCTCACCACCCAAGCACAACCCACTGTGACAACTCAGCCCGGCGACCATCTTAGTGCACCCATGCCTTCACTTTCTACCCAGCCCAGTGCACTTCCTGCCGGCGGCCATCTTGGTACACCCAGTAAGCTTAAACACAGCCTGTACCCAGCCCTCCCTGTTTTAAACCAGGATGGTTCATACCACACACCTGTCTTCCTCAATACGAGAGCATCACATTCCCAGGCCGGATATGTTAATGATGAAGAAGCTCAACAACAGGCAGCAAGGCCACCCGCTGATTTAACCCCCAATCCGGCTCCAGACTCTCAGTTCCGAGAGGATCTCAAACACATGCTGGCAACCGTAAAGAACAGTGCCCCTTGCCAGCCCCCGCCCCAACAACAGTCTCAGTTACCAGAAGGGGCACCAGTGATGTATGTTGCTTTTACTCCATCACAAGCAGAGGCCTTAGTGACAAGTCTGCCTGACAAAGAGAAGCAGCCAATTCCCTTCTACCACAGAATAGTGCAGATACAATAAACTTACTCAGCTGCCTGGAGAGACTTGATCAGCCTATGCCAAATCAAAGCAGGACATGTCTTTTGGCTGGTCATGCAGACGGCCTTCAATGATGCCTGCCTGACAAGTGCCACTTCCTACATCTCAGGCGTGGAGTTCTGTGCACAACTCCACGACTGGGCAAAGGAGAAGTTGATAAATCAGACCACCACAATCCAAGATATTACCCAAGATAAAGGGGAGTCTGTGAAGAAGTATCATGCTAGACTCATAAAGGCATACATACACATGTTATCAACTGCTTTTGTTTCAGGGCTCAGAGAGGATATCAGAAAAGGCCTGATGGTGGCCTGCCCAGAATACCATTCAATGAAAATGTATGATTTATTGTTGGTGACCAGAGGTATAGAAAATCAAAAAGGTAAAAAACCAACGCCCCTCATGGTAACCCATGACGAAGATCCCGCCTACACTAGTCCACCACCGCCCAATACCAGGGAAAGGATCACCTGTTACAACTGTGGGAAACGGGGTCACTTTAGAAAAGAATGCAGAGCCCCAAGATGTCCCAGACGAAAAACCTACCACTTTCCTCATTGACAGGGGTGCAGCCAAAAGTGTGTTGAGGGCGGTGAACCTGTCTGATAATTCTTTCCTTTCCACTATTGATGTTTCCTGCGTGGGAATGGATGGGGTGCCCCGCTCCAGTCCACTTCCTGATTTGCTTGCCAGATTTGTGGTGTCCTCTACATGTCCCTTGAATCTACTAGGAGCTGATGTGTTGTCCAGACTACAGGCCTCAATCAGGACACGCCTGAAGGGGGGATGAAGTTACATACTCCCCTATCTTTAGAAGACTCATCTGCTTTGTGTTTTTTGCCTCTCCTGATGACACTCAATGAAGCAAAAACTTCAAGTTCAATACTGCAGGAAGTACTTGACAGAATCCCTGCGTGCCTATGGTCCACAGGACCGGAAGACAACGGTCACTTAAAGGTGCCACCAGTTTCAGTCCAGCTAAAAGAGGGCGCATCATTGCCCCGGAAACCACAATAACCCCAAGAAGAGAACCCCTAAAGGAGAACCAGGTACCTGCTGTGGATGCCTTTGACTGCAAAATACCTCACAGAGGTGGACCTTACAAACGCTTTCTTCAGTGTCCACCCTCACACCTCCTGCTGGTACCTTTTTGCATTCATCCACGGAAAGAAACGGCAACATACCTAAACAGTTGTGCTGCAAGGGGCACAGAACTTTCCAAGCCAGTTTGCAAAAGCTATGGCTATCATTCTTGACATATGACAAGAGGAACACCCGGAAGTGATTCTCTTCCAACATGTTGATGACCTCCTCCTTTGTGCAGCTGACTTACCCCCTGTTGAACTCACCTCAGAAAGCCTGTTGTGCTATCTTGCCAACCAGGGGTGCAAAGCCTCAAAGCCCAAATTGCAGTGGTGCTCAACACCTGTCATTTTCCTTGGACACCGTTTGTCCCATGGAACAAGACACCCCACGGAAGACAGGGTGCAAGTAATCTGATATCCCACTGCCACAAGGTCACAAAATCCCTTCATGCCTTCCTTGGACTAATTTCCTAGTGTGGAGCATGGATTCCAGAAGCCTTCCTACTGATGCTCTGCAATCAGACCCTTCCAGATGTCTCCTGAAGAAATATCTAAGTTTGAGGCCCTCAAGTGTGCGCCATCCCCAGCGCTAGGGCTTCCAGACTACGACAAAACGCTCAAGCTCTTTGTATCTGAACGTCTGGGACATGCTGCAGGTGTACTCACCCAATCACACGGCATCAGCCTACGCCCCATAGGATATTATTCCTGTCTGCTGGATGCGGTAGCAAGAGGAGGCCTATTGTGTCTGCGAGCTGGCTTTGCTACACAAGCCTTGCTTGACAAAACTTTGAACTTGGTCCTCGGACATTGCCTCGTTCTGCTTGCTCCCCATGACATTGTTGCCATATTCAACCAAGATCCAGCCGAAACACTTGTCCACTACCAGACACTTGAGACTCCTGTGTTCCCTCCTACTGGACAGCATTACTCTATTAAATTGTCAAACGCTGAACCCTACCACCCTTCTTCCACTTCTCGAGGGGGGAAAGGAGGAGGAGGAGTAGAGTCTTGACTTGTCACCCCATGACCACACAGGACACGCGGTCACCACTGAAAACACTGTTCTACAAGCTGAAGCCTTACCACCGGTGATGTCTGCACAGGAGGCAGAGCTGTAAGCACTTACTACAGCATGTAAATGGGCAGAGGGAAAAAGAGCCAACATTCATATGGACTCAAGATATGCTTTCAGCATTGCCCATGATAATGGTGTTATCTAGGACAGAGGATTCCTGACGGCTGCAGGAACACCTGTGAAAAATTGATTCCTTGCTTCTCCCAACCCAAGTGACTATTATGAGTAAAAGCACACGACAAACTGAACTCAAAGGAAGCTCGAGGCAATCATCTAGCCAATTCAGCTGCCAAACAGACAGCTGGTGGTCCACGGGAAGTGGACAGCAGGGTGGTAGAAGAAGACCACCCTGTGCTTACCTTACAGACTTTCCCAGTGGACAGAGTTTATCTAAAAGAACTACAGGAAACAACAAGTCCGGATAAGAAGGAAAGCTGAAAACGGAGAGGAGCAACTCTCAGAAATGGACTATTCAAGTGCAACAAGAAGCCTTGTCTACCCAGGAGTATGTACCCAGCCGTGGTGCAATGGGCACATGGAGCTGCCCACTTGACAAAGACTTTTATGAACTCTCTTATGAACAAGTGTTGCACCAAGAGTTACTCCACTGACCAACAACTTCTGCAGATAATGCATTGTCTGCACCAAATGTAACCCAGGACGCACAGAAAAAACACAGAAGAAGCACCTGGCAAAAGCCCTATACCACATTCCAGAGGATGCAAATTGATCATTCTCAAGTGCCAAGAAGTGGCATATTCGAAAACGCCCTAGTGGAAGTGGTCATGACTGCCAGGACCACAGCTAAGAAACTACTGAGTGAGATAGTATGTAGATTTGGGGTCCCAGAGGTGATATTGAGAGATCAGGGACCAGCCTTAACAGCAACCCTTACAAAAGAGATTTAGGCAGCACTGGGGGTTCAGTTGGCACTACACACCCCATACCACCCTCAAAGTAGCGGGAAGGTAGAAAGGATGAATGGGACACTAAAAACAGGATGTTAAAGATGGCCCAAGAGACTAACATGAGTTGGCCAGACAGTTAGCCCATTGCCCTGTTCAGTGTCAGACACACCCCCGGGGGAAACATGCCCTATCCCCTTATGAAATTTTGTTTGGTTCAGCTCCCCGACTTGGTTGTTACTTTCCACAACAGTTACAGTTGCAGTCTGATGTGTTGACTAATTATGTAACCACTTTATCAAAGGATTAACCTGAATGCATGTCCAGGTGTTTTCTTCCATTCCAGATCCTGAATTAGATACAGGAACACACCAACTACTGTCTGGAGATCCTTGAGCCAAGTTATGATGGTCCATTCCAAGTTTGCTGACCACAGCCACCTCAGTCAAGTTGGCCAGGAAGAACACCTGAATGCACGCTTATCACTGCAGGAGAGCGTGTTTTCGGGTGCTGCATATCCTTTTTCTGTTTGATCTAGAGGGAATCTGGACCAGTGAATGTGCCCTTGCAAAGGTCATTATGCCCCCCCATATCCTAACCAAAGATACCCCTGATACATACACTGACCCAGCACACAGTCAGAGGAGGAAGCGAGCAGTTCTCTCCGGAAGCTTTGACCCTCATGTATACATAGATGCCATAGAGGTTACAAGGAGGGTCCCTGATGAATTTAAAGTCAGGGACCAGGTAAAAGCTGGTTTTGAGTCTTTGATCCCCATAACAACTGTCAACAAGAATGTAGATTGGATTAAATACATGTCATGGTTATGCAATAGAGTTTGTCGATCAGCATACCTGTCTCCATGTGTTCATCTCTAGAGACCAGCTGACCCTCACCTGACTGCTTTTGTAACCTCTCCTCTAAGCATGGCCCCACCCCAGTGCCCTATCAGGGAACCCTATATTAAACTGTGCACTGCAAGCCAGCAGTGCTGATCAACCATTGTGTGTTAGCCTCTGTGTGTACTTGCTGTGTTTCCTGTTATCGACCCTGGCCCTGGCCTGTCCCTTACTTTCCTTGTTGTTCCAGCCTGCTGCCTCCTTCCTCTTCTCCTGTAGTCTACCGTGAGCGTGAGCTGTGAGACCCTGGGGGCCGCGACCTGGAGCCAGACTGCAGCGCAGTCCATCCTTACCATTAAAGGCTCTGGTGAACACCCGCTGGCTCTTAGACTCCGCGCCCTGGGGAATCTATGCTCTAGCTCCCAGTGGGATCTGTGTCAGTGATCCAGTAGACCTGCTTCCTGAACCTCCCAGGGTTCAATCCGCAGCAGTCAGCCATAGGGTCCACTACCTTGCGGTGCACTCCTGATCCCAACGGTGTGCATCTGTCACCCAGCCTCTAGGTGACCTGACACTACACATATTATAACCAACAGAGATTTGTAAATTACGCTAAAGATGCCCTCCAGGGAATTGCTGACCAGTTATCCCCCACTTCCTACATGACATTCCAGGACCGGATGGCCTTAGACATGGTGCTAGCTGGGAAAGGAGGTGTTTTGTAAAATCATAGGAAAAAACGGGAACCTGTTGTACATACATTCCTGATAATACTGGCCCAAATGGTAAGGTTACTTTAGCTATAAAGAAATTAGAAGATCTGTCATTGGAGTTGAAGAAGAACTCAGGTATCACAGACCCATGGGATCAATACTTTAGCTTGATGAGTGGGTGGCAGAAGATGCTCGCCCAGATAGGGGTAACGGTATTAATAATCCTGGTCCTTTTAGCCCTGATTGTATGCTGTATTCTACCTTTCATAAAAAGTTAATGAGCAATGCTGTAGACAATAGCACACCTACATTTCTCCACCAAGAAGAAGAGGACCCCCTTATGATGGAAGATGACAAACCCTTCACTCCTCTACAGTCACTCCCTGTCCATAACCTCACAATCCTTTAGGGCTATAGGGATAGATAGCACCTGACTGCACCTCTCCAGCTGTATCGAGGAGGGAAGTGAACAGTTGCTGCCCAATTCTATATACAGCTTAAAAGAGTTGCTGAGGAGAAGGGCCAGGCCAAAGTAGGACCTTTAGTATTAGGGACAGAAAAGAGAAAATAGCCATTTTAGGGGGGACTGTGAAGGAATGTGATGTAGATAAAAATAATAATAATCTGAAAATGTCTATTTTCTTATGTGCATACATATTTTTCTACCTTACTCATTATATAAGTATACAGGTTTGCTCTGTTCCTATATTTTCTCAAGATGGCGGGTACCCCCTACATCCCACACATCAGAAGAACGCGGAACTGAAGATAAAACCAAGGACAACCAAACCTCGTTATGAAGATTCTCCATCTTCTTTTCTATCTTAACCAATGAGATGTACCTATTAGACTAACATAGCAATGACGTATTTTTGTGTATAAAACATTAGCACCCCCTTGAATAAATTAGAAGTGTAAAAAGTAACGGTGCTGAGCGTGTCTCAGAGTGTTTACTTTTATATGCATGCATAGCCACACTTTCCAATTAGAGACAGCAGCAGATAACCTTGGGCTCGATTGGAGCTCTTAATCATTACCTTAACAATCTTAAAGAGCTCCCTGCACAACAGGCCCGGGAGTTGGCGGGGCTACCAAAAGCATTATGCTTTGCCATAGATGCTATGAAGTATTCTATTCATCAGGCATCATGCCTTGCATTTGTACTAGTACACATGCGAAGGATCCTTTGGTTAAAGGGTTGGTCAGCTGAAACGCCTTGCAAGAACCTTCCAACTAGTTTTCCCTTCAAGGGAAAATGACTATTTGGCGATAGTTTGGATAAATACATCCAAACAATTTTCAGCGGAAAGAGTACTATTTTGCCAGTCAAAAGAAAAGATAAACATCCTTTGTTTAAACGCACTATTTTCCTACGCCAGGTACATCCATCTCCAGGCAGGGACGACGGCCTCCACCGTCAGACTCTAGAGGAAGACCTCAGGGCCAAACCCAGGCACAAAGGAAGACCTGGGGCCGCAAGTCTTCAAAAAAAGAATACCAAGGCCTCGTCATGAAGAGGCATCTCCCCTCACCAAGGTGGGGGGAAGACTTCTGAGGTACTCAGAAGTCTGGCAAGGGGAAATTCAGGACAGATGGACTCTCTCCACTGTGTCTCTAGGATACAAGCTAGAGTTTCGAGAGTTCCCACCGTCTCGTTTTCTGAGATGAAACATTCCCAAGGATCCAGGGAAAAGGCAATCCCTGTTGCAAGCATTAGGCCAATTATTGGCTCAAGGGGTGATCATACAGATTCCCAAACAAGAGTAAGGTTTGGGGTTTTACTCAAACCTGTCTACGGTACCAAATCCAAATGGGGATATCAGACCAATTCTAGATCTACGGAATCTAAATCAGTTCCTGAAGATCCGCTCCTTTTGCATGGAGTCAATCAAGTCAGTCGTTTCCATCCTACAAGGAGGAGAACTTCTGGCATCTTTCGACATCAAAGATGCATATCTGCATGTCCTTATATTTCCTCCTCACCAGAGGTTTCTGCGGTTTGAAGTAGAACAAAAGCACTTTCAGTTTGTAGCCTTGCCCTTCGGGCTTGCTACAGCACCCCGGGTATTCACAGAAGTACTAGCCCCACCTCTAGCCAGGTTAAGGGCACAGGGCATAACTGTCTTGGCTTACTTAGATGATCTATTGTTAATAGACCAGTCGGGGGCTCGCTTGAAGCAAGATGTAGCCATTACAAGCAGTAACCTGGAGAGTCTGAGTTGGATTCTCAACCTGAAGGAATCCTCTTTAAAGCCACTAAAAAGGATGGAGTATCTGGGCCTGATCATAGACACAGCCCAGGAAAGGGTGTTCTTGCCTCCCGCAAGGATCAGCTCCATACAAGAACTGGTGTGGATGGTCAGGTCTAAGAGAAATCCCTCAATTCGACTTTGCATGAGGTTGTTATGAAAGATGGTAGCTTCATTCAAAGCAGTTCCCTATGCCCAATTCCATTCAAGACTGTTTCAGAACAGTATCCTGTCCGCTTGGAACAAGACGATTCAAGCTTTGGATTTGCCAATGCGACTGTCCCCAAGAATGTCCCAAAGCCTCAGTTGGTGGTTACTAACTCGGTACCTGCTAAAGAGAAAGTCCTTCAGATCGATTATCTGGAAAGTAGTAATGACAGATGCCAGCCTTTTAGGCTGGGGAGCAGTACTAGAGAAGACGACTGTCCAGGGACAGTGGTCAAGAACCGAAAGAGCCTTGCCTATCAATATTTTGGAGATTCAGGCAGTGTATCTGGCTCTGAGAACCTGGACCTCCAGGTTAAAGAATTGTGCTGTCAGGATCCAATCCGACAATGCCACAGCTGTGGCATATATCAATCACCAAGGGGGCACCAAAAGTCTCTCAGCTCAAAGAGAGGTGAACCAGATTCTAACTTGGGAAGAAAAGAATGTCCCATGCCTATCTGCAGTTTTCATTCTGGGAGTAGAGAATTGGCAGGCGGACTACTTAAGTCGCCAGCAGTTATTCCCAGGAGAATGGTCTCTTTATCCCGAGATTTTTCAGGCTGTTTGCCAAAGATGGGGGACTCCGGAAGTAGACCTTCTAGCTTCCAGGTTCAACACAAAGCTAGTCAACTTTGTGTCCAGGACAAGGGACCCACTCGCATATGGAACAGATGCGTTGGTGACCCCATGGGATCAGTTCTCACTGATCTATGAATTTCCCTCAATTCAATTGCTGCCTTGACTTCTTTGCAGGATCAAGCTGGAAAAAAAGTGAGTAATACT
Source organism: Aquarana catesbeiana (assembly GCF_042186555.1). Lineage (NCBI taxonomy): Eukaryota > Metazoa > Chordata > Amphibia > Anura > Ranidae > Aquarana > Aquarana catesbeiana. Next base: position 220,526,312 of record NC_133331.1, on the reverse strand, counting down.
GGTACCACCAGCATGGCCCAGAAGGTCATGGTTCGCAGAGATCGTAAAGATGGCAGTGGAGGGTCCATGGCTCCTCCCACTAAGGCCAGACTTGCTATCACAGGGGCCGATATTCCATCCTACTTTACGAACGCTGAATTTAACCTCCAGGCTATTGAGACCCACATTCTGAAGAGACGTAGGCATTCCAGGTCAGTTATCTCTACTTTGATTAATGCTAGAAAGCCAGCTTCTAGAGCTATATATTATAGAGTCTGGAAAGCTTATGTTTCCTGGGGTGAATCCAAGGGTTGGCACCCTCAGAGATATATTATAGGCAGAATTCTTGCTTTTCTACAAATAGGCGTAGAGATGAAGTTGGCCCTGAGTACTATTAAGGGCCAAGTCTCAGCCTTATCAATTTTATTTCAAAGACCACTTGCTATGCATTCTTTGGTCCAGTGTTTCATGCAAGGAGTGATGCGGATTAATCCACCAGTTAAATCACCCTTAAGCCCTTGGGACTTGAATTTAGTTTTGTCAGTATTACAAAAACAACCATTTGAACCATTACAGCATATTCCTTTAGTCCTTCTGACTAGGAAGCTGATATTTTTGGTTGCTATATCCTCAGCAAGGAGGGTTTCAGAACTGGGTGCTCTTTCTTGTAAAGAGCCATATTTGATTATTCATGAGGACAGAGTTGTGTTACGCCCTCGTCCAGGCTTTTTGCCAAAACTGGTTTCAGGCTTTCATCTGAATGAAGATATTGTCCTGCCATTGTTTTTCCCAAAACCATGTTCCAGGGAAGAAAACTCACTATATTGTCTTGATGTGGTGAGAGCAATGAAAATCTATTTAAAGAAAACTGCTCAGATTCGTAAGACTGATGTCTGATTTATTCTGCCAGAGGGTCCTAAGAAAGGACAGGCAGCGTCAAAATCCACTGTTGCTAAGTGGATTTGGCAAGTTATAATTCAAACTTATGATTTAAAGGGAAATATTCCCCCTTTTCAAGTTAAGGCGCACTCTACGCGACTTGGTCTTCAGTGCATACATTCACAAAATTTTATCAAGTGGATGTAAGATTAAATGAGGATATCGCCTTTGGGCGCAGTGTGCTGCAGGCAGCAGTACAGATCCTCAAGGTCTGGGGGTTGCCCTACGGGTTGTGCCTCCCTCCCCTCAAGTACCATTGCTATGGGACGTCCCACCAAGTAAATACTTAAGGCTCCGTGTCCTATGATGTACGATAAAGAAAATAGGATTTTTAAAACAGCTTACCTGTAAAATCCTTTTCTCAGAGTACATCATAGGTAGGGATGAGCTTTGAGTTCGAGTCAAACTCATCTCGAACATCGGCTGTTCGCAAGTTCGCCGAATAGCGAACAATTTGGGGTGTTCGCAGGAAATTCGAAAGCCGCTGAACACCCTTTAAAAGTCTATGGGAGAAATCAAAAGTGCTAATTTTAAAGGCTTATATGCATGGTATCGTCATCAAAAGTGTTTGGGGACCTGGGTCCTGCCCCAGGGGACATGGATCAATGCAAAAAAAAGTTTTAAAAACGTCCGTTTCTTCGGGAGCAGTGATTTTAATAATGCTTAAAGTGAAACAATAAAAGTGAAATATTCCTTTAAATTTCGTACCTGGGGGTGTCTATAGTATGCCTGTAAAGGGGCGCATGTTTCCCGTGTTTAGAACAGTCTGACAGCAAAATGACATTCCAAAGGAAAAAAAGTCATTTAAAACTACTCGCAGCTATTAATGAATTGTCGGTCCGGCAATACACATAAAAGTTCATTGAAAAAAAACAGCATGGGATTTCCCCACAGGGGAACCCCAAACCAAAATTTAAAAATTAAAAAAAAATGGCGTGGGGGTCCTCCTAAATTCCATACCAGGCCCTTCAGGTCTGGAATGGATATTTAGGGAAACCCCAAAATAAAAAAAAGGCGTGGGGGCCCCCCTCAAAATCCATACCAGACCCTTTAGGTCTGGTATGGAATTTAAGGGGAACCCCGTGCCAAAATTTTTTAAAAAATGGTGTGGGTCCCCCCAAAAATCCATTCCAGACCCTTATCCGAGCACACAACCTGGCAGGCCGAAGGAAAAGAGGGGGGACAAGAGAGCGCCCCTCTCTCCTGAACCATACCAGGCCACATGCCCTCAACATGTCCCCTGGGGCAGGACCCGGATCCCCAAACACTTTTTATGACAATAACTTGCATATAAGCCTTTAAAATTAGCACTTTTGATTATTCATGTTCGAGTTCCATAGACTTTAACGGTGTTCGCGTGTTCAAACAAATTTTTTGCCTGTTCGCATGTTCTGGTGCGAGCCGAACAGTGGGGTGTTCAGCTTATCCCTAATCATAGGACACAGAGCTCCAGCCCCTCTGTTTTATGGGTTGAAAGTATATTGCTTATAATGCTGCAAAATTACCATAGTGGAAAAATTTCCCCAGGGGGCTTTCAAGCAGCAAAATATTTCTGAAACAATGTTTAGTAACCATGTTTAGTAAAAATATTATTTAATTCAGACATAGAATGCATTACATAAATACAATCAATATCACATAAAATTTCCATATATATTCATTTTTACAAATATCAAATTACGGTGCCTCGCCCTACACCTTCCCCACTGGGTCCAAATGCGTGGCTCCTTGCAAGCCCCGTAGACTATGGACGTGCCCAGAGGCGACAGAGGGAATGAGCAAACATTGTGGGACCACCGCACGCAACGGTTTTTATTAATTAAAACTATGCGACACAAGCCCACTTTCCTATTCCCAAATGGTAAGTACTTCGCCATATGTATGGAGATGTACTTTCAAAAACTTTCAAAATATCACAAAATGATCTGTTATGTTTTATATATTGTAGAAAATCCTAATGGAATTTTTTGATGTATCTCTTTAGAAGTTAAAACCCCCCTGAAGAAGACCATAAAAGGAAAAAGGGTTAAAATGCATTGGAGTATTCATGGGGATTCATATGGATAGTATCAATACAATGTAACTGTACAATTAGAACTTTTTTAATGAATTGATTGCCATGGGAGATGGTCCTTTGTTGTTGCTGATGTCGACTACTGGAAATTTTATGTGATATTGATTGTATTTATGTAATGCATTCTATGTCTGAATTAAATAATATTTTTACTAAACATGGTTACTAAACATGGTTACTAAACATTGTTTCAGAAATATTTTGCTGCTTGAAAGCCCCCTGGGGAAATTTTTTCACTATGGTAATTTTGCAATGCTTTTTGGGGTGAGCAGCTGTGTCAGCTCTTGCATGTGTTACTTTACTTTGTTTTTACATTGCTTATAATGCTTGGCTACAAAAACTGAGGTACTCCTGGAAGGAGGAGGGGTTATATAGGGGAGTCAACTTCCTGTAATGGTTATACCAGTGTCAACACCTGAAGGTAGGCCCATAACCCACTAAGTAAATACTTGAGGCTCTGTGTCCTATGATGTACTCCAAGAAAAGGATTTTACAGGTAAGCTGTTTTAAAAATCCTATTTTTTTTAAATTATTCTTACCCAGGTGCATGGAGCATTGATCCAATGTTGCATCTGTCCCCAGCTGCTTCTAAGACAAACTGAGCGATCAAAGACCGCTGGTTACTCAGTTCTCAGCCTTCAGTGAGCAAAGAGTGGTGACTGTCAGTCTCTGGCTCTGCCCCCCTCCCTCAAGCTCACTGGAATGCCAGGCTGTGGTGGGGGCAGGAGCGGCTGGCTAGCTGCTGGTCCAGGCATCTGGGTGAATCCTGACTTTAAAGTTAGGATCTTTCCACAGCCTGGACCTGCTGAGCAATGTCAGCTGACAGTGGGCTATAGCGGGCTGTCACGGGCTGTTGGCTAAAAATGGGTCACAAAAGTACAGAATGAACTGCACTCCCCTCCAGAAGAACTACAACCAAGCGGTATGCCATCCCTTCAGAGTGCATGCACCGATGACATTGAGGCTGCTTTCCATGTGAATATCTCCTAAATGCCACAAGTTTAGGAGATATTCACTGTACATACAGGTAAGCAATATTAAAGGCTTACTTGTAGGTACAAGTTCAAAAGCTGAGTTTACTACAGTTTAAGACTAAATAAAAGCCAACATATTGACCAGGTGCAAAGGGCACCATCCTGTGGTAGGCAGTGCAATATTTTTCTTAAAACATTTCATAAAATTTCTTAGGACACAGTTTTTTAAGGTTTAAATAAACCACAGAATTTACTGCCTACCACAATATGTTGCCCCTTGCACCTGCTCAACTTGCACAGTAAGGTTAGCTAAAATCCAGTCTTGGGTCTAATTCATACATCCTACATGACCATGGAGCAGCAAGTATACTGCAAATGCCTGTACCCAGGATCTCAGATATTCCAATATCTGCTCAGCCTGTACACCTGAGTGATGGGCTGAAATAAGCCAAGACTGTCTGCTGTTGTAAACATGTATCCAGATGTATCTATACATCCAGTGGTTACCTGTAGGTAGGGATACATTTCTGCCCTTGGATAAAATCTCTCTGCATCCAGGGTCAGAAATTTGTCCCTAACAGCAGGTAACCATTGTGACCCATGGTTTGTTAGTGTGTCGCTCAGGTTCAATTGATGTGGGGAGTAATGTAGATGATACTGAATGTGCTGTAGGAGTGTCGGCAAGGGATGGAGCTCATCCCAGCTCCTGTAGTCACTAAAGGGAAGAGAGAAAATAAAATCCCTGGTGCCGCACATCCACGGAGTCCTATGGTAATGTAGTAGTGATGGGAGAGACTACCTCAGCCCGGGTTCCCACCAGGCCACACCCCAACGTGTTTTGCTTTGTTCCCCGGAGCTTAAACATGGGAACCACTGGATGTACAGATACAAGTTAACAACATGGCTCTTTTCAGCCCATCACTCAGGTGAACAGGCTGAGCAGCTGACAAAAATTGGAACATCTGGGATCCTGGATGTAGGTATTCATGGTATATTTGCCATTCCATGGCCATTTAGAACATATGAATGAGATCTAAAGCCTGGTTCACAATGTAAGTTTTTTTAGTTCAACCCAGCGGGCTGAACAAAAAAAAAAAAAAAACTAGGGAGCTTAGGAGGAGCTTGCTGTACTAATGAGTACACTACCGCACCACAACTGCATGCATTGTGTTCTATTCAGTTGAATGGGGATACTGTTTGCTGCCCTGCATTACAAAGCCTCATGGCCCCACTCTGCTGTCACATGTTTTTACTGTACCTCCCCCAACATTAAAGTGTAAACGATGCCTGTAAGTTTGAAAGACCAGAACCCCCCCAAGAAAAAAAATTATCTATGGCCCTGGTAATGTATGAAGGTAAGAAATATATGCACACTACAATAAGAGTTACATATGAAAATAACAAGAATATACTGCAGGCCGGATCAAGCATGTAGACTAGATTTTCAAGAAAACATTTATCCGAAAACATGTTAATCATTACATAGAAGGGGGATACAATACCTTATTCAAAGGTCAAAAGGAGCCAGAGATGGTACAAAGAGGAGAGAGGAGGGCAGATTCAATCCCACCTCTCAAAGGAGGAGTAGGTTGAACCGACCCAAGGTGTGGCTTTTTATTGTAAGGTATGGGTCCCCTTGATGCTGTATCTTAATACAAGAGAACTTAGCCCAAGCCCTACTAAGGAAGATGTGCATGTAGTCAGCCCACAGTTCCCAAGTGGCCTCAAACATCTGCACTGTGTCTTGGAGTATGATGACCATCTTCTCTTGGGCCATGAGCAATGAGATTTTCTTTTTTGCCATGGTGCAGGAGACAGAGAGCGGCTTCCTGGCTCTTGCTATGGTCAATTTAGCCCCTAGAAAAATGAAACTGGTCAAACGCCTCTTACTCTAATGCCGCGTACACACGACCAGACTTTCCAGCAGAAAAGGTCAGACGGAATCATTCCGTCGGACATCCCGATCGTGTGTGGGCTTCATCAGACTTTTTCTTTCTAAAATTCTGACGGACCTAGAAATAGAACATGTTTCAAATCTTTCCCACGGAATCAGTTCCTATCGGGAAAACCGCTCATCTGTATGCTATTTCGACAGACCAAAAACGATGCAAGGGCAGCTATTGGCTACTGGCTATTGAACTTCCTTTTTCTAGTCCTGTAGTGCGTCATCACGTTCTAAACGATTGGACTTTGGTGTGATCATGTGTAGGCAAGTCCGTTTCAGCTGAACTCAGTCAGAACACCGTCGGAAAGAACGTCGGACTCTATTCTGATGGAAAGTCCGGTCAAGTGTACGTGGCATTAGAGGGCTTTTCTACTGGAAAGCTTGATAATGCAATGTGAGGGGATTTGGGGACTAGGAGTCCTGTAACCTTTTGTACTATTGAGAAAATCCTGTTCAAACCTTCTTATTTTGGGGATGTCCCACCAAATGTGTAGCATTAAGCGTATGTGAGAGCAATCTCTGAGGCAGAGGGATGAGGCCAAAGGGTAAAATTTTGCTAATCTTTAAGCGACTAGATACCACCATGTCAGACCCATATATATATATATATATATATATATATATATATATATATATATATATATATATATATATATATACACACATAGTCTAGTGTATGTGTGTGTGTGTGTATATATATACAGTATCTTAAAAAAGTGAGTACTTTTAAAAAAAGTGAGTACACTACCAATAAACTCCTGGATACCCTCCTTCTCACTTCTCATTACTGCAGGCTCCTCTCTACCAATAACACCCTTAACTCCAGCAGTCAGAGTATCACTGTTGGCACGGAAAAAACATACAATCAACACCCCCCCCAACCAGCCATTACACACCTACCCCATCCCTCTCAGAGCGTTAGAAAATCAAATTTCAAACCTTAAAATCCAACACTGGCAAACATTTGGGATAAGCTCCCTAATCGACCTCAGATCCCAGCAATCACTGAAAGCATTTAGACCCCTTTCACACTGTGCTGCCACCGGCGTCAGTGGTAAAGTGACACTATTTTAGCGCTGCTTTACTGACATTTTAGCGGCGCTATTTGGTCACTAGCAGGGCGGTTTTAACCCCCTGCTAGCGGCTGAAAAGGGGTTAGATCCACACGCAAAACGCCGCCGGCATTTTTCCGGCGGTATCGCAGCGCTGCCCCATTGTTTTCAATGTGGAACAGCGGTGGAGGAGCGGTGAGTTCACCGCTCCTTCACCACTCCAAAGAAGCTGCTGGCAGGACTTTTTCCGACGCCCTGCCAGCACCCTCGAGCTTTCACACTGGAGTGAATGGAGCAGCTGTTTTAGGGCTGTTTGCAGGCGCTATTTTTGTGTGAAAGGGGTCTAAAATGAATTCAGTCTCCCTGTCTCCAAGACCTACAACTATATAAGGATAAACCACTTCCTCAAAACTTGTAAACTCCCCTCTACAGTCCTTATACCTGAAACATTCCATAGATTCTACTTCCAACCCATAGAGTATATCCAAAGCATGGTATCTCCACGATGTACAAGACTCTAAATGACCAGCAACCATACTCCCAAATAAACACCCTTTCAAAATGGGAAGCAGAACTACTGTAAATGCCAAGGCTACCCCTACTATGTGACAAAAGGCCTTCAAATCCACCCACACCGCATCCCACTGACCTAACCACTGGGAAACCAGTGCATATGTAGTATCTAACACCCTACAGATTATCAAAAATATTCCCAAACTCGCCTAATACTTGCTGGAGGGCCTGCGGCAGCATATGTATTGTAGCACATCTCCTCTGGTTTTGCAGATCTCCTAGCTCCTTTTACAGACAAATATTTTCCTTAATCTCCTCTATATCACATATACCCTCAAAGCCTTCTTCGGAATTAGCTCTACTCCACCTGGGTGTAGAAAAATTGCTGCCCAGGTCAAGAGTAGTAATAATACATCTTTTACTTGCAGCAAAATTAAATATTACCAGACGAAGGAAAGCTACAGATCCCCCTTCCCTGGCATACACTCTTGCAGACTTCAAGCTCCAATGTAAGATGGAGAGAATAGTAGCCAGGAAAAACTTAACCATGGACAAGTTTCTTTTCAAATTGTCCTCTTGGTTATCACATCCTGGATGCACAGTAAAAATATAATGTTTCTTGTACCCTTCCTGCACTGAACCGTGTTTGACTGACTTCTATGCTGGTACTCCCCCCCCCTCTTCTTCACACTCCCCCTTTATCCCTCACCCCCCCCTTTCTGGAGCCATCTCCATTAATGCCCCCAGTTGTGGACATCCTTACAACCTAGTTTAAATTTGACTATTTTGCTACTTGTTCTAAAGATATTTCATGAGTTGAAATGTATTTTATGCTCCAGTTGGAACATCTGTTGAAATATTACATGTATTAGTACCGATGAATGTGAAAACTTCTAATAAAGAATATATATTTTAAAAAATGCAAAACTCCTTTGAATAACATGTCTGGGGGATGCCCTGACATCCTGGGAGACTCCACCTCTTTATTTGTTGTTATCCACCAGAGTTGTCAAAAGTAAGATTGTGGGTGGGCAAAGAGTTTTTTTTTTCATACGGGGGTTGGCAGGAATCTGGTGATTTAATGTGGATCTACATTGCTGGACAATGTGGTTGACAATGAATGTAGATCCTTGTTTTTATTTTTTTATTAAAACACTTGTCAAAAGAGTACTAATGTGCCCCTTATTCAACCACCAAGTCAGGGTTGTGGGGAAGAGACCCTTTGTTTTCAACAACATAGGGACAAGGTGCTTTACCAAGGCTGCCCCCAATGTTGAGTGCATGTAGCCTAATATGGGTCAGCAGGGGGGTCACGCTCATGCCCCCCTTTCCTGGCCAGATTGATTTTGCTTAGGGTCCCCTCTTAAATTAATACCACACATGAAGGACCTGGAATTAATTTTGGGGTAGCTCCAATGACACATTTTTTCTTTAAACTACCCCTAGTTCCATTGCTTACTTGGCTAGGGATTGCCCGGCCATGTAAGTGAATAGGGAAATGGTGACATCAGAGGTTGTTAAAGTGGAGCTCCACCCAAAAGGGGAAGTTCCCTTGGCTGCCTTCCCCCCCCCCCCCCCTGCTACCACATTTGAAACCTTTTTGGGGGGAGGGTGGAGTGGGTACCTGGTTTTGACAGGTACCAGCTCCCACGTTTGACTCAGTTCGCTGCGGTGAACTGAGTTGGAAGTTTGGCCCCCTCCTTCCACTGCAGCCTTCTGGGACACTTCACAAGTCCCAGAAGACTGTGACCCATTCAAGAAGCGAAGCATGATTCATGCATGCGTAGTAGGAAACTGGCTGTGAAGCCGCAAGGTTTTCTTTAGTCAAGATAGCAGCACCAGCTCGGGTGAGGACACCGCTGGCTGCCTGGACAGGTATGTGCCCTAACATTAAAAGTCAGTAGCTACAGTATTGGAAGCTGCTGACGTCACTTTTTCTGAAGGAACCTGGAGCTCCTCTTTAAGGATTGCGGGGGTGCCTGCACTCGCCAGCACCCTTAGCAACCATTGACAGTGGGAGGCTGCTATGTACAATAGTGGGAATAATACTGCTATTATATTGTACATTATATTTGACTCCTGCTGAATGCGTCAATGTTTGGGTGTTCGTCCAAATGCCTATACAGCCAAGGTTGAACATGTGATTAGAATTCATCTTAAACTCACCCCTACTGCTTATATAGAGATTGGATACGGCGTATGTGCCCATGGCAATTTAGACAGAAAACAAACATACAGTAACCTAACCTACCAATTAGCCTTTTTTAGATGCACACTGTTGTTGCAGTGGTAATTGACAACATCCCCACTTTGAGTACACAAAACTTTAAAGAGTCCCTACCAATTTAAATTGAGAGCAAATGGTGGGACTTTGTATGAAGCACACAGCAGCACAAAAGGAAGTCAAGCGACTGTGAAATACTGTTTATTCATGTTGTATAAACTAACATACAACTTCATACGTATATAACCTCCAAAAGCATTTGATCATTTACAACATAAGTTACATTGTAGTCCACAATCATTGAGACAGTTGTAGAACAGACAATGGATACATATTATAAACATAGGTAAAAAAAATTAAAAAAAATAATTCATATATGAATGATTATAAACATGAATAAAACCGTAGAAAATATGAATTGGTCCATGGTAGAATGATAGTAAAGTGTAAGGCTTGACGCATTTTGTGACCTTGCAGCCACTCATCAGAATCATAAACCATGGAAAATATATCTGCATCTTCGCAGCGGCAGTGCGGCATCGAAAGTCGCCAAAAAATGGCAGGATCTCATCTCCGGGCACCGCGGTCGCCAAAGGGGCGACGATAATCAGCACAGACAATTCGTAGGCCATGTGTGTGAGTGGACACCCTTGTGAAGGGTAAAAACAGTGAGCCTGGTGGGAAACCTGTGAGTTACAAATGGAAAGAGACAAAAATATGGGCAGAGTTCAGCTCCAAAAGACCCTAATCCTAATATGGTACCAACATCCCAAAACATATAAAAAGCAAAAGAATAAAGGATAGGGGACTTTTAAGGTACATTTGTATAGAGAAAATGATGTGTGTACCAAAAACACAGAGAGGTTAATAAAGAAGTTATATAAAAAATATATTTATTACAAAAAAAGATAAAAAGTAGAGAGTACAGTATAGGACACAGCCATAGGTATATACACATTTGCCTATTATTGACAGTGAAGCAAACTGTAGTCACATACAAAAAACTAGTGTGTCCACAAAATTCGACATGTTTTGCCGGTGTGGCTTCATCAGGAAAAAAGGGGAACACTTTGTTTAGTGACCATAAAAGCATACATTTTTTCACAGCTTTTCATTTATGTTTTTTTTTCCCCCAAAGGGACCCCCCCTCTTTCCCTCCCCCTGCCTCTTGCAGGTGTGCTGCCTTGCCCATGCTCTAGTTCTTTTGCCTTAGATCCCTGTACAGATGCCCAAGGATGTGCAGTGGGATCGGTTACCCCTCTTGGGTTCATTTTTGATCTAGCTGCATGTCCGTGTTGAGGGTTCTTATGTGACACAGTCACAGTCACGGGACATACCATCACAGCACACAGACACTCACATCCGGAGTTGATTCATCATCATCCGGGGAGCGCCTGTATTGTCTGTAGCACGTCCCGGCATTTCATTTCCGGTATCCAGATAACCTTGCTGTGTTGTCATCTGGCCATTAGTTGTGCTTACTTTTTATTCTTTTGCCTAGTATGCCCCCATTGCCCTACGGTCCTTAGTGACCTTTTGCCGAGGGGTGGGGGGATCTTTCATAAAAACAGACACCAGTATTAGGAAACAGAATAACCTTTAAAGAAGCAAAATTCTTGTATGTCAATTCAAAATCAAGGATCATTTACCTGCCTCGCCTATTTGAGCTCCCAGTATTTATACATTTCTGTAACGCTTGTTTGGAGGTGAGTACTGTTTCTATTATGGGACCTGTGCTTAACAGTTCCTCGCCCCCTGAAACCCCAAAGGTATTCAACACACCTTACGTGTTACAGGTACCTCTACAAGTTTTTGAACATTAGCTACATCCCCCTCTACGGGTGATCTGGCTACGTTTGAACTGGAGTGAGGTCAAGGGGTTCCGACCTGCTTAGAAATACCACCAATTGAGTATACTTTTATGCCCCTCAAGGTACGGGAGTGCTTTCACTTCGGGGGGGGCGGGGTGGTCGGGTGGGTTGGGTCTTTTTTGGACAGGGGTTGAGGGTGATCTTTCTTTCCCCCCCACCTTTTTTTTTTTCTCGCTTACTCTTTTTCAGTCATGTTTATGTAAATGCTTATGTTTGTTTTGTTTAACAAATTTGTCATATATTAATATTTCATATTTTTTCTTTTGTTTTTCCCTTATCTTTTTCTATACACCTATAGCTGTGAAAAAATGTATGCTTTTATGGTCACTAAACAAAGTGTTCCCCTTTTTTCCTGATGAAGCCACACCGGCGAAACATGTTGAATTTTGTGGACGCACTAGTTTTTTGTATGTGACTACAGTTTGCTTCACTGTCAATAATAGGCAAATGTGTATATACCTATGACTGTGTCCTATACTGTAGTCTTTACTTTTTATAATTTTTTTGTAATAAATTAATTTTTTTATAACTTCTTTATTAACCTCTCTGTATTTTTGGTACACACATCATTTTCTCTATACAAATGTACATTAAATCCTTTATTCTTTTGCTTTTTACAAATGGAAAGAATGATCAATATAAATGGGAGTGATCCAAAATGTGTGGAGTGAGAAACGTCCCTATGTGCACAAAAAAAAAATAACAAACAAAAAAAAAAAGCCTCAAATGGACAGAACAATAGCTAAAAGTTACTGCTGACCTCAAGTCAACCACAATAAAATACCCATAGGTGTGCGCAGCCCATTGCATTAGGGTGTGCACCCCAAAGCTCAAACACACATGCCTTTCTCTGCAAACTCAGGTGCACAGGGCAGTGAATGAATGGGAAGTGCTCTGTGCGTAATGGCTTCATGTTTATTCACAAACTGAAGCATAGTAAACACAGTTTACTATTCTTTCATTATGAATGGACACAGTGAGCTAGTGTGTCCACCATGTTCATTTAGAAAAGAAAGGGGCCAGTAAATTACATATTTACTAACCCCCTTCCCCCACTCTCCATTCTGAAACATCCCCCGCAGCAGCCGGAGGGGGGGGGCGGAGGGAAGCCAGCATCACTGAGAGGCGGGGGGACCAACACAAAGGGGAGCCCGTGCAATAGGGGGACACAGCACCAAACATAGTGATTAGGGTGTGCCCAGGCACACCTGGCACACCCCCTGTGCACGCCTATAAAAATACCCCAATGATAATAACAAAAAAAAGAAAAAGGGATTCATTGTACAAACAGCTTGCAATCAGAATTAAAGTACAGTTTAATAACTGGCCCTAATCTCATCTTATCCAGTTGGTCATTATTCCCTAAACATTTCCTGCAGCAGCCACCAATACACTGACACTTTGGCTGATCTATGCCCCCCTTATTTCATACTGAAAGGGTTGGCTTAACCAAAATTGTCCCATATTGTCCCTTGTACTGTAAGTTTGCCATTCATAGTTCAAAGGCAATGTAGTGCATTATGATTTCAAAATTCCCTGGGATGAAAATGCACATAGATGCACTGGGATCCGAAATATCAAACCCACAGGATTTGTCTTAACCTCCTTAGCGGTAATCCCTAGTGTGGCTCAGGGTGAATTTTCAGTACCAAAAGCGTTAACCCCAAGCCACACTCGGGATCGCATCGCAGAATCCAGGCAAAGTTACTTATCTTGTCCCCAGGATGCTGCAATGTCCCCCCCCCCACTGTGTGTGCAAGCCGTATCTTCTCCCGGATCTATCCCAGTGCCAGGCTTCATTCCCTGCGAGTGTTGCGTCGCACGGGGACGGAGCCCGGCGCCAAATTCAAAAAGTAAAAAACACATTACATATACAGTACACTGTAATCTTACAGATTACATTACTGTATCAAATTATATCACATCCCTTCTGTCCCTAGTGGTTTGTCCAGTGCCCTGCATGCAGTTTTATATTATAAATACTGTTCTTTCTGCCTGGAAACTGGAGATTGTCCATAGCAACCAAAAAGTGTCCCTTTACATCAAAAGCAGTTTTAGACCAGCTAGAAAACAGCGATAATAAATTAGAATCACTTGAAGAATTGAGTGATAGTGATTTGTGGGGAAATCCGTCAAACACTGAAAGTAATGACAGCGACAATTCTGCAACTGAGCAAATTTCAGTGTTTTTGATTTGGGATCATATACTAAAGAAATTAAACATGCATTTCTATTTGGTTGTTTTCTGCTTTACCAAGAGAAATATATATAATATATAGTTTGATTTGGTTGAGAAACTTTGTGGTGAGTGCATAATTCCACTAGAAACTTAACAAAGCTGCACAACAGTAATCTGATTTCTGCTCCAATATATATCATGTTCCACTACAATGATCATTGATCTTGTCGGAACATCCCTCATTGCCTGGGGTATACAATAACATGAAAAGCATACATAGTATCTGTACATGTAGAAGAATACACAATATGATGAAGTCTACTATACATGCCACATACTTTATAATTATAAATGGCATATATTATTATTGCATTACAGAAATTTCATCACTACCTTTCAATATTAGGACTTTTCTGTTTAAATATGGAGTCGAGGAAATTGTCATAGAGAGAAATGTCAGCTTTTCCCCATATTCCTCTTATCATTGTCAGACCCACTTAGTATTTGTTCCCAATTGTAGATATATTTCAAACCAGATTTACCAAAAGAGTTGAGAATATTCATACAATAAATCAGGTGTATATTCACTTCATTATCCAATAATGTGAGAAGAAAAATCTCTGTTTACTTATTTTATCTGCAAATGATTAAATATAGTAAGTCAAGTGAATATTCTGAACTATATAAATAAAGCAGCCTTAGCAAAATGTTCTAAATTGAGTCGGCTTTAGTTACTGCAGCCCCTTTAACAATGCAGAAAGATAGCATTTACTAAACACCAAGGGCCTGATTTACTGAAGCAAATGAACAAGATAAGATAAACTACTTTCAGGGTTTGTGGGCCTTCTATCGTAGGTCCACAAACCCTGAACCTTTCGGAATCAGAGTCATTTATTATAATTTTACAATAGAAATCATAAAATGAAATGCAGATGCAGTCTCCTCACATAAAAGACATCACATACCTCACGCGGACAGTATCTTTATAAAAACAACACATACATCACATAATACATACTGTTTATTTAATTCAACCCTAAAGATCCTTTAGCATTCAAAAAAATGTATGGACTGAAGAAAGATGTTTTGCAGCCTGGTGGTACAAGAGGAAAGACTCCTAAATCGCCTGACAGAGGACAACACTTTAAAAAAGGCATTCGTGCTGCGCTGTTTTTATCATCATCTGTAGAGCATTTCTGTCATAGACTGTGCACATCCCTTGTCACAAAGAAATGTAATAAGTGAGCACACTCTCAATGGCAACCCTATAGAAGCTAAGGAGGACCTGCTCTGAAAAGCCTGCCCTTCACAGCTTCCTAAATAAGTACAATCTCTGATGAGTTTTTCCCATCAGACATGATATGTGCCCTGTCCATGACAAATCCTTCCTAATTATTGCTCCCAAGAAACCGAACTGCTGTACTCTCTCAACCTCCACCCTATCAATCACAACTGGCTCATAGCTGGTCTCTCTATGTCTCTTAAAGAGGCAGTAAACCCTGATGGGTTTTACTTTTTTTTTCCCCCTGCAAAGTAAAAGCATAATGGGCTAGTATGCATTGCATACTAGCCCATTGTGTGGCACTTACCTGCAAGCGAAGCCCACGCTGTCCCCGCTGGTGGCCACGTCTATCTTCTCCCCGCATGCGCATGGGAGCCGAGTGAAGAAACGGCATGGAGGTTTGTTTCTTCACAGCGCATGCGCAGATGACATCATCGGCACACTAAAAGATAAATATCTCCTAGAGATTTAGGACATATTTCCACTACCTACCTTATTCTAGGCTTACCTGTAGGTAAAAGTGACAATCGGGCGTTTACAACCACTTTAAAATCTATCAATTATTTCCTTTTTCTTATCCACATTTAGCTCTAAATTACTATCTCTGCACCAACCCACAAGGTTTTCTATTACCTGCCAATATGCCACCCCATTACCATCCCTTACTCTTCCAACTAACGTGGTGTCATCTGATCAAATTTTAGAACAAAGTTCACTTCAAAGCAGGAGAAACAATCATAAATATATAAAGTAAAGAAAAAGAGGCTTAGCAAACATACTTGCGGCACCCCTGTACTAAGGGGCAGGGTTGATGAGTAGCAATTACCAACCTTTAGCCTCTGCTGCCTATCAGCTAGGAAATCCAGAATCCAGTTACACAGGGTTGGGCTTAAACCCAGCAAATATAACTTAGCAATAAGTTTTATCTGTAAGATTGTATTAAATATTGATCAATAAAAAGCGTATGAACATAACTGTTTTTACCTTCCAAATGAGTCAGTACAGAATGTAAAGCCAGTGTAATAACATTTTCTGTGGATCGGTTTGCTCTAAAGGCAAACTGGTAGCTATCCAGGCCTAATGGAATATACTTTTTAATATGGTTTAAAATGAATTCTCAAAACATTTGATTATAATGGGTGTTATGCCCTGTACACACGGTCGGACATTGATCGGACATTCCGACAACAAAATCCATGGATTTTTTCAGACGAATGTTGGTTCAAACTTGTCTTGCATACACACATTCACACAAAGTTGTCAGAAAATCTGATCGCTCTGAAGGCAGTGACGTAAAACACGTACGTCGGGACTATAAACGGGGCAGTAGCCAATAGCTTTCGTTTCTTAATTTATTCTGAGCATGCGTGGCACTTTGTGCGTCAGATTTGTGTACACATGATCGGACTTTCCGACAACGGATTTTGTTGTCGGAAAATTTTATAGCAAGCTCTCAAACTTTGTGTGTCGGAAATTCCTGTGGAAAATGTGTGATGGAGCCTACACACGGTCAGAATTTCTGACAACAAGGTCCTATCACACATTTTCCATAGGAAAATCCTGTTGTGTGTACAGGGCGTAAGAAGCATGGCATGGTAATCATTAGGACAAGAACAACTTGATTTCTGGAACTGGGACAATTACAGATGTTTTCGGGCCAAAAGGCACTACCTCCTGCTCAAAGGAAGCATTAAAGACTTCCATAAAGACATCTGCCAATTGATAGTCAAACTTCTTTAAAATAATCCTTGGAATGTTATCTAGCACATTGAACATTTGATAATGCTGCTTTTGTACCTTCTCTTCTGTTAAAGCGCACTAATGCACTTATGTCAAAATTTTTTCTTCAAAAGGGTAAAAAAAATGACTGACATGCTTAAATTCCAATGCAACATGCAAAGTAACAGGTTTGAAAACACTGTGCACTGTGCGGTTGTAGAAAAAGAGGCAGTGTATGTATGAATATGTATTATTGGAATATTATTGGAATATCTATTCCAAGGACCAATGTATGAAATCTTGTACATTGGCTGGTATCTAAACTTCTGCCCATAAGCACAAAGACACGCACCTACTGTATGCATTACATTGTGACCATGTGTATGGCTCAGCAAGGCTTTTTCATTTTTTTTGCTAACTTCTTTAATGATAGCAGTGTGCATTTAATATAGATTCATTCCTACATAGTACGCTCACATAAAAATGTTAACAGAGATAGACTCAAAAACATTAAAGAAAGTAATATTTTATTTTAGTAAATTCAAACAACACAACTTTGACCTTTAACATCTATTCATCCTGACACACTTATTTCCATTTGTATCACTTGTTCCTCCTTTTTAGATTCTAAGCTCTCTTGAACAGGGCTCTCCTAACCCTCTTGATTTGAATAGCATTGTAATCATATTGTCTCCCTTCATATTGTAAAAGACACAAACTGTTGGCACTATATTAATCCTGTATAATAATTACCGTATTTATCAGCATATAACACACACTTTTTTCCCCTCAAAATTGGGGGCAAATCAGGGGTGCGTATTATACCACGACAGCGTACCAAACCGAGCCGTCATCTCCTCTCCACTTGGATCCTCGGCTTTCACTCGGCTCTCACGTCACACACACACAGTCCCGCCTCCGCCACTGCCATTGGACCAGTGTTCTGCCTATCATAGGAACTGGTCCACTGCTGATGGCGGAGGCGGGACTGTGTGTGTGTGTGACGTGAGAGCCTAGTGGAGGGGAGATGATGGCTCAGTGATTTTCTGATTCAGGCTGCTGGTGAGGGAGATGGTGAGGCTGCAAAGGATGGTAGTTTAAAAAAAGGCATTAATCAGGCTGCATCGAGGACTTTATTTAGGCCGCATTGATGCATTGATCAGGCTGCATTGAGGTTCATGTTATACGCTGGCGCGTGTTATACACCAATAAATACAGTATATAAATAATTCAACATATATACTCTGTAGCCTATGTGTCCATGTCCATATACATCACAGATGCATAATAAATACAATTAGGATAGAATCTTTCCCTTAATATCAGCTCCCAAGTATACATACAGTACATAAAAGCATGCTTGGACAGAATGTCCAACCAATCTGTTTAGCAGATACCTTTGTTTGGGACAAACATAGATCAATACTCCAAAAAAAAGCAAAAAGCAAAAAAAAAAAACAAAAAACAAAAAAATAATAAAAATAACAAGAAAAAAAAACTGTCAGACTCTGTCTTTTTCTGTTGTCACTATTGTAGGTTTTTGTGTTTCTATACCCCCCTTTAATTTAGAAGACTCAGAAAACATTTTGGAGAAGAATACTTCATATATGCATCCAAGTTTTTATAATAGTCTGATTTTATGTGCATTTTTGTGGTGGGGGGAGGAAAAGGTAAAACAAATCATTTAGTGCACAAATCAGCAAGTTAGGAGACAGATATACATTTATTGTATGTAGAAACATACATATTCATTTATTATATTCAGATCTATAAACAAAATATCTAACAATTTTAAGGTAATTAAGAAAACCTAACTTATAATGAAATGTTGCAATATTGGTACTAACATACTTTTAAAGAACATACAACTAGGCTCCGAGTTGGCATTATATTTCTTTGCAGATTTCAAGTAGTTCCATACCATGTACATTTGTTGAAGAATTGTAATGTTTTATGAACTACATAGATATACCTATTCACTAATCTACCCAATTATAAGAAAAGAAAATTGCACATTCTAGTCATAAAATGCCTGGGTGCTTACCAGTACTAGATCCAGGCAAAACCTTATTTGCAGCAATTTGTTAAAAGATTTTCCTTTGTTACTCTGTGGGGACATCTATATCCTTCACACCCAGGTGGAGAGGTATAAGAAGGTCAGCACTGCTCCCTATTGATTTATTATTGGTTGCTATCTTCTAAAATGTAAATATCTTCACCTATTTTTGAAAACCGCCTCCATACCTTTAGGGAAAGCAAATCCAGGATAGAAAAACATCACTTCACAAATTTCCTAATAATATGTAGCTCTCACCAGGACATCACAAATATTAGATCCAGGTTTCTAGGTAGCTGTGGCAATATCTATATTATCAAAAAATCACTATGACCAGAAGTTTGAAATTGTAATTATACCAAAAGGATGGCTAAGTGTATTTACTTTCTCCACATTTCTCTTACATTTTTTTTAACTAAACGCATCATTTTTATTTTCACGTTAAAGTTTTTCTGAACATAGTGGCTGGGGTAAGGATGTGAAGAATAATTTGTGAAGAATATCCAAGAAAAAACATAATACTGCATGGGTATGTGAAGATTTGGAAAACTAAATTCCTATACATCAAACAATAGGGAACCTTTGCAAAGGTCTTTTATCAACATAAAAATTACAGCATTTGCATGGTGATGGTGGTGGTTGTTTTGGCGGGAAGAACCTTTAGGTGGTTTTGCATCAATTGATTGTTGCTAATTAGATACACGCATATATTGTACAGGCAGTACCCAAGTTACGAATGGGTTAGGGACTGTAGGTTTGTTATTAAGTCGAATATGTTCGTAAGTCGGAACAGCATGCGCAGAACGGCAGATACGTAGTTTTCCGATGTACCGTCGAATGTGCCCGCCGTTGAAAAGGTTCTGTTGAATGTGCCCGCCATCGAAAAGGTTCCGTCGAATGTGCCCGCCGTCGAAAAGTGGCCACGCAGCCTCCCGTTCATAAGTAGGAGTCATTCGCAAGTTGGATGTTCGTAACTCGGGGACTTCCTGTATACTGGTTTTGTGACTCAAGTTCAATCTCTCTCTGGACCGACTGTGGTGCAATTGCCTTTCTTGCCTTTAACATACATTGGTGAGTTTATGGGAATTAATCCTTAGTTATGAGTCATATGCAATGGCCCTGTGGACATTTGACCTCTACTCGCTTCTATTACATACATTTTCTTATTCTTATATATATATGTTTTACAGGTCTTAACATTAAGCTTGGTGATCTATTTTAATTACCCCTCCCAATTCTACTGTTTGTTAATTCACAAGTAATAATAGATACAGAGAGGAATGAGTATAATTGACCTGTTCCATACCAACCATGTTAAGTCATCTGGGATAGATACCTTCTATGATCCCTTTGTATTTTTTGTGGAATGCCCTGAGTGAATTATACCATGTAAGTTATATCAGTTTGGGACCACTTGCCATTACATACACAATTGTCCCCTCAGTCCATATGCTGTTCACACTGACATAAATATATGCTTATTGAAGCTTTAAGCACCTTTAGATGTTTAAACTTCCAGTTTCTAAGTGACCATTTGTGAATTTCAAGATGGTTGCCCCCAGATGATTGGGCCCAGTGGTCTGGAAGAAACAAACTTTTCTTTAAAGTAGCTCTCTTTTTGTGTATGTGTTTCAGTAATTTGTGTGCATCATAAAATGACAATGAATGTGGGTAAGACAACTAATTAATTATGCATTTTAAACATTTAGATAACCCCCTTCTCTTATCCCCCTGAGGAAGATTTTAAAATTTAAACGCACCAGGGCTAATGCGGTTTACAATATCATGATTGGAGTATATATTTATTAATGATCACCTTTTGGTTGCTAGGACCAAGGGGGTTACAGAACCTATGTATTTCTTTTACTGTGTTATGTATCTTAACTTGTGTAATAAAGCTTTTGTTTTTTACATACTGTAAATAAATTCTTTGCCTGTTAAGTATAATTTTTGCTGTATCAAAAATCCCATGGGGAATAGGTACATATATGGTATTGAACTTCCTTTGCCATGTTGTTGTCTAATTATCTAGGGCGGTGATGGTGAACCTTGGCACCCCAGATGTTTTGGAACTACTGTACATTACCCCTGACGCTCAACTACACTGCAGAGTGCATGAGCATAATGGGAAAAGTAGTTCCAAAACATCTGGGAT
The DNA here is from genome assembly GCF_042186555.1 of Aquarana catesbeiana. Taxonomy (NCBI): domain Eukaryota; kingdom Metazoa; phylum Chordata; class Amphibia; order Anura; family Ranidae; genus Aquarana; species Aquarana catesbeiana. The sequence goes on along the minus strand of NC_133331.1, from coordinate 220,505,350 downwards.
GCCAAGGTTTGCCATCACTGATCTAGGGTATGTGGGTCAGCTTGTATATTGAACATCTTCTATAGACTATAATATACAGCTCTGCACATACAAAAACAAAACTTTTAATTCCAAATTAGAAAACATATTTTATAAAGAATATTGGTTCTTGCCACTGCAGCTGTCCACAGGCAACACAAGTCAATAAAATTAATAGAATCACTCCATGTTTATAACAAAAGTATCTTCCTTTCTAGCTGGAACACAGTATGACGAGACATAGGGGTTAATTTACTAAAGGGAAATCCACTCTGCACTACACGTGCACTACAAGTGCACTTGTAAGTGCAGTCGCTGTAAATCTGAGGGGAAGCTCTAAAATTAGAGGAAGCTCTGCTAATTTTATCATCCAATCATGTACAAGCAAAAATGCTGTTTTTTTATTTTTCTTGCATGTCCCCCTCAGATCTACAGCGACTGCACTTGCAGTGCACTTATAGTGCAAAGTGGATTTGCTTTTCGTAAATAACACCCATAGCATGACCCTGAATATCTGGTTTCTGTGTGTCTACAACAAATATGTACACTCTATTGTTGTTGCCCCTAGAATCCATACCAGACCCCAATCTGAGCATGCAGCCCGGTCAGTCAGGAAAGGGGGTGGGGATGAGTGAGCGGCCCCCCCTCCTGAACCGTGCCAGGCTGCATGCCCTCAACATGGGGGGTGGGTGCTTTGGGGGAGGGGGCGCCCTGCGGGGCCCCCCACCACAAAAGCACCTTTTCCCCATGTTGAGGGCAGGGCGCCCCCTCCCCCAAAGTACCCACCCCCCATGTTGAGGGCATGCGGCCTGGCATGGTTTGGGGGGGGGCGCTCACTCGTCCCCACCCCCTTTCATGACTGACCGGGCTGCGTGCTTGGATCGGGGTCTGGTATGGATTCTAGGGGCGACCCCACGCCGTTTTTTCAGCATAGGGGTTCCCTTTAAAATACATACCAGACCTAAGGGCCTGGTATGCACCACACTCACCGCAATAGGAAAATTTGTTTTTCCTATTGCAGCGAGCGCGAGATGCAATACCCTGCCCTTGCATCGTATCTGGTCCGTCGGACCAGCATACAGATGAACGGGCTTTCCGTCGGACCAGCATACAGACGAACGGGCTTTCCGTCAGAAACTGAGTCCAGCAGAAAGATTTAAAACATGTTTCAAATCTAGGTCGGGCGGACTTTTGGGAAAAAAATGTCTACCGAAGCCTACACACGATCGGATTGTCCGGCGGACTCTGGTCGAGTATGCCAGAAAGTCCACTCGTGTGTACGCGGCATCAGCCCCATTCACACCGGTGCAACTTGTCATGCATTTGACAGGTCCAAATTGCATGATAAGTCATACCCTATTATTGGCAATGGAACTGTTCAAATCAGTGCAACGACAACTTTGCCGACCCGCACCGTTTTGAAAAATAAGTTCCTGCACTATTTTTGCTGATTTTAGTTTCGACTTGCATAGACATCTTTGCAAGTCGCACATATGTCAGCCAAGTCCCATCTAAAATCGCACTGATATGTGGCTTTGAAATTGTGCGATTTCAAGTGAAGTCGCACAATTTCAATGTCGGATTTGGTGTGAATGGGGGCTTAGGGTGAGATGCAATGACAACACCCATGATTCTGGCCTTTTAAAAATTGAAAAATTAGCTTTTCTTGTTGAATTTTTTAAATTTCACCCAAACAATTGCAGTTATGTTGCATCTAAGAAATGTTTAGGTTGCTGCAATCTTGATTCATTGCATTTGCAAGAAATGATACATAATAGGAAGTAAAAACAGTATATTCTGCTAACATTTATACATCTGCCACAATGTGCAGCTCAGCTCCTTGCACAGATCGAAAGGCCTGCAAGGGCTGGGACCATGATAATAATGGGGCATTTTAACTACCCAGAAATTGACTGGAGTAATGGCACTGCTGGGACAGTTAAAGGGCAAAAATTTATAAACCTATTACAGGACAATTGTATGGTCCAGTTTATTGAGGCCCCAACTAGGAATGATGCTCTGTTGGACCTGGTAATCGCAAACCATGCAGAGCGTATTACTAATGTTCAGATAAAGAAACACCTGAGTAGCAGTGATCATAACATGATTTCATTTGATGTTAGCTGTAATAAAAATCACATACGGGAAAGATAAAGACATTTAATTTCAAGAGAGCAAATTTTCCAAGGATGAGGGCTGCTCTCCAGGACTTAGACTGGGAGAGAATATTGGCATCAATGGGCACAGAACAGAAATGGGAATTCTTCAAAATGACTGCTTGTGAACTCACTGCAAAATATATTCCCATGGGCAATACGTTAAGGCTAAAAATAAAAAATTTGGCTCACGGCCAAAGTTAAAAAAGCTATAAACTATAAGAAAAGCTTTTAAAAAATATAAAAATGAAGGAACACTAGTGTCATTTAAATGTTACAAAGAATATAACAGAATATGTAAAATGGAAATCAAGGATGCAAAAATTCAAAACGAACGACAGATTGCAAAAGATAGTAGGACAAACCCCAAAAAAGAGTCGGTGAGCGGGGACAAAGAGAAGGCTAATTTATTAAATACTTTCTTCAGCTCTGTGTATACAAATGAGCATGGGGGAGCTCATGTCCATAATGGAGGTGGTAGTGACACAGCCCCAAATCCACAATGGCTCAAAAGTGATATAGTCCAGAAATATTTAGACAGAATAAAAGTGGATAAAGCACCTGGACCAGATGGCATCCACCCACGGATCCTAAAAGAATTGAGCTCTGTAATTTCAAAGCCATTGTATCTCATTTTTAGGGACACATTAATGACAGAAATAGTACCACTGGATTGGCGCAGGGCCAATGTGGTGCTTATATTTAAAAAGGGAACAAAGTCTTTACCAAGTAATTATAGACCTGTTAGTTTAACTTATATAGTTGGGAAGATGCTGGAGAGATTAATAAAAAGACCACATAGACGAGTTCTTGCTGGGAAAAAAAATATTTTAAGCAGCAGACAGCATGGAATCATGAAAGGCAGAAGTTGTCAGACAAACCTGATTTCTTTTTATGAAGAGGTAAGTAAAACCTTGGACAGAGGGGTGGCGGTGGACGTGATATACTTGGATTTTGCAAAAGCGTTCAATACAGTTCCCCACTCACGGCTAATGTGTAAGGTAAAGTCTACAGGCTTGGAAATATCAGTTTGTAAATGGATAGAAAACTGGCTAAAAGACAAAATTCAGCAGTGGTTAATGATTCTTACTCTGAATGGTCTAAGGTTATCAGTGGTGTACCCCAAGGTTCAGTGCTGGGACCCTTAGTTTTTAATATCTTTATAAATTATATTGGGTCTGGGATCAAAAGTAACAGTTCTGTCTTTGCAGGTGACACTAAGCTATGCAGTGGAATAACGTCCTTACAGGATGTCTCCAATTTACAAGCTGACCTCAATGTTCTGTCTAAATGGGTGACTATGTGGCAGATGAGGTTTACTGTTGATAAATATAAAGTTATGCACTTGGGGGATAAGAATATGCATGCATCATACATACTAGGGGGAGTACAACTGGGAGGGTCCATAGTGGAGAAGGATCTGGGGGTTTTGGTAGATCATAAGCTCAATAATGGCATGCAATGCCAAGCTGCAGTTTCCAAAGCGAGCAAAGTCCTTTCTTAAGAGAGGTATATACTACAGAGAGAGAGAAATAATTTTGCCCCTGTTCAAATCATTAGTAAAACCTCATCTGGAATATGCAGTTCAGTTTTGGGCACCAGTTCTCAAAAAGGATATTGGGGAACTGGAGAAAGTGCAGAGAAGGGCAACCAAAATGATAAGAGGCATGGAGGAGCTCAGCTATGAAGAAAGATTAGAGGAACTGAATTTATTCACTCTTGAGAAGAGGAGATTAGGGGGGATATGTTCAACATGTACAAATATATAAGGGGTCCATATAGTGAACTTGGTGTTGAGTTATTTACTTTACGGTCAACACAAAGGACAAGGTGGCACTCTTTACATCTAGAGGAAAAGAGATTTAATCTTCAAAGACAGAAAGGTTTCTTCACAGTAATGCCCCATACACACAATCGGACATTGATCGGACATTTCAACAACAAAATCCATGGATCTTTGTCTGACAGGTGTTGGCTCAAACTTGTTTTGCATACACACGGTCGCACAAAGTTGTCGGAATTTCCAATCACCAAGAATGCGGTGACGTACACCACGTACGACAAGACTAGAAAAGGCCAGTTCAGAACCAAGCGCGGAACCCTTTGGGCTCCTTTTGCTAATCTCGTGTTAGTAAAAGTTTGGTGAGAGACGATTCACGCTTTTTCAGACTCGTGGTTTTCAGATCATTTTCTGCTGTTCAGTTTGTGCTTGTGGGTTTGTATCTGGTCTTCAGTGCATGCAGCGAGTTATGCGTGACTCTTGTCATTGTGTTCTTGTTCGTTCGTTACTGTTTTTCAGGTCGCTCTTCACAGGCCTAGCTGTTCTTCAGTGCGTTCTGTTACTTCGTTCTGAGCAGCCGACCGTTTTCTAGCCATGTTGCGTATACGTACTCCTCGTAGAGTTCGTGCTGTGCGGGGGCTCGGTGTTGGGGCCCTTACCTTGACACAAGTCCAGCCCATGAACAGGGTGGGGAGGAGTTCATGGACCAAGAATTGGTTGCTCCAGCGTGACCAGTTCTGTCACATGCCTTTGCTCCGTGAGATCCGTGAGAATAATCCTGATGATTTCAGGAACTTTCTCCATTTGTTAGCTTTGCTGACCCCTTATATTAGCAGGCAGGATACCTGCATGAGGCAAGCCATCACTCCGGAGCAGAGGCTCGTCGCCACCCTGCGGTACTTGGCGACGAGAAGAAACCTGCAGGACTTGAAGTTCTCGACAGGCATCTCCCCCAAGGCTCTGGGGATATATTATCCCAGAGACCTGTTCTGCCATCATTCAGGTCCTGCAGAAGGAGTATATTAAGGTAAGATTTTTATCCTTTAATATCACATTTTATTGTATTTAATGTTTGATAATATATTGTATTGCTTTCCTCATTCCTTAATTACCATGATTATAATATGCTGTGAATGTCCCCTTTGTTCTCATGCATGCTGGATTTTTATGTATTTTTTTTTCTCCTTCATGCATATTTGCCTTCACTTACCTCCCCAGCATGGTCTCCTGGCCCTATATTCACCTCATGTAGTCACTTTACAGTGTATTTTATCAGCTCCATAGTAGTGCTTTACCCCAAACACCCCCTAAAATGTTTTTAAATGTGATTTGAGCTTTAAATTCAGGCAGAGTGCCAGAGGCTTTTTTGGGGGGTTCCCAAATCATTTGGAACCCTCTCTCCCCTCAACTGCTAAGTCAGCTAATACCAATTCTCTATCTATCCTCAATCATCTATCTGCTGACTTTGCCAAACCCATACACACTATACCCATCTCTTTAGTGGTCAGATGTATGGATGAATTCCCCAAAGCATGTAGTGCAAGGGCCTGCCTGAATACTTTCAAATGGTACAGTTTAAAGTTTTTGTATCCTATTATTATCTTGATAGGTAATAGCAGAATTTCCAAATGTGCTCAAATGTGTACAGTGTGTATTTATATCTTTGTATTATGACACTTCTTACCTGTCCAGTGGGCTGCCAATAGTGTAACTAAGGAGGGGCTGGCCAAAGTAATACACATTATTTATGCATTCAGCTCTCAATGAAGTGGAGAGGGTTACCTGTCCAAGAGCCCCCCCCCTAAAATGTTAGAAATGGCCCAGGGGGAGAGAGGGGGAGAAGGGGGAATCTGATAGGTGTACCTTATACTTTGGTCTTTAAAAACGCCCTCAAATAAATGTTATCTTGATGTTGGCCAAGAATGTTTGTGTCTAATCTGCTGTCCCTGTTTATGTGCAAAATGTCTAATTTTTTGTTGTTGTTTGACTCCACAGTTTCCTTCCACGCCACAGGAATGGCAGACTGTGGCCTCCCACTTTGCCCAGTGGTGGACTTTCCTAACGGCGGAGAGGCAATTGATGGGAAACACATCCACATCGTCCCACCACCCAACTTGGGGTCATACTATTTCAACTATAAGGCATTCAATAGTATTGTGATGTTGGCGGTGGTGTCGGCTACTTAGGAGTTCCTGTATGTGGGGAAGAATGGCCGGATGTCCGATGGTGGAGTCATTGCCCAGACGGAGTTCTACAGGCGTCTCCAGAATGGCAGCTTGGACTTGCCACCTCCAGAAGACAATGTGGAAGGACTCCTATTTGTCTTCGTTGCGGAAGAAGCGTTTGCGCTGGGGGACCATCTTATGCAGCCATTCCTGATGAGGACCCTCACCCCGGACCAGAGGGTTTTTAATTACCGGCTGGCCAGAGCCAGAAGAGTGGTGGAGAACACATTTGGAATCATGGCTAGCCAGTTCCGCCTATTTCTTACACCCATACACATGGCGCAGTACAAACTGAATCACATCATCCTGGTGTGCTGTGTTCTACACAACTTTTTACGGCAACATTCTGCCAACTATGCTGGCTCAGTTGGGCCTGAGGCTGGAATTCAAAATGAACCAACCCTGACGGCGCTTGAAAGTGGCCGTCCTGGCTTGCCCCCCCTGAGTGCCCGTGATGTCCGTCTAAGATACCTTGAATACTTTGCGGGTAGGGGGGCTATCAATATGCCAGACAATGTCTGAAACCTTTTTCAAATTAAAAAAAATGTAAATTCTAAAATCTTTGGTGACATTTACTGCTTGTGTTTCTTTTAGCTGACCCTGACAGAAATGTGGTGAGTCCTGAAAATGGCGTGATTGTGTAACATTACAAAGTATTGTTGGGTGTTATTTACTAAAGGCAAAGACACTTTGCACTACAAGTGCACTTGAAACTGCACTTGTAGTGCAAAGTGGATTTTCCCTTAGGAAATAACCCCCATAGTCACTGCAAACACCAATTTGAGCACCACAAAAGTTTTGGAGCGTTGAAACAATAATCCACACATTCTTGATTAACAATCTTTTTAATACCAGCACAATCACATGTGAATTTAGAAAAGGTTTTTAAAACAAACCAACATGTTTGTTGTATAACAATTTTTGGGGTCACATTAGAAAAAGTAGAAATGTCCATTTAAGATAAAACAGGCATGTTTAAAAACAACAAGACAGACACAAATCTTGAACTTACAAAGTTCACATTTGGTAGAACTTGAAGGCAATATCAGACATGAGTATTCACAAACTGTGTTTGATATTGCGTTCAGATGGAAGTCACCCCTAGAAAAGCCAAATTTTGAAGATGCACACAAATTGCCGAATGTCAACATGTGCTAGCTGCCATCACGGGAAATCAAGGGACGTGTTTTGGGGGTGCAACCCCTTCCTCACAGCTACTTTATTATTGAGGAAGGGGTTGCACCCCCAAAACGCGTCCATTGATCTCCCGTGATGGCAGATAGCACATGTTGGCACACTGTGTGCATCTTCAAAATTTGGCTTTTCGCAAATATGTCAAAAAATGGTAAACATTTTTAGCTCACAAAAAGCAAAAAAAAACAAAGGGATTTGGAGGGGTTTTAAACTCTCCCTAAAACATCAATGATGTTCTTCATTTTTTTTCGAACATCATTGATTCTTTTCTGGATGTTTTCCAAGTCCCTATTACACCCCATGATCTCCCCGATCAGGATCTGTGCACTTTCTGAGGTGAAATGCCCTGGATTCACAACATCACGATCACCTAAAAAGATAGAAAAAAAAACACACCATGTATTAAAAATCTGCCGGCATCCATCTCTTACCTGTTGTGGTGACTAGTTCCACCACATCTCCCTCCTCCTCCTCCTGTTGGCTTTGGTGGGTCTCCACTTCTTCATGAGGTGGGGGGTCTCTGGTCTCCTCGGATGAGGGGTGTCCTCCGAGTCTTTTATCCCCTATGTAAAAAAAAATAGGTATACTTAGCACACGGATATTTGATGGCAGAAATAGGAATATGAAACTTTGCTTGGAAGTGGGGTACAATTGTCTGTTTTGGCAGAGTTGACATTTTAAACTGGACAACAGTTAAGAAAAGCACATGGAGCAGCATGAAAGTAATAAACATAAAGAATAGGAACACAGGACAACTACTTACTTTTTTGCAGCACTCTCCAGATTCTTCTGTACTGCTCATGCTCTCTTAATTTGAGGTCCGACCACTGCTTCCTGAGCTAATCTTTCGATCGTCGTACCCCAAAATTCCGGTGCAGACTTTTGACCACTTTCACCATGATCTTGGCCTTTCTGACATTGGGGTTGGGGTAAGGTCCATACTTCCCATCATAGTCGGCCTTCTTCAGGATGTCCACCATCTCCAACATCTCCCCAAAGGACATATTTGATGCCTTAAATCTCCTTCTGTATCGGGACGTTTCAGGCTCCGGGCTTTCCTCCTCCTCCTCGTTGCTATAATTAGCACGCACCTGCTGTGTCTCCGCCATGTGCTCTTCCCCCACTGCGCCAAATGAGAAGGGGTGGGGAATAGACTAGAAAGAACATCAGGGGCGGGCGGAGTTTCACGCATGTGCAGTGTCTATAAAGCGTAACACACGTGCGTAGTACGTACAATCTGTGAGCGGAAGAAGGAGTATCAGAGGTGCCGATCATGATAACGAAGGTAAGATCTAAACTTGGACCTATACTGCTTCTAGATTGAGGCCTATATTGTAACAAGATTAGGAGAGTTTTGCCTGACATTAGGGTTTGTCTTGTGTTGAGTCTTGCAGATAAAATGGATGGCTTCAATGACCACAACTTCCTCCCCCTGTTCATAGATAAATACAGGGAGCTGCCCTGTCTGTGGCAGGTGAAACATCCTCATTATAATCATAAACAAAAGAGGCAGGCAGCGCTGGAGAAACTGCTGGAGTTGGTGAAGCCGGTGGTCCCCACAGCAACCATCCCCTATTTAAAAGCAAAAATTGGTGGCCTGAGGAGCACTTATCTTAGGGAGCGCAAAAAGGTCACAGATTCCCAGAGATCTAGAGCTGCAGCAGATGACGTTTATGTCCCCAGGCTGTGGTACTATGAGAGACTGCGATTTCTGTCAGACCAGACTGGAGTCAGGGAATCCCTCTCAACCCTTCCTTCCACTCCTCCTTCCACCCCAGCTGAGGCTTCCGATGTCCAACCTGGGACTTCCAGCCAAGAAGAAGTGGAGGAGCCCAGCTTGAGCCAGGTATAGCATTCTTCTACAGATTTCTGGTCAATAAATAAATTATGTTTACTAGATGTTATTATTGATCACTAATTGCTGATTTAATAAACTGTTTTACATATCAATAGACAGTAGTGGGCAAAAATAATTGGGACAAGAATGAAAAATGCTGAGCTCAGAATGATAGTCTGTTATATTTGTTAACATTCAATTTGCAACAATCATGAGGTGAAAATTGTGTGTGATTTATGACTAAAAAACTAAAACGATGTCCATTTTTCATACACAGGAAGACCTCAGCCAGGACGAGGCTCTGGAATGTGGCACACAGGAGGAGGCTGTGGAATTTGGCAGCCAGGTGGAGGTGGGGGTTAGTGGCAGCCAGGAGGAGGAGGGGCTAAGTGGCAGCCAGGAGAAGCCTGGGCCCAGTAGGAGCCTGACAGAATTGCAGGTCCCTCCCCTCTGCCTTCCAACCAAAAGACCCAGGAAGGGGAGTCACGTGCAGGATTCAGCACTCAGGCTGATTCAGGAGGCTTCTGCGTCCCTCTGAGCCACTCCCACTCCTGAAGAGGCCTTTGCCTGCATGGCTCCTACCAAACTGCAGGGCATGCAGGAGGGCCAAAGCCAGCTGTGTGAGGACCTTCTTTATAAAGTCTTAACTTAAGGGGGTGAGGGGCAAAATCACACCCAATACCCACCTGAGTGAGTTGGACCATCCTCCTCCTCCCCCTCCTCCTCCTCCTCCTGCCACAACTACACCACCACAGCCACAGTGTGGAAGGAAGCATGGAAGGAAGACCAGAGAGTGATGGCCCTGGGTTCAGTCTGGTCTGACAAGAGATGCAGTCTCTTGTATGACCACAGCCTGGGGATACAGATGTCATCTGCTGCTTTCAGGATCTCTTGGACTTCTGGACCAGACTGCACTCCCCTTAGATAAGGACTCCTCGGGCCACCAATTTTGCAGGAAAATAATTGATGTGTGCCCTGGGGGCCAAAGGCTTCACCAGTTTCTGCTATTTCTCCAGCATTGCCTCTCTTTTTGTTTGGTTGTGAGCCCTTAATAAAGGTTTTTTTGTTTCAATTATAATCGCCTATGTGTGTTTCCCTTCAAAAAGGACAGTTTTTTGTGAGGAGGCAGGTACATTTCTAAAGTACAATGTGAAATTAACAAGAGAGACCAACACCAAGCAACCTCCTTGAGATTAAATAATACAAGATAATAATGGTGTTGTGGTAACTTGACACACAAAACACACACAAAAATATTCTGGATGTTAAATAACTAAAAAAAAAAACAACAAGATCAGCCTTGAAAAACATACAAACCAAAAAAATCACATCAGGCTTGAAAAAAAAAAAATGATATAGATTTTGGGTCAGATGTGACAAATCATAATATATTGAGGGAATCACGATAAATAATAAAGAAAGAAGTTTGTAAGAACTCTGTGTGAATATCAGCAGCAAAACTACTTCATTCTTCTAGCATTATAAAGAAGAAGAGAGTGCGCTGTATTAAACAATTTTAAACATTGCAGCCTGACAAAAGTGCTCTATCCATTCCGAACGCTAATTTTACCAGACCGAGCTGTTCCATCTCGGAATTTCTTATGAGCATGCGTGGCACCTTGTGCATCGGAATTGTCCACACACGATCGGAATTGACGCGATCGGATTTTGTTGTCGGAAAATTTTATAGAGCTGTGAAAATGTGGAATAGACTCCCTGCAGAGGTGGTTGTGGCCAGCTAAGAAAAGCTTGGATACTTTCCTAAATGTACATAATATAACTGGGTACTAACATTTATAGTTAAAGTTGATCCAGGGAAAATCCCATTGCCTCTTGGGGGATCAGGAAGGAATTTTTTCCCCTGCTGTAGCAAATTGGATCATGCTCTGCTGGGGTTTTTCACCTTCCTCTGGATCAACTGTGAGTATAGAATTGGGTATATGGAATTGTATATTTTTATGGTTGAACTGGATGGACTTGTGTGCTTTTTCAACCTGACTATGTAACTATGTGCTGAGTTAGCATCCAATTAGGGTCATTCTGTCCATCGCTAGATGTTTTCACACCACACATTATCCACTTCAGCCCCGGACCATTTGGCTAGCCAAAGACCAAAGGACTTTTTACAATTTGGCACTGCGCTGCTTTATCTGGTAACTGCGCGGTCATGCAATGTTGTACCCAAACGAAATTTGCGTCCTTTTCTTCCCACAAATAGAGCTTTCCTTTGATGGTATTTGATTGCCTCTGCGATTTTTATTTTTTGCAATATAAACAGAAAAAGGCCAAAAATTTTGAAAAAAAAATATATTTTCTACTTTTTGTTATAAGAAAAATCCAATAAACTCAATTTTAGTCATACATTTAGGCCAAAATGTATTCAGCCACATGTCTTTGGTAAAAAAAATGTCAATAAGCGTATATTTATTGCTTTGCGCAAAAGTTATAGCGTCTACAAACTAGGGTACATTTTCTGGAATTTACTCAGCTTTTAGTTTATGACTGCCTATCTCATTTCTTGAGGTGCTAAAATGGCAGGGCAGTACAAAACCCCACCAAATGACCCCATTTTGGAAAGTAGACACCCTAAGGAAATTGCTAAGAGGCATGTTGAGCCCATTGAATATTTTATTTTTTTGTCCCAAGTGATTGAATAATGACAAAAATATATATATATATATATATATATATATATATATATATATATATACAAAAAGTTGTCACTAAATGATATATTGCTCACACATGCCATGGTTATGTGTGGATTTGCACCCCAAAATACATTTTGCTGCTTCTCCTGAGTATGGGGATACCACATGTGGGGGACTTTTTGGGAGCCTAGCCGCATACGGGGCCCCAAAAACCAATCACCGCCTTTAGGATTTCTAAGGGCGTAGATTTTTGATTTCATTCCTCACTACCTATCACAGTTTTGAAGGCCATAAAATGTGAAGATGGCACAAACCCCCCCAAATGACCCCATTTTGGAAAGTAGACACCCCAAGATATTTGATGAGAGGCATGTTGAGTCCATGGAATATTTTATATTTTGCCACAAGTTGCGGGAAAATGACAAACTTTTTTTTTTTGCACAAAGTTGTCACTAAATGATATATTGCTCACACATGCCATGGGCATATGTGGAATTACACCCCAAAATAAATTCTGCTGCTTCTCCTGAGTACGGGGATACCACATGTGTGGGATTTTTTTGAGAGCCTAGCCGCGTACGGGGCCCTGAAACCAAGCACTGCCTTCAGGATTTCTAAGGGCGTAAATTTTTGATTTCTCTCCTCACTACCTATCACAGTTTTGAAGGCCATAAAATGCCAAGATGGCACAAACCCCCCCAAATGACCCCATTTTGGAACGTAGACACCCCAAGCTATTTGCTGAGAGGCATGGTGAGTATTTTTCAGCTCTCATTTGTTTTTGAAAATGAAGAAAGAAAAGAAAAATGTATTTTTTTTTCTTTTTTCAAATTTAAAAATTTTGTGACAATAAGCGAAATCTGAAAAATACTCACCATGCCTCTCAGCAAATAGCTTGGGGTGTCTACTTTCCAAAATGGGATCATTTGGGGGGGGGGGGTTGTGCCATCTGGACATTCCATGGCCTCTGAAACTGTAATAGGCAGTGAGGAGTGAAATAAAAAATTTACACCCTTAGAAAACCTGAAAGCGGTGATTGGTTTTCGGGGTCCCGTACGCGGCTAGGCTCCCAAAAAGTTTCACACATGTGGTATCCCCGTACTCAGGAGAAGCAACATAATGTATTTTGGGGTGTAATTTCACATATGCCCATGGTATGTTTGAGCAATATATCATTTAGTGACAACTTTCTGCAAGAAAAAAAAATTGTCTTTTTTCCGCAACTTGTGTCAAAATATAAAATATTCCATGGACTTGACATGCCTCTCAGAAAATAGCTTGGGGTGTCTACTTTCCAAAATGGGGTCCTTTGGGGAGGTTTTAAACTGTCCTGGCATTTTATGCACAACATTTAGAAGCTTATGTCACACATCACCCACTCTTCTAACCACTTGAAGACAAAGCCCTTTCTGACACTTTTTGTTTACATGAAAAAATATTTTTTTTTGCAAGAAAATTACTTTGAACACCCAAACATTATATATTTTTTTAAAGCAAAGGACCTACAGATTAAAATGGTGGGTGTTTAATTTTTTTCCACACGGTATTTGTGCAACGATTTTTCAAACGCATTTTTTTGGGAAAAAACACACTTTTTTAATTGTAATGCACTAAAACACACTATATTGCCCAAATGTTTGATGTAATAAAAAAGATGATCTTAGGCCGAGTACATGGATACCAAACATGACATGCTTTAAAGTTGCGCACAAACGTGCAGCAGCGACAAACTACATACATTTTTAAAAGCCTTTAAATGCCTTTACAGGTTACCAATTTAGATTTACAGAGGGGGTCTACAGCTAACATTACTGCCCTCGATCTGACCTTTGCGGTGATACCTCACAAGCATGGTGCAATTGCTGTTTACATATGACGCCAGATCGACGCTTGCATTCGCATTTGCGCGAGAGCGGGGGGGCAGGGGTGGGGGTTTTTTTTATTATTTATTTTGCTTTTTTATTTTATTTTTAAACTGTTCCTTTCATTTATATTTTTTTATCATTTTTATTGTTATCTCAGGGAATGTAAATATCCCCTATAATAGCAATAGGTAATGACAGGTACTCTTTTTTGAAAAAATTGGGGTCTATTAGACCCTAGATCTCTCCTCTGCCCTCAAAGCATCTGACCACACCAAGATTGGTGTGATAAAATGCTTTCCCAATTTCCCAATGGCGCTGTTTATATCCGGCGAAATCTAAGTCATGAAATGCTAGTAGCTTCCGGTTTCTTAGGCAATAGAGATGATTGGAGCCATTCTGGTCTCTGATCAGCTCTATGGTCAGCTGGCTGAACCACTGGCTGCATTCTCAGGTTCCCTGTTGGGACTGGAGAGCCAGAGAAAACCATGGAAGACAGTGGGGGTGAACATTCCCTCCCACTGCTTGTAAAAGCAGTCTAGAGGCTAATTAGGATTGCTTTTACATGAAATCCAATCGCTGGCTGAAAAGAATGATACCAAGTTGATACCTAAACCCGCAGGCATCATTCTGGTATAACCACTCAAAGTCCAGCAACATACCAGTACGTTGCTGATCCTTGTTGGGCATATATTGTAATCTTTTTTATCATGCAGCCTGTAGGCTGCATGAAAAAAAGAGATTGATCAATGGGTATGCCCACAATTAGAATACCTCCCTTCATCCACCGACTTCTAATGATGGGCATACATGCACCGTTTATATATGCCGTAGCATGGGGGCATCCGCCCCAAAAGGTAGGAGCAAATCGCTCCTCCGCCCCTGCTGCCCCCATGCTTCGGCATATATGCTCTTTTTTTAACTGTGGTGGTGAAATCACCTCCTACAGCGCTGGAGTCACGGCTTTATGTATCATGGGAGCAAACACTGTTGCTGTCAAGATAAATAAATCCACGCTGCAGCTGAATGGCGTACCTGCTAAGCAAATTATGGTTAACAATAAAACAGTAACATTAAGTAACAGTAAGTAACATTACAGTAAATCAGTAAGACTTACCAAACCTGCAAAGCTAATACAAAAAAAAAACATAGAAAAACATAAAACATTTTTTAACGCAACCTGTGCCTAAAATATATATATGCTGAAGCATGGGGGCATCCACCCGCAAAAGTTAAGAGCAAATCGCTCCTCCGTCCCTGCTGCCCCCATGCTTCGGCAAATATGCTAAAGTTTGTAACTGTGGTGGTTAAATCACCTCCGACAGCGCTGGAGTCAAGGCTTTATGTATCGTGGGAGCAAACGCTGTTGCTGTCAATAAATCCGCGCTGCAGCTGAATGGCATACCTGAAAACAAAAAAACAGTTAACAAGAAAACACAGTAAACAGTAAAGTATAAAAAAATTACATACCTGAAAATCAAACAGGATAAAACATGATAACAATAAAACATTGCAGAATAGAATACAGTAAAAAAGAGCAGAACAATAGAGAGAATAGAGATAGAGAGAATGATAAAACGACAACTATTTTTGTTTTTTTTATTATATTTTTTTTTTTTTTTTTTTTTTTTTTTTACTTTTTTCTTTTTTTTTACACTTTTTTTTGTAACTAACTTTTGTAACTGTAACCAGTTCCAGGTTCGGGTCTCTCAAAATGCGATGACATCTTGGGAGACCCTGTGAAAGTGTGCCTAGTCTGTGCAATGCTGTACCCTACGCTAAAACTCCACTAGTGTATGGTAGCGTTCAAAACATTCACCAATGCAAAGACCAGGATTGTCAGGACAGGAGGGACAATAATAGCGGGTGTCACCCCTATATCCACACTTTCTGCAGACACAACATTTTCTTTGGGGGGCTTGTTGGGTAGGGGTACGCGGGAGGACATAAGGAAAATGCCTCTCATGCAGCCGGCTTACTGCATTTGGTTGGGGATGGTGGTGAGGTGGAGCCCCGTCTGGAAATAGAAGGGCTCTGACAATTTCTTCGTGGAATTTAAGGAAGGATCCAGTCCATCCTGAAGCTCTGTATAGCACATGAGCGTTCAGTAAAGCCAATTTGTAAAGCCAAAATAAATAAACAGACACTTTTTTATACCAGCGTCTATTTGCGGACACAGAGGGGTTTCTCCACAACACCAGTCGCCATAGTAATTTGGACCGTCGTGTCTGCATGAAGGGAGGTAAGAACGAAAACATTCTTATTATCCCTCCACTTCATAGCGAGCAAGTTATTACACTTCTACAAAACGCTGTGGAAAGCCCCGGCGATTAGTTTGCACGGTGCCACATGCTCCAATCTGATGATCAAAAAGGTGATTAAAAAGTGGCATGCTCGTGTAATAATTGTCCACATATAAGTGGTACCCCTTTCCGAATAGGGGTGACACCAAGTCCCACACAATCTTGCCAGTGCTTCCTATGTAGTCAGGGCAGTTTGTCGGCTCTACATGGCTCTCTCTTCCCTCGTAAACCATAAAACTACATGTATAGCCTGTGGCCCTGTCACAGAGCTTATAAATCTTGACCCCGTATCTGGCACGCTTGCTGGAAAGGTACTGTTTGAATGACAAGTGGCCAGAAAACTTAATCAGGGACTCATCAATGCAGACAACTTGATGGGGAATAAACAAGTCTGCAAAACATTGGTTGAAGTGGTTTATGAGGGGCCAAATTTTGTAGAGCCAATCGTATCCAGGGTCTCCAAGAGGACGACAGAGTTCATCGTTGTTGAAGTGCATGAACCGCAAAATCTGCTTGTATCGTGCCCTGGCCATGGAAGCAGAGAACACGGGCATATGGTACATTGGGTCAGTTGACCCATATGACCGCAACATACTCATTTTAACTAAGCCCATGTTAAGGGATAGGCCCAGAAAGGTCTTAAATTTGGAGAGCGTAATTGGTCTCCAATCTCTGGCAAGGGAGGACTGGGGAATAGTGGTGATGTGTTGACCAGCGTACAAATTGCTTTGGTCCACAATAGATCTATAGAGATCTTCGGTGAAAAACAGCAAATAGAAATCAAGTGACGTAAAATCAACTGTTTCCACCTGAATGCCGGGTTGGCCAGTGAATGGGGGAAGTACAGGTACTGCAGAAGTGGGGTTCCCAATTAGGATTGGCGAATTCTGCAGGAAGGACACTATGGGCACGACGGGCCTGTCTTTGTCTTCTTGGTGGCAGCGGGACACTACTTGTGCTTGCCATCTCACCAGCTTGAACTGCACTTATGGGACTCGCCACATCACCATGTATCACTGCAGTGCTGGATGTACGACCGGAGTGTACTAGGCCGCTGGTGCTTGCCATTTCACCAGAAGGAATAGCGGGACTAGTACTTCTCTGCTCCATACGAGAGCCCTGCAGTTCTTGCACCTCAACAGCAGAAGAAGAAGAAGATTGGGGTCTAGTATGCCTGACCTTGGCAGGGACCACACCTTCGTCATCAGAGCTATCTGTCATGGAGCCGCTGCTGTCTACAGGTTCATTTGCCATTTTGGGCTCTAAATTTAGTGGTACACTAAAG
This sequence comes from Aquarana catesbeiana, assembly GCF_042186555.1. NCBI lineage: Eukaryota > Metazoa > Chordata > Amphibia > Anura > Ranidae > Aquarana > Aquarana catesbeiana. The sequence goes on along the minus strand of NC_133331.1, from coordinate 220,488,039 downwards.
ACTAGAGACTCGCAGGTAAAAAAGCTCCTAGACTTTTAGCGACTGTATCAAAATGCTACCAAAAAAACTGTTAGTGATCTCAGGGTTCAGGCCTGACTCTGCAAACACTGCAGTTATATGTTTAGTGTTTTGTAAGTGACAGTGATCGATCCATACTGCACTTGGGTAGGCTGGGCTGGGCGGAGGGGCAAAATGCAGGTGCTAGCAGGTATCTGGACTGATCCCGCTAACACTGCTTTTTTGGGGACCCTAAACTGCTGGGGATGCTAATATAGATCTGATCAGATCAGATATTGATCCGTTCAGATACTATACCACTAAGGGAGGTGTATGCTGCGTGCGTGGGTGTTAGCAATACTGGTACCAATCTGACGCTGCCTGGGGGCGACGCAGACCCTATCTGACCCTAAAACTTAACTTATATCACCGCCGGGCGATCAGGGGGTTAAACCTTTATTAGGTAATAAAGGGCGAGTGACCTGAAACTGTAAAAAACAAACTAACAGTTATACGGTGATCACTGGTGAAAGGGTTAACTAGGGGGCAATCAGGGGGTTAAAACCTTTACTAGTTAGTATATGGGGGTCCCTGACGCTATAAAAAGCTGACAGCGAACCTAAATACTTACCTCCCTAACTAGCGTCACCTGTGACACTAATACAGCAATCAGAAAAAACGATTGCTTAGTGACACTGGTGACGGGGGGTGATCACGGGGGTTAAACCTTTATTAGGGGGGGTTAGGGGGGTACCCTAGACCTAAAGGGGCCTAACGCTAACTGCCCTACCACTTATAACTGTCACAAATGACACCAATGCAATAATCAGAAAAAAAAACTGCTATTGGTGTCACTGTGACAGGGGGTGCAGGCGAGTGATCGGGGTGTGACTGGGGGTGAAATGTGTGCCTGACTGTTCTACTGCTTACTTGATGTCTTCTCTCCTCGGAAGCCAGAGCAAAAAGGCTTCACGAGGAGAGATTACATCACTTCCTCTGCTGCTGTTTACATTACAGAGGCACAGGAAGCATTTCATTCGTCAGGAGCGATCGCAAGGGGGTGGCCACGAATAGATGGCCTCCCCCTCAGCATGGATCGCTTCTGTAATGAAGCCGACTGCCGCAGGCACCGGGGGGTCCAATTGGACCCCCGCCCGTGGGCAGGCAGGGACGTACAGGTAAGCCCTTATGCCTGCCCGTGCCATTTTGCCTACGTACATCATCGTGCGGCGGTCGGCAAGTGGTTAACCCGTTTCTGCCACACATACGCACAAAAGTGAGTCTTTATCCGTGAGGCTGCATATATGCACACAAACAAGTGGCCACTTGCCCTACCTATAACTGGTCTATTGCAGCAAGGAGCACTGGAAGGGCAACCTATGTCAGACATATACAAGGAGATTTCCAAGCTCAAACTTATCAACCAGCCAGTGACCAACAGAATTGACCTGTCTAACAATTCCGAAAGAACGCTGGATGCAGGACAGGCCAGTAGCTAAATTGCATACTGTGCAAGCTCTGGCCAATGATTCATCCTCAAGACCCAGTAACCCAGAGGATTTTCGGTGGGAAAGGTGTCCAAGTCTCATCTTGCCCCTAGGTATTCCTGCACCATGTGAATCAGAAGCTGGCGATATTTGCTGCAACCGATCATACCTTGGGGCTGCGGACTAAAAAATTGTCTGAACGCATCAGTCAGACGGCCACCTTCTCCACCGCTCCTTCTGTGACTGACCGAAGCCTCAGCAACACGTTGTCCAGGAGGACCAGGAAATTGTAACCTCCCCGGGCCTCCCGAAGATGTTTTATCTTTTGCTCCCTCTGCAACTGCGAGATAAGGTCAGCAACCTTACCCTTGTAATGTGGATCAAGGAGGGTTGCCAGCCAGTAATGATCCCTCTCCTTGATACCACGAATACGGAGATCCTTCTGCATGCTTTGCAGGATCAAGGAGGCCATGCAGCATAGGTTTGTTGAGGCATTCGGTCCAGAGTCCTCTGGGTCACTAAGGACGAGGTGATCCACAGCCACCTCCTCCCAGCCACGTACATGTCCATGGGTTTCTTCGGACTGTAAATGATCCCTTGAAGACTGCTGCTGATGCTGAGTGCTAGGCCCCACCTCCATGCTGACACAATCCTCCTCCTCGTCCTCTTCCTGTGTGATCGGCTGGCACGCAGGAACACTGTCTGGATAAAGGGGGCCTTGAGAGGTAAGGAAGTACTCCTCTTCCTCCCTCTGTTCTGCCTCAAGTGCCCTGTCCATTATTCCACACAGCGTGTGCTCCAACAGGTGGACAAAAAGGACAGTGTCACTGATGCATGCACTGTCACTGCTCACTATCCTCGTGGCCTCCTCAAATGGTGACAGGACAGTGCATGCATCCCTGATCATGGCCAACTGGTGTAGGGGAAAAAAAACAAGCTCCCCTGACCCTGTCCTGGTGCCATAGTCGCACAGGTACTCATTGATGGCCCTCTGCTGCATGTGCAGCTGCTGCAGCATGGCCAATATTGAGTTCCACCTGGTGGGCATGTCACAGGTGGTTCTTTGGCAGGTTCAATTCCTTTTGGAGGTCAGCCAGTCGAGCACTGGCATTATATGACCGGCAGAAATGCACACAGACTTTCCTGGCCTGCCTCAGGACATCCTGTAAGCCCGGGTACCTGCCCAAGAACTGCTGCACCACCAAGTTAAGGACGTGAGCCAAATAGGGCACATGGGTCAGTTGTCCCTGTCGGAGAACGGAGAGGAGGTTGGTGCCACTGTCGCAAACCACCATTCCTGCCTTAAGCTGGCATGGCATCAACCACCTCTGAGCATGCCCCTGCAGAGCTGACAGAATCTCTGCCCCAGTGTGGCTCCTGTCCCCCAAGCACACCAGCTCAAGCACCGCATGGCATCTTTTTGCCTGCGTGTTTGCGTAGCCCCTTGAACGCCTACGGAGCACTGCTGGTTCCGAGGACAAATCATCACAGGAAGAGGCCATGGAGGAAGAAGAGGAGGGGGTGGAGGAGAGAGGTGTGGCAGAATCACCACTAGTAGAATTTTGGAGGCGTGGTGGTGGAACAACCTCCAACACTACTGCACCCTCTCTTGCATCCTTCCCAGTGTGCAGTGAAAGATAGGTAACATCCCTGTCCATGCCTGCTGGACTATGAGTCAGTGGTAATATGCACCTTACTGCTGACCGCCCTGTCAAGCGAGGCATGGACATTGCCATCCACATGCCAGTAGAGAGCTGGAATCACCTTCCGTGAAAAAAAGTGGTGTTTGGGAACCTGCCACTGAAGTACCGCACATTCCACAAACTCACGGAAGGGGGCAGAGTTTCCCAACTGAAAAGGCAGCAGTTGAAGTGCTAGAAATTTAGACAAGCTAGCATTCAACCACTGGGCATGTGGATGGCTGGGAGCAAACTTCTTTCGCCGGTGGAGCAACTGGGGTAGGGAAATCTGCCTGCTAGAATCGGATGTTGGTGTATCGATAGCAGATTGCCCGCAAGTACTTGGCAGTGGCACACCTAATTCTACACCTTCATTCCTCTCAGTGCAGGTCTCAGAGAGGACTGAAGGTATAGTGGGGTTGGAGATCCCAGCTGATGAGGAGGAGCAAGGAGAGGTTCGCCTTGTTCTTTGGTGTGGGTATTTTATTTAGTGTTGCCAACGGGCTGCATGGGAGCTCGACATATGTCTGATTAAGCATGTAGTGCCCAAGCGCTTGCTATCTAGTCCACGCTTGATACGCTTCAGACATATGTTGCAAATAGCAACGGTGCCATCTGCTGCACGTCTCAAAAAAGGCCCACACCAAAGAACTTTTGGAATAACGCGCAGAGTCACCAGCGCCCTGCACTTGCGGAGCTCTGTGGTGTGATGCAGTCAGTTGACTGCCCTTAAGCTGGCCCCTGGAGGGCATCCTGCCTCGTTGGAGATGTGCCTCCTCCTCCTCCGCCTCCTCCTCCTCTTTCCTATCAGGCACCCAAGTAGCGTCAGTGAGTTCATCATCCCTTCCCTTCTCGTCACTGGAGCAAAGCTGGCAGTATGCTGCAGCTGGGGGAACATGACTGCCAGTTTGTTGTCCTTCTTGGGCAACCCCTCTCTCTGGGCTCACGTTACTGCCTTCCTCAAGCTGGGTACCATCATCGGAGCCTTCAAAACTGCACATACTCCTGCAGCATGTACCCGACACTGTGGTCGAACAGTTTGGGGGCTCCTCCGGTGGGGCTAGGGAAGGAGTAACTGATGATGACCTCAAGTCCAAGGAATAGGCCGCTTTGGCACCTGCATTGGCAGCCAAGGTAGCCTGGGTGACAGAGGATGAGGATGGCTTGGTCATCACCTCTACCAACTCTTCGGCATGTTGTGGCTTCACATGGCCAGCTGCCAAGAAAAAGGACAAGCATGCCCCACGGCCACGTGCTGATGAGCATGCACTGTGTCCACGACCAGCACTGTTGCCTCTAGACACAGAGCCTGCTTGCCCTCTTTTATTGTCCTGTGACTGTCTGCCTCTCCTTGTTGGCCTTCCAGACATACTGTCTTTGATGTATTGGAATAAGTACACAAGGAATGGCCTACAGTGAGATGTAGCTGCACAAAGGTGGGATGTATACATATATACTGATTATACCGCAGCTAGCTGAATCGCCTGCCTGTCTGTAGTATTATAAGAGAACACCAGCAATTGTCTGCAGTTAGCTTTAGTTGCACACTGCGCACAGGATACAGTACACTGACTGAAAATACTGCAGCTGCCTGCCTGTAAGTATATTAGGAAGAGAATAACAGAAACGGATCTAGCTAAACTGATTACAGTATATATATATATATATATATATATATATATATATATATATATATATATATATACACACACACACAACACCTGGGATGCATATATATATATATATATATATATATATATATATAATATATATACACAATACACTGACTGCAGCTAACTGACTCGTTTGCCTGCTCTTTCTAACTCAAATGAAATGACACTGTCTCTCTCTCTATCTCTCTCTCAATGCCGGAACACACTACACAGGGCCGATGTGCAGGCGGCCTTATATAGTGTGGGGCGTGTACTAAATCCCCTGAGGCATAATTGGCCAAAGCCACCCTACCTTTGGCCAATTATGGCTCTCCGTTCTTACCGTGCTGTGATTGGCCAAAGCATGCGGGTCATAGTGCATGCTTGGCCAATCATCAGCCACCAATGCACTGCGATGCCGCAGTGAATTATGGGCCATGACGCACCACTCAAATTTGACACAAACGGCCCATAATGTTCATAATTCGATAAACGGTCAAACGGTCGATGTTCAAGTCGAACTTACGTTCGACTCAAACTCGAAGCTCATCCCTACCTGTGAGTCTCACTAGTGTACCAGTAAATTTAGAGACCAAAATGTCAAATCGAAGGTACACTAGTGAAGAGGGCTACACGTTTCTCAGCATGACAGATAGTGAAGAGGATAGTGAAGATAGTGAAGAGTCACTCATCTGTCAGATTCAGGCTCAGAATACGATCCTGTAGACAGCAGCGGCACCCTGACAGATAGCTCTGACGACGGAGTTGTGGTCCCTGACAATGTCAGGTGTACCAGACCCCTTTCTTCTTCTGTCGTTGAGGTGCAAAAACCGCAAGGCTCTTGTATGGAGCAGAGAGCCAGTACTAGTGCCGCTCATCCTTCTGGTGAACTGGCAAGCACCAGTGTCCTAGTACACCCTGGTCGTAGTCAAACCAGCACTGCAGTAACACGTGGTGACGTGGCGAGTCCCATAAGTGCAGTTCAAGCTGGTGAGGTGGCTAGCACAACTAGTGTCCCACAGCCATCAAGAAGAATACAAACACAGGCCTGTCAAGCCCACAGTGCCCTTCCTGCTGCATTTGCCAATCCCAATTGGGAACCCACCACTTCTGCAGCACCTGTACTTCCCCCATTCACTGGCCAACCTGGAATTCAGGTGGAAACAGTTGATTTTACGTCACTTGATTTTTTTCGCTGTTTTTCACGGAAGAGCTCTATAGATCTATTGTGGACCAAAGCAATTTGTATGATGGTCAATTCATCACCGCTAATCCCCATTTGACCCTTGCCAGATGTTGGAAACCAATTATGGTTTCCGAATTTAAGACCTTTATGGGCCTATCCCTCCTCATGGGCATAACTAAAAAGAGTGAGTTGCGGTCATATTGGTCCACTGACCCAATTCACCATATGCCCGTGTTCTCAGATCTTTCGGTTCATGCACTTCAACGACAATGAACTCTGTCGTCCTCAGGGTGACCCTGGATACGTTCGGCTCTACAAAATTCGGCCCCTCTTAAACCACTTCAACCAACGGTTTGTAAGGAAGATAGGGGGCGCTAGATACCATATTATTCAAGTGCTCTAAATAAATAAATAAATCTCCTGCATTACCAAAAATTGGAGCGGTACGTGGTCACATGTCCTATCACCCAACAACATCCGGATCCTTTGGCTAGGAGCGGTACGTGGTCACATGTCCTATCACCCAACAACATCCGGATCCTTTGGCCAGGAGCGGTACGTGGTCACATGTCCTATCACCCAACAACATCCGGATCCTTTGGCTGCCCCCCTGTGTAAGCTGGAACGCACGCCAGCGTGGAGGAGACATGAAAGGCTTTTTCTGACTGTGAAGTCACCCTGACATGCAAGCAGCCCCAGTGCCGGGTAGGCACCCACCAATGTAAGCGGCCATTTGGCTTTTTAATTTGTTTACTTTTTTAATAAATGGTTTTACGCTATGGAGACTGTTTTTGTTTCCTATGTATCCTTATCCTATCTTGAATGAGCTTGACGGGAACGATCCATGCCTATAATACCAACCACAGTCCGGCCATCCATGTGAGCAGGCACAACCCTGCACAAGCGCTAGTGACTCTCTTTTTAACTAAAGGAGTCATTGGTATCTGGTAAGCAGATATCTACTACTTCGAGGTGTTTTCCTTTTTCTTATTTTCCTTTGGTGATGGAAAACCTTTCGTTTACAGCAACAAGATTGGGATATTATTGAAAGATATCATTTCAACCACTTCAAAACACTTTTTTATGTGGACAATCAATCACTATATATTTGTTTCACTATTGTGGGCACTCCAATGTGTAATCTAATTATGATTTGTCATTATTATGTTTTTCATTTTTTTGGTAATGCAGGATATTTATTTATTTAAAGCACTTGAATAGTATGGTATCTAGCGCCCCCTAGCTTTCTTACATTTCCATTTTTTTGGTAATGCAGGAGATTTATTTATTTATTTAGAGCACTTGAATAATATGGTATCTAGCGCCCCCTATCTTCCTTACATTCCTTTTTTTGATTATCTATTTTTTTGATTATTCAAAAATTGGGGAGCAGCTTACACTGATTGTTTATATATTTCCACAAATTTTCTTTATTGTTGGGAATGTTTTTTTACTAGATGTATCACCAGTATATGTAATTCATATATATTATCTGCTATCGACACCATTGGCGCGAAGGTTTTTACTATTTTCTACCTCAACCAACGGTTTGCAGACTTGTTTACTCCACATCAAGTTGTCTGCATTGATGAGTCCCTGGTTAAGTTTTCTGGCCACTTGTCTTTCAAACAGTATCTTCCCAGCAAGCGTGCCAGATATGGAGTCAAGATGTATAAGCTCTGTGACAGGGCCACAGGCTATACATATAGTTTTATGGTTTACGAGAGAAGAGATAGTCACATAGAGCCAGAGAACTGCCCAGATTACATAGGGAGCGCTGGTAAGATTGTGTGGGACTTGGTGTCACCCTTATTCGGAAAGGGGTACTACTTACATGTGGACAAATATTACATGAGCGTGCCACTTTTTAGTCACTTGTTTGATCATGGAATTGGCGCATGTGGCACCGTGCGATCTAATCGCCGGGGCTTACCCCAGCGGCTTGTAGATTCCCATCTTCGGCTGGGGGTGACAGCCTGCTTGAAGTGTAATAATTTGCTCACTGTGAAGTGGAGGGATAATCGGAATGTTTTTTCGTTCTGTCCTCCCTTCACGCAGACACAACAGTCCAAATTCCTACAGTGATTGGTGTTGTGGAGAAACCCCTCTGTGTCCATGAATATAACCTTAATATGGGAAGGGTGGACCTCAATGACTAGTTGTTGGTGCCATACCTAATTGCTGTAAGGCCAGACGCTGGTACAAAAAAGTGTCTGTATACTTATTTCAATTGGCTCTGCTGAATGCTTATGCGCTATACAAAGCTTAAGGACAAACTGGATCCTTCCTCAAATTCCAGGAAGAGATCATCACAGCCCATCTCTTTCCAGACGGTGCTGTGGCCCAACTTCCCAATCCAAATGCAGTAAGCCTGCTGCATGAGAGGCATTTTCCTTATGTCCTCCCTGGTACCCATACCCAACGAGCCCTCCAAAGAAATCGTCGTGTCTGTAGAAAGCGCGGATATAGGCGTGACAACCGCTATTATTGCCCCTCCTGTCCTGACCATCCTGGTCTTTGCATTGGTGAATGTTTTGAATGCTACCATACACTAGTGGAGTGTTAGCGTAGGGTACAACAGTACACAGACTAGGACACACATTCACAGGGTCTCCAAATATGCCATCGCATTTTGGGAGACCCGAACCTGGAACCGAACCATTACAATTACAAAAAAAAGTGTAAAAAAAAAAGTTAAAAAAAACAAAAAAATTAAATAAAAAAACAAAAATAGTTGTCGTTTTATTGTTCTCTCTCTCTCTATCCTCTCTCTATTGTTCTGCTCTTTTATACTGTATTCCACAATGCAATGTTTTATTGTTACTATGTTTTATCATGTTTGCTTTTCATATATGTAATTCTTTTATACTTTACTGTTTACTGTGTTTTATTGTTAACCATTTTTTGTTTTCTGGTACCCCATTCAGCTGAAGCATGCATTTATTTATCTTGACAGCAACAGCCTTTGCTCCCACGATATGTAAAGCCATGACTCCAGCGCTGTCGGAGGTGATTTCACCACCACAGTTAAAAAAAAGAGCATATATGCTGAAGCATGGGGGCAAGGGTGGAGGAGAGATTTGCTCCTAACATTAGGGGCGGATTGCCCCCATGCTTCGGCATATATTTTTTAGGTACAGATTGCGTTAAATTGTTTTATTCTTACTATGTTTTATTGTATTTGCTGTGCAGGTATGGTAAGTCTCATGCCCTGTACACACGATAGGATTTTCCGATGGAAAATGTGTGATAGGACCTTGTTGTCAGAAATCCCAACCGTGTGTAGGCTCCATCACACATTTTCCATAGGAATTTCCGACACACAAAGTTTGAGAGCTTGTTATAAAATTTTCTGACAACAAAATCCGTTGTCGGAAATTCTGATCATGTGTACACAAATCCGACGCACAAAGTGCCACGCATTCTCAGAATAAATTAAGAGACAAAAGCTATTGGCTACTGCCCCATTTATAGTCCCGACGTACGTGTTTTACGTCACTGCGTTCAGAACGATCGGATTTTCCGACAACTTTGTGTGACCGTGTGTATGCAAGACAAGTTTGAGCCAACATCCAAGGATTTTGTCATCGAAATGTCTGATCAATGTCCGACCGTGTGTACAGGGTATTATTGTTATACTGTAATGTTACTTTGTTTTATTGATAAACATCATTTGCTTAGCAGGTACACCATTCAGCTGCAGTACTGATTTATGCATCTTGACAGCAACAGCGTTTGCTCCCACAATACGTAAATCAGTGACTCCAATGCTGTAGGATGTGATTTCACCACCACAGTTAAAAAAAAATGGTGCATGTATGCCCATCATTAGAAATGGGTGGATGAAGGGCAGTATTCTAATGGTGGACATACCCACCGATCAATCTCTTTTTTTTGTTCAGCCCACAGACTGCATGGAAAAAAGAACATTACAATGTATGCCCAACAAGGTCTAGCAACGTACTGGTATGTTGCTGGACTTTGAGTGGTTATACCAAAATGATGCCTGCAGGTTTAGGTATCATCTTGGTATCATTCTTTTCAGCCAGGCCTTCATGTAAAAGCAATCTTAGCAGCTAATTAGCCTTTAGACTGCTTTTATAAGCAGTTGGAGCGAACCCCCCCGCCGTCTTCCATGGTTTTCTCAAGCTCTCCTGTCCCAACAGGGAACCCAAGAATGCATCCGGTGGTTCCGCCAGCTGACCATAGAGCTGATCAGAGACCAGAACAGCTCCAATCATCTCTATGGCCTAAGAAACCGGAAGCTACAAGCATTAAATGACTTAGGTTTCGCCGGATATAAACAGCGCCATTGGGAAATTGGCAAAGCATTTTATTACACCGATCTTGGTGTGGTCAGATGCTAATAGACCCCATTTTTTTCAAAAAAAGAGTACCTGTCACTACCTATTGCTCTCATAGGGGATATTTACATTCCCTGAGATAACAATAAAATGATAAAAAAAAAAATGAAAGGAACAGTTTAAAAATATAATAAAAAAGCAAAATAAAATAAATAAATAAATAAGCACCCCTGTCCACCTGTGCTCACACACACAAAAGCGAACGCAAACGTCGGTCTGGTGTCATATGTAAACAGCAATTGCACCATGCATGTGAGGTATCACCGCAAAGGTCAGATCGAGGGCAGTAATTTTAACAGTAGACCTCCTCTGTAAATCTAAATTGGTAACCTGTAAAGGCTTTTAAAGGCTTTTAAAAATGTATGCAGCCTGTCGACGCTGCACGTTTGTGCGCAATTTTAAAGCATGTCATGTTTGGTACCCATGTACTCGACATAAGATCATCTTTTTTTTATTTCTTCAAACATTTGGGCAATATAGTGTGTTTTGGTGCATTAAATTAAAAAAGTGTGTTTTTTCAAAAATAATAGCGTTTGAAAAATTGCTGCGCAAATAGTGTGTGAAAAAAAATTTCAACACCCACCATTTTAATCTGGAGGGCCTTTGTTTTAAAAAAAATATAATGTTTGGGGGTTCAAAGTAATTTTCTTGCAAAAAAAATATTTTTTCATGTAAACAAAAAGTGTCAGAAAGGGCTTTGTCTTCAAGCGGTTAGAAGAATGGGTGATGTGTGACATAAGCTTCTAAATGTTGTGCATAAAATGCCAGGACAATTCAACCCCCCTCTTTTTGGAAAGTAGACACCCCAACTATTTGCTTATAGGCATTTTGAGTCCATGGAATATTTTATATTTTGCCACAAGTTGCGGGAACATGACAAACTTTTTTTTTTTTGCACAAAGTTGTCACTAAATGATCTATTGCTCAAACATGCCATTGGGCATATGTGAAATTACACCCCAGAATACATTTTGCTGCTTCTCCTAAGTACGGGGATACCACATGTGTGAAACTTTTTTGGAGCCTAGCCTGAAGGCGGTGCTTGGTTTTCGGGGTTATGTACATGGCTAGGCTCCCAAAAAGTCTCACACATGCGGTATCCCCATACTCAGGAGAAGCAGCAGACTGTATTTTGGGGTGTAAGTTCACACATGCCCATGGCATGTTTGAGCAATATATCATTTAGTGACAACTTTGTGCAAGACAAAAAAAATTGTCATTTTCCCTGCAACTTGTGGCAAAATATAAAATATTCCATGGACTCAACATGCCTATCAGCAAATAGCTTGGGGTGTCTACTTTCTAAAATGGGGTCATTTTGGGGGGGGGGTTGTGCTATCTTGGCATTTTATGGACTTCGATAGGTAGTGAGGAGTGAAATCAAAAATTTACAACCTTAGAAATCCTGAAGGCGGTGCTTGGTTTTCAGTGTTCTAAGCTCCCAAAAAGTTAGGAGAAGCAGCAGAATGTATTTTGGGGTGTAAATCCACATATAACCATGGCACGTGTGAGCAATATATCATTTAGTGACAACTTTATGTAATTTTTTTTGTCATTTTTCAATCACTTGTGACAAAAAAATAAAGTATTCAATAGGCTCAACATGCCTCTCAGCAATTTCCTTGGGGTGTCTACTTTCCAAAATAGGGTCATTTGGGGGGGGGGGGGTAGCACTTCCCTGCCATTTTAGCACCTCAAGAAATTAGATAGGTATTTTTACATTTTGGCCTAAATATATGACCAAAATTGAGTTTATTAATTTTTTTTATAACAAAAAGTAGAAAATATCATTTTTTTTCAAAATTTTCTGTCTTTTTCCGTTTATATCGCAAAAAATAAAAAACGCATAGGCAATCAAATGCCATCAAAAGAATGCTCTATTTGTGGGAAAAAAAGGGCGCACATTTCGTTTGGGTACAGCATTGCATGACCGCACAATTACCAGTTAAATCAGTGCAGTGCCAAATTGTAAAAAGTGCTCCGGTCATTAAGCAGCCAAATCCTCCGGCTGAAGTGGTTAAAGACTGAAGTCAATTAGCAATATACAGGAGGAGATGATTTACATCTTGCACCACAACCCATTAATTGAATAAAGTAGAAAATGTACAAATAAGTTGGGACTTTTAAGGTGCTTAAATGATACTCAAGATTAAAAATCAACAATTAATTAATTTAATCCATTAATACCATGGTAAAACCAGTAACCATATTATTGTCTTATTCATCAGTTTTTGATTGGATCAATATTTTCCATGCTACAGAGATGTTAGATTCTCAAAATGTTTTGCCAAGTAACACGGCTTCTTCAGTAGTTATTATAACATAAAGAACAAGTCGCTAAGGTAAGGTAATCTCATAAAGAACAAAAGGAATCATCTTTGTCTATGTTGAAGCTTAAATGCCCATCTAAAATGAACGACAGGGGCGCAGCATATAGATGACCATAGGAGAGACAGAAGGTCCTGGATGATGACCATATATACTGTATGTTAAACCACCTGAGGGTGTCAATGCCTTGCCTCAGCTGGTAAATCAGGCAATAATGCCTAAGGCTTGTGTGTGTGTGACATATCTACATTCTGTCAGATTTGGCATATGATACAAAATGTAAACAAAAAACATTCTTAGCAAGTCATAAAAGAATTTTAGATCAAAATCTGTAAAAATAATCCAGAAAAAAAGTAGCCTGTAACCCTATACAATATACTGTACATGTGCCCACAGGCACCTTCTGTTATACATATGTTTTATTGCTACCATATACAATTTTTTATAGGATATAAAAAAAATTTCAATTCACAAATTCTGACCTTTAAAATATGTGAAAAACATATTTTCAGACAAAAATGTACCAGCACAATACATTTCCAGCAAGTGAAATTTCTTCAGTAAAGGCAAAGTCCAGTATTTAGAAAAGGTCTTGAATGAAAAAAGAGCCCTAAAAGAACTTCACATCTACTAATTACCATCTAACCAGGAGGGTCAGGTATCTTCAATTTTTTGCCCATTAAAATACTGTATCTTAAGGACATACTTATCAGCCATAACCCCAGTAGCGTTTTTTTCAGCAGATGGCCAGCTTTTTCGTAAAACCACTCCGATCGGCTCACGAGCCACTGGGCTGGTTTCCAGGATGGCGGGATGGGTCGTTGTCCCTGTGGCGAGATGGGTCCCCCCCCACTGCTTGCTGATGCTTATCCAGCTTATGGTTACTGTGAGTTTGCCAGAGAAACGATCCGATGGTGCAGCCATCTTCTCCCATAGGCGATAAAAGAGTTGACACTCTTTGGTCGACTCCTTGGCCTCGGAGGACTGAAGTGATGTCACTTCTGATCCAGGTTGGAAGAAAAAAAAATAAAAGATTAAAGTGAAAGATCACATTTTTTTTCTTGATCTTTTGGTTTTAAAGGTAAAGAAGAGATTTGGTGTCTTTTGACCCCAAAACTCTTTCTAAAGAGGACCTATCATCCTTATTTCTATTACAAGGGATGTTTACATTCCTTGTAATAGGAATAAAAGTGATAAAAAAAAATGTAAAGCAAAAGTTAACACATACATAAGTCACGCACGCATATGTAAATGGTATTTGAAACACACATGTGAGGTATAATCACAAATGTTAGCGTGAAAGAAATAATTCTAGTGCTGGACCTTCTCTGTAACTCCAAATAGGTACCATATTTTGTCGCCATTCCCTGAGCATGTGCAATTTTAAAGCATGACATGTTAGGTATCTATTTACTCGGCGTAACATCATCTTTCACATTATACACAAACAATGGGGAAACAATTGTGTTTTATTCTTTTTTAATTCATGACAGTGTATTTTTTCCCCAAAAAATTGTATTTGCAAAACCGCCATGCAATTACCATGAGACAAAAAAAATTGCAATGATCACCATTTTCTTTTCTAGGTTCTCTGCTAAAAAAAAAAAAAAATGTATAATGTTTGGGGATTATAAGTAATTTTCTATAAAAATATACTGATTTAAACTTGTAAACAAAAAGTGCCAGAAAAAGCCTGGTCAGCAAGTGGTTAAAAGAAAAATCTTTATGTAGGACAAACGACTGTGAATTCAGTGCTCATGATATCAGGCCTGTGAACCCTTTCTGTGACCTAAACAAGAGAACCAGGATAATGTACATGATGGATGACATAACTAAAGATGAAGCACTAGGTCCACCCTGTAAGGAAGATAAATCAAAATATTTTGAAATCATAAATAACGCTATAGATGGGTTAAAATTATGAAACCATCTTTCCCATGGAAAAGAGCTAAACAGCTGAGTTGTGCATTTAAAAACAACCACTTACAGAAGTATGTAGACAGTATTCAAATTTTAGCTGCAGTAACCCACCAAACAAGGATTAACTCCAAATACAAGGGGTGTTGTATTGGGCTCAACTGTGTCATTTTCCACAACCTGTTCTTTGACAAAATGTAGATATGACTCTCATAAGTTGTGGACTGCTATAATTAACGAAATGGAGAAGAAAATATTTAACATGCATGTATACAGTGGGTATTATTATCATTATTATTATTATTAGTTATCCTTCAAGCTATCCTGAAAATGCATACAAATCTTAGTTCATAGGGATTTTCTTTTTCCAAATATTTTTCACAATCCTCGAGGCATGTACATATTATGTACCATATTTGTTTTTCTGCATTTACTAATTAGTTAATTAAAAACACAAATCATCAAGCAAGGAAACTGGTAGGTATTTTATTTTTTGACAGCTTTTATACAGCATAGCATCTTTTTCTGTCTCTGACCTTGCTTCTCTAAACTCTTCTTCAGTGGCTTCTTATAATGCTTCCACACACGAATAGCTTGTCTAATTAAATTCAAGATCCAGATTGTTAATGATTTTGTACCAACTGCTATTTCCAACGGTAATGCTAACTTAGCATTGATATACA
Organism: Aquarana catesbeiana; assembly: GCF_042186555.1. Lineage (NCBI taxonomy): Eukaryota > Metazoa > Chordata > Amphibia > Anura > Ranidae > Aquarana > Aquarana catesbeiana. The sequence goes on along the minus strand of NC_133331.1, from coordinate 220,472,746 downwards.
AAAATGTGCCTCAAAAGGTTTCAATTGGTAAACCTGAAATCATACACACAAATTACCAATTGCTTATATCTTTGGGTAAAGTCTTATATAGGACACATCTCTAAGGATAACAGGATGAATAGATACATTTTTATCAGGAAGGTGTGTGGAGCTGCAGTAAACCTAAATTCGAAGTAAGCATCATTTCTAAATGTTCTCTTTTTAGCTGTTATTCTATAATTTTTTAACAAATAGAAGCCACCAAATTTCTAATTCTGGCATGTCAGAAACAATTAGTTTCACAGTTTATGAGAATTTGAAAACATGGGACTTGCCACCCCTGCTGCATCAGTCTTACAATATCTAAATAGTTCAAGCAATGGCTTCAACAAACAAATCTCAACATAGCATTATCACTTAACCTCTTCATGACCACGTTATAGCCAAATGACGATTACAACATGGTCGCACATTGCCGGGAGGGCTTCATATGAGGTCCTCCCATAATTGCGCTTCACGCGCACTCCCTGTGGCGTGCATCTGTGATCGCTGTGTCCTTAGGACACAGCTTATCACAGATCATGTTAAAGAGCCAATAACAGCGGCTCTTTACTATGTGATCAGCTGTGTCCAATCACAGCTGATCATAGTGTAAACAGGATTTGCAGTTATCGGCATTCCTCTGCTTATACTGACAGCACGTGAAGATAGAGCCGATAACCAGCAAATCCGCATACTAATAATCAGAGCTGCAAACCAGTGCCTATCAGGGATGCCTATTATTGTCGCCTATCAGTGCCCATCTGTGCAGCCTGTCAGTGTCCATTAGTGCTGCCTATCCATTACCATCAGTGCTGCCTATTATGGATGAGCCGAACACCCCCCGTTCGGTTCGCACCAGAACATGCGAACAGGCAAAAAATTTGTTCGAACACGCGAACACCGTTAAAGTCTGTGAGACACAAACATGAAAAATCAAAAGTGCTAATTTTAAAGGCTTGTATGCATGGTATTGTCTTAAAAAGTGTTTAGGGACCCGGGTCCTGCCCCAGGGGACATGTATCAATGCAAAGAAAAGTTTTAAAAATGGCCGTTTTTTTGGGAGCAGTGATTTTAATAATGCTTAAAGTGAAACAATAAAAGTGTAATATTCCTTTAAATTTCCTACCTGGGGCGTGTCTATAGTATGCCTTTAAAGGGGCACATGTTTCTCGTGTTTAGAACAGTCTGCCAGCAAAATGAAATTTCTAAAGGGAAAAAAAAGGTAATTTAAAAGTGCTAGAGCTAGTGCCGGCTATAATGAATTGTCGGGAAAAAAAGTAATTTAAAAGTGCTAGAGCTAGTGCCGGCTATAATGAATTGTCGGTCCGGCAATACACATAAAAGTTCATTAAAAACGGCATGGAATTTCCCCACAGGGGAATCCCTAACCAAAATTTAAAAAAATAATGCGTGGGGGTCCCCCTAAATTCCATACCAGGCCCTTCAGGTCTGGTATGGATATTAAGGGGAACCCCGCACCAAAATTTTTTAAAAAATGGCGTGGGGGTCCCCCTCAAAATCCATATCAGACCCTTCAGGTCTGATATGGATTTTAAGGGGAACCCCATGCCAAAATTAAAAAAAAAAGTTGTGGAGCCCCCAAAAATCCATACCAGACCCTTATCTGGCAGGCCGCAGGAAAAGAGGGGGGGATGAGAGAGCACCCCCCCTCCTGAACCATACCAGGCCACATGCCCTCAACATTGGGAGGATGCTTTGGGGTAGCGCCCCCCAAAGCACTTTGTCCCCATGTTGATGTGGAGAAGGGCCTCATCCCCACAACCCTTGCCCGGTGGTTGTGGGGGTCTGCGGGCGGGGGGCTTATCGGAATCTGGAAAAAAATGTGTGAAAATGGTAAAAAAAAAATACTACACGCCTTGGGACAAGTCCTTTATTAAAAAAAAAACAACGGAGTGGGTTTAAATTACTTTTTTTCCCCGACAATTCATTATAGCCGGCACTAGCCCTAGCACTTTTAAATGACTTTTTTTTCCCGACAATTCATTATAGCTGGCACTAGCACTAGCTCTTTTAAATGACTTTTTTTCCCGACAATTCATTATAGCCGACACTAGCTCTAGCACTTTTAAATGACTTTTTTTCCCTTTAGAAATGTAATTTTGCTGTCAGACTGTTCTAAACACGGGAAACATGCACCCCTTTATGGGCATACTATAGACACCCCCCTAGGTATGAAATTAAAAGGAATATTATACTTTTATTGTTTCACTTTAAGCGTTATTAAAATCACTGCTCCCGAATAAACGGCTGTTTTTAAAACTTCTTTTTTGCGTTGATACATGTCCCCTGGGGCAGGACCCGGGTCCCCAAACACTTTTTATGACAATATCATGCATATAAGCCTTTAAAATTATCACTTTTGATTTCTCCCATAGACTTTTAAAGGGTGTTCCGTGGCTTTCGAATTTGCCATGAACACCCCACATTGTTCGCTGTTTGGCGAACGGGCGAACAGCCAATGTTCGAGTCGAACTCATGTTCGACCCGAACATAAAGCCCATCCCTACTGCCTATCAGTGCCCATTATTGCCGCCTTTCAGTGCAGTCCCATCAGTGCATCCTCATCAGTGCCCATGACTACCGCCTTATCAGCACCGCCTAATCAATGCCCATCAGTGCCACCTCATCAGTGCACATTAGTGAAGGAGAAAAATTACTTATTTACAACATTTTATAACAGACATATTGAAAATTTTGAAAAAAAAAAAGGTTTTCTGTCTTTTTGCTGAAAAAAAAACAAAAAAAAAAAAAACCTGGTGATTAAATACCACCCAAAAAAGCTCTATCTTTCTAAAATATATATAAAAATTTAGTTTAGGTACAGTGTTGCATGACCTCGCAATCACCATTCAAATTGTGACAGTGTTATAAGCTGAAAATTGGCCTGGGCAGGAAGGGCGTAAAAGTTGTAAACCTTATGTTTACCATGGTATGTTGCATCTCCTTTTTTTGCAAAATAGCAAATCAAACAAATGAGTCAGATATCAAAAACAAGTATTAAGATTAATGTCAACCAATGACATTCACAATGTACAATTATAAAACAAGATTTTGAGGTGGATTTTGTTATCAGACTTGTAGTCTGTGCTTTACTTATAAAAGGGGAAAGGCTGAAGGTTTTTTTTATTTTCAGGCATTTTTTGCATGAAAGTAAAACCCCTTCAGTGTGCAGCTCCGCCCTCAGCCCTCTCAATACTTACCTAAGCCTGATCTCATTCCAGCGATGTGCAAAAGAACAGTGGCTATCCCAGGTCTCTCCCTTCTCATTGGTTGAAATGGAGCAGCAGGAGCCATTGGCTTCCGCTGCTGTCAATCACAGCCAGTAAGAAGGGAATAAAGGGGAGGCTGTGCCTTGTCTTATGGACACAGAGAGCGGGACTCAGGAGTGAGCATGCACAAATGCCTTCATAGCAAGCAGCTTGTTATTTGAAATTTTTAAAAAATAAAGTAAGACTCTCTCTCTAATTTCTTTAGCTCAGAAACATCAGATTCTGGACTGTTTGCTGGTTTTTGCTCCATTCACTCTGTCAGGTTAACCTTGGCAACAATTTGATCAATAAAACAATGGTATTATACACAACCCCCTCTGCACAGGTTCGAACCAATGGCTCTCTTTTGCCCCCGTTTAGGTTGAGTAATAGAACAAGTCGGTGTTTCCCCTTATCTTCACTATTATACATGATAGCAATGGGGCATTTAGCGATGGCTATACGCAATAACCCTTCTATATATGGGTTTACCATTAATGACATAGAATATAAAACTTCTCTTTACGCAGACAATGTTCTACTTACACTTACATAACCTAGGCTTAGTATTCTTTCTTTTTAGTACCTCTGCCACTGTTCCTCATCTAGAATACCTAGGAGGCATATTCTATGAGTACATGGTACCGGTACTGACAGAACAGAGGACAAGAGATCCGTCACTTGTTTCCAGTATCGAGCTATGACAGGGCACACCCAAATAACATGTATATCTAGCACCACCCCCGAAGGAGCCACTGGTTAAATTTTGGGTTCTCTGTTCTCTGCCTCGATTCCAAGAATAACCTCAGCTTCCCGGTACACCTGGTTGAATAAAATTACTGCAAGCACAATTTACAACACAAGTGAGAAATACCTTTCACCCGGCTATGGCATCTGGCAATAAATCCACACAAACATATGTTTAGTGGTAAATATACTTAATCTATTGATTGATTATTATAGCGTAATTAACAGTTAAACTGAATTGAACACACTTAGCAGGCAGGTTATCAATAAACAATGCATATAAACTTTAAATGCAACAAGGGTGCTTATAAATCCACACTAGGTTTTGAGTGCACTCAAACAAATAGACAGAGGTATACTACCCCTTTAAACTGGCCAGCAAATAGAGCTTCAAGGTAGGTACAACTAGGGGCAATCCTTAGTCCTAAGTTTTGTCGGAGCTCGTTGGTGCCTGTTGCGGCTGTCAGTAAGGCCTGCAGGCAGTATTGGGCTCACTGGTTAAGTAGCCCCTAGTGACTTTATTCCCTAGCAGTGGTAGCAAGTATTGGCCGCAAGGCCGCTCACCTGTCCCAGTAAAACTGATTTAGTTACCCCTCTGATCAGGCTTCAACTTGCTTAGGTTGCTTAGGGTGACTCTGGCAGGCAGCACGGCAAAGACAGCATCCTAGGAGTGGCTCCGTCTCTCCACAATCCGGTCCCAGCACTGCTTCCCCACACTATAGTAGCTTCCAATGGCTCCTCCTCCTCTCTCCACACTGGCCCCGATAACTTGCTGCAGACTTAGGATATTCCCCAAATGGCTGTGGATTTCTGCCAACTCAGGCTCTTTCTTTCTCTGGCTGAAAATCTTAGGCACAGTTGTTCTCTCCTCACTGTCTCTGCACTGTCATGTCAGAGCCTTTTTTTTTCCTGGGCTCCTAGACTCTGTCTTTCTCTTCCTCTGAAATCACCTCAGCCTCTGCAGCTCTTCCTGAAACTCCCCATTTTCTCAGTGTCCTCTCTGTCTGAGTTTTCTGGAAGGACAAGTCAGCATCTCCCTATCTCCATCTTGTGGCCAAAAAGAGAAATTGCATTACAATAGTCTTTCATTGTTCCATGACAACAAGCCTGCTACACATAAATTCAGTATTTGCGTCAATCAGCAATTTTTAGCGGGACTGCGACATTGCGGCGGACAAATTGGTACACTAAGTGACACTTTTTGGGTACCAGTGACACCAATACAGTGTGAGTGCTAAAAAAAAATGCACCAACACTGTATAAATGACACTGGCAGGGCAGGGGCTAACATCATGGACGATCAAGGGGTTACCTGTGTTTCCTCACTGCAGGAACAGAGAGATCTGTGTACCCAATTAGCAGGAAGCACAGATCTCTCTGTTCCGGTCTGACAGAAGGATTGTCTGCTTTGTTTACATCAGCGGACCGCCCCAGACCAGGTTGTGCGAACAACATACAGGTACGTTGTTTCACACAGCCAAGCCGCCTTGCCACAGTATATGTGTGGTGGGAATCTGGGACTGGTTTAACACCTTGGCAGATATCTACACTGGTACTGTTCTCTTGTCATTTGAAGATTTACAGCAGAAATTTGACCTTGACCGTACAAGTTTCTATAGATATCTTCAATTTAGACACACGCTGCAGGCTCAGTTGTGGAATACTCCTTGAAGTTTTCAAACTATCCTCTCGTAGGCATATTAAAATCACAGGGTCCTGGAGGACTAATTTCTGAGATATATACCTACCTTCTAACTGCTACTGTTAGTAATACTCCATTGACGGTGCAATCTAAATGGCAACAGATCATCCCAGATTTAACAGAGGAGAGGACTGGGAAGAGGTCTGTTCTTCTCAGCTACAAGCCATTAATAATAAATTGACTCAACAAACATATTTTTAGCCACCAATAATTTATTAAAAAGAGTTTTTATTGGATTTACAAAACATAACAAAAATCAGTAATAGACAGACATGAACAAAGAAGGTGGACCACAGTAGATTATGGTCCGTTAGTTAACATGAACTTGCAGTGAATGAGATTTTATTATACAGTATAGTCACAAATATGTGTATCAGTGTAACAATATACTCAATAATGGTAGGGATACGGACGGGGTATGGTTGCCTGATAGCGGCTAAAGGGGTTGAAGCAGAGAAGAAAAAGGGTCCGTATTGTACAGGGAGAGGGAAGCTCCATAACTAGAGAGGAGTGAAAACGAGGAGAGAGAGGTGGGGAAAGAAAGGGAGTCCACAAGGATGACCTGGTTGCCAGCGGTACCCTGAGTGAGGACGGTGAAGTGACAGCAACCAAGACAGGAGGAAAGTTTGGTCAAAGGTCGGCGGTAAACAGTGCGCGACCCAGGGTTTCCAAATCCAGTCAAATTTGAGAATTTGATCTCTTTCAATGGTTTCCATTTTGGCATGTATCATGGTATGTGTTACTCTATGCTTGGTCTCAGCTACAATTAAAGAGGGGGAATTCTACGCTTTAGCTATTGTTTGTTTCGCAGCTGTGAGAATTTGAATAAAAAGCTTACATTGTGTGCGCATAAGGGAATCTGGTTTTAGACTGAGAAGTGCAGTGGCTGGGTCTCTTAGCACAGAGACCTCAAACAATTTGGAGGCGAGAGCAAAAATAGCGTTCCAGAAGGTTTGACCTGTCGGGCAGGACCATCAGATATGTATATATGTACCTGGCCCTGAGCAGCCACGAAAACAGAAAGCCGAGTAGGAGGGGATGTATTTAGTTATTCTAGAGGGTACTAAGTACCAGGGGGTCAGCGCTTTATAGTTGGTTTCTACTGCCAGAATATTAGGCGAGGATGATTTAGTTGCTGACCAGATCTCGGACCAGTCTGCAGTGTCAAGGGTGCACCCAAGGTCCTCCTCCCATTTCTGAGTATACTGTGGGTTGTCAGAACCAGGTTTGACTAGGAGTTGGGAATAAAGGGATGAGATCAGCCCTTTAGCCTGCGGGTCCTGTTTGCATGCAGATTCAAAACTTGAAAATTGGTTAAGGGGGTAATGGTATTAGTATTAGGTGTATAAAAGTTTTTCATTTGGAGGTGTCGGAACAGTTCCAATGGGGGTAGGTTGGCAGATTCACTAAGAGTCGGAATGGGGAGAAATGTGGAAGTAGTAACCAGGTTATGTAACCTTATGAGCCCTAAGGAAGCCCACCTACCGAATGCTGCAGGGGACTCCCAGGCTGGATAAAAGGATGGATTCTTGAGGAAGGAAAGGAGGGGGTTGTGGGGGGATTGCAGGTTGTAGGTCGACTTGAGCTTATCCCAAAGGGAGAGAAAATGTCTGGTGACGGGGTTACGTAGATTAGTGCGATCAGCCGGACATAGCCATAATAGATTAGAGACCGATAAGGGGTCGCAGTCCACAGATTCAATTGCTACCCATAAAGGAATTTCATGAGTGGCATGATATTTGGGTAAGCTGGCCACATGTGCTACTTTATAGTATATCGCAAAATTTGGGAAGCCGAGACCGCTGAAAAAGCTTAGGGAGGTAAAGGGTACTTTTCGGTACTCTAGATTTCAATGAGCTCCAGACAAACGCAGCTGTTCATTTCCGTAGTATTTGAAGGTAATAGTCAGGGACTGGAACTGGTAGGACTCTAAATAGGTATAATAATTTGGGTAGAATAGTAATTTTGATAACATTGCCAGGATAGGGGAAGGGAGTACCATTGCGTCAGGAAGGTTGACACCTGTCCCAAGATTGCTGGGGAGTTAATAGAGAAAAGATGCAAAGAATCAGGAGCAAGCTAAATACCCAAATAGGGTATAGTTTTTGAGGCCCGCATAAATGGTAACGCAGCTTGTACAGACTGGAGCTCCAAGTGGGAAAGAGATATATTTAATGCCAAGGACTTCTTAATGTTAACTACTAGGCCTGAGATGGCAGCAAGCTTGCTGAGAATGGGTAGGAGGTTGGGACCTGAAACTTGTGGGGAGGATAAAAATAACAAAATATTGTCTGCAAATAGGCAGAGCTTATGTTGATGGCCACCCAGCTCTATGCCCGTGATTGTTGGATCTGATCTGATTGATTGGGCTAGCGGTCCAATGAAGAGGGTAAAGAGGGGGGAGAGTGGGAATCCCTGGTGTGTACCCCTTTCTATGCTAAAGGGTTCGGATTTGTATCCTGCATATTTAACGTATGCACAGGGTTTGTCGTATAGTGCAGCAATCCATTGCATGAAGTGAGGGCCAAAACCCCATTTCTGGAGGGTGTAAGAAAGCATGCAGGAATATGACGTGTTCTAGCTGCATCTGCCAGTAGAACAGCCCGCCGTACATTATCGCTAGCTTGGCAAATAGTTATAAAACCTGTCTGATCGCGATGTATAAGACTGCCGGCGTTTCTGTTCAGTCGGGTGGTGTCATATACCAGATAAGACCAGAACTGTGTGGACTTCGACAGAGTGAACCAGACATAAATAGGTGAAGGTAAGTTTATTAAGATAAATGCATATACATGTGAACACACCACCAATACAGAGTGAACAACCCAAACAACCAAAAAGTGATAATACACAACCAGCATATGTAGCAAAAGGGAGTACCAGAATCGTAGTCAAGCCAGGCCAGGGTCATAAACAGGAGATCAGTAGCTGGGAAGGGAAACAAACAGGACAAGAGAGGATGGATGGATCACAGGAGGGACAGGTCAGGTACAAGGCTCAGGGTCCAGGGTTCAGGTAACAGACAGGAAACAGGATCAACAGGTTCCAGGAATCAGGAATCAGGCTTCAGGTTCAGGTTCAGGAATCAGGTTTCAGGATCAGAGGAGCAGGCTGCAGGTCAGGGCTCAAGGACAACACCAGGGCAACATGAGTGTGCACTTGCCGGGTATTTATACTGCAGCTCTGCTAATTAAGGTCAGGTGACACCTGTCTGCAGAGGGGAATACCTGCTCCATGCTGCCAGGATTCCTCCGCTGGTGGACGCCAGTACTGTGGTCCAAAGGTGACAGAATACCAGCAGGAAAAAGCTCTTCTGACAGCTCCAAACTGCCAGGAGACACCTGCTGGTGGACCTCAGTACTGCACGCCAAATGATTGATATTACCAGTGGAGGAGACCTTTCCTGACAATACCCCCCTCAAAGGAGCGACCTCTGGACGCTCCAACTAGCCATTGCTGGGGAAAGTCCACGGTGTTCAGCCAGGCAGCGGGCACCTCAAGCTGGGCAGCAAACAGTGGCACATCAGGCTGGGTAGCGGACAGGAACACATCAGGCTGGGCAGCGGGCAGGAACACATCAGGCTGGGTAGCGGGCAGGAACACACCACGCTGGGCAGCAGACAGGAACACACCAGGCTGGGCAGCGGACAGGAACACACCAGGCTGGGCAGTGGACAGGAACACACCAGGCTGGGCAGCAGACAGGAACACACCAGGCTGGGCAGCGGACAGGAACACACCAGGCTGGGCAGCGGACAGGAACACACCAGGCTGGGCAGCGGACAGGAACACTTCAAGCTGGGCAGTGGACAGGAACACTTCAAGCTGGGCAGCAGGCACAGGCACTTCAAGCTGGGCAGCAGGCATGGGCACTTCAAGCTGCACAGCAGGCACGGGCACTTCAAGCTGGGCAGCAGGCACTTCAAGCTGGGCAGCAGGCACATCAGGCTGGGCAGCAGGCACGGGCACTTCAAGCTGGGCAGCAGGCACGGGCACTTCAAGCTGGGCAGCAGGCATGGGCACTTCAAGCTGGGCAGCAGGCACATCAGGCTGGGCAGCAGGCACGGGCACTTCAAGCTGGGCAGCAGGCACAGGCACTTCAAGCTGGGCAGCAGGTACATCAAGAGGGGCAGCAGGCACAGGTACTTCAAGCTGGGCAGCAGGCACATCAGGCTGGGCAGCAGGCATAGGAACTTCAAGCTGGGCAGCAGGCATGGGCACTACAAGCTGGGCAGCAGGCACGGGCACTACAAGCTGGGCAGCGGGCAGAGGCATAGGCACATCAAGCTGGGCAGTGGGCATGGGCACAGGCTGGGCAGCAAGCTCTGGGTCATCAGGCTGGGCAGCAAGCTCCAGGTCATCAGGCTGGACAGCAAGCTCCGGGTCATCAGGCTGGAGAGCGGGCACATCAGGCTGGAGAGCAGGCACATCAGGCTGGAGAACGGGCTCATCAAGCTGAAAAGCGGGCACATCAGGCTGAAAGGCGGGCTCATCAGGCTGGAAAGCGGGCTCATCAGACTGGACAGTGGGCACATCAGGCTGGAGAGCGGGCTCATCAAGCTGGAAAGTAGGCACTGGCACCTCTGACTGGAACACTGGCACCTCCGGCTGGAACACTGGCACCTCAGGCTGGAACACTGGCACCTCCGGGTGGAACACTGGCACCTCTGGCTGGAACACTGGCACCTCCAACTGGAACACTGGCCGCTCCGACTGGAACACTGGCCCCTCCGACTGGAACACTGGCCCCTCCGGCTGGAACACTGGCCCCTCCGGCTGGAACACTGGCCCCTCCGGCTGGAACACTGGCCCCTCAGGCTGGAACACTGGCCCCTCAGGCAGGGACTCTGGCATTTCAGGCTGTAAGGCAGGTGCCAGGACATCAGGCTGGAAAGCGGACATCAGGACATCAAACTGGATAACAGGCACTGGAACATCAGACTGGATAGCAAGCACTGGGACGTCAGACTGGATTGCAAGCACTGGGATGTCAGACTGCATTGCAAGCACTGGGACGTCAGACTGCACTGCACGCACTGGGACATCAGGCTGGATTGGATTAGCTAGTGCGGAGGCAGGTTGGGTTACTGGCAGGATCGTCTTGGTTGGAGAAAACTCGTTTTTTCTTTGGCTTAGCCACTGAAGTTCTGTAGGTGAGGGGTGCAGCAGACTGGAAAGGAGGATTGGGATATGGTAGAGAAGAGGTAACAGTAGCTGGGGCAAGTTTCTGTGGGTTTGTAGGCAGCTGAGAAGAGGCAGGTGGGTTGAATGCAGGATAGGTACAGGGAGCAGAGACCGGATATGAGTATTTGGTTGGGAGCAGCGTATACTGAGCTGCAACTGACGTTGACATGGGTGATGGGGAAATATACTTTTGGGAAGGCTGGTGTTTGGTGGCAGAGGTGGTTTGTTTGGATGGAGCTGCTTGCACCATGTCAGACCATGCTGCAAGTATAGGTTGTACAAACTGTGCTTTTAAATCTCCCTGTCTAACAAAAGACTGAGCAGACACAATGAACTCAGCAATCACCTGTGGGGAACAGGCTGAGTAGTGCTCACAAAAATTGGCAGGGTCATCTTCAAAAAGCCACACTAGGGATACAACCTGATTCATATCAAAAGGAGGAGTGAAATCATCACGGCCCTCTGGAATACAGGACAGGGCCAGCTCAGTACATATCTTGATCAAAGGCTGCACCTCCCCAAACAATATATAACCCTGATTGACCAGGGAGTGAGCCAAACGTATAGTTGCAAACAACTGGTCACTAGACCATCCTTTCAAAGCCTGGCGGCAATAATCACCACTTTCAGATGCCAGAAGAGAAAAATAGATAACCTCATCGGCATTCATGTTTGCAACCAAACTGAATCAAAATGGTTCCCCTGTGCAGCCACTTCCGGTCAGAGATGGCCCTGGTATTCTGTCATATACCAGATAAGACCAGAACTGTGTGGACTTCGACAGAGTGAACCAGACGTAAATAGGTGAAGGTAAGTTTATTAGGGTAAATGCATATACATGTGTATACACCACCAATACAGAGTGAACAACCCAAACAACCAAACAGTGATAATACACAACCAGCATATGTACCAAAGGGGGTATAAGAATCATAGTCAAGCCAGGCCAGGGTCATAAACAGGAGATCAGTAGCTGGGAAGGGAAACAAACAGGACAAGAGATGATGGATGGATCACAGGAGGGATGGGTCAGGTACAAGGCTCAGGGTCCAGGGTTCGGGTAACAGACAGGAAACAGGATCAACAGGTTCCAGGAATCAGGATCAGGAATCAGGCTTCAGGTTCAGGAATCAGGTTTCAGGATCAGAGGAGCAGGCTGCAGGTCAGGGCTCAAGGAAAATACCAGGGCAACATGAGTGTGCACTTGCCGGGTATTTATACTGCAGCTCTGCTAATTAAGGTCAGGTGACACCTGTCTGCAGAGGGGAATACCTGCTCCATACTGCTATGATTCCTCCGCTGGTGGACGCCAGTATTGCAGCCCAAAGGTGACAGAATACCAGCAGGAAAAAGCTCTTCTGACAGCTCCAAACTGCCAGGAGACACCTGCTGGTGGACCTCAGTCCTGCACGCCAAATGATCGATATCACCAGAGGAGGAGACCTTTCCTGACAGGTAGCCATAATTTTAGCTAGGAGTTTACTATCAAGGTTTAAAAGGGATATAAGGCGATAGTTTGTACACAAAGTGTTGTCTGAGTGGGGTTTGGTTATCATACAGGCAATCGCTAACAGAGTTTCTTGCCAAATGCGTGACCCTCTAGTAGTACATTAAAGGCTTTGGCTAGGACAGACGAGAAGATATCCAAGAAGGTACGATAATATATGGCCAAGTAACCATCAGGGCCTGGTCTTTTATTGAATTTCAAATCTTTAATTGTATTAGAAACTTCTTCTATTGTGATGGGGCCCTCTAATTGATCACGTTAATTTTGGACTAGTGTGGGGAGGTTTAACCTTTTTATTATTTATGGATTTAAGCGTGCATGCTAGTAGGGTGTCTGGTTTATTAGATTTCATATAATAAGTGTGTCTAGAACAACGTAAGGATTTATCGGAAGATTCTGTAAAGAATAAATAATATTCCAGGCGGGCCTTATCTAATTTGTTTTTTGCGGCGGGTGTGGGGTTGGCGCTGAACGCTGTGTAGGAGGCAAGAAAATCAGACTCTAGTTTACGTGCCAGATTCTGACGTTCGCGATTAAACAGTGTTGATTGACACTGGAACGCTCCACGTAGGACAGGTTTGTGTGCTTCCCAAAGAGTAAGCAGGGAGATATCAGGAGTGGTATTAAGAGCTAGGTATTCTTTTAAAGCATGTTCGATGTCGAATTGGTGGGTCGGATGTTTAACCACAGAATCAGGGAGACACCAAGTAGGGTCATGGGATTTAGGGATGGGTGAGTCTGAGGAGGTGCATACTGCATTGTGGTCTGACCAGGGAATGGGCACAATGGTTGATGTTAGGATTTCAGGTACCATACCAGTTGTGATGAGGATATGGTCAATACGGAAGAAAGTATTGTGTGGGTGGGAATAGCAAGTGTATGGCCTTTTGGTTGGATTACTCTCACGCCATGTGTCAACTAGGTTGTGTGGAGAGAGGAGTTGAGAGAAGGATAGTTTAGTGGGACTGGGGGATGGATTGTAAGGAGATTTGTCTAGGAATTGGAGGAGGACCTGGTTAGAGTCTCAACACATGATAATCGTACCTATCTTGTGAGAGGATACCACATGCATAAGGTGAGAGAAAAAGGGTGTGGGCTGTTTGTTGGGGGCGTAATATGAAACAATAGTAATTGCCAATTCCATTATGTACCCCGTGAGGATTAAATAGCATCCCTTTGGGTCATTAATTTCAGCTTTGAGGGTAAATGGGATGGAACGGTGGAAGGCTATAAGAGTCCCACGCTGTTTAGTTGTGGCTGAGGCTGTATAAGTTTGTGGGTAGAAGGAGCTAAAAAATTTCAGGGTAGAGTGCGCTGTAAAGTGTGTTTCCTGAAGGAATAATATATGTGCTTTCAGGGAGTTAACAGAGCGGAACAAATTGGTGCGCTTTTGGAGTGTATTAAAATCCTGAACAGTCAGGGAGATGATATTTAAGGGGGCCATGGTAGCTGTGTATGGGGGTTAAACGTACCAGTAATTGCGATGCAGTGAACAGGCAGGTCAACCTGTGTGGACTTGGAGGATAAGAAGGAGGACCAAAGAGGATCTAGAATAGAGGAAAAGCAGAGGGTGTGAGAATAAATGTAAATGAATATACATAAATAAAGGTAAACAAAAATAAGTGAAGCCCGTGAGAGGGAAAGAGGTTCCTTATCAGGGTTGTTGGAGCTACCATCGCTTGTCCACATATTAGTGGTGGGCGAGCGAGGGGGCAAGCTGGGGGCACACGGATTATCCATACGAGGGATAGAGTTGATGAGATAAAACACCAGGCAGGTGCATAAGTATATAGCCTGCAAACCACTATACGAGACTTGGGCATATGTCTTTGGATGCTCAGGACAGGAACAGGTAGGGGAGGTGCCGATAACAGCAGTTGGAATAAATCAAGGTTTATTCGGGGGGGGATTGGTATAAGTGGGAGGATAGAGAGCATCCGGTGTCATAGAGAGGCCAAGGTGCAGACAGCATAACTAAGGTGGAACAATAGAGTTAATAAACATATAAAGATTGTCTCATGCCGCGTACACACGGTCGGACTTTTCGTCTACAAAAGTCCAACGGACGCTGACGGACTAAAGCTGGCTGGTAATCTGATCGTGTGTGGGCTTCTCCGGACTTTCAACGGACTTTTTTAGCCTCAAATCCGACGGACTTTAGATTTGAAACATGCTTCAAATCTTTACGTCGTAACTACGACGGACCCCGAAGTCCGCTCGTCTGTATGCTAGTCCGACGGACAAAAAAACGACGCATGCTCATAAGCAAAAACTAAACGGAAGCACTCGGTCTAGTAAAACTAGTGTTCGTATTGTAGGTAGCACATTCCTCACGCTGCAAAATCTGTGATCGTTGAATGCAGCGCATTTAATGTCTTCTTTACGAATGCTATAAAGAACGAAGATGTTTTGCTGTTCATATTCAAACAGAGTTCTCCCAAACAGATTTCTGGATTCTTTTTCTCTTTGATCTCATGAATGACATGGTATGCTTTTTCAAAACAATGTTTCCATACTAATAATACTTTTTAAACTTTTTTTTTTTTTGGTGGAGTCATCTTTTCTTGTAATTTTTATCCAGATATTTATTTTATGATTGTTGTGGAACTTTTTTTCTGTTTATCTCTAAATTTTTTTGTAAAGTTACCACAGGGAACCCATTTTTATATATATTTTTTAAATTTTTTTTAATGTTTGTAAAGTTACCACAAAGAACCCTTTATAATTTTTGTTTTTATAGTGATTTGTTATTTTTTTTATATAAAGTTAACCCGAAGAACCGCTTTTGGTTATGTATCTTTTTTTTTTTAAATACTTACCACTCGAACATTATTAACATTATTTTAATCTATTTTTGTTGTGTTTTTGCAAAATCAATGAGATTGTTGTCCCTTGTTAATTTAAAACATTGTGTCTAAAATCTATGATTTAAAATAAAAAACCTAAACTCAAAAAATATCCATTTATTTATGGTCTAAATAAAATAAAGAGGAAGTCAATGCTGGAAAAAGTATGCGTACAAGAAAATGGGGATCTTGAGGAGTCCATATAAGAGGGAGCACAATCTGGTCCAAGAATCCCAGAGATCAACAGCACCAGCAGATGATATAGATGTCCCCAGACTGTGGTACTACAACAGCCTGCGTCTTCTGTCAGACCAGACTGAACCCAAGTCATCACTTTCTTCTCTTCCCTGCAGCCTTTCCTCCACGCTGCCCTGCAGCCTTCCCTGCAGCCTTCCCTGTAGCCTTCTTTGGAGGCTGTGGCTCTGGTGTTTCAGTTGTGGCAGGAGGAGGAGGAGGAGGAGGAGGAGGGGGGGCTGCCTCATGTAGTTGGGTGTTTCGTGTTAGCGTGCCCTGCAGCCCCTTCTGGATTGTTTCCCCAAATAGTCGCTCACAAATGAGGCGCTGCTCCCAATCCATTTAAAGAAGCCTGCTGGCTAAGTAGCAGCCATAGGACTCTTCCGCTTCGGGGGGGCTCTTCAAAAAACGGGTGGCCTCTTGCATGAGGCGCAGGGATGCCTCCTGTGTGACCGTCCCCTTCCTGGCCCTTTTTTTGGGAAGGTGGAGGGGAAGCACTTGTGATTGGGTCATGCTCCTACTGGGCCCAGCCACCTCACTTGGCCCAGCCACCTCACTTGGCCCAGCCACCTCACTGGGACCAGCCACCTCACTGGGACCAGCCACCTCCTGCCTGACACTGGGCCCAGCCTCCTCCAGGATGATGGAGAATCCGCCCTCCTCCAGGCTGTCCATGGGCCCGGTCTCCTCCTGCCTGCCACTTTCCACACATTCCTCCTGGATGGACTCATCCTGTGTATAAAAAAAGGACATAGTTTTATTTATTTATTTGGGGTTCATCAATGACACACAATTTGCTTCTCATGACTAGCAAATTCAATGTGAATACATCTCTTTAATAAAAGAGTCTAATCAGACACCCTAATTTTTTATAGCAGGTGCCAAACATATTTAGCCACTCCTGTCAATTGATATGTATACACAATTTTGAGGCCAAAATTATTTTAGACAATTATAACATCCAGTTAACATCATTAATATTAGTACAGTAAATATTTGTTAATATAATTTACCTGACTCCAGATGGTCATATCCGGTTCATCCAGGATGGAAGACCCAGCTTGCTCCTCATCAGCCTCTGCTGGGGTGGAGGGAAGGGTGGAGGGAAGGGTGGAGGGAAGGGTTGAAAGTGATGCCCTAGCTTCATTCTGGTCATCAAGAAAACGGAGTTGATTGTAGTACCACAGCCTGGGTACATAAACATCATCTGCTGATGCTCCTGATCTCATTGATTCCTGGATCTTCTTATGCTCCCTCTTATACATATTCCTCAAGACCCCAATTTTCTTGAGCAATGTCTCCATTGTTGCTTCCGGGATGGTCGCCTGGACAAAGGACAGAAGTCTCTCCAGCGTTGACTTCCTCACATGCTTTGCATAATACTGAGGGTGTTTCACCTCCCACAAATTCCTCATCTCTCGATATTTAGATATGAAAGCTGTAAGGAACTCTGGATCCTTAAATAGGGGATTCATTATATCTGGAAAAGATAAAGTCACAAGACAAAAAAACACTTATTATTAGGTTTCTGCTAACCCCTCATCATCTTCTCCCTATGTAGGCCTCATCAATCTATCAAGCCATATAGGCCGCTTGCTACAAAGTCATGACCATAAAACCAAAAAAAAAAAAATATTTAAAATTACCTTCGTTTTGTAACGTCCTGGTCCACTATCACCTACGCACAGAACGTACGTACGACACATGCGCAAGGCCCCTCTTTATACACTACGCATGTGTGAAACTCCGCCTGCGTCGCCCGCCCCTGACGTTCGAAATTAACTCATGTTCTCCGCCCCCTAATTCGACGCACAGAACGTACGTACGACACGTGCGCAAGGCCCCTCTTTATACACTACGCATGTGTGAAACTCCGCCTGCGTCGCCCGCCCCTGACGTTCGAAATTAACTCATGTTCTCCGCCCCCTAATTCGACGCACAGAACGTACGTACGACACGTGCGCAAGGCCCCTCTTTATACACTACGCATGTGTGAAACTCCGCCTGCGTCGCCCGCCCCTGACGTTCGAAATTAACTCATGTTCTCCGCCCCCTAATTCGACGCACAGAACGTACGTACGACACGTGCGCAAGGCCCCTCTTTATACACTACGCATGTGTGAAACTCCGCCTGCGTCGCCCGCCCCTGACGTTCGAAATTAACTCATGTTCTCCGCCCCCTAATTCGACGCACAGAACGTACGTACGACACGTGCGCAAGGCCCCTCTTTATACACTACGCATGTGTGAAACTCCGCCTGCGTCGCCCGCCCCTGACGTTCGAAATTAACTCATGTTCTCCGCCCCCTAATTCGACGCACAGAACGTACGTACGACACGTGCGCAAGGCCCCTCTTTATACACTACGCATGTGTGAAACTCCGCCTGCGTCGCCCGCCCCTGACGTTCGATTTTAACTCATGTTCTCCGCCCATTTTTAGTTACGGCGCGTAGTGGGGTAAATAATGGCGGAGATACCTGACATGTTAACTACCTCAGGTAGCGAAAAAAGCCCGGAGGCTGGAACGTCAACCAGATCTGTGAGGCCTAGATTTAAGGCCTCTAATATGAGTTTTGAAGAGATGGTGGAGATGGTGGCCATTCTTCAAAAAAAGGACTATGATGGGAAGTATGGGCCGTACGCACGGCCAAATTTGCGCAAGGCCAAAATAATGGCGAAGGTGGTGGACACTTTACAGGATTCTTTTGGGGTCCAGCGCTCCAAGGATCAACTTCGCAAAAGATGGTCTGACCTCAAGCTCAGGGAGCCGGATCAATACAGACGGATCCGTAAAGTGCTGAAAAAAAGTAAGTACTTGTCGTGTTTTTCTCTTGTGTTTATTACCTTGTATACTGCTCCATGTGCTTTTCCTTCCTATACGATTTTTTTGCTCATCGTTTCAAACGATCTTTTAATAAACCTCGTTACATATCTATAGATATATCTATCTATATATATGTGTGTATATATAGATATATATCTATATATCTATATATAGATATATATCTATATATATAGATCTATATATATATATAGATCTATATATATATCTATATATATATAGATATATATATAGATATATATATATATCTATATATATATCTATATATATAGATATATATATAGATATATATCTATATATATAGATATATATATATATAGATATCTATATATATATAGATATCTATATATATATATATATAGAGAGAGAGAGAGAGAGAGAGAGATAGAGAGGTAGATAGATAGATAGATATAGAAATGTAAAACATTCTTTTGGAATATTTTAAGTTATCTTTTTTTCCACTTCACTCCAAATGTTTGAAAATTACTATGTACTAAAATATCTGTGTGCTAAGTAGATTACTAATTTTTTGTTTCACATAGGGGAAAAATCACTCAGCCAACAAGAAGACAGTCCACCCCAAGCCAAACAACATGATTGGGAAATCAGCCCAAGTCCCACTGAGGATGTGGAGGAAGGAGAGGTGGGCGACATGGGCACCCCACCAGGTGAGTGTCTGACACACCAGCTTACGGTAATCTATGCATGGCTGTCTTTTCTTTAATGTAATTTTTCTACTCTATTTTAGGGGATCTGGTTGTGCTTGATTCAAGCAACAGTGCCACCCCCGAGGATGTGGAGGAATTATGCTACATGGGCACCCCACCAGGTCAGTGTCTGAGACAACAGCTTTATTATGGTAAGGTAAACTATGTATGTGTGCATATTTCTAAACACATTTTTTGGTTTCATTCCACTTTAGGTACAAGAAGTGACTATTTCACCTCAGACAGTGCCCAACGGCTAATTGGTCAAATAATGGCCTGGAACAGGGAGATCGATGAAATGCGTAATCGGCTGGATCGTATGCAGCAGGAAATGAAGGACATGATTGATGTTTTGGGTAGAATCTAAATGCCCTTTTTGAAACCCCAAAACATCGATCATGTCCTTCATTTCCTGTTTTGCTGACCCCATTCTGGGCCTTCTCTTTATTTTTTTGGCTGAACATATATGGCTGTTTAACATAATTTAAAAAAGGAGGGCTGTTTCTAGAAAATACATAAAAAATCCACAAAAAAATAAAACTTGATTTTAAAAAAAACAAAAAAAAAAATAAAACTTGATTTTAAAAAAAACAAAAAAAAGATAAAACTTGATTGTAAAAAAAACAAAAAAAAAATAAAACTTGATTTTAAAAAAACCAAAAAAAAAAAATAAAACTTGATTTAAAAAAAAACAAAAAAAAAGATAAAACTTGATTTTAAAAAAACCAAAAAAAAAAATAAAACTTGATTTGAAAAAAAACAAAAAAAAGATAAAACTTGATTTTAAAAAAACCAAAAAAAAAATAAAACTTGATTTTAAAAAAAACAAAAAAAAGATAAAACTTGATTTTAAAAAAAACAAAAAAAAAATAAAACTTGATTTGAAAAAAAACAAAAAAAAGATAAAACTTGATTTTAAAAAACCAAAAAAAAAATAAAACTTGATTTTAAAAAAACCAAAAAAAAAATAAAACTTGATTTTAAAAAAACCAAAAAAAAAATATTGATTTTCAAAAAAAAAAAAAAATTAAAAAACTTGATTTTCCAAAAAACCAAAAAATAAATAAATAAATAAAAAAAGGATTTTAAAAAACCAAAAAAATAAACAAAAAAGGATTTCCAAAAAAAAAAAAAAAAAAAAACCTGTTTGCGAAAATCAAAAAGGCAAAAAATTTTTTTTTGTGGATTATGTAGAAATATTTAAATATAATAATATTTTTGCAAATTATTAAGATATCATTATATTTTTGTCTATGAACATTTTCTACTAAATGCATAACTGAATGCATAACAACGATTAATAAAAACATCTCCTTATAGGAATTAAATAAATGTGTGGTTTGTTATTTCAATGCTCAGTATCAGTTTGGTTATAATTGTAAAAAAGTTGTTTACAGTGGCAATGGAGCTTATTTAGACATTTAAAATGAAAATACAGTTGGCACTACAACTGCTCGACCATAACCTAGGAGAAAGCCCAAAAGAAAGGCAAGCAATAAATATAATTCCAGATTTCATCAATATTTTTTTTATTTAAAAAAATTAAATATCCTGGCCCATTGCAATGGCCCCCCTACCCATAAAATAATTAACATATTGCTGTCTAACTTGACGGGCACTTTGGGGGGCCAAGCCAGTACGGACAGTATCCAGGCCCGTAAGGTTGTCATCTATAAGTCCGGCCTCAGGCCCAACTGTTCCTATATAATTTAGAGAATGTTTGTGTAAAAAGTTGTGCAGAATGCAGCACGATAAAATGATAAAATTAAGTTTGTATTCCGCCAAATTAATGGATGTTTGAAACAGGCGGAACCGGCTGGCCAGAAATTAAAAACCCTCCTCTCCGGGGTGAGGGTTCTTTGGGGGAATGGCCTCATGAGGTGCTTGCTCAGAGCGAAGGCTTCATCGGCAATGAAGACAAAGGGGAGTCCTTCCACGTTATCCGCATCAGGTGGCAATCCCAGGCCACCACTCTGGAGACGCTGGCAGAACTCCGTCTGGGCAAATACTCCTCCATCCGACATCCGGCCATTCTTCCCCACGTCCACATATAAAAATTCATAGTGTGCCGACACCACCGCCATTAAAACAATACTGTGGAACCCCTTATAATTAAAATAGTATGACCCCGAATGGGGTGGTGGCACGATGTGGACATGTTTCCCATCTATAGCCCCTCCACAATTGGGAAAGTCCCAAACGGCTGGCAAAATGGGATGCCACAGTCTGCCATTCCTGTGGCGTTGAAGGAAACTGGGGAATCAAACAAGAAAACCAAAATCATTAATTTGGAAGCTAACATTGCAAGAAAATTATACAATTAAAAACATTATTCCCCAGCATCAGTATAACATTAAATAATTTAATTCTTCTGGAATAACTAATATGGAAAGGCACACTTATCAGATTGCTCACCCCCTCTGATGGAACATTGATTACATTTTAGGGGGTTGTGAAAGATTACTTTTAGGACACGCAGGAATTTAGGGACTAAAAAGGCTACAAGACTGCAGTTGTCGCACTCTGCAGGTGCAGTTGCTAACCAGCTTACAGTAAATGAGGTAAGGTAAAAAGGCATTCATGTTGCAAGGAGTACACAATCACATGCAAGGGCAATTAATGAAAACACTTTGTGGCTTGCATATGATTTGATGATGGAAATCAGCAGAGCTTCTGCTCATTTACTAAAGCACTGGAACAAATGCACTTGTAGAGTGCACATGCATTTTGCAAAGTGCAACATATATTTGCTTTAGACAAATCAACACCACAGAACATTCAAGCAAATTTTTACGAGGGTGGGGGGGGGGTTGGGAAATCAAGCTAATTGCTAATTATCAGCACACTATTTGGAGTGAGTTTAGGGGGGGGGGGTTGGTAAATCTAGCTAATTGCTAATTATAAGCACACTAAATACACTCAAACAAAATACATTCAAAATGAGTAGACTAGGTGGATATGTTCCCATCATTGCATGCTGGGGAGGTTATTGAAGGAAAATATACATGCATGACAAAAAATAACAGGAAAAAAATCCAGCATGTGTGAGGATAAAAAGGGGACATTCACACTATATTGCAATGATGGTAAGTAGTGTTTGAAGCAAGAAATACATTACATTATCAAAGATTACATAAAAGAACATGTGATGCTAATAAAAGAAAAATATCTTACCTTAATATAGTCCTTCTGCAGGACCTGGATGATGGAAGAACAGGTCTCTGGGATAATGATCCCCAGAGCCTGGGGGGAGATGCCTGTCGAGAACTTGAGGTCCTGCAGGCTTCTCCCTGTCGCCAAGTACCGCAACGTGGCAACTAGCCTCTGCTCCGGAGTGATGGCTAGCCTCATGCAGGTATCCTGCCTGCTGATATAGGGGGTCAGCAAAGCCAACAAACGGTCAAAAACGGGGTCCGTCATCCAGAGAAAGTTCCTGAAATCCTCAGGATTATTCTCACGGATCTCACGGAGCAATGGCATGTGACAGAACTGGTCACGCTGGAGCAACCAATTCTTGGTCCATGAACTCCTCCTCGCCCTGTTCATGGACTGGTCTTGGTCTGAAGAATAAACTACAGCACCAAACACATACAATGCACGAGCTCGACGACGAGTACGTACAGGTAACATGGTTTCAAAACGGTCGGCTGGTCAGAACGCACTAAACAGAACGCACTGAAGAACAGCAAGGCCTGTGAAGAGCGACCTGAAAATCAGGAACGAGCGGACAATAAAACAAAGATTTCTCAATGCCAACTGACCAAACGCACTGAAAAGCAGATACAAACCTCACAAGCACAGACTGAACAACAGTTAAAACGAACTGAAAAATACGAGTCTCACAAGCGCGAATCGTCTCTCACCAAACTTCTACTAACACGAGATAAACACGAGATTAGCAGAAGGAGCCCAAAGGGTGTCGTACGGGCTATTGAACTTCTGTTTTATAGTCTCGTCGGACTTGGTGTACGTCACCGCGTACTAGGCTGACGTACTTTTGTGTGGTCGTGTGTAGGCAAGTCCGTTCGTTAGAAAGTCTGCCGCAAGTCCGCCGAAGGTACGCCGGAAGTATGTCGGACAGGCTGTCGGACTTTTGTAGCTGAAAAGTCCGACCGTGTGTACGCGGCATCAGAGTTGTAGTAGACTTTCAAATCAGATATAACAACCAAAAATGAAGTCAGGAGGGCGTCAGATGTTCCAGTAGTTGGTGGAGGTTTTCATCAGCCAGAGGTCATGCAGGATTGTTCGCTGCTAGGTAAAGCAAATCTGGCAGGTCACCTCCATAGGTGACAGAGAGGTCGCAAGGTAGCGGTAATGTTTGAAAGGGTTGAGAGTTCAGTTACCCGTAGAGAACATGAGGCATGACAGGGTATATTGAGGCACTTGGGTAAGTGACGGATGATATCCTCAGACTGGAGCATCAAAAGGTCTAAGGAACATGAGGATAAGGCCATTGTCCAACATGGACAGAAGTTGTAATGTGAACCTAAAGGTTCTAAACATATACTAAACACAGTTTAAACAAAAACAAGTGAAGTACTTGCGGGAGGTTGGCCGTATAGAACATCAGAAAGAACACCATCTAAAGAACAGACCCATTGTGTGGGTGGAAAGAAGGACATGGAAGAGGTTCAAGTCTTCAGTCCATAGAATCTTCTTGGTATTGGGTTGGAGAGGTGAAGCAGATTTTTTTGTACGTATATTGATTTCTGTGTTTACCAGAAGAGGCTTGCGGGGGGAAGTTGAGGCTGAACTTTTGCGAGAAGTACTGCCATGAGGAAGATTTTCTACTAGGTGCAGTTCTTGCAAGGTTTGTTGTAGCCCATCTTGTACTCTGCAGTTGTATTTGGATCCTTGATAGGGGATATGGATCGAGAATGGGAAGCCCCATTGGTAGATGATATGATGTCGCTGCAACTCCAGGAGTTGGGGTTTCATGGCACAGCATTTGGAGATGGTTAGTTGGGAAAGATGAGGGTCTCTTTTTCACGGGCTGCAACCAGGAGTTGTTTGTTTGCGTGGTAGTAATGGAACTTTACAATGATGTCACGGGGAGGTCCATCTGTTTTTTTTCGGAGTAAGGGCTCTATGCACCCTGTCCATCTCCAGGCATTCTATTGGTATAGCAGGCTCAAGTTCCTGGAACAGGGCAGTCATGGTGGATTGCAGATCAATTACAGATTTGGCAATGCCCCTGATGAGCAAATTAGGGCATCTCGCTCTGTTTTCATAGTCCTCTAGTCTGGACTGCAAGCTCAAGTTATCTTCTTTGAGGTTCTCAAGTTCAGCCTTGTAATCTTGGGCAGTATTTTCCATTTCATCTACTCTTACCTCCAGGGCTGCAGTGTGAGTGCCCAGCTCTCTAATCTCCTTTGTGAAGCTGTTAGTGATATGTTCTAAAGTTTGTTTGAGATCTGATGTACAAAGCTATCTGTTTAAGGAATGCTGAGGGTGATGGGAGGTCTGGTTCAGAACCTGGAGGGAGGGGGAGTTCAATGTCCGACTCACCCTTGGAGTCTGCCTGAGCATGCAGCTGTTTGCGGGAATGTGCTGTGCTGCTGGATGAGGAAGATATCGGCACCATCTTGGCCGGGACTCAGGCCAGCGCTTCCTTAATGGAGGTGTTTTAAGCCTCATTTGGGCACCTCCTAGCACCATGGCGATGTGCCTTATCTGCGCTCCGGCATCGTGGGAGGTGGTGTGATATTCAGCAGGTTGCAGGTGGGCTGTATTCTGCAGCTAATGATCCCTCATGGAGCAGAGCACTAGCAAAGCATGACCGATCTGCTAGGCTTCGCGCATGCGCCTCACCGCCACCAGTAATTTAAAACATCACCCTCCTGTGTGACAAGAGATTTCCCATGCTTGGTCCAGTTCTCCCACCAGCAGTTCAAAGCTAGACATTATTTCACCCGGGGGGAAAACTCAGCACCCCCTGACCCGTACCAGGACAAGGTCATTCATTGCCCAGGGTGAAGATGCCAAACTGCCAGAAATGCCTAAATAGGCCCCTAATGTCTGATTTTTAAGACAAAGAAAGGGACTGAGGACAGATTCCCCAGTCCCTTTCTCTAATGCCTCAGCTGCACTGGACAGTGAATGAATGAGAAATGCTCTGTGATGAGCGGCTGTCTGTTCATTTACAGACTGAAGAATGGCATGTGCACAGTTGCTTAGGACTAAAACATTTTTGTTAGATTTAAAATGTAATTCTTTATTACACACAATAGCTTAGTATCAAAGATTTGTGATAATAAAATTAAATTCCTTCACCCCTTGCCTCACACACATTATACAAGACAACTTTGTCTTTAGCACTAAATACTAGTCTGGATGTGACATATCTACTGAATTTGGGTCACACACACCTAACTCAATACAGACCAGAGAAAAACACGCATATTTAAGTCCGGAGTGTCAAACGCAAATCCAGTACTACTACATGAGTCAAATCTGGTTAGCAAAAATTGAACATATGGATGGATAATGGTAACACAATCAACCCAGGGCAGAGGTTGGTGTCAGTAGGGCAGTGGACGCTGTCAATAGGGCAGAGGCTGATGTCAGTAGAGCAGTGGATGGTGTCAGTATGGAGGAGGTTTGTGTCATTAAGGCAGTGTTTGGCATCAGTAGTAGGGCAGTGGATGTGTCAGCAGGTGTCTGGCAGGGGCACCCTAGCTTGGACACCTGGGACAATTGCTTTGCATCTGTTGCAGGGTGCCCAGGGTCCCACATGCAATGAAGGCCCCCGCTACAGGGCATCTCTGATGGCAGCTGGCATCTCTTTGATTTGAGGGGGATAAGAGGACATGTGCTAGGGGGTGTGATTTGGAAGGGGAGAGGACGTGTTTTAGGAAGTGGGGGTCAGATTTCTGATCCCCCATTCTAGCACAAGTTCTCTCCCCTTCCAAATAACCCTCTAGCACATGTCCTCTTACCCCCTCCCTAAAAAAATCACTCCTGGCAGCATAAAACTGAATTTGACAATTCCTTTATTAAAAATAAAAAACAGTGTCTCCCCGTCAACTAAGGCAAATACCTGGCTTGCCATTTGACAGATCTTATATAGGTAAGGGCGGTGCCACCGAGTGAGGTCGCCAGGTGGTTCCACCCCATACCTATATAAGAACTGTCAAACGTCAAGCCAGGTATTCAGCGGTTTGCCTTAGTTGACGGTGGACCTTTTTTTTTTCCGGGTCAGCAGTGGGGTCGTCGTTGTAATTGATGATGGAATTATATTGGGGACGCATTTTTTTATTTTTAATTAAGGAATTGTCAAAAACTGCCTCCTGTTTTTATTTATTTTTACACTCTTTGGTGAAAGGGTAGGGGTACTATGCACCGCATACTCTTTCACATGTGGAGTGGGATCTGGAGGCCCCCTTGTTAAAGGGGGCTTCCAGATTCCAATAAGCCCCCTGCCCACAGAACCCCCACAACCACTGGCCAGGGTTGTGTGGGTTGTGTGGATTAGGGCCTTATCCCTATCAACATGGGGAAAAAACGCTTTGGGGAGGGGGGGCAGAGGCCCCCTTGCCCAAAAACGCATGCCCCCCATGTTGAGGGCATGGGGCCTGGTATGGTTCCATGTTTTACTTGCCCCCCCTTTTACTGGCCTGCCAGGCTGCATGCTCAGATAAAGGTTTGGAGTTCGGGTCTGATATGGATTGGAGGAGACCCCCCGCTGTTTTTCTTTTACTTTTTTATTGCTGGCAATGTTTTTTTTTCATTAAGTTGTCAGCGAGGAAGCCCATTGACAGCCGATGACTCATCGGTTGTTAAGGACGTGGCGGATGGCTTCCCGGCCCGGCTCCTTAACAACCAGCTATTCACTGTGCCCTGATTGGGCAAAGCTTTGCCCAGTCAGGATGCAGGATGCACTGTGCAGCACACAGTACATTGCAGAGCGTTCAGCAGGGCAAACACCTACCGAACGCCATGGAAATTTTGGTGTTTGCTGAACGGGTGAACGGGGGATGTTCAGGCCGAAACCTTTGCTCGACCCAAACCATTCCCTCAACTCTATTAACATAACTCAACTCTATTAACATAACGAACTTTATATACTTAAAAATGTATCATTAGCCATAAATGTCTATTTAAGTTTTTAGAGTAGAATAGGGCTAGGTTTTTGCATTCTCTCTCTTTTTTTTAAGAGAATGAAGAATTCTATAAATTGTATTTTTGAATAATGTTAGACATTATAAGATTAATATTTATCTTGTACAAAAGTCTTAAGGAATGGGATGCTAGCAATTTCTGGAATCACCAAGATTTGACCCTAACTGGTACTCTAGACCAAATACTGATTCAGACCTGACACCAAGTGAAGTATGCCTGCCATGTGCAATGGTAGTTCTTGACTTCCTAGCTTTTAACCTTATGAGAATCACTGATTCATAAAGGCCCCTGTCCCTCAAGACCTGGGCCTCAATAGCCATATCAATAAAGCCTGCATCCATGAGACAGGGCAGTCTCTAGGACAGAAGGTCTTGAAGGTCTGGCAGAGCCCTTGGAACTTTTAACAGATAGAGTCTAATCAGCTTGGAGTACTACATCTGCCTGTCTAGTCTGGAGCTATGAGTACCAATGGAATACCCACCATCTTGAACCTGTGAAGCAAACAAGGAAGTTTCAGGGAGAAAAAGTGTAGATCGGGTTGTACTGATCTTGCAGATCCACCAGAATATCCACTGTTTCTGCCAGGGGATCTCTGCACCTGGAGATAAATCCATTAAGGTTGTTGAACTTGGAAGCTAGGAGGTCCACATCCAACATCCCCCTACCTGTGAAAAAGGTCCTGGAACACCTCCAGGTGTAGGGCTCATTCCTCCAGATCCAGGCTTTGACAGATAAAGAAATCAATATCAGTCATCCACCTCTGGGATGTAAAAAGTGGATATAGCTAGAAGGAGAAGTTCTACCTAAGACAGAATAATTTCTACCTCTCTAGCCACAGCACAACTTCTGACTCCTCTGTGATGTTGATGTATGCAACTGCTTTGATGTTGTCTGACTGGATCTTAATCAGATGCCCTTTCAGTAGGGAAGTCCAGAGTTGTAGGTACAATAAAATTTCCCAAAGCTCCAGAATGTTGATTGGCATTCAATTCCATTGCACTGTAAAAAGATCTCTAGAACTCTCCCCAAGCCTGTCAGACTGACATTTACTATAAGAATCTTCCAAAAGATTAGAAAGAAGAATTTCCCCAAATCCAGAGCTGAATTGCTGTGCCACTAGACCAGAGACAGCCTTATCTTTGGTGAAAGGTAAATTGGTTTGTCCCATAATGATAGGATGATGAGTTGTAGGGGTCTGTAGTGGAACTGAACTAATGGAACTGCCTCCAAGGAGTCCACCATCAGCCTCACTACTCTTTTGCGGGTAAACTGCAGGAAGCCCCATAACTCTTATGCAGGAGTGAAGAGTTAGTGGACTGCAAGATTGAAGAGCATGAGTATGGAAGCTGAGAGTTGGAGAGTTTTTGGGAAAAGAAAAACTATCTTGAGCTGTGTTTAGAATCAAACCCAGATACCCTAATTGATAAGCCAACTCCAACATAGACTTCTGAGGGTTCGGGATCCAACTGAAACATTTTAGGGCCTGAACTGTCACATTGTCAGTCAGGACTTGTGCTGACTCTTTCCTCTGCAGGAGGTTAACCAGATATTCCATAATAGGGAGGCCCTGAGAGCATAAATTTGGTTTAGAAACTGTGAAAAGTTTGAGATACAATTTGTGAACCCCTTCTGCCATGGGAACTGAGAAAAAACCCCATGATCAAGAAAAACTGTTAGGGCTGCATGGTGGTCTGACAATCTTTTGGTGAAACAGGAGTGGGAAAACTAGTTTATATCCCCAGAAAACTACCTTCCACACCTAAGCATCTGGGATGCTGTATGTCCAGGTATCCTCAAAGGCATCCACAAAGGCTAACATACATCCCTCCATCTGTGCCTAGGAGGACTTATCTAAAGATTTGGGGGATTTAGAGGCCCATGGTTTGTGGTTGAACAGGGCTTCTTGCTTGAAACTGGCCTTAAAGGTTGAAGCCTGGGAGTAAGAAAAAGGAATTCTTCTTGATCTAAAGGAGGAGGGGAGGAGAAGTCTTACTAGCTTGAGGATTAGGCTTCGTCTGCTGGGATAGATTACTACTCTTACCCCAAGTGACATCCTTAATGAAGGTGTCCAAGATGGCTCTGAAGAGATATTGGCCATGCACAAATAATGATATTTTCATGCCGACTCTGCAGCCCTACATTTCAATCAAGGAGTCCCTTGCATGTTCATCGATAGGAAATTCATACAAAAAATAGGATGGAAAACATCCACTAACCTGTCTATGTAGTAGTCCAGGGGTGCCAGAATGAGCTTTAAATGCTCTACTGTTACTGTTTCAAGGACTACCATCATCATCATGGCAGATTGAGATGCAGGACCTACCAGAGAAATTTTTTTTAGGGAAGAATATCCAAGTGTTTATATGTGGGTATCTTAATAAAGGACTCCTCAAATAGGTATTGTACAGCAAAATGTTTGAGAGCCATGAACAGCTTATCAGGAGTTTCCCCGTCTCCATTATAGGATGTGTAGGAGTAGTGAGTGCACCATAAAAATGTTAGTAGTTTTAGAGCCTCTAAGGCATCTATTTTTAAGTTATTTACTGGGAAAATATTCCAGACAGGTCTTGCATTTTTCCAGTTCCATGAGGTCTAGATATGGCCTCTAGAGGTATCACAGAGGATGTGCTGATGCAGATAGCTGCATAAAGAGACCAGCTCAATAAACGTGTGGATTGATTTAGGACAAAAATGGCTAGAAAAAAATAGCTCAAGTGGTTGTAAAGGCTTCCTTTTTAATTAAAATAATAAAAACGCTATACTTACCTGCTTTGTGCAATGGTATTGCACAGAGCGGCTCCAGACCTCCTCTTCTGGGGTCTCCCAATGGCGCTTCTGGCTCCTCATCTTTTTTGTTCACTACCATAGTAGAAAGCTGCTTCCTCCCTCCTGAGCTGAACTATGTGCATCTATGGACACACACAGCGCAGCTCAGCCCCACCCATGTTTCTTCCAAACAGGATTTGTTTGAGAGCAGCAGGAACCAATGCAGATGGGCAAAGCACTGGATGGCTATAGGACTCAAGTATATAGCAAGTTGAGGGGGTGATTCACTTACTGAGACATTCTTTTACCCTAATGCAGGGAATGCATTAGGGTAAAAAGTCTTGCCTTTAGACCCACTTTAAACTTTTGTCAACAAAGTAAAGGTGTCCATACTCCTGAGTAGGGATGAGCTTCGAGTTAGAGTCGAACTCATGTTGGACCCGAACATTGGCTGTTCGCAAGTTCGCTGAAGAGCGAACAATTTGGGGTGTTCGCGGCAAATTCGAATGCCGCTGAACACCCTTTAAAAGTCTATGGGAGAAATCAAAAGTGCTAATTTTAAAGGCTTATATGCAAGTTATGGTCATAAAAAGTGTTTGGGGACCTGGGTCCTGCCCCAGGGGACATGGATCAATGCAAAAAAAGTTTTAAAAACGGCCGTTTTTTCAGGAGCAGTGATTTTAATAATGCTTAAAGTCAAACAATAAAAGTGTAATATCCCTTTAAATTTCATAGCTGGGGGGTGTCTATAGTATGCCTATAAAGGGGCACATGTTTCCCATGTTTAGAACAGTCTGACAGCAAAATGACATTTCAAAGGAAAAAAAGTCATTTAAAACTACTCGGGGCTATTGCATTGCCGGTCCGACAATACACATAAAAGTTCATTGATAAAAACGGCATGGGAATTCCCCACAGGGGAACCCGAACCAAAATAATAAAAAAAAATGACGTGGGGGTCCCCCTAAATTCCATACCAGGCCCTTCAGGTCTGATATGGATTTTAAGGGGAACCCCGCGCTAAAATTTAAAAAAAAACGCGTGGGGTCCCCCCAAAAATCCATACCAGACCCTTATCCGAGCATGCAACCTGGCAGGCCACAGGAAAAGAGGGGGGGACGAGAGAGCACCCCCCCTCCTGAACCGTACCAGGCCAAATGCCCTCAACATTGGGAGGGTGCTTTGGGGTAGCCCCCCAAAACACCTTGTCCCCATGTTGATGAGGACAAGGGCCTCATCCCCACAACCCTGGCCGGTGGTTGTGGGGGTCTGCGGGTGGGGGGCTTATCGGAATCTGGAAGCCCCCTTTAACAAGGGGACCCCCAGATCCCGGCCCCCCCTGTGTGAAATGGTAAGGGTACCCCTACCATTTCACAAAAAAACTGTCAAAAATGTTAAAAATGACAAGAGACAGTTTTTGACAATTCCTTTATTTAAATGCTTCTTCTTTCTTCTTTCTTCTTTCTTCTATCTTCCTTCATCTTCTTCTTCTTCTTCTTCTTCTGGTTCTTCTGGCTCTTCTGGTTCTTCCTCCGGTGTTCTCGTCCAGCATCTCCTCCACGGCGTCTTCTATCTTCTTCTCCTCGGGCCGCTCCACACCCATGGCATGGGGGGAGGCTCCCGCTCTTCTCTTCATCTTCTTCTCTTCTTCATCTTCTTCTCTTCTTCTCTTCTTCTCTTCTTCTTCTTCTCCGAGCCGCTCCGCATCCATGCTCCCGCTGTGTGACGCGTCTCCTCTTCTGATGGTTCTTAAATAACGGCCCTCTGACACACAGGACATGATGGGACTTCCCTGTGGCATTCCCCATGACGTCACCGGGAAGTCCCGTCAAGTCACCGTGCGTCAAGTGACCCCGCCCCCGTTATTTAAGAACCATCAGAAGAGGAGACGCATCACACAGCGGGAGCCTCCCTCCATGCCACCATGGGTGCAGAGCGGCCCAGAGAAGAAGATGAAGAAGAGAAGAAGAGAAGAAGATGAAGAGAAGAGCGGGAGCCTCCCCCCATGCCATGGGTGCGGAGCGGCCAGAGGAGAAGAAGATAGAAGACGCCGCGGAGGAGATGCTGGACGAGAACACCGGAGGAAGAACCAGAAGAGCCAGAAGAACCAGAAGAAGAAGAAGAAGATGAAGGAAAATAGAAGAAAGAAGAAGCATTTAAATAAAAGAATTGTCAAAAACTGTCACTTGTCATTTTTAACATTTTTGACAGTTTTTTAGTGAAATGGTAGGGGTAAGTACCCCCTTACCATTTCACACAGGGGGGGGGCGGGATCTGGGGGTCCCCTTGTTAAAGGGGGCTTCCAGATTCCGATAAGCCCCCCGCCCGCAGACCCCCACAACCACCGGCCAGGGTTGTGGGGATGAGGCCCTTGTCCTCATCAACATGGGGACAAGGTGTTTTGGGGGCTACCCCAAAGCACCCTCCCAATGTTGAGGGCATGTGGCCTGGTACGATTCAGGAGGGGGGGTGCTCTCTCATCCCCCCTCTTTTCCTGCGGCCTGCCAGGTTCCGTGCTCGGATAAGGGTCTGGTATGGATTTTTGGGGGGACCCCACACACCGTTTTTTTTTTAATTTTGGTGCGGGGTTCCCCTTAAAATCCATACCAGACCTGAAGGGCCTGGTATGGAATTTAGGGGGACCCCCACGTCATTTTTTTTTTAAATTTTGGTTCGGGGTTCCCCTGTGGGGAATTCCCATGCCGTTTTTATCAATGAACTTTTATGTGTACTGTTGGACTGGCAATGCAATAGCCACAAGTAGTTTTAAATGACTTTTTTTCTTTGAAATGTTATTTTGCTGTCAGACTGTTCTAAACACAGGAAACATGCACCCCTTTACAGGCATACTATAGACACCCCCCAGCTACAAAATTTAAAGGGATATTACACTTTTATTGTTTGACTTTAAGCATTATTAAAATCACTGCTCCTGAAAAAACATCCGTTTTTAAAACTTTTTTTGCATTGATCCATGTCCCCTGGGGCAGGACCCAGGTCCCCAAACACTTTTTATGACAATAACTTGCATATAAGCCTTTAAAATTAGCACTTTTGATTATTCACGTTCATGTCCCATAGACTTTAACGGTGTTCGCGTGTTTGAACAAACTTTTTTCCTGTTCGCATGTTCTGGTGCGAACCGAACAGGGGGGTGTTCGGCTCATCCCTACACCTGAGACACTAGCAATGAATGAAAGAAAAAGAACATTTTTAAGCCTTCCACATAAGAACTACTTCTGTGAAAGTTCATACCTGTAGTATATTACAACAAAGATGTACACAATGTCATTGATTTGTAATATATAAAATAACATACCCAACAAACATTAGTGCCATAAGGTTTCAGCACATAAATTTACCAATCATAGTTCATGCATCTCAGCATCATCAATCCTAACAGGCTCAGCAAGCAGCCATAATCTCTGTAAACTTCCAAGACTAAAGATTGTGTTACATTTCAGCTTCCTTTCTAGAAATCCAGCTAAGGAGACCATATTTTTTCATTTATAATTTTCCCTGTTTGAAATGTGTCTATCAAAAGAAATGTGAGAAATTAAGCTCTCAGAGAATCTTATGAATCTGTATTTGGAAATTAACTTTGATTTTAAGATTACAGCCTACTTGCTGTTATATTAATCTTCTTAAATGTTTTCTGATAATTTTGTTACAATTAAACACAATTTTTCTGCTACAATCTAAAGTAGACTAAGTTTAATTTCCAAATATTATATGGGCTTTTCCAATATTTACTTTCTGGGCAGTACATATACACATTCTATCTATCTATCTATCTATCTATCTATCTATCTATCTATCTATCTATCTATCTATCTATCTATCTATCTATCTATCTATCTATCTATCAATGCATTCAATTATGACATTTAGAGCAATAGTCTCAAAGCACTACCTGTACAAGTATACCCTAGAAACTTCAGTCAGACTTCAAAGTTTGAAGAGATATGCCTGCTAAAATGCACCTGCAAAAGCATAGAAGCTACTGTTTAATGGGGGATATATTGATATACAATGGGATAGTTGAATACTGCAACTTATGCAGCTTATAAAATTGAGACAGAATGCAAAATGTGACAAGATAAAAAAAAAATGCATGTTATTTATTACATGCATTATGAAATCTTGCTAATACATATGAAGCTGAAAGGAAGAAAAAGGGGCAACTCCTTTCAATAGAGGGGGGACAGACATGTCCCTCAGCAATATGAATGAGCTTCATGTTTGGGTGGGTGGGTTTGAGGCAAGCCAAGACTGTTCCCAATTCATTGGCCCAATGAACATATGGGCCAATTCAGCCACCCAAATTCCCCCTTTCTGAAATATACACATACATTGGGGATTCTGGGAGACATTACTGACAATATTCAGTCCAAAACACTGTGGTAATGTGAACACATCACAAGAGTCAGGTGGGTAAACATTGGTGGAGTGGATTTGATGAGGATTCACATCACTGGATACTGTAATAATAGATTTACCTTGCTGTGCATCGCAGATTTACATCGGAGGACATAAATGCATGTTATTTTTGTGTGTGTGTTTTTTTTTTTAATTTAACCAGTTGTCAGGATGCTGGTCTTTTGCTTTGTTTTTCGCTCTTTGTGGAAGTGGGTATGGAGTCCAATGTACCCTTGTACTAATTTTCTTAGGCGAGGGTGGATGTCTAGATGCCCCCTTATTATATTACCCCCACATCCTTCTTGTGGGGAACAGGCTCTTGTCCCTCAACATTGGGGCAATGATTTACCACTCCCTACTTGCAAGGTACGCTCCAATGTTGAAAGACACGTCGCCTTGTCCATACAGGGAAGGAACATGCTCACTGGCCTCCATTTCCTGGCCACCCAGGCTGAAT
Source organism: Aquarana catesbeiana (assembly GCF_042186555.1). Lineage (NCBI taxonomy): Eukaryota > Metazoa > Chordata > Amphibia > Anura > Ranidae > Aquarana > Aquarana catesbeiana. Next base: position 220,437,923 of record NC_133331.1, on the reverse strand, counting down.
GCTTGGTAAAAACCTGGTTGGAATGTTAAGGGGAGCCCTATGCCTTTTTTTCATTTTTTCATTTTTTTTATGCTAAATTTGTATTGTCCCTTGAAGAAAAAGGGAAAAAAACAGCATAGGACTCACCTTAAAATTCCACCCAGGCCCTTATCCAGGCATGCTGCCTGGCAAGGGGTGGATATCTAGGGGCCCCTTTACCTTCATTCATTATTTTGAATAGGATATAATGTATCTGGATTAAATCTATGTAGCACCAGAAAAGTACCACTAATTCCTTACCTATTAAAAAATAAAAACAGAAACAATGGGATGGCTTATTCCAGTCCAACTCCAAGAAAGTAAAAAAGTAAAAAAGGAGAGAATAGACTTTTTTACTTACCTGATTCTATGCTCCAGCCAGCTCCACTGCTCTCCTCCTCCATAAGATAAACACATATACAAGAAGATTACTGTATGGTATAAAGTGGAGGCTGGAGTGTGACCACAGTCAGTCCCAACTTACACAGGAGCTGCAGGGGGCCAGTAACAGCACTGCGGGGAGCCTGCTGAAGCAAGGGATAAGGTAACACTGGGTACAGAAGCTCAAAATTCATCTGGTTCAGCCAAACAGCAGCAGTGCTGATCATGTATCCTGACAGGGAAGAGTCCCCGCTGTCAGAGTACAATGTAACAGTGAGAGAGGATTCCTGCATCCACCTCACTTGTGTGGATTGAGGAATCTGTCAGCCAGTGGGCTGAGCAGAAAATAAATAAATAAGTACCAGCTTAATGGCTAAGTCAATCTTTTAGTTCATGTTCTAGTTGCCCCTCTCTCCTCCTGAGCACCCCCCCATTTTCCAGTGTGACAGCAGGCAGAGGTTCTTCTCCCCAAACCCACTGTCAGATTTTGAAAACAGCATGGCTGTGCAGGGGTGCACCCATAAAGCTGCATCATTCATTCACAGGAATCTGTGAATGTAGAGACTACAAGTCCCCAGTGGTGGCCGGTGGAAATTTTTTTTAAGAGGGGTTGCAAAAAGTATGCCACACACTTCTCCCCCCCGGTCGGTCTGTCGGTAGCACTTACCCCATCACCGGCGGCTTCCATTGCTCCGCGGCAGTGGCCTCCCATTCTCCTGCTTTCAACGGGTCATCACGCCAACATTGGCTTCCATTTCCTCCCCCACTTCGGCGGCCTATCGGGAGTCTTCTCTTTTTGGCCAATCGAAAAAAGGGTCTCACACCCAGTGAGGATCAGTGTTTCAACAATGAATATTCATTCGCTGTTGTAACACACCTGGGTGAGCTCTGGTCGCATCCTCTGTGACCCGAGCCCACCCTATTTTAAAGTCTATTAGAGCCTCTGGCTCTAATCAGGTGCTTAAAAAAAACCACCGCTGTAATTCATGCACCCTGAAAGGGGTCGGACACATAAATAGGGGGTAGCTGCAGCGGCCATGGATAGATTCATGCTATGCATGAATCTATCCATTGCATATAGGGGTGGCGAGGAGAGAGGGGGTGGTGCCCAGGCACCCCTAATGGACAGGCCACCACTGAAAGTCCCATCTGCCACCATGGCAGACAGACTTGTAGTTTAAATTAACTGCAAGCACACTGATCAGCACATCCGTAGTTCATTTACTCTGTCTACAGCTCTGGAAATGCCAGCCCATATAGAGGTGTAGGCAACAGAGCTGTGGGTAGTGTCTGCAGGAACCTGACATTGCACCTCTGATCTGCTAATGACAGGTGCAATACTTTACAGGCTCCTATTTTAGATTGTAATATATGCACAATTGTTACCTGAAAAAACATGTTAAGGTATTATTTTTTAATTAAAGATGAATTTAACCTTTAGGTATGTATACCTTAAAGTGCTTCTAAAGGCTGAAGGTTTTTTGTTACTAAACCCACAACAGTAAAATCAGACTGTATATGCAGTAAAGCATGCTTGTTATACTCACTGAGGAACCTAAGGGGTTAATCCTCTGCAATGTATAAAAAAGGCTGTTTGATCCTGTATGTACAGATCCTCCTCTTCTTCCACTGACTCCAGAACAGGTTCGGATAAGACAGAGTTACTGAAGTCAGGCTGCAAATGCTCAGTTTGGTGTGTATTGCTAGAGAGTTAGTTTTCTTCTTGGGAGTGTGCATTTGATCAGCACAGGGCCAATCAGCACTGTTCAGACAGAGGTCCTGGATTCTGATAGAACAGCTCAGTGTAGTATGAAAACTCATCCTACATGCTTTAACTAGGAACTGATAGAAGTCACAAGAGTGCTAACTACTGCTGATGATAAAAGGTATTTACCAGTTTATATTTGCATTTGCATTTGCATTGCATTTGTGTACTGTGGGATACCAGATATAGTGAATGCAGGGTCCTGGGTTTAGTAACACTTTGATGAAGTCTCTGCAATAAGGTAAAAGCTTTCCGTATGCAGCTCCCCAGTTTATAGGGCAAGTTTATGGAGGAAATTTTTCTACTTTTGATCTTTGTCCCTGGTTCATTTTCAGCCTGCCTCTGTGCCCACGTAGGGAGTGGCTGAAGCCTAAATGCTGGTTGCTGTAGGCACATACAATATAGCATGTAATGATTGTGATACCGTTCCATTCTGAGGAAGCAGACTTTGTCTGCAAAACATGTCGAAGTTGTGGAAAGCCATCTCATTTGTCACTACATTGTAAGAGCCGGTTCACTTTGGGACGACTTGTCAGGCGACTTAGCCACGTGTGTGTGCACAAAACAGGTATTCCAGCTTTTGAAAGGGAAAAAATCATGTCTTCAGCTTGGAACACTGCCAAAACAGACAGTTGGACAACACTTCCAAGCAATGTTTCATATTACTATTTCTCGCCTCAAATATCTGTCTGCTAAGTATACCTTTTTTGTATTCACATAGGGGAGAAAAGAAACGGGACATCTGAGGACACCAGGAACCCCACACAAACTCAAAACACAGCATGAGGATGTTGATTCCGAGGTTCAGGAAGTGGGCGAAATGGTGAACACAACAGGTCAGTGTCTGAAACCACAGCTTCAGGCAATAGATGTATGCCTGCATATTTATAATATATGATGTTTTTTTTTTTTATTTTTAGGTGATGTGGATGTTGTGGAAGAAGTAACTCACTTCAACAATGCAAGTGCACAAATCCTCATCAGCGAAATAATGGTGTGCAATCGGATTTAGAGAAGGTCAAGGAAAACATCAATGATGTTGAAAAAAGACTGACCAACATCATTGATGTTTTAGCCAATATCTAAATATAAAAAAATAAATGTTGTCATTATTGTTTATGTTTTTCAAAAAAAATAAAGTAATTTGAAAGCCAAATTTTGAAGATGTACACAGTGTGTCAACATGTGCTAGCTCACATCATGGGGGATCAATGTACATGTTTCGGGGGTGCAACCCCTTCCTCTCATCTACTTTAGTTGCGAGGAAGGGGTTGCACCCACAAAACGCGTACATTGATATCCCATGATGGCAGATAGCACATGTTGACACACTGCGTGTCTTTTCCCTAAATCTATCAAAATAGACACACATTTTAGGTGTGGGATCATGATGGAAGTCCACATTTTGAGTCCCAATTTGTGTGCATCTTCAAAATTTGGCTTTTAGAGGGGTGAGATCAACCCAGTTTAAACATACTAATGTCTCATATGGCCTTCACTTTTTTAAAAGTCGAACTTTGTAAGTTCCTGAGTTGGTGATGTGTATGTTATGTTTTTAAACATGCCTGTTTAGCCACAAAAAGGCTATATCTACTGTCAAACATGCATGTTATACACCAAAGATGTTGGTTTGTTTAAAAACCCTTTTATAATGCACATGTAAATGCGCTTGGAGTAAAATGTTTTATACTCAACAATGTTTGGCTTCTTCTTTAAATGCTCAATACCATTTTTTAGATAAGTTGTTGTTGTTACAGTGACAATGGGGGTTATTTACGAAAGGCAAATCCACTTTGCACTACAAGGGCACATTCAGTGCAGTTTCAGTGCACTTTCAAGTGCACTAGTAGTGGAAAGTGGATTTTCCTTTAGTAAAAAACCCCCACAGTGCTCTAAAATGTGCCCCAATCAGGCCATTATAGGGACTCCAAGCAATTAATTCATGGATTTGAAAAGGATAATTATTTTTATCATTAATGCATTACATACATTAACAAAAAAAACATTGTGTGTGTGTAGCAGACCCATAGCACAACATAATAGTTAGCTGAAGAAGAGATTGTCACCTCAGGTATCAAATAAGTTATGTTTGCACTATAGAAGAAAATGGACAAAAATAAAAGGCCATTGTAGAACCTAGGAAACAGATAAAGGAAACACAAGCAGTAAATCACATGAAATATGAGTTCAGTTTTTAACAACAAATTTATTTTCAAGATGTTTTAAACATTATCTGGCATATCAATTGCCCCCCTACCTGCAAAGTACTTCAGATAGCTTTGCAGTACTTCACGGATGCTTTGGGGGGGCAAGCCAGGATGGCCAGGTTCAAGTGCCATCATGTTTTGGTCCAGTGAACTGGCCTCAGTCGCAACTGAGGCCACATAGTTGGCTGCATTTTTAAAAAAAAATTGTGCAAAATGCAGCAGCAAAGAATAATGTGGTTTAGTTTAAATTCCGCCATATTTATTGCAGTAAGGAATAGGCGGAACTGGCTGGCCATTATGCCAAAGGCATTTTCAACCACTCTTCTGGCTCTGGCTCTGGCCAGCTGGTAATTAAAAACCCTCTGGTCCGGGGTGAGGGTCCTCATAGGAAATGGCCACATAACATGGTCCCCCAGCGCAAATGCTTCATCTGCTACAAACACGAATGGGAGACCCGCCACGTTGTCTTCTGGAGCCCAAGCTGCCATTCTAGAGCCCTCTGTAGAATTCCATGTGGGCAATGACTCCACCATCTGACATCCGGCCATTCTTCCCCAAGTCCACATAGAGGAATTCATAAGTTGCCGTTACCACCGCCAACAACACAATATTACTATACCCCTTATGCCCTGTACACACGATTGGACATTGATCGGACATTCCGACAACAAAATCCATGGATTTTTTCCAACGGATATTGGCTAAAACTTGTCTTGCATACACACGGTCGCACAAAGTTGTCGGAAAATCTGATCGTTCTGAACGCGGTGACGTACAACACGTACATTGGGACTATAAACGGGGCAGTAGCCAATAGCTTTCATCTCTTAATTTATTCTGAGCATGCGTGGTACTTTGTGCGTCGGATTTGTGTACACACGATCGGAATTTAACTGATCGGATTTTGTTGTCGGAAAATTTTATAGCCTGCTCTCAAACTTCGTGTGTCAGAAATTCTGATGGAAAAAGTCTGATGGAGCCCACACACAATTGTGAGGTAGGTATAGTGTGTATGGGTTTGGCAAAGTCAGCAGATAGAGTATTGTTATCGGTTGACTTAGCGGTTGGGAGGGAGGGAGGGTTCAAAATGAGTTTTGGCCCCCCAAAAAGCCTCTTGCACTCTGCCTGAATTTAAGGACAAAAATAACATTTGGACACATTTTAGGGGGTGTTTAGGGTAAGCACTACAATGGAGCAGACAAAATACATTGTTAAGTGACTAGGCTAGGTGTGTATGGGCCCAGGATAGCATGCTGGGGAGGTTAGTGAAGGCAAATATGCATGAAGGACAAAAAGGAGCATTAAAAGCTTACAGCATGCATGAAGAAAAAGAGGACATTCACAGCATATTACAATCATGGTAATTATGGAATGGTGAAATAAATACAATACATTAGCAAACATTAAATACATAGAATGTGATGTTAAAGGATAAAACTTACCTTAATATAGTCCATCTGCAGGACCTGAATTATGGCAGAACAGGTCTCTGGAATAATGATTCCTAGAGCCTGGGGGGAGATCCCAGTCGTGAACTTAATATCCTGGAAACTTCTCCCAGTCACCAAGTACCACAAGGTGGTGATGAGCCTTTGCTCGGGAGTGATGGCTTGCCCATGCAGGTGTCCTGCTTCATAATATAAGGGGTAAGCAAAGTCAACAGACGGTGAAAAACGAGGTCCGTCATCCAGAGACAATTCCTGAAATCATCAGGATTATTCACCTGGATCTCCCGCAGCAAAGGCATGTGAGAGAATTGGTCACGCTGGAGCAACCAATTCTTGGTCCATGAACTCCTCCTCCCCCTGTTCATGGACTGGACTTGGGCCAAAGCAAGAACTCCAACACTAAGCCCAACAACGGCACAAGCTCTCTGACGAGAACGTAACCACAACATGGCTAGAAAATGGTCGGCTGGTCAGAACGAACTAACAGAACGCACTGAAAATCAGAAAGGACCTGAGAAGAACGAGCTGAAAAACAGAAACGAGTGGACAAGAACGCACTGAAAAAAAGAAGCAAACTATAAATAGAACGCACTAAAAGACAGGAACAAACTGACAACACACACTGAAGAACAGATACGAACCAACAAGCACAAACTGACAAGCAGAAACTAACTGAAAAGCACGAGGCTGAAAATCACGAATCGTCTCTCACCAAACTTCCACTAACACGAGATAAACACCAGATTAGCAGAAGGAGCTCAAAGGTGGCACACTGGCTATTGAACTTCCTTTTTATAGTCCCGTCGTACGTGTTGTACGTTATCGCGTTCTCACATTTGGAATTTTTGGCCATCATTTGTGTGACCGTGTGTATGCAAGACAAGTTTGAGCCAACATCCTTCGGACAAAAATCCAAGGTTTTGTTGTTGGAAAATCCGATCGTGTGTACGGGGCATAAGACTTAATAATCCAAATTCAGAGGGATCAGTCCATACATCCACAGTGGAGTGAGAAAAAGCAGCAGAAACTGAGAATGGATAGAAAAATAACCTCAGCTGTGAGTATCCGTGATAATGCCTCCACCACAGACAATACAAGCCGCTCACCTCATTACTTGGACCCTCTGACTCAACAGATAGGTCAAACGAGCCTTCCCATGAAGGGTGTAAGTGATGATTAATGCCTCTGCATGGATCCATGAAAGACAAAAACAAAACATTCCATAGCTCAACTCACCAACCAGTCTGCCAACTGACCAAATAAATCTGTCCAACAGTCTGCGTTAAAAACAGGGGTTTAGTTATCACATGCTAACTAATGGATAGATGAGGGGCAGGTGGGCCTGGAGCCAGCCCAATACCCTTCAAAGGAACAGGGGGCCTTGCAGCTTATGCATGCATTTGCAAATGCGTGCTAACTAAACCCCTGTTTTTAACGCAGACTGTTGGACAGGTTTATTTGGTCAGTTGGCAGACTGGTTGGTGAGTTGAGCTATGGAATGTTTTGTTTTTGTCTTTCATGTGATTGCCCTTCCATGTGCTCCTTGCTGTGAAGGCCAGGTGTAGGTGGGGGCAGGGGCCATTTGGTTGTCTCTGCAGGGATCTAACAGCAGCAGGACTACACTGCTCCGGATTGCCAGCCAGATCTCACCAGATAGAATCGTTGCACCATGTAAAATCAATAAAAAGTGCATTGTGCTCTCAGTGGTTTTAATGCATTTTATTAATTTAAAAAGTTACTTACACTAGAAGCACTAATGACCCACTGCTAGGTATGAAAGCATTTCAGTTTAACGTCTCAGCTGGACAAAGAGTGACAGGTGGTTGCAGCTGAATTGACCGAGTCCTCCCACACGCATATCGTCCCAGTAGGTGGGACTTCCTCAGCATTTATGGAAGCTCACACACCAACCTTTTTATACACCACCCAATTGCCTGACATATAGTAAACACCTCCTCGTAGAGTCAGTTACCATAGAAACCGCAATGCTAAATCCCCTCAAAATATTACCACTAGAATCTTTACATTCATATATCTCGGCAGAACGGGACACTCAAGATAGAAAGTATTAGCGGGCAGACATGCATCCTCCTTATCTGGACATAACGCTACAGAAGAATTGGCTACTCAGAAAAAATATATCTATAAAAAGCATCCAAAAAATTTTAAAAAATGGCTGCATAATTTATCCATACTCAAATTAGTGCAAAAGATGCTAATTACATAATATGATAAAACAAGCCATAATATACTCATTATCACAATTACCATAGCAAAATCATTAATTAAATAGTTTGAAACGTCAAAGCAACCACCCTTCACTCTACAGAAATCACATCCTATAAATAAATAATAAATATATATCAAGAGACGTTTGTCATGCCATGCAGTTTAAGCTTAGTCCATCACCAACCCATTTCATATCTTGTTTTTACATACAGGTACTATATCTTTGCAAATTCCACTGACTGCTTATAAAAATCAATGAAAAATTAAAATGCAGTAAGAACCATGATTGCAATCAAAGGTATAAAATGTACATACGCCAAACAGAAAAGCTCCAAAGAAGCCATATGTCATGTTTTCAGAGCAAATGAGGCAGAGAATGTATGGGTATTTACCACTGGAATCTGTATTCCAAAGTGCAGCATGTAAAACTTGTATGTGCATTTACCTCAAAAGTAGGGGAATAAGTCACAGAAGCAAACTGGATCACAGAAGAAGCCTGGGCGGGTGGCTGACTGTAAAAATTTTGGTAGATTTACATATATCAGCTTCCTAATGATCTGCACCCAAAAGGTATAATTCAAGTTCCTCTAACTAAACTACAGCTTGACATCAAGGCAAACTGCAATATCTGTTTGTTGGAAAACTAAAAAGGTACTTATTCCTTTAATGTTTATACTCATTCTCTGATGAATTGCTTTTCATTTCACAAAATAACCTTCATGGCTGAAAATATTTTAAATATTTGTTTCTTGTTTTTTTTGTTTTTTTTTGTTTTTTACACATTTAAAATGTAATCTGTTTTGCTATCTTGATTTGAAAACGTACTGTGCAGTAAGAAAAATACATGAAATTATTAAGATGCAAAGAGCTTCTATCAACCGCACACACACTTTTAAAAGAAGTTTCTTCCCAGGTTCTCCTTGCAAAAGCATTTCACTTCATACTTCAATAATTTAGTTCTTTAGAGAGTCTATTAAGTTGACTCAATTAAGCAATGATGTATGAGTGTGTATGTATAGTCCCTAAGCCTTCTCCCCAGCTGAGAACACACATCTATTCATTTTCTTGCTGCTTTTAATACTAATGTGTCTTACAGTGAAGACAATTTCAGATGGAAAATTTATTTTAAACGTATTTTAAGAATAAAACTTTGTTTAATTTTCTCATGCATTTACATGACTTTGGTTGGTGTTTAAAGGGAGAAAATTATAATTTTCATTCAAGCCAAGTGAATGCAACATTCTAATTTATAATGCACTCATAGCAGGGGAGCAGATAATTTGAAGTTTCATTAATGTAACTAAGAGTCTTAACTATTTTTGTCTGATTATTTAAAAAATGCTTCTTGTTTTTATGCAAATCATCATATTTAAAGTAAAAAATAGACTTAACGTTCCCATTACTAACCAAAGGTAGGCAGCACAATAGTCACACTTATCACCTAAAACTAGAATTATAGACAAAACATATATTTATGGTCGAAACCCTTTGACCGAGACAGATATGAACCACATAAACACGCGACAAGACTTACAACATAACAAAGACCTGAGGTGTGCTTTGGTCTGCTGGTCGGTATGCCAAGAAAGGGGGCATACCCAATATATGTAATGGATGACTCTGGAGAGAAATGTGCTGAGAAGTACCCTAAAAAAGGGGGAATGGGAGGGAGGGTATCACGCACTGGAACAGACAAAGACCACAGGTGAGTGGCCTGCTTAAATACCCCCTGGACTCCTCCCATAAATTCAGGCCACCATACTGGCCTTCTTATTTATGGTCAAAGCCCTTCGAGTGAGACAGATATGATTTACATAAACAGGTGACAAGACTTCCAACATAACATAGACCTGGGGTGTGCCTTGGGCAGCTGGTCGGTATGCCAAGAAATTGGGTAAAAAACTCTGATAGAGGAGTAACTCTTTTATTGATCTTGTGACCTTTATTGAGCAAGTTTGGCAAAGGCTTGTGCCATTTCTATCTGAGGGTTTGGAATATAATGATTGAAGCAAGTGGATTTCCACCTGCCCAATTTATTAATGACATTGTCTGGTACTCCATGCTAAGATGCAGCCGAGGCAGCTCCGATCCAAAAGGAGCTTCCGGAATACCGGCTGGGGTCAAGGCCTAGGTTAACCAGTGGTATTCTAACGTGCCTGATTAATTGGCTGCCACTCAAAGGGCTGGTTGTAAATGGTAGCAACGGGCTCGAGTTTGATTGGCTGGGTACATGAGACAATAACTGATCGAATATCGTCACTGGGAACCAGAGGTTGTTGGTTTGAAAGAACTTGATGTTGATCACGGGGCCGGCTTGCTGGGTTTTGTGTCAGGGCTGGGCTCAGCACCTCCTTCTCTGAGCTGGCCGCTCAGCTGTTGGCTAATTGCCAGCTCCTATCTCTCCACAGTTACTCAGCTGTTGATGATATTCTGCTTGTCAGTCCTGCCTACTTAAGCCGTCCAGTCCAGAGAAGCTCTGCCTTCGCCTTGGTCAACATCACAGAAACAATCTCCTGCGATCCTGTTCAAGACTTCCTTTGCTGACATCCCTTCTGGCTCCTGATCGGGCTTGCTGTTCCACTACTTTGATCCCTGACTTCTGGCTTGGCTGACTATCCATTCTGGTTACTAAACTTTGGCTATGTTTTGACTATGTTTTTTTTTTTTTACTTTTATTATTAAACAATCAGATTAAACTGTACTTCTGTCTCGGCCTGATTTCATGTTTTCTGGCAGTAGCGAAGGCAAAGAATTCAGAAGATGCAGTCAATCCACTTGTTGGTAATATTTTTTTCCAGATTGGATGAACTGGATCACAGCATGGATCAGTTTGCCATGGCATTACAAAAGCTCCTGAGACGCACAGCTCACCTGGAATCTTCCACTGTGGCTGCCCTGATACAACCTATGTTGCAGGCCAACCCTGCTGCTGCTCCAGTCTCTGTGCAGGCACCCGCCTCAAGTATTACCTCTATAAGAGGTATATCTGGTTCCACTCCGCTTCCCCAGCAATTTGGGGGCAATCCAGTCCAATGCACAGGGTTTCTCAACCAGGTTGAGATATACTTTGAGATGCTGCCCCAGGAGTTTCCCATGGACAGAAGCAATGTAGGTTTCATGATAGCTTTGCTTTCTGAGAGAGCCTTGGCCTGGGCAAACCGTCTATGGGAGATGCAAAAACCTGTTGTCTTGAGCTACCCTGAGTTTGTGGTTTCGTTTAAAAGGGTATTTGACGTTCCCGCATGCTCCGCTTCTGCTGCAAAGTGCCTCATGTCCATTGAACAGAGTACGAGAACTGTTGCCAACTACGCCATTGAATTCCGAGTCGGTCTGTGAAGATGAACCCATGCACTTGGGTTTTACGCATCTCTCTGCGGATGAGAGAGCCTTTAGGAGGAGGGAGAGATTGTGCCTTTATTGTGACCAGGCAGGTCACTTTTTGAAGTCTTGTCCTACCCATCCAGGGAATGCCCGAACCTTGAGGTCCTGTCACAGACAGACCTTAGGTGGCATTGTTTCGTCCCCAAAAGGATAAGCCCCTGGTTTCGGTCACCCTTTCTTGGGCTGAGTCGTCCGTCGAGATACAGGCTATAATCGACTCTGGGGCTGCAGGCCTGTTCATTCATGCTGCCTTTGTATCGAAGCACTTGATTCCACTGAAGCTACATGACACTCCGCTTGCCATTGAGGCTCTTGACAGGAGACCTCTACAGCCTGCCCATGTGACTCATGAGACCGTTCTGTTGTCCATGGCTGTAGGGGCTCTTCACCATGAGATAATCCAATTCCAAGTTATTTCCTCACCTCAAGTTTCCACTGGTTATTGGTTATCCTTGGTTACAGAGGCACAACCCCTCTTTTGATTGGCTCCATGCTAAGGTTCTCTCCTGGTCACCACAATGCAGTGAGACATGCTTCCAGAAGGTAGCCAAGGTCCTGTGCACCTCTTCACTCTCCTCCCTGCCGGAGGAGTACCGTGATTTTAGCGATGTCTTTGACAAAGGTCAAGCCGGTAGTTTGCCTCCACACCGGCAGTATGATTGAGCAATTGACCTTCAGCCTAGTGCCATACCCCCTCGTGGCTGGGTTTACCCTTTGTCGGTCTTAGAGGATAAGGCCATGGAGGAGTATGTTGCAGATGCACTTTCTCGAGGTTTCATCCGCAAATCCTCGTCTCCTGCTGGTGCTGGTTTCTTCTTTGTGAAGAAGAAGAGTGGTGAACTGAGACCTTGTATTGATTATAGGGGTCTCAATTGTTTCAAGATTAAGAATGCCTACCCGATTCCGTTGATTACAGAATTATTTGACAGCCTCAAGGGAGAATTGATTTTCATGAAGCTTGATTTGAGAGGGGCATACAATCTCATGAGGATTAAGGAGGGCGATGAGTGGAAAACTGCGTTTAATACCAGAACAGGCCTTTATGAGTACCTTGTAATGCCTTTTGGCCTTTGTAACGCCCCGGCAGTTTTCACAGAATTTGTTAACAATGTCCTACGAGATTTGTTGCAGTTATGTGTGGTGGTTTATCTCAATGATATCCTCAAATTTTCGAAGTACCTGGAGAGCCACCACAAAGATGTCTGTCGTGTGCTTCAGAAACTAAGAGAACAATCTCTATTGTAAACTGGAGAAGTGAGAGTTCCATCGTGAACAGGTTAAATTCCTGGATTATGTCATTTCCACTGCTGGTTTTTCGATGGACCCAGAGAAACTTTCGGCAGTTCTACAGTAGCCCAGACCCGTGGGTTTACATCGTCTGCAGCCTGGGCTTTGCCAACTATTATCAGAAGTTTAGTCGTAACTTCTTGTCTCTTGTCAAGCCCCTGACGGATATGACCGGAAAGGACGGTAACCCACAGAGTTGGTCCCTGGAGTCCAATAAGGCCTTTGAGAGTCTCAAAGCTGCCTTTGTTTCTGCTCCTGTGTTGGCACATCCTGATCCTACGTTACCTTTTATCCTTGAGGTTAATGGTTCTAAGGCTGGTGTTGGCGCCCTTCTGTTTCAACGTCCTACCTCTGAGAGTGCTATGCATCCTTGTGGCTACTTTTCCAAGAAATTGTCATCTGCGGAGTGCAATTATGAGATTGGTGACAGAGAGCTGTTGGTGATCATTTTAGCCCTGAAAGAATGGAGACATCTCCTCGAAGGAACCACTGTGCCGGTTCTCATTCTTACTCAACATAAGAATCTCACATTCTTGTCTGAGGCTAAATGCTTCTCTCCCAGAAGGGCACGATAGGCTATTTTCTTGTCAAGTTTCAATTACGTTGTCTTATTTTTACCCGGTACTAAGAATGTAAGGGCTGACGCCTTGTCACAACAATTTTCCTCCACTTCCATGTTGGAGTTGGTTCCGGTTCCTGTGATTCCTCCTGATCGTATTCTGACTACGGTTCGCACCAGCCTCACTTCTCCTTTGGATGACAAAATTCTTTTTTTTTTTTTTTAAACAGGCATTAGTATACACATCCAGAAAACTGTTTGATCAAGTATTTCATTGCATTCACTTTTGCTTTAGTAAAATATTTCTGGATTACTTTCAAATGTTAGTCATATTCTGCAGCCATTAAAGGGTGCACAGATTGCCTGCACAACTGTCACTCTTCCAGTTACACCAAAGCTTCTGAAGCACATGGGTAGATAACTTTCCAACAGCTGTAGAGGAGCCAACCCATGTCTGAATCCTGAAACTTACACCTCAATTGGGTTTATTTACTAAAGGCAAATCCACCCCGCAGTGGAAGTGAAGTTGCTGTAGAGCTGCAGGGGGACATGCAAGGTAATTAAAACAGCATTTTTGATTGTACATGATTGGATAAAATCAGCAGATCTACAACAACTGCACTTCCAAGTGTACTTGCAGTGTCTTTTGTAGTGCAAAGTGGGTTTGCCGTTAGTAAATCAACCCCACTGTCTTACTCAGCTTATAGACCATTATGTGGAAGCATGCTTCCATCCTGACTTCCAGGAGCTTTACAGAATGGAAACCAGCAGAACACATCTGTGCACCTTATGAGGTCTGTTCATTGCAAGCCAATATTTACTGGACAAAATTCTGCCTGCTTAGGTCCATGCTCCTCCTGAGAAACCTTGTGACTGCTGCTGTGTTCCAGAGAGTCTCTGTACTGCTGTGCTCCAGACTTACCATTCTCCCAAGGCTGCTGGCCATCCTGGGAAGAATCAACTCGTTTGGGCCATTTCCCAACAATTCTGGTGGCCTAGTCTATGTGCTGATGTAACTGCCTTCGTATCTGCCTGTTCCATGTGTGCTCAGAGTAAGACTCCACAACACTTTCCAGTGGGCCTCCTACAACCCATACCCAATGGAGAGAGGCCCTGGCAGGGACAACTGCACCATCCTGCGTAGGAAGGACATGATGAGGAGCGAATTGGACCTACCTTTGTTTATGATTTCAGCCATAGCCAAGTTGTCTGTGGTGAAGACCTCCGTTTGTCCTGTCCAGATATGGCCCCAAACCTGATCCACTGCCACAATGGGATACAGATCGACCAGTGATGATGAGTGAGTAAAACCGGTGATTAGCAGAATTTCTGGAGGCCAAGGCCAAGCAAACCAGTGATGGCCAAAAATTGCAGTAAAACCTGTGGAGGCTATGGCATCCTTAACTGCCTGAGGTGACAGAGCTGATGCTGATGAAATGAACATTGATATGCCTTTACAATTTGTAAAGAACTCATCCCACATCAGCTAAATCTGCTATCGTTGCTGAGTCCAGCCTGAGGATTTGATTAGGGTTTTGTACCTGAGAGAGGAAAACTAAGAGGAGTGAAATGAAAGACCGCCCCCGAGAGATAATCCTCATGGTGAAATTGAGCATCCCTAACAAGGATTGTAGCTGTCTTGTAGTACACCCTTGTGAAACGGTAAAATTGTGAATGACTGACCTGATTTGGGCTAGTTTGTTGGGAGGTAGGAGCGGGTGTCCAGAGTGATGTCTAGAAAGGTGATGGAGTGTGTCAGGCCTTGCACTTTATGTACTGCTATGGGAACGTTGAGATTGCCAAACACCACTCTTAGTCTGTCCAGGTCTACTGGGGCATGCCCGGCTGTTCGATGAGCAGATAATGACCATCTGGCACTGACCCTGGTGCAATAGGATCCAGGTGAGGGACTTGATGAAGATATCGAACAGCCATGAGCTGCTTTTAGAGCCAAAAGTCAACTTGATGGCAATGTAATATGAATATTTCCATTTGATACTGTGCCCCCGCCAGATGGGCAGAAGTTTAAATGTGTCTGCTTTAGACAGCCACGCACCTGTACCTATGTTAACAATGGACCTCAATAGCTAAGTCAACTGATGCATACTTCAGGGAGAATTTCTCGGAATGAATGAGGGAATTTAGACTTGGGCTTGTCAAGGGCAAGTTCTCAAATAAACTGCGGTTAGTGTATGACTTGTCTGCTCCTCATTCTTCCCACATCCCAATAGGGTTTACTCTCAAGGTAGTGAAGGGTGGCTGTGAGAAGGGGCTGATGATGAACCTACGGTCCAGTTCGGCCTGTAATAGACTGTCTATAGGCTGTTCATCGATGGCGGCTGACAGGAGATCCCTGCACTTAGGAGTTGAGTGGGGTAAGGTAATGAGGCCGGCGTGGAATCCTGATGTGAACCCGAGTATCAGGAAGATGGCTAGTGAGGGAGTGGAGTGTGAGAGAAGCTAAAACCCCAACCATCGGACATCTATTCTGCCTAGTCAGGATGTTATAAGTTGTTTAAGCAGGCACGCAAACTTCAAATTCGCCATGTGGCACATCGTACAGATTGTACAGACGTGGAGCAGCCGGCATTGGCTATAGTTGCATGAGCTATGATTAAAATTGTTGCAGATCGACACTCCCCTACTGACAGGATGGGCTGTCCCAACTTGTTCACCTGGCATGGTTGTGCGGGGGCCAGCAAGCCTTGACCGGTACCAGAGGTGGAAAGGAAGTTGAGGGGGCGTCTAGTGGCTGTGTTGGGGCACCAGTTTGCTGTATAGGTAGAGGACTGGCAGCGCAGAGCGGGGAGCGTAGACCGGCAAAGTGGCGACAGAACAGTTCTGTGTGAATGACACCCCAGTTTGTACTGGCCTGAAACTGAGCGAGCCTGGCTGCTGCTTTAGCAGAAAATGAACAGTGATAATCATAAAATTAATATCCCCGTACTTGCAGCCTTGGTTCAGCATTGCATGGAGGTATAAGTCCAGCTCTTCTCTCTTGCTGGGGTTGGCCGAGCAAAGAACGTTTCAATATCCCGAGAGCCAAGACAAATTTGGTGACTGTTAGATTGCGGTTGAGCCTGGGGTCTTTGGACTTAAGGACCACTGAGACGCCCCCCCAGGGTAACGACTTATTCTCGGCCAGATCATGAACTGATATGAGGAGGAAAGCCAGATTGATGTCCTTGCCATCCAAGATGTCCTTCTTGATGCTGGCTGGGACAAGATGGGCGGGGAGGATGGTAGGACTCATCTCTGGAGGGGGGGTGCAGCTGGGCGCACTTTCAGGACTGGCACTCTGGTCTGAACGTCAGAGAGCATTGAAGACAATGAGGTTATCATGGAGTGGAGCTGGGAAATCTTCATGGCTATTGACTGAAGGGATGCCTGCTGGTTGCTGGGCCCTGCGGCTGCTAGCTGTGAGGAGAGCAGCCTGAAGAGCTCAGCTTTCCTGGCTGTAGTGGGGTAGGGAATGTCCCTTCATCTGAGCTCTGCTGTGAGCTTTGCGATGGTCTATCCTCTGAGGGACTGCACACTGCCACCCTCTGAACCCATGGAAGAGGGGCGGGTGTGAAGTCATCACTGCTGGCCTGCAACATGGCTCCTACTATAAGACAAGAAAAAAGGGTTGTATGAAAATGCGAAGGGCAGGAAAAGGAATGACATGCGCAGTTAGAAAGCCGGTTTGCATTCTGAAACATTGAAAGCTGTTGAGTGGAAATTTAGAAAACTCAAAAGAGTGCGTGACAACCAAGGTGAGCCAGAAGGTGACTGGCTAGGTCACCGATAGCTCAGGTGCCCATCTGTGCTGAGCAAAAACCTGTGAACCAGAGCCCCCCGGGCGTATGGGGGCAAGAAGCTGAAGTCTACTATGGCCTAAGTAGGAATGTTGCCTTCTGTAGTTTGCGACGTGTACTCGGTCTGCCAATGCTTGCACTGTCAGCAAGCTTAGTCGTTTGTCGACCTTGTCTGTGTAGGTGAAGGGTCGCTCTTCCAAAACAGTTACTATCACACTTTTCTTTTGCATGTCACTCTAACACCCAATGAGCTGCCCAATTGTGTATGTGAAGTAAACGTATAGTGAAAGGGTGCTGCAGGATGATGTGAGAGAGGAACCGAGTACTGCAAACCTGACTGGCGCCCTAGTAGTGAAGTCCTAGTTGAGGTTGAAAACTCAGTTAACCAGGAACTTGTAGTAAGGGTGACATAAAAGTCCATTTTTTTAATTTATTTTTTTTATAATTTACCTGTTAGAACGACCTGTCCCACCCTTGCTATGCAACTGGCCCTAGTGAAGATGTGATCCCTGTGTTTTTTTTTCTTTTATTTACCTGATAAAATAACGTCCAACCTGGTGCAGGATGGAACCTGAACTCAACTGACCTAAATGAGAAACGACAGACAGAAAATGGTGAGTGGCTCGATTGTATGCCACTGGAGACTATGAGTGGCTGGATTGTGTGCCACTGGTGAAATGATGTGTGGCTGGATTGAGTGCCATCGGTGAAATGATAAGTAGCCGGATCATGTGCCACTGGAGAAAGGCTTGCAACGATTGCAAGAAAGTAGCCTTATTGGCAGGCGAAAAAAGAAAAGGATAGCAGAAAATTGAGTATGTAGGAATGAACTATAATCATGAACGAATGTAACCGTGCTTGAGAGTGTATGAAATGAGTTTGATACAAATCGTTGTAAAATGTATGAAATTAATCCGATACGAATTGGTTGTAAAATGAAATGAATCTGATACGGAGGTGCATGCGTGAAACTGCCTGAGCAGGACATATCTGCTTAGTGGTCCGCACCTGCCGGGACCCGACAGCCTCATAACACAGAGTCTCCCAGGACTTCACCACCACCAACCTGCTCACTTTCTTTCCACGACCCCCTGGACTGATTTACTGGGATGTACACCAGCAAGAAAGCCAAATTGAAGTAAAAAAAGATCCAGGAAGCTCTGACTAAAGCCGCAGCTAAAATGGCAGAGCCACCATCTTCCCACGCTGCACTGCCACACACTCAAAAGCAGTCACAGACTCTATCTACCACACAGCATGGTGAGTCTGACTCAAAATTTGGACTGACCCCCATAGCCCAGCAGAACTCCCCACACGGTTCTGACTTGCTCAACCAGTTTGAGCGGGTTCTTTAAAAAGCCCTGCAAAATACCTCAGACACTATAACGGAGAAGCTCACGCGGGAAATACCTGAGGTGGGCCACCACGCCTCTATCCTAGAGGAGAGGGTAGATGAGCTGAATGTCATTGTCAGCAACCATGAAGAGGAAATAGAGTCCCTCAGAGAGAAAAACTCATCCCTCCAGGCCCACCTGGAAGACTGAAAAAAAACAGCGCCAGGAGGTCTAACCTCCGCATAAGGGGGATACCTGAGGCAATGGAAGACCTCCAATCCACTATAACTGCACTGTTCCAGGAATTAGCCCCTTAAATCCCCATAGAGTGTTTAGAAATGGAAAGGATCCATAGGTCTCTGGCCCCCATAAAAATGACGCCCCCCCAGGGACATAATTAAAAAGCTGCACTACTTCCGCACCAAAGAACAACTAATGGAAGCAGCCCACAACAAAGACTCTCTGATGTTCCAAGGTCAACGCTACCAAGTCTACCAGGACTCCCCCAGCAGACCCTCTCCAAACGTAGTTCGATAAAACCACAACTGCAAATCCTCCAACACCACCGCATCTCATATCGCTGGAGTTTCCCCTTCGCTATCCGCTTCGCCCACAAAGGATCCTCCTATACCTGCAAATTGGCAGAAGATCTCATCTCTATGCTCCAAGATCTTCACCTGGCAATGCCTGAAACCACCGATGAGGGCTCCGAATGCCGGGCGCCCTCTTGCTCCCCCAAAAAGCTGCAAGATACACCTGATCTCCAAGCCAATTCCAGCATCCACAAGAGGAGTCGCTTTGCCTTGCCGGCACCAGAAGACCCGATTGACTGAACAATCTTTAATGGGTGATGTTTTGCTTAACATGGTTATCCCCCTTGCCACACACACATAGAGAACCCTGATGTAATTCCATCTAACATTAACATTATTCTGTTATTGTGGGGAGTTCTCTGCTAACCATGTTCTGCAACCTGTGTTTGTATTTCCCAGTTGGGAAGGGACATACCACCCTCCCACCTGCCACTAGACCTGCAGATCAGAAAGTTTAGTCCACTGCTCCATATTCCCAGGGACACCTGGTTCCACCACTGCATCCTCTGAGGATATCAATTCCTACTTCACCCCCTAATGTCGCGGTCCCGGAGGCAGCCCACTGCACCTCCACTTATTCCTTGAGTACCCCACATTGCTGTTTGGGTGCTCATTGGAATTTTCTGTACCCACCAGTTGGTGATCTCTCACCACCCCTTGGATACTTGCTCCATAAAGGAGCTGCCTCCTCCCCACTAGTTCTAGTGACTCCCTCACCCTCTTCTAAAATCTGTGCTTCCACCTATGCACCAGTACCTACCGGATTCCTATCCCAGTCCCTGCTGCTTCTCTTAACCAAACCCCCCACCCCTCTATTTTTTGGTTCACCAATACCACCAGGTTTACACAGCCTCGATCGCCACTAAATAGCGGGGAGTCCTAGTAGCTTTTCACTTTTCCACACCATTTACTCTCCTGGCAGAGATCAAAGATCCAGAAGGACGCTACCTCATGCTCACTGGCCTCCCGTTAGACAGTGGAGTTACCATAGTGTCCTATTACGCTCCTAACACCAATCCATCGTCTTTCCTCTCCCACTTGTTTTTTGTAGTAGAAACCCACAAACGAGGTACACTCATACTTGGTGGTGATTCTAACCAAGTGTTATACCCATTTTTGGACAAATCCCTGGGCTTGACCACCTCTCACTGCCTCTCCTATTAACAACTGAACCAACATTCTCTTCTTGACACCTGGAGGGAACAGAACCCAATGAGATGGCAATACACCCACTACTCCCAACCTCACAAAATGTTCTCCCGCATAGACCACCTCTTTATGAGCATAGGCACCTGGACACTCATTCTAGACTGACTCATCATACCCTGTTCCTGGTCAAACCACAATGCAGTCATGAATACCTTCTCCTCCCTGGTCCCAAAGCCTAATCAACCTGGTTCATAAATGATAGCTTACTAGCCAACCCTATCCTCCGCTGGGAGATAGTGCTAGCAAAGATTATCTTGCGAATAACTCCCCTACAGACACGAACACCCTAACTCTATGGGAAGCCCACAAACCATACCTCAGAGGGGCTTGTACCAGCCAACTTCAAAAAATGCCTAGAAGCCTTCTACAAGGCCTTGGGGACTTTTCAAACCTCGCCTTCCCTGTTGAACAAACACATATTTGAAAAAAACACAATTAGAACTCGATCTCTTCTTGACGGACTCGGCAGAGAAAACTCAGTAAATCTAAACATACACTTTATATGAAAGCAAACAAACCAGACACATTTGTCGCCCTAGCCCACTGCAAAGCTGATTACACCCCGAAACCTATTCAACTAAAAGCAACCAAAGATACTCATACCAGCAACCCACAAATTTTTTTAAGCGAATGTCGAAGAAAACTCGCTGACCTTTATCGAGACTCTAACAGGTTTGACGGATCCCACCTTGACACACCCCTGTCCTCTATTCACCTCCCTTCTCTCTCCTCTGCCCATCAAGAAATCCTGGACAAACCCATCACAGCTGACGAGATCCATTCTACGATAAAATCCTTGAAACCACCTAAATACCCTGGCCCTGATGGCTTCTCGGTCAATTACTATAAACCTTTCTCAGACCTATTGTCCCCTTTTCATGGTTGAAGTGTTCAACTCTCTCCTCAAAGGCTATTCCTTCTTCCCTGAATCCCTTACTGCTTCCATCTCCATGAACCCTAAACCAAATACTGACGTCCTGGTCCAATTACAGACCGATTTCCATACTCAATCTAGACATCAAAATACCCACGACGATCCTTGGCACTTGGCTTAATCCCATTATAGGAACCTTAATTCACAAAGACCAAATGGGATTTATACCCTCCATACAAGCAGGAGACAACATACGTCAGGCCACACTCCTTACACACGCAGTCGATCTTGTTGCATACCTGCTTCCTCTCCCTCGATATACGTAAGGTGTTCGACTCGCTATCCTGGACCTACTTGAACTCCATCCTCCACCGTTGGGAGTTCGGAACACATTCCCTGCATTGGGTAGCTACCCTATATCTCAACCCGAAAGCATATGTCACTTACTTGGGATTACATTCCCACCTCTTCCCTCTTTGCCCTAGCAGTCAAACCCTTAGCTCTGCTTATCCGATCTAACCCAGACATAAGAGGATTGGAAATAGGAGGCCACCAGCATAAACTTTGTATGTTTGCCGACGATGTCCTGATATTCCTCATGTAACGACACCCCGAGTATGAAAGGGGTTAAAGTCCTTTAGGGCATTCCATACCCGAACACAAAGGCAGCTACCGAACACTTCAATCAGCCGAACAAGGAACCCATACAAATAATTCCCCCCCAAATATGAGACAAGGCTCTGTCTTGAGGTTCAAGCAGGAATAAACTCATTTATTATCACACATGGACACAACAGATAAGATAACTCAGAGACTCTTTTCCCCCACTCTTGGAAAAGAGGGCAGGTTAAACTGTCCAATGACAATGGACACACAGGTCAGGTGTGTTCAAACTTCTCATCAGTAAACAGTCTTATCAGCAGGGGGCTGCTGGAGGAATCCCCCCTCCCTTCATAGAGATAAACATCCCATAATATCAGACACAATAGAACATTGGAATACAGCCCCACCCCAAACTAGCACAGCAAATAGTACTCAACATAATGAGACAGCACACATTTTATATACATATATACAGCATTTAGTCTGACTAGCACAGATCATAGTGGGGTTCTCATTCTCCCTGTGCCCCTATTAGTGACTCCTATTACAGTTGCATATCCAGGGTCCCCAGAATCTGTGTGTCTTGGGGGACATGGACCTGAATCTAAAGTAACGCCAGCTCAAGGGTCCCCAGACATACAGCTCACAAATGCCAGGGCCCATAATCGGTCAGCAAGAGGCTAGCATTCAGTCCTCTCCAAAAGGTCTGTCACACCTCACTTCGCTCCTAATCTCAGCCCAAAATCTTATGGACACCCTATCCACATATGGACGAGTATCTGGCCTGGAAATAAATCTGCATAAATCCAAAGCCCAAAAACCTCCCCACCTCCAAACCCAATTGCAGGACTCTCTCCTGTTCACCTGGATGGCAACCTACATCTCCTACCTGGGTATTAAACTCACTGCTAACCCAGCTGACCGTTATGCTGCTAACTATCCACACATGTTGACCCAACTCACCAATCTAATGACAAAATGGTCATCCTTACCATTAGCTTGGATGGGTAGAATCACGGTAGTCAAAATGACTATCCTCCCTAAAATCCTCTCTTCAGAGTTCTTCCAATTCCAGTTCCCTTGCATTACCTATGCATCCTGCAATGTAGAGCCTCTCAATTTATTTGGGGCACTCTCAACCCCGTTTACCTACAATCATTTTATACACCCCCCGTATTCGGGGAGGATTAAGTATTTTATGAAATATTACTATGCGGCTCAGCTAGCACAACTGCCTAAATACCATGCCACAAAAGAAACCCCACTGTAGGTTGAACTAGAATCATGTGACTGCGACCCACTCTTCACAGCAAATCTCCTGTGGCTCACACCAGCCCAACGCCGATCTATCAATAATTAAATTACCAAACATAGTCTTAACATCTGGGATAGACTCAAAATATGCTTTGGCCTCCAATCTCACCACAACCCCCTCCTCTCTTTTCTCCATAATCCCTCCTTTTACCCAGCCTGGACTTCCTCAACCTCCTTCTCCTCTTGGTCAAACGCTGGACTCATATGAGCCTACCACTTTTTTAAATCCACAACCATCACAACCTTTCCCACACTGTGTGAAATGCACAATGTACCACTCACTGAAACCTTCAGGTACCTACAAATCAAACAATTCTTGACCCAAGCCAAGCCACCAGATTCAAAAACCCCAAACTTTTGCACATTTGAACATGCTTGTAAATCTAACCCTCACAAACGTGGACTTATCTCTGACTTATATGCCCAACTTCTCCCACACACAACCCCCCATCCTACAAAACCAAATGGGAGAATGACCTAGGCTTACAAACAGACAGAATCGATTGGACTCAAATCTGGCAGGCTACCAAATCGGCCTTGCCAAACATAGTGGCCCTGGAAACCAACTATAAAGTCCTCACCAGGTGGAATCTGGTCCCCAACAGGATCTCCAAATTTCTCCCCCAATACCTCTCACATTGCTTCCGAGGTTGTATTTCCCCAGGTACACATGTACACATTTGGTGGGAATGCCCAAAAGCTCTTATGTTCTGGTTGGAAGTGTTTAAAATCCTCTCTAGCATATTTAATGGCCACCTTCATTGCCACCTGACCCAGCTGTAGCACTCCTGAACAGCAAACCACAAGCATTAACACACCGTTAATTCAAGCTTTTGCTTTTCATCACCGCTGCAGTGAAACAAACCATAGCTAAGGCATGGGAATCGGCTTCCTTATCTATACTATCAGTCAAACAAAGAGTAACGCAAGCCATGATTCATGCTAAAACTGAAGCAATTTTCCTTGATGAAATCTCCAAATTCGAGAATCTCTGGAACCCTTGGATCAAGCACAGCCTTCCCCCAAGCTTTGATTGCTTACTATTAATGCTTTAAAGATAATAACATCCACTACGTCATTACTCACTACCCACAGCTGATTCTCAAGACCCCTTGCCCTTTCTGGAGAAACCCCACCCCCACCCTCTGTCATTTTACCCACCCCCCACCTAACCCTTTTCTGCCTCTTTTTCCATCAGCGGCACCCCTAACTGTCATGAATATTGCAATAGTGACTGATTCATAATGCTGGGACAGATACTGTTAGGAGATGCTGATGTAAATTCCAACACCTGTCTGTCTGTTGTCTGCTAAAATGTGTAATGTAAATAAATCTCTAGTATGGGATCTAAGAGTCATTAGATCCCCATTGTTGTTTGTGTTAATTAACTCTGCTATTGTGTGAAGAAGAGTCTATGTTGATTGTGATAATGTTGATTGGATTTTCTGAACTACAAGACGGCCAGTCTGGCCTAAAGGTCATGTCTGAGTCATCTAGGCTGTCTAAAGTGATTAGTTAATTAGCTCATGTTAATTAGGTTAATTAGGTTACAGCTGTATTGTTAGAGTAATATGAACAGGAGGTCTGCACCTCCACTTGTGTATAAAAGCCTGTATTTTGCAACAAAGGATATTCCTGGTTGAACTTACATACAGCCTGCCTGGTGTTTGTTCTGAGCTATCACAACTGGACTAGAACGGCACAGAGCTGTAGTTCTAGTCCCGGAGCATTGGATGACCGAACAATCAGATGTTGTGATCTGCAGTCTGATTCTATAGCAGCAGAGGAGTGTCGGGAGAGTGGAACTGAGCGAGCAAGGGGCTCGTTACATTGGTTGGCAGCTGTGGGATTTGCTCTCCAGTTACTGGGACACTCCAAACCACCACAGTGAATGGCCAGCTATGCAGCCTGCAGGAGAGTCACGCTGAAAGACTTACTTGAGAGCCGTTGAGAGACCGGTGGGACAAAGAACAAGGCCACCCTGATCAGTGAGCTAGCCAAGATGGATCAGAGGGATGGTGATGTGGGACCCCGATCAGTTGAAGACTTGTTTCAGCAACGAGTTCGAGAGCGGTTGGCATTATATGGTGCTAACCCATCAGAGACCGCCATACAGAATGCCATTAGAGACATCCAGCTGCAGGATGAGCGACAAGAGAGAGAACTAGAGCGGCAACATGAGCGGAGAATGGCGGAAATACAGCAATCAAAGACAACACCTAAAGATACAGCGCCTTTCTGTAAGTTACCCTTTCGGGCGTTCAAACTATTTAAGGAAGGAGAGGAGGAAATTGAAGCGTTCCTGCAGGACTTTGAGAGACTATGCCAGATACATAATGTACTGTCCTAAGATTGGGTTGCTTTACTGGCGAGTAATTTGACTGGTAGAGCAGCCGATGCGTATCAGGCCCTGGAGGATGAGGACGCTAAAGATTATGACCGGGTAAAAGAAGCTCTGCTAGCCCGATTTGCCATTACACCCGAAGCCAGTCGGAGTAAGTTTAGAGAATCCCGGAAACAAGCGCACATAACATACGTGGAGTGGCCACATCGTCTGCAGCGGAACCTTAAGGGCTGGTTCCAGGGAAGCCACGCTCATACCATAGAGGACATCACCCAGCTAGTACTTTTAGAACAGATCTTTAACCACACCCCTCCGGTAGTACAGGATTGGGTGCGAGATAAGCGACCACAGACTGTACAGCAAGCGGCTACTTTGGCTGTTGAATATCTGGACTCTCGAAGGCCAGGCGAAAGCGAGCGCTATCCACTATCTCGGCCCAGCTTACCAGCCTCTAACCCAACTTCAGTACCTCAGTGGTCTGCCTCTAGACCCCCAACCCGACCCAACCCTCCTAACGGACCTAAGTGCTATACCTGTAACCAAACCGGTCATCTGCAGCGATATTGTCTTACCCGATACACGAGGTACCGAGAGACTGCTCATCCATCCAGACCAGTGGCTCATTGCTTCCAGAATGAGCCCAACCATCGAGATGTTCAGGAAGAGTTTGGCAAACTTTTTGAGGCTGTTCCCGTCCAAGCTGCTGCCGGAGATAATCGGCAGCACCATCGTCAGGCAGTATTGGTTAATGGGCAGCCGGCCCAGGGACTCCACGATTCCGGGGCTACAATTACCCTCATCCAGCCTCACATGATTCCCCAATCGTCCTGGACCAGCCAGACTGTTGCAGTCAGGGTAGCAGGGGGCAAGGTGCTACGTTTATCCACTGCCCAAGTCCTCTTGGATTGGGGCTCAGGGGAGCGACAAGTGCGAGTGGGATTACTACGTGAGTTACCTGCGGAAGTACTTTTGGGGAACGATTTGGGGCATTTGACTTCCTCATATGCCCCAGAGGCTTCCATGGCCGTGACCACCCAACGTCAGAGCCAACTTCAAGGCAACTCCACTCCTATGGGGACCCAGGTAAGACCAAATCCTCCTACATTACCCCGACTTGACAACCCTGTGTCCTGGGATTCTCCCTCCAACATTAGGCAAGAGACTCAGAATGACCCAACATTAGCTGGTTATTGGGACAGGGCGGGCATGGATCCAGGGGGGTTGGGGGAAGACCAAATAGAGTGGGAGGGGGGGTTTCTATATCGTTACACCGAGGGAATGGGTACCGGTAAGCGACAGGGTCCCCACAAACAGCTAGTTGTACCCCAGAAATACAGACGGGAGCTATTGCGGCTGGCTCATGACATCCCCTTGGCCGGGCATTTAGGGATAGCTAAGACCCGGAGTCAGTTGTCTCATGCGTTCTTCTAGCCCAGGTTACATGCTGAGGTGCGAGAATACTGCCGGACCTGTGAGACTTGTCAGAAAGTAGGGAAGACAGGGGATCACCCAAAAGCCTCGCTGCAACCCCTGCCGATCATTAGAGAACCCTTTAGCCACATTGCGGTTGATATTATAGGCCCATTGGCCCGCCCCAGTGCCACTGGGAAGAAGTATATTCTTACGGTGGTGGATTACGCCACCCGGTACCCGGAGGCCATTCCCTTATCCAATATCCAGGCTGATACAGTAGCAGATGCCTTACTGCGGGTATTCACTAGGGTAGGGTTTCCCCAGGAGATATAGTCCGATCTGGGTACCCAGTTCACAGCCGAGCTGACACAGCAGTTCTGGCATCTCTGTGGGATTAAACCCCTCCCGAGCGCCCCCTACCACCCTCAGACTAACAGGCTGTGTGAGAGATTTAACGGGACCCTGAAGCAGCTGCTTCTGGCCTTCGTGGAGAGTAGGAAGGATTGGGAGAAATATCTTCCCTATCTACTGTTCGCCTATAGAGAGGTACCCCAAGAGTCCACAGGGTTTTCCCCATTTGAGCTGTTATATGGGCGAAGGGTTAGGGGGCCCTTAGACTTAGTGAGGGCCCAGTGGGAGGGGGTAAAGGATCCAGAAGGCCTCCCCATCCTTAGTTATGTCTTGGAACTCAGGGAGCGCCTGCGGGAACTTACCGATCTAGTCCATGAGAAAATGCAATCGGCCCAGAGTCAGCAGAAGGTTTGGTATGATCGGTCTGCGGGGATCACACCTTTTATAATTACTCCAGGACCGGCAGGAGATGTTCTCTACACTCCCTGGGTACACTCACATAGCTGTGCACAAGGTAGAGACCCCTGGGCAGAAGCCCCTGAGACAACTAGCCTATAGGATTCCCGGAGCAGTGCAAGAAGGGATGAGAGCGGAGATTAGGGAGATGCTCGAGTTAGGGGGGATCGAACCATCGGCAAGCCCCTGGGCTTCCTCTGTAGTATTAGTCCCAAAATGGGATGGCACGACCCGATTTTGTGTGGACTATAGGCGACTGAATGACTGTACTGTAACAGATGCCTACCCTATGCCCCGAGTGGACGAATTGCTGGACAAAATAGCTCAGGGACATTATCTGATGACTATTGACTTATGTAAGGGCTACTAGCAGATTCCCTTGGAAGTGGAAGCAATTCCAAAGTCGGCCTTCATTACCCCGTTCGGCCTTTACCAGTTTCGGGTAATGCCATTCGGGATGAAGAATGCTCCGGCTACCTTCCAGCGGATAATAGATGAACTCCTCGATGGTCTGCAAGATTTTGCATGCGCATATCTTGATTACATCGCAATCTATAGCCAGACATGGGAGGAACATCTTAGACACCTAGGAATAGTGCTAGATAGGATCCGAGCCACTAACCTGACCCTGAAGCCAGACAAATGTAATATCGGGATGTCTGAGGTGCAATATCTGGGACATAGAGTGGGGTGTGGGAAGCAGAGGCCAGAACCTGCAAAAATCGAGGCCGTCCTAAACTGGACAGTTCCCAGAACCAAGATCCAGGTACTTGCATTTTTAGGGACAGCAGGGTACTACGGGAAGTTTGTACCCCACTATAGTGACATAGCCAAACCCCTGACGGACCTGACCAAAAAGACTCTCCCTAGACAGGTCCTGTGGTCCCCGGAGTGCGAGACAGCGTTTCATCAGTTAAAAACCGCCCTAACACAAGCTCCCATACTGGCGGCACCCGATCCTAACAAACGCTTTGTCATTCATACAGATGCCTCCATGTTCGGACTGAGAGCTGTACTAAGTCAAGTTGGCGATGATGGGAAAGAGCACCCGGTGGCGTATCTCAGCCGCAAGTTGTTACCCCGTGAAGTTGGATATGTTGCCGTGGAAAAAGAGTGTTTGGCCTTAGTCTGGGCTTTAAAGAAACTGCAGCCCTATGTGTATGGATGCTCTTGTACCGTCATGACGGACCACAATCCTTTGATATGGATTAACCGGGTGATGGGAAAGAACGGCCAATTACTAAAGTGGAGCCTGGCTTTGCAACCGTACAATTTCACCATACAATATCGGCCAGGGCCTCAAAACGGGAATGCGGATGGGTTATCCCGGCAGACGGACCTGGAACCTTAAGACTACTTTTCCAACATCCTCGAGTTGACCCGTTCGGGGTCCCACTGTGGCTGTTGGACTGTTTCCAGGGGGGGAGTATTGTCATGAATATTGGAATAGTGACTGATTCATAATGCTGGGACAGATCTGTTAGGAGATGCTGATGTAAATTCCAACACCTGTCTGTCTGTTGTCTGCTAAAATGTGTATTGTAAATAAGTCTCTAGTATGGGATCTAAGAGTTATTAGATCCCCATTGTTGTTTGTGTTAATTAACTCTGCTATTGTGTGAAGAAGAGTCTATGTTGATTGTGATAATGTTGATTGGATTTTCTGAACTACAAGACGGCCAGTCTGGCCTAAAGGTCATGTCTGAGTCATCTAGGCTGTCTAAAGTGATTAGTTAATTAACTCATGTTAATTAGGTTAATTAGGTTACAGCTGTATTGTTAAAGTAATATGAGCAGGAGGTCTGCACCTCCACTTTTAGTGTATAAAAGCCGGTATTTTGCAATAAAGGATATTCCTGGTTGAACTTACATACAGCCTGCCTGGTGTTTGTTCTGAGCTATCACAACTGGACTAGAACGGCACAGAGCTGTAGTTCTAGTCCCGGAGCATCAGATGAACGAACAATCAGATGTTGTGATCTGCAGTCTGATTCTATAGCAGCAGAGGAGTGTCGGGAGAGTGGAACTGAGCGAGCAAGAGGCTCGTTACACTAACCATCCCACCCTACCCGCTCTGCGGCTAACTAGGTCGCCTGTTCGAGAGATTTTAGAAACCTAGATTTGTGACCTTCAAACTACAGAGATACCAGGGATAGATTGGTCCGATCATCCTCCTACAAGAACATGCTAAGCCACATAGATGGAACCTGGCCTTGTGTAAAGTTTAAACATTCTCTTCTAACTATCCCTCACCAGTCACCTATACAGCCATATAAACATCTTCATTACTATTCCACAGTTGTTTTATAAGTGAAAAATGCTGTTTATACTATTTACAGTTAATAGATTAGGATCTCCTCTTTGAGATATGACTTTTTGATATATATGTTGTTTAACCAAACAGTTTCATAGATAGACACATGCCAGTTTCTCTGTACTCACGACACACAATGCAGGGACTCTGTAATTTTCATTTTCTTGCAACTGTCATTGTTCGGTAATGATCTTTCTATTGTATTTTGAAAAACTAATACAAATTTTAACAAGAAATGAATCCAATACGAATCAGTTGTAAAAGTATGAAATGGATCCGATACGAATCGGTTGAATGTAAATGAAATGAATCCGATACAAATTGGTTGTAAAGTGTATGGAATTATTCCAATACGAACCGGTTGTAGTGTGTGTGAAATTAATTCAATAATAATCAGTTGTATGGGTATAAAATGGATCCAATACAAATCGGTTGAAAGTAAATGAATGAATCTGGTACGAATCGGTTGTAAAGTGCATGATATTAATCCGATACGAATAGGTTGTAAAGTGTATTAAATGAATCCAATATGAATCGGTTGTAAAGTGTGTAAAATTAATCCAATGCGAATCGGTTGTAGTGCGTGAAATTAATCAGTTGCGAATCTGTAGTAGAGTGTATGAGAAAAATCTGATACAAATTGGTGGTAAGTGTATGAAATGGATCCGATACAAATTGTTGTTCCATTGACGCGACTAGATTTGAATCCTGATACGGAGTGCATGAATGTATTTAGTGAAATTAAAGGCATGTGACTGGCCATGTGCAGTGTAACGCTGTGCTTTGACACACTGAGAAATAAGTGATTAATCAAAAAAGGAGGACAAGGGATTATCACGGTGCCAGAGAAAGCAAAGGTAAAGAGATGAGATAGCGAGTATAAAAATACAAAAATACTTTATTTCACAAAATACAGATTTCAATACATATAGGAAATGATAAAATCATTAGCTGAGATTTACATATATAGAATACATGACCAAAGTGCAGTATAGGTGGGCCGAAGATGGGCGGCCTTCAAAGCAAGAGCTCAGTTTTCTACATGTTTCGCCAAAGCATTGGCTTCCTCAGGGAATGGTAAGAGCTAGTTTGAGTATATAAGAATCTATGCATAGAAATACAAAAAACATGATAAATGCACTTGGGCCGAGGCGAAGGGATATCCCCTCCGCCCCTACAGACCTATGGGGTGGTTGGGAGGCTTGGGGAAGTATCCCCTCTTTTCCTTCGCCTCTCCCCACGTTCTGCTTCGCATTTGGAGGTCGGTGTCCCCAGGTGTCGCCACTGCCTGGTTCCCTTTCTTTCCCCGGACAGGTCCGTCACTGATCTCCTGCGGTGGGGGGCGTGGCTTGCATTGTTGTTGTCTGTACGGACGCCCAGGGCAGGACATCCTTTGCCTGCCCCTGGCGTCAGCGCACCACCCCTTCCACCCGGCCCCCTGCATTCCAACAGCTGAGGGAATCGAGGGGCTGCGCTGCTGGACCATCTGACGGCATCTTCCACCTCCCATTGGCTACACTGGACCTGGGTGTTTTGGAGCTGGCGCCCGCGGTGCATCATGGACCCTGTAGGCCCTGGTGTACTGCCGAGTGCACACGCGTGGACGCCTCCACTCAGCATCCGCACACCTGATCAATATCTGATCGGGGGTGGGGGGGATATATAAGCCGGCCCGTCCCTGTATCCAGCTGGACATGACCTACGCCTGCACAAGCCTGCACACACTGGCCAAGTAACTTTCTATTGCTTCCTACCGTCCAGTACCCTTGAAGAACTTCTCTTTATGTATTTAACTTAGTTTCTATTTACCCTCTCCCAGGACTTTCTGCCATAGACAAGCTCTTATCTATCACTTCTCATATAATATGTGAGCAGTGATCCTGTACAGCTATATGCCTTACAAATACCTTACAGGGTAAGCCTTTTTTCCCATTATTACCTCTTACCCCCCCAAAAAAACGCTGTTTTCTCTTTAGATCTTACAGCTCACTTCTTACCTTCTCCTATTCTGTTGACTTTTTTAGATTAGTAATCATCACCCTGCCAGTCAGCTAAGCTTGTCTCTCTAGTCCTCTCCAGGCGATTTGGTCTCATCATTTAACCTGTTTTTAAAGTGTAAGTTTTTTCGAGACCTTGTGGTCCTATATACTCTACGTACGGTCATTGACCCCACGTATATTCCGAATTATAGTGTGTTTTATACACACCTCTAGCTAGCATACTCTCTATATTCTTCTAACTCACAATATATTTGATTGCCAGGTCTTACATATGCCCCCTGCAGACATAGATACCGTGCGGCTCTGTCTCTCCTCGGTTGGGGTCCCCCCAACGGGCCTCCCCTGGGTGTTTGGCTTTCAGGTATGTTCTCGGTCCTAGGGATCAGTTTGCAGGCCTCCCTTTTGTGAATCAGTCGGGCCATGTACCCTTACATATATCAGCATTTGTACCAATGTATACCTCATGGTTTATATATTTTTTGTTTGCTTATATCATGTTTTTTGTATTTCTATGCATAGATTCTTATATACTCAAACTAGCTCTTACCATTCCCTGAGGAAGCCAATGCTTTGGCGAAACATGTAGGCAACTGAGCTCTTGCTTTGAAGGCCGCCCATCTTCGGCCCACCTATACTGCACTTTGGTCATGTATTCTATACATGTAAATCTCAGCTAATGATTTTATCATTTCCTATATGTATTGAAATCTGTATTTTGTGAAATAAAGTATTTTTGTATTTTTATACTCACTATCTCATCTCTTTACCTTTGCTTTCTCTGGCACCGTGATAATCCCTTGTCCTCCTTTTTTGATTAATCACTAATACCCACTGGGATGAGGTGCTGTATCTACATTAACCTGTCTAGCCACATTTCCACACTTAGAAATAAATCTCGTGGTTGGTATGAAATTTGAATATAACGACTGCGCTCGAAGACATACGAACCATTCGTAAGTTCCGTTGTGAAGGCTGTAAATATGAAATGGGGAACATAACGAATTGAAAAGAACTATGCTTAATACAAGAAATGGTTACGAATCTTTCCTGTGACAGTGAGCAAGACTTGATTGTAAAAAACACGAATAGAGCAACTGCAACACACCGAATTCGGGAACACAGACTCACGAACATGAAGTGAGCTGGGAAGAGTCGGCCTGGTGACGTAACGAATCGTGCACTGGAACCGCCAAAGACCACAGGCGAGTGGTCTGCTTAAATACCCCCGTACTCCTCCCATAAATTCAGGCCACCATACTGGCATTCTCATAAAATTTGTCTATAATTCTAGTTTTAGGTATTGAAAGGTTGGGGGTTGTTAATCTCAAGTGTAGCGCATGCTAGTGAGAACAGTTCACACAAATGTTTCCTTTTCAGGGCTTGTTGGCCTGGCTTACACATGCAGCATTGCAAACAAGAATGCCAAGCCACCTGGCTCTCTTTAGCAGCAGCAAAACTGCTCAGGCTGCCACACGAATCCCTCCTGACTCCTATCAGCGACCTCAGGCTTGGGTCTCTGCCTTCTCCCAGTGCACATATGCCCTCTCTGGCTTCTCCCTTGCAAGCCTGGATGCCTTGGGAGGGTGAAGCCCACAACCATGGTCAGGTGTCTACAAATAGCCTAGCACACACTTGACCAGTCAGTGTGCTGGTGGATCGCGAAATCAGGACCCAGGACTGGGGATTTCATCCCACCCCGATCTCTAAAAAAAACCCGGCTCCAGGTCCCAAAGTGGCTTTCTTAAGCAATGAGGAAACTGAAAAGCCAGTTTCCTCCCAAATAAGCAAATCCCCTGGAGCCCCTCAACCTTCCTGATTGAGAATCCTGTGTCCAGTTTTATATATATATATATATATATATATATATATATATATATATATATACACAGTGGGGACGGAAAGTATTCAGTCATTGTCTTCTTCCAACAAGACAATGACCCTAAGCACACAGCTAAAATAATGAAGGAGTGACTTCACAACAACTCCGTGACTGTTCTTGAATGACTCAGCCAGAGCCCTGACTTATCATAGCTGTATTAGATCAAAAGGGTGCTTCTACTAAATACTGAGCAAGGGTCTGAATACTTAGGACCATGTGATATTTCAGTTTTTCTTTTTTAATAAATCTGCAAAAATGTCAACAATTCTGTGTTTTTCTGTCAATGTGGTTTGCTGTGTGTACATTAATGAGAAAAAAATTAACTTAAATGATTTTAGCAAATGGCTGCAATATAACGAGTGAAAAATGTAAGGGGGTCTGAATACTTTCCGTCTCCACTGTATATATAGTACATTTTCAGTCAGAGCTGGGTCAAGAATAACATTAATATCTTTATTGTTCTAAGAATATTTGCATTAAAGCAATTTTGACACAAATTTTGGAAATTATAGTGCCTTGCAAAAGTATTCACCCCCTTGGCTTTTTACCTATTCTGTTACATTACAGCATTTATTTTAATGTTTTTTTTTTAATCTGAATTATATGTGATAGATAAGAACACAATAGCCTAAGTTGGTGAAGTAAAATTAGAAAAATATATACATAAAACTATTTTTCAGAAATAAAAAACTGATAATTGGCATGTGCGTATGTATTCACCCCCTTTGTTATGAAGCTCATAAAAAGCTCTGGTGCAACCAATTACCTTCAGAAGTCACATGATTAGTGAAATGATGTCCACCTGTGTGCAATCTAAGTGTCACATAATCTGTCATTACATATACACACCTTTTTGAAAGGCCCCAGAGGCTGCAACACCTAAGCAAGAGGCACCACTAACCAAACACTGCCATGAAGACCAAGGAATTCTCCAAACAAGTAAGGGAAGTAAGGGACAATGTTGTTGAGAAGTACAAGTCAGGGTTAGGTTATAAAAAATATCCAAATCTTTAATAATCCCTAGGAGCACCATCAAATTTATCATAACCAAATGGAAAGAACATGGCACAACAGCAAACCTGCAAAGAGATGACCGCACACCAAAACTCATGGACAAGGAGGGCATTAATCAGAGAGGCAGTACAGAGACCTAAGGTAACCCTGGAGGAGCTGCAGAGTTCCACAGCAGAGACTGGAGTATCTGTACATAGGACGACAATAAGCCATAAGCTCCGTAGAGTTGGGCTTTATGGCAAAGTGGCCAGAAGAAAGCCATTACTTTCAGCAAAAAACAAAATAGCACATTTTGAGTTTGCGAAAAGGCATGTGGGAGACTCCCAAAATGTATGGAGGAAGGTGCTCTGGTTTGATGAGACTAAAATTTAACTTTTTGGCCATCAAAGAAAATGCTATATCTGGTGCAAACCCAACACATCACATCACCCAAAGAACACCATCCCCACAGTGAAACATGGTGGTGGCAGCATCATGCTGTGGGGATGTTTTTCAGCAGTCGGGACTGGGAAACTGGTCAGAATTGGGGGACAGATGGATGGTGCTAAATACAGGGATATTCTTGAGCAAAATCTTCAAAGTCGTGGGCATGTTCTGTAAATTGAATGATGCAAATCCTCAAACAATCCATGTTAATTCCAGGTTGTGAGGCAACAAAACACAAAAAATGCCAAGGGGAGGAATACTTTTGCAAGGCACTGTGTGAATTAATACACACCTTAACTTGTCTAGAACTATAGTTTTAATTAAAGCCAAATCATTTTTTTTCAGTTTCTAGATCATAGGTTTAAGTAGCTGTAAGAGATGAACACTGTTAGGCTCTGAAGAAGAAGGTGCTACCTTTGAAACGCGTCAGCCAGCAGTGGTCTGCATGTCTTCTCCATAGGATCTGGAGACTGCCACTAGTGGACAGATCGCCACTAGCCAAAGATCATTTAAAGCGTAGTTTTTATCTACCTTTGTGAGTAGTAGTTTTTACGTGTTTTTTTAAATAAACTTGTTTAAGGATAAGCCCTCTCTCTTTTGTTTTTTGTTTGATCGCTAGGATATCCCTATCTTTGAGGCCAGCAAGGCTGAAAGCTACAGTCCATCCTGAACTTTGAACTGTCGGGCTTACACATTTATGCGCAAGAGTGTTTGTTTTGTTGTATTGGATATTCTTTGGGT
The DNA here is from genome assembly GCF_042186555.1 of Aquarana catesbeiana. Taxonomy (NCBI): domain Eukaryota; kingdom Metazoa; phylum Chordata; class Amphibia; order Anura; family Ranidae; genus Aquarana; species Aquarana catesbeiana. The sequence continues at coordinate 220,401,986 of NC_133331.1, read as the reverse complement.
CTCTAGCTGTAGAGTGTGATTGCCCCAGCACCTTTTTGGTCAGATTCTAATTGAATTTCGGAATAACGATGATCAAATCAATAGAAGAACGACAACTGAGAAGATCCTCACTGGCAAAAGGTTTCACCACCAGTATAGACATCTTTGAATCAGAGACAATTGCCAATGAGGGGACTACTATGATAGACAATGACAAGCAGGCTCCAGACAGAGGACAAAATGGTATCACTATTCTATAGATTAAAAGATCTACTAGAAAGAGAAATGCTGCAGTGGTGGGATATCCTACTTCTACAAAAATACCTTGAATTTAAGAGAATACCAAGGGGTTTAAGAATCACTAAAGTATGCTCATTTCTAGATGAAGACCTCAGAGAAAATTGGATTAAAAGTCTGCACGAATGTAACCGAATGTTGCTACAATATATAATTACCCAAAGAGAGCGCAATCTCTCTGCGATTCGTGCTGACTTATGTACCTTACAAGAAGAATTATCCACTTTCTCTGATGTTGTAACTTTTGATAACTGGGATCAGAAAGTGAACGAACAAATGATGGAATATGAGACCAACCTCATCCGTAAAAATCAGGTAAATTTAAGAGAGATGGGTTGGATTATTTAAACAATCGGGAATTCAATTGGAAAAAACAAAATACTAACACCAAGAATAACAAGAGTAAGATGAATAGTGAACAGCCAATCGAGAGTTATGAACAGAACACACTATCTCAAGGACATCATTCACTTCCACTTCAGAATGATAGACAAAGAAGCAATAACACTAAAGTAAAAAACAATAAAACAAGACCAATTATAAATTTAAACACAAAAAGGGAATTTGTACTAGTCAGAATAAAAGAGAAGAGGGTGTATGTACAACAACAAAACCCCTTCACCAACAACATTCCCATAATAGGGGCCAAAATGGATGTATTTGTAATACCCAGAAACAATACCCTGTGAGGAACAACACCCCTGCAAAGAGTTTGCCACCTTTGCTTCCCAAGAATAATAACAATAGCAGGGGTAACGATAATCTATTCAAAGATACAAAAAGAGAAAATACCCTATTAGTTAAGAATTCCACTAATGCAAGTAAGGAAGGTACAAACATGCAGCCCAGAGGAGATGGACCTGCCTTACCATTGGTTAATGGCAACTGAATTGTACCTCTACCAATAGCTAGCACTTCTACAGTGTCATTTGGAAGCACTATTACAGAACTAGATATAGATCTTAAGACGTTCAATGGTCTACAATCTCATAATCCCTTTATAGTCCTCAGTAATTTAGAGTTGGATGATAATAGTGTCAATATATTAGATACTACACCCTCTTTGGTTTTTTTAGAGAAGGAAGTTGCAATTATGGAGGGACCTGCAAGGGGCAACAAGATACTGGACCCTTTAGTGCTAACTCCATCAATGATGAAAAAAACAAGGAAAAGAGAAGAAGAACAAGAAGAGGTACAAGAGGAAGAAAGGGACGTAAAAAGAGGCAGACTCTAGATGCTACCCATTCTGCCATCAAAATTTACAACTTATCCTGCTCTGTTTTTTTGAAATGGAACTGAACCTCTCAGGAAAGGCCTCAACTATGCCCCAACCAGTGTACCTAATTTATTTGAGTTATTTATTGATCTCAATAAGTACATAAGTAAACTCACTATCCAAAGATATTATATCCTTAAAAAAGCTGGAAGTGATACTAATATTGATGACAACATTGGAGCAGAGTTGGAGGTGTCCCTACCCTCTGAAACAAGTGTAGATGAGGACTCTATACTAAATATATTAGAAGAGCTCTATCTTGAGGCACAACCCGATGGACAGACAAGCTCTGAACCAGTGGCTTGTCCTTTACGGGAAAGTGCAATAGTCCATACCTCATTTAGACCCAGATCTTCTTTCTTTCCCCATTGGCCAAAAGGAAAATGTATTTCCATGTTTTATGATGTAGTTTTTAACACTTTTAAAACAAAGTTTGATTATCATAATAAGACAAGTAGTGCTAAAAACACCGACCCTCTTTTTACGTCTATAGATAGTCTGAAACAAAATCAGGACATTATTATACGAAAGGCTGATAAAGGTGGAATCCTTGTCACTCGAAATAAAGACGAGTATATCATTGAGGCAAGGAGACTTCTGGGCGATACGGAAACTTATACTAAATTAAGTAAAGGCCCTACGGTGGAATATACAAAGGAGCTCAAAATACTTTTAGATGAGGCACTATTGGAGGTCGTTATTACAAAAAATGAATACTTCTTCCTGTACAATAGGCATACTGTGACCCCGCACTTTTATCATATACCCAAGGTACACAAGAGCCTCACCAATCCTCTAGGTAGGCCAAAAATAGCTGGGATGGATAGTCTCTCTAGTAATTTGGGCTCTTACATTGACTATTTTCTGCAAGACATTGTGACCAATTTACCATCCTTCGTAAGAGACTCCGGCCATATGCTTGATATTTTGCCCAACTACAAATGGCAGCCTAGCTACAGATGGCTTTCTCTTGATGTGGCTTCGCTATATATATCCATTGACCACACATATGGTCTTAGAGCCATGAATCACTTTCTACTAGAGGATGATAGACTGAATCACTCACAAGCCAAATTTTTGCTGAACTGTGTCAGATTTTCCCTTACTCATAATTACTTTTCTTTTTTGGGTGAATATTATTTGCAGACTAGGGGCACAGCTATGGGGGCGAGGTTTGCCCCCAGTTATGCCAATATATTTATGGACCTTTGGGAGAACACCTATATATGGAAAAACAATCCCTTCGGGGCCAATCTGGTTTTGTATGCCAGATATATCGATGATATTCTGATTATATGGGATGGGTCAGATGATGATCTCAACAACTTTTTAGAGTATTGTAAGAACAATTCCTTCGGCATAGAATTTACACATGTCATAGATAATAAGTGTAGTCTTCTTAGATCTAGAACCCCAGGGAGATCCTGATGGTGATATCTGTTCTAGAACCCACTTTAAACCTAGTGGAGGTAACTCGTACCTATATGCCAAAAGCAATCACCATCCAAGGTGGATAGAAAATGTCCCCTATGGACAATTTTGTTGTCTGAGGCGTATGTGTACTAAAAAAGAAGACTGCCGAGGGAGCAGAGCCAGCAACTGATATGTGAGCAGCACTGAGAGGGAGCTCCGTGTAGGACAATGAATCCTTCAGACATCCTGGGTGTCAGAGACACAGATTCTCCACACCAAAGCCTTCACTACCCTCTCTGGACCTGGCTGAACATGGCAGTATAGTTAAATACGGGTGAGCGCCCATGGAATCCTCGGCGGAGCATCTCTCTCCGTATGCCTGGGGATCCCAAGATGGCGGCGGCCATGAGCCAGAGGAAAGAAACCACAGCAATACACAGCAGAGCGGACCGGATAAATCCCCCTCTCACTCTGGCAAGGTAAGCCCGCTGCCTCCTAGAACTAAGGGACTAAGGAAAGGACTCTCCCTGGATGGGTTACCACAGGACGAAATAGGAAGATATAATGCCAGAGGTGGGGGAGGGGGAGCCATCTCTGAACAGATTATGGAAGCTATATGTACCTGCCAGGCCACACTGACTGAACACATTGATGACATAAGGGCTGAGATGTCGTTTTTAAAGAAGGATGTACAGAATATTAGAGAAAGGGCTACTGAAGCTGAACAAAGAATTAGTGACCTGGAAGATGTAGTCTGCCCTTTGGAGAATAAAGTCCAACACATCCACTGTGAAGTGAATGCTCACACAGATAAGCTCAGTGATATGGAAGATTGCCAAAGGAGGAACAATATTCTCCTGGTTGGTTTCCCTGAGAAGGCAGAGAGCAAACAACCTGAAGACTTCCTTGAAATGTGGCTTAAGGACAATATGGCAAACAATACCTTTTCACGTTTGTTTGCCATAGAGAGGGCTCATAGGGTGCCATCTAAACCCAGGAGAGCCTGGGTCTCATCCGCATCCAATGATAGCCCAGATTCTACACATTAGAGACCATGAAAATATCCTTTGTGCTGCCCGCACTATAGGAGACTTGCAATTTAATGATAATCGAATTTCAATCTACCCTGACTTTTCTGCTGCTACGCAGAAACAGAGAGCCAGTTTGTACATGTCAAGAAAAGACTCAGGGATCTCCAGCTGGCTTATAGCATGTTGTATCCTGCAAAATTGAGAGTGGTGGATAGGGGAAAAGTTTCCTTCTTTAACTCTCCCACTGAAGCCTCTCGCTGGCTGGACGCTAGGGGGTGCAATAGCCCTGAAGATAGACGCTAAAAAAAGACACAATCCTTTTGATATATGCCACTGCAGCATACCTCTCCAATCTACTTTTGCTTATCAGTCATGAGGCTCAAAATAGTGTCCTTGAGCTCTGACACCTCAATTACACCGTGCTTGTCCTGCTCGGTTCTACATGTTGGTTAAAAGTTCATTCTACTAAGTTTCTCTTGGATACAGGAGGTTTTTTCTTCTTCTTTTTATTTTTTATTTTTTGGGGGAACTTTTTATTATCTATCCCCCTGAGTGCACTACTGAACTGTGTATTGCCGGGAACTTGTACTTTTAAGATCCTTTTATACAGAAGAAGAGGGAGTGTTTTTTTTTTTCTCTGTGTTTTTTTTTTCTCTGTTTTTTTTTTATCGCCGGTATTGGCTATTGGTTGTGGTTCATCTAGACACTTTTGCTTTTTGTTTTTTTTTCCTTACCACCGCAAGATTCACTACAGGCTGATAAGCAGTGGGTCCCCCCTGCTAAAGAACTATAACTTCAGAAGTTGATCTCGACCTATGACCCCCTGAGGTCGTCCATTATTGTTATAGTTATGGGATATGGGCGCACGGCATGTTGGGGCTGTGTGCAGGGTGGGAAAGGAAGGGTAGTTATGCTCTGTTGGTTCGTGCTGTGTGCTGTTGTCTCTCTCTGTTTTAGTCCTCACAGATTGAAGTGGCTGACCAAAAGCTGGTTAGCCGATGCTCTCCTGGGAGGCGAGTTCTGGTATCACTCCTCTTTCAATGGCGGGTAAGATAAATATATTATCATGGAATGTCTGTGGTATGAACTCAAAGATAAAGAGGTCTCTTGTCTTTGACTTTATTCAAAGATATAAACCCCATACTGTCCTTTTACAAGAGACACACCTACAAGGGTCCAAAGTCATGGCATTAAAGAAAGCTAACATTATTAGGGTCATACATGACGAATATTCAACGTATTCTCGGGGAGTGGCCATCTTGGTTACTAACAAAGCAGCGGCACAAATTATACAGGTCAAATCAGACCCTAATGGTAGATATGCCATATTAGTGTGTCAAATGTTTGGTATATGTTTAACTTTGGTGTGTGTGTATGTTCCACCACCATTCTCCTTCAAAGTATTAGAAAGCATTCTAAATGAAACTGTGAAGATAGCACAGGGCCCGCTATTGTTAATGGGCGATTTTAATGTAGTGTCGGATGGGGATCTTGACAGACATGGATGTACGTCTGGCGTGCGCCACACCCTTTCATCCTGGCTTGACAGCTATGCACTTATTGATGTATGGCGTCGCAATAACCCAGGAGACAGAACGTATTCCCACCACTCAGAAACTCTTAAGACACTGACTAGAATAGATATGCTCCTGTCCTCCATGGATGGTCTCCAAATTATATCCGGGGTCAGGTATCTTCCTAGAGCTCTGTCGGATCACTTTCCAATGGAAGTCACATTAAATTTGAATGTGCCCACTGGAAGATGACAATGGCGCCTAAAAACACAGTGGCTACAGGAGGAATACGTGACACTTAGCTGCAAGACAGCTATTATTCATTACTGGAGGGAGAATGGTGCTGAGACCTCGATACATAATCCATGGGAGGCTTTTAAAGCCACCATGAGGGGAGTGTTCAATAAAGAGATGAGAGCCTTTGCAAGTGCCTTAAACTCAAATATTAAACAGAAAGAATGTGATGCTGCAGCGGCTGAACAGGAATATATACAAAACCCCTCACCTCAGACTTATCAGTTTTGGTAAGACCTGACAAGGCAATTTAAATTACTTCTGACTGACCAGACTATGAAGAAAAAACTACAACAAGCTAGATCCATATTTGAATTTGGCGACAAAAGTGGCTGCCTGTTAGCCTTTTTGGCACGTCCTCTATATGCCCCCCCCGCACCTTAGACAACCAGGGGGAGACTTGGTGAGGGATTCACGAGATATTCTGAACACGTTTGTAGACTTTTATGACACCCTCTACCAGTCCCAGTCAAGATGTACTGATCAGGAGCTTTCCTCTTATTTGGAGGACCTGGACCGTCCATCTTTGGCACTGGAGGATACTGTAGCATTGGAACATTCCATTATCGCAGAAGTGATAGCTAGTGCTATTTCCTCTTTTAGGCCGGGTAAGTCACCTGGACTTGACGGCTTCCCGGCGGAATGGTATCAGCTACACAAAGAAAGCTTAATCCCGCGACTCCAAAAAGTGTTTGTAATTGCAGAAAAAGAAGGTATACTACCGGAATCCATGCGTGAGGCTCTTATTGTTGTGATACCAAAACCTGGTAAAGACCCAAGCAAATGTGAATCATATAGACTGATCTCCTTGATCAATACTGACGTCCAAATATTGGCCAAAATTTTGGCCGGTAGATTGCAGTCAGTAATCCTTAAATTGATCAACTCGGATCAAACTGGGTTTATCCCGGGCCGTTGTACCCAAATGAATCTTAGAAGGCTCTATGTAAATATACAAATTTCACATACAAATACAGGTAAAAGAGTGGTGGCGTCGCTCGACACAAAAAAGCATTTGAATCGGTCGAATGGAACTATCTGTTTTCCCTGCTTAGTAAATTGGGCTTTGGACCTAGATTTGTGAACTGGGTTAAGTTACTTTATAATGATCCCCGGGCATGTGTTAGAGTGAATGGGCTTATCTCAAATACATTTAAGATAGGTAGGGGGATGAGACAGGGATGCCCCCCGTCTCCGCTCCTCTTTGCCCTAGCTATAGAACCCCTTGCGGTTAAACTTAGGAGTCGGGACGACATCAAAGGGCTGTTGGTTGGGGATCTGGAGGAACGAGTATCATTATATGCGGATGATATGCTCCTATATTTAGGAGATCCGGAACTATCATTATCTAATGCATTCAACGTAATCCAGGAATTTGGTAATTTCTCTGGTTTTCAAATTAATTGGTCCAAATCATCTCTGTTTCATCTAGATCCACAGCCAAACCTAGTACTTCCCACCCAATGTCCTTTAGCGATAACAACCCAGTTTAAGTACTTAGGAATACAAATCCAATTGCCAGTGCAATCATTCACGAAAATGAACCTATGGCCTGTAATCAACGCCTTCAAGGATAGAGTACAGAAGTGGAAAGATCTTCCGCTCACATTGTTGGGGAGAGCTAATCTATTTAAAATATTTTTTCTTCCGAAATTTTTATATATACTCTCTAACGCCCCACTATATATCCCTAAAAAGACGTTCTGATACATTGACTCCCTGTTGACCTCCTTTTTGTGCGGAGACAGGGCAGCTCGTGTGTCGCTGGCCACTCTACAGCTACTAGTAGGGAGGGGAGGTCTGGCGATACCCGATCTTCGCTTGTACTACTTGGCGTCTCAACTAGTTCAAGCCCACTGGCGCATGTTTCCACAGAACAACACTGCCACTGCGGTGGAGGCAGCTGTCGCAACCTCATACAAAGCACTTTTGAATTTCTTTTTTAGAGGGATGGTGCCTACTCAAGATGGGGTAACTGTACTTCAATCAGCTAAGCGGGTACTTGAGATTTCTATAAAACATATACAAGAAGGACCTATACACCTATCACCAAATACCCCCTTATGGTTCAATCCTCGTCTAAAGGACCTTTCTCGTTTGGAGGATGGATATAGGTGGGCCAAATTTGGTCTTAAAAATGTGCATCAACTATTTGAGAATGGTGAACTTAAAATGTTTGCACAATTGAAGAGGGAAATGGGTGTCCCTGACTCATGGACGTTCCATTATTCCAGGCTGCGGCATGCTGCGCATGCACAATTTGGAACGGGGATGGTTCTTTTAGAAAACACAAAAATTGAATCAATGCATGCAGAAGCTAACCACAAGAAACGTATTTCCACTTATTATGCGGTACTTATGGAAAAAACACAGCCGAGGGAGAAGAAAATGAGAGAGAGATGAACGGACATCATCCCAGAGTTGACTGAGGCTCAGTGGAATGAGGTTTTGACCTCCTATATGTCCACAGTCATCTCTGCGAGGGATAAACTGATCCAACTAAGATACCTGCATCAAATGCATTACACCCCATACAGACTATATAAGATGGGCAGGAGAGCAGACCCTATTTGTCATAAATGCCTGGTGGCAGAAGGTACTTTTATGCACATGGTTTGGGACTGTGATAGGGTAGGACCCTTATGGTCACAGGTAACCCAGTTTGTTGCAGAAACATTTGATCTTCCGAATATATGTAGCCCACTGCTGGGTCTCTTGGGGGTGATAGAGGACGATGTAATGAGCAACAATACTAGAATGTTTTTGAGATTATTGTTTTATTATGTCAGGAAGCAGATTGTCTTGAATTGGATAAAGAGGGATCATCTTACCTAGGAGCTTGGAAAAGATTAATTAATGCAAATATTACACTGTATAAAATGACATATGAAGCAAGAGGAAGTAAGAAAAAATTTAATAGAGTATGGGGCAGATGGATAAACACAAAAGAAACTACACCATGCAACATCTAAAATGATTTTATTATAAAATATAGCTGAATGATATCCCGGGTAAGATGACATTATGAGAGCATGTTCCAGGGGACTGGGGAGATGACGGCACACAGCACAATTGGTTTAAGAGGTATATACCTCTTTGGTTTCATTCTTTAACTTTATGTATATATATTTTTATATTATTTTTTTTACTTTATTTTATGTTTTATACCAGATATTTGATTGCTGATAATTTACATTAAGATTACAGAAAGTAACTGTTATTTTAGAGTTAAAAAATTGCTACCTGTACTGATATATCCTTTATCATAGGATGCTTATCCGGAACTACCTTTGAATGTTAATTATATTTTGACGGTTGCAACCAACAATATACCTTACATGCAATGTGTTATTCTATGTATGTACATCTGGCAAATAAAAATCAGAAATTTAGAGAAAAGGATTATGACGCAAGTCATATTGAGATAGCTTTCAATAAATATTTGGACCTTTATGATAATCCATCAGATGACACCACTGAACCTCTACGCTGTACCACCCCTGATACTCAACAGGTTAGATTCTCAACCCAGTACACTAACAAGTCCTTTGAGATCCAGAATATCCTCAAAAGAAATTGGAATATCCTCAAACATGACCCTGTGCTAGGTGACACACTCCCTGATCATCCTAATATTGTTTTTCATAAGCCACGTGACCTTAGGAGCCTTGTCACTCCTAGTAGGGTTAAAACATCTACCAATAGACCAACCAGTCTTTGGACAACAATATTCGACCAAAAAGGGAGATACAAGTGCGGTGTTAAAAACTGCGGCACATGTATGTATATGTGGCACAGAAAGAAAACTGTAGAAGGGAGGATGGAAGGGTCCACAAACTTAAACAGTTTATGAACTGCGGGACAGAGTATATAGTATATGGCATCGTCTGCCCTTGTGGTCGTCTCTATGTCGGCCGTACTCAGTGTCCTGAAGGGTCAGAATAGGAGAACATAAGTGTGGTATCACTAATCTAAGGGACAAATACCCAGTTCCCCGCCATTTTCTAGAGGCTCACCAAGGAAATCCCGCAGGCATGAGGGTATTTGGAATTGAGTCAATCGGGGGGGGAGCTAGATTCAGGAAGGAAACAACAGAGACTATGTAAACGCGAGGCCTACTGGATTTTCACCCTTGGCAGTCTCGCCCCCGGAGGTCTCAATGAAGACCCTGAAATACATAAAATAGTGTGATAGTGCTATGAGGTTATTATCGTCCCTGTAGGACCTAGGACTCAGGTTGGCTCTTACGAATATTTACTTCTAACATTCTTTTAAGTATTTTAAAAGAATTTTTATACTTTTTTGAATCTTTACACCTTTTCTAATTTTTAGTTTTTGGAGGTTTTTTTACACATTATAGAATACTAGTACGCACAGTCTGTGTGGTTAAATTCATATTCACACATTGTTTCATATTTCTGTCTTTTTATTGTTACTAAAGTTTTAGTTTTAATTTACTAAAAGTTTTAGTTTTAGTTTACTAAAGTTACTGTATGTATGTGCATATGTATATATACATGTGTGTATATATATATATATATATATATATATATATATATATATATATATATATATATATATATACAGTATGTATTTTTAATAGTCTATCAATTTTGATCTTTTTTTGCAGCCAAGGGAGTTTTGAAAGATGTATGTGGATAAGATAATATATTATATACATACACATATATATCTTTTAGAAAATATTTATCCAATCAGGGAATCCTTGATGCTGTTTTATCCATGAAAATGTCATTGTATACCATTTTAAATGCATAACCATGCGCTCATTTAATATGCATTATTTATATTTTTATTTGTATCTAGAGTGCAGGTTTTCATCTCTTACCTACGCATGTTCCCTGGCATTCACATTGTTACATGTATGTGCAGACACAGTTTTCCACATATAGATGTGCATGTTTTGCTAGGTCTTTTTGTTTCAGGCACATGCTCCCAGTATATATTGGTCATTCCCATGTGTGCTGTCTCGACACACATAATTATCTATCTAGTGATGACCACTGATAGATATGCTCCTTTTGCGTGCACGTGTACATACATTTCATATGTGGGGGTGCGACTATCTATGAGTGCATGGATGCTATTGGCACTACTTTCATTCTTTTATTTATTAATATTTTTCCTCAGCTTTTCATTTATTTATTTATATATTTTTATATATATTATTTATTTTTATTTTTTTTACATTATGTTTTTATATTATATTTTTTTCTATTATTATATTTTATTTTATATCTATCTATCTATCTATCTATCTATCTATCTATCTATCTATCTATCTATCTATCTATCTATCTATCTATCTATCTATATCTATATTTATATATATATATATATTTTTTTTTTTTTTTCTCTTCATTTTATTTTCATTTATTATTATTTTTATTTTTATTTGTATTTCTATTTTTATTTTTTATTTTTTTATTATTTTTTCATTTTTCTTCATTTTCTTTCAACATTCCTTACTGTTGTGGCGGTTTCGCCCCTGTCTATCCAGTTATGTGTCCGTTCTATGCCTCTATAGCATGCCTTCATTACTATGGCTTAAGGCATCTCCCACTGCCGACTCACTTTCAGCGTGACAGCGGGCGCACAGGAAGTGACATTGAGCCTCCACTTCCGCTCTCTGGACCGCAAACAATTACAACAAATATGGTGTGCGTTCCACCCGCCACCTATAGGCATCACAGCGCTTTTTAGGTAAGATACCTTTGATCATTTACAGTATGCGGTTTAACTTTGGGGATGACGGGACTCACCCCCTCGGATGTTAGTTCTATGTGGCCCTTGCTGGGTCTATATGGATGCCAGTGTGAGTGCCCCTGCTGAGTTTAGGCACTCTGGTTTCCCTTCCGGTGCCTTCCGTGTACAGGCTGATGAGCATCACCTGTACACATGTTTTGCTTATGTATGTGGCCTTATCTATGGGACATGGGATTGGGGCCTGCCTGGTTGTTTGATGTGTCGCATTGTGTATTATGTGTGGATTTGCCAGTGTGTGTCACCCTTGCTGTCATTGCTGTGCTTGATGGCTGGCTGTAGGGTCCCCTTTCGGATTGCCCCCCCTTTCTGGTGCATGCGTTATACTTATGTGTTGTGTACGTGTGCCCCCTACGAATCCGCATCTGTAGATGTGTGTATATGTGTACACAGGTGGTTTCCATGGTGCTGTGCCAGGGTCCGCCTTTGGACCGTCCACCTACATGGGAGTGGCATCTGAGTCAGTCTGATTTGTGCCTTCCTGATGAGCACATATATTTAAGTAGCTGTAAGAGATGAACACTGTAAGGCTCTGAAGAAGAAGGTGCTACCTTCGAAACGCGTCAGCCAGTAGCAGTCTGCACGTCTTCTCCATAGGATCTGGAGACTGCCACTAGTGGACAGATCGCCACTAGCCAAAGATCATTTAAAGCGTGATTTTCATCTACCTTTGTGAGTAGTAGTTTTTACGTGTTTTTTTTTTTAATAAACTTGTTTAAGGATAATGCACAAGGCCGGTGCACCCTCTCTCTTTTGTTTTTTGTTAGGTTTTAGTAAAGCCTGAGTTGGCTTTACTTAAAACAACAAAGTTGAAAACATGAAAAGTCTAATGAGTCAGACAAAAATAAGTTTAGTTAACAATACTTAAAAAGCTGATGCAAATAGTTGCCTCAATTTTTTGGAGTAGACCCAGCACAATCTTTTTTACAGTGCATTAGCTTGTCTGGAGCCATAGATGTAAGTGATATTACTATAACTTATTTTTTCTTCTAACTTGCTGTAATTTTTTTTAAGTTGGTAAAACTTTTTTCCAAATGTATTTTGAAAAAAAAAAAATCTTTTTTTTATTTTTTTACTTTTTGCTATAATAAATATCCCCCCCCCAAAAAAAAAAATAAATCCTCATCAGTTTAGGCCAATATGTATTCTTCTACACATTTTTAGTAAAAAAATTGCAATAAGCGTATATTGATTGGTTTGCACAAAAGTTATAGCGCATACAAAATAGGGGATCGATTTATGGCATTTTTATTGTTTATTTATTTTTTACTAGTAATGGCAGCAATCTGTGATTTTTGGAGGGACTGCGACATTGCGGCGGACAGATTGGACACTTTTGACACTTTTTTGGGACCAGTGACATTTATACAGCAATCAGAGCTAAAAATAATCACTGATTACTGTATAAATGTCAGGGGCTAACACTAGGGGGCAATCAAGGGGTTAAGTGTTCCCTAGAGAGGTGTTTCTAACTGTGGGGGGCAGTGTACTGACTGGAGGAGGAGAGAGATCACTTTCCCTGATCACTAGGAACAGCAAATCTCTTTCTCTCCTCCTGTCAGAACAGGGATCTGTGTGTTTACACAAAAATCCCCATTCTGGCTCTCAGTGGAGTGATCGCGGGTGGCCAGCGGACATCGTGGCTGCTGGCCATGTACATCAGCTCTGGCGCTGTGCCCCATGTCACTCTTAAAGCGAACGACATACACCTACGGTGATTCGCCTAGGAGAGCCAACCTGCCGCAGTGTGTGGCTTTCAGGTGCTCTTGTCAATGAGAGGTGGGAGATTAAATGCCTTGTCAAGCATGTGGTAATCAAATGGCTGGTGTTTTTGCCATGCTTGATCTGCTTGTGGCAGAGATTGTAAATTACAACAGTGCGATCGGCTGCACGTGTGCTAAAAAAGGCCCATACAGCTGAACTGCGGGAAGTTGATTGGGAGATAACAGCTCCACAATCTGATGGAATAGGGTAGCTGTTCTCTACTCTTCTATAATGGCTGCCTCTAGAGGACATCCTGCCTCGTTGGAGTTGTGCCTCCCCCTCACTTTCTTTCTCTGCTCTATCTGGCAACCAAGTCGTGTCAGTGACCTTATCATCATCATCCCTTCCATCATCACTGGAGCCAACTTGGCCATACACTGCAGCTGTCTGCCAATTGTTGTTTATCACTGTTCTCCCCTCTCTATAGGCTCAAGTTACTCCCTTCCTCTACCTCAGAACCAACATCAAAATCAAGTAATGTCTGTATCCTGAAGAGGTTAGTGGCTGACGCTGTGTTCAAATGATTCAGCTGACTCTTCAATGCATGATGCTGGGACTATGGCATGAGTAGCTGCGGACAAGAAGGCAGAATAAGCCGCTCTTGCTGCTACAGTGGACTATGCATTAGTGTCGGCTTTGGTCATAGAGGATGAGGATGGTTTAGTAAGCCAGTCCACCACCTCCTCTGCATGCTGTAACTGGATAGCCTGGGCAACATGACTAAACAGAGACAAATGTGCCCTGCCTAAGGATGGACCACGCCCACATTTGCCTGTGGACACAGATGCTGCTGCCCCCCTCATAGTGGCATGGGAACCTATGCCTCTCCTTGTTGGCCTCCTAGACATGGTGGAATTTAATAGAAACGTGTGTGATTGGATGCACCTTATTGAATGAAAAGTGGTGTTTGGTGCACTTTAAATTGAGGACTGCCGCTGACAGAAATGTAAAAACTATTAAAAAAATAAAAAAACAAAAAAGGGGCAAAACCAGCATCGCAGTCAGAAAAACTGCGTCTGACAATTTAAAAAAAGGGAGCAGGGGACAAAGAACAAACACGCAGCAACCAAAAAAAGGGTATACAGCACTGTATACAGCACTAAGTGTTATGTAATGCTGTGGTAAACACTGCACTACACTAACGCACTACACTGACACACTATACTCACATACTACATCCACATGTATCCATGACGAAACGTATAGATGGCGGGCACACTAGTCACGTTTTCACCATCACTTTCGCTTTTTGGAATGCACACTGGCTCCGGGACCCACAGAGCAGCGGTGCTTGTATACATATACCTATAGCTGGCAGATCTTTCCTAGAGCCGGGACACGGCAAAGAAATATGTGAGTGTTACTTTTTTTTTTTGAGAAAATGCTGGCTTCATACAAAATTCCAATATATAGTCCATTTCACTGCAAAGGTACATTTACTAAAGTATAAAAATATCCACAGAGGTGTACAGTATAACATACAATAACAAATTGATCAACCAGAATCCATGTGCGGAAATGTCAAAGTCTTGCTAAACAAAGAGAAAGGAAAAGAACCTATGCCCATAAAACCTCAAGGCATAGTGAATACAAATGTGCAAAAGTCAAAAATACCTAGGCTTGCCTTAATCCATGCATATCCAACAGATTTATATATATATATATATATATATATATATATATATATATATATATATATCATAGAAAGTACTTCTCCCAAGCCTCTCCCATCTCCCATCCCCTGGAATACCCTGTCCCAATCTATTAGACTATCTGCAAATCTATCTACTTTTAGGCGAACCCTGAAAACATTTCTCTTCGGAGAAGCCTACCCTGCCTCCACCTTACAATTGCACTTTTATTTACCCTATCAGCTCATACCCCACAGTTATTACCCTTTGTATCACTTGACCCTCCCTCCTAGACTGTAAGCTCTAATGAGCAGGGCCCTCCGATTCCTCCTGTATTGAATTATATTGCAATTGTACTGTCTACTCTAATGTTGTAAAGCGCTGCTCAAACTGTCGGTGCTATATAAATCCTGTATAATAATAGAAAGAGTGTAGTAAGGAAAAAGAGAGAAGGCAAGAGACAAACAAAGAGAGAGAGAAGGGGGAAAAAAGGGGGGTCAGGGTGGGTGCAATGGGGATAAGGAGGGAATCACTGGGGAGGTCAAAAAAGCCAGGAATCAATACCATGACCCAGTACAGGGCTGGTATAAAAGAACTGTGTGTGTCACCACACATATTGCAAGTATTCCTCAGAAACATGGAAAATGTTCCAGTAGAACCACCTGGGCCTATGTTCCTCTGCTTTGTCTCTAAGGGCTGAGGTCAGGTCCTCCAATTGTTCGATATCATTAACCCTTGCGAGCCACTGCACAACTGTTGGAGCAGTTTGCTGTTTCTATATGCTAGGC
Organism: Aquarana catesbeiana; assembly: GCF_042186555.1. NCBI lineage: Eukaryota > Metazoa > Chordata > Amphibia > Anura > Ranidae > Aquarana > Aquarana catesbeiana. The sequence continues at coordinate 220,386,215 of NC_133331.1, read as the reverse complement.
ATACAAGCTTGTGCAGCTTTTCAAAGGTGCTTAAGTAGAGATGTATGGTATCGCTTCTTTGATAGCGGAGTGAGATTAAGCAATATCACAGTTGGGTTACAATGTCTGTAAATTTGTGGCTCAGCTGAAGTACAGGTTGCCAAAAAGTGTGAAGTTCAGGGCACTCCCAAAAATATGTAAGAGAGCGCCTTCAGATGAACCACGTCTCCCGCAGCGATCACTCTGTTGAGGGAATAATTTGGCAAGAGCTGACAGAGTCCTGTACCAATGAGTCACTATTTTGTAAATGGTCACCTGGTAACTGCTACACAAGGAAGATTTGTGTAGCAAAGGATTGAGGATCCAGAGAAAGGTTAAATGAACTAGGGAGAAAAGCGCCTATTGCAAGTCAGCTGTTGGAATGCAAGAAATGAAATGCAAATAGTAAGCACTGAGGTGACAAGGAACATAAGTGTATTATTGGCATCAGGGGGGAGGAAAAACTCCCCAAGGAAGCCATTTTAAAAAATCGTTCTATTTTGGCCAGCACCGGACCTATTAATGGATGGGTTACAAGGTGTGATATATATTATTTACCTGCCCATGGCAGCCCAATGAGTGGTGCACCGCTGCATCCAGTTCCAATGTGACCCAAAGTTTGTGGTCCTGGTGCCTACACCAGTGTACCACTCTGGTCCTTTAGACTGCTGTGTAGTAAAATGCTGGGTCAAGAAAACCCAAACCACCTGCTAGTTTGGGCCTAAGTAACAGATTTCTACTGAGGCGGGGATGCTTACCATGACAAACAAATTTAATGAAAGCTGATCGCACAAAGTAAAAGAAAGCACGAGGCAGCTTGACTGGTAGGGCCTGTAGTAATTATAACAACCTAGGCATAACATTCATTTTCTTTTTTTTTTTTTTTTTTTTGAAAAAAAACATGTTTACTGTTGAAAAATTATGTCAACATACAGTTATAGTGCAACACTTGCATTCACATGAAGGGGTATTTCCCACACGGCATGAAGGTACATGGGTAAGTTAAACAGTTTACAGGTAGGCATAGGTTGATATGGTTACAGACAATGCTTCACAGTTTTCACCAGTATATTCCTATTTATTAAACCTAGCTTGTAACATTTATTTATTGGGGGCCATAGCTTGGTCCTATGTGACATAATCTCACAAGGTGGTCATGGGTGACTCGTTAAACTCTTGGAATACTTCAAGATTATTTAGAGCAAGTATTATCATTGTTCAGCCATTTGTCCCATATTTTATAGTATTTATTTGGGCAACCCCTGTGTTTGTACATAGCCCTTTTATATGGTAATGACGCATTCACCTCCCCAATCCAGGCCTGCATGGTAGGGGAGTTTGTGCCCATCCAATGCCTAGCAACTAATTTTCTAGCATAAAAGATTGATTTACTAAGAAATGTGATCGTAGATCTATCTTTAATGGTGTCTGGCAATAGACCAAGGAGGCACATCTTGGGGTCTAGCTGGATCGGTGATCCCATGTGATCGTGGAGGAATTTAATGATCTGTCTCCAGTAGCTTTGTATTTCGGGGCATAGCCATATTAAATGGTAGAATGTGCAAGGGTTACTGGAGCACCTAGGACAGTTTGGGTTCTGCTGTGGGGAGTATTTGGCGATTCTAGCTGGTGTAAGATAGGATTTATGTATTATATAAAGTTGGGTCAGGCGTTCTGAGATTTTAGGTGATGTTTTTTTAACGTTTTCTAATATATCTTCCCAGTCAGAATTATCTATTGGTCCTACGTCATTTTCCCATCTAGTCCTTGCGTTATCGGTAATTCTAGCTACCGACTTGGTACGTAGGATGGTGTATAGGGTAAAGATAAGTTTGTCAGGGTCTGATCCTGTGATCACGTCCACCAATGCTAGTGATTGTGGATTGGGAAAGCCATTTGCGAATTGTGTTTGGAGTGCGTGTTTCAATTGTATATATCTAAATCGCATATGGGGAGAGAGGTCGTACTCTTCGCATATTGTTTCAAAGTTTCTTATGCCAAATATAGTGATAACCTGGAATAAGAACACTATTCCTTTAGCGGCCCAGCTAAGGGTGCCGGGCAAGGACATAAGCTCCCTCAGCTGTGGATTATGCCACAGTGGAGTGTGTGAGTGGAAAAAATCAGTTCCAGTGAGCCTGACAGCTCTCTCCCATACGCGTCTGTGTTGGGACAGCAGCAAGTTGCGATCCTCTTTCTTATGTTTCGTGTTACCTCCTCTAAAGAGTACTTGTAATGGGGAATATAAGTCTTTGCTGACTTTCTTGCATACTAAAATTTGATATCTTTCTTTGTCTGTCTTGTGGATATAATAGAAGTGTGAGAACTGAGCTGCTATATAGTATGTGTGTACGTCCGGAAGGGCGGCCCCCCCAGAAGAAGTTGGGTTCTTAAGTGTATTCCAGGCCAATTTATGCCTATTAGAGCTCCAGACAAAGGAATTAAGGATTTTATCGATGGTTTTGAAGATTTTAAGAGGGATAAAAATTGGAGAGTTCCAGAGTATATAGAGGAACTTTGGCAATAGTATCATCTTAAAGAGGTTAATTCTACCCATTACTCCAAGAGGGAGTCTCGCCTAGGTTTGTGTTCGGGATTTTAAATATGAAAAGAGTGGTTCGATATTATTTATGGTGTATTCCAGTGGGTCTCTAGTAATTTCTATACCTAGGTATTTAATGGATGCAACTCTTTGCAAGGGGAGAGATGCCGCGCTGTGCGTTGGGGATGTCACATCTAGGGGGAGAATCTGAGATTTAGCCCAGTTCATGCTTAGACCTGAATGTTTACCAAATTCTTCAATGGTTAGAAGGGTCGCCTGTAAAGATGGGCCAGTATCCTCTAGGTAAAGAAGCATGTCATCTGCGTATAAGCTTAGTGTCTCCGTCAGAGGTCCCGCTCGTAACCCCCGTACGTGTGGATTTCATCTAAGGGAGATGGCCAGAGGCTCCACCGCCAAAGCATATAGCAGAGGGGACAACGGGCACCCCTGACGGGTTCCTCTACTCAGTGGGAAGGGATCGGATGTCCAACCATTTACCACCACTCTTGCCATTGGGGAGTAATATAGTAACTGTACCCATTGTATGAAATTGGGACCAAAGCCGTATCCCCGCAGGCACTCCCAGAGATATCCCCACTCCACTGAGTCGAACGCCTTAGCGGCATCGAGCGCCACCACCGCCCTATCGCCCATATTCTCATGTTCCACTTGAATATTCATGTGCAGGCGTCTTAAATTCATGGCAGTGTTTTTTCCTGGCATGAACCCTGTCTGGTCGGGGTGATAAGGGAGAGAATGCTGTTATTAAGGCGCATGGCTAATATTTTGGCTAATATTTTTATGTCTGCTTGAAGGAGTGAAATAGGGCGATAGGATTCTGGTAGTTGGGGGTCCTTACCCGGCTTGGGGATTACTATAATTACCGCCTGGCGGAGGGTTTCAGGGAGGGATTCAGTTTCAAATATGTGGTTGTACAGTTTCAGAAGTTCAGGGGCTAATATCTCTGAGTATGCCGCGTAAAAATCCAATGGGATACCATCTCCTCCTGGCGCTTTATCCGGTGCCAAGGATGCTATAGCTAGGTTAATTTCATTTAGTGTGAGGGGGGCCTCTAGTTCTTGTAATTGAGGTTCAGATAATTGTGGAAAGGGAATTTCCCGGAGGAATGATCTGGTTTCCTGTACAGTGACTATTACCTTAGAGGAATACAGGTCCGAGTAATATTTGCGAAATGCTTCTGCTACTGCAGGGGGATCTGAGATTTTGATATTTTGGGGTCCTGACAGGGTTACCACTACTGGGGGGTTGGTGTTCTGGTGGGCTAGGTATGCTAGTAATTTGCCAGCACGCTCCCCTTGCTCAAACACGCGTTGCTTTAGGAAGAAAAGCTTCTTTTTAGCTTTGTCGTAGTGTAGTTGGTCTAGTAGTCGTGTGTGAAGTCTAAGTGTTGCTGCTCTTTCCTGACTGGGGTCTTTGTGAAATTCTTTTGTTAATAAGTCAATCTTATCTGAGGCCTGCTCAAGAAGTAAATTGGAGGAGGTTTTAATTCTATTTATACGGGAAGTTAGAATAGTGCGGACATGTAATTTGTACGCCTCCCAGATGTGTCCCACAGAGGCAGTGTTTTGGTTAACTCTAAAAAAGAATTTCCATTCCGTGTGTGTCTCCTCTTGGTCCTTTACCATTGACAACCAGAAGGGGTGTAAACACCAGGTTCGAGGTCCAACGTACTGGGTTAATTGCAATGTTGTCCAGCATGGGGCATGGTCAGAGAGGGATCTAGTGTGATATCCTGAGTCTATTAGCTGGGGAAGTATCATGTCAGAAATTAAAATAAGGTCAATGCGGGACATAGTGGAATGGGTTGCCGAAAAGCACGAGTACGCCAAATCATGAGGGTGTCTATATCTCCAGACGTCAGTCAGAGAGAATTCTTTTAGTGTGCGTCCTAGTCTGGTAGTGTCTGGGAGGTGGACATTTTGGCTTGATTGTGTTCTATCTGTGGATTCAATACCATATTAAAATCCCCCATCCAGATAGCGGGTATATTGGGGTGTTGAGCCATATATAGTAGGCCTTCAGTAATTAGGTTGGATTTATATGGTGGGGGTATGTAGAATGCCATAATTAAGTATTGGGAGCCATATAATGTACAATGTATGAAGACAAAGCTGCCATGGGGATCTGTACGTACTGAAATTAACGCAAAAGGTGCAGTTTTGGTTATAAGGACTGAGACCCCGCGGGAGTAGGGAGTGTAAGTGGCATGAAACGCCCAACCTATCCAGGGCCGCTTCAGCGCGAGCTGGAGCTGTCCTGTAACATGGGTCTCAACTAAAACCGTGATGTCTGCATGGTATGTTTTAAGGCAGGTGAAGACGGCCGTGCGTTTGAGTTTGTCCCGAATCCCGCGGATATTCCAAATAAGGAATTTCAAATTAGCCATTTGAATGACATCTCCAATTTTCTTTTAGGATAAAATTATGGTACTTGTTAGGGGCGCATGCCATCCCCCCAAGGTGATCTCGGTCGCTCCTCTTTCCTCCAGATAACAGTATACATTTACATTCATTGCAGTGCGTTGCAAGTTGTTATACATGTTTCTTAGCTTAACTTGAACCTTAACTTTTTCCCTTCCCGCCCTCCCTGCCCTCAGTCGCCCAAACTTGACTGGGGCATGTAACCCAAACCTAGTGCAGCTGTAAGGAAAAAGGGTGTTACTGCAAGGAAAATTAAAACAAAAAAGCAAAAAACAGGTGCACATTAAACAGGTCAACACCGTCGATATCCTATTGGGCAACGACAGTGGCGACATAATCAAACACCCTTTGGGGGCGAACAAGTACTGGGTAATACACCAGCGATGAAGCACACGTAGCAACAATTATACGGCAAATAGAAAAGTTTCCGTATGGTAGGAACCATTTTCACTATAGCGATTGGAGAAAGGAATTTGTGTATAGCTAGGAAAAAGTCCTCGTAATCCATAGGTAGTGATAGGGTCGTAGCAGTCCTCCGTAATCCAGTAAGATGTAGTTGGTGGTAAGGCGAGGATTTAAAACAAAATGGAGGATATAAAATGGGGTATAATATTGGTTGAGTGATCCAAAGTGACAGACTGTTCCAGTATTGGTTGTCGTGAAGGCACTTGTGCGGGAAACATAAAGATCCTGTGGCAGAGTACGTATGGACATTGAACAATGTATAAGGCACAATGGCTTTATAGGATTTTATCAGTGGAGGGCCAAGGTGTATATATGGTAGAATCAGGGCCACAGAATATAATGTTCAGTGAACATCCAGCGTTCGTGAGGTCAGTGGAGTTACATCTATGGGTCTGGACTACGGGGGTCATGAGAAATAGCTCAGTTTAAAGAGTAGTGCAATGTCACTTACTTTGGTTGGCAGTGAGGGTATGCATCAGGCAGGACGATTTCTCTGCGCATCTTGCTGATCCAGCCAAGTGGAAGCCAGGTTTGGATCTTCAAAAAAATGGACACGATCCTCTCCCACCACACGAAGGCGGGCTGGAAAAAGCATTGCATATTTTATATGATGCGCTCTCAGGCGACGTTTAATGTCGGAGAATCGGGCTCTTTGGCGCTGGACCTCTGCTGAAAAGTCCGGGAACGCTGAGATGGAACCGGATTGATATGGGATATTTCCCTTCAGTCTTGCCAGCCTTAGGACCGCGTCACAGTCCCTAAAATTCAGAAGCTTCACTATAAATGTGCGCGGGGGTGCCCCCTCAGGTGGGCGATGGGCTGGCATGCGATGGGCGCGTTCCACTACAAAAGTAGTTGAAAATGCCTCCCTCCCATACGTTTTTATCAGAAGTTGCTCTAAGAAGGTGGCTGGGTCAGTACCCTCGGAGCCCTCTGGCAGTCCAATAAACCGGAGGTTGGACCTGCGGGTCTGGTTCTCTAAATCATCCTGCTTCTGTGCCAATTGTTGCAGTTGGCGTTGCATGTCCTCCTGTGAGTTCTGCATAGGGTATAGCGTATCTTCCACCTGCCCGATTCTGGTCTCAGCCTCAGTGACCCGTTCCCTAATTTTTGTCATATCGTGTCTAATTAGTGAGATGTCCACCTTCACCTCCTCTATTTTTGTTGTAAAGGTGGACTGACATAGAGAGATTGCCTCGAGTACCTTGGTAGTGTCATTAGGCGCTTGTTCTGTGGGAGAAGCCGCGTGCTCTGCTGGCGCGGCACCATCTTGGCCCTCGGCATCCCGCTCCGTTCTGCGGTATTTCTCGAGGGACGAGGAGGCTGCGTTGGATCGTTTCGGCGGGGACATGATGTGCTAGGGGGACCGTACCCGGTCCCTGGTTATTTTAGAGAGGATTTTGGTGTTCCTGTCGTGCAGGATGGGTGGAGGAGGATCTGCCGTCAGCGGAGCTACAGTCTCGCACGTCCGCTCACATCGCTTTCCAGGCCACGCCCCCATAACATTCATTTTCAGTACGTTGCAATGGCCAAACCATGACAAGGTGAGAGAGTACCATTTTTTGAGGTCAGCAGATAAGGCGGTCAGGGGAGGTTGGAAGTTCAGAGAAAAGATGTCGGGCATAGATTATAGAGTGCAGAGGAGAAGTTACTAAGTTCTTTAGCTAATTCTGGAGTGGCGTGAATTTTCGAATCTGATATATAGTGGATATGAATGTACGAGATTGTTTGGCCCACAGGGCATTGGCTAGCAAGCGGCTACATTTATTTCCAAACTCATAGAAAGATCTGTGTGCCTTCAAAAAGACTTGTTTCACATTGTAGAGGGAGTGTTCACAGATAGCTTCTCGTACCTTTGATAGGTCCGCTTCAATAGTACGAACCGTCTCATTTATGTGTTTATGTTACAGAACATGAAACCGCATCAGGAGGTTCGACAGTGTTGTTACTCGTTTTAACTTGGCTAAGTCTCCATGTTTGATTAATACCCCCTTACAAAACATTTATGGGCAGACCATACAAAGAGCGGGTTGTCAACTGAATCCAGTTTGTTTGTTTTTAAGATCGATTTTAATAAATGGAATTATGCTATGTCCGTTTTGTGATCATCTTTCCTTTCATGACCTGGAGTGCATAAGAGGATTCCCAAACCATCGGGTGGACACACATACATTTTATAGGCTCACCTCGGCATAAGCCCAGGGGGTCCACACCTGAGGGTTAGTGCGCACTCTGGTGGGAGTCTGCACGCTGGGTGTTGCAGTGTTTGCACAAGCACAGAGCACTTTACAACTCAATATTGGATGAACTTTAAATGCATTTTTTATTGATGCTTGTTTATGCACCTTTTTCACTGGCAACATGCTTCATTTCTAAAAATCATGGACTGCACATATTGTATATGATTTTTTGACTTTACATTTATGAATTTTCTTTCTTTGATTTTGCACCGATTAATTATTTTGACTGATTCTTGGATATGGTTGAGATTTTTACATGCTTTATGTATTCATGCACATATTTATTCATGCAATAGTTAGCACTTCAGCACTTTAACTCACATATATAAGCAGGAAGCACAGCAGTTCACTATTCTAATTTCAGTGCTAGGGCACATCACCTTTAATGCTGCAGCATCCTAACAAGGGGCAATCAGGCATCTGATATTGCCCACGTGCACCAAAAAAATTGTATTTTTTCATTTTCACTTCACACAGTTTTTCACCATTTTGTATGAGTGACATTTATAATCTACTACACTATACTCACACACTATACTGACACACTACACTATACTCACACTATATTCACACTACACTGGCACTACACTATACTGGCACGCTATACTTACACTATACTCACACTACACCAACTCTCTACACTCAGAGTCACAATAAGTGAACACACTAACTGGCTAGTAGCAAACTAGTAGTAGTAATAGTAGCTCTTTCTATCTCCACTCCAAAAACACACCGCAAACATTTCCTGTGGGAAGGAGCCTTTTATAGTGTAGGGTGGGACTGTGAGCACCGAGCCATGATTTAGCAAAGTCATCATGACTTTGTCCAATCAAGGCTCTGACAGTGCTCTGTGACCTGATTGGGCAAAGCCTTGCACCTGATCAGTGGTCAGGTGCATTGTTTCATCCAGTTAGGGCCCTAGAATGTACTGTATAGCACACAGCAAATTTGGGTTTTTGCCAAATGGGGTGATGTTCGGGCCTAACCTTTGCTCAGCCTGAACCGTTCGCCCAACTCTTATGGGTATAATAGAGGTAGTGTCTAGTTACATAGGTCAGCAAACACCCTTCTTGAGGCAACCAGCCATCATCCTAAGTCCTTGGTCAGAGGTATACCAACAGGGCAGTTTCTGAGAATTAGACACAACTGCTCACTGGATCAAGACTATCAGGCTGTATCAAAGCAACTCTATAAAAGATTTAGAGAAAGGGGTTACCCGCATAGATCTTTAAAGAACTCAAGAAAACGAGCATCCGCAATTGACCGGAAAGAACTGCTAATACCAAAGAATGACCAAGATGCCAACAAGAGCCTTCTGATCAAGTGAAAATCATCACCACGTTTGGTACACAGTGGGAAGATGTGTGAACGATCTTGACTAAACATTGGCACTAGGGATGAGCTTCGAGTTCGAGTCGAACTCATGTTCGACTCGAACATTGGCTGTTCGCAAGTTCACCGAACAGCGAACAATTTGGGGTGTTCGCGGCAAATTCGAATGCCGCGGAACACCCTTTAAAAGTCTATGGGAGAAATCAAAAGTGCTAATTTTAAAGGCTAATATGCAAGTTATTGTCATAAAAAGTGTTTGGGGACCTGGGTCCTGCCCCAGGGGACATGGATCAATGCAAAAAAAAGTTTTAAAAATGGCCGTTTTTTCAGGAGCAGTGATTTTAATAATGCTTAAAGTCAATCAATAAAAGTGTAATATCCCTTTAAATTTCGTACCTGGGGGGTGTCTATAGTGTGTCTGTAAAGGGGCGCATGTTTCCTGTGTTTAGAACAGTCTGACAGCAAAATGACATTTTGAAGGAAAAAACTCATTTAAAACTACCCGCGGCTATTGCATTGCCGACAATACACATAGAAGTTCATTGATAAAAACGGCATGGGAATTCCCCAAAGGGGAACCCCGAACCAAAATTAAAAAAAAAAAATGACGTGGGAGTCCCCCTAAATTCCATACCAGGCCCTTCAGGTCTGGTATGGATATTAAGGGGAACCCCGGCCAAAATTAAAAAAAAAAAATGACGTGGGGTTCCCCCTAAATTCCATACCAGACCCTTCAGGTCTGGTATGGATTTTAAGGGGAACCCCGCGCCAAAAAAAAAAAAAAAAACGGCGTGGGGTCCCCCCAAAAATCCATACCAGACCCTTATCCGAGCACGCAACCTGGCAGGCCGCAGGAAAAGAGGGGGGGACGAGAGTGCGGCCCCCCCTCCCTCCTGAACCGTACCAGGCCACATGCCCTCAACATTGGGAGGGTGCTTTGGGGTAGTCCCCCAAAACACCTTGTCCCCATGTTGATGAGGACAAGGGCCTCATCCCCACAACCCTGGCCGGTGGTTGTGGGGGTCTGCGGGCGGGGGGCTTATCGGAATCTGGAAGCCCCCTTTAACAAGGTGACCCCCAGATCCCGGCCCCCCCGTGTGAAATGGTAAGGGGGTACATAAGTACCCCTACCATTTCACGAAGAAAGTGTCAAAAATGTTAAAAATGACAAGAGACAGTTTTTGACAATTCCTTTATTTAAATGCTTCTTCTTTCTTCTATCTTCCTTCATCTTCTGGTTCTTCTGGTTCTTCTGGCTCTTCTGGTTCTTCCTCCGGCGTTCTCGTCCAGCATCTCCTCCGCGGCGTCTTCTATCTTCTTCTCCTCGGGCCGCTCCGCACCCATGGCATAGGGGGGAGGCTCCCGCTCTTCTCTTCTTCTTTTCTTCTCTTCTGTTCTTCTTCATTTTCTTCTCCGGGCCACTCCGCAATCCATGCTGGCATGGAGGGAGGCTCCCGCTGTGTGACGGCGCTCCTCGTCTGACAGTTCTTAAATAACGGGGGGCGGGGCCACCCGGTGACCCCGCCCCCCTCTGACGCACGGTGACTTGACGGGACTTCCCTGTGGCATTCCCCGTGACGTCACAGGGAAGTCCCGTCAAGTCACCGTGCGTCAGAGGGGGGCGGGGTTCACCGGGTGGCCCCGCCCACCCGGTTATTTAAGAACTGTCAGATGAGGAGCGCCGTCACACAGCGGGAGCCTCCCTCCATGCCAGCATGGATTGCGGAGTGGCCCGGAGAAGAAAATGAAGAAGAACAGAAGAGAAGAAAAGAAGAAGAGAAGAGCGGGAGCCTCCCCCCTATGCCATGGGTGCGGAGCGGCCCGAGGAGAAGAAGATAGAAGACGCCGCGGAGGAGATGCTGGACGAGAACGCCGGAGGAAGAACCAGAAGAGCCAGAAGAACCAGAAGAACCAGAAGATGAAGGAAGATAGAAGAAAGAAGAAGCATTTAAATAAAGGAATTGTCAAAAACTGTCTCTTGTCATTTTTAACATTTTTGACACTTTTTTCGTGAAATGGTAGGAAGTACCCCCTTACCATTTCACACAGGGGGGGGGCCGGGATCTGGGGGTCACCTTGTTAAAGGGGGCTTCCAGATTCCGATAAGCCCCCCGCCCGCAGACCCCCACAACCACCGGCCAGGGTTGTGGGGATGAGGCCCTTGTCCTCATCAACATGGGGACAAGGTGTTTTGGGGGGCTACCCCAAAGCACCCTCCCAATGTTGAGGGCATGTGGCCTGGTACGGTTCAGGAGGGAGGGGGGGCCGCACTCTCGTCCCCCCCTCTTTTCCTGCGGCCTGCCAGGTTGCGTGCTCGGATAAGGGTCTGGTATGGATTTTTGGGGGGACCCCACGCCGTTTTTTTTTTTTTTTTGGCGCGGGGTTCCCCTTAAAATCCATACCAGACCTGAAGGGTCTGGTATGGAATTTAGGGGGAACCCCACGTCATTTTTTTTTTTAAATTTTGGCCGGGGTTCCCCTTAATATCCATACAAGACCTGAAGGGCCTGGTATGGAATTTAGGAGGACTCCCACGTCATATTTTTTTTTTAATTTTGGTTCGGGGTTCCCCTTTGGGGAATTCCCATGCCGTTTTTATCAATGAACTTCTATGTGTATTGTCGGCAATGCAATAGCCGCGGGTAGTTTTAAATGAGTTTTTTCCTTCAAAATGTCATTTTGCTGTCAGACTGTTCTAAACACAGGAAACATGCGCCCCTTTACAGGCATACTATAGACACCCCCCAGGTATGAAATTTAAAGGGATATTACACTTTTATTGTTTGACTTTAAGCATTATTAAAATCACTGCTCCTGAAAAAACGGCCGTTTTTAAAACTTTTTTTTGCATTGATCCATGTCCCCTGGGGCAGGACCCAGGTCCCCAAACACTTTTTATGACAATAACTTGCATATAAGCCTTTAAAATTAGCACTTTTGATTATTCATGTTCGTGTCCCATAGACTTTAACGGTGTTCGCATGTTCGAACAAACTTTTTTCCTGTTCGCATGTTCTGGTGCGAACCGAACAGGGGGGTGTTCGGCTCATCCCTAATTGGCACGTACTGACTCGAGCTCCCCAGATGGCTTCTATAGTTGGCCCTAAACCCTTCATAGTAGCAAGAAGAGCCAAGAATCTGACTGATGAACTCATCAGATTTTAATATACAAGACCCAATCCACACAATTGGCTCACGGATCTGCCTCCATTGAGAGGGATGTATGCTTGTGGAAAATGCCATATTTGTAGATTTGTAGATAGATCTGACTCATTTACAGATGCAACAGGAAGAAAGGTGTATCAAATTAAACATTTCATTAACTGCAATACTACACGAGTACTGTATATGCTGGAATGTCCCTGTCATAAACTGTATATAGGCAAAACAAAGCGGCCTTTAAAGGTCCGTATAGGGAAACATCCCTCAAGTATTTGTTCCCCAGATGACGATACCCCCATAGGAGAACACTTTTCAAAATATCACAATAGGGAAACAAACGGACTCAAAATTAAGGGGTTCTATGCCTTAAAACTCCCAGTAAGAAGAGGTGACTTCGACCTGATACTTCTTCAAAAAGAAAAGGAGTGGATTTTTCGGCTGGGGATGCTCATGCCAAATGGATTGAACACTGAGCTGAATTTACAGGTATTCCTGACTTCGTAAGTTGATCTCCACTGAATTGATCGATTGTCAAAATATCATATTAAGCCTCAGTTTGTACAAATGTATCTATCTGTATTTAGGTTTACATTCACATCTTAATACAACTACTATTGAATTTAATAGAGGTGAGTAAAAGCATATAATGTCAACTTGTGAATGGCAATTTTACCTTATACATCAATGATTATATACTATGAACTGCAATAGTCATATACTGCCACAAGATGGCAGCGGTGTAAAAACACTTTTTCCTTACAGCAGTCTGAATTCCCCTATGGGGTTAACATAACCATGTCTAGGCAGGAAGTGATTCACTGAGTGTCATTCTGCCTACAAAAGGATTCTGTCCATGCAAACACTTCACCCTGAAGAAACCCATGTCACAAGTGGGTGAAACATGTCGGTGTGTATGCGCCTACACATGCCCTCTGCCGATAGCCAACTTGGGCTTTTCATCACTCTTTAGCCCTCATCCTATCTCTGCAAACTGGAAATCCACAAACAACCAAAAACTGGAAGTAAATGGCCAGGCAGCCCCATGCTGGTTTTGAGTGGATAATATCCTGTGCAAGTCACCAGGACTAGGAATACAGAGATTTGCATCCTGAACACCTGTGGACCCCTGCAAAGGACTCTGGAATCACTACCTTGTCGCTGCAATTGAGGACCAATCTAATATCATCTAAACAGTGAGTCTCTTTTCAACTGGTATATCCAGCAAGCAATCACAGCCTGAACTTTTTTTTGGAGGCTCTGTGTTTCGACTCAGCTGACTATTTTCCTATCCAAACTATATGCGGTGCTATCTTTAATGTTTCATGGAAACATGGTGCTGAATGACTAACAGGCTTGTTGTGGATCTATTGTTTCTCCTTGACTCAAGTTGCATGCTTGCATCACAGTGTGCTGCATTTTTTTTTGTTTAATATTATCTCTATGATTGACAGTGCTACATCCAGAAATCAAGAGTCAGAATTGCATTTATTTGTCTGAGATAACCAATGCTTTCTTCAACATTGTAAAGACTTAATGCAGCTCTATAGGCATTAGGGATAAGCCGAACACCCCCCTGTTTGGTTCGCACTAGAACATGCGAACAGGAAAAAAGTTTCTTCGAACACACGAACACCGTTAAAGTCTATGGGACACGAACATGAATAATCAAAAGTGCTAATTTTAAAGGCTTATATGCAAGTTATTGTCATAAAAAGTGTTTGAGGACCTGGGTCCTGCCCCAGGGGACATGGATCAATGCAAAAAAAACTTTTAAAAACGGCCGTTTTTTCAGGAGCAGTGATTTTAATAATGCTTAAAGTCAAACAATAAAAGTGTAATATCCCTTTAAATTTCGTACCTGGGGGGTGTCTATAGTATGCCTGTAAAGGGGCGCATGTTTCCCGTGTTTAGAACAGTCTGACAGCAAAATGACATTTCAAAGGAAAAAAGCCATTTAAAACTACTTGCGGCTATTGCATTGCCGGTCCGACAATACATATAGAAGTTCATTGATAAAAACGGCATGGAAATTCCCCACAGGGGAACCCCGAACCAAAATTTTTTAAAAAAATGACGTGGGGGTCCCTCTAAATTCCATACCAGGCCCTTCAGGTCTGGTATGGATATTAAGGGGAACCCCAGCCAAAAAAAAAAAAAAAATGGCATGGGGTCCCCCCAAAAATCCATACCAGACCCTTCAGGTCTGGTATGTATTTTAAGGGGAACCCCGCGGCAAATAAAAAAAAATGGCGTGGGGTCACCCCAAAAATCCATACCAGACCCTTATCCGAGCACGCAACCTGGCAGGCCGCAGGAAAAGAGGGGGGGGACGAGAGAGCGCCCCCCCTCCTGAACCGTACCAGGCCACATGCCCTCAACATTGGGAGGGTGCTTTGGGGTAGCCCCCCAAAACAACTTGTCCCCATGTTGATGAGGACAAGGGCCTCATCCCCACAACCCTGGCCGGTGGTTGTGGGGGTCTGCGGGCGGGGGGCTTATCAGGATCTGGAAGCCCCCTTTAACAAGGGGACCCCTAGATCCCGGCCCTCCCTGTGTGAAATGGTAAGGGGGTACAGAAGTACCCCTACCATTTCACTAAAAAACTGTCAAAAATGTTAAAAATGACAAGAGACAGTTTTTGACAATTCCTTTATTTAAATGCTTCTTCTTTCTTCTTTCTTCTATCTTCCTTCATCTTCTTCTTCTTCTTCTTCTGGTTCTTCTGGCTCTTCTGGTTCTTCCTCCGGCGTTCTCGTCCAGCATCTCCTCCGCGGCATCTTCTATCTTCTTCTCCTCGGGCTGCTCCGCACCCATGGCATGGAGGGAGGCTCCCACTCTTCTCTTCTTCTCTTCTTCATCTTCTTCTTCATCTTCTTCTCTGCTTCATCTTCTTCTCTTCTTCATCTTCTTCTCCGGGCCGCTCCGCACCCATGCTGGCATGGACGGAGGCTCCCGCTGTGTGACGGCGTCTCCTCGTCTGACGGTTCTTAAATAACGCATGGTGACTTGACGGGACTTCTCTGTGACGTCACAGGGAATGCCACAGGGAAGTCCCGTCATGTCCCGTGCGTCAGAGGGGGCGGGGTCACCGGGTGGCCCCCCCGTTATTTAAGAACCGTCAGAAGAGGAGACGCCGTCACACAGCGAGAGCCTCCCTCCATGCCAGCATGGATGCGGACTGGCCCGGAGAAGAAGATGAAGATTTAAAAAGGAAGAAGAAGATGAAAGATGATAGAAGAAAGAAGAAAGAAGAAGCATTTAAATAAAGGAATTGTCAAAAACTCTCTTGTCATTTTTAACATTTTTGACAGTTTTTTAGTGAAATGGTACCATTTCACACAGGGGGGGCGGGATCTGGGGGTCCCCTTGTTAATGGAGGCTTCCAGATTCCTATAAGCCCCCCACAACCACCGGCCAGGGTTGTGGGAATGAGGCCCTTGTCCTCATCAACATGGGGACAAGGTGTTTTGGGGGGCTACTCCAAAGCACCCTCCCAATGTTGAGGGCATGTGGCCTGGTACGGTTCAGGAGGGGGGGCGCTCTCTCGTCCCCCCTATTTTCCTGCAGCCTGCCAGGTGGCGTGCTCGGATAAGGGTCTGGTATGGATTTTTGGGGTGACCCCACGCCATTTTTTTTTTTTGTTTTTTTTGGCGCGGGGTTCCCCTTAAAATCCATACCAGACCTGAAGGGTCTGGTATGGAATTTAGGGGGACCCCCACATCTTTTTTTTTTAATTTTGGCCGGGGTTCCCCCTAATATCCATACCAGACCTGAAGTGCCTGGTATGGAATTTAGGGGGACCCCCACGTCTTTTTTTTTTTATTTTGATTCGGGGTTCCCCTGTGGGGAATTCCCATGCCGTTTTTATCAATGAACTTCTATGTGTATTGTCGGACTGGCAATGCAATAGCCGCGAGTAGTTTTAAATTACTTTTTTCCTTTGAAATGTCATTTTGCTGTCAGACTGTTCTAAACACGGGAAACATGCACCCATTTATAGGCATACTATAGACACCCCCCAGCTACAAAATTTAAAGGAATATTACATTTTTATTGTTTCACTTTAAGCATTATTAAAATCACTGCTCCTGAAAAAACGTCCGTTTTTAAAACTTTTTTTTGCATTGATCCATGTCCCCTGGGGCAGGACCCAGGTCCCCAAACACTTTTTATGACAATAAATTGCATATAAGCCTTTAAAATTAGCACTTTTGATTTCTCCCATAGACTTTTAAAGGGTGTTCCGCGGCATTCGAATTTGCCGCGAACACCCCAAATTGTTCGCTGTTCGGCGAATTTGCGAACAGCCAATGTTCAAGTCGAACATGAGTTCGACTCAAACTCAAAGCTCATCCCTAATAGGCATATAGGGAGTCTGGAGGTCCATTGTTAAGCACAATACGGGTACTGACTTGTGCTACCAAGGTTTCCTGGAACTCACCTCGCTTAAACACATATAAGCATTATATATTAAGTCACACTTAATGACTTGAGATGATTGACACGTGTGGATGACTGGGATATGGCTGAGCTCATGGGCATGCGTTTTTAAGTGACAACGTTGTCAGTTTTTACCTTATGCAATCTCCTATTGTTTATGCTTTCCTTTCAATGATTAAAATGTTTTTCTACTAATTGTTTCTAATAAAGTTATATAAAGGTTAAACCGCAGTTTGTTCCTTTTCCTTCACTGAAGGCAAGGACACCTTGGGTCCTATTCCCACTCCCCTTTTATTTTGTCTAGTTACATAGGTACGTAGTTACATAGTTAGTCAGGTTGAAAAAAGACACAAGTCCATCCAGTTCTACCATAAAATAAATAAATAAAATAACAAATATCGTACAATCCAATATACCCAATTCTATATCCACAGTTAAATGAATGAATGAATGAATGATTTGCAAAGCGCTGCAAATGCGAACTGAATCGCCTCAAGGCGCTAGATGCGTTCTCTGTTGATCCAGAGGAAGGCAAATCCAGAGGATAGCAAAAAACCCCAGCAGAGCATGCTCCAATTTGCTACAACAAGGGAAAAAATTCCTTCCTGATCCCCTAGAGGCAATCGGATTTTCCCTGGATCAACTTTACCTATAAATGTTAGTACCCAGTTATATTATGTACATTTAGGAAAGTATCCAGGCCTTTCTTAAAGCAATCTACTGAGCTGGCCAGAACCACCTCTGGCGGGAGTCTATTCCACATTTTCACAACTCTTACTGTGAAGAAACCTTTCCGTATTTGGAGATGAAATCTCTTTTCCTCTAGACATAAAGAGTGCCCCTGTGTCCTCTGTGTTTACCGTAAAGAGAATAACTCAACACCAAGTTCACTATATGGACCCCTTATATATTTGAAAATATTGATCATATCCCCCCCTTATTCTCCTCTTCTCAAGAGTGAATAAATTCAGTTCCTCTAATCTTTCCTCATAGCTGAGCTCCTCCATGCCATTTATCAGTTTGGTTGCCCTTCTCTGCACTTTCTCCAGTTCCCCGATATCCTTTTTGAGAACTGGTGCCCAAAACTGAACTGCATATTCCAGATGAGGTCTTACTAATGATTTGAACAGGGGCAAAATGATATCTCTCTCTCTGGAGTCCATACCTATCTTAATACAAGAAAGGACTTTGCTCGCTTTGAAAACTGCAGAATGGCATTGCATGTTATTATTGAGCTTATGATCTACCAAAACCCCCAGATCCTTCTCCACTACGGATTCCCCCAGTTTTTAATGTGTTTGGTAAGCTTCATCAGGAAGATGGGTAGGGGAAATATACTCAAAGAAAATAAAGTCAGCACTGGGAGTAGTAAAAGGTAGCCAACAAAAAGGATTAATGTTCAAATCCTAAAAAATCTATAGATGTGTGTGTTTCGGCACCTACCTTATGTCAACATGTGTGTTAAAATAAAGCTATACCTTTGAAACCTCCATTGAACTCAAATTAAATAAATGTTAAATATCAAAATAAACTCATTATCACATACACTAAAAAGCATATACATCATCAAAAGTGAGTATCACATTAAGGAACATAATATATATTTGTATACAAAACATATAATAAATATATAAAAGATGAGTCCTTAGAAAATACTGTAAGTCCAATGATCCAAAACAGTCTCCCACTTGTGTAAGAATACAAATGCAAAAATTCTGTCTTCCACCACCTCTTGCAATCACCCTCAGATCAATTGTATAGCTGCGCACCTCAACCAGTTGAAATAAAATTGCAAAGCACACAGCATGACAGACTGGTCTCTCACGGTAGCTTTTTCCTACCCAGTCAGCCCAAACAAAGCCTGCATCAGCATGCAAATTCTTTTCTCTCCTGCAACCCCCAGAAAGAGAGGACTGTAGCAGATGCTACTCTGCAAATCTCGCATATAATGTAACACAAAAAAGATCAGGCCATGGTACAGTATATTTTATTCATGCCTAAAATCACATGAGAAAATTAAAAAAACAATATTGGTAACTTACATAGCGAGCCACTGCAAGAAACCAATACAATGGCATGACATTGGCACCAAGACTCCATTCAACAGGTTGTCTTCAAGGGCCTCTAGCGCTGAACCTCTGTCATGTTGATGTAGATGTAGATGTTTATGTATTATTGAATGAAACACATACTGTAGGTTGGAGTTTTAGCACTGACATCATGCTCCTGCATTGGTTTCATTAAGTGGCTTTTTAATGTTCACATGTGATTTTAAGCTTGACTAAAATGTACTGCGCTATGGACTGATTGTGTTTTCCATATACTGTGCAGTATATATGTAAGATTTGCAGTGCATAATTTGCTACATTGCCATCCTTCTGGGGGCTGAAGGAAAGAAAGGAAATCACATGCTGGCACAGGCTTAGTCTGGGATGACTGGGAAACAGAAAGCTACTGTGAGAGACCAATGTGTCATCCTATGTGCTTTGCAGTATTATTACAGGTGAGTCTTTTTTTACCTGGTTAAAATGTGAGGCTATAAACACCTAAAGACCTGATGGTGATTTTAAGAGGTGGTGGAAGACACTTGGGAATTTTTGCACTTGTATTCTTACACAATTGAGAGACTGTTTAGGGTCACTGAACTTATTTTCTAAGGATACTGTATATTTCTTATACGTTTTTTAGTTTATGCACTATTGGCATACACTACACATTTTGACATAGGAGCCTCAATACACACATTTATTGGGGAAATATACTACATATGTTAAGCCAGAGAACCGAAGGTTGTTGCTAATCCCCAATCAAAGGTCTAATAGTAGTAATAGAAGATTTAACCATTCTATGGACTTGTTTTAAAGCTGTTTCACAACATGACACCAGAGAAAGCTAACCAGCTCAAAATTATGATGACTTTTGAACAATACTCAATGAGACGCTGAGAACGTTCCAACTTTCACATATAGGGGTTGATTTACTAAAACTGGAGAGTGCAAAATCTGGTGCAGCTGTGCATGGTAGCCAATCAGCTTCTAACTTCAGCTCGTTCAATTAGGCTTTGACAACAAGATCTGGAAGCTGATTGGTTTTTATGCAGAGCTGCACCATATTTTGTACTCTCCAGTTTTAGTAAATCAACCCTATAGTCTTGTTAGAGAAATTTTCAAGAAAGGTCAATAATTCTGGTGAGGCAGCTCCCACTCATCAAAACATCCCTCAACGGACACCAAACAGTAGTTTAACTGCTTCCTGCCTGGCCTATAGTAAAATGACAGCTGCATAGAAGCTTTGCCATTTTTTGAGTGTACATACTTTTGCACCCTCCCAGGACTGCGCCTAGTGTGTGTCCCACAGGCCATGCTGCAACGTGATCTGTCACCCACTGTGTCCACTTGACACAGCGAGGGACAACTCAGTGTACCAGGTTGCTGCTGGTCAATCACAGCAGATCACATGACAATTATACACAATAAATGGCTTCCATTCATGCCACTCTTTGTGTACTATTGTGATGATCACATGGTACAGACAGGACCAATCACAACTCATTTGTACCATGTGATAAGCTATGACTAATCATAATAGTACACTCTAAATGAATGGATTTCATTATGAAAGCATTTTTTTAAAAACAATAATATTCACCCTATCCCAGGCTGAACTCTCATGCTTGCCCTTTTCCCTTGAAGTTCATGTCTGTGTCTTAGCCATCCCATGTGAGCTGAGAGCTGCCTCCCACTTTGTTTTTCATCATTATCCTTGATCTTTGGTTGGTAATTCATACGTTTCTGTTGATATGGTATTTACTCGTGGTACTGTATATACTCACTTATGCTTATATTTTTGCTGTACTGAATTTTACTTGCCCTTATACATATTTTGCAGCACAAACTGTATAACATCATCACTGGCGGGTGGTGGTGGGAGGGGTTTGGTGGGTTTTAAACACGTTTTGATACTTGCGTTTTTTTTATTCAGAATGGGGGCTGGGCCCCTGCAGAGATGTCGACCTGACTAAATTACACTTTTGAATTTTATCTCTGTTGCCAAGCCCCATTGACTGCAGCTATCTAAAGATTATGTTTGTTAAAAAATGGTATGTTATACCTTTTATGGACTGCCCCTGGGCTGTCACTCTTGCTCAAGTGTGCAGTAGCCACCTCCTTATGCTGTATATTTATTTATAGTTTTTTTCCTTTGCTTGTTCATATATTTAACCACTCAGCGCCAGCGCTATAGCCAAAAGACAGCTACAGAACGGCGCTTAATTGCCGGAAGGGCGTCCCTGGGCATCTTCCTGTTTACTCGTTCCCTGCGGGCATGCATCGGGGAAAATCTGTGTTGGCCGTGTCCCTTGGACACAGCCAATTACAGAGCGTGGTAAATGGCCAATCACAGTGGCCATTTAGCACTGGATCGGCGTGTCCAATGAGAGATGATCTCAAGTGTAAACATATGAGATCATCTCTCATTGCCGGCTCCACCTGGTGACCCCACCCCCTCTGATGCACGGGGACTTGACGGGGACTTCCCTGTGGCATTCCCCGTGATGTCAGAGGGGGCGGGGTCACTGGGTGGCCCTGCCCTCCGTTATTTAAGAACCGCCAGAAGATGAGAAGTGTCACACAGCGGGAGCCTCCCATCATGGTGGATGCGGAGCGGCCTGAGAAAAGGGAAGAAGACGCCACGGAGGAAGATGCCGGACGAGAACACCGGAGGAAGAACCAGAAGATGGAGGAAGAAACCGAAGGAAGATAGAAGATGCATTTAAATAAAGGAATTGTCAAAAACTGTCTCTTGTCATTTTTGACAGTTTTTTTGTGAAATGGTACTTTTGTACCCCCTTACCATTTCACACAGGGGGAGGGCAGGGACCTGGGGTCCCCTTGTTAAAGGGGGCTTCCAGATTCCGATAAGCCCCCCTGCCCACAGACCCCCATAACCACTGTGCAAGGGTTGTGGAGATGAGGCCCTTGTCCCCATCAACATGGAGACAAGGTGTTTTGGGGGGCTACCCCAAAGCACCCTCCCAATGTTGAGGGCATGTGGCCTGGTACGGTTCAGGAGGGGGGGCGCTCTCTCATCCCCCCCTCTTTTCCTGTGGCCTGCCAGGTTGCGTGCTCGGATAAGGGTCTGGTATGGATTTTTGGGGGAACCCCACGGCATTTTTTTTTTTTTATTTTGGGGCGGGGTTCCCCTTAATATCCATACCAGACCTGAAGGGCCTGGTATGGAATTTAGGGTGACCCCCCGCGTCATTATTTTTAAAAATTTTGGTTCAGGGTTCCCCTGTGGGGAATTCCCATGCCGTTTTTATCAATTAACTTTTATGTGTATTGTTGGACTGTCAATTCATTAATAGCCGCAAGTAGTTTTAAATGACTTTTTTTCCTTTTGAAATGTCATTTTGCTGTCAGACTGTTCTAAACAAGGGAAACATGTGCCCCTTTATAGGCATACTATAGACACCCCCCCGGTATGAAATTTAAAGGAATATTACACTTTTATTGTTTCACTTTAAGCATTATTAAAATCACTGCTCCTGGAAAAACAGTGGTTTTTAAAACTTTTTTTGCATTGATCCATGTCCCCTGGGGCAGGACCCAGGTCCCCAAACACTTTTTATGAAAATAACTTGCATATAAGCTTTTAAAATGAGCACTTTTGATTATTCATGTTCGTGTCCCATAGACTTTAATGGTGTTCGCGTGTTCAAACAAATTTTTTGCCTGTTCGCATGTTCTGGTGCGAACCGAACAGGGGGGTGTTTGGCTCATCCCTAGTGGCCAGGCTGTGTAAAAGTCTGACACATGTTGTATCGCCATAATCAGGAGTAGCAGAATGTACTTTGGGGTGTCATTTTTGCTATGTACATGCTATGTGTTGGAAATATCTTATAAATGGACAACTTTGTGTAAAAATAAAAAAAAAAAAAAAAAAAAAAAAAAAGTGTTTTAAATTTTTTTTCCCACATTTTCCAAAAACCTCTGGAACAAAATGAACTATTAAAAAGACTCACTATGCCTCAGATTATACGTTGGGGTGTTAGCTTTCCAAAATGGGGTCACTTTGTGGGCAATTCCATCGTCCTGGTGCTCCAGGGTCTTCAGAAGTATAATAGGTAGTCAACAAGTTAGATGTGTAATTTATGCTCCTAGAACACCTGATGGTGCTCACTGCATGTTGGTCTCTCTATGTGGCTAGGCTGTAATAAAGTCCCACACATGTGGTATCGCCATACTTAGGAGGAGTAGCAGAATGTATTTTGGGGTGTCATTTGTGGTATACACATGCCATGTGAGAGAAATAACCTATTACAATGACAATTTTGTGGGGGGAAAAAAAATCTTCATTTTGCAAAGAATTGTGGGAAAAAATTACAACATTAAAAACCTCACCATGCATCTTACTAAATACCTTGGAATGTCTACTTTCAAAAAAGAGGTCATTTGGGGGGTATTTGAACTTTCCTGGCTTGTTCGGGTCGCAAGAAATGAGATAGATCACCAGTACATCAGGTGTAATCAATTTTTTATGATTTGCACCACAGCTTGTAGACTCTCTAACTTTTACACAGACAAAATAATATCCACTAATTTGGGTTATTTTTACCAAAGATATGTAGCAGTATAAATTGTGGCCAAAATTTAAGAAGAAAAATTAATAATTTGCAAAATTTTATCACAGCGTTTTGACCTTGCAGTAATACATTCATGACCTGTCTGTCTCTTACATGGTCTGTGTATCAGCCTTGAGGCTTGTACTCTCACACCTGCATGCTTAAGTAATCTTCCCTCAGTGTGGCTCCACCCTAGCCTCAACAGGAACCACTATTTAACACCGTATTATCCAAGCCTTGTGTTTGGCTTCCTGTTTGCCATGTGCTCTAAGTATGTCTCTGTTACCGATCGTGGCATGTTCCCGACTATCCCTGTCTGCTTGTGACCCTGACCTTTGGTGCATTCTCGACTATCCTTGTTTGCCTGTGACCCTGACCTTTGGCGTGTTCTCTGTTATACTTGTCTGCTAGTCGCCCTGACATTTGGCTACCTCCTTACTATACCTTGCTGTCCTGGGCTGCTATTTCCTCTCCATCCTCCTGTAGCCTACCATGAGCTTGAGCTGGAAGACCCTGGGGGCCGTGACCTGGAGCCAGTTGCAGCCCAGTCCATCCTCGCCACTAGAGGCTCTGGTGGACACCTGCTGGCTCTTAGACTCTGCGCCCTGGGGAATCTATGCTCTAACTCCCTGTGAGATCCGTGTTGGTGCTCCAGGGGACCTGCCTTCCTGAACCACCCTGAGTTCCATCCGCAGCAGTCAGCCTTAGGGTCCACTATCTTAGTGGTGCACTCCTGACCCCAACGGGGTGCATCTGTCACCTGGACTCAGGTGACCTGAAACAGAGAAACTAAGAAAAATGCATTTTTTTTTTTTCAAAATTTTCGGTCTTTTTTCATTTATAGCGCAAAAAAATAAAAAACCCTGAGGTGATCAAATACCACCAAAAGAAAGCTCTATTTTTATGAAAAAAAGGACAAAAAAAACATTTGGGTACAGTATTACATGACTAAGTAATTGTCATTCAATGTGAGAGCACTGAAAGCTGACAATTGGTCTGGGCAGGAGGGGGGTTTAAGTGCCCAGTAGGCAAGTTGTTAATAACTGATATGCCATACTACTGCAGAAAAATAATTTCAAGTAATATTGATGAAGTCCATTGATAAAGAACAGTTTATCTGTATTGGTTGGCACTTCACTCACATGGTTTGATATAAGATGTGGACTTTTAGAAATGTTTCTAACAAGATCAGCTTGTGGGTATCTCTTAAAATCTACACAGTTCAGGCCAGTTCCCCATTGGAGGATTTTCATACTACTATTTTGTATCATTTATGTTTCTCTGGAATTTGCGAGGCTACATCCATAGGTCCAGCTGAGGTTACAATTTACTGTTATCCTTTTTTTTATGTCTGTTCTAAATTGCTTTATGACCACATTACCTGGTGTCTCTACCTCCTTTCAATCATGGCCTGCTCATTGAAATTGCTCTTCTGTAACGTTAGAGGACTTTGTTCTCTGCAAAACAGGGGTCAAATATGGTAGGAACTGCATCACTTGGCCCCAGATATTGTTATGTTCCGGGAGACGCACTTCACTGTTAACTCCACACCTAGCCTACCCCTCACAATATTTGATTAATGCTATCATAGTATATTCCCTGTCCCTAAGGCAAGGGGAGTTACCATAGCATCCGTAAAAGTTTCCCCTTTTTCTTGCTATCCCTATGCTCTGATCCGGAGGGACGCTTTCTATTTTTTTCAGGGGATGATCCATGGACAGAAATATACCTTTGACATCCTATACGCTCCAAACACCCAGACTGTTAATTTTCTCTCTGTACTCTTAAACAATTAGTGGACTTTAAAGATAGTATGGTTATACTGGGGGGCATTTTAACATCATACTGGATCCTAGCTTGGACACCTCCTCCGGGAAAATGCCCCTTTTGTGCGGCACACAAGGATAGGGTCTGGAGGCTTAATGAAAACCTCTTGGACGACCATGCAAATTTGGACTCTATTTCCTGCTCCCTTCAATTCTACTTTGACTAAATTTCTCTGAGGGGGTGTCCATGCAGGCAATCTAGGAGGTCATAAAGCTGAAATTAGGGGGGAGCTGATTGCTCTGGGTGCTAGGGTCAGAAAAAAAAACAGAAGGAGATAATTGAACTACTAGATAAAATCCACACCCTGGAGCTTAAATTAAAGAAACACTTCGACCCTGGAGATGCCTAGACGCTGGACTCTCTGCATACTGATCTGACCCACTGTCTAGACCGTATGGCTAGAGACGAACTTAGATTTTACGCCCATCATTTCTATGAACATGGAATAAGTGTGGTCATTTATTGCCCAGAATGTTAAAAAAAAACCAAGCCCTGCACCATGTTCATAGCCTCGCAGTCCGTGGTAAACCAGTTGTAGACGCTTTGTCCATTACACAAGAATCACAGAAGTTTTATTCTTCCCTTTATAATATCCCACCCACCTCTTTCCCTTCTGGAACAGTATCCCATGCTGAAAAGGTGCAGGAATATTTAATGGCATCTGCTTTTCCTGGCCTGCCTTCTAGGGTAATTGAGGAATTGAAGCGTTCAATAGCTATAGCAGAATTAGGCACAGTGGTTTCTGCCCTCACATTAGGTAAAAACCCTGGGTCAGATGGCTTCACCAACACTTAGCACCTGAGGAAGGTGTTTTTCAAAATGTGTCGACCTCCTGGCCAGCTTTACAAAGAAACAATATGTGGAGTATACATGTGCTAGCCTATCATATGCCAAAAATTATATGATGTTTTTAAGAGCATGAGCTCTATATTCTCTTTTAAATGTAATTGTTTTTGTAATAAAATACCTTTTGTGTGAACTTAATGTGGTTGAGTCCTTCTCTAGTACCTTTTAAAGTCCGTAAGCTCTGGCTGGATGCTTGTTTTTTACTATATCTATTTTGGATGAGGTATCAATATTTAAGCCAGTTTTCTATAATATATTCACCAACACCTACTACAAAAAGCAGTTCTCCACTTTAGCCAATCCACTTTTCCATTATTTTAATGCCATCACTGCCTCTAATCCCTTACCATCTGGGGTTCTTATGGCTCATGTCAAGGTACTTCCCAAACGTGTGAAGGACGCCCAACATTGTGCTAACTATAGGCCAATTTCTTAATTGAATTCTGTTACCAAAATTCTGGCAAAGTTGTTGGCTAGCCGTCTCCAGGACCATGTGACGGGCCTAGTTTACATAGAACAAACTGCCTTCATGGTGGGCCGCGGAGCTAGAGACACAATCGGAGCCTTACAAATCTTGCACTGGGCTGCACATAGTCCTGAACACACGCCATATGTGGTTTTGTTGACCTACTGTATGCCAAAAAGGCCTTCAACAGGGTTGTACTTGACAGAGCCGCCCTGAGGATTGGGCCTGGGAGAGTAGATGATGGGCTGGATTTTAGCTCTATATTGTAAACCCTGAGCTTGAGTAAAAGTGAGTGGGATGCTATCTGATTCCTTCCCTATAGGAAATGGGACATGTCAGAGATGCCTTTTGTCCCCTTTACTATTTGCCTTGGTGCTAGAACCCTTGCATAGGATAATTAGAAACAATAAAGATATAACAGGGGTCCATATAGGCTCATCAAAACTGCCGGCTTATGCCAATGATCTACTATTCTATTTAACACAACCACAAACTTCCTTGCCAATACTGATGGAGAAGATACACAAGTTTGGTTTCTTATCTAATTTTAAAATGAATTACAATAAGTTGGAACTTCTACCTATTCATGTTCCATTGTCTATGTGGGCAACATTGAGGCAGTCCTTTCAATTCATCTGGCAGGAGGTATCACTTCCTTACTTGGGAACTCATATCTCGTCTGACCCTAAACTTCTGTATCACCTTAACTATGGTACCCTGCTAGGTGGCATCCTACGGTACTTGAAGCAATGGAAAGGATATTCCTTAACATGGTTTGGGAGGGTAAAAATTACCATCTTACCAAGTATTATTTATCTGTTATATACTGTCCCCTTACCGTGGGCTTTCTTTAGGCAGTTGAGAAGGGCATTTATAACCATTATTTGGCAGGGGAAAAGGTCTTGATTGTCGTTTGACATATTACGCAGACCTAAAGTAGATGGAGAGGTGGGTTTTTCTGACGTAATGCTTTATTATAAAGCTATGGCCCTAGTTCGAATCTTGAATTGGCGCCATGATGTCACAACTAAGCTCTGGATCCCATTGGAGAAAATGATGGCAGGCAGAATTCTGGCGGGGGCATGGTGGATTCCCTCGTCTGATAGGGGACTTTCAGACTGGTCATCTCCTTTGACTGATCACACACTCATGTAGGACAGACTAAATAGGGAGGGCCAATTTGCTTCCTCACCATCTCCTTTGGCACCACTTGGGGGATTCCCATGGTTTCTTCCGGGTGAAGATGCACGGTTCTTCCGTTCTTGGGGGACTGACGGAGAGACCTGCTAAGCAAAGTTTGCTCATCTGGGTAAATTGCTACCACTTAATGACCTTAAGTCCCTCTAAGGAACATTCCCCTAAGTGGACTAGAGTTATCACTCACTGTCCCCATTTGAAACCATTTGAATCACTGTGGGTAAAACTCCCGGATTCTGGACATCTCCTCTCCCACATGTGCAAGCTTGTTTTGAGTGAGCAACCAGTGTCCACCCCCTATTATATTAGAGGATGGGAGAGGGAACTGGGCTTGGAGTTTACTCCTCCCCAAATCCAGAAAATGATCCAGTTGGTACATACTACCTTCATCCGTACTCACACTCAGGAATCTTCTTATAAATTCCTTATCAGATGGTATAGAACCCCTTCCCATGAGGCGCATGCGTGATTTCCATGGGATCGGCTGCATGTCTGAGTAGGTCTGCACTACTCACTCCGTTTAGCCTGCTTCCTGGGGCCAGAATGAAATGAGGTAAGGAAGTTCCTGGATAGCTGCACTCTGAAGAAAACACATCTTTATTGAGAAGTAAAATATCCAAAATACAGTCACATGGAAAGAAGATACAGGGTCAAAAAATAGGCTAACGCGTTTCACATCATAGGATGCTTACTCATAACTCATAAGCTATGAGTAAGCATCCTATGATGTGAAATGCGTTAGCCTATTGGACCCTGTATCTTCTTTCCATGTGACTGTATTTTGGATATTTTACTTCTCAATAAAGATGTGTTTTCTTCAGAGTGCGGCTATCCAGGAACTTCCTTACCTCATTTCAGTCTACGTAAAGCCAGCACCTGGAACCAGTTCACACTAGGGCGATAACAGCTTCAGGTCTGGGAGCTTTGTCAGTGGCATCTCCTTTTCTCCTGGGGCCAGAACTCAGCAATTTTTTCCTCAAATGCCCCCAGAATCCCCAGGATCATGCTGTGCATGTCGCTAAAGAAAAAGACCAAGGGGACCATGCAGAAGTTTCTCACTAACTACCTGCTGCAAACACAGGAGAGATTCAGTATGACACAAAATGGCATCGGCAGCCCAGCCTCTCCCTCATCACAGCTCTCACAGAACTCCTCCGCAGGACAGTGAGTATACATCTCCTCTCACAAAAGAGGACCTAGATAAAAGCCTACAATCTATCTATAGCAAAATAGCTGCTAAATTAAAAAAAAAAAACATAAGAGTACAAATACCCTGACACAAGAGATTGCTGCTTTAGGGGCCAGTACTGACCACTTGGAGACAAAACATGATGAACTCAGTATAGCCCACAATGATCTTTCCAGGGAACATGAATCCCATGCAGCATCAGTCACTCAATTGCAATCTCAAGTCAAAGATCTTGACAATTGCATTTGCAGAAACAATCTCAGGATCAGGGGGGGGTCCCTGAATCGAACACTGATCTGATCCCTGCCATGCACAAATTGTTCCAGTCCCTACTACTGGATCATGAAACTGATTCCTTTACCTGTGATTGTATAAACCAAGCTCTACGTCCAAAACCACCCCATGAATATAACCCCAGGACATTGTGCTCTCCCTAAAGGACTTTCTGATAAAAGAGGAGATCCTCAGAGCAGCCCGCAACTCTCACACAATCTCCCTATATGATATACACGTACAAATGTATCCAGACATCTCCCCATCAACTCTGGACAGACTGCGTAAAATGACGGAGGACACTACTGTGTTGGCTTCTGCACATATTCGTTATAGATGGCGGTTTTCCCTTCAAGCTTACCATCCCCCACAATGGAACAACGTATGTAGCTTCTATGCTTTTGGAAGGACGAGAAATCTTAGTTAAACTGGGCTTTATGGAAGCAGAGGCCCTTCCTCGTCCACCTTCCACACCTCGCCCAGCTCCTATCTGGCACACACCTTCACTAAGACGTGAAAGGAGATGCACCAGATATGAAATAGATTTTCTGCCTGCTTCCGATTATTGGCACTAAGATGGTCCATGTGACGGATCCTATCCCACACTCCACTGAGTGTTTCTGTCAGTAATACCGCTTCCTCCAGTCTGACCATCAGAGAGATATACTAATTATAGCTGCATTGAATACGAGGCTAGCCGGTAATAGCTTGTATGAATCTTGAATGATTTATTAGACAGAATACAGCCTTTTTTTACACTTTTTTAACACAAGGGGTTAGATAACGAGGTGGTGCTGATTCATGGCTACTCCACCCCCCAGCAAAAACTTAGCTGACAACTATATAATTAACATGTTAATTAACACAGCACTTAAGGCAGTCCAGGTGACCAGACTGTCTGGCTTTGGAGGCCAATGTGGCCAGCTCTTTCAATGATCATGTATTGTTCAGAATTGAACAAACTAAGAATAGTCTTTGGGCAAATCCAAGAAAACAGTCTCTCAAAAATATAAAATATGTTGGTGCACTTATCAAACTATCCCCATCTGTTGGAGTGGTGCTTATATATAAAATCCTAAACCATAAAAATACCCTGATATCATAATCAGTAAAGTGAATAAGTGCAAATAAAAAATCAATAAAGTGAATAAATGCATCAAAAAACATATACCCTGATATCACAATCAGTAAAGTGAATAGGTGCAAATAAATATATCAATCAATAAAGTAAATAAATGCAAATAGATGCATCAAAAAACATATAGGGGAACACACATCCCTGGATATATGTAGATGGGGGAAAAAAAATAGTGTCTGTTTGTGTTAATCCAGCTGAGGTCTACATATAGTTACATAGTTACATAGTAGGTGAGGTTGAAAAAAGACACAAGTCCATCAAGTCCAACCTATGTGTGATTTTATGTCAGTATTACATTGTATATCCCTGTATGTTGTGGTCATTCAGGTGCTTATCTAATAGTTTCTTGAAACTATCGATGCCCCCCCGCTGAGACCACAGCCTGTGGAAGGGAATTCCACATCCTAAATGTCCAATCAATTGCCTTTGATGAACTTGCTTGTATTTCAATTCTCACAGATCACAGTTGCATGATGAATTACATTTGCAAGTGATGATTCACATAAAGATAAAAGAAAAACCATTATTGCGCAGTGTTTTTAAATACTACAAGATCGGGCAAACAATGTAATCCACTCCCACATTTGCAGTAGCTGAATCGCTTTTGTTATAATGGTCAGACAGCTTCACCGCTCATACAGCTATCGCTGTGTTTGCCGAACACTGTGCGAAGACGTCACTGACTTCTTCTCCCCACGCGTATCATCACATGTCACGTGACTTTCTCAAAGGTAGTCATGTGACCGGCCAAGCTTCTTATTTAAGCTATGGACGGCATATTAGTTGCCATAGTGATATTGGTAAATAAGCAAGTCATCATTCCATTAAGTATGCATTACAGCAATACTTATTTTTAGTAATAGATTACATAATATAACTTTTAATAATACAACTTTTAAAAGACACAAGTTAAAATCAAATTTGGAATTAAGAAACATTATTCACTAAAAGAAACATTATTCACTAAAAAGTTCTATTGAACACAGACTTCAGGATCCCCCCCCCCCCCCCATGGTCAAACTTGGTATCTTTATATCCAAAGTAAATAATAGATGACAATAATCTATAGTGCTATGCCCTCCAGTAGTGAGTATTAAGTATAACATCACGAGCGAGAAGCATGCGTAGATAAGTATAATTCAACCACAAATGAATTTAAAATTATTAAAATACACACATCACAGCCTCCATATTATGGTTATATAATCTTTATAATATAGGACCCTTAATACCATTTCCTCCTGTAATGAGCCGTGGGAAAAAACACTTAAGATAAATAGATTTAAAAACCAAAAGAGATAAAATTTAAAAACTAAAAATCTGAAATAAAACAATTCAAGTCAAAATCAATATTAAAGCCCCTCGGCTATAAAGTGCACATTTCAAAGATCCATCTGGATTCACTTTTACTTAACTGCCTGATCTTATTACTACCCCTCCAGTGGGGTTTGTACTAATCAATAGCCCAGAATTTTATATGAGCAGGATCTTTATTATGATGTAGTGCAAAAATGGCGGGATGCACTGTGTTTGGGGAGCCACTTCTAATACTCTGTATATGTTCCCATGTGCGTTTCCATAAGGGACGTTTAGTTCGTCCTATATACTGCAGTAAACATGTACACTGCAACACATACATCACCCCTTCCGTCCTGAAAGAAATAAAATCCTTGATTACATACTCTTTGTTGGTACTTGTGGAAATAAAATTTGTGCATTTTTGGCCAATTCGGCCAGATTTGTATTCCTGCATGCGTAACACCTTCTTCAGGGATAAAAACCTTTTCCCTGAAAAAAAGTTAGGCCATTAGACCTCTTAGGTGGATCTGGGACATTTTTTTGCAACTAAGTCCCTCAGAGTTGGAGCCCTCTGGTAAGTAAAACGTGGTTTCTCCAATAAAATCGATTGCAATTGTCTGTCAGCTAAAAGAAGTGACCAATGCCTTTTGATAATCTGTTCAATTTGTTTATGTTGTGTATTAAAATTCATAATTAAGGGAATTGATATAGTTTAGACTCCTTTACTTTATCCTGTATAAGTTTCTCCCGTGGAATATCATACTTCCTGTATTTTATCTTCTATAAAGTTTTTTATTATATCCTTTACTTGTAAATTTATTTCCTATAATTTTTGCTTGTTCCAAATAATAATTTTGGCTGGAACAGTTCCTTCTCAGACATATCAGCTGGCCTTTAGGTATGTTAATAAGCCAGGGTTCATGGTGGCAACTGTCTACCGGTGTATAACTGTTCCTTTCCACAGGTTTGAAGAAAGTTTTTGTAGTTAGTATTCCTTCTTCTTGACATATTTCCAGATCAAGGAAGTGAACCTTTTCATTACTAATATCATAGGTAAATTTTATTATTTTTCTGATTATTATTTAATCTTTCAAAAAATTGTACCAAAATATTTTCATCCCCCCCTTCCATATGACTATACAGTCAACTATAAACCTTCTGTAAAGGATCAAATCTTCAGAAAGGTCAGCGTATATGCCCTGTTCCTCCCACTTCACCATAAATATATTTGCAACACTTGGTGCATACTTAGCACCCATCCCAATGCCATTCAATGCCCTATAATATTCATTATTATTCCAAAAATAAATGTGTTGCAAGCCAAAAGCCAAACACCTCAGAATAAATCTCTTTTGTTTCGAGATCAAATTAGTAAACTTATCTAGAGCCCATTTAGTAGCTTGAATGGCTTCATCATGAACTATTATCATATACAGCGATGATACATCTGCTGTGGCTAATAAATACTTATGTTGGGGTACCAAATCCGTTTTACTTAGTATCTGAATAAGGTGCATTGTATCTCTCAAGCACACACATGTTTGTGGCACTAAAGGCTGTCCACTGCCTACTCTATGTCCAAGGTACTGTACCTCGGACATCCCTATGCTGCATTTCTCTGGCTTAAGGGTTAGTCCTGCAGCCTTGATGCAGTCTAACAAGACACACAGGTAAACCAGAGGGTCCTCCCAGGTATCGCTGTAGATCACAATGTCATCCAGATATGCACAAACATAGTCCTGGAGGCCATCGAGGAGTTGATCTACCATCCTCTGAAAAGTCGCCGATGCAGTCTTCATCCCAAATGGCATTACTTTAGACTGGTATAGGCCAAATGGGGTAATGAACGCTGACTTCGGAAAAGATTCTGCATCCAGAGGAATTTGCCAGTACCCTTTGCATAGGTCAAGGATTGTCAGGAATTTTCTCAGAGCAATGCGATATAACAGATCCTCCACCCAGGGCATAGGGTAAGCGTCAGTGGTGGTGCAATCATTTAATCTGTGGTAGTCTACGCAGAGGTGAGTTGTGCCATCCCGCTTTGGTACAAGGACCACCAGGGAAGCCCAGGGGCTGCTGGATGGCTCAATAACTCCCAACTCAAGCATCTCCTTAATCTCACAACACATTCTCTCTCTCACTGCGTCAGGTATCAGGTAAGATGCTTGTCTTAGTGGCAGCTGTCACTCGGTGCACTGCCTTAGTAGTGTACCCAGGGACTGTGGAGAACATTTCCCTTCTCTGACTAAGGACCTGTCTAGCTTGTTCTTTCTGCATCTGCCTTAGCTGGTTATCAAGCTTTATTGTCTCTATCCCTGCAGTAATCCTATTTAGCTCCTGGAGCTCCGGCAGGGGAAGGTTCTCAGTATCTTCCACAGCTGGAGCACATATAGTGGCTACCTCTCCTGGTCTTTCCCAGTATGCTTTCAACATGTTCACATGAAAGGTCCGTTGGACTCTATCATACGAACATTTAGCCACTAGATAGGTTGTGTCACAGAGCTTTGCCACAATCCAGCAAGGTCTCTGCCAAGTGGCCTGCAACTTGTCCTGCTTGGTTCACCTGAGGGCAAGAACCTTTTGCCCAACCTTGAGAGTGCAGTTCCGGGCAGTACAATCGTACCATCATTTCTGCCGCCTCTGGGCAGCCCGAAGGTCCTCTTGGACAGTGTCTGTGAGCTCCTTCAGTCTGTCGTTAAACTCAAGAACTTATGCTATGATAGTGGGTCCTTGGGGATCAATTCCCCCTTCCCAGTGGGCTCTGACTAGATCTAGGGGCCCCCTCACCCACCTACCATACAGTAACTCAAATGGGGAGAATCCGGTAGATTCCTGCTGCACCTCCCGATAAGCAAAGAGAAGGTGCTGAAGATATCTCTCTCAATCCCTTTGAGAGTTGCAAATGTCCTAAGCAGATGTTTCAGTGTTTCATTGAACCTCTCACACAGTCCGTTTATCTGGGGGTGATAAGGAGAGCTCTGTAGGGGCTTTATCCCACAGGGCCTCCATAACTGCTGAGTGAACTCAGCAGTGAACTGGGTCCCCTGGTTGGAGATGATTTCCCGAGGAAAACCCACCCTGGCAAAGATTTGGAGCAAGGCATCAGCCACGGTTTCTGCATTGATATTTGCCAAGGGAATAGCCTCCGGGTACCGGGTGGCATAATCCACCACGGTATGGATATATCTCTTCCCAGAATAACTAGGTCGGGGCAATGGTCCTACCAGGTCTATGGCAATGCGGCTAAAGTGTTCATCAATGATAGGTAGAGGATGTAAGGGAGCTTTCAGTGGGCCCCCATGCTTACCCACCCACTGACATGTATCACAGGTGTGACAATACAGTCGGACATCCCCTGTAATCCCTGGCCAAAAAAAAGACTGAGTCAGACGTCACAGAGTTTCCTGTGCAAAGTCTTGGGGAGAAGCCCAAGTCGGGGTAGGAATAGCTGGGGTAGTACAGTTTAGGTCGGGGTGACAGGTCTTACCTGGGTCCCATCCTCGAGGGAATGCACCTCCAACCAGGCTTGCTGGTGGGTGGTAACAGGGCAGGCTTCTGGGGACACATCCAGGGAGAAGGCTGAATTTAAACGTCCCAAATTGTTGCCGAACAAAAGCTCCGCAGGTAAGTTCCGCATTATTCCAACTTCCACTTCTTTGGCCCCTGAACCCCAATGAAGGTGAACTCTGGCAGTGGGGAACCACATAACATTTTCCCCAGCCACCCGCACAGCCACAGACTGTCCCGTCTGCTCTGCTGGATTTATCATCCGGGACTGTATCGGGGTAATAGTAGCTCCAGTGTCCCGCAGTCCCTGGGCAACCCGACCATTAATCCACATGGCTTGTCGATGGTGCAAATGATTATCTGTAGTGGCAGCTTGCACAGGGTCTGTCTCATGTAGAATTCCAATATTCTCTTCACTTTGGTAAGTCACATCATCTTT
The DNA here is from genome assembly GCF_042186555.1 of Aquarana catesbeiana. Lineage (NCBI taxonomy): Eukaryota > Metazoa > Chordata > Amphibia > Anura > Ranidae > Aquarana > Aquarana catesbeiana. Next base: position 220,350,772 of record NC_133331.1, on the reverse strand, counting down.
CTCAAGACAGTGTGCAGCAGTCCGGGCAGGTCCAAGGGGCCTGTGGTTCCTCGTGTCCTGGCAAAAATTCTGCAGACCATACCTTCTAACATGCCCTGCTAGGTTGCATCTGTAGCAGAGGTCCCCCTTCCCTCGTGAAGATGGTAGCTGAGTGGGACAGGAGATCGACAGCTGGTGTAGCGGGGCAGCGCTCCGCGGAATGTTGGGGACAGGCTGAGCTGGGGTCTTAGGCTCTGGTTGTACAATCTGCCTTGAATCTCTGTATTGATCAGTTAGGGTGGCAGCTTCATCTTCTGTGACTGGCCGCCAATCCTTTACCCAGTCTCTAACTTCAAGTGGGGTATGATCGTAGAATTGTTCCAGGAGGATTAGCTGGAGCGCATCTGTCATGGTAACAGCTTGGCACCCAGTCATCCAACTCTCCACTGCTCGGATCATTTGATGAGCCCATTCTGGGAATGTCCCTCTCTCCTTTCGGCGGAGGTTGCGAAACCTCAAACGGTGTGCCTCTGGAGTAATGCCGAAGCGAGCCAATAGTCTTTCTTTTACCTGGTCAAAACCTTCCAAATCGAAGCTAAAAAATTACAGGATAGACTTTTGGAGAGAGGATACTCAAACATGCCTGAAGAAGGCTTATAAGAAATCTTTGGAGAAAACCAGATATGAACTTTTATATCCTCAACAATCTAGCAGTGTTGGGCAAAATGCTAACATGACCCGAATAATAATACCTTATTCTAACCAACATAACGAGATTCGCAATATTGTGCAAAAATATTGGCACCTTCTGTCCATGGACCCGAACCTGGGCAGATTTGTGCCAACCAGACCACTTATTACCTTCAAGCGGGCAACATCAATTGGAGACTGTCTGGTCCAAAGCAAATTTAAAGGCAAGAACCGAGGTGATCCGTGTAAAAACAAAGGTACGTATACTTGTGGGGGTTGCACTTTTCGCCAGTTTATACAGGTGGTATCCACATGTACCTTACCAAATGGCAGGTTTTTTAAGGCAGCGCATTTTGCCAACTGCAAGACTAAAGGGGTGGTATATTTATGGGTGGTATATTTATTACTCTGTGATTGCGGTTCCTTCTATGTGGGGAAAACCAAGGTGGTATTACGCTCCAGGATGTCCAAACATATCTGGAGCATGAGGAAATGCATTCCAGATCTCCCCTTGGAGATGCACATTCGATCTTTGCACAACAGCATTTTCCCTAAAATCAGATTTTTGGCCTTAGAGTGCATCCCAGTCCAAGAGTGGGGGACTGAAATAAAACCCTATTACAAAAAGAACTCAAGTGGATCTTTTTCCTCCAGGCAACTATCTTCCCAGGCCTCAATGAGGCCACGAACTACAGGCCCTTCCTTGAGGGATTTGCCTTGGGAGGTATGGAGAAATGATTGGATATACATATGGCCTCTAATAGTTCATCTGACCCCCAAAACATCATTGGTTCTCCTCCATGCAATCATACAGTCAGTTTATTGCTTTAAGAATTTTATGTCTCTATTTCATATATATGATGCATTATGTATGTATATACCATTTAATTATCTGTATTAAGATACTGTACATGCTGCTTTGGAGACAATTATTTATATACCACTTTTTTGTTTTTTGTTTTTCGGTCACTTTCTTTACATCACTGTCAATACTGATTTAGATGTCTGCTGCTTGGTCCTGCATGTCATACAAACTTCAGCTGTTCACTACGGATCAGGTTGTTTTTCCTTTTTTTCTTTTTTTTTTTTTTTTTCTTCATCCCTTTTCTTCTCTTTTGTTTTTCTTTCCTGTCTTCTCTTCTTCTCCATCCTTGCATTCTAGTTGGGGCTGCCTAGTGGATGGTGTGGTCCCTCTGTGTGCAGCCCTGGCACGCAGGGGCCGTTCTGGACGGTTCCCTTTTGGGTCTCTGTCCATTCGGCATTACTATGTGGCCTTCCAGAACCCCTTGGTGTGCCAACACCTCTCTAGCACCCCATTAGGGCCGACGATCTAGGCTTTCCCTCGGCCCTTCATACTCCATCCCCTGTGGTCACATGACTGCCTCTGTAGCTGTCAGCATTGCGCAGGTGCTCAAGTGCTGTCGGGAGATGCCAAAGCTCTCCATCTATCTCTGGCCCGCTGGATACCTGGGCGGCTTCGCCTGCGTGACGGTGGGAGCATGACGCATGGCGTCACTCCTCCCACACCACCATCTTTGATATGGGTAGGGGGTGGCGCCATGCGCCACGCACTCGGGGGACCGCGGTGACAGCACGCATGACTGATGTGGGTGATCTCTATTCCCCATACCTGTCTAGGAGGCTGGTCTTTCGGCACCCAGCTGCTATTTAATAAATCGTGAATTTTGGATTCTAGATTTCAATTTTTTTTCTTTTGGAATTTTTTCGCTTTGCCTATTGAGGCAAGCCTAGATTGGGCTTGTCTAATTGACACTTGACCCTTTTTCTCTGCCTACCGTGTTTGATGCTGTTTTTTGTTTGCTGTTTTCAGACTGTGTTCCCTCTGGGATGTGCATCCATGGGCTGTTCTAGATCTTTTTAATTGGCAATTGTGTCTGCAACATGGGCCTTTGATGCATTCATTACTGTTATCCCTCACCATTTGTCACTGGGAACTATAACCTGCACGTCTCTTGCACCTATTCCACCTATCGCAGCTTGACCTCATCCATACACACACAGCATCGTTTATGAGGTATACCTTTTCATATATATATATATATATATATATATATACACACACACACACACACACACACACACACACACACACACACACACACACACACACACACACACATACACATAATTTGTATTATGATATTTGGTCCTTGGTAGGGTCTCTACCTATACAAATGTGGACCAAGTTTCCTCTAACTCCTAGGCATACCTCTGTGTGAGGATAATTGGCTCTTGTGAATTCATAGAACCATTTGAATAAGTATGTTTGCTGACTATTATAGTCAGCTGTTCATTATTTTTATTTTATTTCTTAGCCTCCTGCTGTTGCGGTCCCAGGCTGCACTTGGGGATCATGCTGTCCAAACTCCCCCCTAGCAACCAGGAAGTTCCTTTTTCAACTCTTCTTGTGTTAATCACTTGCACATTTCTGGCCATCTGGTCACTTTTCTTCGATCCGCTGTCCCCAGCTGTTTGTTCTGGACATGTAAGCATGAAGCGATACACATATATCTCGGTTTTATGTCTGAATCCATCTGTCGCCATTAGGTGGATGGAGAAACATTGCTGAAGTATGATTTGTTGCTGAAAATATGTTTTCTTTATTTTAGATTACTACACTTAGAATCAAATGCATATCAGAATATCCCTGAAGGAGTATTTTCTCTGTAACGTGTAGGAAATATTGTATGCATTTCTACTGTTATACATTTATACTCTGTGTGCATACTCTTCCATGACCCCTCTGGAACATTATGCACCCGAGACTCCTCTTTCTGCACAGATTTTCTTATATATATGTGTATGAGTCTTATGTGTTTTTTTTTTTTTTATATATATATAGTATTTAATAAAATATATTTTTTTATAATATTGTATGTCTCACAGTCCATGCCTTTAAAGTCCCGCCCTGAAGGGGAAAGCTAATACTAAATTTTACCCAGTCATAGTCCTGGCTGATCTTGTCTGGGACATTATTGTACGCCTCTGCAGCCCTTCCTGTGAGCCGGCCGACCAGGAGCGTGATTCTATCTGCTTTATCGACACCTTGGAGCCTGCATTGCCTCTCAAACATTTGCAGGTAAACATCCATCTCATCTTCCTCATCTTGAAACATATGGAAGGCGGCATAGGGTAGCTATTTGCGAGCCACTGGAGCTTCCCGATTGAACATAACTGATGCTCCTTGGTCCCGCTGGAGTTCAGCCATTCATAGCTGGGACACCTCTCGTAACACTTGACTGATTACCTCCTGCACAGGGTTAGTACCATACAAGGCCAGGTGCCACTGGACATCACACTGAAACTCTGCTGCCTCTGAGGTATCTGTTGGTGGGTTGCTGGCCTGGTCGATCTCCATTAGTTCGGCGATGAGTCGCTTTGGATTTGTTGCTGGAGACTTGCCACCAATTGTGACGAATCCTGTCCCACACTCCGCTGAGTGCTTCCGTCAGTAATACCGCTTCGTACAGTCTGACCATCAGAGAGATATACTAATTGCATTGAATACAAGGCTAGCCGGTAATAGCTTGTATGAATCTTGAATAATTTATTGGACAGAATACAGCCTTTTTATACACTTTTTAACACAAGGGGTTAGATAACGAGGTAGGGCTGACTCGTGGCTATTCCCCACCCCCTAGCAACGACTTAGCTGACCACTATATAATTAACATGTTAATTAACACAGCACTTAACCAGGTGACCAGACTGTCCGGCTCCGGAGGCCAATGTGGCCAGCTCTTTTAATGATCGTGTATTGTTCAGAATTAAACAAACTAAGAATAGTCTTTGGGCAAATCCAAGAAAACAGTCTCTTTAAAAATGTAACAAAAAGAGGACTATAGCAATAACAAATAACTGGCTGCAGGGACCTTTTCTGCCCACATTCACCCTGTGTCCACGATGGGCCATATTCCTTCTGCTAACACTATAACTGTCTGCCTTACATTTGTTTCCTGATGACAGAGCTCCACCTAGTGGCCATTTCTGGAAGTTCCTTCCTGCAGAATACTACAGATTGTAGACAATATCCTTTCTTGCTCCCTAGAGCTGCAAGTAAGGGGGAAGGGATCACCGCTCAAGGTGGATGCATGGAAAAGAGGACTCAGGATTGTAATGCCAGGTGCAGGCTAAGCATTGAGGCAAGAAGAGGTTCTGGACAGCTGCACTCCGGAATATAACCTTTATTATAAAAAATAAAAAATACAAGCCACAGCAAAAATTGGGACAAACGAGCTGATGCGTTTCACTACCACCAAAAACAATGTAATATATATACTAATCCATGTTGAACATGTGACTGCATGTGTAGTTAATTAGATCCAATTATCTAATTGAACTTGATTGACAAACGTGATGAACGTGATAAACATATGTGATTGGGAAGGTGCACATAAATTTGTATATCCAAGTGCATGAAATAAATGAATTAATATTAAGGCTAAAAACAAACCTAAGTGAGATAAAGTGTAGGAATGAATTATAAACTGTAAATGCAGCATATCAATGCATAAGCAAATATGAACTTGGTTGTTAATAAGAAATAATTTAAAAGTAGTGAGATTATGAAACAATGAGGTGAATAAATATTAATAATGTAGAAAAAGTGTCTGTAAACAAAAATAAACATAATTATGTATGAATAAATACCACCCTACAAAAATGTGTGCAAGGAACGTATATTTATAAATTCTTTGAGGTATACCATACCCCTATTGTATAAATGGTAATCGTGCCATCTATTAAGAAACAATACAGTCCCTACTCACATATGACATCCAGTGTGTGTATATATATATATATATATATATATATATATATATATATATATATATATATATATATATATATATACCTTAGAACAAAGTTAAAAACATTGTACGAAAAAAAAATCATCATAATATATGCACAAGATACATGGTGTGCACCTATAAGCACTCCTTTAGTGTCCAAAAATAACTCAACAAATCTAACATAAAAACCATTCTCATAATAGAGGTATTTGAACGATGCTGTGAGTATAATTTTTGAAGCAGACAAAACAGAGCGAAAAGAGTGAGTATGGGAAAAATTAAGCAGGAACCCCATTCTATGCATGATGGTAATTTAGGAAATTAAGAACTACCTTGAATAAAAATAAAAAAATCCAAATTTAAAATAGAAAGGTATAAAGCTGGTAAACCATGGGACATCAGGGGATCGGATATTAGTCCGAACAAGACTTTGTGAACACAATACACACACACGCTTACACATAAACATATGTGCAATGCATGTGGGTGCGTGGCATTGAGTTTGATGCTTCGATCTTCAGCAGGTATGTCATACCCACAGACCAAAGAACAGATATGTAAATTAGTTCAAATTAATTCAAATTAATTTAAAGTTAATTTAAAGACCGACCAAGTGAGTCTGTAAAGCAGGAACAAAAATCAAAAAATCTAAATATCAAAATATTAACAATGCGGCAACCATCGACAGTCACTAGTTTTAGTAATGAGACAAACATCCCACTCAAATACGTGACTCCACCAGAATCCCGATATATGAACGAAACCATATGCATATGTTGATAGGCACATGTGTATGTGTGTTGGCCTGCACACACTGAAACGATTAGTGTGCTATGATACTAGCTTCTGATGTTGATGAGCATACACACAACGATATAGACATCATAAAATCTTGTTAATTTAATCCCAAATCATGGGCACTAGGTTCAATGTCTTAATCGTCGGCGGGTGTATCGTGCACTTAAATCCGGAGGGTGAACATGCAGACCAATCAGGAACAAGCAACTAAGTCTCCAAAAACAAAAATAAAAATGAAACCAAAAGGATGGAAGATCAATTGCAGGTTTCTGATAGAACAAGTATAGACAATGACAAGTTTAGTCATAATAGTGGGAAAGGTCCCACTCAAAGTTTAAACCTTTCGGAATTCTGGTATGCAAAGTAAATATCCAGAACACTTCGCACTTGCAAAGTGTTCTGAACCTATCCCCTCCTCTCTTAGGGGTTACTATCTTCGCCGTACCCTGTATAGAAAGACCTGTGACATCTTTAAAGTGAACAAGATTTCAGTGTTTGGCCACATTGGTAGATTTATTTCTTTCAATATCGTACAGGTGATCGTACAACCGATCTTTGAGCCTACGTGTGGTGCGACCTATGTATTGAATATGGCATGACTCACATGTGATGACATAAATTAAAAACTTGGAATTGCAATTAATAAAAGATGAGATATCAAGTCTTCCCATTGGCACTGCTGGAGCTCACACTTTGGCCTCTTTTGAAGTAGCGACAATAGTCGCATCCTTTAATGCCACATTTTAAAGTTACCTTTAAAATGAAGCCAATTGGAGCCCGAGTGTCCACTGCAAAACAAACTAGGTGAAAGGGATCCTCCTAGGGTGGGCACTCTTTGAGAGACTGACTTGATACCCTTTGAAAGAATTTCACTGTAGATAGGGTCATTGAGCAAAACGGGCAAATATTTGGTGACTGTATTATTGATTTTCGCAAATTCTGTACTATAGGGTGTAGAGAAGACAGGAACGTTACCCACAGACAGAGAATATTTATGTTTATGGATGTAGTTCTCACATTTATCCTCCTTTAATAGAGTTTTTCTGGGAATTTTATTGGCTGCAGAGAAGGCTCTAATATAACTTTGTCTGGATATCCTCTGTCTTTAAACCTTTGGGTCATGTCCATGGCTTCTCTATGAAAATTGTCTGGTGTGCTACACAGACGTTTAAGTCTTAGAAACTGGCCAAACGGGACACCTTTAATAGTGTGTCCCGGATGGGCAGAATCAGCTCTTAGTAAAGCATTGCCAGCTGTAGATTTCCTGTATATGCCAGTTATCACCTTTCCATCTTAGGTTTGTTTGTTGCCTTAATATTAATTCATTTATTTCATGCACTTGGATATACAAATTTATGTGCACCTTCCAATCACATATGTTTATCACATTCATCACGTTTGTCAATCAAGTTCAATTAGATAATTGGATCTAATTAACTACTCATGCAGTCACATGTTCAACATGGATTAGTGTGTGTGTGTGTGTGTATGTGTGTATGTGTGTATATATATATATATATATATATATATATATATATATATATATATATATATATATATATATTATATATATATTATATATATATATATATATACATATATATATATTATATATATATATATATACATATATATATATATATATATATATACATATATATATATATATATATATATATATATATATACATATATATATATATATATAATATAATATAATATAATATAATATAATATATATGTATGTGTGTGTATATATATGTATGTGTGTGTATATATATATATATATATATATATATATATATATATATATATATATATATATATATATATATATATATATATATATATATATGTGTTTTTGGTGGTAGGGTAGCTATGATTAAGCACTGTTAAGTGTGAAATGTGTCTGCTCGTTTGTCCCAATTTCTGCTGTGGCTTGTATTTTTAATTTTTTATAATAAAGGTTACAGTGGGGATGGAAAGTATTCAGACCCCCTTAAAGTTTTCACTTTGTTATATTGCAGCCATTTGCTAAAATCATTTAAGTTCATTTTGTTTCCTCATTAATGTACACACAGCACCCCATATTGACAGAAAACACAGAATTGTTGACATTTTTGCAGATTTGTTAAAAGAAAAACTGAAATATCAAATGGTCTTAAGTATTCAGACCCTTTGCTGTGACACTCATATATTTAACTCAGGTGCTGTCCATTTCTTATGATCATCCTTGAGATGGTTCTACACCTTCATTTGAGTCCAGCTGTGTTTGATTATACTGATTGGACTTGATTAGGAAAGCCACACATCTGTCTATATAAGACCTTACAGCTCACAGTGCATGTCAGAGCAAATGAGAATCATGAGGTCAAAGGAACTGTCTGAAGAGCTCAGAGACAGAATTGTGGCAAGGCACAGATCTGGCCAAGGTTACCAAAAAATTCTGCTGCACTTAAGGTTCCTAAGAGCACAGTGGCCTCCATAATACTTAAATGGAAGACGTTTGGGATGACCAAAACCCTTCCTAGAGCTGGCCGTCCGGCCAAATGGGGGAGAAGAGCCTTGGTGAAAGAGGTAAAGAAGAACCCAAAGATCACTGTGGCTGAGCTCCAGAGATGCAGTCGGGAGATGGGAGAAAGTTGTAGAAAGTCAACCATCACTGCAGCCCTCCACCAGTCGGGGCTTTATAGCAGAGTGACCCTATGGAAGCCTCTCCCAAGACACATGAAAGCCTGCATGGAGTTTGCTAAAAAACACCTGAAGGACTGAATAAAATTATTTGGTCTGATGAGACCAAGATAGAACTTTTTGGCCTTAATTCTAAGTGGTATGTGTGGAGAAAATCACCTGTCCAATACAGTCCCAACAGTGAAGCATGGTGGTGACAGCATTCTACTGTGGTGGTGCTTGGTGCTTTTCAGCTGCAGGGACAGGACGACTGGTTGCAATCAAGGGAAAGATGAATGTGGCCAAGTACAGGTATATCCTGGATGAAAACCTTCTCCAGAGTGCTCAGGACCTCAGACTGGGCCAAAGGTTTACCTTCCAACAAGACAATGGCCCTAAGCACACAGCTAAAATAATGGAGTGGCTTCACAACAACTCCATGACTGTTCTTGAATGGCCCAGCCAGAGCTCTGACTTAAACCCAATTGAGCATCTCTGGAGAGACCAAAAAATTGATGTCCACCAACGTTTACCATCCAACCTGACAGAACTGGAGAGAATCGGCAAGGAGGAATGGCAGAGGATCCCCAAATCCAGGTGTGAAAAACTTGTTGCATCTTTCCCAAAAAGACTCATGGCTGTATTAGATCAAAAGGGTGCTTCTATTAAATACTGAGCAAAGGGTCTGAATACTTAGGACCATGTGATATTTCGTTTTTTCTTTTTTAATAAATCTTCAAAAATGTCAACAATTCTGTGTTTTTCTGTCAATATGGGGTGCTGTGTGTACATTAATGAGGAAAAAAATGCACTTAAATGATTTTAGCAAATGGCTGCAATATAACAAAGAGTAAAAAATTGAAGGGGGTCTGAATATTTTCCGTCCCCACTCTATATTCCAGAGTGTGGCTGTACAGAATCTCTAGAGCTGCAAGTAAATGGAATGAACAGATGTTAGGATCTCTCCTTAACACACAGGTCACCAGGACACTTAAGTATTCCCCTACATTGCCACTTAAAGACTTAGTGATGCTGCACCTACCCCCTTTTTTGGGGGGGTTTCGCAAGACCCTCATAAATTGGTTGGTAATGGAGTTATACTTGGATGCCTTCCACTCTTTCTAAAGAGGTTTTCATTAGGTCCCCATAAGTGGAAACAGACTGCAATATTTTGCTATCTGTCTCCATAAAATTAATCACTTGACATGCATGCATATTGCAAATCTTTCAGGCTCAGTAGGCTAGTTCCGTGGAGGTCAATGATATGCCACCCCACTCCACTCATATCTTGACTTTTTTGGATATGGAGATAACTCCATGAAGTATGGACTTCTGGAGTTAGGGGCTCGTACGCTCCTTACATATTACATTTTTATGTTTCAGGTTTATGCTATTTGCATCTTGACCCTAAGTTGTACCAGCACAAAACTAGAATGCTGAATTTTTTTTTCTCTTGTTTTTACAGTTTGTTTATGTTCATGTTTCTTAAGTTCCTGAAGCATATCAGACAAAGCTTAAATTGTTGTGGTCATAGTGCTGTTTATTTTATATGGTATTCCCTGGTGGGCACTGCCCTTGTGGAGGAGTATTTTTTAAATTTACTGCTTCTTTTACTATATCTCTCAGATGAACCTAACAGGATTTCATCTTATCAATGGTAATTACAAGCATTACGCATAATGTGCAAGGCTTTAATTCTCCCCACAAGCGTTAGAAAGCTTTTACAAGTTATAAATGGTTGGGCGCACAAATTATTTTACTACAACAGACTCATTTTGGCACCAATAATCATCCTACCTATTTTTACAGAATATACAAACAGGCTTTTTATACACTGCACTCATCAAAGTGTAGAGGGGTAGCTATATTGTTACATAACACATTCCCCTTTGAGGTACAACACATTTTCAGAGACCAGGACAGCAGATTCCTTATAATCAAGGGTCTGGTAGCAGGGCAGGAACATACGATTGTGAATATGTATGCTCCCAATGCAGCACAGGCTTCCTTTTTTACAGCCTTTTTTAAAATCCTTGAAAGATACTCTTTAGCGCATATGTTTTATAGACGGTGACTTTAACCCTGTGGCCCACCCTCAGATAGATAGGAGTACTGCCTCTCTTCTCTAAAGCATTCCCCAAATCACTGACCAGAATACTACAGTACTTACAATTAACATGTGCTTGGTGTTCACATAACTCCGGAGCTTAAGACTACACATTTTATTCCCACCCCCATGACTCTTTTGCCAGCTTGGACTACATTTTTTGTACCCTCATTTTTCTAGTTAACTCCACTAACTCTGAAATCCATCTCTGCCCATGGCCTGACCATAACATTGTAACCCTATCTACTACTCTAATTGGTTTGTCAGACACTCCATACACTTGGCGTCTAAATGACTCTCTGCATATAGATCCCATTACCTGCCAAGAAATTTCTACAGCTATTCAAGGGTACTTTAATTTAAACGCCAGATATATCTCCTGGTACTCTCTGGGTGACTCACAAGGCAGTTTTAAGAGTGAAGGCAGGCAGCAGAGAGATGATGTAATCTCTCTGCTGCCCGCAGCTGCACAGTGAGGGTGGAACTGCAGTGATGCAGGGCGGGTGGTGAGAGATGATGTCATCGCTCTGCTCTCCGCCCGCTGGCTCTGACTTGCCAGCACCTCCACTCTCATGCCGACTGGCCCACCCACTTACTCGATGATTGCCCTGCCCGCCCGTACACTCATCTCACTCCCCCCTTACTCACCCGCCCGCTCAGACGCTCACTCACCTGCTGACCCCGCTGACTGGCCAGCACCTCTGCTCACCTGCCAACCGGCCCGCCCGCACCTACTAACCCCCCCTTACTCATCCGCCGACCTGCAGTGCCCACTCAGGCGCACCGCTCACTCACCTGCAAACTCCCGCTGACTGGCCTGCCCGCACACTCGTTCCCTGACTGGCCTGTCCATCACTAATTTTGCAGAGGGGGCAATTTTCCCATTGCCCCCCCTGGATCCGCCCCTGGGTCTGGTAGAATTTTGTGAATGTAAAGAATCTTGGAAGACGAGAGGAGAAAAAGAGCGCGCAGAGATGTAGGAATGTTGGAGAAAGTCCTTAGGGACACCTAACTTGGTGATTCTCAGAACAACAGAGTTCTTAAGCCCTGGTAAAGTATTAATCTTTTATTTTTACCCTTTTGTGTAATTTAAGTTGTTTGGGCATATGCTTAACTAATCCAATCAATACTGGCAGTTCAGTTTTGAAGTGAATTAAATTTTAACTGCAGTATGAATTCATTTCGCTTTTAAACCAAGGGCATATCTTGTTGTATCTCATAAAACTGACTTCAAAGCATTATGATTGAATTATTTATAGTATGTGTTGAACCATAGATTCATTCTAAATTTAAAAATGAATCTTGGTTAAATTACCAAGTTTGTATATGGTTAAATAAAATTGTCCATATACTGTAAAAGAGGTTTAAGCTTTAGGGTCTGTTTGTTTTGAGAAGAATCACAAGTGTAAAAGTCAACACCTAGCCTGTTTACATAAATCCATAGAGCCACAGAAAGCTATTTACTAAGTGTTACTAAATTTAAGTTTACAAAGACATAAAGTGTTGAAATATGACATTGTGTACTAGAGCTTGTGGTAAAATGTTATTATCTTTATGTCCAACATATGTTTGATATTTGAAAGTACTTATTATCTTTTTGTATTATCACCAATTATGTCTAATATTATTTTACACTGAATTTTTAGTTAATAAATATATTTTTTTTAGCATATCGTTGTAATCACTTGCCTTCAAAATAGCATAGATAAACAAACTTGAATTACTTGGTTGTATTTGTGGAAAAATGTGAAAATCTCCCTAAAACCACAGATTTTGCATAATTCCATAAATATTATATTGTTTTAATATTTCAGTATAAACATTCTGACATTCTAAATTTGCATCTCTGGACTTTCAGTAAATTTTACAAAATCTACAGCTCTCACAATTAATATACCTACTGCTCAGTGTGAGGCACTAAGAGGATCCTTTCCATGTCAATGGTCAGTTGACAAAATACCTTATCTCGGCATATACATCACACCACAGTTATCTTCTATTTTGCTGTAAACTATCCACCATGTGTATCCTGTCTCTGGGGTTTACTTAAAGTCTGGAGTTCCTATTGAATTTCATTCTGGGGAAGAGTCATGGCTGTCAAAATGAATCTGTTCCCTAAACTTTTATATTTGTTTAGAGCCCTTCCCATCACTATGCCAAAAACCTTTATTGACTACAAAAAGAGGTTAATAGATTTATCTTGCAAGACAAAAGAACTAGATTTTCTAGGCACATTTTAAATAAATCTCAATCTACTGGTGGCCTAGGATTACCTAATCTATGATTATACTTTCTAGCAGCCTGCTTTTCTCAGATTGCCCAATGGAATATCCCAAACTCCAAGGTATCTTGGGTGAAATTTGAATCCAAATCTATCCACCCTTATTGTCTCCCATATATTTTATGGTCACCCTCTAACTTTAACCATAAACTTACCTCCCTTAATTCTATTGTAATGCAATCTTTAATCCTCTGGAATTGCTACAAAAGTAAACTTAGTCTGATCTCATGTGCACCCCAAGGTTCATCCTTCCTAGGAGAACCTTCCTTTACCACAGCTTTAGACTACCCGGAGAGCTTCTCATGGTGGCAGACTAATTCCTTGGTCACCTTAGCAGATCTCCAAATAGGTGGTGCATTTGTCACTTTTGATCTCCTACGTTCACCGAAACAAATCCCACTTCGGGAATATTATAACCATGTGTAGATAAGGCACTCTTATAGCTCACATTTATAGCCTTTCCCCATCCTCCCGACCTATATCTTTTGAACAGATTTGCCATGACTCTCCCAGAGGCAAAGGCCTTATTTCAGTTCTCTACAAAGCTGCATTATCTTCTTATATCTCTAGTGAGCTTCCATATAGGAATAAGTGGGAAACTAAATGTGATGCACAGTTTACTCTGGAAGATTGGGATATAATGCTGCATAACCTACGTAAATGTACAAAGTCCCTAGCAGTCAGGGTAACTGCTTATAAGGTATTGACCAAATGGTATTATACGCCCTCCAGACTCCAAGTCATCTTCCCAGGAACATCTGGACTCTTTTCCAGGAATGTCCACTCTTGGGTACCTTCAAACACATTTTTTGGGAGTGTGGGCTACTCTTCTTCATTATGGACTAAAATAACTTCTATAGCTTCAGCGATATAAGGTACATCCCTAATTCTCACAATCTCAATGTGTCTCATTGGAGCACCTATTACAGGTGTCTTCTGCAAGGAGGAAAGACTGATACACACTATTTGCATATCCACCTTGTGGGCTATTGCTCTACATTGGAAGTCCCCAGCAGTACCCCTGTCCTCCATACTATATGGTATTGAAGCTGTTATTCTAATGGAGAGGATTTTGTATATCTACAGGATAAAATGCACCTGTTTGATCATAAATGGGACACTTGGAAAACTCATAGACATATTCTGCTATCTTAAAATATAGTACCAGTTTAAGTTGCCATGAGCTGTACGAACAATACCCTCAGGTATATCTCTCCGATTCTTTATGTACTTGACATTTTTGACAGTTATTGATCTGTATTTTCTAATGGCTCTTCTGTATGCTTCTGAATTGTTTTTTTGTTTTTGTAGTTAGGAATATATTTGTGACATCTACTCCTTGTTGTATCTTGTCATAAGAATGTATATTTTAAATACTTTAATAAAAAAAATGTTTGTAAGTGAAAAAAATAACCACTTCCCGTTTGACACAGATGTTCCCCACTGCTGACCATCGCTGCTTGGCAGGGCTGCAACCAGAGGGACAATTAAAAAATTGACACTTACACATGTAAATGGTACCCCTCTGCAATTTTGTAATCCATGATACCCAATTTTTCTGGTAAATTCTACAAGAAAAGTGTTATTCCCCATCTGCTTAATGCAGCAAAATCTCTTATTCCACATTTCTGGAAACAAACTATCTGTCCCTCTCTACTAGATTGGAAGAGAAATGTACAGTAGATACGATCATGGAAGCAGAACATTGAATTCACTAGATTAAAAACCTACAGGATAAATTCAGGGATACATGGACAGGTTGGGTGTATTACTCAGCTGAGATCTGTCACACAAATGTGCTGGGGTGACCCCACGCTTAGTATCCCTATGGTCCATTTTTGACAACATCTTTAATCAATTTGAGTTTTTTAGCATAAACATCCCTTTATCTCCTCCCCTACCCCCCGACACACTTTTTTATCTGTTTTTTCCCCTTTCTCCAGGTGTCTCACACTTCTGATACATATTGTTACTGTTATTATCTGAGCTGGACTGATTTCTATACTTTACTACCTTACTCAGTATTCATGCCATAACGAAGACTGTGTACATCTGAGTCTGTTACTTATATTTTTCAACAACGTATTCCACAAGTTTGTGATTTCTGTGTTGTGTGTTTATTTTTCATCTTTGAATCGTAAAATCTCAATAAAACTCAACAAAAAAAAACAAAACAAAGCTAACAAACATAATAAAGGCATTTGTCACAACAAGCTTAATACAATTTGCTACACATTTTTGGTTTCTGAATTCCACATAATAATTTCACTACACATCTTTCTAATGTAAAAGTGTTGTGTTTAATTGTAATGCCCTGTACACACGGTCGGACATTGATCGGACATTCCGACAACAAAATCCTAGGATTTTTTCAGACGGATGTTGGCTCAAACTTGTTTTGCGTACACACGGTCGCACAAAGTTGTTGGAATTTCCGATCGCCAACCAAGCGGTCACGTACACCACGTACGACGAGACTAGAAAAGGCCAGTTCAGAACCAAGCGCGGCACCCTTTGGGCTCCTTTTGCTAATCTCGTGTTAGTAAAAGTTTGGTGAGAGACAATTCGCGCTTTTTCAGACTCGTGGTTTTCAGTTCGTTTTCTGCCGTTCAGTTTGTGCTTGTGGGTTTGTATCTGCTCTTCAGTGCGTGCAAGCAAGCTACGCGTGACTTGGATTAGTCATTGTGTTCTTGTTCGTTCGTTGCTGTTTTTCAGGTCGCTCTTCACAGGCCTTGCTGTTCTTCAGTGCGTTCTGTTACTTCGTTCTGAGCAGCCGACCGTTTTTTAGCCATGTTGCGTATACGTACTCCTCGTAGAGTTCGTGCTGTGCGGGGGCTTGGTGTTGGGGTCCTGACCTTGACACAAGTCCAGTCCATGAACAGGGTGGGGAGGAGTTCATGGACCAAGAATTGGTTGCTTCAGCGTGACCAGTTCTCTCATATGCCTTTGCTCCGTGAGATCCGTGAGAATAATCCTGATGATTTCAGGAACTTTCTCAGGATGACGGACCCCGTGTTTCACCGTCTGCTGGCTTCGCTGACCCCCTATATCAGCAGGCAGGATACCTGCATGAGGCAAGCCATCACTCCGGAGCAGAGGCTCGTCGCCACCCTGCAGTACTTGGTGACAAGGAGAAGCCTGCAGGACCTCAAGTTCTCAACAGGCATCTCCCCCCAGGCTCTGGGGATCATCATCCCGGAGACCTGTTCTGCCATCATCCAGGTCCTGCAGAAGGAGTATATGAAGGTAAGATTTTTATCCTTTAATATCACATTTTATTGTATTGATTGATAATATATTGTATTTCTTTCCTCATTCCCTAATTACCATGATTTTAATATGCTGTGAATGTCCCCTTTGTCCTCATGCATGCTTGATTTTTATGTAATTTATTTTCTTAGGTCCTTCATACAGATTGTCCTTCAATAACCTCCCCAGCATGTTCTCCTGCCCTATATTCACCTCATGTAGTCACTTAACAATGTATTTTGTCAGCTCCATAGTAGTGCTTTACCCCAAACACCCCCTAAAAAGTTTTGAAATGTGATTTTTGCTTTAAATTCAGGCAGAGTGCCAGAGGCTTTTTTTTGTGGTGTCCCCAAATCATTTTGAACCCTCCCTCCCCCCAACTGCTAAGTCAGCTGATCCCAATTCTCCATCTATCCTCAATCATCTATCTGCTGACTTTGCCAAACCCATACACACTATACCCATCTCTTTACTGGTCAGATTTATGGATGAATTCCCCAAAGCATGCAGTGCAAGGGCCTGCCTGTATACTTTCAAATGGTACTGTTTAAACTTTTTAGATCCTATTATTTTCTTGATAGGTAATAACAGAATGTTCAAATGTGCTCAAATGTGTACAGTGTGTATTTATATCTTTGTATTCTGACACTTCTTACCTGTCCGGTGGGCTGCCAATAGTGTAACTAAGGAGGGGCTGTTCCAAGTAATACCCTGTATTTAGGCATTCATCTCTCAATGAAGTGGATAGGGTTACCTGTCCAAGATTTCCACACCCCCATAATGTTAGAAATGGCCCATGAGAGGGGGGGGGGGGGGGATATGATAGGTGTACCTTATACTTTGGTGTTGTAAAATTCCCCTTAATAAATGCTATCTGGAGGTTGGCCAAGAATGTTTGTGTCTAATCTGATTGCCTGGTTTATGTGCAAAAATATTAATTCATTTTTGTTTTCCTCAACAGTTTCCTTCCATGCCACAGGAATGGCAGACTGTGGCCTCCCACTTTGCTGAGCAGTGGGACTTTCCTAACTGCGGAGGGGCAATTGATGGGAAACACGTCCACATCGTCCCACCACTAGGGATGAGCCGAACACCCCCCTGTTCGGTTCGCACCAGAACATGCGAACAGGAAAAAAGTTTGTTCGAACATGCGAACACCGTTAAAGTCTATGGGACACGAACATGAATAATCAAAAGTGCTAATTTTAAAGGCTAATATGCAAGTTATTGTCATAAAAAGTGTTTGGGGACCTGGGTCCTGCCCCAGGGGACATGGATCAATGCAAAAAAAAGTTTTAAAAACGGCCGTTTTTTCAGGAGCAGTGATTTTAATAATGTTTAAAGTCAAACAATAAAAGTGTAATATCCCTTTAAATTTCGTACCTGGGGGGTGTCTATAGTATGCCTGTAAAGGGGCGCATGTTTCCTGTGTTTAGAACAGTCTGACAGCAAAATGACATTTTGAAGGAAAAAACTCATTTAAAACTACCCGCGGCTATTGCATTGCCGACAATACACATAGAAGTTAATTGATAAAAACGGCATGGGAATTCCCCAAAGGGGAACCCCGAACCAAAATTAAAAAAAAAAAATGACGTGGGAGTCCCCCTAAATTCCATACCAGGCCCTTCAGGTCTGGTATGGATATTAAGGGGAACCCCGGCCAAAATAAAAAAAAAATGACGTGGGGTTCCCCCTAAATTCCATACCAGACCCTTCAGGTCTGGTATGGATTTTAAGGGGAACCCCGCGCCCAAAAAAAAAAAAAAAAAACGGCGTGGGGTCCCCCCAAAAATCCATACCAGACCCTTATCCGAGCACGCAACCTGGCAGGCCACAGGAAAAGAGGGGGGGACGAGAGTGCGCCCCCCCTCCTGAACTGTACCAGGCCACATGCCCTCAACATTGGGAGGGTGCTTTGGGGTAGCCCCCCAAAACACCTTGTCCCCATGTTGATGAGGACAAGGGCCTCATCCCCACAACCCTGGCCGGTGGTTGTGGGGGTCTGCGGGGGGCTTATCGGAATCTGGAAGCCCCCTTTAACAAAGGGACCCCCAGATCCCGGCCCCCCCCGTGTGAAATGGTAATGGGGTACAAAAGTACCCCTACCATTTCACTAAAAAACTGTCAAAAATGTTAAAAATGACAAGAGACAGTTTTTGACAATTCCTTTATTTAAATACTTCTTCTTTCTTCTATCTTCCTTCATCTTCTGGTTCTTCTGGTTCTTCTGGCTCTTCTGGTTCTTCCTCCGGCGTTCTCGTCCAGCATCTCCTCCGCGGCGTCTTCTATCTTCTTCTCCTCGGGCCGCTCCGCACCCATGGCATGGGGGGGAGGCTCCCGCTCTTCTCTTCATCTTCTTCATCTTCTTCTCTTCTTCTCTTCTTCTCTTCTTCATTTTCTTCTCCGGGCCGCTCCGCACCCATGCTGGCATGGAGGGAGGCTCCCGCTGTGTGACGGCGCTCCTCGTCTGACAGTTCTTAAATAACGGGGGGCGGGGCCACCCGGTGACCCCGCCCCCCTCTGACGCACGGGACATGACGGGACTTCCCTGTGGCATTCCCCGTGACGTCACAGGGAAGTCCCGTCAAGTCACCGTGCGTCAGAGGGGGCGGGGTCACCGGGTGGCCCCGCCCCCCATTATTTAGGAACTGTCAGACGAGGAGCGCCGTCACACAGCGGGAGCCTTCCTCCATGCCAGCATGGGTGCGGAGCGGCCCGGAGAAGAAAATGAAGAAGAGAAGAAAAGAAGAAGAGAAGAAGAGAAGAAGAAGAAGAGAAGAGCGGGAGCCTCCCCCCATGCCATGGGTGCGGAGCGGCCCGAGGAGAAGAAGATAGAAGACGCCGCAGAGGAGATGCTGGACGAGAACGCCGGAGGAAGAACCAGAAGAGCCAGAAGAACCAGAAGATGAAGGAAGATAGAAGAAAGAAGAAGTATTTAAATAAAGGAATTGTCAAAAACTGTCTCTTGTTATTTTTAACATTTTTGACAGTTTTTTAGTGAAATGGTAGGGGTAAGTACCCCCTTACCATTTCACACAGGGGGGGGGCCGGGATCTGGGGGTCCTCTTGTTAAAGGGGGCTTCCAGATTCCGATAAGCCCCCCGCCCGCAGACCCCCACAACCACCGGCCAGGGTTGTGGGGATGAGGCCCTTGTCCTCATCAACATGGGGACAAGGTGTTTTGGGGGGCTACCCCAAAGCACCCTTCCAATGTTGAGGGCATGTGGCCTGGTACGGTTCAGGAGGGGGGGGCCGCACTCTCGTCCCCCCCTCTTTTCCTGCGGACTGCCAGGTTGCGTGCTCGGATAAGGGTCTGGTATGGATTTTTGGGGGGACCCCACGCCGTTTTTGTTTTTTTTTGGCGCGGGGTTCCCCTTAATATCCATATCAGACCTGAAGGGCCTGGTATGGAATTTAGGGGGACTCCCACGTCATTTTTTTTTAAATTTTGGTTCAGGGTTCCCCTTTGGGGAATTCCCATGCTGTTTTTATCAATGAACTACTATGTGTATTGTCGGCAATGCAATAGCCGCGGGTAGTTTTAAATTAGTTTTTTCCTTCAAAATGTCATTTTGCTGTCAGACTGTTCTAAACACAGGAAACATGCGCCCCTTTACAGGCATACTGTAGACACCCCACAGGTACGAAATTTAAAGGGATATAACACTTTTATTGTTTGACTTTAAGCATTATTAAAATCACTGCTCCTGAAAAAACGGCCGTTTTTAAAACTTTTTTTTGCATTGATCCATGTCCCCTGTGGCAGGACCTGGGTCCCCAAACACTTTTTATGACAATAACTTGCATATTAGCCTTTAAAATTAGCACTTTTGATTTCTCCCATAGACTTTTAAAGGGTGTTCCGCGGCATTCGAAATTGCCGCAAACACCCCAAATTGTTCGCTGTTCGGCGAACTTGCGAACAGCCAATGTTCGAGTCGAACATGAGTTCGACTCGAACTCGAAGCTCATCCCTACCCACCACCCAACTTGGGGTCATACTATTTCAACTATAAGGGGTTCAATAGTATTGTGATGTTGGCGGTGGTGTCGGCTAATTACGACTTCTTGTATGTGGATGTGGGGAAGAATGGCCGGATGTCCGATGGTGGAGTCATCGCCCAGACAGAGTTCTACAGGCGTCTCCAGAATGGCAGCTTGGACTTGCCACCTCCAGAGGACAATGTGGAAGGACTCCCATTCGTGTTTGTTGCTGATGAAGTGTTTGCGCTGGGGGACCATCTTATGTGTGCTGTATTCTCCATAACTTTTTACGCAAACATTCCGCCAACTATGCTGGCTCAGTTGGTCCTGAGGCCGGAATAATCCATGAAACAACACTGACGGCGCTTGAAAGTGGCCGTCCTGGCTTGCCCTCCCTGAGTGCCCGTGATGTCCGGTTACGATACCTGGAGTTCTTTGCGGGTAGAGGGGCCATCAATATGCCAGCAAATTTGTGAAGCCTTTATCAAATAAAAAAGCAAAAAAAAAGAAAATGTTTGTGGACATTTACTGCTTGTGTTTGTTTTAGCTAACCGTGACAGAAATGTGTTGAGTCCAGAAAATGGCGTGATTGTGTAACCTTATACAAAGCACTGTTGGGTGTTATTTACTAAAGGCAAAGACACTTTGCACTACAAGTGTACTGAAACTGCACTTGTAGTGCAAAGAGGATTTGCCCTTAGGAAATAACCCCCATTTTCACAGAAAACAACAATGACATCACCAACAAAGTGTTTTAGCGTTGACACAATAATCCACACATTCTTGCTTCTCTTTAATACTTGCACAATCACATGTGCATTTTGCAAAGTTTTTTCTAACAAAACAACATGTTTGTGGTATAACAATTTTTGGGGTGACATTATCAAACAGATAAATGTCCATTTTAAGCTAAAACAGGCATGTGTAAAACCAACAAGAAAGCCACAAATCTTGAACCTACAAAGTTCACATTTGGTAGAACTTGAAGGCAATCTCAGACATGAGTATTTAGGAACTGTGTTTGACATTGCGTTCAGATGGGGTGAAGTCACCCCAGGAAAAGCCAAATTTGGAAGATGCACACAAATTTCCCAATGTCAACATGTGTTGGCTGCCATCACGGGGGATCAAGGGACGTGTTTTGGGGGAGCAACCCCTTCCTCTCAGCTACTTTATTATTGAGGAAGGGGTTGCACCCCCAAAACGCGTCCATTGATCTCCCGTGATGGCAGATAGCACATGTTGGCACACTGTGTACATCCTCCAAATTGGGCTTTTCGACAAATCTTTCAAACATTTTGAACATTGGAGCACACTAAAAAACAAAGGGATTGGGAGGGGTTTTAAATTCGCCCCAAAACATCAATGATGTTTTTATTTTTTTGAATAACATCATTGATGTTTTTATTGAGTTTTTCCAATTCTAAATTACACCCCATGATCTCCCCCGATCAGGATCTGGGCATTTTCTGATGTGAAAGGATCTGGATCCACAACATCACGATCACCTAAAAAGAGAGAAACCCAAAAAAAAGTATCAAAAATATGCCGGCATCCTTCTCTTACCTGAGCCTGTGGTCGCAGACACTCACCTGTTGTGGTGACAATTTCCACCACATCTTCTTCCTCCTCCTGCACTTCTTGGGTTGGTGGGATTTCCCCTTCTTCCAGAGGTGGGGGGTCTCTGGTCTCCTTGGAAGAGGGGTGTCCTCCGAGTCTTTTATCCCCTATGTCCAAAAAAATGGTATACTTAGCACACAGTGATTTGATGGCAGAACTATAATTAGAAAACATTGCTTGGAAGTGGGGTACAATTGTCTATTTTGGCAGAGTTCCAAAATGTGGCATTTTCAGTGTCCTTTGTCAAGCTTCAATACTTTACCTGTTTGGTACAAGCTTCACAGATGTAGCCCCCCCCCCCTATAGTATACACTGGAGCACCTGTGTGGGCCCCCTAATAAAAATGGTGTTCTTGTGTCCCACACTAGTGCTCTTGTGTCCAGATGTGAAAACAGCTGCTGAGTGTCCTCTCCTTACACAGAATCTATTTTGCATTTCAAAGCCATCTACACAACCAAAATAGTTTATGACAAGTAGGGCGTAAAAAATGTGGACAAATGCATATGGCCTAAACAATGGTGTTTTATAGTCCGAAAGAAAAATGTTTGATACGAACGAATAATGTACCCATGAACATGAAATTTGCCATGTAAAAATGTAGACTTGTAAGAAAAGCACATGGAGCAGCACGAACGTAATAAACATAAAGAATAGGAACACAGGACAACTACTTACTTTTTTGCAGCACTCTCCGGATCTTTCTGTACTGCTCATGTTCTCATAATTTGAGGTCCGACCACCGCTTCCTGAGCTGATCTTTCGATCGTCGTACCCCAAAATTCCTGTGCAGACTCTTCACCACTTTCGCCATGATCTTGGCCTTTCTGAAATTGGGGTTGGGGTAAGGTCCATACTTCCCCTCATAGTCGGCCCTCTTCAGGATGTTGACCATCTCCAACATCTCCCCAAAGGACATATTTGAGGCCTTAAATCTCCTTCTGGATCCAGACATTTCAGGCTCCGGGCTTTCCTCCTCCTCGTTGTTATAATTAGCACGCACCTGCTGTGTCTCCGCCATGTGCTCTTCCCCCGCTGCGCCAAACGAAAAGGGGCGGGGAATAGACTAGAAAGAACGTCAGGGGCGGGCGGAGTTACACGCATGCGCAGTGTGTATAAAGCGTAACACGCATGCGTATTACGTACGATCTGTGAGCGGAGGAAGGAGCATCGAAAGCACCGAGCATGATAACGAAGGTAAGATTTAAACTTGGGCCTATACTGCTTCGAAATTGAAGCCTATATTGTAACAAGATTAGGAGAGTTTGGCCTGATCTTAGGGTTTGTCTTGTGTTGTGTCTTGCAGAGAAAATGGATGGCTTCAATGACCACAATTTCCTCCCCCTGTTCATATACAGGGAGCTGCCCTGTCTGTGGCAAGTGAGACACCCCCATTACAATAATAAACAAAAGAGGCAGGCAGCGCTGGAGAAACTGCTGGAGTTGGTGAAGCCGGTGGTCCCCACAGCAACCATCCCCTATTTAAAAACCAAAATTGGTGGCCTGAGGAGCACTTATCGAGCGAAAGAAAGTCACGGATTCCCAGAGGTCCGGAGCTGCAGCAGATGACGTTTATGTCCCCAGGCTGTGGTACTATGAGAGATTGCGATTTCTGTCAGACCACACTGAAGTCAGGGAATCCCTCTCCACTCTTCCTTCCACTCTTCCTTCCACCCCAGCTAAGCTTCCGATGTCCAACCTGGGCCTTCCAGCCAGGAAGAAGTGGAGGAGCCCAGCTAGAGTCAGGTATAGCATTCTTCTACTGATTTCTGGTCAATAAATAAATGATGTTTACTAGATGTTATTATTGATCACTAATTGCTGATTGCAAAAAGTGTTTTACATATCAATAGACAGTAGTGGGCACCTAAAATTGGGACAAGAAAGAAAACTGCTGGGCTCAGAAGGAAAGTCTGTTATATTTGTTAACATTCAATTTGCAACAGTCAGGAGGTGACAATTGTGTGTGATTGATGAATAAAAAACTAAAAATATGTCCCTTTTTCATACACAGGAAGACCTCAGCCAGGAGGAGGTTGTGGAATGTGGCAGCCAGGAGGAGGCGGGGATTAGTGGCAGCCAGGAGGAGGCGGGGCTAAGTGGCAGCCAAGAGAAGCCTGGGACCAGTCGCAGCCTGACTGAATTGCAGGTTCCTCCCCTCCGCCTTCCATCTAAAAGAGCGAGGAAGACGACTCCCATGCAGGATTCAGCGCTCAGGCTCATTCAGGAGGCTTCTGCGTCCCTCCGAGCCTTACCCACTCCTGAAGAGGCCTTTGCCTGCATGGCTGCCACAAAACTGCAGGGCATGCAGGAGGATCAACGCAAGGGTCTGGTCTGACAAGGGTCTGGTCTGACAAAAGCTGCAGTCTCTCACATGACCACAGGCTGGGGACACAGATGTCATCTGCTGCTTTCCGGATCTCTGGGACTTCTGGACCAGACTGCCCTCCCTTAGATAAGGACTCCTCAGGCCACCAATTTTGCTTGAAAATAATTGATGTGTGCCCTGGGGATCCAAGGCTTCACCCATTTCTGCAGTTTCTCCAGGGTTGCCTCCCTCTTTGTTTAGTTGTGAGCCCTTAATAAAAGTTATTTTTTGGAAAATTATACTCTCCTATGTGTGTTTTCATCCAAAAAGGACAGTTTGTTGGTGACGATTCAGGTACATTTCTAACATAAAATGTGAAATTAACAAGGGACAACACCACCAAACAATCTTCTACAGATTAAATAGAACAACATATCAATGGTGTTGTGGTAACTTGACACAAAAAACACACACAAAATTTTTCTGGAGTACAAATAAAAATCACAAAAACAAAAAATAAGCCTTGATAAAAAGACAAACCAAAAAATAAATAATCGGACTTAAAAACCAAAAAAAAAAAAAAAAAAAAAAAAATGTTGTCAGATGTGACAAATCAAAATATATTGAGGGAATCCCGAAAAATAGTAAAGAAAGAAGTTTGTGAGAAGTCTGTGTGAATATGAGCAGCAAAACTACTTAATTCTTGTCACATTATAAAGAAGAAGAGAGTGCGCTGTATTAAAACATTTTTAACATTGCACCGTGACGAAAGTGCTGTATCCATTGCGAACGCTAATTTTACCAGATCGAGCTTTTCTGTGTCGGAATTTCTTCTGAGCATGCGTGGCACTTTGTGCGTCTGAACACATGGTCGGAATTGACGCGATCGGATTTTGTTGTCGGAAAATTTTATCTCCTGCTCTCCAACTTTGTGTGTCGGAAAATCTGATGGAAAATGTCCGATGGAGCCCACACACGGTCGGAAAATCCGACCGTGTGTACGGGGCATTAGTCTTAAGTAGGGCTCATTTGGATTCAAAACAGGTTGTATGGATGTCAATGACAAATATGTTGTCTAGTGCCCCATACACATGATCGCACTGCTCCAGCGTGACCAATTCTCTCACATGCCTTTGTTGCGGGAGATCCGTGAGAATAATCCTGATGATTCCTGATTCCTGATGACGGACCCCGTTTTTCACCGTTTGGCTTTGATATCCCCTTATATTAGCAGGCAGGGCACCTGCATGTGGCAAGCCATCACTCCTGAACAGAGGCTAGTCACCGCCTTGCGGTACTTGGCGACGGGGAGAAGTCTGCAGGACATCAAGTTCTCAACAGGCATCTCCCCCCAGACTCTGGGGATCATTATTCCAGAGACCTGTTCTGCCATCATTCAGGTCCGGCAGAAGGACTATATTAAGGTAAGATTTCTCCTTTAAGATCACATTCTATGTATTTAATGTTTGCTAATGTATTGTATTTCTTTCATCATTCCCTAATTACCATGATTGTAATATGCTGTGAATGTCCCCTTTATCCTCATGCATACTGGAAGCTTTTAAAGTTCAATTTTTGTCCTTCATGCATATTTGCCTTCACTTCCCTCCCCAACATGCTAACCTGGGCCCATACGCACCTAGCCTAGTCACTTAATGTATTTTGTCAGCTCCATAGTACTGCTTTACACTAAACACCCCCTAAAATGTGTACAAATGTTGTTTGTGTCCTTAAATTCAGGCAGGGTGCAAGAGGCTTTCTTTTGGGGTCCCAAAATCATTTGGAACCCTCCCTCCCCCCAACCGCTAAGTCAGCCGATACCAATCCTCTATCTGCTGATTTTGCCAAACCCATATACATTATACTTACCTCTTTTGTGGTCATATTTATGGATGA
The DNA here is from genome assembly GCF_042186555.1 of Aquarana catesbeiana. Lineage (NCBI taxonomy): Eukaryota > Metazoa > Chordata > Amphibia > Anura > Ranidae > Aquarana > Aquarana catesbeiana. Next base: position 220,324,376 of record NC_133331.1, on the reverse strand, counting down.
ATTCACCAAAGTCTGTGAAGTTCGTGAAAAGTATCTAGAGTAATTTGCGGGTAGGGGGGGTCATTGGTATGCCAGACAATGTTTAAACAAGAAACATGTTAAAAATATTTTTTTATTTAAACCTAAATAATATTTACTTTGATTTACTGCTTGTGTTTCTCTTAGCTGGCTCCTATGTTCTCCAATGGGCTTTTCTTTTTTGCCTTTTTGTTCAATAGTGCAAACGTAATTTGTGGATAAATGAGGTGACAATCTCTTCTTCAGCGAACTATTATGTTGTGGGTCTGCTACACACACACACACCTTATTTTTGTTGTTAATGTATGTAATGCATTATTGTTAAAAATATTCATTTTCAGCACCATGACTGAAATTTGTGGAGTCACGAAAATGGCGCGATTGTGGCAAATTATAAATCACTGTGGGTGTTATTTACTAAAGGAAATTCCACTTTGCACTCCAAGTGCACTGCAAAAGTGCACTTGAAACTACACTGTGCACATCTTCAAAATTTGGCTTTTAAAATACTTTAAAACTTGTTTTTAAAAGCAAAAATACACAATAAAACAGTACAACTTTTGTGTGTCTTATATTCTGCCTAAAACATCAAAGATGTTCTTCATTTTTTGTTGAACATCATTGATGTTTTCCTTTATATTTTCTAAATCACGATTGCACCCCATTATCTCCCCAATGAGGATCTGGGACTTTCACTTATGAAATGAGATTCTTCTTCCACAACATCCACATCACCTAAAATAAAAAAAAACACCATGTATTATAAATATGCAGGCATACATCTATTACCTGAAGCTGTGGTCTCAGACACCTGTTGTGGTGACTATTTCGCCCACTTCATAAAAGTCTCCCTCCTCATCCTCTGCTTGTGGTTTTGGGATGTCCCCTTCTTCAGGAGAGTGGGGTTTCTGGTGTCCTCAGATGTCCCAAGTCTTTTCTCCCCTATGTGAATAAAAAATAGGTATACTTAGCACACAGATATTTGAGGGCAGAAATAGAAATATGAAACATTGCTTGGAAGTGTCATACAATTGTCTGTTTTGGCAGAGTTTCAAGCTGAAGAAATTTTTATTTGCTTTCTAAAGCTGGAATACTTCCCTTTTTGTACAAGTTTCACACATGGAGACACCCCTAGTATCCACTGGAGCACCTGTGTGGGACACCCTAAAAAGTTTGTTCTGGTATCCCACATTAGTGCTCCTGTGTCCAGATGTGTAAACAGCTGCTGAGTGTCCTCTCCTTACACTGATTAAATTTTAAATTTCATTATAGTTACAAACCCATCTAGACAACAAATTATTTTAATACAAATAGGCCTGAACAAATGTAGTTAAACTGTATCTGCAAAAAACATCTTATAAGTGGGCAAACAAATTATGTTTCCTACGACAGATTACTGTGCCCATGAACATGAAAGTTGCCATTTTAAAATGTATAACAGTAAAGAAAAGCACATGGAGCAGATTGCAAGTAAGATTAATAATAGGAACACATGACAACTACTTACTTTTTTGCAGAACTCTCTTGATTCTTCTCTACTGATCCTGCTCCCTCAATTTCAGGTCTGACCATCGTTTCCTCAGTTGCTCCTTGGATCGCCGTACTCCAAAATTCCTGTGTAGACTTTTCACAACTTTAGTCATGATCTTCTTGGCCTTTCTCACATTTGGGTTTGGGTAAGGTCCATGCTTCCCATCATAGTCAGACCTCTTCAAGATGTCCACCATCTCCACCATCTCTACAAAGGACATGTTTGAGGCCTTAAATCTCCTCCAGGATCAGGACGTTCATGGCTCTGGGCTTTCATCATTGCTGTTCTCCTCGGCTTCCACCTGCTCTTTCTTCCCCATGTGCTCTCCCACTGCTCCGAAAGAGAAGGGGCGGGAAATGTACTAGAAAGAGCGTCAGGGGCGGGCAGAGTTTCATGCATGCACAATGTATATAACGCGTAACACGTGTGCATCATACGTACAATCTGTGAGTGGAGGAAGGAGTAGCAGAAGCGACGATCGTTATAATGAAGGTACAATTTTAACTTGGTGCATCAGTGGCCTATACTGCTTATAGATTGAGGCCTATATTGGGTCAAGATTAGGAGAGTTTCGCCTGACATTTGGGTTTGTCTTGTGTTGTGTCTTGCAGAGAAAATGGATCCCTTCAATGATAGGGAATTTCTAGGAATATTCATTGATATGTTCAGGGAGTTGCCCTGTCTGTGGCAGATGAACCACCCATTTTTTAATAATCAAAGAGGCAGGCAGCGCTGGAGAAACTGCTTGAATTTGTGAAGCCGATGATCCCCACGGCAGACATCAAGTATTTAAAGTCCAAAACTGGTGGCCTGAGGAGCACTCATAATAGGGAGTGCAAGAAAGTCCAGGATTCCTTGAGATCAGGAGCAGCAGATGACGTTTATGTACCCAGGCTGTGGTACTATGAGAGACTGCATTTTCTGTCAGGCCAGAGGGAACCCAGGCCAACACTCTCCAGTCTTCCTTCAAGGCTTCCTTCCCCCCCAGCTGAGGCTTCCGATGTCCAACCTTGGCCTTCCAGGCAGCAACATGTGGAGGAGCCCAGCTTGAGTCAGGTATAGCATTCTTAAAAATATTTCTGGTTGTCAAATTAATGATGTTAACTAAATGTTAGTTTTGATCACTAATTTAGGATTTCACAAAGTGTTTTACATATCAATAGACAGTAGTGGCCACAAATGATTGGGACAAGAATGAAAACTGCTGGGGTCAGAATGATAGTTGTTTCAATTTATTAACATTCAATTTGCAACAGTCATGAGCTGAAAATTGTGTGTGATTGATGAGCAAAAAACTAAAACTATGTCCCTTTTTCATACACAGGAAAGTCTCAGCCAGGCAGTGGAAAGTGGCAGCCAGGCGGTGGCCGGGCCCAGTAGCCTGCCCGAATCCAAGGCCCCTCCGCATTACAATAAAAAGGAAGAGGAGTAACCTGGAGGAGGCTGCAATTGGTCTCTTTCAGAAGGCTACTGCGGCCCTCAGAACCCCCCCAATAATCAAGAGGAATATGCCTACATGGCAGCCTGCAAAATGCAGGAAATGGAGGAGGGCCAACGTCTCTTATGTGAGTATCTGATCTTACAAGCCCTAAAAAAGGGGTTGAGGGGTGAACACACAAACCAAAGCCATGTTTGTGAGTTCAACCATGGTCCTCCGCCACCTCCACCTCCTCCATCTCCTGCCACAACCACAATACCAGAGCCACAGCCTGAAAGGAAGCCTGGAAGGAAGTGTGTAAGGAAGACCAGAGTGTGATGGCCTGGGTTCAGTCTGGTCTGACAAAAGATGCAGGCTGTGGTATGTCCAGCCTGGGGACAGATATGTCATCTGCTTCTGTTCCTGATCTCTTGAAGTCCTGGACCGGATTGTGCTCACTATTATAAAGACTCCGCAGGCCACCAGTTTTGACTGTAAAATTATTGATGTCTGCCCTGGGGTACAAAGGCTTCGCAAATGTCAGCAGTTTCTCCAGAGTTGCCTCCCTCTTTATTTTGTTATGACCCAGAATAAATGGATATTTTTTTCTGAAATACTTGCCTATGCATTTTACTTCAAAAAGGACAGTTTGTTTGTGAGTAGGCAGGTACATTTTCAAAAAACAATGTAAAATTAACAAGGGACACCAACACAAAACAACCTCCTTGAGATTAAAAAATACAAGATCATAATGGTGTTGTGGTAACTTGACACACAAAATGAGGAAAAGAGGGGGGATGAGAGAGCACCAGGCCACATGCCCTCAACATTGGGAGGGTGCTTTGGGGTATCCCCCCAAAACACCTTATGCCCATGTTGATGAGGACAAGGGCCTCATCCCCACAACCCTGGCCGGTGGTTGTGGGGGTCTGTGGGTGGGGGCTTATCGGAATCTGGAAGCCCCCTTTAACAAGGGGACCCCCAGATTCTGGCCCTCCCCTGTGTGAAATGGTAAGGGGGTACAAAAGTACCCCTACCATTTCACTAAAAAACTGTGAAAATGACAAGAGACAGTTCTTTTTCTTTCTTCTTCTTTCTTCTTCTTTCTTCTTCTTTCTTCTTTTCTTCTTCTTTCTTCTTCTTTCTTCTTCCCCGTGTGTCAGAGGGGGGCGGGGTCACCGGGTGGCCCGCCCCCCATTATTTAAGAACCGTCAGTAGAGGGGAAGCGTCACACAGCGGGAGCCTCCCTCCATGCCATGGATGCGGAGCGGCCCAGAGAAGAAGAAGATGAAGAGAAGAGTGGGAGCCTCCCTCCATGCCATGGATGCGGAGCGGCCCGAGGATAAGGGAAGAAGACGCCGCGGAGGACATGCTGGACGAGAACACTGGAGGAAGAGCCAGAAGATGAAGGAAGAAAGAAGAAGCATTTAAATAAAATAATTGTCAAAAACTGTCTATTGTCATTTTTAACATTTTTGACACTTATTTAGTGAAATGGTAGGGGTACTTTTGTACCCCCTTACCATTTCACATAGGGGAGGGCCGGGATCTGGGGGTCCCCCTGTTAAAGGGGGCTTCCAGATTCCGATAAGCCCCACACCGCAGACCCCCACAACCAACGGCCGGGGTTTTGGGGATGAGGCCCTTGTCCTCAACATGGGGACAAGGTGTTTTGGGGGGCTACCCCAAAGCACCCTCCCAATGTTGAGGGCATGTGGCCTGGTATGGTTCAGGAGGGGGTTGCGCTCTCTCGTCCCCCCCTCTTTTCCTGTAGCCTGCCAGGTTGCGTGCTCGGATAAGGGTCTGGTATGGATTTTTTGGGGGACCCCACGCCGTTTTTTTTTATTTTGGCACAGGGTTCCCCTTAATATCCATACCAGACCTGAAGGGCCTAGTATGGAATTTAGGGACACCCCCCCCACATCTTTTTTTTTAAATTTTGGCCGGGGTTCCCCTTAATATCCATACCAGACCTGAAGGGCCTGGTATGGAATTTAGGGGGCCCCCACGTCTTTTTTTTTTTAAATTTTGGTTCGGGGTTCCCCTGTGGGGAATTCCCATGCCGTTTTTATCAATGAACTTTTATGTGTATTGTCGGACCGGCAATGCATTAATAGTTGTGAGTAGTTTTAAATTACTTTTTTTCCTTTGAAATGTCATTTTGCTGTCAGACTGTTCTAAACACGGGAAACATGCACCCCTTTACAGGCATACTATAGACACCCCCAGCTACAAAATTTAAAGAGATATTACACTTTTATTGTTTCACTTTAAGCATTATTAAAATCACTGCTCCCGAAAAAACGGCCCTTTTAAAACTTTTTTTTGCATTGATCCATGTCCCCTGGGGCAGGACCCAGGTTACCAAACACTTTTTATGACAATACCATGCATATAAGCCTTTAAAATTAGCACTTTTGATTTCTCCCATAGACTTTTAAAGGGTGTTCCACGGCATTCAAATTTGCCGCGAACACCCCAAATTGTTCGCTGTTCAGCGAACTTGCGAACAGCCGATGTTCGAGTCGAAGCTCATCCCTAATGAGCAGCAAAACAACTTTATTATTCTAGCATTATAAAGAAGAAGAAAATGCGCTGCATTAAACTATTTTAAAAATTGCAATGTGACAAATGTGCTATCTTCATTACGAACGCTAGTTTTACCAGACCAAACGCTTCTGTCTCGTAATTTATTCTGAACATGCATGGCATGGCACTTTGTGCATTGGAATTGTGTACACACGATTGGAATTTACAAGAACGGATTTTGTTGTCGGAAAATTTGAGATCCAAATCTCAAATTTTGTGTGTCGGAAATTCCGATAGAAAAAGTCTGATAGAGTCTGATAGAGCTTACACACGGTGGGAATTTCCAACAACAGGCTCCAGTCACACATTTGCCATCGGAAAGTCTGACCATGTGTACGGGGCATTAGTATGTATTTTGTCTAAGGGGTATATATTTCATTTATTATTTCATTCTTGCCAGTCATAGCCCAGAGCCTGTACAAGACAGTCCTATACAAGAAAGAAAAATATGTGACCGTTCCTAGACTTAAAGGTAAAAACAGCCTTGGTATATCAAATATTTAACATTTGAATAAGTGAAAGGATTTTGTTAGATCCAGTGAAGAAAAAATGTATATCTTTTGGCAAAGCAGGTTGTTACCACTACTATTCCCTTGGCACAAAATGTTTATAGTCTACAATATTGTTGTTAGATTAAAACAAAAACTAGCTATTTTAAATAAAGCAAAAAATGACCATCCTAGACTGGTATAAATTGGTTATGACTGCTTATTTTGGGATTCATCAAGTTGTCACACTTGACTAGCATATGTCTGTAAAAAGTATCTCTTCAAAGCATTAATGATAAGTTCAAGAAAATCAACTGTCAGCTTAAAATTTAGAGGGCTGCTAATTAACATTAACATCAAGATGCCTTTCAGAAATTTGTAGGTTTCATGTCCCATTATCTTTACACTTGTTTGTGTTAATTCCTGGTTAAAATATGCCTATTGCCATTATGGTTGCAGCTGAAACCAAAGGGCTTTCCAAATACACGTCAACAAGTTGATTAATTGTAGCGTTGCCCTTTTAGAATTCATTGACATTGAGGCATTGGATGATTTCATGTTATGACACATTTAAGCTGCCACAGAATAAGCTTACAAGAAAGCATCAAGACCTGACATTCTTTTTCAAGGGAGTCTATCAAGATGGAAGCCGTTAAGTCTAGGAACTAAAAAGGTCAAAATATACAGAGATAGAACATAGAACATAGGGACATAGAACATAGGGACAGACTTGTCAGTTTCTTTCTTATAAACATCTTGGCCATCCCTGAAATGCTAATCTAAAAATATTCTTTTAAACCCTCTATCATGCAGCAGATCTAAATTTTCATAGACAGATGAGGCTTTTTCTTGGTTTGTGTCAAAAATGGACTTTGAACACACTCAATGTATCCATTATAACAAGTTTAAAATCTGTGGTTTGGCATGTCAGAGGAGAAATCTGCCAATAATTGGTAAACGTTAAAAGCTTGGCATCATGCAGGATCATTTGATCATCATTGATTACTCTACAGCTGAAACCATTGCTAAAACCATATGTTCCATGAAATTCCATCACTCATATTTAAGAATGTTTGTATTTTAAAACTTTAATACAATATTTATCATTATTTAATTTCTATATTGCTAGTTTTCTAAAGAGTCTGGGTGCATTTCAACTTCTGTACTCTACAGTGGTAAAGTCAAACAAAGCTAAGATGTTATCCAAGGTCTGCATAATCCACCAAAAATTAGGAATAGCAATCCAATAGGTAAAATAGGTTTATAACACTGCCATTTCAAGAAGTTGGGCCATAATTTCACAAGAAAACCCTTATAAAAACACTTCAGAAGACTTAGAGGACCCTAAAACAATCATTAATAAAAAGAAATCTATATACTTACGAGTAACCAGATAATTTTGTGAAGAGTACACAGCCAAATGAGGGATGTACTGTATAAGCAAAAGCCATGGTCTGTGGCACTGAAAGAAGGGCCTTGCAATCCTCCTTCTCCATCTCCTGATTGGCTCTCTGACTATGTTTCTTGTTGACAGCTTGTTGCAGTGTAACAACATCTACCCCCAAACTATCCTCCCTTCCAGAATCTGAGGATTCTCTTCCCTGCATAGAAAAATGTATAGATGTATGCAATAACTGTGTCCCCCCTTTTTTTGTGTCCCCGCGCAGGTCTTTCTGTGTTTTTTTTTTTGTGTGTGTCCCCATGCAGGTCTTTCGGTGGTTTCCTGTTCTGGTTGGATGGTCAGGGCTCTTTCCTTCTCTGTCTCCTGGAGTGGAGGGGGAGGGAGGATTCCAGGGTCTGTCCCTCCAGCATCAGCTGGGGATCTCCCTCCACGTCGGCGGCATTCAGTAGCTGACTCCAGGTTCTGGTGTCTGTCGTACGTGTGTGCATGGCCACCACCAGGGGGCGGTATGCTGGCGCATGGCATCACAATGCCAGACAGGTTTCCATGGAGTCGGCGGCCATTGCCGGGATTCTCCCTGAATGCAGAGGAGGCCATACAGCTGGCCTTTGATTTATTCATGACTGGAAGGGGCATGCACTACAGGATAGGGAGGTGAGACACTGATGCACTGGTTCATACCTTGATTATGCAAACAGGTGAGATAGGTCAGGGCATCAGCAGTGATGAAAGACTACTCTTAGTAAATAACCATTTACCATCCCTTTCCTTTGAAAATATATTGCAATATGGTCAGTTTACCTGGGGATTTGAGATAGCTGTCTCAGCCCTCTCTGACTAATTATTTTAGTCACACACACACACACACACACACACACATATTTCTTTTGATGCAGCATGTGGGTGCTTTAATGGTGAGGAACTGATGATACCGCTAATCTTGTAATGATCCTATAACTAGCCGCCTGCTCTGACATACTGACATAAATCAACATATTACACACTGGATTGATAGATAGGTAAACAAGGTAATTATACCCATTGAATGTAGCTTACCTATATAGACATATATTATAAACTTCTATACATATGTATACACCTGTTGAAAATGTATATCCCCCAGGTGATGCATTTAATCTGGGAAATACATTCCTTCAGCACAAAGTACAGGATTTGTATCAGTACATAGGATATCCTTACAAAAATAATAAAAAAGTTGAAGGTAATTCATCCCTAGATCTTATATATATTATATGCGCATTTGTGTCTCCTCCCACCCTTGCACGTCTAATTGACTATGACCTCTTGTAGACAGAGGAAGGGAAGACCCTCACTATGCCAACATCCAATATATATATATATATATATATATATATATATATATATATATATATATTTGAACAAGTCAAAAAGTTGGTGGACTTTGTGGGCACATAATGAGAGGGAGAATCAATAAAAAGGTATACATTTTATTACAACATAATTAAAAAAACATATAGACAACATACAAACACTCTGTATGGACACAGTTACCAGTAGGGATGAGCCGAACACCCCCCTGTTCAGTTCGCACCAGGACATGCGAACAGGAAAAAAGTTTGTTCGAACACGCGAACACCGTTAAAGTCTATGGGACACGAACATGAATAATCAAAAGTGCTAATTTTAAAGGCTTATATGCAAGTTATTGTCATAAAAAGTGTTTGGGGACCTGGGTCCTGCCCCAGGGGACATGGATCAATGCAAAAAAAAGTTTTAAAAACGGCCATTTTTTTAGGAGCAGTGATTTTAATAATGCTTAAAGTCAAACAATAAAAGTGTAATATCCCTTTAAATTTCGTAGCTGGGGCGTGTCTATAGAATGCCTGTAAAGGGGCGCATGTTTCCCGTGTTTAGAACAGTCTGACAGCAAAATGACATTTCAAAGAAAAAAAGTCACTTTTTATGACAATAACTTGCATATAAGCCTTTAAAATTAGCACTTTTGATTTCTCCCATAGACTTTTAAAGGGTGTTCCGTGGCATTCGAATTTGCCGCGAACACCCCAAATTGTTCGCTGTTCGGCGAACTTGCGAACAGCCGATGTTCGAGTCGAACATGAGTTCGACTCGAAATCGAAGCTCATCCCTAGTTACCAGTTACCCAATAGTGCAGTTACAGAGGGCTGGATCTAAGGTACAAAGATTGATTTGGTAATATATCAAAGTGAGAGAAAGATTTCTGATCCAGTAATGCCTCCAAAAACTTGCTCGTCAATGAGTTTCACTAAAATATTAGCTTCCTCAGGACAGATACTGGGTATGTGCTGGTATATTTAAAAACAAAGAAGTACATAGTGTAAGTATTTAATGTAGTATATATCTATGTAAGTATAGCTATAGTTATTACAACATTTATCCAGGAGGAGTACATATACACAAAGATCAATTACATATAGACATAACAACATATATGCTTGCCTGATGAACTTGTGGCTCAGGGTATGGGAGAACCTCACAAAACAAACAGACAACCGGAAAGACGAAATTTCAAATTTCATACATGTGTGTAGTAGTAAAATACACACGTCATGTGGTCTATGATAGGTACCACTAAATAAAACAGAAACATATGCATTATGGACTAGGGTGCTGCTATACATTTGATTAAAATAAAAAAAACTAAATAAAAAAGCGGTTTATACTAGAATAGCTCTCACCTGATGTATAACAGTCATATAGATTGACGATGTAGAAATATTAGAATATAGATCACACATAGAGATAAGTGGCCTCAGATTCCCACTATAAGTGTTTCCAACACAGTATCTGAAAATAGACCAAGTCTATAATTAGGTATTTAACCCTTTGAGCAGGGTATATATAGTGAAGTACAATACAGAAGAGATACAAAGAGTATATATAAGTGGCGCTTAGCAATAGTACCAAAAAATGGCCCATAGGTACAGAACCAATGTATTAAATGGGTGAGGACAAAATCCCCTCAAGTATAGAGACTGATGGCATGTCTAAGAGAGGGGGTATAACAACCTATTAGGTACTTGGCATATATGTAAAAAATGCCTAAATGCAGGCACAACTGACACTAAAAAGAAAAAAAGGGACGTGAAGACCCACCTGAATATGTAAATATTGCACTTATTCCACAGGGGTATACCTTTTGTTAGGGCTCAGACCAGTGTTGCCGCATAAGCAGGGGAAAATGTGCCCCTATAACAAAAGCAGTTATATGAATGGAATAAATGTCCAATCAAGGAGAGATGTCACATAGTGGTTTGCTAAAGTGGCTAATCAACAATATGGCTTACCCTTCGACACTGCACCAGTGTGTACAGCTTTCCTCTGTGTGTGTGTGGCCCGAACCCATATGCATACCTTCTTATAAAGGGACATGGAAGTAACAAAGGAGGGAGTGGCAGCGCGAGCATGAAATCAAAAAGCCAAGTCACGCGACTCACAGTGGCGCCACGTGACCGCAGCCATGCGATTGCGACCATGCAAGTCCCCTCCCACAACAGGGCATGGGGATAACAGAAGGGGGGGTGGCGGCATGAGTATGGTGCCAAAAGGTACCAGTCATGTGACGTATAACATCACCACATGATTGTGGTCATGTGAACATGGTCATGTGAGCGCAACCATGTCCCAAATGACCGCATATGTCTAGTGGGCAGGCAGATATCAGCAGGAAGTGAGGAGGTGCGCAGGGTGGTGTAATCACACAATATCCATCTGAGTACACCTACCACCAAGACTCCGCCCCTAAACAAATGGATAGATAAAGCCATCAGCGTGTCCACGCGATGCAAGAGTGCAAACCAAAAACACGTCAACATCAACATGCAGCATCTACAAACTCCCACATCTCAAACCATGCCCTCAAAAACAGCAACAAAGCCAAAGTTTTTGAAAAAAAGATCTCCAGCTAACTAGCAATGAGACACAGCAGGCAAGCTTAATGACAACTTAGACACATACACACAAAATTAAAATAAAAATAATAATTAAAAAAAAAGTTTTCAGCACAAAGCAGAGCAGTTTGAAGTGTACTGTTTCAAATAGCAATATGGATAAGTATAAATTTCTTCCAATAGAGAATAAAGATATGGATATTTGTTACAGAAATGGTTTATAGCTTATAGCGTCATTAAGGCCAGGGACAGTGGTAGCAGCCAGGTTGTGAATCCATCGCATGCATTTGATTTACATGTCATCCTATTGGTGCCAGCCATCCTATTGGTGTCAGCAGCTGATTATTGTTAATGTAGTATATATGATCCTTGATTTGATGCCAAAAAGCTTTTTTGGTTTTGCCCACATAGAAACTGCCACATTCACAAAACATAATGTACACCACGCCCTCCATCTGACAGTTGACTTGGTGTACAGTAGAGTGTAGTCTGCCATTTGGCAGATACATTGCATGGTTTTCGTATATCTGTGGGCTAAAGGCGCATGAACCACATTGTCAAGTTCCTCTCAAGGTGGTATCCTCACTAGCTTCCTCAGATAAATGGCTTTGTGTCAATCTGTCCCTGAATGATCTTGCCCTCCTGAAGGTAATGTTTGGTTTAGCACCTGTGTATTTAGAGGATGGGATCATTGGTAAGAAGATACCAATGTTTCTTAAGTATTTCCTGTACACATGAGTGTTGGTGATTAGGGATGAGCCGAACACCCCCCGGTTCGGTTCGCACCAGAACCTGCGAACGGACCGAAAGTTCGCATGAACGTTAGAACCCCATTGACGTCTATGGGACTCGAACGTTCGAAATCAAAAGTGCTCATTTTAAAGGCTAATTTGCATGGTATTGTCCTAAAAAGGGTTTGGGGACCCGGGTCCTACCCCAGGGGACATGTATCAATGCAAAAAAAACTTTTAAAAACGGCCGTTTTTTCGGGAGCAGTGATTTTAATGATGCTTAAAGTAAAAAAAAAAAAGTGAAATATTCCTTTAAATATCGTACCTGAGGGGTGTCTATAGTATGCCTGTAAAGTGACGCGTGTTTCCCGTGTTTAGAACAGTCCCTGCACCAAATGTCATTTTTAAAGGAAAAAATCTCATTTAAAACTGCTTGCGGGTTTAATGTAATGTCGGGTCCTGGCAATATGGATGAAAATCAGTGAGACAAACGGCATGGGTACCCCCCAGTCCATTACCAGGCCCTTTGGGTCTTGTATGGATATTAAGGGGAACCCCGCACCCAAATTAAAATAAGGAAAGGTGTGGGGCCACCAGGCCCTATATACTCTGAACAGCAGTATACAGGCTGTAGGTTTGTTGTTAAGTAGAATCTCTTTGTAATTTTGAACGGGTACATTTTTAACGTGTTTAGCTCCAGCCAAAAAATCTTTTTTAAGCTTTTTGGAAAACATAGGGAAGGGTTATCACCCCTGTGATATTTGTTTTGCTGTTTTTCCTCCTCTTCAGAAGATTTCACCTCACTTTTTGTCCCAATGGATTGGAAAGCATCAGTGGAAAGGAGAAATGTTTTTCCCATATTAACTCTTACAGGAGAGAATTTCCCTTCCTAGGGGTAGATTTATTCTCACTTCCTGTTGTCTCCTTCCGTTTGCAAGTAGGAGTCGTTTGTAAGTTAGTTGTTTGAAAGTAGGATCCTGCCCTATATACTCAGCAGAAATTTGGGCCTTAGGTGTTGCTGTGGCCACAACACTGTAAGCCCTCACAGGGCTCTGCTGTGAAATATTAGATCAAGAATTGTAATTACATGCCCCTGTTGAACAGGAGCTGAAAAATTAGGCCTTAGACACTGGTGCTGGTGCCACAACACTGCAACCCCTCACAGACACTCTAGTTGGAATGCAGGAACGAGCCCTGCTGCAAAGCATTGCATCAAAAATTGTAATTACACGCCCCTGTTAAACAAGGGCTGAAAAATTGGGCCTTAGGCACTGGTGCTGGTGCCACAACACTGCAACCCCTCACAGACACTCTAGTTGGAATGCAGGAACGAGCCCTGCTGCAAAGTATTACATCAAAAATCGTAATTACACGCCCCTGTTAAACAGGGGCTGAAAAATTGTGCCTTAGGCACTGGTGGTGGCACCCAGAACCAAAAATGTTCTTACAAGCTATCAGCGTGATGATTGAGGAGGAAGAGGATAATTACTCAGGGATAGTCACTCAGCATCAGCATAGGCAGTCTTTGAAGGGATCTGAGATTTCAAAAAAAATTATTCGGTTACATCAGCATCAGGTGCTTGGTAGCTGGTGGTGATCCAAGACTCATTCATTTTTATGAAGGTCAGTCGATCAACTGAGTCAGTGGACAGACGCACCCTGTGATCGGTTACCACGCCTCCAGCAGCACTGAATGTGCATTCCGAATGAACGCTGGATGCAGGACAGGCCAGTAGCTCAATTGCATACTGTGCAAGCTCTGGCCAGTGATCCATCCTCAAGACCCAGTAACCCAGAGGATTTTCGGTGGGAAAGGTGTCCAAGTCTGATCTTGCCCCTAGGTATTCCTGCACCATGTAAAACAGACGCTGGCAATGGTTGCTGGAACTGATCATACCTTGGGGCTGCGGACCAAAAAATTGTCTGAACGCATCGGTCAGACGGCCACCTTCTCCACCGCTCCTTCTTTGACTGACCGAAGCCTCAGCAACACGTTGTCCAGAAACAGGAGTTTGTAACCTCCCAGTCTCTGGGAACGCGTTGCACAGACCTTTCTGCAAGGCCTCCCGAAGATGTTTCATCCTCTGCTCCCTCTGCGATGGCAAGATAAGGTCCGCAACCTTACCCTTGTAACGTGGATCAAGGAGGGTTGCCAGCCAGTATTGGTCCTTCTCCTTGATACCACGAATATGAGGATCCTTACGCAGGCTTTGCAGGATCAGGGAGGCCATGCAGCATAGGTTTGCTGAGGCATTCGGTCCGGAGTCCTCTGGGTCACTAAGGACGACATGGTCCGCAGCCACCTCCTCCCAGCCACGTACAAGTCCATGTGTTTCTTGGGACTAATCCCTTAAAGACTGCTGCTGATGCTGAGTGCCAGGCTCCACCTCCATACTGACACAATCTTCCTCCTCCTCCTCCTCTTCCTCCTCGTCCTCTTCCTGTGTGATCGGTGGGCACGCAGGAACACTGTCTGGATAAAGGGGGCCTTGAGAGCTAAGGAAGTCCTCCTCTTCCTGCCTCTGTTCTGCCTCAAGTGCCCTGTCCATTATTCCACGCAGCGTGTGCTCCAACAGGTGGACAAGGGGGACAGTGTCACTGATGCATGCACTGTCACTGCTCACCATCCTCGTGGCCTCCTCAAATGGTGACAGGACAGTGCATGCATCCCTGATCATGGCCCACTGGCGTGGGGAAAAAAAACCAAGCTCCCCTGACCCTGTCCTGGTGCCATAGTCACACAGGTACTCATTGATGGCCCTCTGCTGCATGTGCAGCCGCTGCAGCATGGCCAACGTTGAGTTCCACCTGGTGGGCATGTCACAGATTAGGCGGTTCTTGGGCAGGTTAAACTCCTTTTGGAGGTCCGTCAGCCGAGCACTGGCATTATATGACCGGCGGAAATGCACACAGACTTTCCTGGCCTGCCTCAGGACATCCTGTAAGCCCGGGTACCTGCCCAAGAACCGCTGCACCACCAAGTTAAGGACGTGAGCCAAACAGGGCACATGGGTCATTTGTCCCTGTCGGAGGGCAGAGAGGAGGTTGGTGCCATTGTCGCAAACCACCATTCCTGCCTTAAGTTGGCGTGGCCTCAACCACCTCTGAACCTGCCCCTGCAGAGCTGACAGAACCTCTGCCCCAGTGTGGCTCCTGTCCCCCAAGCACACCAGCTCAAGCACCGCATGGCATTTTTTGGCCTGCGTACTTGCGTAGCCCCTTGAACGACTACGGAGCACCGCTGGTTCCGAGGAAGAGGCCATGGAGGAAGAAGAAGAGGAGGGGGTGGAGGAGAGAGGTGTGTCACAATCATTAGCATTTTGGAGGCGTGGTGGCGGAACAACCTCCAACACTACTGCACCTTGTCCTGCATCCTTCCCAGCTGCCAGCAGAGTCACCCAATGCGCCGTGAAACTTAGGTAACGTCCCTGTCCATGCCTGCTGGACCATGAGTCAGCGGTAATATGCACCTTACCGCTGACCGCCCTGTCCAGCGAGGCATGGACATTGCCTTCCACATGCTGGTAGAGAGCCGGAATCGCCTTCCGTGAGAAAAAGTGGCGTTTGGGTACCTGCCACTGAGGAACCGCACATTCCACAAACTCACGGAAGGGGGCAGAGTCTACCAACTGAAAAGGCAGCAGTTGAAGTGCTAGCAATTTTGCCAAGCTAGCATTCAACCGTTGGGCATGTGGATGGCTGGGAGCAAACTTCTTTTGGCGGTGCAGCAGCTGGGGCAGGGAAATTTGCCTGGTACAATCTGACGTCGGTGTACCAAAATCAGATTGCCCACAAGTACGTGGCTGTGACACACCTAATTCTACACCTTCATTCCTCTCAGTGCAGGTCTCAGAGAGGACTGAAGGTCTAGTGGGGTTGGAAATCTCAGCTGATGAGGAGCAAGCAGAGGTCCTCTTTGTTCTTTGGTGTGGGTCTTTTAGATACGCTTGCCAACGAACTGCATGGCAGGTCAACATATGTCTGGTCAAGCATGTGGTACCCAAGCGGGAGATGTTTTGGCCACGCGAGATACGCTTGAGACATATGTTGCAAATAGCAGCGGTGCGATCTGATGCACTCGTCTCAAAAAAGGCCCACACCAAAGAACTTTTTGAATAACACGCAGAGACTGCAGCGCCCTGCACATGTGGAGCTTTGGGGTGTGATGCAGTCAATGTGCTGCCCTTAGGCTGGCCCCTGGAGGGCATCCTGCCTCGTTGGTGATGTGCCGCCTCCTCCTCCTCCTCCTCCTCCTCCTCCTCCTCCTCTCTCCTATCAGGCACCCACGTTGAGTCAGTGACCTCATCATCCCCTCCCTCCTCATCACTGGAGCAAACCTGGCAGTATGCTGCAGCAGGGGGAGCATGACTGCCAGATTGCTGTCCTTCTTGGGCACCCCCTCTGTCCGTGCTCGTGTTACTGCCTTCATCGAGCTCAGTATCATCATCAGAGCCTTCCAAACGCTGGGCATCCTCCTGGAGCATGTACCCAACACTGTGGTCAAACAGTTCGAGGGACTCCTCAGGAGGACATGGTGGGGCTAGGGAAGGAGTCACTGATGACATTGAGCCGAGGGAAGAGGCCGCTGCATTGCCAGACAAAGTACCCTGGGCATGGGTGAGAGAGGATG
Source organism: Aquarana catesbeiana (assembly GCF_042186555.1). Lineage (NCBI taxonomy): Eukaryota > Metazoa > Chordata > Amphibia > Anura > Ranidae > Aquarana > Aquarana catesbeiana. The sequence goes on along the minus strand of NC_133331.1, from coordinate 220,307,659 downwards.
AGGAGGATGAGGACGGCTTGGTCATCCACTCGACCAAGTCTTCCGCATGTTGCAGCTCAACATGGCCAGCTGCCGAAAAAAAGACCAAGCGTGTCCCATGGCCACGTGCCGACGAGGATGCACCATCTCCACGACCAGCACTAGACACAGAGCCTGCTTGCCCTCTCTTATTGGCTTGTGACTGTCTGCCTCTCCTTCTTGGCCTTCCAGACATACTAATGGCCTGTAGCTGCACTAAGCTGGGATATATATATATATATATATATATATATATATATATATATATATATATATATATATATATGTACTGATACTGCAGCTAGCAAAATCAACTGCCTGCCTGTAGTATGAGAACACCACCAACCTTCTACAGGTAGCTTTAGCTGAACACTGTGAGGTGGACACACCCCACTAACTTGTAGGTTTAGCAGAACACTGTGAGCAGGACGCACTGCACTAACTGTAAATAGTCTAGCTGCCTGACTGTGGTACTAATAGGATCAAAAGAACATCAGTAATTTTCTTTAAAATACTGTAACAAGACAAGCCTGCCTGTCAGTAAGAAGATAACAGGAACGGATCTAGCTGAACACTGTGAGCAGGACCCACCCCACTAGCTTGTAGGTTTAGCTGAACACTGTGAGGTGGACGCACCCCACTAACTTGTAGGTTTAGCTGAACACTGTGAGCAGGACGCACCCCACTAACTTGTAGGTTTAGCAGAACACTGTGAGCAGGACGCACTGCACTAACTGTAAATAGTCTAGCTGCCTGACTGTGGTACTAATAGGATCAAAAGAACACCAGCAATTTTCTTCAGGTAGCTGTATTTACTGTAACAAGACAAGCCTGCCTGTCAGTAAGAAGATAACAGAAAGGGATCTAGCTGAACACTGTGAGCAGGACGCACCCCACTAGCTTGTAGGTTTAGCTGAACACTGTGAGGTGGACGCACCCCACTAACTTGTAGGTTTAGCTGAACACTGTGAGCAGGACGCACCCCACTAACTTGTAGGTTTAGCAGAACACTGTGAGCAGGACGCACTGCACTAACTGTAAATAGTCTAGCTGCCTGACTGTGGTACTAATAGGATCAAAAGAACACCAGCAATTTTCTTCAGGTAGCTGTATTTACTGTAACAAGACAAGCCTGCCTGTTAGTAAGAAGATAACAGAAACGGATCTAGCTGAACACTGTGAGCAGGACGCACCCCACTAGCTTGTAGGTTTAGCTGAACACTGTGAGGTGGACGCACCCCACTAACTTGTAGGTTTAGCTGAACACTGTGAGCAAGACACACCCCACTTACTTGTAGGTTTAGCAGAACACTGTGGGCAGGACGCACTGCACTAACTGTAAATAGTCTAGCTGCCTGACTGTGGTACTAATAGGATCAAAAGAACACCAGTAATTTTCTTTAAAATACTGTAACAAGACAAGCCTGCCTGTCAGTAAGAAGATAACAGGAACGGATCTAGCTGAACACTGTGAGCAGGACGCACTGCACTAAATGTAAATAGTCTAGAAGATAACAGGAACGGATCTAGCTAAACTGAATACAGTGTGTATATATATATATATATATATATATATATATATATATATATGCAACACCTGTAATGCATATATATACACAATACACTTTAAGTGCAGCTAACTGACTGACTGTCCTGCCTAATCTAGCTAACTCAAATGAAATGACACTGTCTCTCTCTCTCTCTAAGCACACCGGAACACACTGCACAGGGCCGCCGTGCAGGCGGCCTTATATAGTGTGGGGCGTGTACTAAATCCCCTGAGCCATAATTGGCCAAAGCCTCCTTGGCTTTGGCCAATTATGGCTCTCTGTTAAGGCGGCGCTGTGATTGGCCAAGCATGCGGGTCATAGTGCATGCTTGGCCAATCATCAGCAAGCAATGCACTGCGATGCCGCAGTGAATTATGGGCTGTGACGCGCCACACGAATTTGGCGCGAACGGCCCATATCGTTCGCAATTCGGCGAACGATCGAACAGCCGATGTTCGAGTCGAACATGGGTTCGACTCGAACACGAAGCTCATCCCTATTGGTGATTATAGGTGATAATCATCCTAGTAGTATCTTCCTCACTTTGTCGGGGTATCTTACATAGAGCTTCCTGTCTAGTCTGCCTAAATGCTCTTTTACAAGCTTTTTTAAGTGCTGTCTTTGAGTATCCCCTATCGGACAATTTCATTCGTAGTGCGTCTACTTCCTGCTTGAATAGAGTATCATTGGAGCAGATTCTGTGCAACCTGAGATATTGCCCGTAAGGGATACTGTTAATGAGGGGGGTCGGATGAAAACTACTAGCATGTAAGAGGGTGTTCCCCACTGTTTCCTTTCGATATAGAGTGGTGTTAATATTCCCATCACCTTCAATCACAACTATGATCCGCTGTGCTGTTTTTACCATGCGAGACAGGCATTTCTTATGCTCCGTCCTGCAGCTGACATACCACACTACAGCACAGTGGAGAAGAATACGCTCAATGGTACAGTGATAGAGATTGACTAGAAGCCTTAAGGGCAATCCAGCCTGCTTCAGTCTACAGAAGAAAAGCAGTCTCTGCTGCACTTTTTTCACTAGAAAAAAAGTATTTTGAGACCATGACAACTCCCTTGTAATATGCACTCCAAAAATGTAATAGTGCCCATCCTTTCCACCTCCTCACCACCTATATATACCAGGCAATGATTGATCTTTCTTGATCTCCTATAATCCACTTTTATTTCTTTAGTTTTTGCAGTATTGAGTATTAATTTTCTTTACACCACTTAACCAAATGTTAAATTCCCTGCTTATAGGCTGTCTCATCATTATCTTGTATGAGTCCCAATAGAGTGGTATCATCAGCAAACAATGTGTAAACAGGGCCAGACTTAACACACATCCCTATGGTACCCATATATTCAAAATAATAGTGTTAGACACCTGATCTCCTATTCTCGAGATATGTGGCCTGTTAGGAAATCCATAATCCATGAGCACAGCAATGAACGTAGGTGCCAAGCTTTTAACTTTTCCACAAAATTTTCAGGGAATACTATCTTAAATGGTGAGCTAAAATCAATGAATAACATTCTAACATACAGTGGGGATGGAAAGTATTCAGACCCCCTTAAATTTTTCACTCTTTGTTATATTGCAGCCATTTGCTAAAATCATTTACGTTCAATTTTTTTCCTCATTAATGTACACACAGCACCCCATATTGACAGAAAAACACAGAATTGTTGATTTTTGCAGATTTATTAAAAAAGAAAAACCGAAATATCACATGGTCCTAAGTATTCAGGTGCTGTCCATTTCTTCTGATCATCCTTGAGATGGTTCTACACCTTCATTTGAGTCCAGCTGTGTTTGATTATACTGATTGGACTTGATTAGGAAAGCCACACACCTGTCTATATAAGACCTTACAGCTCACAGTGCATGTCAGAGCAAATGAGAATCATGAGGTCAAAGGAACTGCCTGAAGAGCTCAGAGACAGAATTGTGGCAAGGCACAGATCTGGCCAAGGTTACAAAAAAATTTCTGCTGCACTTAAGGTTCCTAAGAGCACATTAGCCTCCATAATCTTTAAATGGAAGACATTTGGGATGCCCAGAACCCTTCCTAGAGCTGGCTGTAAGGGGGAGAAGAGCCTTGGTGAGAGAGGTAAAGAAGAACCCAAAGATCACTGTGGCTGAGCCTCCAGAGATGCAGTCAGGAGATGGGAGAAAGTTGTAGAAAGTCAACCATCCCTGCAGCCCTCCACCAGTCGGGGCTTTATGGCAGAGTGGCCCGACAGAAGCCTCTCCTTAGTGCAAGACACATGAAAGCCCGCATGGAGTTTGCTAAAAAACACCTTAAGGACTGCAAGATGGTGAGAAATAAGATTTTCTGGTCTGATGAGACCAAGATAGAACTTTTTGGCCTTAATTCTAAGTGGTATGTGTGGAGAAAACCAGGCACTGCTCATCACCTGTCCAATACAGTCCCAACAGTGAAGCATGGTGGTGGCAGCATCATGCTGTGGGGGTGTTTTTTAGCTGCAGGGACAGGACGACTGGTTGCAAATGAGGGAAAAATGAATGCGGCCAAGAACAGGGATATCCTGGACGAAGACCTTCTCCAGAGTGCTCAGAACCTCAGACTGGGCTGAAGGTTTACCTTACAACAAGACAATGACCCTAAGCACACAGCTAAAATAACGAAGGAGTGGCTTCACAACAACTCCATGACTGTTCTTGAATGGCCCAGCCAGAGCTCTGACTTAAACCCAGTTGAGCATCTCTGGAGAGACCTAAAAATGGCTGTCCACCAACGTTTACCATCCAACCTGACAGAACTGGAGAGGATCTGCAAGGAGGAATGGCAGAGGATCTCCAAATCCAGGTGTGAAAAACTTGTTGCATCTTTCCCAAAAAGACTCATGGCTGTATTAGATCAAAAGGGTGCTTCTACTAAATACTGAGCAAAGCGTTTGAATACTTAGGACCATGTGATATTTCAGTTTTTCTTTTTTAATATATCTGCAAAAATGTCAACAATTCTGTGTTTTTTCTGTCAATATGGAGTGCTGTGTGTACATTAATGAGGAAAAAAATGAACTTAAATGATTTTAGCAAATGGCTGCAATATAACAAAGAGTGTAAAATTTAAAGGGGTCTGAATACTTTCCGCCCCCACTGTATGTATTTGAGTGCTTAAGATGTGCCAAGGCACCATGCAATGCAATAGCAATTGCATTATCTGTGCATCTATTTGCACAATAAGCAAACTGATACTTATCCAGATCAACAGGAATGTTTGCCTTAAGATGTGATAATACGAGCATCTCAAAATATTTCATGATGATAGCAGTTAGGGCAACTGGGAGATAATCATTTAAGCATGTTACTGCTGATTTTTTAGGTATTGGGACAATAGTAGTAGATTTAAAAGCAGCCTGCTTCAGTGACAGATTAAATATATCAGTAAAAAACACCTGCTAACTGGTCTGCACATCACCTCAGTATACGTCCTGAAGCACTATCTGGTCCTACTGCCTTTCTGATGTCAATCTTCCTCAAATTTGACCTGACCTCATGTTTTTAACACCAATAAATGGTCACTCTCCACTAGTTATTTACTATGGATTTCATATCTCAGATTTTGACCCTCAAAACGAGAAAAAAAAATGGTTTAAAGTGTCAGGGAGCACTTTACACACCTCTGTATTCCTAGATTTAAAATCAAATCTACCATTGCTTTAATCCCCTTCCACATGCTACAAGAATTTTGATACTCAAAATAAAATTCAATGCACTGTTTATATCTACGCTTAGCCTCCTTAATGCCTTTTTTTATTCATTCCAAGCTGTCCTATAGGCCATAGGGTCACCTTATCTAAAGGCTACATCTCTTGCTCTAAGGTGAACCCTTACTTTATCATCCAACCATGGCTTTTGATTTGGGAATACCTTAATAGTTTTTTGTAACCAGGAACATCTCCACACAAAAGCGAATATAAGCTAGAACAGATGAAGCATTTTCCTCTAAGTTTGCATCCTGTGTAAATACATTCCAATCAGTTGATTCAAAGCACTCTTGCAGGAGTGAATTTGACTCCTAGTTCCAAACCTGTATAGTTTTAATATCTGGTTTTGTTCTGCAAACAAGAGGCTTATAACATGGAATCATCATTAAAGAGGTATGATCTGATAGACCAAGATGTGCCAACAAAGTAGCTTTATATGCACTGGAATATATACCTGATTTAAAATATTGTTCTCCCTTGTTGGAAAGTGCACATTCTTATAAAATTTAGGAAGAACCATTTCTAGCTCTGCATGGTTGAAATCGCCAGACACAATCATAAACCCCTTTGGATGCACATTCAGCTGAGTGTTAATAGGATCATATATTTCCTCCAGAGCCAGCTTAGAATTAGCCTGTGGATGTATGTACATAGCCACAATTATAACATTAGTAAATCCTCTTGGTATAAAAAAAGGTCTGCATTTTAGCATAAGATATTCCAAATCAGGTGAACAGTATGTCCAGACAATATTGATAGTTGTACTCCATTTATTGTTATCATATATACACAGACCACCTCCTTTTGTCTTACCAGAGTACACAGTCCTATCTGCTCGATAGACAGAGCAGCCTGCCAGCTCAATGGCCTCATCAGGTATAGAACCATCCAACAAGGTCTATGTGAGAACAGTCACACAGCTTTTTAATTTGTGTTTAGTAAACCTCAGCCTGAATTCATCCATCTTGTTTAAAAGAGATTGGCAATTACTAATGAATCGACTTGGCAACACAGGTTTCCTATACCTCTGTTTCCTCCGTTGTCTCCCCAGAAAAACAGCAGCACCTCCAACAGTTCCTTTGAACATTTTAGCAGCAGCCCCAACACACTCAGCTAAACATGAGCTCTCCAGGGGAAGTCTTATGCCCATAGGCGTGCGCACAGGGTGTGCCAGGTGTGCCCAGGCACACCCTAATCACTCTGTGCAGCACAGATTTCCCCTATTGCCCTCCCCCCATTTACCCAACAGCACTGCTGGCTTTCCTCATCTCCTCTCCCACTGGCTGCTGCTGCAGACACACACAGGGGGATGCTTTAGGATGAGTGGGGAAAGGGCCGGTAAATATGTAATTTACCGACCCCTTCCTTTTCTAAATGATCATAGCGAGTGATCAGTAGCATGTGTTTGAGCTTTGGGGTGCACACCCTAATGCAATAGGCTGTGCACACCTATGCTTATGCCCTGTACACACGGTCGGACATTGATCAGACATTCCGACAACAAAATCCATGCATTTTTTCTGACGGATGTTGGCTCAAACTTGTCTTGCATACACACGGTTGCACAAAGTTGTCAGAATTTCTGAACGCCAAGAACGCGGTGACGTACACCACGTACGATGAGACTATAAAAGGGCAGTTCAGTACCAAGCGTGGCACCCTTTTGGCTCCTTTTTGCTAATCTCGTGTTAGCAAACATTTGGTGAGAGATGATTCACACTTTTTCAGACTCGTGGTTTTCAGATCGTATTTCTGCTGTTCAGTTTGTGCTTGTGGGTTTGAATCTGATCTTTAGTGCGTGCAGCAAGTTACCATTGACTTGTCATTGTGTTCTTGTCCGTTCATTACTGATTTTCAAGTCGCTCTTCACAGGCCTTGCTGTTCTTCAGTGCGTTTTGTTACCTCATTCTCAGCAGCCGACCGTTTTCTAGCCATGTTGCGTGTACATACTCATCATAGGGTTCGTGCCATGCAGGCGCTTGGTGTTGGGGTCCTTACCTTGACACAAGCCCAGTCCATGAACAGGGCGAGGAGGAGTTCATGGACCAAGAATTGGTTGCTTCAGCGTGTCCAATTCTCTCATATGCCTTTGCTCCGATAGATCAGTGAAAATAATCCTGACGATTTCAGGAACTTTCTCCAGATGACGGACCCCGTATTTCACCGTTTGTTGGCTTGGCTGACCCCTTATATTAGCAGGCAGGATACCTGCATGAGGCAAGCCATCACTCCTGAGCAGAGGCTAGTCGCCACCCTGCGGTACTTGGTGATGAGGAGAGTTCTCGACAGGCATCTCCCCCCAGGCTCTGGGGATCATTTATCCCAGAGACCTGTTCTGCCATCATCCAGGTCCTGCAGAAGGAGTATATTAAGGTAAGATTTTTATCCTTTAACATCACATTTTATTGTATTTAATGCTTGATAATGTATTGTATTTCTTTCCTCATTCCCTAATTACCATGATTGTAATATGCTGTGAATGTCCCCTTTGTCCTCATGCATGCTGTAAATTTTTAATTTTTTAATTTTTTTGTCCTTCATACATATTTGCCTTCACTTACCTCCCCAGCATGCTCTCCTGGGCCTATATCCACCTTGTCTACTCAATTAACAATGTATTTTGTCAGCTCCATAGTAGTGCTTTACCCTAAACACCCCCTAAAATGTGTTAAAATGTGATTTGTGCTTGAAATTCAGGCAGAGTGACAGATTTTTTTTTGGGGGGTCCCAAAATCATTTGCAACCCTCCCTCCCCCCAACTGCTAACTCAGCTGATACCAATCCTCTATCTGCTGACTTTGCCAAACTCATACACACTATACCCACCTCTTTTGCGGTCATATTTATGGATGAATTCTCCAAAGCATGTAGTGCAAGGGCCTGCCTGAATACTTTCAAATGGTAATGTTCACAGTTTTTGTATCCTATTATTATCTTGATAGGTAATAGCAGAATGTAAAAATGTGCTAAAATGTGTACAGTGTGTATTTATCTCTTTGCATTATGACACTTCTTACCTGTCCAGTGGGCTGCCAATAGTGTAAGTAAGGAGGGGCTGGCCAAAGTAATACACATTATTTAGGCATTCATCTCTCAATGAAGTGGAGAGGGTTACCTGGCCAAAACATCCCCCCCTAAAATTTTTAAAATGGCCCATGAGAGGGGGGGATCTGATAGGTGGGCCTTATACCTTTTGTCTTTAAATACTCCCTAAAATAAATGTTATACTGATGTTGGCCAATAATGTTTGTGTCTAATCTGCTTTCCATGTTTATGTTCAAAATTATTTATTTATTTTTCTTGTTTGACTCCACAGTTTCCTTCCAACCCACAGGAATGGCAGACTGTGGCCTCCCACTTTGCCCAGCGGTGGGACTTTCCTAACTGAGGAGGGGCAATTGATAGGAAACACGTTAACATCATCCCACCACCCAACTTGGGGTCATACTATTACAACTACAAGGGGTTCAATAGTATTGTGTTGTTGGAGTTGGTGTCGGCTACTTACGAGTTCCTGTATGTGGACGTGGGGAAGAATGGCCGGATGTCAGATGGTGGAGTCATCACCCACATGGAGTTCTACAGGCCTCTCCAGAATGGCAGCTTGGGCTTGCCACCTCCAGAAGACAATGTGGAAGGACTCCAATTCGTCTTCGTTGCAGATTAAGCGTTTGCGCTGGGGGACCATCTTATGTGGCCATTCCCTATGAGGACCCTCACCCCGGACCAGAGGGTTTTTAATTACCGGTTCTGATAATTTCTTACACCGATACACATGGCGGAATATAAACTCAATCACATTATCCTGGCTTGCTGTGTTCTCCACAACATTTTAAGGAGAAATTCTGTGAACTATGCTGGCTCAGTTGGGCCTGAAGCTGGAATTAATATAAATGAACCAAACCTGACAGCGCTTGAAGCTGGTCGTCCTGGCTTGCCCCCCAGAGTGCCCGCAAGGTCCGTCTAAGATACATGGAATGCTTTGCGGGTAGGGGGGCCATCAATATGTATCCACTGGAGCACCTGTGTGGGCCCCCTAATAAAAAGGGTGTTCTGGTGTCCCACACTAGTGCTCCAGCATCCAGATGTGTAAACAGCTGCTGATTGTCCTCTGCTTACACAAAATCTATTTTGCATTTCATTCTAGTTACAAACCAATCTAGACAACAAACTTATTTTAAGAGAAGTAGGCCAGAAAAAATGTATTAAAATGCATCTAGACAAAACATGGTGTTTTATTGGCTGAACGAACAATGTTTCCTACAAACGAATAATGTGTCCATGAACACGAAAATTGACATTTTAAACTGTACAAAAGTATAAATAAAAGCACATGGAGCAGCACGAACATAATAAAAATAAAGAATAGGAACACAGGACAACTACTTACTTTTTTGCAGCACTCTCCTGATACTTCTATACTGCTTGTGCTCCCTCAATTTGAGGTCCGACCACCGCTTCCTCAGTTGATCCTTGGATCGCCGTACCCCAAAATTCTTCTGCAGACTCTTCACAACTTTAGTCACGATCTTGGCCTTTCTGACATTTAGGTTGGGGTAAGGTCCATACTTCCCTTCATAGTCGGCCCTCTTCAGTATGTCCACCATCTCAACAAAGGACATATTTGATGCCTTAAATCGTCTCCTCCGGGATTGTGATGTTTCTGGCTCCGGGCTTTCCTCCTCCTCCTCGTTGCTGTAATTAGCACGCACCTGCTCTGTCTCCGCCATGTGCTCTTCCCCACTGCGCCGAATGAGAAGGGGCGGGGAATAGACTAGAAAGAACGTCAGGGGTGGACGGAGTTTCACGCATGCGCAGCATATATAAAGCATAACATGTGTACGTACAATCTGTGAGCGGAGGAAGGAGTATAGGAAGCGCCAATCATGATAACAAAGGTAACATTTAAACTTGGGCCTATACTGCTTAAAGATTGAGGCCTATATTGGGACAAGATTGGGAGACTTTAGCCTGACATTAGGGTTTGTCTTGTGTATTGCAGATAAAATGGATGGCTTCAATGACCAACTTCCTCCCCCTGTTCATAGACAAGTACAGGGAGCTGCCTGTCTGTGGCAGGTGAAACACCCGCAATATAATCATAAACAAAAGAGGCAGGCAGCGCTGGAGAAACTGCTGGAGTTGGTGAAGCCGATGGTCCCCACGGCAACCATCCCCTATTTAAAAGCCAAAATTGGTGGCCTGAGGAGCACTTATCTTAGGGAGCGCAAGAAGGTCCAGGATTCCCAGAGATCAGGAGCTGCAGCAGATGACATTTATGTCCCCAGGCTGTGGTACTATGAGAGACTGCGATTTCTGTCTGACCAGACTGAAGTCAGGGAATCCCTCTCAACCCTTCCTTCCACTCTTCCTTCCACCCTATCTTCCACCCCAGCTGAGGCTTCCGATGTCCAACCTGGGACTTCCAGCCAGGAAGAAGTGGAGGAGCCCAGCTTGAGCCAGGTATAGCATTCTTCTACAGATTTCTGGGCAAAACATAAATGATGTTTACTAGATGTTATTATTGATCACTAATTGCTGATTTAATAAAGGCATTTACATATCAATAGACAGTAGTGGGCAAAAATAATTGGGACAAGAATGAAAAATGCTGGGGTCAGAATGATAATCTTTTATATTTCTTAACATTCAATTTGCAACAGTCATGAGATGAAAATTGTGTGTGATTGATGAAGAAAAAACTAAAACTATGTCCCTTTTTCATACACAGGAAGACCTCAGCCAGGAGGAGGCTATGGAATGTGGCACACAGGAGGAGGCGGGGGTTAGTGGCAGCCAGGAGGAGGCAGGGGTTAGTGGCAGCCAGGAGGTGACGGGGTTAGTGGCAGCCAGGAGGTAGCGGGGGTAAGTGGCAGCCAGGAGAAGGCCGGGCCCAGTAGGAGCTTCACAGAATCCCAAGTTCCTCCCCTCTGCCTTCCAAACAAAAGACCCAGGATGGGGAGTAATGTGGAGGATTCAGCACTCAGGCTGATTCAGGAGGCTTCTGCGTCCCTCAGAGCCACCCCCACTCATGAAGAGGCCTTTTCCTGCATGGCTGCCACCAAACTGCAGGACATGCAGGAGGGCCAACGCCACATGTGTGAGGAAATCCTTTGTAAAACATTAACTAAGGGGGTGAAAGGTGAAATTACACCCAATACCCACCTGTGTGAGTTGCATCATCCTCCTCCTCCTCCTCCTGCCACAACTCCACCACCACAGACGAAGCGTGGAAGGAAGAGTGGAAGGAAGACAAGAAAGTGATGGCCTGGGTTCAGTCTGGTCTGACAAAAGATGCAGGCTCTTGTATGACCACAGCCTGGGGACATACATGTCATCTGCTGCTGTTCATGATCTCTTGGACTTCTGGACCAGATTGTACTCCCTTATATATGGACTCCTCAGGCCACCAATTTTGCAGTAAAATAGTTGATGTGTGCCCAGGGGGCCAAAGGCTTCACCAATTTCTGCTGTTTCTCTAGCATTGCCTCCCTCTTTCTTTGGTTAGGACCCCTTAATAAATTTTTGGTTTGTTTAATTATACTCGCCTATGTGTGTTTTCCTTCAAAAAGGACAGTTTGTTTGTGAGGAGGCAGGTACATTTCAAAATTACAATGTGAAATTAACAAGAGACACCAACACCAAGCAACCTCCTTGAGATTAAATAATACAAGATAATAATCGTGTTGTGGTAACTTGACACACAAAACACACCCAAAACTATTCTGGAGTTTAAAAAAAATACAAAAATAAAACACAAGATCAGGATTTTAAAAAATACAAAATAAAAAATTTTAATCTAAAAACATCAAAAACATTTTTTTTTTTTCGGTAGATGTGACAAATAAAAAAATATATTTATATTGATGAAATCACGATAAATAATAAAGAAAGAAGTTTGTGAGAACTGTGTGAATATGAGCAGCAAAACAACTTCATTCTTCTAGCATTATAAAGAAGAAGAGAGTGTGCTGCATTAAACAATTTAAAACATTGCAGCGTGACGAAAGTGCTATATCCATTCCGAACACTAATTTTACCAGACCAAGCAGTTCTGTCTCGGAATTCTGAGCATGTGTGGCACTTTGTGCATCGGAATTGGCCACACACGGTCGGAATTGACGCGATCGGATTTTGTTGTCAGAAAATTTTATAGCCTGCTCTCAAACTTTGTGTGTCGGAAATTCCAATGGAAAAAGTCCAATGGAGCCCACACACGGTCAGAATTTCCAACAACAAGCTCCGATCACACATTTTCCATCGGAAAATCCAACCGTGTGTACAGGGCATTAGTGTTCTGCACCTCCACTGCTTAGCTCGTTCCTCTTCCAAAACTTCAGCTGCTCCCACAGTCGCCCCAGATGAAACAGCCGCAGCAGCCCCAGCATGGTCATAGGAAGATGCAGCCGGATCACTGCATTTGCATTGAGAAGCTGGGGGACAGCACCGTCTGGAAACAGAAGGGCTATCATGTTCTCTTCCTGGAATTTAAGGAAGGATCCAGTTCATCCTGATGCTTATAGCACATACTGTAAGTGTTCAGCAGAGCCAATTGGAATAAATATACAGACATTTTTTATACCAGCATCTGGCCTTACAGGCAATTAAGTATGGCGCCATCATCTGGTCATTGAAGTCCACCCCTCCCATGTATTCGTGGACACAGAAGGGCTTCACAGAAACACCAGTCGCCATTGGAATTTTGACTGCCGTATCTGTGTGAAGGGAGGACAGAACAAAAACATTCCATGCATCCCTCCACTCCACTGCGAGCAAATTATTACATCTCAAGCAGGCTCTCTCCCCCCATCTAAGTTGGTAAACTACAAGCTGAGTTGGAGGGTAGGCCAGGTTTTCAAAGTGCATTCTATAAATTATAAGGGATAATGGTGACACATCTAGCCCACACTGATATGTATTGTTCCAAGTACCAGAGCATGGTCCCCCGTGCCCCACCAAGTGAGGATAAACAAGAGTTTATTCTCTTACAATATCTATTGCTTCAAATGTCACAAAAAATAGAAAACAAACAATAGCAGAGTAATATTACGAAGGGTCATTTGAGTGATTGGGGCATTCCATCCTAGGTGTTATAGCCCCAGGCTGTAATATCCAGGATGGTAGCATCCAGCAGCAGTCTCGGGTCTGTTCAATATCATAACATTATCGTTAATTTCAAGGAGAATATAAGGTAATTTGACACAAATCAGGGTCTCTTTAAAGCAGAGTTCCATCCATTTTTTTTTATATTTGCAATGTATATTATGGCCTTAGAGAAAGCTCTTACCAATGGCAATTTTTTTTTATACATTTTTTTTCTTGTATTTTAAGCAGCACTTCTGGCTGTGGCCACCTAGGTGATGTCGTCACAAGGCGATTAGCAAGGACTCCTGGGATTGCAGCATCATGTACCCCAGGAGTCCATACAAATCGCCTAGTGATAAAATCTTGCGATATTTCTAGATTGGAAATGACGTGAACGGGAGGACCGGGATGCCAGAGGTACTAAGTCCCAGAAATGAAGAGAAGAGGGCTTCAGATGCCCACAGCTGACATAGAACCTGCCTGCTTCCGAGATCTGGTTAGTATTCAAATATTTTAACATAAACTACTAAGACCACACATATGACATGTTCCAAATGTTGCTGCATATGTTTAAACAAGTACAGAGGAGTGTTTTAAAAAAAAAAAGTATTTGGGGGACTGGAACTCCGCTTTAAAGTAACCCAGGACATCATGTCTTGGCCAAGCATCAAAGAATGAAGGGGAACCAGACTCTGCAGAAGCACCTTGGTAGTAATGTATGTATTTTACACATTATTTCTGCAACCTAGCTCTATCTTATGTCTTCCTTAAATATATTTTTGATTAGGGTCTTACATTAGGTTTCTTTTCATTGTTGAAAGTCAGTGCTAGGGAATTTAATTTATTTACTAAGTTAAGGGTGGTCATTAACCTAAAAAGTGTTAATCCAAACAAATGTTAGCTCAAGAGCATTAACTTTTATATGATTTTCTCAAAAAATAACTGTCAAATTGTCGCTTAGAAACAGAGCACTATTAATTTACAGAAGCTAAAACCAACAAATTAGTTATTAAAACTGAAGCAAATTACAATACCTGTGGAAAAAAAAAAAAAAACTAAGTTTGTATCAGGACAATAAACTTGAAATGTAATTACAAATGACAATCAGTTGTTTCAGAATGATTATTGTGAATTACTGTCATTGCTACATCATAACAATTTACGCTGAAAATGTTCATGATATGTTGCAGACAAGTAAAATTCTGCCTTCTCTGTGAATTTTCACGATGATGACTAATAACTTACATAAGGACAAAAAGGGTTTATTACTTTACATCAAATACCTCACTTTAAAGTTGTCTAAGTCCTCATTAGTGTACATACCAATAATTATGGAAGTTAATGTGCCATGGAGTTAGTGTTGCATACCTTTATGCATCTAATTAGGCATAGGAAGTTGTGCCCATATTATATTATGATAGTTTACAAACTATGAAAAAAAATTTAAGATTTTTGAGTAACCATCCTTTAAAGTCTGTAAGACATCCCATCAGAGGCATAACTAGAAACTTTGTGGCCCTGGTGCATGAAATCCGAAAAAGCATGATTTAGATTTTTTTGTTTTGTTTTGAGGGGTGTTTTGGGGGGGTGGGATCAGTGGCAGCAGTGGTGTTGAGGGGGGGTGGCAGCGTCAGTGGTGTTGAGGGGGGGTGGCAGCGTCAGTGGTGTTGAGGGGGGTGGCAGTGGTAGTGTTGAGGGGGGCGGCATCGGTGGTGTTGAGGGGGGTGGCAGCAGTGGTGGTGGGGGGATGGGATCAGTAAGAGGCAAAGGTGTCACTTAGGTCAAGCAATCGATTACTCCTCAGAATTCTGTCACATGGTGCCTCCAACCCAGGGATGCCTTTGTCTCATGGGGACTCCTGGCAGTTGCAGAGGAGAGAGCTCCTCCCCCTATACTCGATTGGTGTCAGCTGGTCAGCTGACTTTCTTTCTCAGTGACTGCCTCCCCCTCCCTACATTCTCTCTGGATAGGTGGGGCAGTCCACAGTCTCAGCTCTGCCTTTTCCCCCCTCAGTGCTGTCAGTGGGCGGACCCTCTGTCCGTCACACTGGCAGATGGGCGGGCAGACAGGCAGGGGGCCGCGGGCCCCCCTGAAGTGGCGGAACTTCAGGGCCCAATCACAAATGCGACTGCTGCGACCCCAATAATTCCACCACTGCATCCCATCCACATTCACCCAGCAGTGATAGGCATGCATGTAGCTGAATTAAACAATGACTTGTATAGATTTAAATTTGGAAGTTGCCATTGCTGACTTTCACTTTGAAGGCACTGTGGTTCTCCTTGACCTAAAACAAAGGCTTGAAAGGTAGTTTCACTTTTGCCATCCAATTTGAAATGTATTTGTATGTTTCAACATACTGCAAAGATGATGTGCAGATAGACTGAAACAGCTGTATATAGTTTGGAATAAATGGCTCTATAAAAATAGGCTATACAGTATTTGCATCTAGATGTTCATCTGGCTAGAGAGATGAAAATCAATGGTTTGCATGGCTCTGCCCACTGTCCCTAAATTGACCTTCTTGTTTTTGGGATATATGTTGGAACAAAACATGTACAGTAAATACTGTGACATTATAAAAGATGAGGTGATTGATGGACATGATGTTGCACCTCACATGCATTCATATGCAGGGAATAGGGATGAGCCGAACACCCCCCTGTTCGGTTCGCACAAGAACATGCGAACGGGCAAAAAATTTGTTCGAACACGCGAACACCGTTAAAGTCTATGGGACACGAACATGAATAATCAAAAGTGCTAATTTTAAAGGCTTATATGCAAGTTATTGTCATAAAAAGTGTTTAGGGACCTGGGTCCTGCCCCAGGGGACATGGATCAATGCAAAAAAAAGTTTTAAAAACGGCCGTTTTTTCGGGAGCAGTTATTTTAATAATGCTTAACGTGAAACAATAAAAGTGTAGTATCCCTTTAAATTTCATACCTGGGGGGTGTCTATAGTATGCCTGTAAAGGGGCGCATGTTTCCCGTGTTTAGAACAGTCTGTCAGAAAAAATTCATTTATAACTACTCGCGGCTATTAATGCATTGCCGGTCCGACAATACACATAGAAGTTCATTGATAAAAACGGCATGGGAATTCCCCACAGGGGAACCCCGAACCAAAATTTAAAAAAAAAATGACGTGGGGGTCCCCCCAAAATTCCATACCAGGCCCTTCAGGTCTGGTATGGATATTAAGGGGAACCCCGGCCAAAATTTTTTTTAAAAATGGCGTGGGGTCCCCTAAAAATCCATACCAGACCCTTATCCGAGCATGCAACCTGGCAGGCCGCAGGAAAAGAGGGGGGTGAGAGAGTGCCCCCCCCTCCTGAACCGTACCAGGCCACATGCCCTCAACATTGGGAGAGTGCTTTGGGGTAGCCCCCCAAAACACCTTGTCCCCATGTTGATGAGGACAAGGGCCTCATCCCCACAACCCTGTCCGGTGGTTGTGGGAGTCTGCAGGCAGGGGGCTTATCGGAATCTGGAAGCCCTCTTTAACAAGGGGACCCCCAGATCCCGGCCCTCCCCACTGTGTGAAATGGTAAGCCTATCATTTCACTAAAAAACTGTCAAAAATGTTAAAAATGACAAGAGTTTTGACAATACCTTTATTTAAATGCTTCTTCTTTCTTCTATCTTCTATCTTCCTTCGGTTTCTTCCTCCATCTCCTTCTTCTGGTTCTTCTGGTTCTTCTTTCTGTGTTCTCGTCCGGCATCTTCCTCCGCGGCGCCGGCGTCTTCTTCCCTTCTTCTCCTCGGGCCGCTCCGCATCCATGATGGCATGGAGGGAGGCTCCCGCTCTTCTCTTCATCTTCTTCTCTTCATCTTCTTCTCTTCATCTTCTTCTCTTCATCTTCTCTTCATCTTCTTTTCAGGCCGCTCTGCATCCATGATGGCATGGAGGGAGGCTCCCGCTGTGTGACGCTTCTCCTCTTCTGACGGTTCTTAAATAACGGGGGGCCACCCGGTGACCCCGCCCCCTCTGATGCAAGGTGACTTGACGGGACTTCCCTATGGCGTCATGGGGAATGCCACAGGGAAGTCCCCGTCAAGTCCCCGTGCATCATAGGGGGGCGGGGTCACCAAGTGGCCCCGTCCCCCCCCTTAATTAAAGAACCGTCAGAAGAGGAAAAGCGTCAAACAGCGGGAGCCTCCCTCCATGCCATCATGGATGCGGAGCGTCCCGAAAAGAAGATGAAGACAAGAAGATGAAGAGAAGAGCGGGAGCATCGAATCAATGCCATCATGGATGCGGAGCGGCCTGAGGAGAAGAAGGGAAGAAGACACCGACGCCGCAAAGGAAGATGCCGGACGAGAACACCGGAGGAAGAACCAGAAGAACCAGAAGAACCAGAACAAGAAGAAGATGGAGGAAGAAACCAAAGGAAGATAGAAGATAGAAAAAAGAAGAAGCATTTAAATAAAGGAATTGTCAAAAACTGTCTCTTGTCATTTTTAACATTTTTGACAGTTTTTTAGTGAAATGGTAGGGGTACTTTTGTACCCCCTTACCATTTCACACAGGGCGGAGGGCCGGGATCTGGGGGTCCCCTTGTTAAAGGGGGCTTCCAGATTCTGATAAGCCCCCTGCCCGCAGACCCCCACAACCACCGGCCAGGGTTGTGGGGATGAGGCCCTTGTCCTCATCAACATGGGGACAAGGTGTTTTAGGGGGCTACCCCAAAGCACCCTCCCAATGTTGAGGGCATGTGGCCTGGTATGGTTCGGGGGGGCGCTCTCACGTCCCCCTTCTTTTCCTGCGGCCTGCCAGGTTGCGTACTCGGATAAGGATCTGGTATGGATTTTTGGGGGGACCCCACGCCGTTTTTTTTAATTTTATTTTGGCGCGGGGTGTCCCTTAAAATCCATACCAGACCCGAAGGGCCAGGTATGGAATTTAGGGGGACCCCCACGTCATTTTTTTTTTTTTAATTTTGCTTTGGGGTTCCCCTGTGGGGAATTCCCATGCCGTTTTTATCAATGAACTTTTATGTGTATTGTCGGACCGGCAATTCATTAATAGCCGCGAGTAGTTTAAATGACAGGCATACTATAGACACCCCCCAGGTACGAAATTTAAAGGGATATTACACTTTTATTGTTTCACTTTAAGCATTATTAAAATCACTGCTCCCGAAAAAATGGCCGTTTTTAAAACTTTTTTTGCATTGATCCATGTCCCCTGGGGCAGGATCCAGGTCCCCAATCACCTCATCTTTTATAATGTCACAGTATTTACGGTGAGGCAAAAAAGTATTTAGTCAGCCACCAATGTGCAAGTTCTCCCACTTAAAAACATGAGAGGCCTGTAGTTGTCATCATAGGTATACCTCAACTATGTTTCATGTTTCATTTACATGCAACCTTTTAAAAATAAAACTGGCTACAAGTCAGATTTTAGGAAAACTAAAAAAATAGAAAAAAATCTTTTTCCCAAGAAAGGTGATCCCCATTTGAGCTAACCCCCCACAATACGCTTTGTGTCAAGAAAGCTTTAGTATGCTATAAACTAAGTGGAGTGAGGGCTTTTTGATTGCTTTAACCTCTTCACAACGGTGCTATAGCCGAATGACGGTTACAGCGCAGTCGTACATTGGCAGGAGGGCATCATACGATGTCCTCCCATGATCGCGCTTCCCTGCACCATGCATCAGTGATGATCTGTGATCATGGTAAAGAGCCTTTCACCCCAAAAGGGAAGAATCACAGTGGGACATTTGATCACAGATGGCATCACTCTCAACACAGAAGCATTACAAAACTTGACTAAAATAAAACTAAAATGTTTTATTTTAGTCAAGTTTTGTAAAGCTTATGCCTTCGGGCAACTCTATTCTCTGACCAATCTGATAATCAAATTACAGATATCCTCCTGACGAAGCGGCCATTGTCCGCGAAACTAGTTGAGAATGATGCCATCTGTGATCAAATGTCCCACTGTGATTCTTCCCTTTTGGGGTTTAATTATTTTGGTTATTTATATGAACTTCTATCATGTTTTGATTTGTAATTGCTTATTCTTTCTGTATTAATAAAAATCTCTTGCATTTTTTATGTATTGTTTATACATTTATTATACATTTGCATGTTATTGCTCTACTGTACTGTGATAATCCAATTGCCCCATGCCTTTCTGCCAGCCTGACTGGGGACCAGGCTTCCAACCCTTCTATCTTTAGATTCCTGGATGATGGTACAAGTCTTTAATTATCTTTATCTTTAGTACTTCACTTAAGAGGCCACGCTCATTTTTCCTATCATAGACAGTATGATGAATTCTTTCCATAATCTAATTGGATTCTATGCGAGAGAATACCCAAGACCAAGAGATAGGGTCTGATATCCAGCTAAAAGCAATTACCCATTGGATTGCACCATACAAAATGTGCAGCAGTCTTCCACTTGGGGTGGACATCAGGAACAGGTGCACACAGCAAACATATAGGTAGAGTGAGGTCAAATTGCATGCCAGTTATTAAAAAAAAAAACACACACATAAAGCAAACCTCCATATACACTATCCTATACCCACAGTTGACCAGAAAAGAAAAATAAGACTGACTTTCAGAATCTAGATCTTCAACCCTGCCAAACAAAAAGGTTAACTGCACGAGATCAAGTGTGTGCTTAGAAACATATATTGGAAGGGTCCTAAAACAAATTGGGAGTTTCAGAATTATTAACATTTTAATTGCCAAGTGAGTGCGCATGTGTGGAGTTTCCAAGATGGCCGCTTGAGCTGGGAGCTCCATTCCACCCTGACCTAACGGCGCCTACAACAGCTCACAGAGCCCCTAGAGACGAGCTACCTTTGGCGATCTGGACCCCTAACCAGCCAGGGAGAACACCCGCATGACTGGGATCCTGGTCCATAGAGGCCTCAGGCCGCAATTCGAGTCAGCATCGCTGCCAGGGTGTACCAAGATGGCCACCGCGGCCCAACAGCATGCTCCAGGCACGGAGAGACAGGCAGATCCCAGGCAAGTGATCACCCCTGCGTCCCTCACATATACCCCTGCAGGCCAAAACAGCAACCACCAGATTATGATTGACACCTTCCCAGGCTTCCACTGAATCATTACTTGGCTGTGGCTTTGGGGACAGTACCTTTTCTCTGGCAGGACCTCCTTCCACAACACACCAGGGGGTCGCCGTTCCTACCACCCCTGCTCAGGACACGTACTTTCAGCCAGGAGACCTATACTTGAAGCTTTCTGAATTACTGCAGGGGGGCCTGGCCTCCACGGCTGCAAAGATAACGGGAAATCAAAGCCAGCTTCCAAAACCTGGGCTCCAGGATGGAAGCCATTGAGAACAAAATGGATATGACAGTGGCAGCCACCACCCAAAACTCAGACCATATTCAGACACTTCAAGAAAGGCTAGATCCAGAAGATACAATTTTAGGACCAGAGGGCTACCAGAGTCCATTGCGGATGTCCCCATAGCCAGGAGATCATCAAAACCCTAATCCCAAACATCCCACAGCACTGTATGGAATTGGACAGAGTCCACAGAGCCTTAGGACCCCCAAGGAAGGATGGTTCCCCTAGGGACATCATCAAAAAACCTCACCTCTATATGGTCAATGTGGAGATAAGGAAGCAATCCAGAGCGATTAAACAGATTACATGTCGAGGCCACCCAATAGTAATTTACGCGGACCTGTCCCCCTCTACAATGTAGTGGAGACAAGCCTTGAAACCCCCTCTCAGTCCTCGCCCAAAAGGACATTAAATACTGGTGGACTTTCCCATTTGTTAAACTTTACTTCAAGAGCAAGCATTACTCCTTCTCCAATCACCAGGAAGGGGAGAAAATCCCCCTATCCCTGAAGCTCATCTCGCTGGAAGCAGATATGGACACTTCTAACTCCATTCTTAACTCTGCAAAACGTCCATCTCCCACAAGCCCTCTGACCCCCCGTGGAACAAGCCAAGAACCAAGATAACCAAGGATAACAGCCTGACCTGAGGTGAAGTATCAGCCTCTGCAACTCACACTTTTTCCTCACCTCTTTAAAGCCAAGGTGGCCAGGGACATCCAACCCTGCTGACCCAAGAAACTGCTCCAAAGGTTCTGTTCTTGTTGTCAGAAATATTGCTGTTTTTAGTTTTTCCCTTTTAAGTTCTGGGTTGGACTGTACTTTCCCGGGTCCTGTTTTTTGGGAGGACTGTTATCTCTGCAAATAGCCTAGTGCATAGGCTATTAGCAGGACCTCTGTACATGAAAGCTTTGGAAAGAGGACGAGACTTGCTATACGACTAATCTTTTTTTGACTGGAGAGAGAGGAAAGGGGGATCCACTACAAAGGAACTCCTGTGGGTACGAAACAAATCCTATCAAAAGTATTTTCTCTGTGTTCAATTTTTCAGTTTTCTTTATTGTTATAAAGGGTGCCTTAGCTCTGGTTGCTGGGCATGTGCCTCAACCTATTCCTCGGACTCCTATTATCCTATTGTCTGCTCTTTGTGGATCAGACACTTCCTGTTTGGTACAGTTCCTGGGGGTTGTTTTTCCCCCAAGGAAGCGGTCTAAACTTACTGAAGATGCTTTTTATAGCCTATTCATCAATCTTCACTCTCATTTTCGCCCTTTCATTCTTTTCTCTATACCTGTCTTATGTCTCCCGTTATTCCCTGGGTATCAGGAACCATAAATCAGACTGAGACAGAAGTAAAGTTAAATCACACTTGTTTAATAATAATAATAATAATAAAAAAGGTAAACAGAGTAAGCGTAGTCAAAACAAGCCAGAGTTCAGTAACCAGATCGGGTAGTCAGCCAAGCAAATGTCAGAGAGCCAGAGATAAACGTAGTAGTACAGCAAGCAGGATCAGGAGTAGGGATGAGCTTCATGTTCGATTCGAACCCGGTCGTTTGCCGAATTACGAACGATATGGGCCGTTCGCGCCAAATTCGAGTGGCGCGTCACGGCCCATAATTCACTGCGGCCAAGGAGGCTTTGGCCAATTATGGCTCAGGGGGTTTAGTACACGCCCCACACTATATAAGGCCGCCAAGAGAGAGAGATGCAGTTACAGTGTATTGTGTGTGTATATATATATATATGCATCCCAGGTGTTTTGTGTGTGTGTGTGTGTGTGTGTGTGTATATGTATGTGTGTATATATATATATATATATATATATATATATATATATATATATATATATATATACTGTATTCAGTTTAGCTAGATCCTGTTCTTCTCTTCCTAATATACGGGCAGGCAGGTGTTTTTACAGTATTTCCAGCTACTGTACTGTGTACCCTGCAGTCTCACCTACAGTATAGCAACCTGCAGCCAGGTGCTTGTGTAGGCTCATTGAAGTATTTCCAGCTACTGTACTGTGTACCCTGCACAGTCTCGCCTACAGTATAGCCACCTGCAGCCAGGTGCTTTTGTAGGCTCAATGAAGTATTTCCAGCTACTGTACTGTGTACCCTGCACAGTCTCGCCTACAGTAAAGCTATCTGCAGCCAGGTGCTTGTGTAGGCTCATTGAAGTATTTTCAGCTACTGTACTGTGTACCTTGCATAGTCTTGCCTACAGTATAGCAACCTGCAGCCAGGTGCTTGTGTAGGCTCATTGAAGTATTTCCAGCTACTGTTATGTGTACCCTGCACAGTTGCACCTACAGTATGGGACACGCTTGGCCTTTTTTCGGCAGCTGGCCATGTTGAGCTGCAACATGCGGAAGACTTGGTCGAGTGGATGACCAAGCCGTCCTCATCCTCCTCATCCTCTCTCACCCAGGCTCAGGGTACTTTGTCTGGCAAAGCAGCTGCCAACGCGGCCTCTTCCCTTGGCTCAATGGCATCTGTGACTCCTTCCCTAGCCCCACCATGTCCTCCTGAGTAGTCCCTCGAACTGTTTGACCACAGTGTTGGGTACATGCTCCAGGAGGATGCTCAGCGTTTTGAAGGCTCTGATGATGATACTGAGCTAGATGAAGGCAGTAACGTGAGCACGGACAGAGGGGGTGCCCAAGAAGGACAGCAATCTGGCAGTCATGTTCCCCCTGCTCCAGTGATGAGGAGGGAGGGGATGATGAGGTCACTGACTCAACGTGGGTGCCTGATAGGAGGGAGGAGGAGGAGGAGCACACTTAAATTGGACATTTATATGCAATTTTTGGACATTGATATATGCACTTTTTTGGCGATTTTTCCACATATACATTTTACATGCCAATTTAATATATATGTGGTGCACTGGGCACTTTTTATTTGTATTTTATTTTTCATTTATTTTTTATTTTTTGTTTTTTACTCATACAACAGTATATGCATGTTGCACTTTATTAGGTTTTGATACAATTATCACACGTTTTTTATGAATTTATGTATACATTCACGTATCTATATTTGTTTGCACATTGCACTTGTATGCGATTTCATGATTATATGTTGGAAGATTTATATTTAGATTTATATGCACATCGCACTTCTGTGCGATTTTGTGAAAGCACTTTTTATGATTTTTCAGTTTTATATATTTTTTTCTGTTATTATTTTGATATTTATAGTCACGTTGAGAAGTTTATGTGACAGTGTGATCTACTCTAGCGCAGCACAATCTTGCTCTACTTTTTATGACAATACCATGCATATAAGCCTTAAAAATTAGCACTTTTGATTTCTCCCATAGACTTTTAAAGGGTGTTCCGTGGCTTTCGAATTTTCCGCGAACACCCCAAATTGTTCGCTGTTTGGAGAACTGGCAAACAGCCGATGTTCGAGTCGAACATGAGTTCGACTCGAACTCGAAGCTCATCCCTAGTCAGATCCCTTCAAAGACTGCCTATGCTGATGCTGAGTGACTATCTTGTTATGCTGAGTAATTATCCTCTTCCTCCTCAAAGATCATGCTGATAGCTTGTAAGAAAATTTTTGGTTCTGGGCGCTGCCACCAGTGCCTAAGGCCCAATTTTTCAGCTCCTGTTTAACAGTGGCGTGTAATTACAAATTTTGATGCAATTCTTTGCAGCAGGGCTAGTTTCTGCGCTCCAGCTAGAGTATCTGTGAGGGGTTGCAGTGTTGTGGCACCAGCACCAGTGCCTAAGGCTCAATTTTTCAGCCCCTGTTTAACAGGGGTGTGTAATTACAATTTTTGATGCAATTCTTTGCAGCAGGGCTCATTCCTGCGCTCCAACTAGAGTATCTGTGAGGGGTTGCAGTGTTGTGGCACCAGTGCCTAAGGCCCAATTTTTCTGCCCCTATTCAACAGGGACATGTAATTAGAATTTGTGATCTAATATTTTACAGCAGGGCCCGTTTCTGCACCCACCAAGAGTAACTGTGAGGACTTAGTGTTGTGGCACCAGCACCACCACCACCAAAGGCCTGATTTTTTGCCCCTGTTCAACAGGGGCATGTAATTACAATTCTTGCTATAATTATTCACAGCAGGGCCCATTCCAGCGCCCACCAAGAGTAACTGTGAGGACTTAGTGTTGTGGCACCAGCACCACCATCACCAAAGGCCCAATTTTTCTGCCCCTGTTCAAAAGGGGCATGTAATTACAATTCTTGATCTAATATTTCACAGCAGGGCTCTGTGAGGGCTTAAACTGTTGTGGCAACACCAACACCTAAGGCCCAAATTTCTGCTGAGTATATAGGGCAGGCCCCTACTTTCAAACATCCAACTTACAAATGACTCCTACTTGCAAACGGAAGGAGACAACAGGAAGTGAGATGAAATCTACCCCTAGGAAGGGAAATTCTCTCCTGTAAGAGTTAATATGGGAAAAACATTTCTCCTTTCCATTGATGCTTTATCACCAATCCTTGTTTCACTAAAAACCCCAAATTTTCTAAAAACATTTGTCATTGGGACAAAAAGTGAGGTGAAATCTTCTGAAGAGGAGCACAGACAGCAAAACAAATGTCACAGGGGTGATAACCCTTCCCTATGTTTTGCAAAAAGCTTAAAATAGATTTTTTTGCTGGAGCTAAACACGTTAAAAATGTACCAGTTCAAAATTACAAACAGATTCTACTTAATAACAAACCTACAGTCCCTGTCTTGTTTGCACCACCTGTATACTGCTGTTCAGAGTATATAGGGCCTGGTGGCCCCACACCTTTCCTTTTTTTAATTTGGGTGCAGGGTTCCCCTTAATATCCATACAATACCCAAAGGGCCTGGTAATGGACTTGGGGGTACCCATGCCGTTTGTCTCACTGATTTTCATCCATATTGCCAGGACCCGACATTACATTAAAGCCGCAAGCAGTTTTAAATGACTTTTATTCCTTTAAAAATGTCATTTTGTGCAGGGACTGTTCCAAACACGGGAAACACGTGCCACTTTCCAGGCATACTATAGATACCCCCAGGTACGATATTTAAATGAATAGTTCACTTTTTTTTTTTTTTTACTTTAAGCATCATTAAAATCACTGCTCCCGAAAAAACGGCCGTTTTTAAAACTTTTTTTGCATTGATATATGTCCCCTGGGGCAGGACCTGGCTTTTTTAGGACAATACCATGCAAATAAGCCTTTAAAATTAGCACTTTTGATTTTGAACGTTCGAGTCCAATAGACGTCAATGGGGTTCTAACGTTTGTGCAAATTTTCGGTCTGTTCGCAGGTTCTGGTGCAAACTGAACCGGGAGGTGTTTGGCTCATCAATAATCAGGAGCCAGAAGGAACGTAAGCCGAGCAAGTCTTCAACAGGAACACAGGAGACAATCTCTGTGATGTTGACAAAGGTGAAGGCAGAGATCAAGTGAGCTGGACGACTTTAAGTAGGCAGGATTGACGAGCAATATCAACAGCAGCTGGGTAACTGTGGAGAGAGGTGGGAGCTGGCAATTAGCCGACAGCTGAGCGGCCAGCTCAGAGAAAGAAGGGCTGAGCCTTGCCCTGACAGTACCCCCTCCTCAATGACCCCTCCTCGGAGAAGGACCACCAGGCTTGAGGGGAAAATGTCTATGGAAATCACGGAGGAGGACAGGGGCATGTCCAAGAGCGTTCCTCCGGACTGTACCCCTTCCAATGCACCAGGTACTTTATGCACCCACGGAACCTACAGGAGTCAACAATGAATTGTACTTCATACTCCTCATGGTTCTCAACCTGTATAGGGTGAGGACATGGCACCGAGGCGGTAAAGCGATTGCAGACCAAAGGTTTCAATATGGAGACATGAAACACATTTGAGATGTGCATACTAGGAGGAAGGTCCAAGGCGTAAGCCACTGGGTTAATCCTGCGAAGGATACGGAAAGGCCCAATAAAATGAGGTGCAAACTCCAAAGAAGGAACACTAAGTCGGAGGTTGCGAGGTGACAGGCAGACTCTGTCCCCAACCTGGTAGGAAGGTGCAGGCAGGCATCTGCAGTCAGAATGCAGTCTGTACCTATCGTTAGCATGTTGCAAAGCCTCCTCAACTTGTGCCCAAGTGGAACGAAGACCATGGGAGATGCTCCTCTAATGCAGGAATACTCTGCGGAACAAACGAGTCAGGCAACATGGAAGGTTGGAAGCCATAATTCACCATAAATGGGGACAATCGGGAAGCAGAATTCAAGGCACTGTTGAGAGCAAACTGTGCCCACGGTAATAGGTCTGACCAGTTGGTATGATGGTCAGAAATATAGCAACATAAGAATTGGTCCAAGGACTGATTGGCTCGTTCTGTGGCCCCATTAGACTGCGGGTGATACGCAAAGGAGAAAGCAAGCTGAATTCCCAACTGTGCAAAAAGGCTCGACAGAACCGGGAGACAAACTGACTACCCCTGTCTGAGACAATCACCTTGGGTAGTCCATGTAAGCGAAAGATCTCCCGAGCAAAAATGGAAGCCAGTAACGTAGAAGTGGGCAGCTTCTTAAGTGGAATACAATGACACATCTTTGATAACTGATCAACCATGATAAGGATAACAGTGTTGCCTTGGGAGTTGGGTAACTCCACAATGAAATCCATAGACAGGTGGGTCCAGGGCCTCTTTCCATTGAGTATGGGTTGTAGGAGGCTCACTGGAAGGTGTCGTGGAGTCTTACTCTGAGCACACATGGAACAGGCAGCTACAAAGGCAGTTACATCAGCCCATAGACTAGGCCACCAGAATTGTTGGGAAATGGCCCAAACGAGTTGATTCTTCCCAGGGTGGCCAGCTGCCTTGGGAGAATGGTAAGTCTGGAGCACGGCAGTACGGAAACTCTCTGGGACAAACTAGCAGTCACAAGGATTCTCAAGAGGAGCATGGACCTGAGCAGCAAGAATTTTGTCACCCAAAGGAGAAGTAAGACTGGTGCGAACCGTAGCCAGGATACGATCAGGAGGAATCACAGGAACCAGAACCGACTCCAACTTGGAAGTGGAGGAAAATTGTCGTGACAAGGCGTCAGCCCTTACATTCTTAGTACCGAGTAAGAATGAGACAATGTAATTAAAACTTGTCAAGAAAAGAGCCCATCGTGCCCTTCTGGGAGAGAGGCGCTTAGCCTCAGACAAGAATGTGAGATTCTTATGGTCAGTAAGAAAGAGAACCGGCACAGTGGTACCTTCAAGGAGATGTCTCCATTCTTTCAGGGCTAAAATGATCGCCAATAGGGATGAGCCGAACACCCCCCGGTTCGGTTCGCACCAGAACCTGCGAACGGACCGAAAGTTCGCACGAAAGTTAGAACCCCATTGACGTCTATGGGACTCGAACGTTCGAAATCAAAAGTGCTCATTTTAAAGGCTAATTTGCATGGTATTGTCCTAAAAAGGGTTTGGGGACCCGGGTCCTACCCCAGGGGACATGTATCAATGCAAAAAAAACTTTTAAAAACGGCCGTTTTTTCGGGAGCAGTGATTTTAATGATGCTTAAAGTAAAGAAAAAAAAAGTGAAATATTCCTTTAAATATCGTACCTGAGGGGTGTCTATAGTATGCCTGTAAAGTGACGCGTGTTTCCCGTGTTTAGAACAGTCCCTGCACCAAATGTCATTTTTAAAGGAAAAAAATCTCATTTAAAACTGCTTGCGGGTTTAATGTAATGTCGGGTCCTGGCAATATGGATGAAAATCAGTGAGACAAACGGCATGGGTACCCCCCAGTCCATTACCAGGCCCTTTGGGTCTTGTATGGATATTAAGGGGAACCCCGCACCCAAATTAAAATAAGGAAAGGTGTGGGGCCACCAGGCCCTATATACTCTGAACAGCAGTATACAGGCTGTAGGTTTGTTGTTAAGTAGAATCTCTTTGTAATTTTGAACGGGTACATTTTTAACGTGTTTAGCTCCAGCCAAAAAATCTTTTTTAAGCTTTTTGGAAAACATAGGGAAGGGTTATCACCCCTGTGACATTTGTTTTGCTGTTTTTCCTCCTCTTCAGAAGATTTCACCTCACTTTTTGTCCCAATGGATTGGAAAGCATCAGTGGAAAGGAGAAATGTTTTTCCCATATTAACTCTTACAGGAGAGAATTTCCCTTCCTAGGGGTAGATTTATTCTCACTTCCTGTTGTCTCCTTTCGTTTGCAAGTAGGAGTCGTTTGTGAGTTAGTTGTTTGAAAGTAGGGTCCTGCCCTATATACTCAGCAGAAATTTGGGCCTTAGGTGTTGCTGTGGCCACAACACTGTAAGCCCTCACAGGGCTCTGCTGTGAAATATTAGATCAAAAATTGTAATTACATGCCCCTGTTAAACAGGGGCTGAAAAATTGGGCCTTAGGCACTGGTGCTGGTGCCACAACACTGCAACCCCTCACAGATACTCTAGTTGTAACGCAGAAACGAGCCCTGCTGCAAAGTATTGCATCAAAAATTGTAATTACACGCCCCTGTTAAACAGGGGCTGAAAAATTGTGCCTTAGGCACTGGTGGTGGCACCCAGAACCAAAAATGTTCTTACAAGCTATCAGCGTGATGATTGAGGAGGAAGAGGATAATTACTCAGGGATAGTCACTCAGCATCAGCATAGGCAGTCTTTGAAGGGATCTGAGATTTCAAAAAAAATTATTCGGTTACATCAGCATCAGGTGCTTGGTAGCTGGTGGTGATCCAAGACTCATTCATTTTTATGAAGGTCAGTCGATCGACCGAGTCAGTGGACAGACGCACCCTGTGATCGGTTACCATGCCTCCAGCAGCACTGAATGTGCGTTCCGAAAGAACGCTGGATGCAGGACAGGCCAGTAGCTCAATTGCATACTGTGCAAGCTCTGGCCAGTGATCCATCCTCAAGACCCAGTAACCCAGAGGATTTTCGGTGGGAAAGGTGTCCAAGTCTGATCTTGCCCCTAGGTATTCCTGCACCATGTAAAACAGACGCTGGCGATGGTTGCTGGAACCGATCATACCTTGGGGCTGCGGACCAAAAAATTGTCTGAACGCATCGGTCAGACGGCCACCTTCTCCACCGCTCCTTCTTTGACTGACCGAAGCCTCAGCAACACGTTGTCCAGAAACAGGAGTTTGTAACCTCCCAGTCTCTGGGAACGCGTTGCACAGACCTTTCTGCAAGGCCTCCCGAAGATGTTTCATCCTCTGCTCCCTCTGCGATGGCAAGATAAGGTCCGCAACCTTACCCTTGTAACGTGGATCAAGGAGGGTTGCCAGCCAGTATTGGTCCTTCTCCTTGATACCACGAATACGAGGATCCTTACGCAGGCTTTGCAGGATTAGGGAAGCCATGCAGCGTAGGTTTGCTGAGGCATTCGGTCCGGAGTCCTCTGGGTCACTAAGGACGACATGGTCCGCAGCCACCTCCTCCCAGCCACGTACAAGTCCATGTGTTTCTTGGGACTGATCCCTTAAAGACTGCTGCTGATGCTGAGTGCCAGGCTCCACCTCCATACTGACACAATCTTCCTCCTCCTCCTCTTCCTCCTCGTCCTCTTCCTGTGTGATCGGCGGGCACGCAGGAACACTGTCTGGATAAAGGGGGCCTTGAGAGCTAAGGAAGTCCTCCTCTTCCTGCCTCTGTTCTGCCTCAAGTGCCCTGTCCATTATTCCACGCAGCGTGTGCTCCAAAAGGTGGACAAGGGGGACAGTGTCACTGATGCATGCACTGTCACTGCTCACCATCCTCGTGGCCTCCTCAAATGGTGACAGGACAGTGCATGCATCCCTGATCATGGCCCACTGGCGTGGGGAAAAAAAACAAGCTCCCCTGACCCTGTCCTGGTGCCATAGTCGCACAGGTACTCATTGATGGCCCTCTGCTGCGTGTGCAGCCGCTGCAGCATGGCCAACGTTGAGTTCCACCTGGTGGGCATGTCACAGATTAGGCGGTTCTTGGGCAGGTTAAACTCCTTTTGGAGGTCCGTCAGCCGAGCACTGGCATTATATGACTGGCGGAAATGCACACAGACTTTCCTGGCCTGCCTCAGGACATCCTGTAAGCCCGGGTACCTGCCCAAGAACCGCTGCACCACCAAGTTAAGGACGTGAGCCAAACAGGGCACATGGGTTATTTGTCCCTGTCGGAGGGCAGAGAGGAGGTTGGTGCCATTGTCGCAAACCACCATTCCTGCCTTAAGTTGGCGTGGCGTCAACCACCTCTGAACCTGCCCCTGCAGAGCTGACAGAACCTCTGCCCCAGTGTGGCTCCTGTCCCCCAAGCACACCAGCTCAAGCACCGCATGGCATCTTTTGGCCTGCGTACTTGCGTAGCCCCTTGAATGACTACGGAGCACCGCTGGTTCCGAGGAAGAGGCCATGGAGGAAGAAGAAGAGGAGGGGGTGGAGGAGAGAGGTGTGTCACAATCATTAGCATTTTGGAGGCGTGGTGGTGGAACAACCTCCAACACTACTGCACCTTGTCCTGCATCCTTCCCAGCTGCCAGCAGAGTCACCCAATGCGCTGTGAAACTTAGGTAACGTCCCTGTCCATGCCTGCTGGACCATGAGCCAGCGGTAATATGCACCTTACCGCTGACCGCCCTGTCCAGCGAGGCATGGACATTGCCTTCCACATGCTGGTAGAGAGCCGGAATTGCCTTCCGTGAGAAAAAGTGGCGTTTGGGTACCTGCCACTGAGGAACCGCACATTCCACAAACTCACGGAAGGGGGCAGAGTCTACCAACTGAAAAGGCAGCAGTTGAAGTGCTAGCAATTTTGCCAAGCTAGCATTCAACCGTTGGGCATGTGGATGGCTGGGAGCAAACTTCTTTTGGCGGTGCAGCAGCTGGGGCAGGGAAATTTGCCTGGTACAATCTGACGTCGGTGTACCAAAATCAGATTGCCCACAAGTACGTGGCTGTGACACACCTAATTCTACACCTTCATTCCTCTCAGTGCAGGTCTCAGAGAGGACTGAAGGTCTAGTGGGGTTGGAAATCTCAGCTGATGAGGAGCAAGCAGAGGTCCTCTTTGTTCTTTGGTGTGGGTCTTTTAGATACGCTTGCCAACGAACTGCATGGCAGGTCAACATATGTCTGGTCAAGCATGTGGTACCCAAGCGGGAGATGTTTTGGCCACGCGAGATACGCTTGAGACATATGTTGCAAATAGCAGCGGTGCGATCTGATGCACTCGTCTCAAAAAAGGCCCACACCAAAGAACTTTTTGAATAACGCGCAGAGACTGCAGCGCCCTGCACATGTGGAGCTTTGGGGTGTGATGCAGTCAATGTGCTGCCCTTAGGCTGGCCCCTGGAGGGCATCCTGCCTCGTTGGTGATGTGCCGCCTCCTCCTCCTCCTCCTCCTCTCTCCTATCAGGCACCCACGTTGAGTCAGTGACCTCATCATCCCCTCCCTCCTCATCACTGGAGCAAACCTGGCAGTATGCTGCAGCAGGGGGAGCATGACTGCCAGATTGCTGTCCTTCTTGGGCACCCCCTCTGTCCGTGCTCGTGTTACTGCCTTCATCGAGCTCAGTATCATCATCAGAGCCTTCCAAACGCTGGGCATCCTCCTGGAGCATGTACCCAACACTGTGGTCAAACAGTTCGAGGGACTCCTCAGGAGGACATGGTGGGGCTAGGGAAGGAGTCACTGATGACATTGAGCCAAGGGAAGAGGCCGCTGCTTTGCCAGACAAAGTACCCTGGGCATGGGTGAGAGAGGATGAGGAGGATGAGGATGGCTTGGTCATCCACTCGACCAAGTCTTCCGCATGTTGCGGCTCAACATGGCCAGCTGCCGAAAAAAAGGCCAAGCGTGTCCCATGGCCACGTGCTGATGAGGATGCACCGTCTCCACGACCAGCACTAGACACAGAGCCTGCTTGCCCTCTCTTATTGGCTTGTGACTGTCTGCCTCTCCTTCTTGGCCTTCCAGACATACTAATGGCCTGTAGCTGCACTAAGCTGGGATATATATATATATATAGCTAGCAAAATCAACTGCCTGCCTGTAGTATGAGAACACCACCAACCTTCTACAGGTAGCTTTAGCTGAACACTGTGAGGTGGACGCACCCCACTAACTTGTAGGTTTAGCAGAACACTGTGAGCAGGACGCACTGCACTAACTGTAAATAGTCTAGCTGTCTGACTGTGGTACTAATAGGATCAAAAGAACATCAGTAATTTTCTTTAAAATACTGTAACAAGACAAGCCTGCCTGTCAGTAAGAAGATAACAGGAACGGATCTAGCTGAACACTGTGAGCAGGACGCACCCCACTAGCTTGTAGGTTTAGCTGAACACTGTGAGGTGGACGCACCCCACTAACTTGTAGGTTTAGCTGAACACTGTGAGCAGGATGCACCCCACTAACTTGTAGGTTTAGCAGAACACTGTGAGCAGGACGCACTGCACTAACTGTAAATAGTCTAGCTGCCTGACTGTGGTACTAATAGGATCAAAAGAACACCAGCAATTTTCTTCAGGTAGCTGTATTTACTGTAACAAGACAAGCCTGCCTGTCAGTAAGAAGATAACAGGAACGGATCTAGCTGAACACTGTGAGCAGGACGCACCCCACTAGCTTGTAGGTTTAGCTGAACACTGTGAGGTGGATGCACCCCACTAACTTGTAGGTTTAGCTGAACACTGTGAGCAGGACGCACCCCACTAACTTGTAGGTTTAGCAGAACACTGTGAGCAGGACGCACTGCACTAACTGTAAATAGCCTAGCTGCCTGACTGTGGTACTAATAGGATCAAAAGAACACCAGCAATTTTCTTCAGGTAGCTGTATTTACTGTAACAAGACAAGCCTGCCTATCAGTAAGAAGATAACAGAAATGGATCTAGCTGAACACTGTGAGCAGGACCCACCCCACTAGCTTGTAGGTTTAGCTGAACACTGTGAGGTGGACGCACCCCACTAACTTGTAGGTTTAGCTGAACACTGTGAGCAGGACGCACCCCACTAACTTGTAGGTTTAGCAGAACACTGTGAGCAGGACGCACTGCACTAACTGTAAATAGTCTAGCTGCCTGACTGTGGTACTAATAGGATCAAAAGAACACCAGCAATTTTCTTCAGGTAGCTGTATTTACTGTAACAAGACAAGCCTGCCTGTCAGTAAGAAGATAACAGAAACGGATCTAGCTGAACACTGTGAGCAGGACGCACCCCACTAGCTTGTAGGTTTAGCTGAACACTGTGAGGTGGACGCACCCCACTAACTTGTAGGTTTAGCTGAACACTGTGAGCAGGACGCACCCCACTTACTTGTAGGTTTAGCAGAACACTGTGGGCAGGACGCACTGCACTAACTGTAAATAGTCTAGCTGCCTGACTGTGGTACGAATAGGATCA
Source organism: Aquarana catesbeiana (assembly GCF_042186555.1). NCBI lineage: Eukaryota > Metazoa > Chordata > Amphibia > Anura > Ranidae > Aquarana > Aquarana catesbeiana. Next base: position 220,273,594 of record NC_133331.1, on the reverse strand, counting down.
AAAGAACACCAGTAATTTTCTTTAAAATACTGTAACAAGACAAGCCTGCCTGTCAGTAAGAAGATAACAGGAACGGATCTAGCTGAACACTGTGAGCAGGACGCACTGCACTAAATGTAAATAGTCTAGAAGATAACAGGAACGGATCTAGCTAAACTGAATACAGTGTATATATATATATATATGCAACACCTGGGATGCATATATATACACAATACACTTTAAGTGCAGCTAACTGACTGACTGTCCTGCCTAATCTAGCTAACTCAAATGAAATGACACTGTCTCTCTCTCTCTCTAAGCACACCGGAACACACTGCACAGGGCCGCCGTGCAGGCGGCCTTATATAGTGTGGGGCGTGTACTAAATCCCCTGAGCCATAATTGGCCAAAGCCTCCTTGGCTTTGGCCAATTATGGCTCTCTGTTAAGGCGGCGCTGTGATTGGCCAAGCATGCGGGTCATAGTGCATGCTTGGCCAATCATCAGCAAGCAATGCACTGCGATGCCGCAGTGAATTATGGGCCGCGACGCGCCACACGAATTTGGCGCGAACGGCCCATATCGTTCGCAATTCGGCGAACGATCGAACAGCCGATGTTCGAGTCGAACATGGGTTCGACTCGAGCACGAAGCTCATCCCTAATCGCCAACAGCTCTCTGTCACCAATCTTGTATTTGCACTCTGCAGGTAACAATTTCTTGGAAAAGTAGCCACACGGATGCATATCGCTCTCAGAGTTAGGATGTTGAGACAGAGGGCGCCAACTCCAGTCTCAGAAGCATCAACTTCTAGGATAAAAGGCAACGTAGAATCAGGATGTGCCAACACAGGAGCAGAAACAAAGGCAGCCTTGAGACTCTCAAAGGCCTTAATGGACTCCGGAGGCCAACTCTGTGGGTTACCGTCCTTTCTGGTCATATCAGTCAGAGGCTTGACCAGGGATGAGAAGTTACGAATAAACTTCCGATAATAGTTGGCAAAGCCCAGGAAATGCTGCAGAGGATGTAAACCCACGGGTCTGGGCCACTGTAGGACTGCCGAAAGTTTCTCTGGGTCCATCGAAAAACCAGCAGTGGAAATGACATAGCCCAGGAATTTAGCCTGTTCACGATGGAACTCGCACTTCTCCAGTTTACAATAGAGATTGTTTTCTCTTAGTTTCCGAAGCACATGACAGACATCTGTGTGGTGGCTCTCTAGGGTCTTGGAAAATATGAGGATATCATCAAGATAAACCACCACACATAACTGCAACAAATCTCGGAGGACATCGTTAATAAATTCCTGGAAAACTGCCAGGGTGTTACAAAGGCCAAAAGGCATTAAGAGGTACTCATAATGGCCTGTTCTGGTATTAAACTCAGTTTTCCACTTGTCGCCCTCCTTAATCCGCACAAGATTGTATGCCCCTTTCAAATCAAGCTTTGTGAAAACCGTTGCTCCCTTGAGGCAGTCAAATAACTCTGTAATCAACGGAATTGGGTAGGCATTCTTAATTGTGAAACGATTGAGACCCCTATAATCAATACAAGGTCTCAATTCACTGCTTTTCTTCTTCACAAAGATGAAACCAGCACCAGCAGGAGACAGGGATTTGCGGATGAAACCTCGAGAAAGTGCGTCTGCAACATACTCCTCCATGGCCTTATCCTCCAAGACTGACAAAGGGTAAACCCAGCCACGAGGGGGTATGGCACCAGGTTGAAGGTCAATTGCACAATCATAAGGCCGGTGTGGAGGCAAACTACTGGCTTGACCTTTGTCAAAGACATAGCTAAAATCGCGGTACTCCTCCGGCAGGGAAGAGAATGAAGAAGTGCACAGGACCTTGGCTACCTTCTGGAAGCATGTCTCACTGCATTGTGGTGACCAGGAGTGAACCTCAGCACGGAGCCAAACAAAAGAGGGGTTGTGCCTCTGTAACCAAGGATAACCAATAACCAGCGGAAACCTAGGTGAGGAAATAACTTGGAATTGGATTATCTCATTGTGAAGAGCCCCTAGGGCCATGGACAATGGAACCGTCTCATGAGTCACATGGGCAGGCTGTAGAGGTCTCCTGTCAAGAGCCTCAATGGCAAGTGGAGTGTCATGCAGCTGCAGTGGAATCAAGTGCTGCGATACAAAGTCAGTATCAATGAACAGGCCTGCAGCCCCAGAGTTAATTAGAGCCTGAATCTCAATGGACGACTCAGCCCAAGAAAGGGTAACCGAAACCAGGGGCTTATCCTTCTGGATAACTGGGGATGAAACAACGCCACCTAAGGTCTGTCCATGACAGGACCTCAAGGTTCAGGTGTTCCCTGGATGGGTAGGAAAAGACTTCAAAAAGTGACCTGCCTGGCCACAATAAAGGCACAATCTTTCCCTCCTCCTAAAGGCTCTCATCAGTAGAGAGACATGTGAAGCCCAAGTGCATGGGTTCATCTTCATTGACCGACTCGGTACCAGGAGGCATGGGAGGTGAGGGAGGCACTGCAAAGCTCGGAACGTACAGGAGGCTTCAGCAAGCACTCTTAAAAGAGTTTCTCTGAGTCTGAAGTCAATGAGGATGGCAAACATGATCAACCTCTCCACCTCGGTGGGAATATCTCGGTCTGTTATCTCATCCTTGATGGAATCCGAGAGACCATGAGAAAAAACAGCCACGTGGGCCTCCTTGTTCCAAGCAACCACTGCTGCCAGAGTACGGAATTCAATAGCGTAGTCGTCAACAGTTCTTGTACTCTGTTTGATGAACATGAGGCACTTGGCAGCAGAAGCGGAGTGTGCGGGAACATCAAATACCCTTTTAAAGCAGGCCACAAAGTCAGGGTAATTCAAGACAATAGGTTTTTGCATCTCCGAAACCTACTTTGCTTCTGTCCATGGGAAATGTCTGGGGCAGCATCTCAAAGTAAATCTCAGCCTGGTTGAGAAACCCTCTGCATTGAACTGTATTGCCCCCAAATCACTGGTGAAGCGGAGCGGAACCAGACATACCTCTTATAGAGGTAATACTCGAGGCGGGTGCCTGCATAGAGCCTGGAGCAGCAGCAGGGATGGCCTGCAACTCAGGTTGTTCTGGAGCAGCCACAGTGGGAGTTTCCAGGTGAGCCGTGCCACCTAGGAGCCGAGCAAGTCTTCAACAGGAACGCAGGAGACAGTTTCTGTGATGTCGACAAAGGCGAAAGCAGAGATCAAGTGAGCTGGACGACTTTAAGTAGGCAGGACTGATGAGCAGAATCAACAGCTGGGTAACTGTGGAGAGAGATGGGAGCTGGCAATTAGCCGACAGCTGAGTGGCCAGCTCAGAGAAGGAAAGGCTGAGCCCAGCCCTGACACTGGGGAAATGAATACATGTTTTGTTCTCAGTCACTCATCAGGTTTAACTCTAGATTCCCATGTCTAAGGTAGTCCAGCTTTGTTGGTTCTCCTTTACTAGCAATCAATACAAGGTCCTTCCTACGGTAAATGACACAATGTATGACAGCATCCTCCTACATCTGCTCCATGGCTAAGGCTACCAAACCCACACTGTATTTAGGGCTTGAACTCCCCCCTCAAAAGGAGAAATATCTTTGATAGTTACAGAACCCTCAAGCTAGATATTATCATGGTACAGGAAACCCACTTCCCTCAATGGTACAGCCCTAAATTCCTCAAATTCCTCCACCATCAGTACTCCTTGTTCTACCTGGCGTAGGCAGAGGGAAAGTCTTAAGGTGTCGCTATATTATCCTCCAACTTGTAACTTCACCTGGCAGGCAGATTATAAAGACCTGGAGGGCAGATTTATTTTAGTTAAAGGATTCATTGATGGCCATTTATTCTCCTTTATCTCGTATTATACTCCCAACAAGGGCCAACTCAGCGTGTGGGCCACGCTGAACCCCCTATTGGAGGGGACCCCCATTCTAGGAGGGGTTTCCAACGTGGTGTTTGACCAAGCACTGGATAAGTCCAATCTGTCCAAAACTCTCTTGACCTGTCCAACCAAAGCTAGCCTCAAAATTGCCAGACTAGTCCAGTCCCATGGCCTGGCAGATGTTTGGTGAGAGATGAACCCAAAGAAGAGGGACTACACTAATTTCTCTAGCCCCCAACATTCTTATGCTAGGATAGACCACATTTAAATGTCCACACACGACCTGCCCAATGTTTCCAGCTCCAAAATTATAGACACCACACTTTCAGACCACTCCATTGTGACCGTTTTGCTCTATAAAAACTCTCACCACCCCAAATATACTCAGTTGAGACTAAATGAATCCATTTTATCTGACCCCATAAAATCAACAAAGCCCTACAAGAATATTTTACTCTGAATGATGTAAGTGATATCTCAGCGGAGATGTTATGGGCTGCTCAAAAAGTCACCAAGAAGGGGAAGCTAATCCAAATTGCCACTCAAAAAAAAAAAGGCAGATATAGTTAGACTGGGAAAAGCATACTCATCCCTAAAGGGCACACCACAAAGGGATCCCTCGGGGGTCCCTATCTCTCAAATAGATGCAGCTAGACTGGAGCTGAAACAGGGTCTCACAGTTCGAGCCGAGAAGCAAAATCGATAGAGTGGCGACAAATTTTATACCCAGAAGGACAAACTTGGACCAATGCTGGCCACCAAACTGTCCCCTAGGGCGAGGATTCATTCTCTCCCCAAGAATCGGACTCATGGTCAGTCCACAACATCTGACCCCACCAAAATTCTAATAGTCTTCAGAGACTTCTATGATAAACTTTAAAGCTCCACTACACAAGGCAACCAAAACACCATATCTCAATTCCTTGAAATCCTCCCCACTCTGATAAGCATAAAACCATTATGGAAAATACCCATCACAGAAGAGGACATTTTAGAGGTCATTAAAAAACCTAAAAAGGGATCTGCCCCTGGCCCAGACGCGCTATCAGTCCTATATTACAAAGCTTTCGCTGATACCCTAGCCCCATATATGGCTAAATTCTTCAACGCCAAAGTGTCCAGCGACACCCTTAGCTCTGACCTGAATTCAGCCTTCATTACTGTTATCCCGAAACCCAATAAGAACCCTGAGGAGGTGGGAAATTACAGACCAATATCACTAATAACAATCTGAAAATCCTCACCAAAATGCTAGCTAACTGACTAGCCTCTTTCATAAGTTCCTATATTCACAAGGATCAGGTGGGTTTCATGCCAGGGAGACAAGGCCCTGACCAAACCAAAGTATCCATCCTGCAATCCAATTGGCCAGGGGGCTCTAAACAACAGGGAATGCTGCTTTCTCTTGATATACAGAAAGCGTTTGATTCAGTGTCCTGAAGCATTGGGGATTTGGTCACCATTTCCTAGGCATTATGAAAGCTCTCTATTCTTTTCCCAAAGCACTAACATGCCTACAAGGCTACTACTACCCCCCCTCAATCCATATTGCTAGAGGTACAAGACAGGGCTGCCCTTTATCACCACTGTTTTTTGCTATAACCATAGAGACTCTAGCAATAGCAGTACAAGAACATCCCAACATCAAAGGGGTTTCTTGTGGTCCCCAGGTCCGCAAATGTGGTCTCTTCGCTGATGACCTAATTTTATTCCTTACCAGGCCTTTAACCTCCCTCCCCAACCTTTCTAGTACTCTCACTTCCTTTGAGAACATCTCTGGCCTCCAATGTCAACTACAACAAATTTCAAGCCCTAAAAATTTCCCTCGCCCCCGAGATGGTCTCACTGTTGAAACAGACCTTCAAATTTGACTGGAATGACTCCATCAAATATTTAGGCATTTCCCTCACCTTTTAAAATTTGACAGGCTATATGGCAGAAATTACCCTCCCATGTATCACAAACTGGAACAAGACTTAAAGTTTTGGTCCAAACAAAACCTTTCATGAATAGGGAGAATAAATGACGTCAAAATTACACTGCTTCCTAGAATACTTTACCTTTTCCGTTCCCTCCCCATCCCACTAAGGAGGGACCACCTTAGGTCCTTTCAGAAAAAAATACTTAGTTTATCTGGGGAGGCTCTGGATATAAGATACAACAGACCCTATACATCTCCCGTAAACAGGGCGGGTTGAGTCTCCCTTACTTACATAGGCACTACCAAGCCTCCAGACTAGCCCAACTCTCTACAATCTACACTAAAACCAGATTGGGTTCAGATAGAACACCAGGCTGTGCCACAAAACACATTAGACTTTCTCCTCCGGAACCCACCTAGAAACTGCACGCCAATCCTGGCCCCCACACTCTCTCACTCCTTTGCTCTGTGGGACAAATTAAGATGTGTACCTCATCTCTGAAATGAAACCCCTGGCACATCTGTTTCGTAATCCGAACTTTCCTCCAGGGTTGGACATTAAGGCCTTCCAGTGGTGGCTGGACAAGGAGCTGTACCATATAGGACATTATTATACGTCAAGGGGCCCCGTCTCCATAGCCCATTTTGTCAAAAAACTAGATCTCCTGCAATCAGAACATTTCCAATATAGCCAAATCTCACACTTTCTCCATAGCATCTGAAAAAATAAACCCGAACCCCCCAAATTCATAGCCTATGAGCTTTGATGGGGTCAAGCCATGGAGCAGAGGGGCAGCATTTCAGTCATCTATGTGTCACTTTCCCAGCCATCGAGTAAAACCCTGTATATGTTAGCCCTGGAGGAAGACCTCCAAATTCATTGGAACCTGGGGACCTGGAACTCTGCTCACACTTCGTTTAAGGGCATTATCAACACTTTCCTAATGAAAGCAAACATACGATCTTGACTAGGTGGTACATGACCCCTGCCAGACTAGCTACAATTTATCGCTATGCTTTAGTGGGTGCCAATTATTGGGCACGTTAGCCCATATATGATGGAAATGCCCTAGAATCAGGTCCTTCTGGAGAAGGATCTTTAACCTCATTAGAGGGGTTAAGAGCTGCAAGATCCCCAGATCTCAAGAGGTCGCACCACTGAATTCACATATCCCAATGATCTCCAAATGTAACAGTAAACTGATACACTTCATACTGTTAGGATCCAAATTAACCCTAGCTAAGGCCTAGAAGCAACCTTCAGTTTCAATAAGGGCGGTCAAACGGAAAGTTTTGTGGATTATGGCTCAAGAAAAACTGGCTAGTATCCTCTTAGACTTGGCACACAAAATTATCTGGGAGCCTTGGGCTCTATTCATGGGAATTTCTATCTCCCCGGGTGTTGAACCTCCCCAGGGCTCAGTCCAACATCTTGGTGAATGAATCTCCTTCCTTCCCCCTGCCCCCCCCCACACTCTAATCTCTAATCTCTTCTCCTTCTCTGGTTTTCTATCTTCTTTCCCACTCAGAGATCCTCACCAACATCTACTGGGATCTCACTAGGGCTCTTCCCTAGCAATCAAAAGTTTTGTGAGGAGACCCTCCTCAGAGGGGAGTGGGGGTCCCAACGTATGGCACAGTAAGTTCCCAATAGGGGTGCCGGGGGGGCAGATACCCCTTCACTCCTTCCACGATCCCAGAGGGGGCCTACGCCTCTAAGTTTAAGAGCCTCTAGCAATAGCTACCGCTGGAGGAGGTTAGCCTACAAGTCCATTACGGATCTACAGAAACTGGTGATTTATAATGTTTATTATTGGGTTTATACGTAAATATCCATCTCTTGTTAATGCCGTGTTTTACCATGACTTGTAGTCCACATATCCTAACTGTACCATTGATGTTCTCCTCTTCTCTGTAAAAGAGCTTCTCTTTTTTTTTCCATGAAAATAAAAACCTTTTGAATGTAACATTTTAATTGCCATAACTCTGCCTTTAAAAGGTATGGTATAGGATGACCATAATTTAAGCAAGTTTTTAATATGAGAGAAAACTGGGGAATAGCCTGATAGAGAGATAGCAAGGTGAAAGTTAATTGGATACCCCTTCAACAAGGGGGCCCCCAGATCACGGCCCCCTCCATGTGAATGGGTATCGGGTACATTGTACCCCTACCCATTCACAAAAAAAAGTGTCAAAAAGTAAAAACCACAATTTTGACAATTCCTTTATTAAAAAAGGAAGAAAAAAAAGTGTCCCGCAATGTCTGTCCATCATCAAATAAAAAATGAAAAATAGAAAAAAATTAAAAAGCTTCACGTGGTTTCGGGCCTGGTATGGACTGGGGGGAACCCACGCTGATTTTTTCCTTGATTTTTCATCTATATTGCTGGGAGCCAGCAATACATTACAGCAAGCAAGTTTAAATGACATTTGTTCCTTTAAAAAAAATGGCATTTTGCTGCGGCACTGTTCTACACATCGCACAGATGTGCCACTTTACAGGCAGACTAATAGGACCCCCCAGGCACAATATTTAAAGATATATTTTTCATTTTTATTGTACCACTTTAAGCATTATTAAAATCACTGCTCCTGAAAAAATGCTTGTTTTAAAAACTTTTTTTTGCATTGATACATGTCTCCTAGGGGAGTACCCAGGTCCCTATATGCTTTTTTATGGCAATAACTTGCATATAAGCCTTTAAAAAGAGAACTTTTGAATTTTCATGTTTGTGTCCCATAGACTCTAACCACTTCCGGACCAGCCGCCGCAGTTTTACTGCGGCAGGCTGGCTCCCCTGCGCGAAATGACGTTACTGTACATGATCTCGCGAGGTCCAGGTAGCAGGGGGGTGCCGATGCTCATGGCCGACGGTCGCGATGACTGCTGGCCACGAGCAATTGTGACCAGGTGACACAGAACAGGGATGAGTGTGTGTAAACATACACTTCCCTGTTCTGTTCTGACAGGAGTGACAGATTGTGTGTTCCTATTAGCTAGGAACCACGATCTGTCACTTCCTGTAGTTGGTCCCTCCCCCTTCAGTTAGAATCACCTCCCTGGGAACATAGTTAACCCCTTCAATGCCCCCTAGTGTTAACCCCTTCACTGCCAGTGACATTTTTACAGTAATCAATGCATTTTTAATTGCACTGATCGCTGTATTAATGCCAATGATTCCAAAAATGTGTCAAAATTGTCTAATGTGTCTGCCATAATGTCGCAGTCATGATAAAAATCGCAGATCCCCGCCATTACTAGTATAAAAAATAATAATAATAAAAATGCCATAAATCTGTCCCCTATTTTGTAAAGGCTATAACTTTTGTGCAAACCAATCAATCAACGCTTATTGCAATTTTTTTTTTTTTTTGTTACCAAAAATTTATAGAAGAATATATATTGGCCTAAACTGAGGAAACAAATAGTTTTTTTATATATTTTTGGGGGGATATTTATTATAGCAAAAAGTAAAAAATAAAGCTTTTTTTTTAAATTGTCGCTATTTTTTTGTTTATAGCGATCAAAGTGATCAAATACCACCAAAAGAAAGCTCTATGTGTGGGAAAAAGAGGACGTCAACATCAACAACGTCAACATCGCACGACCGCACAATTGTCAGTTAAATCGACGCAGTGCCGAATCGCAAAAAGTGCTCTGGTCAGGAAGGGGTTAAATTCTTCCAGGGCTGGAGCGGTTAATAGGGTTTGCTCAAATTTTTTGCCCGTTTGCATGTTCTGGTGCAAACCGAATCAGGGGGGTGTTCGGCCTATCCCTACTGACAACTTCTGTCTTTCATGAATCTATGCTGTCCATTGCTTAACCACTTGTCGACCGTCTCATGCACATTTACGGTAGCAAGTTGGCTCCTTCCCATGAATCACCGTATGGGTTTGTCGGCTCCTTTAAGAGCCATAACAGGCGCGCGCATGCTGAATGGCGGGGGACCCAATGCCCAGCGGGCACGAGAGCCAGAATGAGGATCTGTCTATGTAAACACATAAATCCCAGATCTGACAGGGGAGGAGAGACAGATTTGCTGTTCCTAGTAATTAGGAACAGCGATCTATCTCCTCCTTCAATCAGTCCCATCCCCCCACAGTTAGAGACACTCATTTTTATTGGGACTGCAAAATTATGGCAGACACATTTGACACTTTTGACACATTTTTGGGACCATTGGCATTTATAACAGCGATCAGTGCTATAAAAATGCACTGATTACTGTAAAAATGTCACTGGCAGGGAAGGGGTTAACACTAGGGGGCGATCAAGGGATTAACTGTGTTCCCTGTGTGTGTTTCTAACTGTAGGGGATGGGACTGACTATAGAAGATGAGAGATCATGGTTCCAAGATATTAGGTACTCACGATCTGTCATTCCTCACAGAACAGGGATTTGTGTGTTTACACACACGTGTCCCTGTTCTGCCTCTCATGCCCGCGATCGCTCATGGCCGGCGGTTATCACAACTGTTGGCCATGAGCATTGGCACCCCTGCAGTGCAGCGGGCATGTGCGCGTGCCTGCTATCCCGATCCCGCGAGCCGACGTATAGCTACAGCAATTTGCGGGATCGTGCTAACCTGCCGCAGTATGACGGCGGCTGGTCGGCAAGCGGTTAAAACATTTTTTGAGGGATATTTATTATAGGTAAAAGTAAAAAAATATTGTGTTTTTTTTCTAAAGTTGTCAGTCTTTTTTTGTTTATAGCGCAAAGAATAAAAATCGCAGAGGTGATCAAATACCACTAAATGAAAGATCTATTTGTGGGAAAAAAGGATGTAAATTTTATGTAGAGTGTGGTAGAGTGTTGCATGACTGCCCAATTGTCAGTTAAAGCGACACAGTGCCATGTCGCAAAAAATGGCCTGGTCATTAAATCGGATTTCCAGCAGCAATTTTTTTTTTAAAGTCAGCAGCTACACACCGTGTACCTGCTGACTTTTAATAAGGACACTTACTTGTCCAGGGAGCCCATGATATCGGTCCCCATATTGGGTGCAGGCGCAGCCATAGTAGCTAAGTGAAACCGGCAGCGGAGCCTTCAGGCTTCACCGCCAGTTTCTGACTGCGCATGCATGAGTCATGCGGTGCTTTCTATTTTTTTAAATCCAGTATTTATTTTATTGAGATTTAATACAGTAAACAAAACCCTTCTAAACACAGTACATACAAACTACCCAAATACAGTCCCAATACACATATCATCAAATACACCATAAACATCCCAAAAAAAAAAAAAACTCCTTCCCTTTCCCTTACTCCTCTTCCCCCTCTTCCCCCTCTTCCCCCTTCCCGTACTCCATTCTCTCTCTCTATTTCCCTTCTCTTTGTATAGGGCTCCTTCCAAATCGGGGCCTAGAGCATCCATCCAACTTCTCCATATAGTTTAAAATTTCCCTTGACAGCCTTGATGCAGAAAAATATATTTCTCTTTTAGTAGGGTTTCTTTTATTTGCATTCTCCATTTATTCACTGTTGGTGGATAAACTGAAATCCCTTTTTGTGCTATTAACTTACGAGCTTGAAACAAACTTTTTACTATTGTAATATAGGCTAAATTTGGAATACTAGATTACCAAACATATGCCAGGTTCTAATGGTAACTTTATTCCGAGGAGACTGTTAATAGTCTCAGTCACGCCCTGCCAATATCGGTGGAGCTTAGGACATCTCCATAGCATATGTATTAAGTTTGCAAGGGCTCCCCTACATCAAGGACACAAAGGGGAATCTCTACGGTTCCATTTATATAATTTCTCAGGAGTATAATATGACCTATTTAAAATCATAATTGCGTTCATTTTTGTGTAGTGGACAACGATACATTGGGGACTGCAGACAGAGCCATTGTCCAATGGACATCCGTCAAAGCGCCCAGGTCTCGTTCCCACTGAGCCCTTGATGGAATATCTACAGAATCTTGAAACGTATTCTATAGTAGCCTATACAGTCGTGATATAAGACCCTACTTATGCCCTTTAACTTCTAGTAATGATATTATTATGGAATGATTACGTTTAAACTCAAAGGAATGGGCCTGAGCCTATATGGCATGCCTGAGTTGAAGATATTGGAAAAATCCTTGCTCTGGAATCCCATATTCCTCCATTATTTGAGCAAAGGGTTTTAAACTGTCATTCTGAAACAACTGCTTCAAATATCTCAAACCATGTTTTTTTTTTCTGTAATTCCTCACAGTTTACATTATTCTATATTGGGGTATAACATGTATAACCCGTAATGTTAGTAATTCTTTTCATTTCTTACCATACTTTATCAAAGAGTTTACCTATCAAAAATACTTTATCCCCTCACAAGTTATTTGTCTCCAATAAGGAGATCAGTGTATGTTCCCTACATAACGGCAATAGCAGACCCTGTATGGTATCAGAATCTGCAATTTCCGTCCATCCTAAAAAGTTTTGTAATTGTGAGGCTAAGAAATAACTTTTAACAATGGGGATAGCAAGTCCCCCTACATCTTTAGCTAACATTGGGCTGGTTAATTTTATACGGGATTGTTTTTTGCGCCAAATAAGTTCTCGGAAGAGGGATTCTACCTTCCTAAACCAGTACGATATTACTGGTTATATATTATAGGAGAGTTATGAAGGATGTACAGTAATTGTGGAGTCCAGATCATTTTAATGATATTCGCTTTACCAATCAATGTTAGTGGAAGTTTACACCAGCTCCAGCACTTATCCCGAAATTTAAGCAATAATGGTTTGAGATTCAGATTAATATAATCCTTTATGTTACGAGTTACCTCAATCCCCAGATATTTCACTGTATATTTTATTTGAATTTGCACAGCTTGTTCTGGTAGGTAGATTTCCTTGTCATCTAATGGCATCAATATTGATTTCTCCCAAATGATCCAAAAACCCAAAAACTGTCCAAACGTTGAAATCGATTTATAAGTTCCACTAATGATTGTGTAATATCCCCCCAAAAAATAAAAGCATATAAATCAATTTTTTATTCCCTTCCTGAGTGGCAAAATCCAACTATCCCTTCTGACTGTCTTATGGCAATAACCAAAGTTTCTATTGCCAAAGCAAACAGCAAAGGGGATAGAGATCTGCCTTGTCTAGTCCCTCTAGATAATGAAAACAATGGAGACATAGGGGGTTATTTACTAAAGGCAAATCCACTTTGCACTACAAGTGCACTGCAAGTGCACTGAAAGTTTACTTGGAAGTTCAGTCGCTGTAGATCTGAGGGGGACATGCAAGGAAAATAAAAAAACATCATTTTAGCTTGCACATGATTGGATGATAAAATCAGCATAGCTTCCCCTCATTTAAGTTCTTCCCCTCAGATCTACAGCGACTGCAATTCCAAGTGCACTTGTATTGTACTTCCAAGTGCACTTGTAGTGCAAAGTGGATTTGCCCTTAGTAAATCAACCCCATAGTATTATTGATTCTCAACCTTGCCTTAGGATTCCTATACAGCCATTTCAGCCATGATTGGAATTCCGGACCAATACCAAAAGCAGTAAGCACTGTCCACAAATATTCCCATTCCACCACATCAAATGCCTTCTGGGCATCTAAGGACAATATGGCACTAGCACCTTCATTATCGATTGGTAACTGCATATTTTAAAAAAGTCTGCAAATATTTGTTGACCCTGCTCTTTTGGGGATAAACCCTGTTTGATCCTTATGTATCAGGATATTGATATATCTAGAAAACCTGTTTGCCAGAACCCTAGCTAAGATCTTAACGTCTGATGTAAGGAGGGAAATGGGGCGATAGGAATCTGGTTTTAATGGATCCTTGTCTGGTTTTAAAATTACTATTATTATTGTTTCCTTCATTGATTCAGGAAGTTTCTTGTGTATTATATGCCTCATTTAACACTTCAAGAAGTTCTGGAAGTAGAATCTGGTCATATTTTTTGTATATCTCAGCCGGCAATCCATCCATTCCTGGGGCCTTATTATTTTGAGTTTGTACTACTGCTTCTTTCAACTCTGCTAGGGTTATGGGGTTGCCCAAGAATTCTCTTTCTTTTAATCTCAGTTTAGGTATATCTAGTTTATCTAAAAATCGTTTACTTAGATTCATTACATCTGGGGTCCCGGATTCATATAGCAGGGTATAAAAGTCCACAAATGTATTCTGAATACTACTTGTATCATATACTATTCCTCCATTTAAATCTTTGATAGCAGCTATATTCTTCAGATACAAAATCAAAGGAGAATGACCACATAATCCCCTCGGCACTGTCAGAAACAATGAAATCAGACTGAGACAGAAGTACAGTTAAATCACATTTTTTTAATAATAAAAGTAAATAGAACAAACATAGTCAAAACATAGCCAAAGTTTGGTAACCGGAACAGATAGTCAGCCAAGCCAGAAAGTTAAGGATCAATGTAGTGGAACAGCATGCAGGATCTGAAGCCAGAAGTGATGTCAGCCAAGCAAGTCTTTAAACAGGAATGCAGAAGACTTTGTGATGTTGACCAAGGTGAAGGCAGAGATCCTCTGGGCTGGACAGCTTAAGTAGGCTGGACTAACGAGCAGGACATCATCAACAGCTGAGTAACTGTGGAGAGATAGGAGCTGGCAATTAGCCGACAGCTGTGTGGCCAGCTCTGAGCCCAGCCCTGACAGTACCCCCTCCTCAATGACCCCTCCCCCTCAGAGGACCACCAGGATTGAATGGAAAATGACTATGGAAATCACAGAGGAGGACAGGGGCATGTACGTCCGAGGATGAGACCCAAGAACGTTCCTCCGGACCGTAACTATGTAAGCCAGAATTTCCTCATTCTGCAAACTCGCCGTCTCCCCTCTTCTTAACTGCTTGTTGAAGAGGATTTAATGGAAAGCTCTTCTGGTTCGTCCTTATGGTGCCACATGCTGGAGTGTGCTTCCTGTGAAGGTTGCAGAACAGGGGCAAACTCGTATAAAAGTTATCTATGTACAAATGGTAGCCTTTCTCCAGGAGTGGGTTTATGAGTTCCCAAATGACTTTCCCTCTTGATCCCATGTAGTCTGGGCAACTAGGGGGATGCAGCTGGGTGTCCTTCCCTTCGTATATCATGAAGGCATATGTACACCCTTGTGGATCGGTCGCATTTATACAATTTATACAGCTTTACCCCATAGCGGGCCCTTTTGGTTGGAATAAATTGTTTGAAACCTAGCCTGCCAGTAAATTTGACAAGGGACTCATCCACACATATGTGTTGGTCCGGGGTAAACAACTGGGGGAAGATTTCAGAAAAATAATTTAGTAGTGGACGAATTTTATAAAGCTTATCATAATTTGGGTCATTTTGGGGAGGGCACTGGGTATTATCATTATAGCGTAGGAACCTCATAATCATATGATATCTGGTTCTGGGCATTACTGAGGAAAAGATGGGCATGTTGTGGATGGGGTGGGTTGACCAATATGAACGTAATTCATTTTTTTTGGTTAGCCCCATACAGAATGTGAGGCCCAAAAAAATCTTAAACTCCTCCACTGTTAGGGCCCTCCATTAGTAGGGACGGGCATAATAGGACGTTGGGTTACTTGCTATAATTTGTTGTGCATACAGATTGCACTGGGCCACAATTGATGCTAGCATGTCCTCAGTAAAAAATAAATGGAAAAAATCTGTCGCGGAAAAATTTCTGCGTCCACCTGGACTCCTGGCTGGGCGGTGAAAGAGGGAATGTTAGCTTCTCCTAAATTAGGAGGAAGCCACAAGGGGTTCTGAAGGGAACAGAAAAGGCTGGCATGGGACCTAACCCTTTGGGACTGAGGTGACACCTCACTGGTACTTGGCCTTTCTTGCCGAGGTACTGCGGTGCTGGTGGATGGCACTACGGTGCTGGTGGATGGCACTGCCTGCTCACCAGAACGCCTTTGTCTGGCTGGCAGACTATCATCCTCCCCTGCGGCTGTCAGCGTAACACTTATGACAGATGGCACATGACACTGACAGGTGGCGCTGATGACAGATAGCACTGATGACAGATGGTACTGACAGATGGTACTGACAGATGGCACTGATAACAGATGGCATTGATTGGTACTGTGACACTTATGCCGCATACACACGATTGCACATTCCGACAACAAAATCCATGTTTTTTCTCCGACGGATGTTGGCTCAAACTTGTCTTGCATACACACGGTCACACAAATCTTGTCGGAAATTCCGAATGTCAAGAACGCGGTGACGTACGACGATCCGAGAAAAATTACGTTCAATAGCCAGTGTGGCTCTTCTGCTTGATTCCAGGCATGTGTGGAATTTTGTGCGTTGGAATTGTGTACACACGATCGGAATTTCCGACAACAGATTTTGTTGATGGAAAATTTGAGATTCAGATCTCAAATTTTGTTTGTTGGAAATTCCAATGGAAAATGTCCGATGGAGCCTACACACTGTCGGAATTTCCAACAACAAGCTCCTATCGAACATTTCCTGTCGGAAAATCTGACCGTGTGTACATGGCATAACAGCGATGAGCACTGTGACACCAATGGGCACTGTATTTACTGTGTTTTAACTGTAAATTCACAGATGTTAGTTGGCACTCACAGAATATGCAGCACAGAAGCTCTCCCTCCTCACACGCAGTCTCTGTATGAAGAGGGAGAGACAGCAATGAGAGATAATCTCATATGTTTACATTTGAGATCATTGCTCATTGGACACACCGATTGAGTGCTAAATGGCTGCTGTGATTGGCCATTTACCACGATCTGTGATTTTCCCAGATGCGCGCCCGCGGCAGCGCGTGGGGAACAGGTAAACGTCCATGGACGCCCTCCCGGCAATTAAGCCCCGCGCTGTAGCCGTCTTTTGGCTATAGTCTGGGTGGAGAGTGGTTAAACAGTACTGACTAGCATATTCAAGGCTTTGGATATCTTTTTATATCCTTTTCCATCTTTGTAAAGTTTCATTACCTTTTGACTGTTATTTTCTACCTCCTCATGGCTCAGTGTCTAGCCTGCTTAGTGCATCCATGTGAACTAATTGACTATTTGTACACAGACATTAATTGTGATTTAAAAAGCCACAAATGAGCCACGGAGAGGGATGGAAGCTTGAATCACGAGCTCCGCTCCATAGCTGGGATATACAGCAACACACAGCTACAAGTGTCTCCCCTCTCCCCGAGTAGCGAGGGGAGAACAGCGGGACACGAACCGGCATGTCAGGGAGGCGTAATCCACCACCAAAACCCCGCCGCCTGACTGAATATTTCGGCCCCATGGAACACAGATACAAGCAAGATGGCGCCAGCCACTTTCCGTCCCCAGCTGCACAGCGCAGCCATACGAGCAGCGCTCAGTCACACCGCCAACAAGGTGCAGTGCTCACAGGATCGAGGGACACAGAAGACATGGATAGTCTCCCTCCTCTAGCGTCAGATCCAACAGATGCACAGCAGGACAGAGGTAAGAGACACGCCTCTTCTCCCTGCAACTCACCTACCAAAACTCCCCAGGCCAAAAAACACCATGGGAACTCCTCAGAATCCACCTCTCTCAGCTCCACACTCCCATCCTCCTTAGCAAATATCCCTGTAACTGACAACCCAGTGTCAGAAAGCATGTTAAAGTCAATGCTACTCACTCTACAAAAAGATTTACACAGGGAGCTGCAGCTATCTTTATCACAAGCCCATGACAGGCTCGACTGTCTGGAGGACAGAGCTGACATCACTGAGGAACATATATCTGACATGAGTAAAGCTCATAATGAGCTTCTCGATGCGCACGATCATCACACGGATGAAATCCAAAAAATTAAACTGAAGCTGGTAGACCTCGAGGACAGGTCCAGAAGAAATAATATAAAATTCAGAGGGATCCCCGAGTCAGTGCCACCCAATGAGCTCAAAAAACCTACCTACAGCAGCTCTTTATCACCCTGCTTCCTAATCTCTCTCCTCACGATCTACTCATCGATCGTGCACACAGAATCGCAAAACCAGACCACCTGTCAGCGGAGATTCCCAGAGATGTCCTAGCCAGAATCCATTTTTTCCACATAAAGGAACAAATCCTTTACACGGTGAGGAATCTCAGACCCTTACCAGCACCCTACTCTAAAATAGCCCTCTTTGTGGATTTGTCACCAGCTACCATGGAACTCTGTAGAGCATACACCCCGATCACCTCCATTCTACAGGAGCATAAAATCATCTATCGTTGGGGATACCCCACCAAGCTTCTGGTCACATACCAGCAAAAAACAGTCCCAAATCTATCGCCTAAAGACGGATATAAGAAACTGACTAACTGGGGTCTACTACCCATCCCTGCGACATCCCACCAGCCACACAATCAGGATGCATTGCCAAATTCTCCTGCACAACGCCAACCAAACAAGGTGGATAAAACCTAATGCTACCTTAGGACTACTAGTCTCCAGCTCAAATATATCCTGCTTGGGTGATTTACTAATCTCCACCTCCCACCACTTTATAGTGTGCCGTGCACACTTAGTCAAAAGTTTACTTACAATTTTTCACTCAATACGTTATCTGAGAACTGTCTATATTGTTTTTCTTTTGTTCTTATTTCTAATAGAGTGAAATATCTCTAGCGATATTCCATAATCTGTATTAGTCACACTCTGAGTTGCAATAGTTGTTTTACCTTCTTTCAGTTACTAAGAGCTATTAAGTTGTTTGTTACAACTCTCAAATTTTACTATTGTCCATTAACCATTCTTTATAGCAGCCAGCTGTATATAGGATTATAATCGCGCTCAATTCCTGCAAACCAACCTCTAACGCCTACAATTATGACACTCAAGGTCACATCTATAAATGCCAATGGGTTTAATTCCCCCTTTAAGAGAAATCTTTTTTGGAAAGAAGCATGCTCCCAGCACGCAGACATACTATGCGTGCAAGAGACGCATTTTTCAAACAACAAAAAAAATGTGGGGTAATGATAGCCATTAGCGCCAAGGTTTCTTTTACCCTACATTACGTAGTCACAGATGACAAAGGCAGATTTATAATTTTAGTTGCCACTATTGATAATAACACCATGACTCTGGTGAATGTTTATGTACCCAACACCTCGCAAAAAAAATTCTACAAAAAACTCAAAAATAAATATTCTAGAACCCTACAAGAGTAACACATTAATCATCTGTGGTGACTTTAATGACACCCCCAACCCCACACTGGATTCTACCAACTCAGATAGGAGGGCATCTGCTCTCTCCTCATTCATAGATAGTGAAGATTTATACGATCCCTGGAGGTGCATGCATGACGTTGAACGCGACTATACATTTTATTATCACCCAGGGAATTCTTATTCTTGGATTGACCTTTTCCTCACAAACAAAAAAGCACTATTGGCCACCTCAGAATCAAATATAGGTCTCATCACGTGGTCAGACCACGCTCCAATATCCTTGAGAATATTCCCCCAAACCTGTCCAACAAATCGTTCTCTATGGAGACTGAACTCATCCCTCATAACCAATCCAAAGTATGAAACTGAAATTAAATCCGAGATTGAGAATTTCTTTAAACTTAACTGTGCATCTGTTGAAGATCAGTCTATGGTATGGTTAGCCCATAAGGCTTTTCTGTGAGATCTACTCATCAAATTTGGTGCCCAAGAACGCAAAAGACGTTTAGCGGAAATAGAGTCATTGCTACAAAAACTATAGGCCTTAGAATTAACAAACAAAAATTCACCCAATCGGACAACTTTTGATGCGATCAGAGACTACAGACTCAAAATAAGTGAACTATTACACAATAAATTTGATTACTATGTCAAACGCTTGAAATTAAATTTATACTCCTTTAGCAACAAATCTGGAGCCTTCTTGGCCAGACAAGTTAAACGTCAACAAACGTGTACAAAAATCCCCTACTTTCTGAACTCAAAAGGAGTGCGCATGTCCAATCCATTGGACATAGCTAACACGTTTGCGTCCTTCTATACACAATTATACAATTTGCAAGAGCAGAGTTCCACCTCCCCACCAGGTACCGAGGAAATAGAAGCCTTTCTCTCATCCATACAACTTCCCTCACTAGCTCCCACACAAGTAGCCATGCTGTCCACCCCATTCACACAAGCAGAAGTCTTTAACCCTGTCAAATCCCTTCCACTACACAAAGCCCCAGTACCGAATGGGTTCTCTAATGAGTATTACAAACACTTCAATGACATCCTCTCTCCCCACTTATGCACCACATTTAATCAATATGCCTCTACAGGGAAAATCCCAAAAGAATGCCTCGAAGCCCTGATAGTAACTCTCCCTAAATCAGGTAACCCAACTGACACCCCAGGGAATTACAGGCCCATTTCCTTACTAAATACGGACACAAAATTGTATGCAAAAATATTAGCTCTCCAACTCTCCAAGGTTATGAATCAACTGATACATATAGATCAAGTTTCATACCGGGGAGACAAGCATCAGACGGGACCCGGCGATTTATTAACATTATACAATGGGTAGAACATAACCGAATGCCTTCTCTGCTCCTTTCTCTGGATGCAGAGAGGGCATTTGATAGGGTACAATGGACTTACATGGAGGCGGTCTTACGCAAGTTTGGCATATCGGGCACACTCCTATATGCCATACTAGGCCTATACACATCCCCAAGTGCCAAAGTGTGGACTTCGGGCGTACTGTCCAACTCCTTCAACATCACAAATGGCACAAGGCAGGGCTGCCCACTGTCACCCTTAATTTTTGCCATGATCATGGAACCCCTGGCCCAAAAGATTCGCTCTGACTCCCAAATTAAAGGTATCAACATTGGTACCACCGAACACAAAACAAAATTGGTCTTTACGCAGACGACGTAATAATCGCCGTCACTAACCCAAAATGCTCCCTGACCGAGATTCAAAACCAGTTCAGTGCAATCTTTATACAAAGTAAATCATAACAAATCTTTTATGCTGGCGCTAGGCCTAGATAAACCAACCATACAACATATTTCAAAATACTCCTCATTCTCCTGGTCTAAAGATTCATCTTTAACCTATTTAGGGATCTGCTTGACCTCCCCTAGCAAAAATCTTCTACGCACAAATTTGGTAGACCTGGTAGGAAAGCTTAAAAGAATATCTAATGATATACATCATCCCTTTGTATCATGGGCTGGTAGAATTGCATTAGCTAAAATGTTCATGCTCCCACACATTCTCTATGTCTTCCGCACGCTACCAGTGCCATTCCTTTCAATGCAACTACGAATTCTCCAATCTCTCATCAACTCCTTTATCTGGCATCACAAGCAGGCCAGGATAAAACAACACAATTTAATGACTCCAGCACGAATGGGGGGAATGGGAGCTCCTAACATTAGCCTATACTATAAAGCAGTCATTCTAGACCAACTGAAATCAAGGTGGAACTCATTCACTCCTTCAAACTGGACACAAATGGAATCAGATATGCTAACCAAAGACCCAAAACTATACCTTTGTGCCTCACTTCTTGCCCCAAATCCCAAATGCTCTCCTATGGACACAATAACGGCCTCCCTAAGAGTATGGACATCTATTCCTCAAATGCTGCAGGGTTACCTCAAGTCATTCTACAATTCATTCCAATCAAAGTTTGCTCAATAATTCTACCAGATCTTCAACTATGTACATGGATTGACGCAGGTATTAACACCACTGGTCAACTCTTCAATGCGTCCGGTTTAATCCCATTCAACGACCATCAAGCTACTTTCGGTCTCTCACCAAGAACCTTCCATATATACCTCAGGATCAGATCTCTTCTCAATAAAACACATTGGATAACACAAGACAAGATTTTATCCCCCATGATACAATATCTTGCTTCCCCTAAAAGCAAACTTAAGGGAATATCATATATTTATGGCTTGCTCTCTCAACCTGCTAAGAACTCAACTCAAACCCAAATCTTGCAGTGGTCTAAACAAGCTCCTTCAGCCCCTCCATCTAATCAATGGCATAAGGCTTTATCCTTATCATCAAAACTCTCTCATTGCACCACGCATTGGGAATCCTTACAAAACTCTTTCAACACTGGTACTACACTCCCACCAGAATTGCCAAGATGCACCCCAACACATCTCACTTATGCTGGAGAAAATGCGGTCTTCCAGGAACTTTACTCCATGTTTGGTGGGAGTGCCCACACCTCAAAGTCTTCTGGAACCAAGTGCTAAAAATGCTCCAATCCTTAACACTCACAACAAATAATCTATCTCCCATTGACCTTCACCTGGGTCTGATAATTCCCACATGCCCCAGGAAATTTCAAAAAGTGGCCACCCACATCCTCATCGCTGCAAGGTTGGCACTTGCAAGGAAATGGAAAAGTACTCATCCTCCTGACATCAAGGAAGTGATCACAATCCTAAACGAAAACTTCAAAATGGAATAAGGCTTCTCCAAAGCCCATCTCACCACTAGGGATGAGCTTCGAATTCGCATCGAACTCATGTTCGACTCGAACATCGGCTGTTCGCAAGTTCGCCGAACAGCGAACAATTTGGGGTGTTCGCGGCAAATTCGAATGCCGCGGAACACCCTTGAAAAGTCTATGGGAGAAATCAAAAGTGCTAATTTTAAAGGCTTATATGCAAGTTATTGTCATAAAAAGTGTTTGGGGACCTGGGTCCTGCCCCAGGGGACATGGATCAATGCAAAAAAAAGTTTTAAAAACGGACGTTTTTTCAGGAGCAATGATTTTAATAATGCTTAAAGTGAAACAATAAAAATGTAATATTCCTTTAAATTTTGTAGCTGGGGGGTGTCTATAGTATGCCTGTAAAAGGGCACATGTTTCCTGTGTTTAGAACAGTCTGACAGCAAAATGACATTTCAAAGGAAAAAAATTTAAAAACAACTCGCGGCTATTGCATTGCCGGTCCGACAATACACATAGAAGTTCATTGATAAAAACGGCATGGGAATTCCCCACAGGGTAACCCCGAACCAAAATTAAAAAAAAAAAAATGATGTGGGTGGTCCCCCTAAATTCCATACCAGGTCCTTCAAATCTGGTATGGATATTAAGGGGAACCCCGGCCAAAATTTTTAAAAAAATGACGTGGGGGTACCCCCTAAATTCCATACCAGGCCCTTCAGGGCCCCTTATTAAAGTTGGCTTCCAGATTCTGATAAGCCCCCGCCCGCAGACCCCACAACCACTGGCCAAGGTTGTGGGGATAAGGCCCTTGTCCTCATCAACATGGGGACAAGGTGTTTTCGGGGGCTATCCCAAAGCACCCTCCCAATGTTGAGGGCATGTGGCCTGGTACGGTTCAGGAGGGGGGGGGCTCTCTCGTCCCCCCTCTTTTCCTGCGGCCTGCCAGGTTGCATGCTTGAATAAGGGTCTGGTATGGATTTTTGGGGAGACCCCACGCCGTTTTTTTTTTAAATTTTGGCCGGGGTTCCCCTTAATATCCATACCAGACCTGAAGGACCTGGTATGGAATTTAGGGGGACCCCCCACATAATTTTTTTTTTTTAAATTTTGGCCGGGGTTCCCCTGTGGGGAATTCCCATGCCGTTTTTATCAATGAACTTCTATGTGTATTGTCGACCCGGCAATGCAATAGCCGCGAGTAGTTTTAAATGACTTTTTTTCCTTTGAAATGTCATTTTGCTGTCAGATTGTTCTAAACATGGGAAACATGCGCCCCTTTACAGGCATACTATAGACATCCCCCAGGTACGAAATTTAAAGGGATAGTACACTTTTATTGTTTGACCGTTTTTAAAACTTTTTTTTGCATTGATCCATGTCCCCTGGGGCAGGACCCGGGTCCCCAAACACTTTTTATGACAATAACTTGCATATAAGCCTTTAAAATGAGCACTTTTGATTATTCATGTTCGTGTCCCATAGACTTTAACGGTGTTCGCGTGTTTGAACAAACTTTTTTCCTGTTCGCATGTTCTGGTGCGAACCGAACAGGGGGGTGTTCGGCTCATCCCTACTCACCACTGAAATTTTTTTTAAGATTTGGACTTTATGGATCAACTACCCTAGAAGTATACAGCTGGACTGATTCCTCCTTTACTTACAAAATCTCACAACTCCGTTATAATCTTTACTCCTCAATAATAAGTAGGCAGTCCACACATCTCAGCATTATGTGCCCAGTTTCCCCACGTAGTAAAATATAACTACGTGTGTGACTGTCTACTGGTCCCACTTCCTGTAGATAGCAAGAATAAGGTTTAAGTTAAATCTAAAATCGATAACATTGTTTTCTCTTTTTGGTTACTACCTATATAAGACCAAGTATATGCATGCTATAGCTCCTTTATTAGCACATATATGCAACACATTTTTTGCATGCTCTAGATACGCATCTAAGTGTACACACACCATAACTTGAAGTTGTATCTTTGTAATAATCTTTTTTGTTACTTTTTTGTAACTGTTGAAAATTGAATAAAACTTGAAGTACAAAAAAAAACGTTATGAAAAGCCACAAATGTGGGAAATTAATTGCCATTTTAACCTGTGTGTGCCACCTTCTGTGTCTTTACCAAGGTCAAAACATGCCGGGGTATGTAAACTTTTTATCAGGGCCATTTGGGTGATTTCTGTTATCACTATAATTTAAAAAGGATCCAAAAAATTAAGTGATAATAAATGGCTGCATGTGATTGCTATCCTTAAATAAAAGACAGTTTTTTTCGCATGAGCAGTCATATTTTCCTTGTCAAAAGAAGTTTATTGAGTATACAATATTATAAAGATACATAAAGTAAGTTTACAAGGATCTATAAAGTAAGCTCATTGTTTTACAGTAGGGTTTATATAGGTAAATATCATGAAATTTCAAATATTAAACATTGGGTTCACGTAAACCTAAATTAAAGATATATATCATTTCCTTAGTTACTTTTGTAGGTATTTAAATGATTTATACCTACTATACATATTGTTTACAGGTAGAGTGTATATAGGTCAAATAAATTCTGATAATGAGCTTTAATCATAAGGTGGAGAAAAGGAAAGAGAAAGAAGAAAAAGGGTAGAAAGGTAGAGGTATGGTCCACAAGGTTGTCCCGCTCGTCAGTTTATTATTCTTTTTAGTTCTCTTTGAAGCCTTAGAATGGGTGTCTCTGTAAGTCATTTAATCTGTTACCATGGCAACAGGACAGAGTCATTGAAGTTTGACAGGAACTGTTGTTTTATCCAAGGATGCCAAAGTATTTCAAATTTTGGAATTTGATTTTGATCGATGGCTACCATCTTAGCATGGGACATTGTATTATTCATTCTGTGAATTGTTAGTACCAATGTAGGAGATTTCCATGCCTTGGCCACTTTGTTTTGCAGCCGTTATTAGTTGGATCATAAGTTTGAATTGAGAGAGTGTTAACCATTCCGGTTTTAGATTAAGTAAAGTTATATATGGATCTGGTTGTATTATTTTTTTAAATATTTTAGATGCAATCACGAAGACTTCCTTCCAGAAGGTTTGGATTACTGGGCACGTTCACCATATGTGTAAATGTGTGCCTATTTCTGGGCATCCTCGAAAACAAAGAGCTGAGGTATTAGGTGAATATTTTGCCACCCTAGCGGGTACAAGGTACCAGCGAGTTAGGACTTTATAATTTGTCTCCAGTGCTAAGATGTTGGGTGAAGATGACTTAGATGTGAGCCATATGTTAGACCAGTCCGTGTCTTCTAAAGTTCATCCCAGGTCCTCCTCCCACTTCTGAACGTAAGAGGGTCTATTAAGATTTGCTACTCCATATAGTTGATTATAAAGTGATGAAATTGTACCTTTAGCAAATGGATCTTTTGTACAGATTGATTCAAAAATGGATAATTGGGATAATGGTGTATCCCCCTTTAGGAAAAGTGTATAGAAATTTTTGATTTGGAGATATTTAAATATCTCAGAGTTTGGTAGATCATATTTTTCTCTAAGCGATGGGAATGAAAGGAATGATTTAGATGCTATGAAGTAATTTAGTGTCTGAATGCCTGATGTTGTCCAAGCTTTAAAAGAATTTGGGTATATCCATGCCGGATAAAAGGCCGGATTTCTGATAAAAGAAAGGAGAGGATTGTATGGAGATTGTAACTGATATTTGGTTTTTAGTTTATCCCAGAGAGATAAGAAGTGTTTAGTTATGGGATTATGAATTTTAAAGCGGTCTTTAGGATCAAGCCATAATAAGTTTGATATTAATAGAGGGTCATTTTCTGAAGCCTCTATAAATACCCATAATGGGATTTCCTGTTTTGCATGGTATTTGGACAGACTGGCCAAATGTGCTGCTCTGTAGTAGTTAGTAAAATTAGGGTATCCCAGGCCTCCTTTATTTTTGGGAAGATGTAGTGTGTGTATAGGTATACGTGGTTTAGAAGAGCCCCATATAAACGAAGTTGCTCTTTTTTGTACTATTCTCAAAAAATAGGAAGGAATTGGAATAGGGAGGACTCTGAATAGATAAAGCAATTTGGGTAGAATAGTCATTTTGATTGCATTAATCTTCCCTATCCAGGATAAAGGAAGTTGCGACCATTGTTTTATTAGTTTTGTGATCTATCTTAATACAGGAGGATAGTTGGTTGAGAATAAGTCAGAATGAGATGCTGTTAAATGAATTCCAAGATATGGGATTGATTTTTCTGCCCATGTGAATGGGAGTGCAGCCCTAGCCGGGATCAATTCCATGTTTGTGAGTGAAATATTAAGCACTAGGCATTTCTTAGGATTAATCATAAGGCCGGATAGGGCTGCAAATCCATCAAGAGCTGGTATTAAGTTAGGACCAGAGACCTGTGGTGATGATAGAAAAAGTAATATATCGTCTGCAAATATACATAATTTGTGTGTAATACCTCCTACTTCAATGCCAATTATAGTTTGGTTTGTTCTGATGTATTGGGCCATGGGTTCGAGTATAAGGGCAAATAATAAGGGAGATAATGGGCAACCCTGTCGGGTACCTCTTTCGATATTAAAGGCATCAGATTTGTATCCAGCATATTTTATATAGGCTTTGGGTTTATTATATAATGCTTTGATCCATGTTAAAAAGTGGGGTCCAAAACCCCATTTTTGTAATGAATATTGCATATATTGCCAGGATACTGTGTCAAATGCCCTCTTAATATCGAGAGATAGAAAACATAAAGGGATTTTCCATTTTTTAGCAATATGTGCCAATAGCACTGCCCTGCGTATATTATCGCCTGCCTGTCTATTTGGCATGAAGCCTACTTGATCTCTATGTATTAATTTTCCTATAATGCTATTGAGGCGTTTTGCTATTATTTTTGCTAATAATTTAATATCAAGGTTTAACAGAGAGATAGGCCGATAATTCACACAGGAAGTATCATCAGAAAGGGGTTTTGGGATCATACAAACAATTGCCATTAGTGTTTCTTGCCGAAAAGAATGTCCATCTAGAAGTTTGTTAAAAGTTTCAGTGAGAATGGGAGAGAGTATTTCTGAGAATGTTTTATAGTATAAAGCCGAGTAGCCGTCTGGGCCTGGTCTTTTGTTAAGTTTTAGGTCTTTTATGGCGTTAGCAACTTCATCTATAGTTATAGGCTCATCCAAATTGCTTTTTTGATTCTGAGATAACTCAGGTAAGGTTATTTTTGAGAAGAAGGATTCAGCCTCTGTAGGATTAAATTCATTGTTTGTCTTGTATAAAGTTGCGAGATGTGAGTGAAATTTATGGACTATTTTAACTGGATTACAAGTATAAACATTTTTTGATAAATTCAAACGTATTGGTTTGAAAGATTTGTTAGTTGAATTTAATGCCCGAGCCAAATATGTACCTGGTTTGTTTGTATTCATGTAGAAATTGTGTTTGGAGCGTTTGAGGGATTTATCAACTGACTCAGTGAGAAATAGATCGTATTCCATAGTAGGTGAGGTTGAAAAAAGACAAGTCCATCAAGTCCAACCTATGTGTGTGATTATGTGTCAGTATTACATTACATATCCCTGTATATTGCGGTCATTCAGGTGATTATCTAATAGTTTCTTGAAGCTATCAATGCTCCCCGCTGAGACCACCGCCTGTGGAAGGGAATTCCACATCCTTGCCGCTCTTACAGTAAAGAACCCTCTACGTAGTTTAAGGTTAAACCTCTTTTCTTCTAATTGTAATGAGTGGCCACGAGTCTTATTAAACTCTCTTCTGCGAAAAAGTTTTATCCCTATTGTGGGGTCACCAGTACAGTATTTGTAAATTGAAATCATATCCCCTCTCAAGCGTCTCTTCTCCAGAGAGAATAAGTTCAGTGCTCGCAACCTTTCCTCATAACTAAGATCCTCCAGACCCTTTATTAGCTTTGTTGCCCTTCTTTGTACTCGCTCCATTTCCAGTACGTCCCTCCTGAGGACTGGTGCCCAGAACTGGACAGCATACTCCAGGTGCGGCCGGACCAGAGCCTTGTAGAGTGGGAGAATTATCATTTTATCTCTGCAGTTGATCCCCCTTTTAATGCATGCCAATATTCTGTTTGCTTTATTAGCAGCAGCTTGGCATTGCATGCCATTGCTGAGCCTATCATCCACTAGGACCCCCAAGTCCTTTTCCATCCTAGATTCCCCCAGAGGTTCTCCCCCCAGTGTATAGATTGCATTCATATTTTTGACACCCAAATGCATTATTTTACATTTTTCTACATTGAACCTCATTTGCCATGTAGTCGCCCACCCCAGTAATTTGTTCAGGTCTTTTTGCAAGATTTCCACATCCTGCGGAGAAGTTATTGCCCTGCTTAGCTTAGTATCGTCTGCAAATACAGAGATGGAACTGTTTATCCCATCCTCCAGGTCGTTTATGAACAAATTAAATAGGATTGGTCCCAGCACAGAACCCTGCGGGACCCCACTACCCACCCCTGACCATTCTGAGTACTCCCCATTTATCACCACCCTCTGAACACGCCCTTGTAGCCAGTTTTCAATCCATGTACTCCAATCTAGATTTTTCCAGATGAGATTTTGTACTCTGAGATGGATTATCTTGGAATGATATGTAGGCTGCATTAAAATTGAGTTCTAGTTTTTTTGCTAGATTTTTGAGTTCCCGTTTAAATAGTGCCATTTGTCTTTGTATTGTACCACGCAAGACAGGCTTATGAGCTTCCCACAGTGTTATTGGGGAGATGTCTGTTGTATTATTAATTGATATGTATTCCTTTAAAGCTTGTTCAATGGCCATCTGATGTAGTGGGTGTTTGAGCATTATGTCCGGTAAGTACCACGTTGGGTCATGCGCTTTTGGTATGGCTGAGGCTATAGTAGTGTATACTGCATTATGGTCAGACCACGGAATCGGAATTATATCTGATGCAATAATTTCTGGTATCATTCCTATTGTTAGAAAAATATGATCTATTCTGGTGAAGGTTTGATGAGGGTGCGAGAAATAAGTGAATTTTTTTTTCATTGGGTTACTTTCTCTCCACGAATCTACCAGATTATATTTGGAAAGAAGTTGAGAAAAAGGTAATCTAGAGGTTATTTTGGATGGTGTAAAAGGTGATTTATATAGAAATGGGAGGAGGACCTGGTTCGAATCCCCACACATTATCACTGTTCCTATTTTGTGTGTATTAATCACTTGTAATATATGTGAGAGGAATGGTGTAGGTTGTTTGTTAGGAGCGTAGTAGGAAATCACCGTGATTGCTGTATCCATTATATAACCCATGAGTATCAGGTATCTACCTTCTGGGTCTTTAATTTCTGATGATAAGGTGAATGGTGTGGATCGGTGAAATGCAATTAGAGTTCCCCTTTGCTTGGTACAGGCAGAAGCCGTGTAAATTTGTTGATAAAAAGGAGAAATATATTTTGGAGTAGAATCTTTGGTGAAGTGTGTTTCTTGGAGGCATACTATGTGATCCTTCTTGTTATGGAAAGTACGGAAGGCTTTGGTCCTTTTTTGAGGGACATTTATTCCCTGAACATTCAGGGAAAGTATATTCAGTGGTGCCATGGCAACAGATCAAATAGTTTTGACTTACTTTTTGTTATGCAGAGCTGACTGCGCAGATCAACCTGTGTGGACTGAAGAGATGAAAAGATAGAAAAGAAACCAGTGAATTCTGGAGTAAAGAGTAAACAAAAAACATATGAGATTAGATGATACATTGTATAAATTATTTTTTGCAAGTAATCACAATTTACCCGTGAAAGAGAATAAATATCTCTCTCAGGGGAATAAGTGCCTTCGTCACACTCCCACATAATATGGTTGGGAGAATGAGGAGGGCTAATGGGGGTACACGGATCTTCCACTTACAGGAGAGAGGTGCTATGTCAAAAGACATCAAAATGATGTTTCATTAATTGGAGTGCAGAATATAGTTTTTGTTGAAATTATTTATTCCAGGGTGGTTGTATATGGTTAGTCTTGCCCTAGGCTAAATAATTCAGTTAGAAAGGTACTATTAATAACTTTGGTATTGATGAAGATAGTTTGAATTATTTTGGGATTTTAACCCTTTTAGAGTAAACAATTACATATTTTATTCATATGTAACTGTTTAGATATGTTAACTCATAAAATTGAGGTTGTATTGCTTCAGATTAGAATAAACAAAAACATAATTCTAGGAACTAGTTAGGTAATAATATATTTGTTTTAAGAAAAAAAAGAAAAAGCTTCCATTACTTCTGGATTATTGAACATATTTTTCCTAAAAAGTAATAAATCTATTGTTATTACCTGATAATATATAACTGAACAAGAATTTCCTTATTTCACTTATATATTCTAAGGCTATATGAATCAGAAGCAATAAGAAATATAACTGGAATGTAACATGATCCCACACAGTGTGTGACTATCAGAATGCAGTCACATTCAGTTATAAATACAGGTTTTTTATAGAGAACCATCTCTTAGTATAATAAATGAAGAGATATCAGGAATTAGGATGTCAGTCCATTGAATCTTCTTGGTCCATGGATGATGTGGCATAACGGCCTCTTTTGTGAGAATGATGATTCCCATTTTGTTCTGGAATTTTCTGGGTGCTGCCTGAAGGTGAAGATGATGCCATTCTTCTGCGTGTGGGAGAGTTGCTGCTTGTGGGTTCTGTCAGATTTAATTTTAAAAGGGTTTGTTGTAGTTCATCTGCTGATCTGCTTCTGTAAATTGTACCTTGGTGGTTAAATCTGACTGAAAAGGGGAAGCCCCATTGATACATAATGTTGTGGCGTTGCATTTCCATTAGTTGGGGTTTCATGGATCGTCTTTTAGTAATAGTAAGTTGGGATAGGTCAGCAAAAATTTGATAATTGTGTCCTTGAAAATTAAGTTCCTTTTTTTCTCTTGCAGCAATTAGTATTTGTTCTTTCGTTCTGTAATAATGAAATTTTGTGATTATATCACGTGGGGGTCCATCTTTCTTTTTGGCTGTGAGGGCTCTGTGTACTCTGTCCAGTTGTAAACGTTCAATAGGGATATCTGGCTTTAGTTCTTGTAATAGAGCAGTAATAGTAGATTGCAGGTCTGTCACAGTTTCAGGTATTCCCCTTATGCGCAAGTTTGAACGTCTGGCTCTATTTTCATAATCTTCGAGCTTAGTTTGAAGTATTAAATTCTCTTCTTTTAATTGTTCCAATTCTGTTATATTTTCTTGGGTTGTAATTTCAATTTCATCCATTTTTATTTCTAAGGCTGCGGTGCGGTTTCCCAGCTCTCTTATTTCTTTGGTTAGGCTTTTTGTTATTTGGTCTGAGGTTTGTTTTAAAGCCTTATGAAGCATCTTTTCAAATTGTAATAATATTACTGGGGATGCTGAGGAGGCTTGTG
The DNA here is from genome assembly GCF_042186555.1 of Aquarana catesbeiana. NCBI lineage: Eukaryota > Metazoa > Chordata > Amphibia > Anura > Ranidae > Aquarana > Aquarana catesbeiana. Next base: position 220,242,030 of record NC_133331.1, on the reverse strand, counting down.
GAGAAGTTTGTGAGAGGATTTGTTCTGTATCTGACTCAAATGGAGAGTCTTGCTGTGACATTTTCTGTCTGTGAGAGCGCCCTGATGCTGTATCTTGTGAGGTGACTGGAGCTGCTTCAGCTGCAGTGAGTGCCTGTGAGCTCTTTGTGAGGTGATTTTTATTTCTGCCACGGTTTCCTCCCAGTACCATATTTCCTGCCCAAACTTTCACAGTTTGTTCCCAGGGGCAAAAAGGTTCAAATGGATACCTTTTGAGCCTGCAGGCTCCGCTTTGTCCTTCTCTTCTCTCCTCAGTGGTGTGGAGCTCTAACAATGCATGTCTGCTCCGCTAGGCTCCGCCCATCTCCCCTCGAGCAGTCATATTTTCAATACTAACGCCAAAATTTCACAATTTCTGCCAGGGTATGCAAACTTTTGAGCATGACTGTATGTCTGGAGGGAAGTTAGTGCCTTGCAAGATACAATTAAACATCCTAATAAGTTCAAGTATTAAGATGAAAGCATTTTTTTTTAAATAGGACACAGAGAATCCATCTGGACCAAGGGTTTCCGAGACTTTCAAGGACGTAATAACTTCTACTATTTCCTCTATCATGCACAGGGCATTCAGGTCCTGCACATGTTTTGTGGAGAGTTTTCTAAAAATTAGAAACAATGGCTTTGAAATGATAGAGCTCAATTCGTATACCATCTGGTCCAGGTGCTTTATGCACATTATTATTATTATTATTATTACTATACAGGATTTATATAGCGCCGACAGTTTACGAAGCGCTTTACAACATTAGGGCAGACAGTACAAGTACAATACAATTCAATACAGGAGGAATCAGAGGGCCCTGCTCGTTAGAGCTTACAGTCTAGGAGGGAGGGTCAAGTTATACAAAAGGGTAATAGCTGTGGGGGATGAGCTAATGGAGAAAATAGTGCAGTTGTTAGATGGAGGCAGGATAGGCTTCTCTGAAGAGGAAAGTTTTCAGGGATTGCCTAAAAGTGGATAAATTTGGAGACAGTCTGACAGATTGGGGTAGGGAATTCCAGAGGATGGACGAGGCTCGGGAGAAGTCCTGGAGGCGGATATGGGAGGAGGTGATGAGGGAGCTAGAGAGCAGGAGGTCTTGGGAGGAACGGAGATGGCGAGTAGGGATGAGCCGAACACCCCCCTGTTCGGTTCGCACCAGAACATGCGAACAGGAAAAAAGTTCGCTCGAACACGCGAACACCGTTAAAGTCTATGGGACACGAACATGAATAATCAAAAGTGCTAATTTTAAAGGCTTATATGCAAGTTATTGTCATAAAAAGTATTTGGGGACCTGGGTCCTGCCCCAGGGGACATGGATCAATGCAAAAAAAAGTTTTAAAAACGGCCGTTTTTTCAGGAGCAGTGATTTTAATAATGCTTAAAGTCAAACAATAAAAGTGTAATATCCCTTTAAATTTCGTACCTGGGGGGTGTCTATAGTATGCCTGTAAAGGGGCGCATGTTTCCCGTGTTTAGAACAGTCTGACAGCAAAATGACATTTGGAAGGAAAAAACTCATTTAAAACTACTCGCGGCTATTGCATTGCCGACAATACACATAGAAGTTCATTGATAAAAACGGCATGGGAATTCCCCCCAGGGAAACCCCGAACCAAAATTAAAAAAAAAAAAAATGACGTGGGGGGGTCCCCCTAAATTCCATACCAGGCCCTTCAGGTCTGGTATGGATATTAAGGGGAACCCCGGCCAAAATTAAAAAAAAAAAATGACGTGGGGTTCCCCCTAAATTCCATACCAGACCTGGTATGGATTTTAAGGGGAACCCCGCGCCAAAAAAAAAAAAAAAACGGCGTGGGGTCCCCCCAAAAATCCATACCAGACCCTTATCCGAGCACGCAACCTGGCAGGCCGCAGGAAAAGAGGGGGGGACGAGAGTGCGGCCCCCCCCCTCCTGAACCGTACCAGGCCACATGCCCTCAACATTGGGAGGGTGCTTTGGGGTAGCCCCCCAAAACACCTTGTCCCCATGTTGATGAGGACAAGGGCCTCATCTCCACAACCGTGGCCGGTGGTTGTGGGGGTCTGCGGGCGGGGGGCTTATCGGAATCTGGAAGCCCCCTTTAACAAGGGGACCCCCAGATCCCGGCCCCCCCCCTGTGTGAAATGGTAAGGGGGTACTTACCCCTACCATTTCACTAAAAAACTGTCAAAATAGTTAAAAATGACAAGAGACAGTTTTTGACAATTCCTTTATTTAAATGCTTCTTCTATCTTCCTTCATCTTCTTCTGGTTCTTCTGACTCTTCTGGTTCTTCCTCCGGCGTTCTCGTCCAGCATCTTCTCCGCGGCGTCTTCTATCTTCTTCTCCTCGGGCCGCTCCGCACCCATGGCATTGGGGGGGAGGCTCCCGCTCTTCTCTTCATCTTCTTCTTCATCCTCTTCTCTTCTTCATCTTCTTCATCTTCTTTTTCTCTTCTTTTCTTCTGCGGGCCGCTCCGCATCCATGCTGGCATGGAGGGAGGCTCCCGCTGTGTGACGGCGTCTCCTCGTCTGATGGTTCTTAAATAACGGGGGCGGGGCCACCCGGTGACCCCGCCCCCCTCTGACGCACGGTGACTTGACGGGACTTCCCTGTGACGTCACGGGGAATGCCACAGGGAAGTCCCGTCATGTCCCGTGCGTCAGAGGGGGGCGGGGTCACCGGGTGGCCCCGCCCCCCGTTATTTAAGAACCGTCAGACGAGGAGACGCCGTCACACAGCGGGAGCCTCCCTCCATGCATGGATGCGGAGCGGCCCGCAGAAGAAAAGAAGAGAAGATGAAGATGAAGAAGATGAAGAAGAGAAGAGGATGAAGAAGAAGATGAAGAGAAGAGCGGGAGCCTCCCCCCCAATGCCATGGGTGCGGAGCGGCCCGAGGAGAAGAAGATAGAAGACGCCGCGGAGAAGATGCTGGACGAGAACGCCGGAGGAAGAACCAGAAGAGCCAGAAGAACCAGAAGAAGATGAAGGAAGATAGAAGAAGCATTTAAATAAAGGAATTGTCAAAAACTGTCTCTTGTCATTTTTAACTATTTTGACAGTTTTTTAGTGAAATGGTAGGGGTAAGTACCCCCTTACCATTTCACACAGGGGGGGGGGCCGGGATCTGGGGGTCCCCTTGTTAAAGGGGGCTTCCAGATTCCGATAAGCCCCCCGCCCGCAGACCCCCACAACCACCGGCCACGGTTGTGGGGATGAGGCCCTTGTCCTCATCAACATGGGGACAAGGTGTTTTGGGGGGCTACCCCAAAGCACCCTCCCAATGTTGAGGGCATGTGGCCTGGTACGGTTCAGGAGGGGGGGGGCCGCACTCTCATCCCCCCCTCTTTTCCTGCGGCCTGCCAGGTTGCGTGCTCGGATAAGGGTCTGGTATGGATTTTTGGGGGAACCCCACGCCGTTTTTTTTTTTTTTTTTGGCGCGGGGTTCCCCTTAAAATCCATACCAGACCTGAAGGGTCTGGTATGGAATTTAGGGGGAACCCCACGTCATTTTTTTTTTTTAATTTTGGCCGGGGTTCCCCTTAATATCCATACCAGACCTGAAGGGCCTGGTATGGAATTTAGGGGGACCCCCCCACGTCATTTTTTTTTTTTTTTAATTTTGGTTCGGGGTTTCCCTGGGGGGAATTCCCATGCCGTTTTTATCAATGAACTTCTATGTGTATTGTCGGCAATGCAATAGCCGCGGGTAGTTTTAAATGTGTTTTTTCCTTCCAAATGTCATTTTGCTGTCAGACTGTTCTAAACACGGGAAACATGCGCCCCTTTACAGGCATACTATAGACACCCCCCAGGTACGAAATTTAAAGGGATATTACACTTTTATTGTTTGACTTTAAGCATTATTAAAATCACTGCTCCTGAAAAAACGTCCGTTTTTAAAACTTTTTTTTGCATTGATACATGTCCCCTGGGGCAGGACCCGGGTCCCCAAACACTTTTTATGACAATAACTTGCATATAAGCCTTTAAAATTAGCACTTTTGATTTCTCCCATAGACTTTTAAAGGGTGTTCCGCGGCATTCGAATTTGCCGCGAACACCCCAAATTGTTCGGTGTTCGGCGAACTTGCGAACAGCTAATGTTCGAGTCGAACATGAGTTCGACTCGAACTCGAAGCTCATCCCTAATGGCGAGTAGGTTGGTATTTTGGGACTAGGTTAGTGATGTATCTGGGGGCAGAGTTGTGGATGGCTTTGTAACTTATTGTTAGTATTTTGAATTTAATTTGTTGGGCGAGTGGTAGCCAATGGAGGGATTGGCAGAGAGGGGTAGCAGATACTGAGCAGTTTGTAAGGTGGATGAGTCTGGCAGCAGCATTCATGATGGACTGAAGGGGGGATAGTCTATTTAAAGGTAAGCCAATGAGGAGTGAGTTGCAGTAGTCAAGACGAGAGATCACCAGGGAGTGAATCGGGAGCTTTGTGGTTTCATTGGTTAGAAAGGGACGTAGTTTAGAGATGTTGCGGAGGTTGAGGCGGCAAGCTTTGGAAAGTGATTGGATGTGGGGCCGAAAGGAGAGTTCAGAGTCCAGGATAACACAAAGAACCCTGACATGTAGGGACGGGTGGATGGTTGTGCCATTGCTCTTGACAGAGAAGTCAGGGGAAGAGGCACGTGGGGGAGGAAATATTATAAGCTCGGTTTTGGACAAGTTGAGTTTGAGGAAGTGGTGTGACATCCATACAGATATGTCAGTTAGTAAGTTAGTGATGGAGTGAGTTGAGGGGTGGAGAGATAGATTTGTGTGTCATCAGCATAGAAATGATATTGAAAGCCGTGAGAGGCTATCAGCTGACCCAGGGAAGAGGTGTAATTTGAAAATAAAAGAGGTCCAAGAACAGAACCTTGGGGGACCCCGACAGAGAAGGGAAGAGGAGTGGAGGAAGTAGACCGAGGGAGTAAAGTTTTTTGAGGAGGAGGGGGTGGTCAACCGTGTCAAAGGCAGCTGAAAGATCCAGAAGTAGGAGTACAAAATAGTGTCCATTGGTTTTTGCAGTTAGTAGGTCATTTGTGAGTTTTAAAAGAGCAGTTTCTGTGGAGTGTTGAGGGCGAAATCCAGATTGAAGGGGATCAAGAAGGTTGTTTTTAATGAGGTGGTCACTCAGTTGGTTGTAAACCAGGCGTTCAAGGAGTTTAGAGGAAAAGGGGAGGAAGGAGATAGGGCATAGGTTGTTAAGATTGGTAGGGTCCAAGGATGGCTTTTTAAGTATGGGGGTGACCAGTGCATGTTTTAGAGCATTGGGGAAGATGACAGAGGTGAGGTAGAGATTGAAGATGTGGGTTAGAGAGTGTAGGATGGGGTCAGAGGGTGACCGTAGCATTTGAGAGGGAATAGGGTCCAGGGGACAGGTGGTTAGGTGGGCGATAGAAAGGAGTTTAGCAACTTCGTCTGTAATAGCAGATTTGAATAGGGGGAGTGTCAGTTGTACCTGTTGACATGGGGTCTTAGCTGGGGGAGATACCTGTAGAGTGGAGATTTCATCACGGATTGTATCAATCTTGTTTTTGAAGTGATTAGTGATTTCCTGGGCAGTGAGTAAGTCAGTGGGTGGAGGCGGTGGAGGACAAAGTAGAGAGTTGAAGGTAGAGAAGAGTTTACGGGGATTGGATGAGAAGGTGTTGATAAGAGTTGTAAAATAGGTTTGCTTGGCAGTGTGGAGGAAAGAATAGTATATTTGGAAGGCAGATTTGTATTGGTTGAAGTCTTTGAGAGACTTAGTCTTGTGCCACAGACGCTCAAGAGCGCGACTACGTTTTTTGAGAATTTTAGTGTCATCTGTTTGCCAGGGTTGTAGGGGTCAAGGCCTGATTCTGCGTGTAGTGAGGGGAGCGAGCTTGACCAGGGTGGAGGACAGGGATTTATTGTAGATGGACAATATGGATTTATTGTTGCTTATTTGGGGCAGGACAGGGGAGAGATTTTGTCATAGAGGTGGTCAGTAGCAGAATAGAGTGGAGAGGAGTTGAAGTTGCGAAAGTTTCTACGGGTGATGGTTAGGTGATTGGAGGAAAAAGTGGTGGAAGACAGGGGGAGAGAGAAACTAATAAGGTGATGGTCAGAGAGAGGAAAAGGATTGTTTGAGAAGTTGCATGGAGTGCATAGGTGGGAGAATACAAGGTCAAGGGTGTTGCTATCAGAGTGAGTAGAAGCCTGTACCCATTGCTTCAGGTCAAATGAAGAGGTTAGACTAAGAAGTTTAGAAGTAGCAGGAGTGTTTGTATTTGCAGGGATGTTGAAATCACCAAGAAGGATTGTAGGAATTTCCGAAGAGAGAAAGTAGGGTAGCCAGGCAGAAAACTCATCAAGGAAAGTTGAAAATGGTCCAGGGGGCCGGTAGATCACAGCAATTCTTAGTGAAGTAGGAAAGAATAGACGCATACAGTGGGCTTCGAATGATGAGAGGGATAAAGAGGGAGGAGGGTGAATAACTTGGAAGGTGCTCTGGGGGGATAGGAGGAATCCCACTCCACCTCCCTTGCGTCCATTAGGTCTAGGGGAGTGAGTCCAGTGAAGGCCACCCTGGGAGAGGGAAGCAGGAGAAGGGGTGTCATATTCATGGAGTCAGGTTTCGGTGAGAGCAAGTAGATTAAAAGAATTATTGACAAAGAGGTCCTGAACAGCAGTGCACATTTATTCTGTCTAAATATTTCTGGTCCATACCAATTTGGACCCCACGTGAATCATTTTGGGCTGCGTCAATACTTTCCCCATTATGGACATGAGCTCCCCCATGCTCCTTTGTATACACAGAGTTGAAGCATGTATTTAATACATTTGCCTTCTTTTTGTCCCCAGTCACCCACTCTAGATTATTTTGTAAAGGGCCTACATGCTCAGACGTGACCTTTTTACTATGAATATATATCTTAATATTCTTGCACCAGAATAAACAGATGCTCTACAAAATTGTCACACATATATCAAATAACCATGAAAAACAAAGCAAAATATACGTATGAACAACAATAGCAATCTTCTGATTTTTCACCTCCAGCACTCTTTATTAGGGATGAGCCGAACACCCCCCCGGTTCAGTTCGCACCAGAACCTGCGAACGGACCGAAAATTTGCACGAACGTTAGAACCCCATTGACGTCTATGGGAATCGAATGTTCAAAATCAAAAGTGCTCATTTTAAAGGCTAATTTGCATGGTATTGTCCTAAAAAGGGTTTGGGGACCCGGGTCCTACCCCAGGGGACTTGTATCGATGCAAAAAAAACTTTTAAAAACGGCTGTTTTTTCGGGAGCAGTGATTTTAATTATGCTTAAAGTGAAAAAAAAGTGAAATATTCCTTTAAATATTGTACCTGGGGTGTGTCTATAGTATGCCTGTAAAGTGGCGCATGTTTCCCGTGTTTAGAACAGTCCCTGCACCAAATGTCATTTTTAAAGGAAAAAATCTCATTTAAAACTGCTTGCGGGTTTAATGTAATGTCGGGTCCTGGCAATATGGATGAAAATCAGTGAGACAAACAGCATGGGTATCCCCCAGACCATTACCAGGCCCTTTAGGTCTTGTATGGATATTATTACCCCGCGCCCAAATTAAAATAAGGAAAGGTGTGGGGCCACCAGGCCCTATATACTCTGAACAGCAGTATACAGGCGGTGCAAACAAGACAGGAACTGTAGGTTTGTTGTTAAGTAGAATCTGTTTGTAATTTTTAACGGGTACATTTTTAACGTGTTTAGCTCCAGCCAAAAAATATTTTTTAAGCTTTTTGGAAAACATAGGGAAGGGTTATCACCCCTGTGACATTTGTTTTGCTGTCTTTCCTCCTCTTCAGAAGATTTCACCTCACTTTTTGTCCCAATGACAAATGTTTTTTGAAAATTTGGGTTTTTTTGTGGAACAAGGATTGGAAAGCATCAGTGGAAAGGAGAAATGTTTTTCCCATATTAACTCTTACAGGAGAGAATTTCCCTTCCTAGGGGTAGATTTCATCTCACTTCCTGTTGTCTCCTTCCGTTTGCAAGTAGGAGTCGTTTGTAAGTTAGATGTTTGAAAGTAGGGGCCTGCCCTATATACTCAGCAGAAATTTGGGCCTTAGGTGTTGTTGTGGCCACAAGACTGTAAGCCCTCACAGGGCCCTGCTGTGAAATATTAGATCAAGAATTGTAATTACATGCCCCTGTTGAACAAGGGCAGAAAAATTGGGCTTTTGGTGGTGGTGGTGCCACAACATTGTAAGTCCTCACTCGCTCTTGGTGGGTGCAGAAATGGGCCCTGCTGTGAAATATTAGATCAAGAATTGTAATTACATGCCCCTGTTGAACAGGGGCTGAAAAATTAGGCTTTAGGCACTGGTGCTGGTGCCACAACACTGCAACCCCTCACAGATACTCTAGTTGGAACGCAGAAATGAGCCCTGCTGCAAAGTATTGCATCAAAAATTGTAATTACAGGCCCCTGTTAAACAGGGGCTGAAAAATTGGGCCTTAGGCACTGGTGCCACAACACTGCAACCTCTCAAAGATACTCTAGTTGGAATGCAGAAATGAGCCCTGCTGCAAAGTATTGCATCAAAAATTGTAATTACATGCCCCTGTTAAACAGGGGCTGAAAAATTGGGCCTTAGGCACTGGTGCTGGTGCCACAACACTGCAACCTCTCACAGATACTCTAGTTGGAACGCAGAAATGAGCCCTGCTGCAAAGTATTGCATCAAAAATTGTAATTACATGCCCCTGTTAAACAGGGGCTGAAAAATTGGGCCTTAGGCACTGGTGCTGGTGCCACAACACTGCAACCCCTCACAGATACTCTAGTTGTAACGCAGAAACGAGCCCTGCTGCAAAGTATTGCATCAAAAATTGTAATTACACACCCCTGTTAAACAGGGGCTGAAAAATTGGGCCTTAGGCACTGGTGGTGGCGCCCAGAACCAAAAACGTTCTTACAAGCTATCAGCGTGATGATTGAGGAGGAAGAAGATAATTACTCAGGGATAGTCACTCAGCATCAGCATAGGCTTTGAAGGGATCTGAGATTTCAAAAAAAATTATTCGGTTATATCAGCATCAGGTGCTTGGTAGCTGGTGGTGATCCAAGACTGATTCATTTTTATGAAGGTCAGTCAATTGACTGAGTCGGTGGACAGACGCACCCTGTGATCGGTTACAAAGCCTCCAGCAGCACTGAATGTGCGTTCCGAAAGAACGCTGGATGCAGGACAGGCCAGTAGCTCAATTGCATACTGTGCAAGCTCTGGCCAGTGATCCATCCTCAAGACCCAGTAACCCAGAGGATTTTCGGTGGGAAAGGTGTCCAAGTCAGATCTTGCCCCTAGGTATTCCTGCATCATGTAAAACAGACGCTGGCGATGGTTGCTGGAACCGATCATACCTTGGGGCTGTGGACCAAAAAATTGTCTGAACGCATCGGTCAGACGGCCACCTTCTCCACCGCTCCTTCTTTGACTGACCGAAGCCTCAGCAACACGTTGTCCAGAAACAGGAGTTTGTAACCTCCCAGTCTCTGGGAACACGTTGCACAGACCTTTCTGCAAGGCCTCCCGAAGATGTTTCATCCTCTGCTCCCTCTGCGATGGCAAGATAAGGTCCACAACCTTACCCTTGTAACGTGGATCAAGGAGGGTTGCCAGCCAGTATTGGTCCTTCTCCTTGATACCACGAATACGAGGATCCTTACGCAGGCTTTGCAGGATCAGGGAGGCCATGCAGCGTAGGTTTGCTGAGGCATTCTGTCCGGAGTCCTCTGGGTCACTAAGGATGACATGGTCCGCAGCCACCTCCTCCCAGCCACGTACAAGTCCATGTGTTTCTTGGGAGTGATCCCTTAAAGACTGCTGCTGATGCTGAGTGCCAGGCTCCACCTCCATACTGACACAATCTTCCTCCTCCTCCTCCTCCTCCTCTTCCTGTGTGATCGGTGGGCACGCAGGAACACTGTCTGGATAAAGGGGGCCTTGAGAGCTAAGGAAGTCCTCCTCTTCCTGCCTCTGTTCTGCCTCAAGTTCCCTGTCCAATATTCCACGCAGCGTGTGCTCCAACAGGTGGACAAGGGGGACAGTGTCACTGATGCATGCACTGTCACTGCTCACCATCCTCGTGGCCTTCTCAAATGGTGACAGGACAGTGCATGCATCCCTGATCATGTCCCACTGGCAAGGGGAAAAAAAAAACAAGCTCCCCTGACCCTGTCCTGGTGCCATAGTCGCACAGGTACTCATTGATGGTCCTCTGCTGCGTGTGCAGCCGCTGCAGCATGGCCAATGTTGAGTTCCACCTGGTGGGCATGTCACAGATTAGGCGGTTCTTGGGCAGGTTAAACTCCTTTTGGAGGTCCGTCAGCCGAGCACTAGCATTATATGACCGGCGGAAATGCACACAGACTTTCCTGGCCTGCCTCAGGACATCCTGTAAGCCCGGGTACCTGCCCAAGAACCGCTGCACCACCAAGTTAAGGACGTGAGCCAAACAGGGCACATGGGTCATTTGTCCCTGTCGGAGGGCAGAGAGGAGGTTGGTGCCATTGTCACAAACCACCATTCCTGCCTTAAGTTGGCGTGACGTCAACCACCTCTGAACCTGCCCCTGCAGAGCTGACAGAACCTCTGCCCCAGTGTGGCTCCTGTCCCCCAAGCACACCAGCTCAAGCACCGCATGGCATCTTTTGGCCTGCGTACTTGCGTAGCCCCTTGAATGGCTACGGAGCACCGCTGGTTCCGAGGACAAAGCACAGGAAGAGGCCATGGAGGAAGAAGAAGAGGAGGGGGTGGAGGAGAGAGGTGTGTCACAATCATTAGCATTTTGGAGGCGTGGTGGTGGAACAACCTCCAACACTACTGCACCTTGTTCTGCATCCTTCCCAGCTGCCAGCAGAGTCACCCAATGCGCCGTGAAACTTAGTTAACGTCCCTGTCCATGCCTGCTGGACCATGAGTCAGCGGTAATATGCACCTTACCGCTGACCGCCCTGTCCAGCGAGGCATGGACATTGCCTTCCACATGCCAGTAGAGAGCCGGAATCGCCTTCTGTGAGAAAAAGTGGCATTTGGGTACCTGCCACTGAGGAACCGCACATTCCACAAACTCACGGAAGGGGGCAGAGTCTACCAACTGAAAAGGCAGCAGTTGAAGTGCTAGCAATTTAGCCAAGCTAGCATTCAACCGCTGGGCATGTGGATGGCTGGGAGCAAACTTCTTTCGGCGGTGCAGCAGCTGGGGCAGGGAAATTTGCCTGGTACAATCTGACGTCGGTGTACCAAAAGCATATTGCCCACAAGTACTTGGCTGTGACACACCTAATTCTACAACTTCATTCCTCTCAGTGCAGGTCTCAGAGAGGACCGAAGGTATAGTGGGGTTGGAGATCTCAGCTGATGAGGAGCAAGGAGAGGTCCTCTTTGTTCTTTGGTGTGGGTCTTTTAGATACGCTTGTCAACGAACTGCATGGCAGGTCAACATATGTCTGGTCAAGCATGTGGTACCCAAGCGGGAGATGTTTTGGCCACGCGAGATACGCTTGAGACATATGTTGCAAATAGCAGCGGTGCGATCTGATGCACTCGTCTCAAAAAAAGCCCACACCAAAGAACTTTTTGAATAACGCGCAGAGACTGCAGCGCCCTGCACATGTGGAGCTTTGGGGTGTGATGCAGTCAAGGTGCTGCCCTTAGGCTGGCCCCTGGAGGGCATACTGCCTCATTGGTGATGTGCCGCCTCCTCCTCCTCCTCTCTCCTATCAGGCACCCACGTTGAGTCAGTGACCTCATCATCCCCTCCCTCCTCATCACTGGAGCAAACCTGGCAGTATGCTGCAGCAGGGGGAGCATGACTGCCAGATTGCTGTCCTTCTTGGGCACCCCCTCTGTCTGTGCTCACGTTACTGCCTTCATCGATCTCAGTATCATCATCAGAGCCTTCCAAACGCTGGGCATCCTCCTGGAGCATGTACCCAACACTGTGGTCAAACAGTTTGAGGGACTCCTCAGGAGGACATGGTGGGGCTAGGGAAGGAGTCACTGATGACATTGAGCCAAGGGAAGAGGCCGCTGCTTTGCCAGACAAAGTACCCTGGGCATGGGTGAGAGATGATGATGAGGAGGATGAGGACGGGTTGGTCATCCACTCGACCACGTCTTCCGCATGTTGCGGCTTAACATGGCCAGCTGCTGAAAAAAAGGCCAAGCGTGTCCCACGGCCTCATGCTGATGAGGATGCACCGTCTCCACGACCAGCACTAGACACAGAGCCTGCTTGCCCTCTCTTATTGGCTTGTGACTGTCTGCCTCTCCTTCTTGGCCTTCCAGACATACTAATGGCCTGTAGCTGCACTAAGCTGGGATATATATATATATATATATATATATATATATATATATATATATATATATATATATATATATATATGTGTGTACTGATACTGCAGCTAGCAAAATCAACTGCCTGCCTGTAGTATGAGAACACCACCAACCTTCTACAGGTAGATTTAGCTGAACACTGTGCAGAGCTCGCAAAAAACTAACTTGTAGCTTTTTTAGCTGCCTGCGGTAGTGATAGGATCAGGAAAACACCACCAACCTTCTACAGGTAGCTTTAGCTGAACACTGTGCAGAGCTCGCAAAAAATAACTTGTAGGTTTAGCTGGACACTGTGAGGAGGACGCACCACACAAACTTATAGTTTTAGCTGAACACTGTGAGCAGGACGCACAGCACTAACTTGTAGGTTTAGCTGAACACTGTGAGGTGGACGCACCGCACTAACTTGTAGTTTTAGCTGAACACTGTGAGCAGAATGCACTGCCCCTTTGAAGACGTCTACTAATGACGAAACATGTAGGGCGTGGCTACGTTGTAAGCCGTCACGATTGCCCCATGTTATGCATGGGTTATTACGATTTTTATATGCCGGCTTGTTTTTAATTGTATTTTCACCTCACGGAGCGTGCACTCTCCGTTGCGGTCTATACTTTTATTTAATAAATTCCGAAACTTTTTACACTATTGGAGCTCTGCTCTTTTGTTTTTTCCTTTGCCACACTGGGAGCAAGAGAGCTTTCCTTCCCCCCTCTCCAGGCATTTCACTTGGACCAGCCCGGATCGGAGACAACATTCCTAACAGCTGCTGGGGAGATCTTCTCATTACATGGTCCCTACAGAGGGCAAAAATCTGCATGCCTGATAGACCCTGCCAAGGAGGGCATCCAACACGGAGGGTAAGAGTCCACCTTTATCACTTTCTTACTTATTGGAGTCACCGCCAGTGGATTTGCACCATCCTGCACATCTCTCTCCCTTGTCAATCCACTCATAGGGGGATTAGTTGCTGCTGAGCTGTATAGTGGATGGAAGCTTTTTTTCACTGATGAACTTTTTATATTTGAACCCATGGACTGAGTTTGTTTGATTTTCAGATTTTCATGCTATTAATATCATTGTATTTCACATGTACACATTTTTTGTTTCTTCTTTTTATTTGAGTTTTTATGTTTTGCACTTATATATTTTTACCACTCATGGAGTCATTTACTTGCTCTCAGTAGATTGTGGTTTTTACTACTACCCACATGTATTCACATCTATGTGTGTATTTTCATATAATTAGCGCACTTTATTTATTTTTTATTTTACTAACTGTAAATAGTCTAGCTGCCTGACTGTGGTACTAATAGGATCAAAAGAACACCAGCAATTTTCTTCAGGTAGCTGTAAATACTGTAACAAGACAAGCCTGCCTGTCAGTAAGAAGATAACAGGAACGGATCTAGCTGAACACTGTGAGCAGGACGCACTGCACTAACTTGTAGCTTTAGATGAACACTGTGCAGAGGTCTCACTACACTAACTTGTAGGTTTAGCTGAACACTGTGAGCAGGACGCACTGCACTAACTTGTAGTTTTAGCTGAACACTGTGAGCAGGACACACCGCACTAACTTGTAGGTTTAGCTGAACACTGTGAGGTTGACGCACCACACTAACTTGTAGGTTTAGCTGAACACTGTGAGCAGGATGCACCGCACTAACTTGTAGTTTTAGCTGAACACTGTGAGCAGGACGCACTGCACTAACTGTAAATAGTCTAGCTCCCTCACTGTGGTACTAATAGGATCAAAAGAACACCAGTAATTTTCTTCAGGTAGCTGTAAATACTGTAACAAGACAAGCCTGCCTGTCAGTAAGAAGATAACAGGAATGGATCTAGCTAAACTGAATACAGTGTATATATATATATATATATATATATATATATATATGCAACACCTGGGATGCATATATATACACAACACACTGTAAGTGCAGCTAACTGACTGACTGTTCTGCCTAATCTATCTAACTCAAATCAAATGACACTGTCTGTCTCTCTCTCTCTCTATCTATGAACGCCGGAACACACACTACACAGGGCTGCCATGCAAGCGGCCTTATATAGTGTGGGGCGTGTGCTAAATCCCCTGAGCCATAATTGGCCAAAGCCTCCTTGGCTTTGGCCAATTACGGCTCTCTGTTCAGACGGCGCTGTGATTGGCCAAGCATGCGGGTCATAGTGCATGCTTGGCCAATCATCAGCCAGCAATGCACTGCAATGCCGCAGTGAATTATGGGCCGTGACGCGCCACACGAATTTGGAGCGAACGGCCCATATCGTTCGCAATTCGGCAAACGGGCGAACAGACGATGTTCGAGTCGAACATGGGTTCGACTCGAACACGAAGCTCATCCCTACTCTTTATATGATAACATCTAAGAAACTCTGATGACAAAGGCTTCAGTCCATGTTTAACCATTTGCCTATTGGGCACCTAAACCTCCTTCCTTCCCAGACCAATTTTCAGCTTTCAGCGCTGTCACACTTTGAATGACAATTGCGCGGTCATGCAACATTGTACCCAAATGAAATTTTTATAATTTTTTTCACACAAATAGAGCTTTCTTTTGGTGGTATTTAATCACTGCTGGGTTTTTTTATTTTTTGCTAAAAAAAACGAAAAAAGACCGAAAATGTTGTAAAAAAAAGATTTTTTTAATAGTTTGTTATAAAGTTTTGAAAACAGGTAATTTTTCTCCTTCATTGATGTGCGCCAATGAGGCTGCACTGATAGGCACTGATAGGCGGTACTGATGGGCACTGATAGGCTGCAATGATAGGCACTAATAGGCTGAACTGATAGGCACTAATGGGCACTAATAGGTGGCACTGATGAGCGGCACTGATCAGTGGCACTGATGGGCACTGGAAGGCACTGGTAGGTGACACTGATAGGCAGCACTGATCATGGCACTAATGATAAGGCACTGATAGGCATTTATTGGCAGCACTGGTGGGCATTGATGGGTGGCATTGGTGGGCACTGGTAGGTGGCACTGTGGACAATGGTAGGTGGCACTGTGGGCACTGGTAGGTGGCACTGGTGGGCACTGATGAGGCAGCTGTGGCTGTGAGGGACCGATGTCTGACAGAAGCCGGTGATCAGATTACCGATCTTCTGTATACATCACGTGATTAGCTGTCATTGGCTGACAGCTGATCACGTGGTAAAAGGGGCCGGTGATCACAGAGTGTGCTGCACATGACCTGCAGGGAAGCGCAGCAGCTCATGCATGGGAGGGCGTCCTCCTGGCAATTAAGGCCCATGCTTGTAGCCGTCTTTCGGCTATAGCGCAGGCGGCAAGTAGTTAAGGTGCTACACTGGACATATACCAAATGAACTGATCTACCTTTTCCAGCAGATTGCAGTTGTAGGTCATATCTTTTCTTTTTCATTAATATTTCATATTAGAGATGGGCTGAATACCTGCCAATTTGATTTGCGCCAGAACTTTCGAACATCGCAAAAGTTCGGACCTGAACTGTGAACCGTATTAAAGTCTATGGGACCCAGAAAAAGCAAAAGTCACCATTTTGAAGGCTTATGTGCAAGTTATTGGCCTTAAAAGGGGTATTGGGTCCTGGGACTGCCATTTGGGACATGTACCAATACGAAAAAACTTTTTAAAAAGATAAATTTTTAAGGAGCAGTGATTTTAATGATGCTTAAAGTGAAACAATAAAAATGAAAAATTATTTTAAATATAGTGCCTGGGGTTCCCCGTAGTCTGCCTGTAAAGTGGCACATCTGTACTGTGTATAGAACCTGCTGCAGCAAAACTGACATTTATAAAGAAAAAAAATACATTTAAATTGATTTTCCCTGCAAGCTTTCTTTATTTTGTAAACAACAGCTTGGGCAGCCAGTCTGTATGATGAGGCCACAATTTAGTGCACTTGGAACAAGTTTAGAGATGTTTTTGGCAAATTCTTGTGTCCCTTTGGCAAACTTTGGATGGCATTAACACATTTTTGCACCACAGTGAGCAAGCCTTATGTGAAGAAGCCAAATTATAGTACACTCAGGCCAAGATTAACATTTTTTTTTAGATAAAATCTGGTGTCTCTTTGGCAGACTTTGGATAGAAGTGACAGATGCGGAAAAATTGGTCTTTGGGTGTTGGTGGTGCCTTCACACCGTAACCCTATAGAGATAATCTTGTTGAAAGCAAGAATTGGCCTTGCTCTAAAAAATTTAAATGATGTGCCCCAGTCAAACAGGTGCAGACAAATTGGTCCTTGGCTGTTAATTGTGCCCATGAAACCCACACCAAAAATTTACTTCACGATAAAATCACCCACAAAGCTAGGCAGCTTAGACAGTCAATGAATTCTGTGGCAAGACACACTCTTTAAAAAAAAAAAAAAAAACATTTTTATTGACATTTTCCAAGTACAAAAGGGACAACAATGGACATTGTGTAATAGTACTTGACATTATACA
The DNA here is from genome assembly GCF_042186555.1 of Aquarana catesbeiana. Taxonomy (NCBI): domain Eukaryota; kingdom Metazoa; phylum Chordata; class Amphibia; order Anura; family Ranidae; genus Aquarana; species Aquarana catesbeiana. The sequence continues at coordinate 220,225,218 of NC_133331.1, read as the reverse complement.
ATACCGTAAACAATAGTCCAGTCAAACAATAATAATAAAAAAAAAAAGGCAAGAAGGGGAGGAGGAAGAGGAAAAATAAATTCAACCTTAGTGTTAATAAAATATTAACCATAATAAGCCCCTTCCAATTAGTATGCAATATGTGTGAGAGGGTGGCCTCAATCTCCCTAGCACCCCAAATTGGAGCAAACTGTGTCAGCGTATGGACTAACAGCTCCACCAGAGTGATTATTCACATGCTTCCATACAAATATCAGAAGGGCTATTGATGGCAAAGTAACCAGAGTAATAACATAGCAAAGTAAGAACAAGAAAGGACAGCTATAGAATATAGTAAAAATGGATGAGGTGCATCAGCTGTATCAATAAACAGGATTACATTATCAGGCCTTAGCAGCCTTAGGATGTTTCAACAAAGGCTCACAGAATTTTAGGAAGAAGGGGAGTTTCAATTCTTTAAGGTGAAGGAGTTTTTCATATTGGCATTGCACATTCAGTCTTACTATTACTTCTTCTAGGTTGGGGGAGAGGGGGATTTCCAATTGCTTGTAATAGTTATTCTGGCTGCATAAAGAATATGGGCTGTAATTATTCTGTATGGAGCAGGATAGTCATCGAGTCCTATGTTTAGTGCCAGTTATGGACTGAGAACAGTAACAATTCTTGTGACCTCTCCCATCAGGTCGGCTACTTTCTTCCAGAATGATTGGATGTGTACACACTTCCACAGTATCTGATATAGGCTTCTTATCTGCGTACACATTCTCTAGAATAGATTAGATGTAGCAGGGAAATCTTTTGACCATATGGGGTCAAGTACCACTTGCGGAAGATTTTTTGAAAGACATTCCAGTGGTCAATGCAAGCAATGGCTCTGTAAATGATATGGATAGGCTTGCTTAATTGTTCTATAGTAAAGGTTTTGGCTAATTCCCTTACCCAATTTAGTATATCTTGTCCTTTAGTCTCGTCCAGACTAATGGTTAGTGCAGAGTAAAAAAAGGAAATATTACGAGTGTTTTTTGGGGATTTTCCCTTTAAGGATATTCCAAATGATTTTAGGAACTTCTATTTTGTCCTTTTCAACCACTGAGCAGGTGAAAGTGGTGAATTTGATTAATGCTATAAACATCTTGGGGTAATGATTTTCTTCCAATATTGTCTAGGACATTTAGCCCTCTTATTAACAAGTCTTTTACTGAAATGAATGGGATGACCCATTCATCTGTCCTCACAGGAATGTCTATGTAGCAGGTCATAGACATCTGTGCGCTATTTGTGCGCTGTAGATAGAGAAGTGCTCGCCAGGCTTCAAAGGATGCAGCCACAGTTGGGTGATTTAATTTACATACAATAGATGACATAAGAGATGCCACCATTAGCAATCCTGGTGCTTAAGAAGTGATCTTTCTATAGTTACCCACAGTTTATCTTGCAAGACTGTAACCCAATGTTGCATTTGGCCCAAATGCTTTCACATCTGGGGGGCCAATTCCACCTTTTCTTCTATGTTTGGTTAAGGAGGAAAATGCTATTCTGGACTTATAGCCTTTCCAAAGAAAATTCTGGAGTATGGTGTTGAATCTAGCGAAGAAGGAAAGCGGAAGATAAATTGTCAACATTCTAAAAACATAGAGAATTTTTGGGAGGACTTACATTTTAAAAGCCGCCACTCTTCCTAACCAGGATGACTGATTCCTATCTATACGGTTCAGGTCTTCACTCATTTTACGTAAGAGAGATGGGAAGTTAATATCATATAATTTTTTAGTGGGAAAGGTAAGTTGGATTCCCAAATACATGATAGAGGGGGAATCCCAGTTGAAGTGGAATTTGCTTTTTAGGTGAAGGCTTTTTTCGGTGGTGATTCCCATGGAGAGTGTATGGCCCTTACTAGTGTTAATTTTATAGTATGATATATGACCAAATTTTAATTTATTAGAGCCTGCATGCCAGTGAGTGATGTTTCGAGGGCAGAAAGAGATAAAATAATATCTGCAAAGAGCCCTATTTTGTGCTCATTTTTCCCAATGCATAGGCTGTTAGATAAGGGTAGTCACCGAGGCCGAAATGCTGAGAGCGGTAACCTCTTGCGACTAAGCGCATTCCACTCCTGGAGATGGTACAGGGGGTGAAGGGCACAAAGAGGCATGAGTCACCAGCAGGCAGGGCAGGTGTTGCGTGAAGGTCACCGGCAGGGAGACAGCTGTGCAAGACTGGAAGATGCTGAAGCTCAAGAAGGAAGACGAACAGCTAATCCAACAACATGTCGGGGATCAAACACTGGTGACTGGCAAGAGTCTCGTAGATAGGCAGAACAATCTAGTTCAAAGCATTGTTAGCAGGTCTGTCAGCAGACTGATGATTTAGTACTGAAGATTGATAGCAAAGTCAGTAAAACAGGCTGAGGGTCAAACACAGATAACTGAGGCAAAGTCTGTGAGCAAGCCAGGGGTCGAGCACTGAAGACAATAGCAAAGTCCAGGAGCAGGCTGAGGGTCAATCACTGGAGACAGGAAGCAATATCTGTAGACAGGCCGAGGGTCAAACACAGTAAGCAAGTAGAGAGGTCCGAGAGGCAAGCCGAGGGTCAGATGCAGGAAGAGATCAGCGTAGGTCAAGGTCAATCCGGGTCACAACTGGTAATCAAGAATCGGGATACAAGCAGAAAACACACAGGGAGCTGAAAGACAAACCAGCAATCTGGTCATGGTATGGTCAGTGGCTTTATAGGCCAGTGGGAGGCTCATGTTGTGCGCGCGCTATTGGATACACCATTCCACTGAATTGAAAGTGCACTCGTAGTGCAAAGTGGATTGGCCTTTCATAAATAACCCCCAATGTGTCAACATGTGCTAGCTCACATCATGGGGGAACAATGGATGTGTTTCGGGGGTGCAACCCCTTCCTCTCACCTACTTTAGTTTTGAGGAAGGGGTTGCACCCCCAAAACGTGTACATTGATATCCCGTTTTGGTAAATAGCACATGTTGACACACTGGGGCTTATTTACTAAAGGCATATCTACTTTGCACTACAAGTGCACTTGGATGTGCAGTCACTGTAGATCTGAGGGGGACATGCAAGGGAAATAAAAAACTGCATTTTTGCTTGTACATGATTGGATGATAAAATCAACAGAGCTTCCCCTCATTTCAGATCTTCCCCTCAGATCTAACTTGCAGTGCACTTGTAGTGCAAAGTGGATTTGCCTTTAGTAAATCAACCCCCCTGTGTGTTTTAGGGCTTGAGGAAATAACCTGTTTGTACCTCCACACATTTTATGCAGGGGATCATAAGGGACATTTAACAGTTATGCTTCTACATGTACGTGGCTTCAAATTTTGGCTTTTAGAGGGGTGAGATCACCCCATCTGAGAAAGGCAACATCTACACAGTTTTGGGATACCAATGTCTCATATGGCCTTCACTTTAGCAAAGTTGAACTTTGTAAGTTCTTGAGTTGGGGATGTGCATGTTATGTTTTTAAACATGCCTGTTTAGCCCCAAAAAAAGGCAAAATAATGTCAAACATACATGTTATACACCAAGATGTTGGTTGGTTCAAAAACCTTTTAAAAAGCACATGTGAATGTGCTTGGAATAAAATGTTTTATACTAAACAATGTGTGGCTTCTTATTTCAATGCTCAATACCAGTGTATTTGTTAAGTTGGTGTAGTTACAGTGACAATGAAGTTGATTTACTAAGGCATATCCACTTTACACTAGAAGTACACTTGGAAGTGCAATGGCTTTAGATCTGAGGGGGACATGCAAGGAAAATAAAAAACAGCATTTTAACTTGCATATGATTGGATGATAAAATCAGCAGAGCTTTCCCTCATTTCAGATCTTCCGCTCAGATCAACAGCGACTGCACTTCCAAGGGCACTTGTAGTTGTTTTGCTTGTGTCTATCTAGCAAGGTTACTCTGTGGTATAACCACTTGACCACTGGGCACTTAAACCCCCTCCCCCCCCCCCCCCCACTAATCTGGCTGCTTGGGACAGGATATGGTTACTGTTGCGACCAGGGAAGTTGGAGAAGGAGTCCTGGAATTGAGTCAGGTTAACATTGCACCCCCTAATGGTAGTCCCTGGAATAAGGAACTTTCTATTGATGAATGGGTTTTGACGGTGACTCTGCCTGCGCCGTGCAGACGGCAGGAATTAATTTCTCCCGACCCTGTCTCCACGCTATGCAATGGACAATCAGTATTGGGAATACGGTGTATCATTACGTCACTGCACTCTGTGATGGAAGTGTTCTATCCTGGTTCCTCACCAGTGTGTTTTTTCTGTTGGAACTGTCTTGCACTAAGTTACGCACACTTTAAATATGTCTGTGTATTGCCGCAGGGAACTATTTCTCAGGAATTTGAAAACTTAGGGTTCACTGTGAGCCACGATTGCATATCAGTATTGCGGGAGGGGGGTCAACTGGGGAGGGGGGAGGGGGAAAACAGAACACTTATGTTTTGAGTAAGAGGGGTTGGCATGGAGGGAGGAGGGAAACACTACTTAGATTGTTGTAAGAAGGGCCAGTTGGAATTTGCTCAGTTATATGGCAATAGCAATGAAGGATAAGAGTGGGGGTAGACAATACAAGGGATGCAGATAGATAAGAAGTTACCAATAATAAGAATATGGTTGGCGTTTGACCTTATCTGTTCATTTAATAATGTTTGTGATGTTTACAATGCTTACATGCCTATCTTATATGTAAGGGTAGGGGAGAGGGCGGGCCGGGATTAGCTCCCCCGGTCGTAGTCTAACCTCATCCCCATTAGGCCGAAACACCTTCCCGGTGATAACTGGAGTGTGTTTCATTGCAAGGAATTGCACCTAGTTGCCTAACGACAACTAGTACGTGTAGGACGATCTTTTGGTTGATCGTCCACCCCTTTTCATTGTTTTTGTTTTGTTTCTAGAGCTCTCTTTGCTCTTACTCTTCTTACCTTTTCCTTTCCCCCCCCCTGCTCCTTCAAGTCTTCTATTCCCTATTTCATTACTAGCCCCCCCCCCCTCCTTTTTTTTTTTTTGTAAAGAAATTTCTTTTTTACTGGCGTCGGCGCGATGGATCAAATTACTATTTATACCCTAAACACCAAAGGGCTGAATGTGCCGGAGAAGCGTCGCATGCTCCTGAATGATCTTAAAAGATCTAAAGCAGATGTGGCGTTTGTCCAGGAGACTCACTTTAAGACGGGTGCACCGATGTGTTTGAAAAACCGATATTTCCCAACTACATACCACGCTACCAATCCCTCAGCCAAATCAAAGGGAGTGTCTATACTGATCTCGGGGAATGTGCCCTGGACCTGTAGAGACACCAGAATTGACACAGAGGGGAGATATGTGTTTTTCAAAGGACTGATTGGTGATGTACTGGTTACTCTAGCGACTGTGTACGCCCCAAATGACAGACAGGATATTTTCATATCCAAAACATTGAACGAATTGCTACCTTTTGCAGAGGGACAACTGATACTAGGCGGCGATTTTAATGTTCCTCTGTGCCCATTGGTAGACACATCAAATGGAACGACCTCTCTCCGAAGGGGTGTACACAGACGAGTCACCAAGACACTACACGAGACCAGACTGATTGACGTATGGAGACTTTTACACGCCGGAGAGAGGGATTATACATTCTTCTCATCACCACACAAATCATATTCCCGCATCGACCTTTTTCTTTTGCCTCATAACCAACTGGAGGCAATAGACAAAGTTGACATAGGCACAATCACCTGGTCTGACCATGCTCCTATTACCCTGAAATATTCCCTCTCACGAACAGCGATGACAAAATCAAGATTTTGGCGACTAAACGAAAGTTTACTTCAGGACCCCACAGTGTTAGCTGATGTCACAAAAGAACTTAAATTTTATTTTCAGACGAATGATATTGACAATTGTGACCCTGGGATACTCTGGGAAGCCCATAAGGCTGTGATCAGAGGAATCCTGATCAAACATGGTGCACATATCAAAAGGGAACGGGAGAAACAGTTATTAATTCTATTACAGAAAACCCACGATTTAGAAAAAACACATAAACAAAACCCGACCACACCCATAGAAACAGAACTCCTTACATTACGTAGACAGACGGTAGATATACTACATTACCAAGCGAAAGCAGCTTTACAAGCGTGTAGAAAACTCACCTATGAATCGGGGAATAAATGTGGGAAAATTCTTGCAAGGGCAGTTAGACAACAGAGGTTACGCGCATATATACCACAAATCATATCCCCATCAGGGCAAAAAAGGGCGACACCCACGCAAATAGCAGATGAATTTAAAAATTTTTATTCCTCCTTATACAACCTCCCAAAGACAGGAGTCACTGACACCGCAATAAGGGAATATCTTACTCTAGCTAATACCCCCAAACTATCAGCAGAAGATGCAGCTGCCCTGGAAGAACCCATCACAATGGTAGAACTGCAAGGCGCAATTAAAAACATGAAACCAGGTAAAGCTCCGGGTCCGGACGGTTTGACTCTGCAGTACTACCAGACTCTGCTGCCGATTCTAGGCCCACGTATGCTGAAACTATTTAACAAGCTTACGGAAGGGGGCCACTTGCAGAGAGACACATTAAGCGCGCACATATCCCTTATACCTAAGGAAGGGAAAGATCCCGCGGCCTGTGGTAGCTACAGGCCCATATCTCTTCTAAATATAGATCTTAAACTCCTTACCAAAATCTTGGCAAATAGATTATCCCAACATATGACTAACCTGATACACTTAGACCAGGTGGGTTTTGTCCCTACGCGTGAAGCTAGGGACAACACCACAAAAGTCCTTAACTTGATCCATAGAGCTAATATATCTAAAGCGCCTTGTACCTTTCTCAGCACAGATGCTGAGAAAGCATTTGATCGGGTGAGCTGGGAATTTATGACAGCAGTCCTCAAGCATATCGGATTAGGTAACCACATGTTGCAATGGATCTCTAATGTTTACTCGTTACCTACAGCTAGGGTCAAGGCTAATGGAATCCTATCTGCTCCTTTTAATATCTCTAATGGTACCAGACAAGGATGCCCGCTGTCACCCCTTCTTTTTGCCCTGGTACTCGAACCCTTTCTAAACACAATACGCAGGAACCCAGATATCTCCGGGATTTCCATAGGACACAGACAATACAAGATGTCCGCATACGCGGATGATCTTTTATTTTCCTTAACCAACCCGATTATCTCCCTCCCAAATTTAATTAAAGAATTTCAGATATACGGGAACATGTCCAACCTAAAGATTAATTTTGACAAATCAGCAGCAATGGGAATCAATATGCCGATGGAACAACTGTCCTCTCTGAAGTCCAAATTTAATTTCAAGTGGTCAGACAGTCACTTCAAGTACCTGGGCACTAACATACCCAGGGATCTGAAACGCACATTTGAACTGAACTTCCCTCCAATCCTGAGCACAGTTAAAGAGTTACTCGCAGAGTGGGGCAAAGGTCTTCACTCATGGTTTGGGAGATGCAATCTAATCAAGATGTGCATTCTCCCAAAATTTCTATATCTATTTCAAGCCTTACCTATAAGAATCCCCGGTAACTATTTTAAACAAATACATTCCCTATTTATAAAATTTGTGTGGTCACACTCTAAGCCTAGACTAAAAAGATGCTATTTGACTCTACCGAAACACTATGGAGGTCTCGCCCTCCCGGACGCAAAACACTATTATCAAGCTGTGCACCTAGGGAGGATCATTGACTGGAACAGACACGACAAAACCAAACTATGGATCCAAGTAGAGAACCATCAGGTTAATATACCCTTGAAAGGGGCTATCTGGTGCTACGATAATTTACCTAGGGACATGACTTCACACCCGACCATTGGTGCCACGCTGTCAGTAGGGTTAAATATACTTAAAAACACTTCATTGACCTCCAAACAATCCCCCTTATTCCCTATTTTGGGGAATCCAGCGTTCGAACCAGGGCTAGACTATTCAAACTATGAGACGCTCTGGGAGGCAGGTAAAGACTGTGCATCACATTATGTGGAAGACGACCACTGGACCTCAATTCAGTCTTTGACCAATGATAACGGGGGCTTTCAATTGTCATTTTGGAAAGCGACTCGGCTACACCATTTCCTTCACTCAATACCAGAACCGATGCGATATAAGCGCGATATGACGACGCTAGAAGAATACTGTAGAGGGGAGGGCACTCTGTCTCAGGTGCTCTCCAAGACATACTCGCTACTCAACACACCGACTGAACAACCAGACTTGTTATTTTTACGAAAATGGGAACAGGATCTAAAATGTAATTTTACAGAAGCACGAACACAAAACATACTTCAACTTACACTGAAATCGTCCATCTGTACAAAAATTCAGGAGACAAATTACAAAATTCTGACTAGATGGTATTACACACCTCAATTATTGCACAAATTTTTCCCCGGCACCTCTGATAGATGCTGGAGGTGCAGCTCTGAGGAGGGGACGCTCCTACACATTTTTTGGACCTGTTCACTAGTACAGCAGTTTTGGGTAGCAGTAGAGACAATTGTTAAAAAATTCACGAATCACATAACGCAGAGAGATCCAGCCGTTTTTCTGTTACATGCCACCTCAGCCCCAATTAAATCATATAAAAAGTCAGTGGTCAGACATCTGCTCAATGCAGCGAAGTCCTGTATTCCAGCATTGTGGAAACAGAGTACACCCCCTACGGTGGGAATGTGGCTACGTAGAGTTGAAGAAATCAAAAAGATGGAAGACCTAATACTGACTGTCCAACACAAACAAGACAAACATTCCAGAAACTGGTTATCCTGGAACATATATATTTTCTCAGATGAAGGACAAACCTTACTAAATTCTTGAGAACCCCTTAACTAGGTAGCGGCTACGGGATAGAACCTTGGCCGGATCCATCGCGCTCGCGTCTATCTATAACCCTCCCCCCCCTCCCTTTCTCACCCCTTCCACTCTGCCCTTACTTCTTATATATATAATTTTTTTTTTTTTTTTTTTCTGTGCAATAAGTGGTCTATTATTTCAGTAACAGACAACTTTCTATTCACACCAACTATGATGGAAATATGTAAGAATAACCAAATATTGGGAAGATGTCATTCCGGTTATATTGTAATACTGTATGGTGGTTGATATACCTATGGACTACAAGACGGATTCACGAATCTAAAGAGGATAAATGATGTCATAGGTCAGTTTCCATGCAGATAGAATGGAACACTTTAATGGAAAGGATATATGATGACGGTATTTGTCAGAATGCTAATAGAAAGACCACGGATATATTATATCGATTATGATACGCTTTTTCTTTTTTCTTATTTGTTTTTGTTTTCTCTTTTCCTTGTCAAAAATTCAATAAAAATTATATTTGAAAAAAAAAAAAAAAACCCTTCCTAACCAGACCAATTTTCAGCTTTCGGTGCTCTCACATTTTGAATGACAATTACTCAGTCATACAATACTGTACCCATATGAAATTTTTGTCCTTTTTTTCACATAAATAGAGCTTTCTTTTGGTGGTATTTAATCACCGTTGGGTTTTTTATTTTTTGCGCTATAAAAGAAAAAAGACTGAAAATTTGGTAAAAAAATGAATTTTTCTTTGTTTCTGTTATAAAATGTAGCAAATTAGTAATTTTTCTTTGTAAATTTTGGCCAAAATTTATACTGCTACATATCTTTGGTAAAAATAAGTACAACTTGGTGTATATTATTTAGTCTTTGTGAATGTTAGAGAGTCCAAAAGCTATGGTGCCAATATCTGAAAATTGATCACACCTGAAGTACTGACGGCCTGTCTAATTTCTTGAGACCCTAACATGCCAGAAAAGTAAAAATACCCCCCAAATGACCCCTTTTTGGAAAGAAGACATTCCAAGGTATTTGAAAAGATGCATGGGGAGTTTTTTTGAAATTGTCATCTTTTCCCACAATTCTTTGCAAAATCAAGATTTTTTTTTCTTTTTTTTTCACAAAATTGTCACATTAGAAGGTTATTTCTCACACACAGCATATGCATACCACAAATTACACCCCAAAACACATTCTGCTATTACTCCCGAGTATGGCGATACCACATGTGTGAGACTTTTACACAGCCTGGCCACATACAGAGACCCAACATGCAGGGAGTAGGGATGAGCTTCGTGTTCGAGTCGAACCCATGTTCGACTCGAACATCGGCTGTTCGATCGTTCGCCGAATTGCGAACGTTATGGGCCGTTCGCGCTAAATTCGTGTGGCGCGTCACGGCCCATAATTCACTGCGGCATCGCAGTGCATTGCTGGCTGATGATTGGCCAAGCATGCACTATGACCCGCATGCTTGGCCAATCACAGCGCCGTCAGTAGAGAGAGCTGTAATTGGCCAAAGCCAGGGTGGCTTTGGCCAATTATGGCTCAGGGGATTTAGTACACACCCCACACTATATAAGGCCGCCTGCACGGCGGCCCTGTGTAGTGTGTGTTCCGGTGTGCTGAGAGATAGAGAGAGAGAGAGACAGTGTCATTTGATTTGAGTTAGATAGATTAGGCAGAACAGTCAGTCAGTTAGCTGCACTTACAGTGTATTGTGTATATATATGCATCCCAGGTGTTGCATATATATATATACACTGTATTCAGTTTAGCTAGATCCGTTCCTGTTATCTTCTATCTAGACTATTTACATTTAATGCAGTGCGTCCTGCTCACAGTGTTCAGCTAGATCCGTTCCTGCTATTTACATTTAGTGCAGTGCGTCCTGCTCACAGTGTTCAGCTAGATCCGTTCCTGTTATCTTCTAGACTATTTACATTTAGTGCAGTGCGTCCTGCTCACAGTGTTCAGCTAGATCCGTTCCTGCAATTTACATTTAGTGCAGTGCGTCCTGCTCACAGTGTTCAGCTAGATCCGTTCCTGCTATTTACATTTAGTGCAGTGCGTCCTGCTCACAGTGTTCAGCTAGATCCGTTCCTGCTATTTACATTTAGTGCAGTGCGTCCTGCTCACAGTGTTCAGCTAGATCCGTTCCTGCTATTTACATTTAGTGCAGTGCGTCCTGCTCACAGTGTTCAGCTAGATCCGTTCCTGCTATTTACATTTAGTGCAGTGCGTCCTGCTCACAGTGTTCAGCTAGATCCGTTCCTGCTATTTACATTTAGTGCAGTGCGTCCTGCTCACAGTGTTCAGCTAGATCCGTTCCTGCTATTTACATTTAGTGCAGTGCGTCCTGCTCACAGTGTTCAGCTAGATCCGTTCCTGCTATTTACATTTAGTGCAGTGCGTCCTGCGCACAGTGTTCAGCTAGAGCCGTTCCTGCTATTTACATTTAGTGCAGTGCGTCCTGCTCACAGTGTTCAGCTAGATCCGTTCCTGTTATCTTCTAGACTATTTACATTTAGTGCAGTGCGTCCTGCTCACAGTGTTCAGCTAGATCCGTTCCTGCTATTTACATTTAGTGCAGTGCGTCCTGCTCACAGTGTTCAGCTAGATCCGTTCCTGTTATCTTCTAGACTATTTACATTTAGTGCAGTGCGTCCTGCTCACAGTGTTCAGCTAGATCCGTTCCTGTTATCTTCTAGACTATTTACATTTAGTGCAGTGCGTCCTGCTCACAGTGTTCAGCTAGATCCGTTCCTGTTAAATTCCTACTGACAGGCAGGCTTGTCTGGTTACAGTATATAAAGCTACCTGAAGAAAATTACAGGTGTTCTATTTGATCCTATTAGTACCACGGTCAGGCAGCTAGACTATTTACATTTAGTACAGTGCGTCCTGCTCACAGTGTTCAGCTAGATCCGTTCCTGTTATCTTCCTACTGACAGGCAGGCTTGTCTGGTTACAGTATATAAAGCTACCTGAAGAAAATTACAGGTGTTCTATTTGATCCTATTAGTACCACGGTCAGGCAGCTAGACTATTTACATTTAGTACAGTGCGTCCTGCTCACAGTGTACAGCTAGATCCGTTCCTGTTATCTTCCTACTGACAGGCAGGCTTGTCTGGTTACAGTATATAAAGCTACCTGAAGAAAATTACAGGTGTTCTATTTGATCCTATTAGTACCACGGTCAGGCAGCTAGACTATTTACATTTAGTACAGTGCGTCCTGCTCACAGTGTTCAGCTAGATCCGTTCCTGTTATCTTCCTACTGACAGGCAGGCTTGTCTGGTTACAGTATATAAAGCTACCTGAAGAAAATTACAGGTGTTCTATTTGATCCTATTAGTACCACGGTCAGGCAGCTAGACTATTTACATTTAGTACAGTGCGTCCTGCTCACAGTGTACAGCTAGATCCGTTCCTGTTATCTTCCTACTGACAGGCAGGCTTGTCTGGTTACAGTATATAAAGCTACCTGAAGAAAATTACAGGTGTTCTATTTTATCCTATTAGTACCACGGTCAGGCAGCTAGACTATTTACATTTAGTACAGTGCGTCCTGCTCACAGTGTTCAGCTAGATCCGTTCCTGTTATCTTCCTACTGACAGGCAGGCTTGTCTGGTTACAGTATATAAAGCTACTTGAAGAAAATTACTGGTGTTCTATCCCAGCTTAGTGCAGCTACAGGCCATTAGTATGTCTGGAAGGCCAAGAAGGAGAGGCAGACAGTCACAAGCCAATAAGAGAGGGCAAGCAGGCTCTGTGTCTAGTGCTGGTCGTGGAGACGGTGCATCCTCATCAGCACGTGGCCATGGGACACGCTTGGCCTTTTTTTCGGCAGCTGGCCGTGTTGAGCCGCAACATGCGGAAGACTTGGTCGAGTGGATGACCAACTGTCCTCATCCTCCTCATCCTCTCTCACCCATGCCCAGGGTGCTTTGTCTGGCAAAGCAGCGGCCTCTTCCCTCAGCTCAATGTCATCAGTGACTCCTTCCCTAGCTCCACCATGTCCTCATGAGGATTCCCTCGAACTGTTTGACCACAGTGTTGGGTACATGCTCCAGGAGGATGCCCAGCGTTTGGAAGGCTCTGATGACGATACTGAGCTCGATGAAGGCAGTAACATGAGCGCGGACAGAGGGGGTGCCCAAGAAGGACAGCAATCTGGCAGTCATGCTCCCCCTGCTGCAGCATACTGCCAGGTTTGCTCCAGTGATGAGGAGGGAGGGGATGATGAGGTCACTGACTCAACGTGGGTGCCTGATAGGAGAGAGGAGGAGGAGGAGGAGGAGGAGGAGGTGGCAGCACATCACCAACGAGGCAGGATGCCCTCCAGGGGCCAGCCTAAGGGCAGCACATTGACTGCATCACACCCCAAAGCTCCACATGTGCAGGGCGCTGCAGTCTCTGCGCGTTATTCAAAAAGTTCTTTGGTGTGGGCCTTTTTTGAGACGAGTGCATCAGATCGCACCGCTGCTATTTGCAACATATGTCTCAAGCGTATCTCGCGTGGCCAAAACATCTCCCGCTTGGGTACCACATGCTTGACCAGACATATGTTGACCTGCCATGCAGTTCGTTGGCAAGTGTATCTAAAAGACCCACACCAAAGAACAAAGAGGATCTCTCCTTGCTCCTCATCAGCTGAGATTTCCAACCCCACTAGACCTTCAGTCCTCTCTGAGACCTGCAGTGAGAGGAATGAAGGTGTAGAATTAGGTGTGTCACAGCCAAGTACTTGTGGGCAATCTGCTTTTGGTACACCGACGTCAGATTGTACCAGGCAAATTTCCATGCCCCAGCTGCTGCACCACCGAAAGAAGTTTGCTCCCAGCCATCCACATGCCCAGCGGTTGAATGCTAGCTTGGCAAAATTGCTAGCACTTCAACTGCTGCCTTTTCAGTTGGTAGACTCTGCCCCCTTCCGTGAGTTTGTGGAATGTGCGGTTCCTCAGTGGCAGGTACCCAAACGCCACTTTTTCTCACGGAAGGCGATTCCGGCTCTCTACCGGCATGTGGAAGGCAATGTCCATGCCTCGCTGGACAGGGCGGTCAGCGGTAAGGTGCATATTACCGCTGACTCATGGTCCAGCAGGCATGGACAGGGACGTTACCTAAGTTTCACGGCGCATTGGGTGACTCTGCTGGCAGCTGGGAAGGATGCAGGACAAGGTGCAGTAGTGTTGGAGGTTGTTCCGCCACCACGCCTCCAAAATGCTGATTGTGACACACCTCTCTCCTCCACCCCCTCCTCTTCTTCTTCCTCCATGGCCTCTTCCTCGGAACCAGCGGTGCTCCGTAGGCGTTCAAGGGGCTACGCAAGTACGCAGGCCAAAAGATGCCATGCGGTGCTTGAGCTGGTGTGCTTGGGGGACAGGAGCCACACTGGGGCAGAGGTTCTGTCAGCTCTGCAGGGGCAGGTTCAGAGGTGGTTGACGCCACGCCAACTTAAGGCAGGAATGGTGGTTTGCGACAATGGCACCAACCTCCTCTCTGCCCTCCGACAGGGACAAATGACCCATGTGCCCTGTTTGGCTCACGTCCTTAACTTGGTGGTGCAGCGGTTCTTGGGCAGGTACCCGGGCTTACAGGATGTCCTGAGGCAGGCCAGGAAAGTCTGTGTGCATTTCCGCCGGTCATATAATGCCAGTGCTCGGCTGACGGACCTCCAAAAGGAGTTTAACCTGCCCAAGAACCGCCTAATCTGTGACATGCCCACCAGGTGGAACTCAACGTTGGCCATGCTGCAGCGGCTGCACACGCAGCAGAGGGCCATCAATGAGTACCTGTGCGACTATGGCACCAGGACAGGGTCAGGGGAGCTTGGTTTTTTTTCCCCACGCCAGTGGGCCATGATCAGGGATGCATGCACTGTCCTGTCACCATTCGAGGAGGCTACGAGGATGGTGAGCAGTGACAGTGCATGCATCAGTGACACTGTCCCCCTTGTCCACCTGTTGGAGCACACGCTGCGTGGAATAATGGACAGGGCACTTGAGGCAGAACAGAGGCAGGAAGAGGAGGACTTCCTTAGCTCTCAAGGCCCCCTTTATCCAGACAGTGTTCCTGCGTGCCCGCCGATCACACAGGAAGAGGACGAGGAGGAAGAGGAGGAGGAGGAAGATTGTGTCAGTATGGAGGTGGAGCCTGGCACTCAGCATCAGCAGCAGTCTTTAAGGGATCAGTCCCAAGAAACACATGGACTTGTACGTGGCTGGGAGGAGGTGGCTGCGGACCATGTCGTTCTTAGTGACCCAGAGGACTCCGGACCGAATGCCTCAGCAAACCTACGCTGCATGGCCTCCCTGATCCTGCAAAGCCTGCGTAAGGATCCTCGTATTCGTGGTATCAAGGAGAAGGACCAATACTGGCTGGCAACCCTCCTTGATCCACGTTACAAGGGTAAGGTTGCGGACCTTATCTTGCCATCGCAGAGGGAGCAGAGGATGAAACATCTTCGGGAGGCCTTGCAGAAAGGTCTGTGCAACGCGTTCCCAGAGACTGGGAGGTTACAAACTCCTGTTTCTGGACAACGTGTTGCTGAGGCTTCAGTCAAAGAAGGAGCGGTGGAGAAGGTGGCCGTCTGACCGATGCGTTCAGACAATTTTTTGGTCCGCAGCCCCAAGGTATGATCGGTTCCAGCAACCATCGCCAGCGTCTGTTTTACATGGTGCAGGAATACCTAGGGGCAAGATCAGACTTGGACACCTTTCCCACCGAAAATCCTCTGGGTTACTGGGTCTTGAGGATGGATCACTGGCCAGAGCTTGCACAGTATGCAATTGAGCTACTGGCCTGTCCTGCATCCAGCGTTCTTTCGGAACGCACATTCAGTGCTGCTGGAGGCATGGTAACCGATCACAGGGTGCGTCTGTCCACCGACTCGGTCGATCGGCTGACCTTCATAAAAATGAATGAGTCTTGGATCACCACCAGCTACCAAGCACCTGATGCTGATGTAACCGAATAATTTTTTTTGAAATCTCAGATCCCTTCAAAGACTGCCTATGCTGATGCTGAGTGACTATCCCTGAGTAATTATCCTCTTCCTCCTCAATCATCACGCTGATAGCTTGTAAGAACATTTTTGGTTCTGGGCGCCACCACCAGTGCCTAAGGCACAATTTTTCAGCCCCTGTTTAACAGGGGCGTGTAATTACAATTTTTGATGTAATACTTTGCAGCAGGGCTCGTTCCTGCATTCCAACTAGAGTGTCTGTGAGGGGTTGCAGTGTTGTGGCACCAGCACCAGTGCCTAGGGCCCAATTTTTCTGCCCCTGTCTAACAGGGGCGTGTAATTACAATTTTTGATGCAATACTTTGCAGCAGGGCTCGTTCCTGCGTTCCAACTAGAGTGTCTGTGAGGGGTTGCAGTGTTGTGGCACCAGCACCAGTGCCTAAGGCCCAATTTTTCTGCCCCTGTCTAACAGGGGCGTGTAATTACAATTTTTGAAGCAATAATTTGCAGCAGGGCTCGTTCCTGCGTTCCAACTAGAGTGTCTGTGAGGGGTTGCAGTGTTGTGGCACCAGCACCAGTGCCTAAGGCCTAATTTTTCAGCTCCTGTTCAACAGGGGCATGTAATTACAATTCTTGATCTAATATTTCACAGCAGGGCCCTGTGAGGGCTTACAGTGTTGTGGCCACAGCAACACCTAAGGCCCAAATTTCTGCTGAGTATATAGGGCAGGACCCTACTTTCAAACATCTAACTTACAAACGACTCCTACTTGCAAACGGAAGGAGACAACAGGAAGTGAGATGAAATCTACCCCTAGGAAGGGAAATTCTCTCCTGTAAGAGTTAATATGGGAAAACAATTTCTCCTTTCCACTGATGCTTTCCAATCCTTGTTCCACAAAAAAACCCAAATTTTCAAAAAACATTTTTCATTGGGACAAAAAAGTGAGGTGAAATCTTCTGAAGAGGAGGAAAGACAGCAAAACAAATGTCACAGGGGTGATAACCCTTCCCTATGTTTTCCAAAAAGCTTAGAAAAGATTTTTTGGCTGGAGCTAAACACGTTAAAAATGTTCAAAATTACAAACAGATTCTACTTAACAACAAACCTACAGTCCCTGTCTTGTTTGCACCGCCTGTATACTGCTGTTCAGAGTATATAGGGCCTGGTGTCCCCACACCTTTCCTTATTTTAATTTGGGTGCGGGGTTCCCCTTAATATCCATACAAGACCCAAAGGGCCTGGTAATGGACTGGGGGGTACCCATGCCGTTTGTCTCACTGATTTTCATCCATATTGCCATGACCCGACATGACATTAAACCCGCAAGCAGTTTTAAATGAGATTTTTTCCTTTAAAAATGACATTTGGTGCAGGGACTGTTCTAAACATGGGAAACACGCGTCACTTTACAGGCATACTATAGACACCCCCCAGGTACGATATTTAAAGGAATATTTCACTTTTTTTTTTTTTTACTTTAAGCATCATTAAAATCACTGCTCCCCAAAAAACGGCCGTTTTTAAACGTTTTTTTTTGCATTGATACATGTCCCCTGGGGTAGGACCCGGGTCCCCAAACCCTTTTTAGGACAATACCATGCAAATTAGCCTTTAAAATGAGCACTTTTGATTTCGAACGTTCGAGTCCCATAGACGTCAATGGGGTTCTAACTTTCGTGCGAACTTTCGGTCCGTTCGCGGGTTCTGGTGCGAACCGAACCGGGGGGTGTTCGGCTCATCCCTAGCAGGGAGCACCTCCAGGCGTTCTGGAGCACCCAGACCAATTTTGACATTTCTCTCCTACATGTCAAAATAATCATTTATTTGCTAGAAAATTACATAGAACCCCAAAACATTATATATATATATATTTTTTTAGCAAAGACCCTAGAGAATACAATGGCGGTTGTTGCAACTTTTTATCTCGCACGGTATTTGCGCAGCAATTTTTCGAACGTTTTTTTTTGGGAAAACTTCGCTACTTAAAAATCTCCATAGGTGACGCTTTAAAATTTTTCACTGGTTACATGTTTTGAGTTACAGAGGAGGTCTAGGGCCAAAATTATTGCTTTCACTCTAAAGTTCGCAGTGATACCTCACATGTGTGGTTTGAACACCGTTTTCATATGTGGGCGGGACTTACGTATGTGTTCGCTTCTGCATGCGAGCACACGGACAGGGGCGCTTTAAATTTTTTTTTTTCTCTTATTGTTCATTTTACTTTATTTATTTTAGTTTGACACTTTTCCCCCCCCAAAAAAATTTTTGATCACTTTTATTTCTGTTACAAGGAATGTAAACATCCTTGTAATAGGAATATGGCATGACAGGTCCTCTTTACAGTGAGATATGGTGTCAATAAGACCCCACATCTCACCTCTAGGCTGGGAAGCCTGAAATTAAAAAAAAAAACGATCCTGGCTTCGATTGTAGAGGTGAGTCGGTAGAAGCACCGGAGGGTGGCGGGAAGGGGGGGCATCCCCTCTCGCCTCCCATAAGAACGATCAAGCAGTGGAACAGCTGCTATGATCATTCTTATGGTGTAGGAAATCGCCGGCTGAAAAAGTTGATATCTGAATGATGCCTGTAGCTGCACCCATCATTCAGATATCCCCGCTCAAAGTCAAGGACGTCATATGACGGAGGGTGGGAACTGGTTAAAAATTGCGGGGTATTGCGGAGCATTGCGGGGTATTGCGGAGCACTGCGGGGTATTGCAGAGTAGTGCAGGGTATAATGCAGAGTATTGCTGGGTATATTGCAGAGTATTGCCGGGTATATTGCAGAGTATTGCCAGGTATATTGCAGAGTATTGCGGGGTATATTGCAGAGTATTGCGGGGTATATTGCAGAGTAGTGCGGGGTATATTGCAGAGTATTGATGGGTATATTGCAGAGTATTGATGGGTATATTGCAGAGTATTGCGGGGCATATTGCAGAGTATTGCGGGGCATATTGCAGAGTATTGCGGGGTATATTGCACAGTATTGCGGGGTATATTGCACAGTATTGCAGGGTATATTGCACAGTATTGCGGGGTATATTGCAGAGTATATTGCAGGGTATATTGCAGAGTAGTGCGGGGTATATTGTAGAGTATTGCGGGGTATATTACAAGGTATATTGCAGAGTATTGCAGGGCATATTGCGGAGTATTTCAGCGCATATTGCAGAGTATTGCAGGGCATATTGCAGAGTATTTCAGGGCATATTGCAGGGATGGCTGAGCATGGAGGGATGGATGGATGTGACTGCAATTGTCACTGAGCACCGCTGTGGGCACTACACATTCAGCCCACAGCGGTGCTGCCATCCGATCCCTCCCCCTCTCCCATCGCACTGTACCGATCGGTACAGAGAGGAGAGGGAGAAACCGGCGTCATGGACGTCCACCCAGAACTAGCCGACCGCGCTGCTGCTGTCTTTCAGCAATGGCCTGGTCGGCAAGTGGATAAGCAAGGAAGCTGAGATTTCTGCAGTGTGTAAATGTGCTTTTACTATACAAAGATGCAGTACATACAAAACTATTACAATATTAGGAATACAATAGAAGACTGACAGATATCTATAACAAGCAAAATGCCTAACAAATGCAGCCTATGGTCTATATCAGTACAAATACACTTAAAAGTTACTTATCTTCTGTTACTGTATGTTCGTGATCTCCATTGGCAATGATGCTTCTTGGACACCAGGCACTGTTCTTGTATCATGAGTGGTGGCTTTTGATCTTCAAAGCATGATGATGTGTGTGTGTGTGTCCCTAGCTTATTTCTGAATCCCCCTTTTATGTGCCAGTCTGTTTACCATAGTTACCAAACAACAGAAAACATACCTGTTTACTGTAGCTGTGTAGACAATGGACTGTTGAAAACTGTATCTATGTACCCATTGTCTAATCAAGCCAACACCTGACAGTAAACTAACAGTCATTCTTTCAGTTTGAGAGCTCAAAAAACCTCAAACAAGTAAATCTCTTACTTGTGCACTGCAGCTATAGAGACAATAGCCTGTTCAAACTGTAATACAAGAATGGTATCTAACCCCATTGTATGAAACCGCATTTGTTTGAGAAATCTACTCAAGCCAAAAAACTAACAATATCTCTATGACCAACAACTATTGTAATGTTATGTCCCATGTATCTTATGTCTGATTAATTAAAAAAAATCATATTGTAACAAATGCAACACATTCCGCCCTAGATTTTTTTTCCTTTCAGACTCCATACAGAAAATCACTTCATTACTAGGAAAACTCATTTTAAATATTCATTTTCCTTGAATGCAACACCTCCCATATTTCTGTCATTGAGAATGTGTTTCAGTCTTTAAAAGTTCATTAGAAAGTCCATTCTAAAGTTCTTTAGAAACAAGTCCAGGCTTGTAATACATCAAAGGCCTTGCTCTCCACAGCTCTTGCAATCTTCCGTCATTCTTTCCATCATGTCCTATGGATCAAATCGGAGACAGTCTCTGGAGTGGAAAACAAAGCGGATTATCTGTTCCTTCTAATAATACATAAACAGTAGATCCAGGCCCTTCAGCTAAAATCTCTCCTCTAAGTGGCTTCTTGCCTGGATATCTGACTAACCCTTTGCCCCCTGCCTGTACCCACTTCTGACCCTCCCAAAGAACATCAATAGGGAGGAGAGGAAATATACTGATATTTCCCATAAGATCACTGCTATTTATTTTGGAAGGTTTGATGTTATGTAGCCTCACTTTCCACTCTTGCTGAGAAGTATCCACTAAGCAGTCAGAGTCCCAGCCACTGTCTTGAAGCTCATCTGTCAATGCAAATGTAACTTCAAGCCTTCCTGCCAGATTCCCTCTCATTCCTAGATAGGCTTCAGCTTCAGATACGTCACTCTTGGTTTCTATGTCATTGGAAGCAGTAATATGGTATCTGTTAAGCCCTGTTCTTTCAGGAACCTTATATAAATACTGAGCTCTGCACTCCAGCTGTGGAATCTGTGTCCCAGCCCCTACCATCCTCTCATATGGTGTGCTTTTGGCTATTGGCCTAGAATTTAACAACATGACGGCCTGTGTGAGGACCCGATCCCCCCCCATAGTATATGTGTGGGTGTAAGTTTGCGTATCTGGTCCTTCAATAGCCCGTTGTATCTTTCAATCAAACCAGCTGCCTGTGGATGGTATGGGATGTGGCACAACCAGTACACTCCAGAATCTTTGGCCCACTGCTGTACTGTTGATCAGGTGAAGTGTGAGCCGTTATCACTTTGGACTTGTTTGGGACAACCATGAGCAACGACAAGTTTATGGAGCAGTTCAGGCATTGCAGCTTGATCTGCATGTTTGCAAGGATGAACAAGCATAAGTCCTGAATAGGTGTCCACTGCAGTGCAACAATATCTCAGTCCATTGTTTCCCCGGGGCAGGGGACCGACTAAGTCAATCTGCCAGATCTCTGCAGGCCTCTTACCCCCTCTTAATCGACCCGGGGGAGTACTTTTGCAATGGCCATTGTCGCACTTCTCCTCACACTGTACAGTTCCCTACTACAGTTTTTATCATATCCATGGATATAGGCAATACTCTCTGCTGTGCCCATTCATATGTTGCTTTCTGCCCTAAATGCCCAGATTTCTTGTGGGCCCAGTTTGCCAAGTTTATCAAGACAGGATCAATTGGCACAACTGCCTTCACTTTGGCGATTTCATCTGCAACTCTGTTATAGTTCTCAAAGTCTGGGACTAGGGGCACATGTGCATCAACATGCCCCACTTTTATGGTGCGGGAGTGAGCTTCCTTCCAGATGTAGTCCCATACTTCCTTGCCTCCCCACACCACCTTTCCATGAATCATCCATTCATTGGACTTCCACATGGGCATCCAAGTTGTCAGTCCTTTAAAAACCGCCCAGCTGTCAGTGTAGATAGTGACATGGGAAGAAGGATCCTCCTGAAGAGTCATCACTACAGCTTTCAACTTTGCATACTGACTGGACCCTCCAATTGCGGTCTCCTGCAGGACTGTGTCGGTACTTGGGTTGTAGGCTGCTGCTGTCCATTTATCCCCGATGAGGCAACTATGGCTGAACCATCAGTGAACCACGCTGACTCCTTCATGTCTTCTGACAGAGACTCAAAGGGTGGAGCCTCTTGAATGGGGGATGACTGCAGCACAGGAATTTCTTCTTCTGGCTGGGTACTGGTAAAAGTGACAAGCCCTGCCAACTGTTTTGAAATGTCTCTAACATCCCCAGCTGCAATACCCCCTCTTTATGAAGGTACCACTTCCATTTCATCAGTGTCTGGTTCTGGGCTACAGCTGCCCTAGTGATCAGTCCATTATCTCTCACCCATCCTGTTATTGGCAATGCAGTATGGATGGTGACTGTGTCCTTTCCTGTAATGGTCTCTAGATGTTGAAGTGCTGTGTAGGCCCCAAACTGATACTTCTCTAGGGGTGTGTATCTCTTCTGTGTCCCTGTCAGTTGTTTGGACCAAAATCCAATGGGTATTGCTCTCAGTCCTTTCTTTTCATTTGGCTGCCATAGACTCCAACATATGGTACCATTCTGCTCTACTACATCAAGCTGAAATGGTACTCCTTGTCTCACGGGTCCTAATCCCTGATGCTGCAAAATAGCTTCTTTAGCAGCCAGGAAAGCAGTCTGCTGCTCTGAACCCCATGAGAACTCAGTCTTTTTCCTGGTGACATTATATATAGGCCTCAGAATCAGTCCAAGATGTGGGATGAACGATCTCCAGAACACCACAACTCCAATGAACTTCTGTGCCTCCTCTTTGGTAGTAGGGGGCAACAGAGCCTGGATAGTTTGCACAATTGTCTCTGGAATTTTCCTCTGCGGCCCAGTCCACATCATTCCCAGGAAATTCACTTCTGTGGCAGGTCCTTGGACTTTGTCTCTGTTGATAGCCAACCCTCTGTTCTCCAAGTGCTCTATCAGCAGGTGCAGTGCTTCAGTTACATCTTCTTTTGTCCCAGAGATCATGATGTCATCAATGTAGTGGAACACAGCGACTTTCAAATTCAGGGTACTTAAATCTCGGGCAATCAGTCCATGACAAATCATTGGAGAATGCACATAGTCTTCAGGAAGCACAGTGAAAGTGTACTGGTGGCCGTCCCACACCATAGCAAACTGGTCTTGACACTCTGGGTCTATCAAAATTGAAAAGAAAGCATTAGCCAGGTCTATCACAGCATGATATTCTCCTGCATCTTTAGCAATTTTCTCAACAATTTAGATCATATCTGGTACAGCTGACTTCAATGGAGGTGCCACTTTGTTTAGACCTCTCTAATCCACAGTCATTCTATATGTCCCATCAGGTTGCTTTACCGAGAACACCGGAGATGAGAAAGGACTTACAGCAGGTCTAAGGATCCCTACTCTCAACAGTTCTTGAATAGTCTCCCCAATTTCTTTGTGGCCTCCAGGAAGTCTGTACTGCTTGAGACAGACTGGCTTCTCTGGTGGAGGAATGTAGACAGGGGTCCATTTCGCATGACCTCTGACCACAGCCTTCACTGCCCTTACCAGATATGCTATACCAGATATCCAGATATCAGGATACCTGAATGTGAATGTACCTCTTTCAGTCTGAATTGACTGACCTTGAAGTACATCCATCCCCAGAATATTTTCGGGTAACTCTGATACCAAAACATTTGTCATAAATCCTGATCCCTTGCCAATAGCCAATTTCACCCGTATCCTAACTGCTGGTGTAGTTTGCCCTCCCAAACCTTCTACATAAATCAATTCTCCTTTGTGATGGGAAGGATTTCCTTGCAAAAGTGTAACTTCAGCTCCACTATCAACTAAAGCCATTACATATGTAGGAGAAGATGACTTTCCCCACCATACAGTGACAGGTGCATATGGGCGTCGGTCTCCTGCTGTCACTGCCCTCACGACTATTACAGGAGACTCAAAGGATAAGTAACCTCCCAATCCTCTTTTGTGATTCTGTCTAACTCCTCCCCATGATAAAGGGTTTTCGGTTTGGGTTCATGTTCAGTTTTGGGAATTGGTTTGGGGCTAACAGGAGGGGTCTGTTCTGTTTTCTCTAAGTCCAGGCTGATGTTATCTTCACTAGGAGTAGTGTCTCTAACCCTGACAGTTTTCCCTACTAAATGTTTCCACATTTTCAGCATTTCTGCAGTGGAAATGCCATCTATCTCATCTTTAGGTACTCCTGCCTTTAATAGGTCCACCCACATTTCTTTCCTAGAAATAACTAGCCTGGTTTCCTCTTCACCTCCTGTCATCTCTAACCCATTCCCTTTCTTCTCTGTTCTTTTCTGCTTGTATTCTTCCTGTGTGACCTTGACCTTATCGACTGCCCTCACAGGTTTTGTTTTAGTCTCCTCTAGCTCCCCCAACTGGCTTAAAAGGGTTGTGGCTTCATGAATCTTGCTGTTTAATCCCAGGCCCCCCAACAAGGACACTAATGAAGCCCTGAGATTAAATGGCGCAGACTTCCTCAGCTTAGAGCGCAGAGCAGACGTAAAGGGTTCCATGTCTGGACCCATCCATTCTGGAAACGTATTTAATCCGGTTATACAACCCATCTCACGTAACCTAGAAACACCCTATCCTATTGACCTCCAGGTGTAGGTATTTTCCAGGTCAGTAGGACTAGCGTATATTCAGACTATCCTATCTCTCACTAGGTCTAACAGTGAAAAATTCACGCTAAACTCTCGGGCTTTTCGCATTGCCTGATGCAATTGTGGATCATGGGTTAACACTCCCATATCATTGCTTCCTTACCTGACAAAACAACACTGTCCGCCCCTTCATCCCATAAGCATAGGAGCCAGGTCAATAGGGGCTTCCCAGACCTTTGTTTGTATTGTTTTGCCAGCTCATGGAGTTGTTTGTGTAAATTCCCATACTTCTTCAAATTCAACATCTCTGGGGTTGCGATAATGCACCTCGCCATCTGCCATAACCTTTCTATCATGTTACTGTTTCCTATGATTAGTAATGAGAGGTCTGGCATACTTTTTCTTTTGCACTAGCAGATCATCATGCAAAATATCAAACTCTATCTCCTCATCCTCACTATCATTTGAGGAGAGCACATCCTCACAATCCCTATTTTGGGATGTGACAATGGCACGTACCCTGGCTTTACTAACAGGTTTACGGCCCTTCCTTTTCCTTAAGGCATTCATTGATTTGGTCATGAGGGCTGCACACCACTCTTGCAAATCATCAGCCCTCCTAGCAGTTGAACGTACACACTCTGAAGCAACTTCTATCTGGTCTTTTAATACCTTAACTTCTGCCTCTGCCTCTTCTCTTTTTTACTTAAATCCAACCCCTTAAGGGTAAAATCTACAAAATGACCTAAGACTTTTTCACCCCAAGTCAGCTTCAAGGGAGAAGCATACTTCACAAATTCTTTAGCAAGAGGCTCCCACTCATTGTCTCTGGCCCAGATAGGTAAGCTGCACACTTCCTTCTGGCCACCAGAACCCTCTGCAACCTTGCTTTTCCTAAACAGCTTAGGCAGCATTTTACCTAGCACAACAAGCTACACAACACACTACAGAAAAACAGGTCTGCTTCAATTGAATTATAGCACAGATCCCGGACGAGCCCCCAAATCTTATGCTTGCTTCTATATAGCAAGGTTACTCTGTGGTATAAGCAAGGAAGCTGAGATTTCTGTAGTGTGTAAATCTGCTTTTACTATACAAAGATGCTGTGCATACAAAACTATTACAATATTAGGAATACAATACAAGACTGACAGATATCTATAACAAGAAAAATGCCCAAAAAATGCAGCCTATGGTCTATATCAGTACAAATACACTTAAAAGTTACTTACAGTTGCAATAAAAAGTATGTGAACCCTTTTGGAATGATATGTATTTCTGCACAAATTGGTCATAAAATGTGATTTGATCTTCATCTAAGTCACAATAGACAATCACAGTCTGCTTAAACTAATAACACACAAAGAATTAAATGTTACCATGTTTTTATTAAACAAACCATGTAAACATTCACAGTGCAGGTGGAAAAATTATGTGAACCCCTAGACTAATGAGATCTCCAAGAGCTAATTGGAGTGAGGTGTCAGCCAACTGGAGTCCAATCAATGAGATGACATTGGAGGTGTTGGTTACAGCTTCCCTGCCCTATAAAAAACACACACCAGTTCTGGGTTTGCTTTTCACAAGAAGCATTGCCTGATGTGAATGATGCCTCACACAAAAGAGCTCTGAGAAGACCTACGATTAAGAATTGTTGACTTGCAAAAAGCTGGAAAGGGTTATAAAAGTATCTCCAAAAGCCTTGCTGTTCATCAGTCCACGGTAAGACAAATTGTCTATAAATGGAGAAAGTTCAGCACTGCTGCTACTCTCCCCAGGAGTGGGCGTTCGGTAAAGATGACTACAAGAGCACAGTGCAGACTGCTCAATGAGGTGAAGAAGAATCCTAGAGTGTCAGCTAAAGACTTACAAAAGTCTCTGGCATATGCTAACATCCCTGTTAGCGAATCTATGATACGTAAAACACTAAACAAGAATGGATTTCATGGGAGGATACAACAGAGAAAGCCACTGCTGTCCAAAAAAAAACATTGCTACATGTTTACAGTTTGCACAAGAGCACCTGGATGTTCCACAGCAGTACTGGCAAAATATTCTGTGGACAAATGAAACCAAAGTTGAGTTGTTTGGAAGAAACACACAACACTATGTGTGGAGAAAAAGAGGCACAGCACACCAACATCAAAACCTCATCCCAACTGTGAAGTATGGTGGTGGGGACATCATGGTTTGGGGCTGCTTTGCTGCGTCAGGGCCTGGATGGATTGCTATCATCAAAGGAAAAATGAATTCCCAAGTTTATCAAGACATTTTGCAGGAGAACTTAAGGCCATCTGTCCACCAGCTGAAGTTCAACAGAAGATGGGTGTTGCAACAGGACAACAACCCAAAGCATAGAAGTAAATCAACAATAAAATGGCTTAAACAGAAGAAAATATGCCTTCTGGAGTGGCCCAGTAAGAGTTCTGACCTCAACCCAACTGAGATGCTGTGGCATGACCTTAGTAAAGCGATTCACACCAGACATCCTAAGAATATTGCTGAACTGAAACAGTTCTGTAAAGAGGAATGGTCAAGAATTACTCCTGACCGCTGTGCACATCTGATCTGCAACTACAGGAAATGTTTGGTTGAAGTTATTGCTGCCAAAGGAGGTTCAACCAGTTATTAAATCCAAGGGTTCACATACCTTTTCCACCTGCACTCTGAATGTTTACATGGTGTGTTCAAAAAAAACATGGTAACATTTAATTCTTTGTGTGTTATTAGTTTAAGCAGACTGTGACTGTCTATTGCTGTGACTTAGATGAAGATCAGATCACATTTTATGACCAATTTGTGCAGAAATCCATATCATTCCAAAAGGGTTCACATATTTTTTATTGCAACTGTATCTTCTGTTACTGTATGTTTGTGATCTCCATTGGTAATGATGCTTCTTGGACACCAAGCACTGTTCTTGTATCATGAGTGGTGGCTTCTGATCTTCAAAGCATGATGATGTGTGTGTGTGTGTGTGTCCCTAGCTTATGCCTGAATCCCCTTTTATTTGCCAGGCTGTTTACCATAGTTACCAAACAAATGAAAACATACCTGTTTACTGTAGCTTGTCTAATCAAGCTAACACCTGACAGTAAACTAATGGTCATTCTTTCAGTTTGAGAGCTGAAAAAACCTCAAACAAGTAAATCTCTTACTTGTGTACTGTAGCTATAGAGACAATAGCATGTTCAAACTGTAATACAACAATGGTATCTAACCCCATTGTATGAAACCACATTTGTTTGAGAAATCTACTCAAGCCAAAAAACTGACAATATCTCTATGACCAACCACTATTGTAATGTTATGTCCCATGTATCTTATGTCTGATTAATAAAAAAATCTTATTGTAACAAACACAACAAAGCAGTGCAAAGTGGATTTGTCTTTAGTAAATCAACCCCTCTGTGCTCTAAAATGTTGGAAACTCAGGCAATTTTAGAGCCTCAAAGAAATTAAAGGTGTTGAAAAGGCTGAATATTTTTATCATTAATGCATTAGATACATTAACAACAATAACATTGTGTGTGTGTGTAGCAGACCCACAACACAACACAATAGTTAGAGATTGTCACCTCATGGAGCAAATAAGTTACGTTTGCACTATTAAAGAAAATGGCCAAAATTAAGGCCATTTGAGAACCTAGGAGACAGATAAGAAACACAAACAGTAATTCAAATGAAATAGGAGTTTAGTATCAAATAAAAAATGTATTACAGATCAGCAACATTTTGCTGCAAAGCCACTGCCCCTCTACCCACAAAGTAGTCCATATACTGTTGCCGGACATGTCGGACAGTTTGGGAGGGCAACCCAGCACGGCCACTTTCCAGAGCTGTAATCACATCAGGATCAGCTGGGCATGACACAGAAAAGTCAACCTCACTTGAAGTGAGGCAAGGTAGCTGCTTGCATTCCTACGTATGTAATTGTGCAGAATGTATTCCAAATCCATTGTCAACAACCCTTCGGGCACAAGAGAGCCTGTAGTTGTATATCCTCTGCTCTGAGGTGAGGTTCCTCATAGGAAAGGGCCTAATAAGATGTTCCCCAGAGCAAAAGCCTCATCTGCAACAAGTACAAAATTTAGGCCATCCACATTCTCCTCAGGAGGTGGCAAATTTAAGTGCCATTCTGGAGCTGATGGTAGAATTCAGTCTGTGCAATCACTCCTCCATCCGAGTTGTGGCCGTTCTTCCCAACATCCAGGTACAGGAACTCGTAATTTGCAGACACCACTGCTAGCATCACTATACTGCAAAAGCCCTTATAATTATAATAATAAGAACCTGAGTTGGGTGGTGGGACAATATGTACATGCTTCCCATCAATCACCCCACCACAGTTGGGAAAACCCCACTGATGGTGGAATTGGGCTGCAACAGCCTGCTATTCCTGTGGGTTCAAAGGAAACTGTGAAGTCAAACAAAAAAAAACTACTTTTGCACATAACATTGCAAGCAGATTTGACGCAAACATTCTTGGCCAACATAAGTATAACATTTATTTATAAATGAGTATTTAAAGACAAAAGTATAAGGTCAACTTATCAGATTCCTCACCCCCTCTGGTGGCCCATTCTAAAAATGTTATGGTGGGGAAATGGGTAGATGTTTTGGACAGGTAACCCTCTCCACTTCCATGAGAGCTGAATGCCTAAATAATGTGTGATACTTTGGCCAGCTCCTCCTTACTTACACTTTTGGCAGCCCACTGGACAGGTAAGAAGTGTCATAATCCAAAAATATGGATGCACACTGTCCAAATTGAAGCACATTTTTACATTCATAAATTACCTATAAAGATAATAGGAGACAAAAACTTTCAACAGTACCATCTGAGGGTATTCAGGCAGGGGGGAGGAACTGTTCCAAATGAGTTTGGGCCCCCCAAAAATGGCCTCTTGCACTCTGCCTGCATTTGAGGTGTTTAGGGTAAGCACAAAAATGATGATGACAAAATACATTGTTACATTACTAGGCTAGGTGTGTATGGGCCCAGGATAGCATTCTGGGGAGGTTAGTGAAGGCAAATATGCATGAAAGACAAAAATGGAGCATTGAAAGCTTACAGCATGCATGAGGACAAAGCGGACATTCACAGCATATTACAATAATGGTAATTATGGAAAAAAATTAATACAATACATTAGCAAACATTAAATACATAGAATGTGATGTTAAAGGTTAAAACTTACCCAAATATAGTCCTTCTGCAGGACTTGGATGATGGCAGAACAGGTCTCTGGAATAATGATTCCAAGAGCCCGAGGGGATATCCCAGTTGTGATTTTCAGATCCTGGAGACTTCTCCCAGTCGCCAAAGTACCGCAGCCTTTGCTTGGGAGTAATGGCTTGCCGCATGCATGTGTCCTGCTTACTAATATAGGGAGTAAGCAATGCCAATAGATGGTGAAAGCAGGGGTCCGTTATCCAGAGATAATTCCTGAAATCATCAGGATTATTCTCCTGGAGCTCCCAAAGCAAAGACATATGATAGAATTGGTCACAATTAAGCAGCCAATTCTTGGTCCAAGAACTCCCCCTCCCCCTGTTCCTGGACTGGACTTGGGTCAAAGCAATAACTCCAAGACCAATAATAGTACAATCTCTCCGAAGAGAATGCCACATGGCTAGTAGAGGAACGGCTGTTCAGAAACGAACTGACAATGAAAAACAGAAAGGACCTGACAAGCACGACCTGAAAATCAGAAATTAACTGACAAGTATGAGCTGAAAAGTGCAAATCGACACTCAAACTTCTACTAACATGAGATTAGCAGAAGGAGCCCAAAGGGTGGTGTATGACTATTGAACTTCCTTTTTAACGTCTCGTAGTACGTCACTACGTTCGTAATTGTTGGCCAACAATTGTGTGGCCGTGTGTATGCAAGACAAGTTTGGGCCAACGCCCTTCAGACAAAATTCCATAGTTTTGTTGGCGAACAATCCGATTGTGTGTACAAGGTTTAAGGGAACCCCCTAGGCACTATATTTAAAAGGATTTTTTCATTTTTAATGTTTCACTTAAAGTAGGGTTCCCACTTTGAGTGAAACAATAAAAATGAAAAATCACTTTAAATATACTGCCTGGGGGGTACCTTTAGTCTGCCTGTAAAGTGGCACTTCTGTAGCATGTAAAGAATACGCTGCAGCGAAAGTGAAATTTTGAAAGAAAAAAAAAGATGCATGAAATGACATTTAAATTGCCAGCAATACAATACCATTGCTGGCAATAGAAAAACATAAAAAAAACAAAAAAACAGCGTGGGGTCCCCCCCAGTTTATACCAGGCCCTTTCAGTCAGATATGGGATTAAGGGGAACCCCAGGCCAAATTTTTATTTTCAAATGGCATGGGTCCCCCCCAAAATCCATACCGGATCCTTACCCATGCATTCAGCCCTGCAGGTCAGGAAAAGGGGGGATGAGTGAGCGCCCCCCCTCCTGAACCATACCAGGCCACATGCTCTGTGTTTACCATCCCAAAGCACCTTGTCCCCATGTTGATGGGGACAATGGTCTTTTCCTGACAACCCTGGGCTGTGATTGTTGAAGTCTGCGGGTGGGGGGCTTATCGGAATCTGAAAGCCCCCTTTAATAATGGGGCCCCCAGATCCCAGCCAGATACATCGTACCCCTAGCCATTCACCAAAAAAGCGTACAAAAGTAATAAGTTTTTGACCAATCCTTTATTAAAAAAAAGAAAAAAAATTGTGTCCCTCGCTGTACATCCATCATGACGCCCGACCCACTTGCCGTATGCCCACTCTGCGCTTTGACAGTTCTTATATAGGCAAGGGGCGGGGACACCGGGCTACACCAAACTACATCGCCTTTTTTACACTGCATTTTGTAAGTATTCATTTTATTTGCACAATAAAGATATTGCCAAACAGTACTTCACTATAGTTCCCTCCTTTTATCTAATTTTGGGTACTATTATCTATGGATGATTATCACGAGCATGTGAGAGCTGCCTTGTGAATCAATTTAAAGCTGCCATCCCTGACCACCATTTTAAGCCTGAAACGACCCCTAGACTGAAAAGCTAGGGGTCCATTCCATCCGGTGAGTGGGGACACAGGAGGGGGTGTTGCGCACCTTGAATTGAATGAATTTTTTGGAGCACTTTGCACTTTATGGATTGGAGCACATCATTCACTAATATATAGACATTCACTTACTAATGAATTGTCATTATATGATTGTCTATTATTGCAAGCGCTGTAATATATATATGTTTTTGTTTTGTCAAGTGAGTAGCACCTTGTGTACAGCAGCTGCAAGATATTATTTTGTAAAAAAACCTTTCATTATTGTTTCACTTCTAGCGTGAGTATATATATATATATATATATATATTTAGAATATATTTTGTTCACATCACCTGGTGGCACTGCCCCTTCTGATGTCACGTGACATCATAAGGGGGTGGTGTCACTGGGTGATGTAGCCAGGTGGCCCCGCTGCTTGTCTATATAAGAACTGTAAATGCGGGCATATGGTGGGAGGCGGAGCATTTTTAATTTTATTATTTTATATTTTTCGGGTCCGGGGGGGCCCGTGATTGACAAAGGATACACATCGAGGGACATTTTTTTTTTTTTAATAAAGGACTGTTTCTTGTGGTTAGTACCCGATACCCACTCACATGGGGGGCTGGGATCTGTGGGCAAAGTCCAGGGTTGTTGAGAAGAGCCTTGTTGTCAGAGGAATAACAGAAACTTTGTTTGCCAATACCGGCATTTTCCTGTACGCCTGTGTGGCAGAATGGCGAAACGGCGCATGTGGGTACACGATTCAGCGGACCGCGACACGGCGCAACGGCACACGTAGACTTACGAGTCAGCGGGCCACGACACGTCGAAACAGCGTAAGCATGTACGCACCTTAGCCGCACACATGAGAGCCCCTGGCAGCCCTATAAAAGGCAGCCCTGCTCTCCTTCTCATCGCTGGTTTGTCGTTTCAGCTTCTGTGTTCCTGTTCCTTAGTTCTGCTATTGACTCCTGCCTGCTGTGACCCAGATTGCCTTGACCTCCTCTGAACTTCTCCTGCACCTTGACCTCGGCTTGCCAAATGGATTCCTCTTCTGCCTGCTCCAGTGTTTGACCCCCGGCTTCTCCTTAAGACTTTGCTCCTGCTTGCTCCAGTGTTTGACCTCGGCCTGTCTTGGACTTTCCCATTGCTTGATTCCTGTGTATGACCTTGGCTTGTTTATACGGACTTCCTTCTTACCGGTCTGCTGTGTTTGACCCCCTGGCTTTCTCTACATACTTTGTTCCAGTTGTCTCCTTCAGGATCAAGGTGTTTGAACCCCAGCCTGGTTTCTCTGCTGATCAGCGTCCAAGTGCAACCCGCACAGACCTGCTACCAAACGGAAGACCAGCACGCAAGCCCCTACTTGTGCCTGACGACCCGTGCCTCTCTGTGCCCGATACCCTCTGTGCCACCTCCAGGGGTATAGCGCACTCTGCTGCAAGGGGAGCCGCTCTCAGCATCTCGGCCCTGGTGAGTACCCTGACATTTGTCCCCATCAACATGGAGACAAGGTGCATTAAGGTGGGGGCATGTGGCCTGGTATGGTTTGGAGGGGCGCTCGATCTTCCCCTTTCCTGACCTGCTGTGCTGTATGCTCGGTTAAGGGTCTGCTATGGATTTTGGGGGGACCCTACACATTTTATTCCTTAAAATTTTGGCGTTTTTTTTAAACATTTTTCTTTTTCTTAAGGACGTGAGTAGTCGGCTTCCTGGCCCGCTGCTTAACAACCAGCTATTTCTTCAAACAGAATTCAAATTGGTTAAACATTTTTCTACCGATCCAAACTCTAATGCCCTGTACACACGATAGGATTTTCTGACAACAAAATCCATGGGATTTTTTCCGACGGATCTTGGCTCAAACTTGTCTTGCATACACACGGTCACACAAAGTTGGTCGGAAATTCTGAATGTCAGGAACGCGGTGACGTACAACACGTACGACGAGCCGAGAAAAATGAAATTTAATAGCCAGTGCTGCTCTTCTGATTGATTCTGAGCATGCGTGGCACTTTGTGCGTCGGAATTGTGTACACATGATCGGAGTTTCAAAAAACGGATTTTGTTTTCGGGAAAATTTTATAGCCAGCTCTCAAACTTTGTGTGTCGGAAATTCCTATGGAAAATGTGTGATGGAGCCTACACATGGTCGAAATGTCTGACAACAAGGTCCTATCACACATTTTCCATCGGAAAATCCTATCGTGTGTACAGGGCATTATTGTTCTGAAAAGTTTCTACAGAATTTGTTAGAAAACGAACTATACAAATTAATGCATTTCAACTAAATGTGTTACTATTTAATTTGGAGATTTAAATACATCTGAATCGCCAAATAAACAAAAATGCGTCTGAATTTGTATTGGACTGAAACTAATTGCACATGTCATCAGTCTATCAATTAAGGGGTGTGGTTAATTGCTCACAGGTGCCTATTTAACTTGTTGTAGGACTCAGTCTGAGCGTGCTCAGATTGAAGCTGTGGAGCTTGGTGTAAGTGGAGCTGGATTAAGTGGGAGTTAAAAACAAGAGTTAGAGTATACAAGTATTGTTGTCTGTTGGTGTTGGCTGTCTGTTGGTGTTTGCTGTCTGTTGGTGTGTGTTTGCTGTCTGTTGGTGTTTGCTGGGTTGCATTTTGGGGACTTTTCCTTTTAGTTTTTAATTTGCCTTTTGCTGTCACTTTTTAAATAGCTTTTTTTTTTTTTTTTTTTTTTTCTTGTTTCATCAGTCTATCAATTAAGGGGTGTGGTTAATTGCTCACAGGTGCCTATTTAACTTGTTGTAGGACTCAGTCTGAGCGTGCTCAGTTTGAAGCTGTGGAGCTTGGTGTAAGTGGAGCTGGATTAAGTGGGAGTTAAAAACAAGAGTTTAAAACAGGAGGTTATAACAGGGGTCATAGTACCTGTGTAGTGTGAGTATCTGAGTGTTGTCTGAGTAGTGTGTGTGGATCGTTAGTACTTGTGTATTGTGTACCTGTGTATTGTCTTGTTGTGTACCTGTGTATTGTCTTGAGTATTAGTGCCAGGAAGCTAGTTGTTAGGTAATTTGGACAGGGTAAAATCCCCAAATCCTCACTAAATTTAATAGGTACGATGCCCGGCGGGTGTGGAGAGGCGACTCTTTGTACATCTTGCCGCATGTATGCGTTCCTTGATCATCCGATCGAGGGCGCATACTGCTGTGCAAAATGTAAGCACATTGTTTCCCTGGAAGCCCAGGTTCTGAATCTGGGGAAGCAACTGTCAGCACTGAGATGTCCCTCCATACTAAAGGTGAGCCAGGAACGTACACGGCAGGTGCCGGCAGGGGCCAGCACAGAGGCGGGTGGAGACAAAGAGGTGCAGGCACTAGCAAAGAGTAGATGGGTGACAGTCAGGAGGGGTAGAGGGAGAAGTGCCAGGGAGGCCGATCCAGGACTGGAGCATCCCAATAAGTACGCTCCATTGAGTGACATTGGTGTAACCAGTCAGGGACCAGCACTGCTGGAGATGAGGGACTCTCCTAGCTGCCAGGGGAAGAACTCCTCCAGTGAGAGTGGGGGGGGGCAGCAAAGGGAAAGGAAAGACAGATTCTGGTGGTAGGGGACTCAATTCTTAGAAGGACAGAGAGGGCAATCTGTAACCAAGACCTGAAGCGCCGAACAGTATGTTGTCTACCGGGCGCTCGGGTTCGGCACATCACGGATCTTGTGGAAAGATTACTGGGAGGGGCTGGGGAAGACCCGGCTGTCATGGTGCACGTTGGCACCAATGACAAAGTCAGAGGCAGATGGAGTGTCCTAAAGAACGATTTTAGGGACTTAGGAGCTAAATTGAGGAAAAGGACCTCCAAGGTAGTGTTCTCAGGAATACTACCGGTACATCGAGCCACACCAGAGAGGCAGAGGGAGATTAGGGAAGTAAACAAGTGGCTGAAGAGCTGGTGTAGTAAGGAGGGGTTTGGGTTCCTGGAGGACTGGCCCGACTTCTCAGTCGGTAACCGGTACTATAGAAGGGACGGACTGCACCTAAATGAGGAGGGTGCAGATCTGCTGGGAATGAAGATGGCCAAAAAGTTAGAGGGGTTTTTAAACTAGGCGATGGGGGGGAGGGTCCAGAGACAGTGATAGCCAGTGCGGAAGATATTCCAGAGGGTAGTATTGGGGGCATTAGTGGTAGGTTAACCAAAGCACAAAAACACAAGGTGAGTATAGTAGCAAGTCCAAGTTGCAATCTTGAAACACCCAATATGAGGACAATATGCGACCGGTCTAAACTATGTGGCATGTTCACCAATGCCAGGAGCCTGGCGGACAAGATGGGTGAACTAGAGATACTGTTGTACAAGGAGGATTTGGATTTTGTGGGAATTTCAGAGACCTGGTTCAACAGCTCTCATGATTGGCTGGCAAACATTCAAGGGTATACCCTATACCGCAAGGATAGAGAGGGTAAAAAAGGGGGAGGGGTATGCCTATATATCAAGAATAATGTACAAGTGAATGTGAGAGATGACATCACTGAGGGGGCTAGGGAGGAGGTGGAATCTTTATGGGTAGAGCTCCAAAGTGATGAAGCTAAGGGGAAAATAATACTGGGAGTATGCTATAGGCCCCCTAACCTGAGGGAGGAAGTGGAGACGGATCTCCTATCACAAATTGGATTAGCAGCAAGGATGGGAAGTGTTATCATAATGGGGGATTTTAATTATCCAGACATAGACTGGGCGGAGGGAACCGCGCATTCATTTAAGGCTCGCCAGTTCCTTAGTGTCTTGCAGGACAATTTTATGGGTCAGATGGTAGACGCACCAACTAGAAATAAAACATTACTAGATCTACTGATTACCAACAATACAGACCTGATAACAGATGTGGAAATACGGGGCAATTTAGGTAACAGCGATCACAGGTCAATTAGTTTCAGTATAAATCACACAAATAGGAGACATGAAGGGAACACAAAGACACTGAATTTCAAAAGAGCCAACTTCCCTAAACTACAAACCTTGCTAAAAGGCATAAATTGGGATAAAATATTAGGAACAAAGAATACGGAGGAGAGATGGGTTTGCTTTAAGAGCATATTAAATAAGGGCATTAGCCAATGTATCCCACTGGGTAATAAATTTAAAAGAGCGAACAAACATCCTGGATGGCTTAACTCCAATGTAAAAATGCATATAAAAGCAAAGGAGAAGGCCTTCAAAAAATACAAGGTTGAGGGATCATCCACAGCATTCAGAATTTATAAAGAATGCAATAAGAAATGTAAGGGTGCAATTAGGATGGCTAAGATGGAACATGAAAGACACATAGCGGAGGAGAGCAAAAAAAATTCCAAGAAATTCTTTAAGTATGTAAACAGTAAAAAAGGGAGGACAGACCATATTGGCCCCATAAAGAATGAGGAAGGACATCTGGTTACAAAGGATGGGGAGATGGCAAAGGTATTGAATTTATTCTTCTCCTCAGTCTTCACGAGTGAATCGGGGGGCTTCAGTAACCAAAACTGCAGTGTTTATCCTCATGACACAACACCGGAAGCACCTACATGGTTAACAGAGGACGGAATTAAAATTAGACTTGAGAAACTTAACATTAATAAATCACCGGGACCAGATGGCTTGCATCCGAGGGTACTTAGGGAACTCAGTCAGGCGATTGCCAGACCGTTGTTCCTAATTTTTACAGACAGTCTATTGACTGGAATGGTACCAGCTGATTGGAGAAAAGCCAATGTAGCACCAATATTTAAAAAGGGCCCAAAAAACATCCCTGGGAATTACAGACCAGTTAGCCTAACATCAATAGTATGTAAACTCTTGGAGGGGATGATAAGGGACTATATACAAGATTTTAGTAATAAGAATGATATCATTAGCAGTAATCAGCATGGATTCATGAAGAATCGTTCTTGCCAAACCAATCTATTAACCTTCTATGAGGAGGTGAGTTGCCATCTAGATAAAGGAAGGCCCGTAGACGTGGTGTATCTGGATTTTGCAAAAGCATTTGACACAGTTCCCCATAAACGTTTACTGTACAAAATAAGGTGCGTTGGCATGGACCATAGGGTGAGTACATGGATTGAAAACTGGCTACAAGGGCGTATTCAGAGGGTGGTGATAAATGGGGAGTAATCAGAATGGTCAGGGGTGGGTAGTGGGGTTCCCCAGGGTTCTGTGCTGGGACCAATCCTATTTAATTTGTTCATAAACGACCTGGAGGATGGGATAAACAGTTCAATCTCTGTATTTGCAGACGATACTAAGCTAAGCAGGGCAATAACTTCTCCGCAGGATGTGGAAATCTTGCAAAAAGACCTGAACAAATTAATGGGGTGGGCGACTACATGGCAAATGAGGTTCAATGTAGAAAAATGTAAAATAATGCATTTGGGTGGCAAAAATATGAATGCAATCTATACACTGGGGGGAGAACCTCTGGGGGAATCTAGGATGGAAAAGGACTTGGGGGTCCTAGTGGATGATAGGCTCAGCAATGGCATGCAATGCCAAGCTGCTGCTAATAAAGCAAACAGAATATTGGCATGCATTAAAAGGGGGATCAACTGCAGGGATAAAACGATAATTCTCCCGCTCTACAAGACTCTGGTCCGCCCGCACCTGGAGTATGCTGTCCAGTTCTGGGCACCAGTCCTCAGGAGGGACGTACTGGAAATGGAGCGAGTACAAAGAAGGGCAACAAAGCTAATAAAGGGTCTGGAGGATCTTAGTTATGAGGAAAGGTTGCGAGCACTGAACTTATTCTCTCTGGAGAAGAGACGCTTGAGAGGGGATATGATTTCAATTTACAAATACTGTACTGGTGACCCCACAATAGGGATAAAACTTTTTTGCAGAAGAGAGTTTAATAAGACTCGTGGCCACTCATTACAATTAGAAGAAAAGAGGTTTAACCTTAAACTACGTAGAGGGTTCTTTACTGTAAGAGCGGCAAGGATGTGGAATTCCCTTCCACAGGCGGTGGTCTCAGCGGGGAGCATTGATAGCTTCAAGAAACTATTAGATAATCACCTGAATGACCGCAATATACAGGGATATGTAATGTAATACTGACACACATAGGTTGGACTTGATGGACTTGTGTCTTTTTTCAACCTCACCTACTATGTAACTATGTATATGTCTACTCCAGTAGATTGCTTTAACCAGTTGCCGACCGCCGCATGCCGACGTACGTTGGCAGAATGGCACTGGCAGGCATATGGGCTTACCTGTACGTCCCTGCCCCCAGTGGGCTGGGGGCCCAGTCGAGCCCCCCCGTGCTTGTGGTGGTCGGAATAGCTTCAGGAGAGATCCGTGCTGAGGGGGATGCCATTGATTCATGGCCACCCCCTCGCAATCACTCCTGGCTAGAGAAGCTTCCTCTGCTTCTGTATTGTAAACAGAAGCAGAGGAAGTGATGTCATCGCTCCTCGTGAAGACTTTTCGTTCCAGCTTCTGAGGAGAGAAGACATCCAAGTAAGACTGCACCAACACTACACTTACAGTAGAACACGCAGGCACACTAATCAACCCCTAATCACCCCTATCACCCCCCAATCACCCCCCTGCACCCCTTTCACAGTGACACCAAAAGCAGTTTTTTTTTTCATCCCCCTAACCCCCCCTAATAAAGGTTTAACCCCTTGATCAACCCCTATCGCCAGTGTCACTAAGCAATCTTTTTTCTGATAGCCGTATTAGTGTCACAGGTGACGCTAGTTAGCCAGGTAATTATTTAGGTTCAGCATCAGCTTTTTATAGCGTCAGGTACCCCCATATCCTACCTAGTAAAGGTTTTAACCCCCTGATTGCTCCCTAGTTAGCCCTTTCACCAGTGATCACCGTATAACTGTTACGGGTGACGCTGGTTAGTTTGTTTTTTATAGTGTCAGGGCACTTGCCGTTTATTACCTAATAAAGGTTTAACCCCCTGATTGCCCGGTCGGTGATATAAGTTAGGTTTTAGGGTCATATAGGGTCTGCGTCGCCCCTGGCAGCATCAGGTTAGTGCCAGTACCGGTAACACCCACGCATGCAGCATACACCTCCCTTAGTGGTATAGTATCTAAACGGATCAATATCTGATCTGATCAGATCTATACTAGCATCCCCAGCAGTTTAGGGTTCCCAAAAATGCAGTGTTAGTGGGATCAGCCCAGATACCTGCTAGCACCTGCGTTTTGCCATTCCGCCCAGCCCAGCCCAACCAAGTGCAGTATCGATCGATCACTGTCACTTACAAAACACTAAACATATAACTGCAGCATTCTCAGAGTCAGGCCTAATCCCTGCGATCACTAACAGTTTTTCTGGTAGCGTTTTGATACAGTCGCTGACAGTCAGCAGCTTTTTTACCTGTGAGTCTCACTAGTGTACCACTAAATTTAGAGCCCAAAATGGCAAATCGAAGGTACCATAGTGAAGAGGAAGTCACTCATCTGTCAGATTAAGGCTCAGAATACGATCCTGTAGATGAGAGTGGCTCCATGACAGATAGCTCTGACAATGAAGTTGAGGTCCCTGCCAAGGTCAGGCGTGCCAGACCCCGATCTTCTGCTGTTGAGGTGCAAGAACCGCAGGGCTCTCGTACGGAGCAGAGAAGTACTAGCACCGCTATTCCTTCTGGTGAACTGGCAAGCACCAGTGGCCTAGTACACCCTGGTCGTACATCCAGCACTGCAGTAACATCCAGCACTGCAGTGACGTAGCAAATCCCATAAGTGCAGTTCAAGCTGGCGAGGTGGCAAGCACAAGTAGTATCCCGCTGCCACCAAGAAGACAAAGACAGGCCCGTCGAGCCCATAGTGCCCTTCATGCTGCATTCGCCAATCCTAATTGGGAACCCACCACTTCTGCAGCACCTGTACTTCCCCCATTCACTGGCCAACCCGGCATTCAGGTGGAAAAAGTTGATTTTACGTCACTTGATTTTTATTTGCTGTTTTTCACCGAAGATCTCTATAAATCTATTGTGGACCAAAGCAATTTGTATGCTGGTCAATATATCGCCACTAATCCCCAGTCCTCCCTTGCCAGAGATTGAAAACCAATTACAGTTTCCGAATTTAAGATCTTTCTGGGCCTATCCCTCCTCATGGGCATAACCAAAAAGAGTGAGTTGCAGTCATATTGGTCCACTGACCCAATTCACCATATACTCGTGTTCTCTGCTAACATAGCCAGGGCACAATACGAGCAGATCTTGTGGTTCATGCACTTCAACAACAATGAACTCTGTCGTCCTCGTGGAGACCCTGGATACGATCGGCTCTACAAAATTTGGCCCCTCATAAACCACTTCAACCAATGTTTTGCAGACTTGTTTACTCCCCATCAAATTGTCTGCATTGAGGAGTCCCTGAATATGTTTTCTGGCCACTTGTCATTCAAACAGTATCTTCCCAGCAAGCGTGCCAGATATGGGGTCAAGATATGTAAGCTCTGTGACAGGGCCACAGGCTATACATCTAGTTTTATGGTTTACGAGGGAAGAGATAGTCACGTAGAGCCGACAAACTGCCCTAACTACATAAGAAGCGCTGGCAAGATTGTGTGGGACTTGGTGTCACCCTTATTCAGAAAGGGGTACCACTTGTACGTGGACAATTATTACACGAGCGTGTCACTTTTTAGTCACTTGTTTGATCAATAGATTGGAGCATGTGGTACCATGCGACCTAATCACTGGGGCTTTCCCCAGCGGCTTGTAGATTCCCGTCTTAGGCTGGGGGAGAGAGCCTGCTTGAAGTGTAATAACTTGCTCGCTATGAAGTGGAGGGATAATAAGAATGTTTTCGTTCTTACCTCCCTTCATGCAGACACGACGGTCCAAATTACTATGGCGACTGGTGTTGTGGAGAAACCCCTCTGTGTCCACTAATATAACCAAAATATGGGAGGGGTGGACCTCAAAGACCAGTTGTTGGTGCCGTACCTAGTGGCCCGTAAGGCCAGACGCTGGTACAAGAAAGTGTCTGTATACTTATTTCAATTGGCTTTGCTGAACGCTCATGTGCTATACAGAGCTTCAGGATGGACTGGATCCTTCCTTAAATTCCAGGAAGAGATCGTCAGAGCCCTTCTGTTTCCAGACGGTGCTCCACCTCACCTTCCCAGTCCAAATGCAGTAAGCCGGCTGCATGAGAGGCATTTTCCTTATGTCTTCCTGAATACCCCTACCCAACGAGCCCTCTAAAGAAAATGTGTCTGTAGAAAGCACGGATATAGGCGTGACACCCGCTATTATTGTCCCTCCTGTCCTGACAATCCTGGTCTTTGCATTGGTGAATGTTTTGAGCACTACCATATGCTAGTTGAGTTTTAGCGTAGGGTACAGCATTGCACAGACTAGGCACACTTTCACAATGTCTCCAAAGATGCCATCGCATTTTGAGAGACCCGAACCTGGAACCGAACCGTTACAGTTACAAATAAAAGTGTAAAAAAAAAGTAAAAAATAAAAAATGCACAAAAAAATATAAAATAAAAAAAACAAAAATTGTTGCCGTTTTATTGTTCTCTCTCTATTCTCTCTTTATTGTTCTGTTCTTTTTTGCTGTATTCTATTCTGCAATGTTTTATTGTTATTATGTTTTATCAAGTTTGCTTTTCAGGTATGTCATTTTTTTTATACTTTACTGTTTTTTATTGTTAACCATTTATATGTCTTCAGGTACATCATTCAGCTGCAGAGCATTTTTTTATCTATCTTGACAGCAACAGCGTTTGCTCCCACGATACATAAAGCTGTGACTCCAGCGCTGTCGGAGGTGATTTCACCACCACAGTTAAAAAAAAGAGCTTATATGCCGAAGCCTGGGGGCAGCAGGGGTGGGGGATCGATTTGCTCCTAACTTTTGGGGCGCATGCCCCATGCTAAGGCATATATAAATGGTGCATGTATGCCCATCATTAGATGCACGTGGATGAAGGGAGGTATTCTAATGGTGGGCATACCCACCGATCAATCTCTTTTTTTGTTTAGCCCATAGGCTGCATGAAAAAAAAGATTACAATATAAGCCCAACAAGAACCAGCAAAGTACGGGTATGTTCCTGGGACTTTGAGTGGTTATACCAGAATGGTGCCTGCAGATTTAGGTATCATCTTGGTATTGACTCGGTTAAATTGATGATAGGCAACTCCTATCCTCATATTGATTAGTGGTTCCAAATTAATAATAACTACTGTAGTGCAGAACAGTTATTTGGAAAGATGCTGAGCGTATCTTTTGTGTCTGTTCCCTACTGCAGTAGTTATTATTAATTTGGAACCACTAATCAATATGAGGATAGGAGTCAAATTTTCATTACAGTATCATCCTTTTCAGCCAGCGGTCAGCTTTCATATAAAAGCAATCCTAGTGGATAATTAGCCTCTAGACTGCTTTTACAAACAGTGGGAGGGAATGACCCCCCCAACGTCTTCCATGGCTTTTTTTGCTGGTTCTCCTGTCCCAACAGGGAACCTGAGAATGCAGCCGGTGGTTCCACCAGCTGACCATAGAGCTGATCAGAGACCAGAATGGCTCCAATCATTTCTATGACCTAAGAAACCGGAAGCTACAAGCATTTCATGACTTAGATTTCGCCGGATATAAACAGTGCCATTGAGAAATTGGGAAAGCATTTTATCACACCGATCTTGGTGTGGTCAGATGCTTTGAGGGCAGAGGAGAGATGTAGGGTCTAATAGAACCCATTTTTTTCAAAAAAAGAGTACCTGTCACTACCTATTGCTCTCATAGGGGATATTTACATTCCCTGAGATAAAAATGATAAAAAAAAATATATATATATATATATATATATATATATATATATATATATATATATATATATATATATATATATATATATATATATATATATATATATATATATATATATATATATATATATATATATATATATATATAAATGAAAGGAACAGTTTAAAAATAAAATAGCAAAATAAATAATTAAAAAAAAAAAAAAGAAAAAAAAAGCACCCCTGTCTGGCGTCATATGTAAACAGCAATTGCACCATGCATGTGAGGTATCACCGCAAAGGTCAGATCGAGGGCAGTAATTTTAGCAGTAGACCACCTCCGTAATTCTAAAGTGGTAACCTGTAAAGGCATTTAAAGTCTTTTAAAAAGGTATGTAGTTTGTCGCCGCTGCACGTTTGTGCGCAATTTTAAAGCATGTCGTGTTTGGTACCCATGTACTTGGTCTAAGATCATCTTTTTTTATTTCATCAAACATTCGGGCAATATAGTGTGTTTTAGTGCATTAAAATTTTAAAAAGTGTGTTTTTTCCCAAAAAAAATGCGTTTGAAAAATTGCTGCGCAAATACTGTGTGAAAAAAAAAAAAAGAAACACCCACCATTTTAATCTGTAGGGCCGTTGCTTTTAAAAAAATATATATAATGTTTGGGGGTTCAAAGTAATTTTCTTGCAAAAAAAATTATTTTTTCATGTAAACAAAAAGTGTCAGAAAGGGCTTTGTCCTCAAGTGGTTAGAAGAGTGAGTGATGTGTGACATAAGCTTCTAAATGTTGTGCATAAAATGCCAGGACAGTTCAAACCCCCCAAATGACCCCTTTTT
Source organism: Aquarana catesbeiana (assembly GCF_042186555.1). Taxonomy (NCBI): domain Eukaryota; kingdom Metazoa; phylum Chordata; class Amphibia; order Anura; family Ranidae; genus Aquarana; species Aquarana catesbeiana. The sequence goes on along the minus strand of NC_133331.1, from coordinate 220,181,129 downwards.
GGAAAGTAGACACCCCAAGCTATTTGTTGAGAGGCATGTCGAGTCCATGGAATATTTTATATTTTGACACAAGTTGCGGGAAAAAGACAATTTTTTTGCACAAAGTTGTCACTAAATGATATATTGCTCAAACATGCCATGGGCATATGTGAAATTACACACCAAAATACATTCTGCTGCTTTTCCTAAGTACAGGGATACCATATGTGTGAGACTTTTTGGGAGCCGAGCCGCGTATGGGACCCCGAAAACCAAGCACCGCCTTCAGGCTTTCTAAGGGTGTAAATTTTTGATTTCACTCCTCACTACCTATCACAGTTTCGGAGGCCATGGAATGACCAGATGGCACAAGACCCCCCAAATGACCCCATTTTGGAAAGTAGATACCCCAAGCTATTTGATGAGAGTTATGGTGAGTATTTTGCAGATCTCGCTTTTTGGCACAAAGTTTTGAAAAAAGAAAAAAAAATGTTTTCTTTACTTTCTTCATTTTCAAAAACAAATGAGAGCTGCAAAATACTCACCATGCCTCTCAGCAAATAGCTTAGGGTATCTACTTTCCAAAATGGGGTCATTTGGGGGGCAGGGTTTGTCCCATCTTGGCATTTTATGGCCTTCAAAACTGTGATAGGTAATGAGGAGTGAAATAAAAAATGTACGCCCTTAGAAATCCTGAAGGCAGTGATTGGTTTTTCGGGGCCCCGTACACGGCTAGGCTCCCAAAAAGTCCCACATATGTGGTATCCCCGTACTCGGGAGAAGCAGCAGAATGTATTTTGGGGTGTAATTCCACATATGCCCATGGCATGTGTGAGCAATATATCATTTAGTGACAACTTTGTGCAAAAAAAAAAAAAAAGTATGTCATTTTCCCGCAACTTGTGGCAAAATATAAAATATTCAATGGACTCAACATGCCTCTCAGCAAATAGCTTGGGGTGTCCACTTTCCAAATAGAGTCATTTGGGGGAGTTTTGTGCCATATTGGCATTTTATGGCCTTCAAAACGGTGATCGGTAGTGAGGAGTGAAATCAAAAATTTACGCCCTTAGAAATCCTGAAGGCGGTGCTTGGTTTTCGGGGCCCCGTATGCAGCTAGGCTCCCAAAAAGTCCCACACATGTGCTATCCCCATACTCAGGAGAAGCAGCAAAATTTATTTTGGGGTGCAATTCCACATATAACCATGGCATGTGTTAGCAATATATCATTTAGTGCTAGTGATATATTGTGATATATTGCTTATTCAATCACTTGGGACAAAAAAATTAAATATTCAATGTGCTCAACATGCTTCTTAGCAATTTCCTTAGGGTGTCTACTTTCCAAAATGGGGTCATTGGGGGGGTTGTACTGCCCTGCCATTTTAGCACCTCAAGAAATGAGATAGACAGTCGAACTAAAAGCTGCATAAATTCCAGAAAATGTACCCTAGTTTGTAGATGCTATAACTTTTGCGCAAACCAATAAATACACACTTATTGACATTTTTTTAACCAAAGACCTGTGACTGAATACATTTTGGCCTAAATGTATGACTAAAATTTAGTTTATTGGATTTTTCTTATAACAAAAAGTGGAAAATATCATTTTTTTCAAAATTTTCAGTCTTTTTCTGTTTATATCGCAAAAAATAAAAATCGCAGAGGCAATCAAATACCATCAAAAGAAAGCTCTATTTGTTGGAAAAAAAGGATGCAAATTTGGTTTTGGCACAACATTGCATGACCGCACAATTGCCAGTTAAAGCAGCACAGTGCCAAATTGTAAACAGTCCTCTGGTCTTTGGCCAGCCAAATGGTCCGGGGCATAAGTGGTTAAAAAAGGCCTGCATTCTTTCCTAAATGTACATAATATAACTGGGTGCTAACATTTATAGGTAAAGTTGATCCGGGGAATATCTGATTGCCTCTCGGGGATTAGGAAGGATTTTTTCGCCTGTTGTAGAAAATTGGATCATGCTTTGCTGGGGTTTTTCGCCTTCCTCTGGATCAGCTGTGGGTATAGGATTGTACGATTTTTTTTCCTTTTATTGGTTATACTAGATGGACTTGTGTCTTTTTTCAACCTAACTATGTGATAGACATGAATGGTAAACACATTACTTAGTGCAGATATTATCTCTGTACAAGACATCAACAACCATCTTCAAGAATACTTTTCTGTTAACACCAAGGATGACACTCTCCTGGCAACAATATGGGTTGCACACAAATGCTTCATAGGGGGGCGATTCATATCACTTGCTACGAAAGACAGACAGGTGCATTTGCAATCTCTTTGCAATCTGACCTCATAAGCAAATTATAATTGCAATAGAAAGAGTTATTGGTGACATGAACACTTACCCAGTTGATAACCCTCAGGTGTGAACCACTGTCAACCTTAAAGGTTATTTCCATTTTTGCAGCCAAACTGGGGTAATATATGCTTTATATTTGTTATATGTCCCCATATACATAGCAAAACTCTATTGGGACAATACAGTATATTTTATATACACACACACACTTCTCAAAAAAGATTAGCCCCTTCCCGACCAGCCAGCGCAGTTGTACTGCGGCAGGTTGGCTCCCCTGGGCAAAACGACATTACCTTATGTCGCTTCGTCTTTTGGCCACTAGGGGGCGCGCGCCGCCAGAGGCACCCACGGCTCTCCGCTGGAGCCCATGCGAGTGCCTGCCGGCCGCGATGACCGCTGGGTACCCGCGATTACTCGTGACAGAGCAGGAACCGGGATCTGTGTGTGCAAACACACAGATCCCAGTTCTCTCAGGGGAGAGGAGACAGATTGTGTGTTCATACTATGTATGAACACCGATCTCTGTCTTCTCCTAGTCAGTCCCACCTCCCCCCACAGTTAGAACACACACTAGGGAACACAATTAACCCTTTGATCGCCCCCTCCTGTTAACCCCTTCCCTGCCAGTGACATGTATACAGTAATCAGTGCATTTTTATAGCCCGCCGCAATATCGCAGTCCCAATAAAAATTGCTGATCATCACCATTTCTAGTAAAAAAAAAAATTATAAAAATGCCAAAAATCTATCCCCTATTTTGTAGACACTATAACTTTTGTGCAAACCAATCAATAATATGTAGAAGAATACATATCAGCCTAAACTGAGGAAAAAATGTATTTAAAAAAAAATTGGGATATTTATTATAGCAAAAAGTAAAGGGTAGTGTTTTTTTTCAAAATTGACGTTTTTTTGTTTATAGCGGAAAAAAATAAAAACCGCAGAGGTCATCAAATACCACCAAAAGAAAGCTCTATTTGTGAGAAAAAAGGACGTCAATTTTGTTTGGGTACAGCATTGCATGACCGTGCAATTGTCAGTTAAAGCGACGCAGTGCCGTATCGCAAAAAATGGCCTGGCCATTGAGCAGCCAAATCTTCTGGGGCTGAAGTGGTTAAAGGAACACTTTTTAATCAGAGTATAGCATCAAATCAATTAAACTCTTGGGATATTGATCTTATAAGTTAAGTATCAGAGGGGGTTGTTAATCAGTTTCAGCTGCTTTGGTGTTAATGAAATTAACAACAGGTGCACTAGATGGGCAACAATGAGATGACCTCCAAAACAGGAATGGTTTTACAGGTGGAGGCCACTGACTTTTTTTTCCCCCCTACTCATTTTTTCTGACTGTTTTTCACTAGTTTTGGCTAGGGTTAGTGTCACTACTAGTAGCATGAGGCGATACCTTGACCCTATAGAGGTTGCACAGGCAGTCCAATTCTCCCAGGATGACACATCAATATATGCCATTGCCAGAAGGTTTGCTGTGTCTTCCAGCACAGTCTCAAGAGCATGGGGGAGATTCCAGGAGACAGGCAGTTACTCTAGAAGAGCTGGACAGGGCCGTAGAAGGTCCTTAACCCATCATATTTAAGGAGGAACAGGATAAGTATTGCCAGAGCCCTGCAAAATGACCTCCAGCAGGCCACTGGTGTGAATGTCTGACCAAACAATCAGAAACAGACTTCATGAGGGCCCGACATCCTCTAGTAGCCATGTGCTCACTGCCCAGCACCGTGGAGCTCGATTGGCATTCGTCATTGAATATCAGAATTGGCAGGTCCGCCACTGGTGACCTGTCCTTTTCAAAGATGAGTGCAGGTTCACCCTGAGCACATGTGACAGACATGAAAGGGTCTGGAGAAGCCGTGGAGAACATTATGCTGCCTGTAACATTGTTTAGCATGATCGGTTTGGTAGTGGGTCAGTCATGGTCTAGGGAGGCATATCCATGAAGGGATGCACAGACCTTTACAGGCTAGACAATGGCACCCTGACTGCCATTAGGTTTAGGGATGAAATCCTTGGACCCATTGTCAGACCCTACGCTGGTGCAGTGGGTCCTGGGTTCCTCCTGGTGTACAAAAATGCCTGGCCTCATGTGGCGAGAGTATGCAGCCAGTTCCTGGATGATTGATACCATTGAATGGCCCCCATGCTCGTCAGACCTTAATTCAATAGAACACCTCTGGGACATTATGTTTCGGTCCATCCGACACCTCCAGGTAGCACCTCAGCCTGTTCAGGAGCTTAGTGATGCCCTGGTCCAGATCTGGGAGGAAAATACCCCAGACCACCATATGTTGTCTCATTAGGAGTATGCGCCAACATTATCAGGCATGCATACAAGCACGTTGGGGCCAAGCTACTGAGTACCATTTTGAGTTGATGGAATGAAATTTTAGCAAAATGGACAAGCCTGCTGCATCATTTTTTCACTTTGATGAAAATGATCAACCTACAGATGGCTGAATTCAAAGACACCCCGAAAATCAAACAATGTGGTATCCTTTTGAGCAGTGCGTGTGTACATATAGATATTTCTCTATCAGGGGTTAGATCAAGGAGAATCACCTTCCCTGTGAAAATGGCAGTCCAAATGGCAAGTTTTTTAAAAGTTTTATTTTAAAAGATTGCAAATAAAACAAAAACAGAAAATAATCCTTGCCATCCAGGGACTAACTAAACATATACAGGTTCCTAACTCAAAGGTGATGGGCTTCGCCTAGTCACCCACAAGATAAAGATAATGCAAAACTTTTCTCTCACAAAGCAAACTTCATATAAGCAGTGCTCTCAAGTTTGTGGCTTCCTGAGTCCCAAGCCAAGAGCAACTCTTTGCTCCAGTCCTGTTTTATTTATACCACCTGTTGGTGGACACAAGTGGAGCGCAAAATCAGGTCCTGAACCAATCCTGCCAAGATGACTGGTAAAACCTGGACCGAGATCCACCTTAGCAAATGAATGCATGCGAGGTGAAATATAACATCCATCATTTACCATGCCTTTCATAATGTGATTATATATATATATATATATATATATATATATATATATATATATATATATATATATATAAAATATACACAGTATAAATATTTTCAATATTAATATACTTATTATATATCATTATAATAATAAAATATGCAATATTATTGTCCATGAATGCAAAGACGACATTTGTCAGAGTTACCTTAGATTTAATGCTGGAGATTCATCATATTGGGCTTCAACACCAATTGTTAGCATGGATACAGGTAACACACTTAAAGCAAAAGTAAAGACTAAAGGCCACATTTCAAGCATGTTCCATATTACAAATGGAACATAACATAAAATAACAATGCTGTCACCCACCTTATTTTAACAAGTCATTGAAAATGCTTTTAGGCTATATTTGAGGAGTAGGGATGAGCCGAAAACCCCCCGGTTCGGTTCGCACCAGAATCTGCAAACGAACAGAAAATTTGCACGAATGTTAGAACCCCATTGACGTCTATGGGACTCAAACGTTCTAAATCAAAAGTGCTCATTTAAAGGCTAATTTGCATGGTATTGTCCTAAAAAGGGTTTGGGGACCCGTGTCCTGCCCAGGGGACATGTATCAATGCAAAAAAAAGTTTTAAAAACGGCCGTTTTTTCGGGAGCAGTGATTTTAATGATGCTTAAAGTAAAAAAAAAAAGTGAAATATTCCTTTAAATATCGCACCTGGGGATGTCTATAGTATGCCTGTAAAGTGGCGTGTGTTTCCCATGCTTAGAACAGTCCCTGCACAAAATGTCATTTAATGTCAGGTCCTGGCAATATGGATGAAAATCAGTGAGACAAACAGCATGGGTACCCCCAAGTCCATTACCAGGCCCTTTGGGTCTTGTATGGATATTAAGTGGAACCCCGCACCCAAATTAAAAAAGGAAAGGTGTGGGGCCCCCAGGCCCTATATACTCTGAACAGCAGTATACAGGTGGTGCAAACAAGACAGGGACTGTAGGTTTGTTGTTAAGTAGAATCTCTTTGTAATTTTGAACTGGTACATTATTAACGAGTTTAGCTCCAGCCAAAAAATCTATTTTAAGCTTTTTTTTCCTGGCCTGCCTCAGGATATCCTGTAAGCCTGGGTACCTGCCCAAGAACAGCTGCACCACCAAGTTAAGGACGTGAGCCAAACAGGGCACATGGGTCATTTGTCCCTGTCAGAGGGCAGAGAGGAGGTTGTGCCATTGTCGCAAACCACCATTCCTGCCTTAAGTTGGCGTGGCATCAACCACCTCTGAACCTGCCCCTGCAGAGCTGACAGAACCTCTGCCCCAGTGTGGCTCCTGTCCCCCAAGCACACCAGCTCAAGCACCGCATGGCATCTTTTGGCCAGCATACTTGAGTAGCATCTTGAACACCTACAGAGCACCGCTGGTTCCGACAAAGCACAGGAAGAGGCCATGGAGGAAGAAGAAGAGAGGGGGTGGAGGATAGAGGTGTGTCAGTATCATTAGTAGTGGCATTTTGGAGGCATGGTGGCAGAACAACCTCCAACACTACTGCACCTTGTCCTGCATCCTTCCCAGCTGCCAGCAGAGTCACCCAATGCGTCATGAAACTTAGGTAACATCCCTGTCAATGTCTGCTGGACCATGAGTCAGTGGTAATATGCACCTTACCACTGACTGCCCTGTCCAGCGAGGCATGGACATTGCCTTCCACATGCCGGTAGAGAGCCGGAATCGCCTTCCGTGAGAAAAAGTGGCGTTTGGGTACCTGCCACTGAGGAACCGCACATTCCACATACTCACAGAAGGGGGCAGAGTCTACCAACTGAAAAGGTAGCAGTTGAAGTGCTAGAAATTTTGCCAAGCTAGCATTCAACTGCTGGGCACGTGGATGGCTGGGAGCGAACTTCTTTCGGCGGTGCAGCAGCTGGGGCAGGGAAATTTGCCTTGTACAATCTGATGTCGTTGTACCGAAAGCAGATTGCCCACAAGTACTTGGCTGTGACACACCTAATTCTACACCTTCATTCCTCTCAGTGCAGGTCTCAGAGAGAACTGAAGTTATAGTGGGGTTGTAGATCTCAGCTGATGAGGAGCAAGAAGAGGTCTTCCTTGTTCTTTGGTGTGGGTCTTTTAGATATGCTTGCTAACGAACTGCATGGCAGGTCAACATATGTCTGGTCAAGCATGTGGTGCCCAAGCGGGAGATGTTTTGGCCACGCGAGATACGCTTGAGACATATGTTGCAAATAGCAGCAGTGCGATCTGATGCACTCGTCTCAAACAAGGCCCACACCAAAGAACTTTTGGAATAACGTGCAGAGACCGCAGCTCCCTGCACATGCGGAGCTTTGAGGTGTGATGCAGTCAGTGTGCTGCCCTTAAGCAGGCCCCTGGAGGGCATCCTGCCTCGTTGGTGATGTGCCTCCTCCTCCTCCTCTCTTCTATCAGGCACCCATGTTGAGTCAGTGACCTCTTCATCCCCTCCCTCCTCATCACTGTAGCAAACCTGGCAGTATGCTGCAGTAGGGGGAGCATGACTGCCAGATTGCTGTCCTTCTTGGACACCCCCTCTGTCCATGCTCACGTTACTGCCTTCATCTAGCTCAGTATCCTCATCAAAGCCTTCTAAATGCTGGGCATTCTCCTGGAGCATGTACCCAATACTGTAGTCAAACAGTTTGAGGGACTCCTCAGGAGGACATGGTGGGGCTAGGGAAGGAGTCACTGATGCCATTGAGCCGAGGGAAGAGGCCGCGTTGGCATCTGCTTTGCCAGACAAAGTACCCTGAGCATGGGTGAGGGAGGATGAGGAGGATGAGGATGGCTTGGTCATACACTCGACCAAGTCTTCTGCATGTTGCGGCTCAACACGGCCAGCTGTCGAAAAAAAAGGCCAAGCGTGTCCCACGGCCACGTGCTGATGAGGATGCACCGTCTCCATGACCAGCACTGTTGCCTCTAGACACAGATATATATATATATACACACTGATACTGCAGCTAGCAAAATCAAAATCAACTGCCTGCCTGTAGTATGAGAACACCACCAATCTTCTACAGGTAGCTTTAGATGAACACTGTGCAGAGGTCGCACTACACTAACTTGTAGCTTTAGCTGACCACTGTGCAGAGGACCAACGTTTTAACCAACGTTTAAATAATGTAGCTGCCTGCGGTAGTGATAGGATCAGGAATACACCACCAACCTTCTACAGGTAGCTTTAGCTGTACACTGTGCAGAGGTCGCACTACACTAATGTGTAAATAATGTAGCTGCCTGCGGTAGTGATAGGATCAGGAAAACACCAACAACCTTCTACAGGTAGCTTTAGCTGAACACTGTGAAGAGGACTCACTACACTAACGTTAAAATAATGTAGCTGCCTGCGGTAGTGATAGGATCAGGAAAACACCACCAACCTTCTACAGGTAGCTTTAGCTGAACACTGTGCAGTGGTCACACTACACTAACTTGTAGCTTTAGCTGAACACTGTTCAGAGGACACACTACACTAACTTGTAGCTTTAGCTGAATACTGTGCAGAGGTCGCACTACACTAACTTGTAGCTTTAGCTGAACACTGTTCAGAGGACGCACTACACTAACTTGTAGCTTTAGCTGAACACTGTGAGGAGGATGCACTACACTAACTTGTAGCTTTAGCTGAACACTGTGCACTACACTAACTTGTAGCTTTAGCTGAACACTATTCAGAAGACGCACTACACTAACTTGTAGCTTTAGCTGAACACTGTTCAGAGGACGCACTACACTTACTTGTAGCTTTAGCTGAACACTGTGAGGAGGACGCACTACACTAACTTGTAGCTTTAGCTGAACACTGTGCACTACACTAACTTGTAGCTTTAGCTGAACACTGTTCAGAGGACGCAATACACTAACTTGTAGCTTTAGCTGAACACTGTTCAGAGGACGCACTACATTAACTTGTAGCTTTAGCTGAACACTGTGAGGAGGACGCACTACACTAACCTGTAGCTTTAGCTGAACACTGTGCACTACACTAACTTGTAGCTTTAGCTGAATACTGTTCAGAGGACGCAGTACACTAACTTGTAGCTTTAGCTGAACACTGTGGAGAGGTCGCACTACACTAACTTGTAGCTTTAGCTGAACACTGTGAGGAGGACGCACTACACTAACTTGTAGCTTTAGCTGAACACTGTGAGGAGGACGCACTACACTAACCTAGAGCTTTAGCTGAATACTGTGCACTACACTAACTTGTAGCTTTAGCTGAACACTGTTCAGAGGACGCACTACACTTACTTGTAGCTTTAGCTGAACACTGTGCAGAGGTCGCACTACACTAACTTGTAGCTTTAGCTGAACACTGTGAGGAGGACGCACTACACTAACTTGTAGCTTTAGCTGAACACTGTGCACTACACTAACTTGTAGCTTTAGCTGAACACTGTTCAGAGGACACACTACACTAACTTGTAGCTTTAGCTGAACACTGTGCAGAGGTCACACTACACTAACTTTTAGCTTTAGCTGAACACTGTGAGGAGGACGCACTACACTAACTTGTAGATTCAGCTGAACACTGTTCAGAGGACGCACTACACTAACTTGTAGCTTTAGCTGAACACTGTGCAGAGGTCACACTACACTAACTTGTAGCTTTAGCTGAACACTGTGAGGAGGATGCACTACACTAACTGTTAATAGTCTAGCTGCCTGACTGTGGTACTAATAGGATCAGAAGAACACCAGCACTTTTCTTCAGGTAGATGTTAATACTGTAACAACACAAGCCTGCCTGTCAGTAGGAAGATAATAACAGGAACGGATCTAGCTAAACTGAATACAGTATATATATATATATATATATATATATATATATATACATACACACACAACACCTGGGATGCATATTTATACACAATACACTGTAAGTGCAGGTAACTGACTGACTGTCCTGCCTAATCTATCTAACTTAAATCAAATGACACTGTCTCTCTGTCTCTCAACGCCGGAACACACTACACAGGGCCGCCGTGCAGGCGGCTTTATATAGTGTGGGGCATGTACTAAACCCCTGAGCCATAATTGGCCAAAGCCACCCTGGCTTTGGCCATTTGCAGCTCTCTCTACAGACGGTGCTGTGATTGGCCAAGCATGCGGGTCATAGTGCATGCTTGGCCAATCATCAGCCAGCAATGCACTGCGATGCCGCAGTGAATTATGGGCCGTGACGTGCCACACGAATTTGGCGCGAGTGCCCATATCATTCGCAATTCGGCGAATGGGCAAACAGACGATGTTCGAGTCGAACATGGGTTTGACTCGAACACGAAGCTCATCCCTATTGAGGAGTATGAATCTCTCACTAACCTAAAGATTAACTACACTATATTTGAGGCACTGAACATTAACATTAACTCACAAGCCACTGAGACATTACATTTTGAATTTCCTTTCAAACTGAGCAATTCCAACATGCTATACCTAGGATTAAACCTACTATCCAATATTATCTAATTATCTCAGCTGAATTTTGTCTGCATTCACACTATGAGCATAATGAACATTCCCTAGAGAATAAAATATTTGCTTCAAGCTATACCGATCCAACTACCCAGGACTTATCTCAGGTGGTTAGACACAGATTTACTTGGGCAGACAAACAATCCTGACTTCTCTGACCACTATTAATGGCCCCTTAGGGCTCATGCACACTGCAGCTCAAAAAAAAAGCTTTGTTATTTTTTGTGCACTCTCTCACATTTTTATTGAGCTCTTTCAAGCTCTTTTGATCATAAGCATTTTTTTTCACAAACCCTCTAGAACAAACGTTTTTGCACGTTTTCATGCATTTTTGAGCTCTTTGGGGCACTAGCTCCTCTCAAAAACAAAAAAGTTTGGTGGGGTTTTTTTCTACCTGTAGGAGCATATGCCCGAAAAGTCTAATGCCCTGTACACACGGTCGGACTTTCCGATGGAATATGTGCGATCGGAGCTTGTTGTTGGAAATTCCGACCATGTGTGGGCTCTATCAGACTTTTTCCATCGGAATCTCCGACACACAAAGTTTGAGAGCAGGCTATAAAATTTTCCGACAACAAAATCCGCTTGCGTAAATCCCAACCGTGTGTGGACAATTCCGACGCACAAAGTGCCACGCATGCTCAGAATAAATAAGGAGACAAAAGCTATTGGCTACTGCCCCATTTATAGTCCCAACGTACATGATTTACGCCACCGCGTTCAGAACGATCGGATCTTCCACCAACTTTGTGCAACCGTGTGTATGCAAAACAAGTTTGAGCCAACATCCGTCGGAAAAAAATCCATGGATTTTGTTGTCGATCAATGTCCGATCGTGTGTTCAGGGCATTAGTGTGCATGGACACATTGGCTAACATGGAGGGGTGTTTCTAGGCAGAAAAAATAAGAGCTCAAAAGCCTATAGGAGCTGCTTCTTTGAGCTGCAATGTGCATAAACTCTAAAAAGACAGAAGACTGGGTGCCACAGACCACCAAAAATACTACCAAGTTTCTCAAGTAACCAGGATTATTTTAAATATATAGAATATAACCTTGCAGTGTATCCACAATATTAATATGGGTAAACACTTCTCCAGCAGCTAATGTGATTCACTCCACATTTACAATATATATAAATTAACAAACACCAGTGCTGTACTGTTTATTAATTTTTAACTAGGATTATTGGTAAGGGGCATTAGAAAGCTTGCAAAGCAGTATAAGAATTTTTTTTTGTCTAGGCTGCACCACATGGTGAAATTCAAAGATGTTGTCAACAAACTTTCTGAGGAAAATGAAACTATCATATCTTTTTCATATCTACATTCATTTTGGCAAAAACACTCCACTCACACCTACTGATCTTAGATCTCTCATCACATTTAGGATTGTAGGGTGGAGCAACTTTACTTAAATTAGAGATTTGCTTTTAATTTAGGCATAGAAAAAGGTCTATTTTTTTTTACAAACCTGTTAGATATATGGTCATATTAAAAGTTTGGTCTTTATATTGAACATATCATATTGAACATACCATTTTACAAACATAAAAAAACTTAATTAAACTATTAACAAGTGGCATTGTTTTAATAAAACAACATTACCCTGCCTTGGAGGATAGTGGAAAAAAATTTTAAAAATTAGCAAAACTATAAACTGGTGATCGTTTAAAGCAAGGGGAGAAAAACATAGGAGGCTAAAACTGGGCTTTAACAAAAATATATACATAAACATACACTAAGCCTTTTGGATTTCTGTATTTTACATGAAAAAACCCAAAAGTAAATCAACATATTTACAAAACTCTGGTGAACCCAAATAAATTTCTTGTGTTGAATTCACTGGTATTGCTCCCATGTTCAGCAGTATCATATTATTAATGCTGTGAATATGTGGGAGGGTTAGGGCAGCAGAGATAGTACTGTCAATCCAGAATGCAGTGGGCAGGGCTAGCTGTGGCCAGCTGCTGATTAACAAGCTACAATGCTTGTGAATCATCAATAGGGATGAGTTGAAATTGCCTTGGTTTGTTTCAAGGCGGGTTTACCGAAGTGTACTAAAGTAGGGGTGCCAAATCCAAACTGCATTGAAGTCAATGGGAGAAGAATTTTAGACCTCACTCTCAATTGTATGCTTATGGGGGGCTGTCTTTAGCTGCATGGGGATGCACAGGTGTTCCATGCATCCCGGTGCACTCAGTCTCATTGATGTCAATTGGGATGCAGTGGCTGCATGGACACAGATGCTCGCTATGTGACAGCTATGGGAGTACATGGCCCTGAATGCACCCTCCACAGGTGTACACTTGAATATGCCTTGTGTGAATGAGGCCCTAGAAATAAGTATTGACCATTTTCCAAGCTCATAGGCAGGACATTTTCAAACAAATGGCACAGGAAGCTGGGGTTTTACCCTGGGAACATGTATCAAAGTAAAAAAGAAAATGTGTGTAGAATCTGTTTGGTGGGAAGCAGTGATTGTAATAATGCTTAACATGCAACATTAAAAATGTTAAATGATTATGAATAACATCTGGGGGAAACCGCTAGTCTGCCTGTGAAGTGATGCATCTGTATGATGTATACAACCTACTACTGCAAAACTGACAAAGAAAAATGTTGAGGGGGGCAGGAGGCGGAGCCTAGCGGAGCAGACATGCATTGTTAGAGCTCCACACCGCTGAGGAGAGAAGAGAAGGACAAAGCGGAGCCTGCAGGCTCAAAAGGTATCCATTTGAACCTTTTTGCCCCAGGGAACAAACTGTGAAAGTTTGGGCAGGAAATATGGTACTGGGAGGAAACCGTGGCAGAAATAAAAATCACCTCACAAAGAGCTCACAGGCACTCACTGCAGCTGAAGCAGCTCCAGTCACCTCACAAGATACAGCATCAGGGCGCTCTCACAGACAGAAAATGTCACAGCAAGACTCTCCATTTGAGTCAGATACAGAACAAATCCTCTCACAAACTTCTCCACAAGCCTCCTCATTATCCCCAGTAATATTATTACAATTTGAAAAGATGCTTCATAAGGCTTTAAAACAAACCTCAGACCAAATAACAAAAAGCCTAACCAAAGAAATAAGAGAGCTGGGAAACCGCACCGCAGCCTTAGAAATAAAAATGGATGAAATTGAAATTACAACCCAAGAAAATATAACAGAATTGGAACAATTAAAAAAAGAGAATTTAATACTTCAAACTAAACTCGAAGATTACGAAAATAGAGCCAGACGTTCAAACTTGCGCATAAGGGGAATACCTGAATCTGTGACAGACCTGCAATCTACTATTACTGCTCTATTACAAGAACTAAAGCCAGATATCCCTATTGAACGTTTAGAACTGGACAGAGTACACAGAGCCCTCACAGCCAAAAAGAAAGATGGACCCCCACGTGATATAATCACAAAATTTCATTATTACAGAACGAAAGAACAAATACTAATTGCTGCAAGAGAAAAAAAGGAACTTAATTTTCAAGGACACAATTATCAAATTTTTGCTGACCTATCCCAACTTACTATTACTAAAAGACGATCCATGAAACCCCAACTAATGGAACTGCAACGCCACAACATTATGTATCAATGGGGCTTCCCCTTTTCAGTCAGATTTAACTACCAAGGTACAATTTACAGAAGCAGATCAGCAGATGAACTACAACAAACCCTTTTAAAATTAAATCTGACAGAACCCACAAGCAGCAACTCTCCCACACGCAGAAGAATGGCATCATCTTCACCTTCAGGCAGCACCCAGAAAATTTCAGAACAAAATGGGAATCATCATTCTCACAAAAGAGGCCGTTATGCCACATCATCCATGGACCAAGAAGATTCAATGGACTGACATCCTAATTCCTGATATCTCTTCATTTATTATACTAAGAGATGGTTCTCTATAAAAAACCTATATTTATAACTGAATGTAACTGCATTCTGATAGTCACACACTGTGTAGGATCATGTTACATTCCAGTTATATTTCTTATTACTTCTGATTCATATAGCCTTAGAATATATAAGTGAAATAAGGAAATTCTTGTTCAGTTATATATTATCAGGTAATAACAATAGATTTATTACTTTTTAGGACAAATATGTTCAATAATCCAGAAGTAATGGAAGCTTTTTCTTTTTTTTCTTAAAACAAATATATTATTACCTAACTGGTTCCTAGAATTATGTTTTTGTTTATTCTAATCTGAAGCAATACAACCTCAATTTTATGAGTTAACATATCTAAACAGTTACATATGAAAAAAATATGTAATTGTTTACTCTAAAAGGGTTAAAATCCCAAAATAATTCAAACTATCTTCATCAATACCAAAGTTATTAACAGTACCTTTCTAACTGAATTATTTAGCCTAGGGCAAGACTAACCATATACAACCACCCTGGAATAAATAATTTCAACAAAAACTATATTCTGCACTCCAATTAATGAAACATCATTTTGATGTCTTTTGACATAGCACTTCTCTCCTGTAAGCGGAAGATCCGTGTACCCCCATTAGCCCTCCTCATTCTCCCAACCATATTATGTGGGAGTGTGACGAAGGCACTTATTCCCCTGAGAGAGATATTTATTCTCTTTCACGGGTAAATTGTGATTACTTGCAAAAAATAATTTATACAATGTATCATCTAATCTCATATGTTTTTTGTTTACTCTTTACTCCAGAATTCACTGGTTTCTTTTCTATCTATTCATCTCTTCAGTCCACACAGGTTGATCTGCGCAGTCAGCTCTGCATAACAAAAAGTAAGTCAAAACTATTTGATCTGTTGCCATGGCACCACTGAATATACTTTCCCTGAATGTTCAGGGAATAAATGTCCCTCAAAAAAGGACCAAAGCCTTCCGTACTTTCCATAACAAGAAGGCTCACGTAGTATGCCTCCAAGAAACACACTTCACCAAAGATTCTACTCCAAAATATATTTCTCCTTTTTATCAACAAATTTACACGGCTTCTGCCTGTACCAAGCAAAGGGGAACTCCAATTGCATTTCACCGATCCACACCATTCACCTTATCATCAGAAATTAAAGACCCAGAAGGTAGATACCTGATACTCATGGGTTATATAATGGATACAGCAATCACGGTGATTTCCTACTACGCTCCTAACAAACAACCTACACCATTCCTCTCACATATATTACAAGTGATTAATACACACAAAATAGGAACAGTGATAATGTGTGGGGATTCGAACCAGGTCCTCCTCCCATTTCTAGATAAATCACCTTTTACACCATCCAAAATAACCTCTAGATTACCTTTTTCTCAACTTCTTTCCAAATACAATCTGGTAGATTCATGGAGAGAAAGTAACCCAATGAAAAAGAAATTCACTTATTTCTCGCACCCTCATCAAACCTTCACCAGAATAGATCATATTTTTCTAACAATAGGAATGATACCAGAAATTATTGCATCAGATATAATTCCGATTCCGTGGTCTGACCATAATGCAGTATACACTACTATAGCCTCAGCCATACCAAAAGCGCATGACCCAACGTGGTACTTACCGGACATAATGCTCAAACACCCACTACATCAGATGGCCATTGAACAAGCTTTAAAGGAATACATATCAATTAATAATACAACAGACATCTCCCCAATAACACTGTGGGAAGCTCATAAGCCTGTCTTGCGTGGTACAATACAAAGACAAATGGCACTATTTAAACGGGAACGCAAAAATCTAGCAAAAGAACTAGAACTCAATTTTAATGCAGCCTACATATCATTTCAAGATAATCCATCTCAGAGTACAAAATCTCATCTGGAAAAATCTAGATTGGAATACGATCTATTTCTCACTGAGTCAGTTGATAAATCCCTCAAACGCTCCAAACACAATTTCTACATGAATACAAACAAACCAGGTACATATTTGGCTCGGGCATTAAATTCAACTAACAAATCTTTCAAACCAATACGTTTGAAATTATCAAAAAATGTTTACACTTGTAATCCAGTTAAAATAGTCCATAAATTTCACTCACATCTCGCAACTTTATACAAGACAAACAATGAATTTAATCCTACAGAGGCTGAATCCTTCTTCTCAAAAATAACCTTACCTGAGTTATCTCAGAATCAAAAAAGCAGTTTGGATGAGCCTATAACTATAGATGAAGTTGCTAACGCCATAAAAGACCTAAAACTTAACAAAAGACCAGGCCCAGACGGCTACTCGGCTTTATACTATAAAACATTCTCAGAAATACTCTCTCCCATTCTCACTAAAACTTTTAACAAACTTCTAGATGGACATTCTTTTCGGCAAGAAACACTAATGGCAATTGTTTGTATGATCCCAAAACCCCTTTCTGATGATACTTCCTGTGTGAATTATCGGCCTATCTCTCTGTTAAACCTCGATATTAAATTATTAGCAAAAATAATAGCAAAACGCCTCAATAGCATTATAGGAAAATTAATACATAGAGATCAAGTAGGCTTCATGCCAAATAGACAGGCAGGCGATAATATACGCAGGGCAGTGTTATTGGCACATATTGCTAAAAAACGGAAAATCCCTTTATGTTTTCTATCTCTCGATATTAAGAGGGCATTTGACACAGTATCCTGGCAATATTCATTACAAAAATGGGGTTTTGGACCCCACTTTTTAACATGGATCAAAGCATTATATAATAAACCCAAAGCCTATATAAAATATGCTGGATACAAATCTGAAGCCTTTAATATCGAAAGAGGTACCCGACAGGGTTGCCCATTATCTCCCTTATTATTTGCCCTTATACTCGAACCCATGGCCCAATACATCAGAACAAACCAAACTATAACTGGCATTGAAGTAGGAGGTATTACACACAAATTATGTATATTTGCAGACGATATATTACTTTTTCTATCATCACCACAGGTCTCTGGTCCTAACTTAATACCAGCTCTTGATGGATTTGCAGCCCTATCCGGCCTTATGATTAATCCTAAGAAATGCCTAGTGCTTAATATTTCACTCACAAACATGGAATTGATCCCGGCTAGGGCTGCACTCCCATTCACATGGGCAGAAAAATCAATCCCATATCTTGGAATTCATTTAACAGCATCTCATTCTGACTTATTCTCAACCAATTATCCTCCTGTATTAAGACAGATCACAAATCTAATAAAACAATGGTCGCAACTTCCTTTATCCTGGATAGGGAAGATTAATGCAATCAAAATGACTATTCTACCCAAATTGCTTTATCTATTCAGAGTCTTCCCTATTCCAATTCCTTCCTATTTTTTGAGAATAGTACAAAAAATGAGCAACTTCGTTTATATGGGGCTCTTCTAAACCACATATACCTATACACACACTACATCTTCCCAAAAATAAAGGAGGCCTGGGATACCCTAATTTTACTAACTACTACAGAGCAGCACATTTGGCCAGTCTGTCCAAATACCATGCAAAACAGGAAATCCCATTATGGGTATTTATAGAGGCTTCAGAAAATGACCCTCTATTAATATCAAATTTATTATGGCTTGATCCTAAAGACCGCTTTAAAATTCATAATCCCATAACCAAACACTTCTTATCTCTCTGGGATAAACTAAAAACCAAATATCAGTTACAATCTCCACACAATCCTCTCCTTTCTTTTATCAGAAATCCGGCCTTTTATCCGGCATGGATCTACCCAAATTCTTTTAAAGCTTGGACAACATCAGGCATTCAGACACTAAATGACTTCATAGCATCTAAATCATTCCTTTCATTCCCATCGCTTAGAGAAAAATATGATCTACCAAACTCTGAGATATTTAGATATCTCCAAATCAAAAATTTCTATACACCATTCCTAAAGGGGGATACACCATTATCCCAATTATCCATTTTTGAATCAATCTGTACAAAAGATCCATTTGCTAAAGGTACAATTTCATCACTTTATAATCAATTATATGGAGTAGCAAATCTTAATAGACCCTCTTACGTTCAGAGGTGGGAGGAGGACCTGGGACGAACTTTAGAAGACACGGACTGGTCTAACATATGGCTCACATCTAAATCATCTTCACCCAACATCTTAGCACTGGAGACAAATTATAAAGTCCTAACTCGCTGGTACCTTGTACCCGCTAGAGTGGCAAAATATTCACCCAATACCTCAGCTCTTTGTTTTCGAGGATGCCCAGAAATAGGCACATATTTACACATATGGTGGACGTGCCCAGTAATCCAAACCTTCTGGAAGGAAGTCTTCGTGATTGCATCTAAAATATTTAAAAAAATAATACAACCAGATCCATATTTAACTTTACTTAATCTAAAACCGGAATGGTTAACACTCTCTCAATTCAAACTTATGATCCAACTAATAACGGCTGCAAAACAAACAGTGGCCAAGGCATGGAAATCTCCTACATTGGTACTAGCAGAAACAATTCACAGAATGAATAATACAATGTCCCATGCTAAGATGGTAGCCATCGATCAAAATCAAATTCCAAAATTTGAAAAACTTTGGCATCCTTGGATAAAACAACAGTTCCTGTCAAACTTCAATGACTCTGTCCTGTTGCCATGGTAACAGATTAAATGACTTACAGAGACACCCATTCTAAGGCTTCAAAGAGAACTAAAAAGAATAATAAACTGACGAGCGGGACAACCTTGTGGACCATACCTCTACCTTTCAACCCTTTTTCTTCTTTCTCTTTCCTTTTCTCCACCTTACGATTAAAGCTCATTATCAGAATTTATTTGACCTATATACACTCTACTTGTAAACAATATGTATAGTAGGTATAAATCATTTAAATACCTACAAAAGTAACTAAGGAAATGATATATATCTTTAATTTAGGTTTACGTGAACCCAATGTTTAATATTTGAAATTTCATGATATTTACCTATATAAACCCTACTGTAAAACAATGAGCTTACTTTATAGATCCTTGTAAACTTACTTTATGTATCTTTATAACATTGTATACTCAATAAACTTTTTTGACAAGGAAAAATGTTGAAATTGCTAGTAAGTGACAGCTCCCAGTTGCTTTGTTCTGTTTATAGCAAATGGAGGGGGACTCTCTTCATTTATACTAGACCCTTATCATAGATGAGGGGAGGGTCTGGTATAGATGATTATTGGGGGTCTCTACACAACAAAAAAAGGCATGTGGGTTCCCAGAAAATAAATATTAGACCCTTATCCGTTATGTCAAGGGGACCTAAAAAAAATCCCCCCCCCCAGAAAAAAAAATAATTGCAGACCGTAGGGAGGATAGCATACCTCCTGAACCATACCAGACCAAATAATCCCCCTGGAAAAGCACCATGTTCTTTGTTGGCCAGCCAAACAAGGGCCTTTTCCTCACAGCCCTGGCTTGGGGGATGAGGGGGTCTGTGGGCAGGGGCTTATCAGGATCTGGAAATCCCCTTTAACCACTTACAGACCGGAAGATATGGTTGCTTTATGACCAGGCCATTTTTTGCGATACAGCGCTGCGTCACTTTAACTGACAATTGCGCAGTCGTGCGATGCTGTAGCCAAACAAAATTTATGTCCTTTTTTCCCACAAATAGAGCTTTTTTTTGGTGGTATTTGATCACCTCTGCGTTTTTTATTTTTTGTGCTATACACAAAAAAGAGCATAAATTTTGAAAAAAAAAAACTATATTTTTTTACATTTTGCTATAATAAATATCCCCAAAATGTTTTTAAAAAACAAATTTCTTCCTTAGTTTAGGCCAATATATATTTTTTTACATATTTTTGGTTAAAAAAAATCGCAATACGTATATATTGATTTGTTTGCTCAAAAGTTATAGCTTCTACAAACTATGGGAAAGATTTATGGCATTTTTATTATAATTTTTTTTTTTTACTAGTAGTAATGGCGGTGATCTGCGATTTTTAACGCTACTGAGACATTGCAGCGGACAGATTGGACACTTTTCACACATTTTTGGGACCATTGACATTTATACAGCGATCAGTGCTATAAAAATGCACTGATTACTGTGTAAATGTCACTGGCAGGGAAGGGGTTAACACTAGGGGGCAATCAATTGGTTAAATGTGTTCCCTAGTTAGTGTTTGGAACTGTATGGGGATAGGACTGACTGAGGGAGAAGACATATCGTTGTTCCTACTTAGTAGGAACAAACTATATGTTTCCTCTCCCCTGACAGAACAGGGATTTGTGTGTTTACACACACAAATCCCTGTTCCTGCTCTCGCGGGTGGCCGGAGACAGTCGTGCTCGCCAGCCATACGCATCGAGTTCCCCGCCATGTTGTAGGCGATCGCGTGCCCCTCGGGTGGTGCATGCGCACCTGCTATCGCCCTTGAAGGTGCAGACGTACCCATACGGCGATTTGTGGGAACTAACCACTGTGCGACCGTATATTGGCACTTTTACTCATTAACATAAAAAAATTTAAATGGTAAATAAAGACACCACAAGTCCTTTAGTAAAAAAGAAAAAAGAAACGCTAAAAAAGTCCCACAATGTAAATATATTGTCCATCACATCATCCAGTAATCACTGAATCACTGAAAAAAAAACCCTAACTGACTGTCCAATTTACAATCACAACAACTGCATGCAGTGAATGACAGCTCCCCGCGCTGCCAGTCACTAGTCAGAGTGAGCTAAACAAATGACAGTTCTCTGTCACCTGCAATGTAGACAAAGAGGTGAAGTATAACTGATGATGTCATTAACCAAACATAATCATGGCCATTAATAGACATAAATATAGGCCAGAGGAAGACATACAGACATGTATAAACCTCAGCATCATCATTTTTAAAATTGACACACAATGCTTTTGTGCACATCTTGGGGTGCACAGGATCACCAGCTTGTTGGTAATGGAAAATAGTCTTTGTTCTCCATGCTGAAGTAATCTGTTTTAATGTATCTTTTGAAAAATAAACAAAACATTCCATCCACCTCTGGTATAACTCAAACTTTAGGCTGATTACTAGCCCTTGTGGAGATCTGAAATCCCCCACCCTCTCCTGACTGTGTCTTTCCCTTTTCAGCCCTCTCCTACAAGTGGGTTAGCCTTTTTAGGACCACAGTAACTATTTTCAGGGTTGAAGGCTCTTTCTTGCCTAAAAAAGCCCCCAAATTCAGATTAATAATCCTGGGAAAACTGCAAATTAGCTTTTCCTCTCTATTGGATCAGCCCAGAGTCCCAGTGTAGGTAAGAATCCCTTAGTATTTCAACTGTGCTTATTTTCATCCTCCTTAAAGGGACTACAACCCAAATAATGGAGAGACACACATCTGCCTTTCAGGACCAATTCCTGGCGTCCTGTACAGGATACTGAAAATAGAGAGAACAGACACTTTGTCTGAGCCTACTTTAAAGTGATTGTAAATGATTGCTTGTAAAACAACCTATTCAGTTTAAAATAGAAATGAAAGGCTAAACATTTTTGTATAGATATAAAACAAACATGATAAATACTCTTTTTCCCTTTTGTATAAGTGATCACATTCCGTCTGTTCTCAGCTGCACAAGAGCTGGGGGAGGAGAAACAGCAGCACACTGAGCTTCCCAGTAAATGACTGTATTGCGGGGGGGGGGGTCAGGACAAGTCTGATCATTGGAGGAAAGTACGCTGAGTTCCCAGCATAGCTAGAAAATTGAACACAGAGTGTTCTCCTGCTTAGTGTGGTCAGCTTTTAATAGGAAAGCAAGGGGACTAGCAGGAACACCAGAGATTTCACACAAAGGAAGCAATACAAAGAGAACAGGATACTTTCTCATACATGGCACATATCAGGAGTATGAGATATTGGGGTAACAAACTCCTCCCCTCAGCACTAATCTTCTCCCCCTTAATATCTGCCACCAAGCAAAAACCCTCCGCCCGGCACAAATCCACCATCCAAAATTTCTCCTCCCAGCACAAATTCTTTCCATCCACCCAAATTCTGCCCCCAACTTATCTCCACCAGCACAAATTCTTTCTCACTCACCAAATCACCCCTCCCAATGCAAAATATGCTTTCTCCCAAAAATTTCCACTTCCAGAAAAAAACATCTTCTATCCCCAATTATCAGAACCTGGGTCACCTGCTGGTGGCACTGTACTTCCCAAAGTGGAAAGATCTAGCTCCAGTGTCCACCAGTGGGTGCCCCTCAGCAGCTAGAAGTTTCTAGTAACCAGACTCCTCCTGATACTGGTGGCTGGGAGCAGGCCCGGATTGGCCATAGGGAAAACTGGGCACTTGTAGGGCCCAAAGCAGCTGGGCTGCTCTTTGAACCCGCGCCACTCACCAAGCTTCCCCGCGGCTGCCAGTTAAGCGCTGAGCACCGGGGGGCTGCCAAGGGGGCGGAAACATGAAGGGGGAAGATCTAGATGAGACACCTATGGCCTCGCCCATATAGGTCAGCCGTCGGTGACGGGGGCGTGACTGCGAAGGGGGAGGAGCTAGAGCAGACACCATGGAGCTGAGCGGTAAGAGAAAATGTGAGTGCAGCCCACCTGTAACCTGGATAGTAGGAGCAGTGGGGGCGGCTGCATATAGAAGAATCATTCTTTTCATCTTCCTCCTGCAGTCTCTGAATACCTGCGAGAAGTAGAGGAGAAGCAGGCATTCCGAGACTGCAAAAACAATAAAAAATACTGCACTTCCCTACACCCCTAAGCTGCAGTTCTCATTCATAGGTAGGAATCAAATTAGTAAAGCAGTCAGCAGAACCGCGCTATAAATCATATAGTGAATAAATACCCCATCAACCTATTACCTTGATTACAATGTTATAAATAAAACAACATATTATAATTTGAACCCAGATATCAACACAACTTGATCGTGATCAATATTATAAATATTAAATATTGTGACTATAGGCAAATAAATTAGTGAAAAAAATGATAAAAAATGATGAGAAAAAAAAATGATGAGAAAAAAAGAAGGAATAAATCCGTGGCCAATAGTGACTTCAAATAGAAACAGTCCTTATTGCAAATAATTTCACCAATAGTGACTACGGGCTTGATGAACAAAAAACACCTCGTGAAAAGGATCCACCACCTATAAGGATGTATGCTTACCGAAGGCAAGCTTTCATAAGGCTTATGTATGAAATCCACTCAGCGGGGACACCACCAACGATACCAGCATAGAGGGAGGATCGCCCGGAACTCTCCAACATACAAGCCAAAAACTCAGCATGAGGAACCCAGGGAAATAAAAGACACATCCTCCATAGTGTGAATCAGTATAAACAATTTAATGAATAAAAAATAAAAGTAGCACACTCACATTAAAATCTCGAGTAACAGCATGTGTTGTATATCAGCCAGCCGGCCTGCATGCACCCGTTCACAATGGGGTAGAAACGATGACGTCAGCGCGTCTGCCCTCCGACGTACGTTTCGTCCTATTGGACGTTGTCATAGTTTCTAGTAACCAGACTCCTCCTGATACTGGTGGCTGGGAGCAGGCCCGGATTGGCCATAGGGAAAACTGGGCACTTGTAGGGCCCAAGGCAGCTGGGCTGCTCTTTGAACCCGCGCCACTCACCCAGCTTCCCCGCGGCTGCCAGTTAAGCGCTGAGCACCGGGGGGGCTGCCAGGGGGGCGGAAACATGAAGGGGGAAGATCTAGATGAGACACCTATGGCCTCGCCCATATAGGTCAGCCGTCGGTGTCGGGGGCGTGACTGCGAAGGGGGAGGAGCTAGAGCAGACACCATGGAGCTGAGCGGTAAGAGAAAATGTGAGTGCAGCCCACCTGTAACCTGGATAGTAGGAGCAGTGGGGGCGGCTGCATATAGAAGAATCATTCTTTTCATCTTCCTCCTGCAGTCTCTGAATACCTGCGAGAAGTAGAGGAGAAGCAGGCATTCTGAGACTGCAGGAGGAAGATGGAGAGAATGATTCTCCTATATGCAGCTGCCCCCACTGCTCCTCCTATCCTTCTTCTCTCTGCTGCCCCCCCTGGGCTCTCCACCAGCCCCCTGTGCTCTCCAACTCCCCCCATGCTCTCCGCCCCCCCTGTGCTCTCCACCTCCCCCCATGCTCTCCGCTCCCCCTGTGCTCTCCACCTCCCCATGCTCTCCATCACCCCACCGGGCTCTCCACCTCCCCCATGCTCTCCGCCACCCCCCTGTGCTCTCCACATTCCCCCAGGCTCTCTGCTGCCCCCCTGAGCTCTCCACCTCCCCCTATGCTCCTCGCCACCCCCCTGGGCTCTCCACCTCCCCCATGCTCTCCACCTCCCCCCATGCTCTCCACCTCCCCCATGCTCTCCGCCATCCCCCGGGCTCTCCACCCCCATGCTCTCTGCCACCCCCCTGGGCTCTCCAACCCCCATGCTCCCCGCCAACCCCCTGTGCTCTCCACATTCCCCCATGCTCTCCACCACCCCCGGGCTCTCCGCCACCCCCGGGCTCTCCACCTCCCCCATGCTCTCCGCCACCCCCCTGGGCTCTCCACCTCCCCCCATGCTCTCCGCCACCCCCCTGGGCTCTCCGCCACCCCCTGTGCTCTCCACATTCCCCCATGCTCTCTGCCATCCCCCTGGGCTCTCCACCACCCCCATGCTCTCCACCACCCCCATGCTCTCCGCCACCCCCCTGTGCTCTCCACATTCCCCCAGACTCTCTGCTGCCCCCCTGTGCTCTCCACCTCCCCCCATGCCATGCTCTCCACCACCCCCTGGGCTCTCCACCTCCTCCCATGCTCTCCGCCATCCCCGTGTGCTCTCCACATTCCCCCATGCTCTCTGCCACCCCCCTGTGCTCTCCACATTTCCCCATGCTCTCTGCCACCCACCCTGTGCTCTCCACCTCCCCCCATGCTCTCTGCCACCCCCCGGGCTCTCCACCTCCCCCATGCTCTCTGCTGCCCCCTGGGCTCTCCACATTCCCCCATGCTCTCTGCCACCCCCTGTGCTCTCCACCTCCCCCCATGCTCTCCGCCACCCCCCCTGCGCTCTCCACTTTCCCCCATGCTCTCTGCTGCCCCCTGTGCTCTCCACCTCCCCCATGCTCTCTGCTGCCCTCCTGTGCCCTCCACCTGCTCCATGATCTCCGCCACACCCCCCTGTGCTCTCCACCTCCCTTGTGCTCTCCGCCACACCCCTCCCTGTGCTCTCCACCTCCCCCCATGCTGTCCGCCAGCCCCACTGTGCTCTCCACATCCCCTCTATGCTCTCCTCCACCCCTCTGTGCTCTCCACATTCCCCATGCTCTCTGCCCCCGTGCTCTCCACATCCCCCTATGCTCTCCAACGCCCCCCTGTGCTCTCCATCCCCTCATGCTCTTTCCTGGTCCCCCCTCGCCTCCCCCCCACACCTCTGCTGGGTTCCCCCTCCCCTCTCCCGGGGGATCAATCAGGGTGGAGAGTGGGGAAGGGGCCAGTTAACATGTTATGGGCTGCTCAATCCAAAATGCCCGGGCCTATTTTTTGTCCCAGTCCAGGCCTGGCTGGGAGGGTATTTAGTCTCTTCTTTGCTAGTACACTTCATGTCAGTATTTTGCTTTGCTGTGCTAAGTCAGATGCTGCTTGCCATTTATCCTGCTCCTGATCTTGCTCTTTCCCTGCATCCTGTACACTGCACTGTGCTGCTTTACAGTATATCTGTTCCTCTTGTTCCTGTTCCCAGTCCTGATTTCCTCCTCCCATCTGTTCCCTGCATCTACCCTGTTCCCCATTTTTAAACATATTGTATATAACTAATTTGTACTTAGGCTTCCTATTACTTAGTTAGGCATTTTGGTTATATGGTTATAGTTCACTTCAAGTTTGCTGGTTTTCTGTTTGCTGGTGTGTGGATGTCTTTTGTTTTACTATATATAGTCTGTTCTTGGTCTCTAAGTGTAGCCACACAGATTTGGCCATCTCTGCTGTAGATTCCTGACACTAATCTCTAATCCGAAAACAAGCTGTCAACCCCTCCCCCCCAGTGCAAATGTTTGTTTACACCTGTCATTCTTTCAACTGGCACAATTTTCTCCTCCCAATCTAAATTTACAAGCTTCCAAGTGAGTGCAGCTGAATATCGGGAAGTAATCTTCCTCCCAGAGTTCCCCTTGAGTTATGTCATGTGACACATCCAAGCTGAGAAGGAGCATAGGAGCAGCCTCTCTTCTAAATTCTTTTACTCACAGGCAGCTTGTGGGGAGACATTCTGGGTATTGTAATGACAAGCGATCGTGGTGTCAGGGACTTGGGGCACCCAACAGGAGATGCAGGACACGAACCCTGGTTTCCCACTGGCATCAACCCTCTTAAAATGATAACTATAAACCTAAATACAGTATGTAAGACATGCATGTAACTGGAGTAACTGCCATTGCAGTGTTATGCTCCGTACACACGGTCGGATTTTCCGATGGATAATGTCCGATAGGAGTGTGTTGTCGGAAATTCCAACCATGTGTGGGCTCCATCGGACATTTTCCATCGGATTTTCCGACACACAAAGTTTGAGAGCAGGCTATCCGCTGCATTTTGCAGGCAATTATGCCAGCAAAGTCCTCCTCCACAGTGTGGGGGGCTGTCAGGGCCTCTGTAGCCTTCCAAAAGAGGCTTATGGCAGCCTCCTCCAGGGTACTCCTCTTCCTGTCACTTTCTCTTTGCAGGTGGCTGGGAGGGACCTGGATATCAGGCAGCCTGCTCGGGCCGGCCACCTCCTGGCTGAGACTTCCCTGTGTACGAAAAAGGGACATGGTTTTAGTTTTTGCATCATCAATCCCAATCATAAATTAGTACTCCAAACTAACATCTAGTTTACATCATTGATTGGACAAGCAGAAATATTTAGAGGAATGCTATACCTGGCTCAAGCTGGGCTCCTCCACATGTTGCTGCCTGGAAGGCCCAGGTTGGACGTCAGAAGCCTCAGCCGGGGGGGGAAGGAAGCGTGGAAGGAAGACTGGAGAGTGCTGGCTTGGGTTCAGTCTGACCTGCCAGAAAATGCAGCCTGTCATAGTACCACATCCTGGGGACATAGATGTCATCTGCTGCTCCGGATCTCTGGGAATCCTGGACCTTCTTGTGCTCCCTTAGATAAGTGCTCCTCAGGCCACCAATTAGGATCTTCAAATAGGTCATGTCTGCCGTGGGGATCACTGTCTTCACAAATTCCAGCAATTGATCCAGTGCTGCCTTCCTCTTTGTTTGGTTCTTATATTCAGGGTGGTTTATCTCCCAAAGACAAGGCAGCTCCCTGAACATATCTATGAAGATTGCCATAAAGTCGGTATCTTTCAAGATATCTATTTTCACTGCAAGACACAAGACAAACCCTAATGTCAGGCAAAACTCTCCTAATCTAGTTACAATATAGGCCTCAATCTAGAAGCAGTATAGGCCCAAGTTTGGCTCTTACCTTCGTTATCATGATCTGCGCCTCCGATACTCCTTCCTCCACTCACAGATCGTACGTACTACGCACGCGTGTTACGCTTTATACACACTGCGCATGCGTGTAAATCCGCCCGCCCCTGACGTTCTTTCTAGTCTATTCCCCGCCCCTTTTTGTTTGGCGCAGTGGGTGAAGAGCACATGGCGGAGTCAGAGCAGGTGCTTGCTAATTATAGCAACGAGGAGGAGGAAAGCCCAGATGCGGAAACGTCCTGATCCAGAAGGAGACTATTTAAGGCCCCAAATATGTCCTTTGGTGAGATGTTGGAGATGTCCACATCCTGAAGAAAGCCGACTATGACAGAAAGTATGGACCTTACACCAACCCCAATATCAGAAAGGTCAAAATCATGGCGAAAGTGGTCAAAAGTCTGCACCGGAATTTTGGGGTACGACGATCGAAAGATCAGCTCAGGAAGTGGTGGTCAGACCTGAAATTAAGAGAGCCCGAGCAGTACAGAAAGATCCGGAGAGTGCTGCAAAAAAGTAAGTAGTTGTGCTGTGTTCCAATTCTTTTTGTCTTTATTACGTTCGTGCTGCTCCTTGTGCTTTTCTTAAGTGTTGTACAGCTTAAAATGGCAACTTTCATGTTCATGGGCACATTATTCATTCGTATCAAACTTTTTTCTTTTGGCCTCTAAAACACCATTGTTTAGGCCATATGCATTTGCCCACATTTTTTAGGGACTACTTGTATGAAAAATATTTGGTTGTGTAGATGGGTTTGTTAGTAGAATGAAATGCAAACTAGATTCTGTGTAAGGAGTGGACACTCAGCAGCTGTTTTCACATCTGGATGCTGGAGCACTAGTGTGGGACACAAGAACACCCTTTTTATTAGGGGGCCCACACAGGTGCTCCAGTGGATACTACAGGGGGGTCTCCATCTGTGAAGCTTGTACAAAACAGGTAAAGTATAGAAGCTTGACAAAGGACACAAAAAAATCTACATTTTGGAACTCTGCAAAAATAGACAATTGTACACCACTTCCAAGCAATGTTTCATCTTTATAGTTCTGCCATCAAATATCTGTGTGCTAAGTATGCCATTTTTGTTTTACATAGGGGAGAAAAGACTCGGAGGACACCCCTCACCTGAGGAGACCACAGACCCCCCACCTCGGGAAGAAGGGGAAATACCCCCAACCCAAGAAGAGCAGGAGGAGGAAGAAGACGTGGTGGAAATAGGCACCACAACAGGTGAGTGTCTGCGACCACAGGCTCAGGTAAGAGATGGATGCTGGCATATTTATAATACATGTTTTTTTTTGGTTTCTCTCTTTTTAGGTGATCGTGATGTTGTGGATCCAGGGCATTTCACCTCGGAAAGTGCACAGATCCTTATTGGGGAGATCATGGGGTGTAATTTAGCATTGGAAAACCTCAAGAAAAACATCAATGATGTTATTCAAAAAAATAATAACATCATTGATGTTTTGGGGAGAGTTTAAAACCCCTCCAAATCCCTTTGTTTTTTGTGTGCTACAATGTTAAAAATGTTTTAGCGATTTTTAGAAAAGCCAAATTTTGAGGATGCACACAGTGTGTCAACATGTGCTATCTGCCATCACGGGAGATCAATGGACGCGTTTTGGGGGTGCAACCCCTTCCTCAATAATAAAGTAGCTGAGAGGAAGGGGTTGCTCCCCCAAAACACGTCCCTTGATCCCCCGTGATGGCAGCTAGCACATGTTGACATTCGTAAATTGCATCTTCAAAATTTGGCTTTTCCTGGGGTGACTTCACCCCATCTGAACGCAATATCAAACACAGTTCCTAAATACTCATGTATGATATTGCCTTCAAGTTTTACCTAATGTGAACTTTGTAAGTTCAAGATTTGTGTCTTTCTTGTTGTTTTGAAACATGCCTGTTTTATCTTAAATGGACATTTCTATTTTTGATAATGCCACCACAAAAATTGTTATACAACAAACATGTTGGTTTGTTTTGAAAACCTTTTCTAAATGCACATGTGATTGTGCAGGTATTAAAAAGATTGTTAATCAAGAATGTGTGGACTATTGTCTCAACGCTTCAACACTTTTGTGGTGATGTAATTGCTGCTTTCTGTGACAATGGGTGTTATTTCCTAAGGGCAAATCCACTTTGCACTACAAGTGCAGTTTCAGTGCATTTTCAAGTGCACTTGTAGTGCAAAGTGTATTTGCCTTTAGTAAATAACACCCAACAGTGCTTTGTATAAGGTTACACAATCACGCCATTTTCAGGACTCACCACATTTCGGTCAGGGTCAGCTACAACAAACACAAGCAGTAAATGTCACCAAAGATTTGATTAATTTTTTTTTATTTGATCAAGGTTTCACAAATTGTCTGCCATATTGATGCCCCCCCTACCTGCAAAGAACTCAAGGTATCTTAGCCGGACATCACGGGCACTCAGGGAGGGCAAGCCAGGACGTCCACTTTCAAGCGCCGTCAGGGTTGTTTCATTTATAATTCCGGCCTCAGGCCCAACTGAGCCAGCATAGTTGGCAGAATGTTGCCCTAAAAAGTAGAACACAGCACGCCAGGATTATATGATTCAGTTTATACTCCGCCATATGGATGGGTGTAAGAAATAGACGGAACCGGATGGCCATGATTCCAAATGTGTTCTCCACCACTCTTCTGGCTCTGGCCAGCCGGTAATTAAAAACCCTCTGGTCCGGGGTGAGGGTCCTCATCGGGAATGGCCGCATAAGGTGGTCCCCCAGCGCAAAGGCTTCATCCGCAACGAAGACGAATGGGAGTCCTTCCACATTGTCTTCTGGAGGTAGCAAGTCCAAGCTGCCATTCTTGAGACGCCTGTAAAACTCCGTCTGGGCGATGACTCCACCATCAGACATCCGGCCATTCTTCCCCACGTCCACATACAGGAACTCATAATTAGCCGACACCACCGCAAACATCACAATACTATTGAACCCTTTATAATTATAATAGTATGACCCCGAGTTGGGTGGTGGGATGATGTGGATGTGTTTCCCATCAATTGCCCCTCCGCAGTTAGGAAAGTCCCACCACTGGGCAAAGTGGGAGGCCACAGTCTGCCATTCCTGTGGCATGAAAGGAAACTGTGGAAGAAAAAAAAAATTAGTCTTTTTGCACATTAAAACATGGAAAGCAGATTAGACACAAACATTCTTGGCCAACATCAAATAACATTTAGTAATGGGAATTTTTATACACCAAAGTATAAGGTACACCTATCAGATTCCCCCTCCCCCACCCCCTCTCATGGGCTATTTCTAACATTATAGGGGGCTCTTGGACAGGTAACCCTCTCCACTTCATTGAGAAATGAATGCCTAAATAATGGGTATTACTTTGAACAGCCCCTCCTTAGTTACACTATTGGCAGCCCACTGGACAGGTAAGAAATGTCATAATACCAAGATATAAATACACACTGTACACATTTGAGCACATTTAAACATTCTGCTATTAACTATCAAGATAATAATAGGATAAAAAAACTTTAAACAGTACCATTTGAAAGTATACAGGCAGGCCCTTGCACTGCATGCTTTGGGGAATTCATCCATAAATCTGACCACAAAAGAGATGGGTATAGTGTGTATGGGTTCGCCAAAGTCAGCAGATAGATGATTGAGGATAGATAGAGAATTGTTATCAGCTGACTTAGCAGTTGGGGGAAGGGAGGGTTAAAAATGCTTTGGGGACCACCCCCCCCCCCCCCCCAAAAAAAAAGCCTATGGCACTCTGCCTGAATTTAAAGCACCAATCACATTTTAAAACATTTTGGGGGTGTTTGGGGTAAAGCACTACTATGGAGCTGACAAAATACATTGTTAAGTGACTACATGAGGTGAATATAGGGCCTGTAGACCATGCTGGGGAGGTAAGTGAAGGCAAATATGTATGAAGGAGCAAAATAATAATTACACAAAAATCCAGCAGGCATGAGGACAAAGGGGACATTCACAGCATATTACAATCATGGTAATTAGGGAATGAGGAAAGAAATACAACATATTAGCAAACATTAAATACAATGAAATGTGATATTAAAGGATAAAAATCTTACCTTCATATACTCCTTCTGCAGGACCTGGATGATGGCAGAACAGGTCTCCAGGATAATGATCCCCAGAGCCTGGGGGGAGATGCCCGTTGAGAAATTGAGGTCCTGCAGGCTTCTCCCCGTCGCCAAGTACCACAGGATGGCGATGAGCCTCTGCTCCTGAGTCATGGCTTGCCTCATGCAGGTATCCTGCCTGCTAATATAGGGGGTCAGCAAAGCCAACAAACAGTGAAATACGGGGTCCGTCATCCGGAGAAAGTTCCTGAAATCATCAGGATTATTCTCACGGATCTCACAGAGCAAAGGCATATGACAGAACTGGTCACGCTGAAGCAACCAATTCTTGGTCCATGAACTCCTCCCCACCCTGTTCATGGACTGGACTTGTGTCAAGGTCAGGACCCCAACACCAAGCCCCCGCACAGCACAAACTCTACGAGGAGTACGTATACACAACATGGCTAGAAAACGGTCGGATGCTCAGAACGAAGTAACAGAACGCACTGAAGAACAGCAAGGCCTGTGAAGAGCGACCTGAAAAACAGTAACGAACACAATGACTCAAAAAAGTCACGTGTAGCTTGCTTGCACGCACTGAAGAGCAGATACAAACCCACAAGCACAAACTGAACAGCAGAAAACGATCTGAAAACCACGAGTCTGTAAAAGTGTGAATCGTCTCTCACCAAACTTTTACTAACACGAGATTAGCAAAAGGAGCCCAAAGGGTGCCGCACTTGGTTCTGAACTGGCCTTTTCTAGTCTCGTCGTACGTGGTTTACGTCACCGCGTTCTTGGCGATCGGAAATTCCGACAACTTTGTGCGACCGTGTGTACGCAAAACCAGTTTGAGCCAACATCTGTCTGAAAAAATCCTAGGATTTTGTTGTCGGAATGTCTGATCAATGTCTGACCGTGTGTACGGGGCATTACTCTGTGGGTATTCTTTTAGAATCAATCTACTGAATGTCTTCCTAAATTTACAAAAGAATAATTAAAATGTGCTTCTGAATTCAAATTTGTTCTAATAAGCTCATCTTTAATATTCATACAGTTTCAATCTTTAATGTATGCTGGGCAATTAATCACTTCCTGTGCAATCCACTGATTTTGTTAAGTTAGAAAGCCTAGTTCTATCCCTTTAAGTAGACAATTTATATTAGGAGAAGATAATTATGTTTTTATAGAACACTGCATGAAAAAGAAATGTAATTAACATGAACAATATCAAAATTTATTTGGGTGCTAACAAATGTTTTATGGACAGCCTAGGAAGTAAATTATTGACTGGTTAATCAAATACACATTGTTGTAACTTACTGGATAACTGATTACCTGTCATTCATTTCTTCAATAACATGTGTCCAAGCTGTATTGTCATGTCACATAAAGTTTTCCTTATAAATTGTTGCCGTAAAAATTACATTTTTTTTTTATTCTAATGCTGAAGACTTAAAGGTGTACCTAATGTTCATCTTTTTATTAAAATGTTTAAGTGTGGTGTATTCCAGCTTTAACTAAGCAAAGTTCATTTTATACTTATATTGTGCTGGATTATTCAAATAGCTAAAAGAGAAGACTGCCAGCCATCCCTGTACTTGTCAACAAAGCTGCCCATTCACCATGCTTTCTCTGAACGCCAAAGGTTTAACTGCCCCAGAAAAAACTATCAATGATCCTGATTCCTGGGTGATATTAGAAACCACAAAAACTGGGGTGCATGTGCACTTCACTGCCAGCCAGACTTCTCTAGAGGCTTCTCTGAGGTTAGCAGGGGCTAAAGACACACTCCAAGCGTCATCCTGCCATAAGTCTTGCTTACTCTGTTGATCACCCCTGGTAGAAGGTATCAAGCATACCTACACCTAAGAAACACAGGGGGAAACCCTCTCAAAGGTCACGAGAAACAAGAAAGAAAGGGCGCTCTCTCTTCTCTCTTCCGGCACCTCTCTTCTGGCACCTCTGGTGGGCGCTGCTGCTCCTTCACCACATGCTGTGATTTGAAGATTGTTTTATACTTCCGGGATCTTCTACTACTGTTTGTAAGTAGTTCCTTTTTATCAATATTATAATAAATTTTACCTAGGATAATGCACATGGCTTTCTTTCTTGTTTCTTGTTTCTCGTTGTCTGCTAGGATTCCCCATCCTTGAGGGCAGCAAGGCCTGTGTTCCAATACTGCTTGATCAGCTAAAAAAGCAGGAGCTTTTTTCTTCGTTACCACTCAAAGGTCACTAATGGCGTATCTTCTCTGAGCCTGGATGTTGCAAGATAATTCCCAGCCCCAGCCTGCATCTCCTGGTTTCCATGCCGATTCAACAGAGCTACAGGCAGACTCTGCTGATCGTTAACACACCCCAGGTCTAACTAAGGAAGACTTGAATACTAATGCATGAAAAGCTCACAACAACCTTTCAGACAGAGCACCATGATTCAATACAGCTCCATGAATCACAGTCCTTGGTAACAGAACTTACTAACTGGAAATTGTGTGTGCTGAGTGTGATGAGCTTAATCTGGCAAACAACAATCTCTAAAAAGAGCATGAAGTTCTCCTTGATAACTTTTCCCAGATTCAATCACAAGTTGAGGATTTGGACAACAGAAACATATGCAATAACTTGAGAATAAGGGGCATTCCAGGTACAATTACAGATTTAATATCTACATATCTAATATCTTAGTTGTTCTGCACCCTGCTTCCAGAGGCCCAACCATCTTCCTTCACCTTTGCTTATATACATAAGGCACTGCATCCAAAACCTCCAGACAACAAGCCACCAAGGGACATAGTACTACTGTATGTCTAAAAGAACTAAAGAACGTCTCCTAGGGGGCTGTGAGGATTACCCCCAACAACGAGCTGGACAGGTCAAGTTACAAATGTTTCCTGATTTGCCCCCTGCAATTTTGGATAAAAGGAGAAAGATGAAGGAAATCACCACCATTCTACAGTCTGCAGAAATCTACTACCACAGGGATTTCCCTTTTAGCTCTCTATTCCCCATAATGGCATTACATTAATGTATCTGACAGGAATGATTCTAGACAAGCTGGGCCTACTTGACCAGGACTCTCTTTCTCATGTTTCTTCTATTCCTAGGCCATCTCCTATCTACCTAGGTTCCCCAAATGATGTCAGATATGACAAAACGTGTTAGACGGAGCCTGCTGTGATGTCACTACGTTGATACCGGAAGTTTTTGGGAAGCTATCTCTTTTGTACCTGTGGAGTTTTAAACAGTGAAAAGCAATTTTTTTTTTGGAGGACATGTTAGTTCAATGTTTTTATTGCAATAAACTAAAATTTATACAGAGATACACTATGATGGGTTTCTCTTTTTAACAAATTGATTGCGGAGGAACCTTTTACAAAGGTGTACTGTAATACTGTCTATGAGAGTTAGGTTAATTCAGGCATATAGTATGATGGTATCTTCTATATGTAGTGGATGGTCAATTCCTTCTGGTAAGCCTTGTTTTTGATCACTGGGCGGAGGTCTGGATATAACACACTATATCAACGGAATTTGTGTTGCACATTTGATTTATCACTTGGACTATTGTGGCCCTTTTCTCTTAATATCTTTTATTGTCCAAAAATTTCTCCTAATGTTTTATGTGATAGGTGGTCACCTTTTTGTTTCTATATTAAAATTTTTACTTTATTTTCTATGCTATGTTTATATATCACATGGTATGCTGCAGCTTATTTTTTTAGT
The DNA here is from genome assembly GCF_042186555.1 of Aquarana catesbeiana. Taxonomy (NCBI): domain Eukaryota; kingdom Metazoa; phylum Chordata; class Amphibia; order Anura; family Ranidae; genus Aquarana; species Aquarana catesbeiana. The sequence continues at coordinate 220,145,159 of NC_133331.1, read as the reverse complement.
TAAATACATTTAAACTTAGCGCTGTATGCGTTCTCACTACACAATTTCACTTATCCCCAAAAAATATTACGCACATCTCCATATAAAATACTGCTTGTCCCAACTTCCTATCCCCATATGCGCAATATTACATACTGCTTGGGAATATTTTAGGACCACTCACGGTTCACAGAAGGACATCTCTCTCTCTTTTATGCTTTGATTCAACAAAAACCAGAATTTCAAATCAAAACATTCATGTTGTGGGAAACTGATCTACAGTAGAAGCCACTTATACTGAACAACAATGGACCAGAGCTTTTAAATCAATCTATAAATCCTCCTGTTGTTTAACACTATGGGAACTAACCCAAAAAATCTCTTTGATGTGGTAACTGACCCCTGAGAAACTATCCAAATTTAAACACGAAACATTCCCCCTTTATTGGAGAAATCGTGGGCTCAAGGGAGATACAGTATTTGCCATGTATTATGGAAATTTCCTAACCTACAAGACTATTGGCGCACTATATTTCTGATCTTGTCAGAAGTCTCCAATAGTGTTATCACTCCTTCACCAGATCTAGCAACCCTGATTTTATCAGTCAACCACATTTCTCCCACCTTCAGGCACAGTGTAACCCACATCCTCTTAGTGGCAAGACTTAATATCACAAGCCTTTGGAAATCCACCTATACTGCCACTATCCTAGACACTTTAAACACAGTCCAAAAGCACTGTTCTTATGAAATCATGATGGCCTCAAGCACTGGTAACTATGCAAAAACACTAACTCTCTGGCATCCTTGGCTTCACTGGAGACAAGTCACAAATTACCTAGACCCATCATGACCTGTGCATATTATCTATTGGTACCACATAAGGTATTATAAAACCTTTTCCTGCATTCTCTGCATTCTCTGTCATACACCAAGGCAATAACCTATACACCTTGTTTCCCATTCCAATTTTACTGTAACACACTTGTTATTTTTGTACTAATTTTCATGTTTGGTTTGTCATTACCTGGTAGTAAATATTGTATTATGAGCATCCAATGGCTGGAAATCCTGTACTTGTCTTATTGTTACTGGAAATACCTATTAGTGCATTATTAATTTGTCCTGACCTTTTGTATTAACCTTTGAAAACCTTTCAATAAAAATTATTGAATAAAAAAAGCACTTAAATGGTCTAAAGCTAAATGTTTGCTGCATAGCAACTCAGCATCAGCAATGTTTTCCAGGAAAGTAAATCAGCCCACAACATGTTTATAAATTGCTAAATGCAAATCTAATATTGAATAGGCTTTATACATATTAGACACAACATGTCTAGTACCACGTCCTGGGAGAAAACCTGCAAAAAAATGCTAACTAATAAATTAAGGACTTTGACGGTACCACATCATGTATGATAAAATATCCAAAATATTTATTTATACAAATGTTAAAACATTCTAATCATTAAGAACAAGAAAATGATACATATGATATTTACATGTACACAAGACTGTATTATAAAGTATATCATGTGGTGATTCCTCCTCATCCCTGCCAGAATTGGGCGATCGGTTGCTTGCTATAACTTTGACACATTTCATGAGTCGATGCCCGCTTCATCAGGAAGATAATTACAGTCAAGCTCTAAAATAATAGATCTGTATTTATGAATCTGGTCTGACAAATATATTTTCTGTTTCATGTAGACACATTTTGCACCAGAAGAAACAGATGCTCTACATATCTGTCACACATATATGAAATAGAGTTGGATGAACGGTTCGGGTCGAGCAAAAGTTCGGCCTAGAACATCGCCTGTTTGCCCGTTTGGCAAACACCCAAATTTGAGATGGGATTTTCACCCGCTGAGCTTCCCAAAATGCACTGCGTGCTTCACAGTGCATTCTAGGGCCCTATCGCTGGCCAGATGCAAGGCTTTTCCAATCAGGGCACAGAGCACTTTCAGAGTCCTAATTTGAACATAGTCATGTGTGAAATGGTAAGGGCATTTCACAAAAAAAGTGTCAAAAATGTTAAAAATGACAAGAGACAGTTTTTGACAATTCCTTTATTTAAATGCTTCTTCTTTCTTCTATCTTCTATCTTCTATCTTCCTTCAGTTTCTCCCTCCATCTTCTTCTTCTTCTGGTTCTTCTGGTTCTTCCTCCGGTGTTCTCATCCAGCATCTTCCTCCGCGGTCCCGGCGTCTTGCTAGTCCGTCGGACAAAAAAACAACGCTAAGGCAGCTATTGGCTACTGGCTATGAACTTCCTTGTTTTAGTCCAGTCGTACGTCATCACGTACAAATCCATCGGACTTTGGTTGATCGTGTGTAGGCAAGTCCGTTCATTCGGAAAGTCCGTCGAAAAGTCCACCGGACAAACTCTGCCGTAAAGTCCGGTCGTGTGTACGAAGCATAACAGGTTTTCTTCTAAGATTGGCCTGTATTTGGCTCCATCTATCTTCCCATCAACTCTGACCAGCTTCCATGTCCCTGCTAAAGAAAAGCATTCCCACAACATGATGCTGCCACCACCATGTTTCACGGGGGGGGTGTTCAGGGTGATGTGCAGTGTTCGTTTTCCGCCACACATAGCGTTTTGCTTTTAGGCCGAAATGTTCAATTTTTTGTTCAGAGCACCTTCTTCCACATGTTTGCTATGTCCCCCACATAGCTTCTGGCAAATCACAAATGGGACTTCGTATGGCTTTCTTTTAACAATGGCTTTCTTCTTGGCACTCTTTCATAAAGGATAGATTTGTGGAGTGCATGACTAATAATTGTCCTGTGGACAGAATCTCCCACCTGAGCTGTGGATCTCTGCGGCTCCTCCAGAGTTACCATGGGCCTCTTGGCTGCTTCTCTGATTAATGTTCTCCTTGCCTGGCCTGTCAGTTTAGGTGGACGTCCATGTCTTGGTTAGGGATGAGCTTCGAGTTCAAGTCAAACCCACGTTCGACTCGAACATCGCATGTTCGACCGTTCGTCGAATTACGAACGATATGGGCCATTCGCGCCAAATTCGAGTGGCGCGTCATGGCCCATAATTCACTGCAGCATTGCAGTGCATTGCTGGCTGAAGATTGGCCAAGCATGCACTATACATATATATATATATATATATATATATATATATACATATATATATATATATATATATATATGCATATATATATATATATATATATATATATATATGCATATATATATATATATATATATATATGCATATATATATATATATATATATATATATATATATATATATATATATATATATGTATATATATATATATATATATATATATATATATGCATATATATATATATGCATATATATATATATATATATATATATATATATATATATATATATATATATATATATATATATATATATATATATATATATATATATATATATATATACACACTGTATTCAGTTTAGCTTGATCCGATCCTGTTATTCTCTTCCTATTGACAGGCAGGCAGGTGTTTTTACAGTATTTACAGCTAACTGAAGAAAATTGCTGGTGTTCTTCTGATCCCATTAGTCCTATTAGCTACAGTATTTACAGTTAGTGTAGTGAGTCATCTGCACAGTGTGCACCTAAAGCTACCTGGAGAAAATTGGTGGTGTTCTATTGATCCTAATAGTACCACAGGCAGCTGTAGTATTTACAAGTTAGTGTAGTGCGTCCTCTGCACAGTGTGCACCTAAAGCTACCTGAAGAAAATTGGTGGTGTTCTTCTGATCCTATTAGTACCGCAGGCAGCTGCAGTATTTACAAGTTAGTGTAGTGCGTCCTCTGCACAGTGTGCACCTAAAGCTACCTGAAGAAAATTGGTGGTGTTATTCTGATCCTATTAGTACTATAGGCAGCCGTAGTATTTACAAGTTAGTGTAGTGCGTCCTCTGCACAGTGTGCACCTAAAGCTACCTGAAGAAAATTGGTGGTGTTCTTCTGATCTTATTAGTACCGCAGGCAGCTGCAGTGTTTACAAGTTAGTGTAATGCATCCTCTGCACAGTGTGCACCTAAAGCTACCTGAAGAAAATTGGTGGTGTTCTTCTGATCCTATTAGTACCGCAGGCAGCTGCAGTATTTACACGTTAGTGCAGTGCGTCCTCTGCACAGTGTGTACCTAAAGCTACCTGAAGAAAATTGGTGGTGTTCTTCTGATCCTATTAGTACCGCAGGCAGCTGCAGTATTTACAAGTTAGTGTAGTGCGTCCTCTGCACAGTGTGCACCTAAAGCTACCGTAAGACAATTGCTGTTGTTCTGCTCCTAGTAATACCATAGGCAGGCAGCTACAGTATTTACAGTTAGTGTACTGTGTCCTCTGCACAGTGTGCACCTAAAGCTACCTGAATAAAATTGGTGGTGTTCTTCTGATCCTATTAATACCACAGACAGGCAGCTACAGTATTTACAGTTAGTGTACTGTGTCCTCTGCACAGTGTGCACCTAAAGCTACCTGAAGACAATTGATGTTGTTCTGCTCCTATTAATACCACAGGCAAACCGCTACAGTATTTACAGTTAGTGTACTGTGTCTTCTGCACAGTGTGCACCTAAAGCTACCTGAAGACAATTGCTGGTGTTCTAATACTAATAATACTACAGGCAGGCCATTTATTCAGCTAGCTGCAGTGTCAGTATATATATATATATATATATATACAGTCAGGTCCATAAATATTGGGACATCAACACAATTCTAATCTTTTTGGCTCTATATACCACCACAATGGATTTGAAATGAAACGAACAAGATGTGCTTTAACTGCAGACTTTCAGCTTTAATTTGAGGGTATTTACATCCAAATCAGGTGAACGGTGTAGGAATTACAACAGTTTGTATATGTGCCTCCCACTTTTTAAGGGACCAAAAGTAATGGGACAATTGTCTGCTCAGCTGTTCCATGGCCAGGTGTGTGTTATTCCCTCATTATCCCATTTACAATGAGCAGATAAAAGGTCCAGAGTTCATTTCAAGTGTGCTATTTGCATTTGGAATCTGTTGCTGTCAACTCTCAATATGAGATCCAAAGAGTTGTCACTATCAGTGAAGCAAGCCATCATTAGGCTGAAAAAACAAAACAAACCCAACAGAGAGATAGCAAAAACATTAGGTGTGGCCAAATCAACTGTTTGGAACATCCTTAAAAAGAAAGAACACACCCTTCACAACAGTTGGACAGATCAAGAACACTCTCCAGGAGGTAGGTGTATGTGTGTGAAAGTCAACAATCAAGAGAAGACTTCACCAGAGTGAATACAGAGGGTTCACCACAAGATGTAAACCATTGGTGAGCCTCAAAAACAGGAAGGCCAGATTAGATTTTGCCAAACAACATCTAAAAAAGCCTTCACAGTTCTGGAACAACATCCAATGGACAGATGAGACCAAGATCAACTTGTACCAGAGTGATGGGAAGAGAAGAGTATGGAGAAGGAAAAGAACTGCTCATGATCCAAAGCATACCACCTCATCAGTGAAGCATGGGGTGGTGGTAGTGTCATGGCGTGGGCATGTATGGCTGCCAATGGAACTGGTTCTCTTGTATTTATTGATGATGTGACTGCTGACAAAAGCAGCAGGATGAATTCTGAAGTGTTTCTGGCAATATTATCTGCACATATTCAGCTAAATGCTTCAGAACTCATTGGACGGCGCTTCGCAGTGCAGATGGACAATGACCCGAAGCATACTGCAAAAGCAATCAAAGAGCTTTTTAAGGGAAAGAAGTAGAATGTTATGCAATGGCCAAGTCAATCACCTAACCTGAATCTGATTGAGCATGCATATTACTTGCTGAAGACAAAACTGAAGGGAAAATGCCCCAAGAACAAGCAGGAACTGAAGACAGTTGCAGTAGAGACCTGGCAGAGCATCCCCAGGGGTGACACCCAGTGTCTGGGAATGTCTATGCGGTTCCAGACTTCAGGCTGTAATTTACTGCAAAGGATTTGCAACCAAGTATTAAAAAGTGAAATTTTGATGGATGATTGTTAATCTGTCCCATTACTTTTGGTCCCTTGAAAAGTGTGAGGTACATATACAAACTGTTGTAATTCCTACACCGTTCAACTGATTTGGATGTAAATATCCTCAAATTAAAGCTGAAAGTCTGCAGTTAAAGCACATCTTGTTTGTTTCATTTCAAATCCATTGTGGTGGTGTATAGAGCCAAAAAGATTAGAATTGTGTCGATGTCCCAATATTTTTGGACCTGACTGCACATCCCAGCTTTGTGCAGCTACATGTCACTGTAGGCCATTAGTATGTCTGGAAGGCCAACAAGAAAAGGCAGACAGTCACAAGCCAATAAAACAGGGCAAGCAGGTTCTGTGTCTAGATACAACAGTGCTGGTCGTGGAGACGGTGCATCCTCATAAGCATGTGGCTGTGGGACACGCTTGTCCTTTTTTTCAGCAGCTGGCCGTGTTGAGCCGCAACATGTGGAAGACTTGGTAGAGGGGATGACCAAGCCGTCCTCATCCTCCTCATCCTCTCTCACCCAGGCTCAGGGTACTTTGTCTGGCAAAGCAGCTGCCAACACGGCCTCTTCCCTCGGCTCAATGGTATCAGTCACTCCTTCCCTAGCCCCACCATGTCCTCCTGAGGAGTCCCCCGAACTGTTTGACCACAGTGTTGGGTACATGCTCCAGGAGCATGCCCAGTGTCTTGAAGGCTCTGATGATGGTACCCAGCTAGAGGAAGGCAGTAACGTGAGCCCAGAGAGAGGGGGTGCCCAAGAAGGACAGCAATCTGGCAGTCATGTTCCCCCAGCTGCAGCATACTGCCAGCTTTGCTCCAGTGATGAGGAGGGAGGGGATGATGAGGTCACTGACTCTATGTGGGTGCCTGATAGGAGAGAGGAGGAGGAGGAGGAGGCACATCACCAACGAGGCAGGATGCCCTAGTGGGGCCAGCTTAAGGGCAGCACACCGACTGCATAACACCACAGAGCTCTGCATGTGCAGGGCGCTGCTGTCTCTGCATGTTATTCCAAAAGTTCTTTGGTGTGGGCCTTTTTTGAGAGGAGTGCATCAGATCCCACTGCTGCTATTTCCAACATATGTCTCAAGCGTATCTCGTGTGGCCAAAACATCACCCACTTGGGCACCACATGCTTGACCAGACATATGTCGACCTGCTATGCATTTCATTGGCAAGCTTATCTAAAAGACCCACAGCAAAGAACAAGGAGGACCTCTCTATGCTCCTCATCAGCTGGGATCTCCAATCTCACTATACCTTCAGCCCTCTCTGAGACCTGCACTGAGAGGAATGAAGGTGTAGAATTAGGTGTGTCACAGCCAAGTACTTGCGGGCAATCTGCTATCAGTATACCGACGTCAGATAGTACCAGGCAAATTTCCCTGCCCCAGCTGCTGCACCACCGAAAGAAGTTCACTCCCAGCCATCACCATGCCCAGCGGTTGAATGCTAGCTTGGCTAAATTGCTAGCACTTCAACTGCTGCCTTTTCAGTTGGTAGACTCTGCCCCCTTCCGTGACTTTGTGGAATGTGCGGTTCCTCAGTAGCAGGTTCCCAAACGCCACTTTTTCTCACGGAAGGCGATTACGGCTCTCTACCGGCACGTGGAAGGCAATGTCTTGGCCTCGCTGGACAGGGTGGTCAGCAGTAAGGTGCATATTACCGCTGACTCATGGTCCAGCAGGCATGGACAGGGACATTACCTATCTTTAACTGTGCACTGGGTGACTCTTCTGGCAGCTGGGAAGGATGCAGGACAGGGTGCAGTAGTGTAGGAGGTTGTTCTGCCACCTCGCCTCCATAATTCTACTAGTGGTGATTCTGCCACACCTCTCTCCTCCACCCCCTCCTCTTCTTCTTCCTCCATGGCCTCTTCTTGTGCTGATTTGTCCTCGGAACCAGCGGTGCTCCGTAGGCATTCAAGGGGCTACGCAAGCACGCAGGCAAAAAGATGCCATGCGGTGCTTGAGCTGGTGTGCTTGGGGGACAGGAGCCACACTGGGGCAGAGATTCTGTCAGCTCTGCAGGGGCAGGTTCAGAGGTGGTTGATGCCACACCAGCTTAAGGCAGGTATGGTGGTTTGCGACAATGGCACCAACCTCCTCTCCGCCCTCCGACAGGGACAACTGACCCATGTGCCCAGTTTAGCTCAGGTCCTTAACTTGGTGGTGCAGCTGTTCTTGGGCAAGTACCCGGGCTTACAGGATTTCCTGAGGCAGGCCAGGAAAGTCTGTGTGCATTTCCGCAGGTCATATAATGCCAGTGCTCAGCTGGCTGACCTCCAAATGGAATTTAACCTGCCCAGGAACCGCCTAACCTGTGACATGCCCACCAGGTGGAACTCAACATTGGCCATGCTGCAGTGGCTGCACATGCAGCAGAGGGCCATCAATGAGTACCTATGCGACTATGGCACCAGGACAGGGTCAGGGGAGCTTGTTTTTTTTTGCCACGCCAGTGGGCTATGATCAAGGATGCATGCACTGTCCTGTCACCACGCTGGTGGAATAATGGACAGGGTACTTGAGGCAGAACAGAGGGAGGAAGAGGAGGACTTCCTTACCTCTCAATGTCCCCTTTATCCAGACAGTGTTCCTGCGTGCCCACTGATCATGCAGGAAGAGGACGAGGAGGAGGAGGAGAAGGATTGTATCAGCATGGAGGTGGAGCCTGCCACTCAGCATCAGCAGCAGTCTTTAAGAGATCATTTACAGTCCCAAGAAACCCATGGACTTGTACGTGGCTGGGAAGAGGTGGCTGCGGAATGCCTCAGCAAACCTATGCTGCATGGCCTCCCTGATCGTGCAAAGCCTGCTGAAGGATCCTCGTATTCGTTCTATCAAGGAGAGGGATCAATACTGGCTGGCAACCCTCCTTAATCCACGTTACAAGGGTAAGGTTGCGGACCTTATCTTACCATTGCAGAGGGAGCAGAGGATGAAACATTTTCAGGAGGCCTTTCAGAAAGGTCTGTGCAATGCATTCCCAGAGACTGGGAGGTTACAAAGTCCTGTTCCTGGACAACGTGTTGCTGAGGCTTCGGTCAGTCAAAGAAGGAGCGGTGGAAAAGGCGGTCGCCTTAACGATGCGTTCACACAATTTTTTAGTCCACAGCCCCAAGGTATGATTGTTTCAGCAACCATCGCCAGTGTCTGTTTTACATGGTGTAGGAATACCTAGGGGCAAGATCTGACTTGGACACCTTTCCCACCGAAAATCCTCTGGGTTACTGAGTCTTGAGGATGGATCACTGGCCAGAGCTTGCACAGTATACAGTTGAGCTACTGGCCTGTCCTGCATCCAGCGTTCTTTCGGAACACACATTCAGTGCTGCTGGAGGCTTTGTAAGCAAGACAGGGAGCGCCTGTCCACTGACTCGGTTGATCGACTGACCTTCATAAAAATGAATCAGTCTTGGATCACCACCAGCTACCAGGCACCTGATGCTGATGTAACTGAATCATTTTTTTCCCTTCAAGACTGCCTATGCTGATGAGGAGTTGCTATCCTGTTATGCTGAGTGATTATCCTCTTCCTCCTCAATGATCATGCTGATAGCTTGTAAGAACATTTTTTGTTCTGGGCACCGCCACCAGTGGCTAAGTCAGCCCCTGTTTAGCAGGAGCATGTAATTACAATTGATGCAATATTTTGCAGGAAGGTTAGTTGCTGCGCTCAACTAGAGTATCTGTGAGGGGTTGCAGTGTTGTGGCACCAGCACCAATGCCTAAGGCCCAATTGTTCAGCCCCTGTTTAACAGGGGTGTGTAATTACAATTTTTGATGCAATATTTTGCAGGTGGGTTCTTTGCTGCGCTCAACTAGAGAATCTGTGAGGGGTTGCAGTGTTGTGGCACCAGCACCAGTGCCTAAGGCTCAATTTTTTCAGCCCCTGTTTAACAGGAGCGTGTAATTACAATTTTTGATGCAATACTTTGCAGCAGGGCTTGTTTCTGCACTCAACAAGAGAATCTGTGAGGGGTTGCAGTGTTGTGGCACCAGCACCAGTGCCTAAGGCCCAATTTTTCAGCCCCTGTTTAACAGGGGCGTGTAATTACAATTTTTGATGCAATACTTTGCAGCAGGGCTCATTCCTGCACTCCAACTAGAGTATCTGTGAGGGGTTGCAGTGTTGTGGCACCAGCACCAGTGCCCAAGGCCCAATTTTTCTGCCCCTGTTCAACAGGGACATATAATTACAATTCTTGATCTAATATTTCACAGCAGGGCCCATTCCTGTGCCCACCAAGAGTAACTGTGAGGGCTTACAGTGTTGTGGCAACACCACCACCACCAAAGGCCCAATTTTTCTGCCCCTGTTCAACAGGTGGATGTAATTACAATTCTTGATATAATATTTCACAGCAGGGCCCGTTCCAGTGCCCACTAGGGATGAGCCGAACACCCCCCTGTTCGTTTCGCACCAGAACTTGCGAACAGGCAAAAAATTTGTTCGAACACGCGAACACCGTTAAAGTCTATGGGACACGAACATGAATAATCAAAAGTGCTAATTTTAAAGGCTTATATGCAAGTTATTGTCATAAAAAGTGTTTCAGGACCTGCCCCAGGGGACATGGATCAATGCAAAAAAAGTTTTAAAAACAGCCGTTTCTGACAGCAAAATGACATTTCAAAGGAAAAAAGTAATTTAAAACTACTCGCGGCTATTAATGAATTGCCGGTCCGACAATACACATAAAAGTTCATTGATAAAAACGGCATGGAAATTCCCCACAGGGGAACCCCGAACCAAAATTAAAAAAAAAAAAAAATGACGTGGGGGTCCCCCTAAATTCCATACCAGGCCCTTCAGGTCTGGTATGGATATTAAGGGGAACTCCGGCAAAAATTTTTAAAAAAATGGCGTGGGGTCCCCCTCAAAATCTATACCAGATCCTTCAGGTCTGGTATGGATTTTAAGGGGAACCCCGCACCAAAATTTAAAAAAAAAATGGCGTGGGGTCCCCCTAAAAATCCATACCAGACCCTTATCCGAGCACGCAACCTGGCAGGCCGCAGGAAAAGAGGGGGGGAGAGAGAGCTGCCCCCCTCCTGAACTGTACCAGGCCACATGCCCTCAATATTGGGAGGGTGCTTTGGGATAGCCCCTCAAAACACCTTGTCCCCATGTTGATGAGGACAAGGGCCTCATCCCCACAACCCTTGCCCGGTGGTTGTGGGGGTCTGCAGGCGGGGGCTTATCGGAATCTGGAAGCCCCCTTTAACAAGGGGACCCCCAGATCTAGGCCCTCCCCCCTGTGTGAAATGGTAAGGGGGTACTTGTACCCCTACCATTTCACTAAAAAAGTGTCAAAAATGTTAAAAATGATAAGAGACGGTTTTTGACAACTCCTTTATTTAAATGCTTCTTCTTTCTTTTTTCTTCTATCTTCCTTCTGTTTCTTCCTCCATCTTCTTCTTCTGGTTCTTCTGGTTCTTCCTCTGGTGTTCTCTTCCGGCTTCTTCCTCCGTGGCGTCGGCGTCTTCTTCCCTTCTTCTCCTCGGGCCGCTCCGCATCCATGATGGCACGGAGGGCGACACCCGCTGTGTGACGCTTCTCTCTTCATCTTCTTCTCTTCATCTTCTTGTCTTCATCTTCATCTTCTTTTCGGGCCGCTCCGCATCCATGATGGCATGGAGGGAGGCTCCAGCTGTGTGACGCTTCTCCTCTTCTGACAGTTCTTAAATAATGGACCCCGCGCCATTTTTTTTTTTTAAATTTTGGCCGGGGTTCCCCTTAATATCCATACCAGACCTGAAGGGCCTGGTATGGAATTTAGGGGGACCCCACATCATTATTTTTTTTTTATTTTGGTTCGGGGTTCCCCTGTGGGGAAGTAGTTTAAATTACTTTTTTCCTTTGAAATGTAATTTTGCTGTCAGACTGTTCTAAACATGGGAAACATGCGCCCCTTTACAGGCATACTATAGACATCCCCCAGGTACAAAATTTAAAGGGATATTACACTTTTATTTCACTTTAAGCATTATTAAAATCACTGCTCCCGAAAAAACGTCCATTTTTAAAACTTTTTTTGCATTGATCCATGTCCCCTGGGGCAGGACCCAGGTCCCCAAACACTTTTTATGACAATACCATGAATATAAGCCTTTAAAATTAGCACTTTTGATTTCTCCCATAGACTTTTAAAGGGTGTTCCGCGGCATTCGAATTTGCCGCGAACACCCCAAATTGTTCGCTGTTCGGCAAACTTGCGAACAGCCGATGTTCGAGTCGAACATGAGTTCGACTCGAACTCGAAGCTCATTCCTAGTGCCCACCAAGAGTAACTGTGAGGACTTGTAGTGTTGTGGCACCAGCACCACCACCACCACCAAAAGCCCAATTTTTCTGCCCCTGTTCAACAATGGCATGTAATTACAATTATTGATCTAATATTTCACAGCAGGGCCCGTTACTGTGCCCACCAAGAGAAACTGTGAGGGCTTACAGTGTTGTGGCAACACCAACACCTAAGGCCCCAATTTCTGCAGAGTATATAGGGCAGGCCCCTACTTTCAAACATCCAACTTACAAATGACTCCTACTTGCAAACGGAAGGAGACAACAGGAAGTGAGATGAAATCTACCCCTAGGAAGGGAAATTCTCTCCTGTAAGAGTTAATATGGGAAAAATTTATCTCCTCTCCACTGATGCTTTATCACCAATCCTTGTTTCACTAAAAACCCCAAATTTTCAAAAAACATTTGTCATTGGGACAGAAAGTGAGGTGAAATCTTCTGAAGAGGTGCACAGACAACAAAAAAAATGTTACAGGGGTGATAACCCTTCCCTATGTTTTCCAAAAAGCTTAAAAATAGATTTTTTTGGCTGGAGCTACACTTTAAAAATGTACCAGTTCAAAATTACAAACAGATTCTACTTAACAACAAACCTACAGTTCCTGTCTTGTTTGCACCACCTGTATACTGCTGTTCAGAGTATATAGGGCCTGGGGATCCCACGCATTTCCTTTTGTTAATTTGGATGTGGGGTTCCCCTTAATATCCATACAAGACCCAAAGGGCCTGGTAATGGACTGGGGGGGGGGTACCCATGCCGTTTGTCTCACTGATTTTCATCCATATTGCCGGGACCCGACATTACATTAAAGCCGCAAGCAGTTTTAAATGACTTTTATTCCTTTAAAAATGTCATTTTGTGCAGGGACTGTTCTAAGCACGGGAAACATGCGCCACTTTACAGGCATACTATAGACACCCCCCAGGTACAATATTTAAAGGAATATTTCACTTTTTTTTTCACTTTAAGCATCATTAAAATCACAGCTCCCGAAAAACAGCCGTTTTTAAAACTTTTTTTTGCATTGATACATGTCCCCTGGGGCAGGACCCAGGCCCCCAAACCCTTTTTAGGACAATACCATGCATATTAGCCTTTAAAATTAGCACATTTGATTTTGAACGTTCGAGTCCCGTAGACTTTAATGGGGTTCTAAAGTTCACGCAAACTTTCGGTCCGTTCGCAGGTTCTGGTTCGAACCGAACCGGGGGTTGTTCGACTTATCCCTAGTCTTGGTAGGTTTGCACTTGTGCAATATGCTTTCCATTTTCAGATGATGGATCGAACAGTGCTCTGTGAGATGTTCAAAGCTTGAGATATTTTTTATAACCTAACCATTCTTTAAACTTCTTCACAACTTTATCCCTGTCTGGTGTGTTCCTTGGTTTTCATGATGCTGTTCATTAAGGTTCTCTAACAAACCTCTCAGGGCTTCATGGAACAGCTGTATTTACACTGAGATTACCATTTCCGGACCGCCCACCGCACTGTACTGTGGCAGGGTGGCCTGGCTGCATGAATCGACGTACCTGTACGTCAGTCCATCCCTTAAATACGAGCACCGCCGGACTCGATGTCCGCCAGACTCGATGTCTGCCAGCCTCCCACGATCACGGTGAAGAGAGGCAGAATGGGGATCTGCCTAGGTAAACAAGGCAGATCCCCGTTTTGACAGAGGAGGAGAGGGGGATAAGCTATTCCTAGTGATCAGGAACAACAATCTCTCTCTACTCTCAGTGAGCCCATCCCCCTGACAGTTAGTAAGCACCACCCTAGGGAACACTTAACCCTTTGATCACCACTAATGTTAACCCCTTCCTTGCCAGTGCAATTTATGCAGTGATCTGTGAAATTTTATAGCACTGATCGCTGTATTGGTGTCACTGGTCACCAAAAAGTGTCACTTAGGGTCAGATTTGTCCGCCGCAATGTTGCAGTCCTGCTAAAAATCGCAGATCACCGCCATTATTAGTAAAAACAATTTTAAAAAGTCCCTAAATCTTTCTCCTATTTTGGAGACGCTATTACTTTTGCGCAAACCAATCAATATACGCTTATTGCAATTTTTTTTTTTTTTACCAAAAATATGCAGCAGAATACATATTGGCCTAAACTAATGGATAAATGTGTTTTTTTATTTATTTGTTTTGGATATGTATTATAGCAGAAAGTAAAAAATTATTGGTTTTTTTTTCAAACTTGTCAAAATTTTTTTGTTTGTAGAGCAAAATTAAAAAATGCAGAGGCAATCAAATACCACCAAATGAAAGCTCTATTTGTGGGGAAAAAAAGGACATCAATTTTGTTTGGGTACAATGTCGCACGACCCTTCAATTGTCAGTTAAAGCAATGCAGTACCTTATCACAAAAAAATGACCTGGTCATTAAAGAGGTAAGTCCTTCCAGGGCTGAAGTAGTTAGATTACACATATGTGGACTCTATTTACTAATTAGGTAAATTCTGAAGGCCATTGGTTCCATTAGATTTTAGTTAGGGGTATTAGAGTAAAGGGGGCTGAATACAAATGCACACCAAACTTTTTAGATATATATTGGTAAAAAAATTGGAAAACCATTTATCGTTTTCCTTCCACTTCACAATTATGTGCCACTTTCTGTTGGTCTATCACATACAAGCCCAATAAAATACATTGACGTTTTTTGTTGTAACATGACAAAATGTGGAAAATTTCAAGGGGTATGAATACTTTTCAAGGCACTGTATGCAGTGCACCAAACGCCACTTTTCATTCAATAAAGTGCACACAATAACACATTTCCCAGTTTCTATTAAATTTGGGTAATAAGCCCCCCCCCCATCATATCTGGGAGGCCAACAAGGAGAGGCAGACAATCCCATGCCACTATGAGGGGGCCAGCAGCGTTTGTGTTCACAAGCAAAAATGGACGCGGTCCGTCCTCAGGCAGGGCACGCTTGTCTCTATTTAGTGATGTTGTCTGTGCTATCCAGCTACAGAATGCAGAGGAGGTGTTGGACTGGCTTACTATAATATCCTCATCCTCTTTGACCCAAGCTTACACTAACTAGTGCGCAGTCCACCACAGCTGCCAGAGCAGCTTATTCTGCCTCCTTGTCCAAAGCTACTCCTGCCATGGCCCCAGGATCATGCATGAAGGAGTCAGCTGAATTGTTTGAACACAGCATCAGCCTCTTGCTTCTTGAGAATGCACAGACATTACTTGGTTCTGATGTTGGTTCTGAGGTAAAGGAAGGGGTAACATGAGCCTACAGAGGGGGGAAAACACTGATAAACAACAAATTGGCAGTCATGTTCCCCCAGTCGCAGCATATAGCCAAGTTGGCTCCAGTGATGATGAGGATGGAGGGAATGATGATGATGAGGTCAATGATGCAACTTGGGTGCTGAATAGAGCAGAGGAGTAAAGTAAGAGAGAGGATGTCCTTCAGAGGCAGCCATCATGGAAGGGTAGAGAGCAGCCACCCTATTCCATCAGATTGTGGAGCTTTTATCTCCCGGCCCACTTTCAACAGCTCAGCTGTGTGGGCCTTTTTTAGCCCATGTGCAGTCGATCGCACTGTTGTATTTACAATCTCTGCCGCAAGCACATCAAGTGTGGCAAAAAAAAGCCATTTAAGTACCACATGCTTGGCAAGGCA
The DNA here is from genome assembly GCF_042186555.1 of Aquarana catesbeiana. Taxonomy (NCBI): domain Eukaryota; kingdom Metazoa; phylum Chordata; class Amphibia; order Anura; family Ranidae; genus Aquarana; species Aquarana catesbeiana. Next base: position 220,129,220 of record NC_133331.1, on the reverse strand, counting down.
TTTAAACTGCCACCACTCAGCCCATTGGCAAGAGCGCCTGAAAGTCACACACAAGGGACAAAATTCTTCTCCTCCTCCCCATCATGTCCAACCCCACTATATCTCATGACCTCTCAGCAGCCTCCACTGACAGGGTTGATGATATAGCAAAGAGTGCCACAGGTCCTTGCAACACGTCTGCCAGCAGCACACCATCAGCTGTAGATAGCAGGCAATTTTTTTTCCTCAGCTGCTGCATTAAAGACAAAAATACACTCCCCGCCACCCACATGCCCACCAAATGTCGTTAATTTGGTGGTGCAGCATTTCTTAAACAGGTACCCAGGGTTGAAAGATCTTCTAAGGCAGGCCAAAAGAGTCTGTAGCAATTTCAGGCAGTCATACACAGCCAGTGTTTGGTTGGCTGAAATTTAGCTGGAATTCCCCCTGCCTGTAGACTGCCTGGTGGATCTCAACTTTTGCTGCATGTGCAGTCTCTGCAACATTGCCAAAGGCCATCAATGAGTCCCTGTGTAAGCATGACACAAGGACAGTCTCACGGGAGCTCAGCTTTTTTTTCCCCGCACCAATGACTACTGATAAAGGATGCATGCACTGTACTGTGACCATTTGAGGAGGCAACAAGGATGGTGAGCCGTGACAATGCATGCATCACTGACACAATCCCTCTTGTGTTCCTGCTAGAGCATACTCTGTGTGGCATATTGGACAGGGCACTCAAGGCAGAGCAGCAAGAGGAAGAGGAGGATTTCCTTTCCTCTCAAGGCCTGCTTTATGCAGACACTATTCTTGCCATGCCACAGAACACACAAGAGGAGGAGGAGGAGGATTCTGGCAGTTTTGGAGGTAGTAAAGCAGAGAAAGACATACGTCAAACCTTAAGAGATGGTTTTCAGTCCCCAGAAACCTTGGGAGTAGTACATGGCTGGGAGGAGGCAGTTCCAGATACTGTTGTAGCCATGGTGTTGCAGCTAATAACAAACAATCAGCCAAATCACCCCACTGCCAGACTTCATACATCACTTCCAGAGACAATGAACAGTCTTTTGCAAGCTTTGTTTTTGATGTTTTTATTGGGGGGTACTACTTGGATAGGGATAGGAATATGGGATGCCTGAAGGATAAGTTATTGCCATCATATTTATGGATTTAGTACATTCTAAATAAAGTTAGAGCCAGAAGATTGAATGTGCAAATTGAATTAGAAATGAATCTCTGAGGGGCGTGGCCGGACGAGATACAGGGAGGACGTGTGGACGCTGTGCTCCTTCCAGGCAAATACCATCCACTGCCATCCCTGCCTCATCTACCCTCAAGGACAGGATATTTACAGCTGGAAATAACCTAGGCCCTCTCCGCTACAGATCCGGCTGGATCTTGATTGGAATCAAGCAAAATCAGACATCTCTGGGCCTACTGCCTGTCCCGCACTGCGGTCTCCCGCCGCCATATTGGGGCCTACGCTGCGGACTGGGTGATAAGCAAAGGCCTTGATCGGGACCCCCCACCCGGGACGTCCGGGACGCCATCGGGAGCGCTGGATGTCCGCATAGTGAAGGAGAGCTGAACCTCTTCTCTTCATCCCTGCCGCCATTTCTAGGCCTAATTGGGAAAATTGGCTTCTAGAAGGCAATATATAGAGGCTTTATCCCACCGCCATCGTCGCGGACCCCCACTAACATGGAGCGCTTTTTATATAAACAGCGATCCCCGACCTCCAGTGAACAGCTGGGATCTTCGGACACTGCTGACTCTCATATTCTGCCGGAAGGCATGACCCAGGATGATAACAGATCCCAATTATCTCAGCACTCTCTCCCACCCGACCACCCCGTAGATGTAGTGACAGTAGCTGTTCTAGATACAAAGTTGAACTCATTACTACACAATCTAATCTGCAGCATCGCTAAAGAGGGGCAAAATAGCGCATGAGTTATGTGGTGAAATTGACCAGCTAGGAGAACGCACCAACACATTGGAGAATAAATTTGATGAACTGACCCAATATGTACATGTTCTCGAAGAGGACAACTCCAGCCTGAAACATACAGTCTCCCAACTCCAGCTTCAACAGGAAGATCTCGAAAACCATGAAAGACGTCAGAACCTGAGGATCAGGGGAATCCCTGAGACGGTGAGTGACAAGGAATTACTTCCCTATCTTTTAGGCCTGTTCGTTACTTTAGCCCCACACATCCCGGACATAGACTGGCGTATGGACAGGGCGCACAGATCTCTGGCCCCAAAACCTCCTCCTAATGCTAATCCCAGGGATGTTATTATCCGCTTCCACTTCTACAAGAGTAAGGAAGCCCTCACATTTGCAACGCGTAACAAGTCACGCATTGACTATAAACAACACAAGATTCAGATATTCAATGACCTCTCCCCAATCACTCTGGCCAAAGGGCGCAGTTTCCGTCCTGTCACTACTCTTTTTCAAAACCACCAGGTTCCTTACCGCTGGGGATTCCCCTTCCGCTTAACCATTTCTAAAGATGGCGTTCAACATTCCCTGAGAGACCTTTACGAAAGTGAAGCTTTTATCCGCAGTCTAGGCCTTCCGCCTTTGCCCGAGGAAGATTTTCTATCCCAAGCTCTGAATCTTAAACCACTCACCACACCAGCCAAAATCTGGACCCCAGTTCAACGAAGATCCCAGAAGAACTTCTCCACCCCACAACGAGCCAATAATCACAGATATCCAACCTGACGCGACTTACTTTTTTTTTTTCCCTTTTTTTTTTTTTTTTCCAATTTTTGTCCTCTTTTTCCATGGCTGGATAATACTTGTCATGGCTACCCCAGTGACCTCACTGTGATTGGGTCACTTTGTTGAGAGGTCACACCTCTTAATGATGGCTCCATCTGATGCCTTTTTGGTGGCCATTTTCCACCTTTAACATTTTCTCCATTTTCTTTTACCAGCTTGTCCAAGATTTTTCTGCTTGTCTATAATAATGTGCCAAATACCTTTGTTTCTCCTGTCTGTTTGTTTTTCTTTTTACAAAAAGCAGAGACGAGGACCTTCCCTTCACCCCCCTCCTCCATTAGTTCCTGCAGGCTAACATGCCCCCCCTTATGACCCAAGGCTTTTGCCTGGGCAGCCTGAAATTTTTTCTCAGGCTTTTCAAAAATCATTTTTTCTTTTTTCTTTTTTTATTGTTTTTTTCTCTCCTCATTCAATGTTTTCCCTGTTTTTTTTTTTTTGTTTTGTTTGACCTGCTTTGGTGTTTTCATGTGCAGGTCTTTTTTTCTTTTTTTCCTTTTTGACCTTTATATGTTTTTTCAGTGCTATACTCACATTAATATACCAACTACAAGATATGTTTGTTTTCAAATGTTCTTTTTTAAGGATGCTCATTTATATGTTCACAGTTTTTATACTATATTAGCACTTTTCTGTATGACCAAATATGGCCCTTAAGGTTTATTCCTGTAATGTTAAAGGATTAAATTCTATAGGCAAACGATGGCAGGCTTTAAAAGAATTTAAATCATCCAGAGCAGAGGTGATTATGGTTCAGGAAACCCATTTTAAATCTGGGGGCTCCTTTAAATTCGCATCTAGACACTTCCCCGTAGCATATACTGCTTCTGATCCCTCTGGAAAAGCGGGAGTGGCAATTCTTATTAAACGCTCATGCCCAATTAAGATTCTCTCTTCCTACTTAGACCCCCATGATAGGTTCATATTCCTGAAATGTAGTCACCAAAATACTTCTTTTTCTTTGGTAAACATATATGCACCAAATGTAGGACAAATCTGTTTCCTTGCAAAAGTTTTTGAGAAACTACAAGCCTTCTCCCAGCCTTTTATGATCATAGGAGGCGACTTCAATACTTGCATGTCCCCGACCAGGGATATTCCAAACCACTCCACAATCTGCCTCCAAGAAATTATCAACATCTTTTCGCAAACTAGTTAGATCCCATAATCTTTTTGACTCCTGGAGGATAAAACACCCAACCCAAAAACATTATACATTTTATTCTCACCTTCACAAGTCTTATTCTAGACTAGATTATTTCCTTGTTACAGGCCCTCTACTTCCCTATGTAGTCTGTTCTGAAATAAATCCTATTACCTGGTCGGATCATGCTCCTATTGAACTCAATGTCCTGTTGACAAAGTCTTTTACTAAATCCTGCCACTGGCGCCTCAATGAATCATTGCTTAAAAACCCTTTATCTCAAACCCAACTACAGCAGAAACTAACTGAATTTTTTCAGATTAATGATGGCTCTGTTTCAGAGATTTCCACCCTGTGGGAGGCCCACAAAGCCTTTTTTAGAGGTGAATGTATAGCTATGGGCTCTCGCCTAAAAAAAGATTCTGTACAACTCAAAAATGACCTTATTACTCAACTGCAGATAGCTGAAAGAAACTTACTGGCCTCCCCCACGGTGGAAAAATTGAGAAATGTCACCTCAATCCGGGATCAGATCAAATCTTTTGATCTGAACCAAATTTCCAAATCCATGTTGTGGGCCAAGCAAAAATTTTATGATTACGCAAACAAACCACATAGGATGCTGGTTAACAATCTGATGGTACCCCCACATATTGTCCGAAAGCTATGTCAAAAGTCTTTTGAGGCTTTTATAGTCGGCTATATAACTGCTTAGGTCCTGATTCGCATCCTCAATTCTCACAATCTGAGTTTGATAAATTTATGGATTCCCTACCGCTACCAAAAATCTCTGACGATCATATAACCTCTCTTAACTCTCCAATTACTGGGGAGGAAATAGGAGAGGTGATTAAAAATCTTCCAATTCACAAATCCCCAGGCCCTGACGGTCTTCCTTACATTTATTATAAAACTTTTGCACAAACTTTAACCCCCTATCTACAATCCCTATTCTCCTCTTTCTTCAGGGGATCCATCCCGCATTCACAATTCTTACATGCAAACATAACAGTAATTCCCAAGCCAAGTAAGGACCCTGCATTGCCCGACAACTACCGCCCAATCGCACTATTAAATTCAGATTACAAAATTTTTACCAAGATATTAGCTAATAGATTATCCCCTCTATTAACATCCCTGATCCACATGGACCAGGTAGGATTTGTTCCCACGAGACATGCTGGAGATAATACAAGAAGAACCATAGATTTGATAGACCTAATAACTAGAACCAAACATCCCACCATAGTCTTGAGCTTAGATGCTCAAAAACCTTTCGATCGATTAAGTTGGCCCTTCATGTTCGCAGTAATAACCCGATTCGGATTCTCAGGCCCCTTTATACAGGCTCTACAAACCCTATATTCCCTCCCCACGTCTCAAGTCCAGTTGTCCTCCTATATCTCACAACAAATTACTCTCAGTAATGGCACGAGACAAGGCTGCCCTCTGTCACCCCTATTATTTATACTAGTCTAGAACCTTTAGCAGCAGCTATTAGATCTCATCCTAATATCAGGGGAATTCCACTACGACATCAGGATTACAAACTCTCTCTTTTCGCAGACTACATTTTACTAACCATCACACATCCCGATACTTCTCTACCCTCCTTACATGAAACTCTTTCCATATTTGGGTCCTTATCAGGTTTTCATATTAATCAGACCAAAACAGAAGCTCTCCCCATCAATATACCCTCAGATATGCTCAGCTCCTTACAAAACAGATTTAAGTATAGATGGTGCCAGACCTCACTAAAATATTTAGGAATTCATCTTACACCCTCATATCACTCTCTTTACCAAGCTAATTTCCCTCCTTTGTTCGCAGAAATTGCTAAACTCCTACAACATTGGTCTTGCATCCCAATCTCCCTTCTTGGCAGAATTAACGTTCTCAAAATGTCGGTACTGCCCAAATTATTGTATCTCTTTGAAACGCTCCCGGTTTCAGTCCCTATGTCGCAGTTGAAAAATCTCCAGAGAAAGTGCCTTAACTTTATTTGGAATAATGCATCCCATAGAATTGCTCAATCGGTAGTCCTTTCCCCTAGAGCTAAAGGCGGGTTGGCCGCCCCGATTTTATTAAGTACTATTATGCCTCTCATCTTAGGGTACTGACTACATGGACCTCAAGAAAAGCTGCAAATAGAAGGGGTGAAATTGAAATGGGGATTAGTGCCCCAGTACACCCGTGCTATATGTTATGGCCATCCTCAAAGAAATTCATACCCCAACTAAGGTCTTTGTGTCTATCACCGATGCTTTTTACGCTATCTATCTGGAAAAGATGTATGGATAAATTTCATCTTTCCTTACCTTGCTCCCCTCTCCAGAATATTCTCTTCAACCCAGACATCCCGGATGGACTATCTTACTTGCGAACTCTTCCGTGGACTCATGCAGGTATATTTCAACTGCGACATTTGGTTCACCCAGTAACACGTAAGCTTTTACCTTTCTCAGTCCTCAAAGAAAAACACGCTTTACCGAACTCTACAGAATACTTTTACTTACAAATTAAACATTTTTTCCAATCCAACTTCCCCTCATTATCCTTAGAAAAACCCACAGATTTTGAAATGCTGTGTACAAATAGCCCATATGAACCAAAACTAATCTCATCCATATATAAAATACTTTAGGCAATACCCCCTTTAACTGATTCCATACATAAATACATGACAAAATGGTCCAAAATGCTAAATAGATCTATCTCATTATTAGATTGGGGTAAAATCTGGGAGTCAGCTTTCAAAGTTTCCAGATGTGTGGCACAAAAGGAGACCACTATTAAGATAATATTTTTTTGGTACAAAACTCATGAGTTGCTACATGCCCAAAATCCCTCTCTCTCTGATATGTGCTGGAGGTGTGGACAGTCCGTAGGCACGCACCTTCACATCTTTTGGGATTGTCATATCTTAAGTGCGTATTGGACCGAGATACAAAATTTATTACAATCACTCTTTGCCACATCTATCCCATTAAACCCCATACACTTTCTTTTGGGCCTTCCTTTCCCGGGTATTCCTAAATCACTACAGAGACTAGGGTCTTTTGTACTTCTGGCAGCAAAAAGAGCCATCCCTAGACTTTGGCTTTCTATCACCGCTCCCACTTTACACCACGCTCTTTCCATTATAACAAATATGCGTAAAATGGAACATTTAACCGCAAAAATTGAAGGTAAACTTCCCCAATTTGAAAAAATCTAGAAACCTTGGGATGATTCAATATTTTCTTCTGATTCTCTCATTGCTGCTTCTTTTTGACTCCAATTTGCACTATTTCCTGAGCATCATTGTGTTTGAACATGTAGTTGAGACAGAAGCATGGATACTGTATGGAACTTCTTTTTTGTTTGTATGACCCAATACGGGAAGAAGCTGACATCTATCTGTACAGATATCCCCACCAAGCTTATTTACACTGTTTGTACTTAGCTTTTGAATGCTTCTGTGTTAAACTGTCATAATTCTTTCTTATACCTTTTGTTATGCTGGTTTATATTTGTTGAAAAATAAAAAAAATTATAAAAAAAGAAATGAATCTCCATGCAGACTGCTGCTTCTCCTGCGGCTCAACCTCCGCAGACTATAACATCAAAGAGTTCTCTTATCATCCGGCCATGTGGTGGCAGAGACATCACTAATGACGTGTAAAAGCAATGTTCTTAGATCTCTTTCACCAGCTGCCCATAACTTGTTTCCTCCTGTTCACTTGGTTCCTCCTGCACAAACTTGAAGTTACTGTATTGATATCTGACACATCCTCTTCTAGCCCGCCCCCTTCCAATAATTGGGGATTGGTCAGGGCTCACACACAAGCTGCCTGCCACTCCAGTTCCAGGCCTAGCCTCTTTTCTAGAACATTCTCCTCAGAAACAGGGGAGGCGCTTCAGAACTGATGTGCAGGTGGTCACACCTACTGCTACTCTGACCACTCCCAGCCCTCAGATCAAAACAGACAGGCCTAGCGCACAGCATAAGCCTGCCTAAATTTACCTGTGCTGGATAACCTAGTAAAATAAACCTTACTAGCACCTACCTAATGGTAGAGGGTGCTATATTGTTATCCTCAGTGACCCCGAGGTCTCTGCTTCTCATGCCTCTGCAAACTTGTAGTGCAAGGGCTCCCTTATTCTTCAAAGCCTATGAAAGGACCCGAGAATTCATGCCATCAAGGTGCAGGATCGTTATTGGTTGGCAACCCTCCTTGACCATTGTTGTTACAAGGGAAAATTGAGTACTGTCCGTGATACTTTTTTATTTGCACTAACATACAATTTTTCAGGACAAGCTTTCAGGGTATGTCCCCGTCTTCAAGGTCCAAGCAGTACTGATTCACAAATTTTTAAGCAGAATGTTAAAGAAAAAAAAGAGAAAAACAAACACATACAAATCAATGGTAATAAAGATAGCAGCAGACTTAGTGTGCCCATCAGCAGCATCTTCATCATATGGTGGAAGATTATCTAGGAACAAAAACAGACATGGAGAGCTTTCCAGTAGACGATCCACTGGGTCATGAGAATAGACCATTGCCCAGAACTTGCCCAGTTTGCAATTGAGCTGCTGGGCTGCCCTGCATCCAGTGTTCTTTCTGAATGGGTATTCAGTGCTGCCAGAGGTTTTGTGACAGATAAAGGAGCGTGTCTGTTGGGGACGTGGCCGGCAGCCGGAGGATATGGCCACATAACAGCCAAGCTCTGGCACAATGGGATCCTCACAGCGGCTCTAAGCAACGTGGGACTGCTTTTTACCATCCCCACAGCTAGCCTGACACCCGGGCAGTGGCGGCAACCTGATGGAGAAAAGGAAGGACAGAGATGGGCCCTGCAAACTGACCGATTTCTTCAGTCCGGTGGGGACCCAGAGTATCCAAAATGGTGCCGGAACAACAGGCAGGGCACACAGAGGAAGAGGAGAGGCTGCTGCAGGGACATGAGTAGCACAGAACAAAGCTGCATACTCACCTAGGGAAGAAGGAGAGCTGTGTGCATCCACCTCCAACAGCCCAGTGAAACAGAGGAGAAAACTGGACACTGTAAGTGCCATACAAGTTGACACAGACTCCATATCTTATCCTTCATGCTTTGGGGCACAACTTGATGCATTTCTCACAGCAGGTGCAACCCATTTTAGACACAACCCTTAAAGATATGCTCATTACCTTAAGGGGTGCTCTACAACAGGAACTGGCCTAATTCTTGACACAAACCAGGGTGGAAATTGATGCCCTGGGGGACAGGGTGGGTCATATTGAAAACAGAATGGGGGACTATGTTCAGGTGCACAGTAAAGTGATGGATGCTCATGATAATCTGGCAGAAGACATCCGAAATATCAGAATGAAAATGGAGGACTCAGACCGTTCCTACAGGAACAATGTCAAATTTCGAGGCATTGCTAAGTCTGACCCTGAAGGCAACCTGAATTACCCTACTTATTCTTGACTCTGAATAACTTATTAATCCGCCTTCACACCATGATCTCAGAATCTCCTTTAAGGTGCAATGCAGTTTTCATGCCTTCAAATAGGATCCTGTCCAGCTGGACACTATATTTCACTATATTTCTCCCTCATATTGTGTACAGGGCACTCCTGTAGCTTCAAATTGTATTCCAACTTGCCACTTTATTTTGTTTATTGTTTATTTTGTTTGGGTTAACTTTCTGTTTTATGATCGTGTTCACTTTTTTACAGGTTTCCTATGGATTATACGTAACCAGTTCAAAAGGCTGCTTCTACTGTTGAGCATCCAAACTAAAAAAAAAATATCACTACATCCTTTTGTTTTACTATGGTACTTAAATTGATGTCACTTAATGTCAAAGGGCTCAACAGCCCTTACAAATGCAGGGCTCTCTGGAAGGAGTCACTTAACCAATGCTGCAATGTATTGTGTGTGCAAGAGACATACTTTTCTGCCCCCAACCCCCCCCCCCATACACACACACACACGCACACACACACACAATTTCCCTCATGTATATTACTCCAACCACCAGAAGAAAAAAATGGGAGTAATGGTAGCAATCAAGGATACAATCTCATTTAACCTACTGGACTCATTATTTGATCTTGAAGGAAGATTCATCATTTTAGTAGCAGAGCTAAACAACACTACGTACACCCTTCTGGCTTTATATGCCCCTAACGTCCATCAGTGATGCTTCTTGAGGAAAGTGCTGAGTAGTACAAAATCCAAAAAGGTTATAAGATACTATGTGGGGATTTCAACAACCCTATGGACCTTGCTATGGACTCCACCACCAAGAATCCAAGGAAGAAGTCAGGCTTTGACTATTTTTTCTTTCTTTCAGGAAGACTTACATGACCCCTGGAGATGCCTACACACCTCAGAGCGGGAAAACTCCTTCTTCTCTCACCCACATAACACCTATTCCAGAATTGACTTTTTCCTTACAGATAAGCAGTTATCACAAAAGGTAACCATGGCCAGCATCCACAAAATCTCATGGTCGGGCCATGCACCGATTTCGCTGGATATTGTGGATGGCCAAAACGGAACTAATACATCCTTATGGAGGAACAATACATTTATTTTGTCTAATCCTGTTTATGCCAAAGAATTAAAGTCACAGCTTGAGGAATTTTTCAGTTTCAATTTGGGCGGCTCTAGCATTGTCTTTAATTCATGGTGTACTCACAAAGCGTTCATAAGAGGGGTATTGATCCGAATTGCTTCCAGGAAGAAAAGGAAGGAAAACCAATGCACATCCTCATTGCTAACAGAAGGCTTGCACAAGCAGATCCCCAAAATTCTACCCTATCAAAACCTAGAACTCTCAGAGAAGAGCTTAAATCTATTCTTATAGCTGACCAGGACAAATATTTTAAAAGACTACAGCTAACATTTTACTCTCAGAAAAACAAAGCAGGGAAGAGATTGGCTGCACAACTTAAACAGAGACAATGAGAATGAAAATAACACACCATAGCACATGAAAAGTAGATATAAGCCAACAGGACATAGCACAAACCTTCTGTGACTATTACACCTCTCTCTATATAATTTAAAGGACAACCCACTCACCCCCTCCCTAATCCAGAGGATATTTCATCCTTCCTGTACAGCATTAACCTCCCATCAATAGACCCATCTACCCTATCCCAGATCAATAGACCTATTGACCTACAATAAGTGCTTCAAGTTATTAATGGACTCCTATCACATAACCACCAAGAAATAGATGGCCTTTCCTCTGAATATTAAAAAACCTTTTCATCCATCTTAGGCCCACATCTTGTGAATGTTTTTAATGAAGCAATTTGGAACAATTTCCCAAAGAAATGCTTGAAGCTGTAATAGTTGCCCTCCCTAAGCCAGGCAAGGAATCTAAGCAACCACAAAACTTTAGGCTGATTTCCTTACTGAATTCTGACCTGAAAATATACTCAATATATTAAAATATTGATTAATAGACTCCTTGACATAACCCATAGGTCCAGAACAAGTTGGGTTTGTAAAAGGCAGACAGGCTCCAGATTGGACAAGAAGGATGATCAATAAAATCCACTATGCAGAATCAAGAATGATGCCTTCTCTGCTCCTTGCTTTGGATGCAGAAAAGGCATTTGACAGGGTACATTGGGGATATCTCTCTCGAGTGCTACTTACATTTAAATTATCTGGATTTATACGCTACGCTATTATGTCCCTCTAGAAAAACCCATCTGCTAAGGTATTTGTCTGGAGTACATTATCCAGGGCTTTTGGTTTAACCAATGGTATGAGGCAGGGATGCCCCCGTTCCCTATCATCTTCTCTCTGGCAATAGAACCCCTTGCAGGAGTTATAGGAATCAGTCAATCAATAAAGGGCCTATGTCAGGAAAGATGCAAGTACCAGTCTCGCCAATATCGCTGCCTTCCTTCACACATGCACGGTAGAGCGGCACTCCGCGCATCCCTGGGCACAATACAGCGGAACGGCTAATGTGTGTGTGCAATTCAGCGGAACGGCGAACATGCGTACGCAATAGCACGCGCACAACATGAGCCTCCCACTGACCTATAAAGCCACTTTGTGCCATGACCAGATTGCTGGTTTGTCTTACAGCTCCCCTTGTGTTTCCTGCTTGTATCCTGATTCTTGATTACCAGTTGTGACCCGGATTGACCTTGACCTACTCTGATCCCGTCCTGCATCTGACCCTCGGCTTGCCTCTCAGACCTCTCTACTTGCTTCCTGTGTTTGACCCTTGGCCTGTCTACAGATATTGTTTCCTGTCTCCAGGGATTGACCCTCAGCCTGCTCCTGGACTTTGCTATTGTCTTCAGTGCAAACCAGCCATGTCAGAGGCCGATGGAGTGGGCTCTCCTCTTGAGGCCCTGTGCCAGCAGGTTGCGGCCCTCACACAGGCTGTCCAGAAATTGTAGGAGGGTTATGTCCAAATGGAGGGTAGTCTCCAGCATCTGTCCTGGTCGCCTGCTCCAGCTGCCACAGCTCCTATACCTTCTTCTGGGATCACCTCGCCTCAGGCACAGATAAGCTCTACCATGGTATTGGCCCTCCCTGAACCCAGGGTTACCACACCTGAGCAATTTGCTGGCTACCAGAAGAAATTCAGAGCTTTCAGGAATGCCTGCTCCTTGTACCTGGCCCTTCAACCCAGAACTTTCTCTACAGAAGTTGTAAAGGTGGGATTCGTATAATCTTTATTATCCAAAGAGCCGCAGGCCTAGGCCCATAACCTTATGGAGCAAAGAAGCCCTATACTGAACTCACTGGACACTTTCTTTGAATCTATTTCTCAATTGTATGATGACCCCCAGCGCACCGCCACAGCTGAAGCCATCCTACACACCCTCTCCCACGGGAAGAGACCGGTAGAAGACTACACGGTTGACTTCCGAAAATGGTTGGCTGATATGGCATGGAACAAAGCCTCCCTCAAGTACCAATACTGTCAGGGTCTTTCTGAGACTCTTAAGGATGAGCTGCCTCGGGTCAAGACTCCAACTACTCTGGAGGAGTTAATCCAATTGGCCATCAAGCTGGACAGGCGCATGCGCGAACGATGCTCCGAGCGATTTCAATCCTCCCGACCTACCTGGATGCTTCCCAAGCCTTCTCCAGCTTATCCTCCATCCTCCAGCTCCTTCTGCTGTTCCTGCTCCAGAGAGTGAGCCCCATGCAATAAGGACTGGTCCCATCTCCTCTCACTCCAGATGAAAGACAACGGAGGCGGCAAGCCAATTTGTGCCTATATTGTGGGGGTTCAGGACACTTCCTACGCAACTGTCCTGTGAGACCCAGTAAGTCACGCTCCCAGTTTACCATGAACTTTCAGTTCACTGGTCTTGCTCAAACTCATGTCATTTTGTCTCCTTACAGGAGGCGGAAGAGGGAATCCGGCTTCTGGCTATAATTGATTTGGGGGCTTGCAGTTGCTTCCTAGATGCATCTCTGGCACAAAGATTACGTATTTCTCTCTTGAACAAGAAACAAATCCTCCAGGTCCACCTGGCTGATGGGTCTCTACCTTGTTCAGAACCCGTCACTCAAGAGACTAGACCCATCCTTACCACTACAGATTCTGGCCATCAAGAACTCTTGTGTTTTGACATTAGCTGCTCCCCAATGTTCCCCATCATCTTGGGACTTCCCTGGCCACGATCCCCAGATTAATTGGAGCAAGAAAGAGATTTCTTTTTCCTTGGATTACTGCACTCAGCACTGTCTAAACCCAGTTCCAGCCTCCTGTTTGACTGTGCAACCGGTACCCGACAACCTTCAACATGTTCCTCCAGTATACCTTGAATTCAGGGACATTTTTGACAAGAAAAAAGCTGACAGTTTGCCACCTCACCGGTCTTAAGACTGTCCTTTTGAACTTTCACCCGACTCTGAAATTCCTTATGGGTGCATATTTCCGTTATCCGAGACTGAATTGGAAGCCCTCCGCATTTACATTGATGAGAATCTGGAAAAGGGCTTCATCCGCCCATCCTCCTCGCCGGCTGGAGCCAGTATCTTTTTTGTCGAAAAAAAGGATGGTTCTCTAAGACCCTGTGTCGATTACAGGGAACTCAATAAAATAACCATTAAGAACAGGTACCCACTTCCACTCATTCCAGAGTTGTTCCAGCAGTTCCGAACCGCACAAATTTTTTCCAAATTAGACTTACGTGGTGCCTACAACCTTATCCGGATTTGTGCTGGTGACGAGTGGAAGACCGCCTTCAGAGCCAGATTCAGACATTTCGAATACTTGGTAATGTCGTTTGGGTTATGCAATGCCCTGGCCACCTTTCAATACTTGGTAAATGACATTTTCTGAGAGTACCTTGATAATTTCATAATTGTGTACTGGATGACATCCTTATTTTCTCTGCCACCATTGAACTACACCAGACTCATGTAAAGAAAGTTCTTACTATCCTTAAAAAACTGTTGTTTAATTTCTTGGATTCATTATTTCCACCGATGGGGTCGCACAAAAGGTTAAAGCAATTCAAGAATGGCCGGCCCCTGCAGATAAAAAAAGGCGTCCAGCGGTTCATTGGCTTCGCTATTTTTTTTTTTTTCCACAAAAAGTTTATTGAAGAAAAACAGAAGTGTTTATACAATACTTTGAACAATGATGCTAAAAGGAGCATCCATGACAGTGTTACATATTAGTATGACAGAAACTGTTGTTACAACAAAAGTCATGGAGGAAAGGACCATTGGGTTTTTAAACATACAAGTAGATCATATCATGACAAGGATATTATATGAGATACCAACATTGATACATCTTAAATAGATACTGTGTATTTAAAGGAGTTATTATCATAATTGATTGCTGTCTATAGGGGTCAGCAATAGCAGGTCCTTCCAAGTTGTTTAGAAGAGCAATGTCCTTGAATGTTGGGAAGGGTTCGGTATATGTGTATCTAGTGGAAGAATTACACATAATTTGCTGGCTGTTTCGATATGATGGTATAAGGATGGTGTGGTGGGTGGGAATAAGGATATATGAGAGGGGAAAGTTTGGGAAAGAGGGGGGCTTAGAGGGGAGAGAGGGGGGAAGGGGTGGTTAATAAGGGGGGGAAGGTATGGGAGAGTAAGGATAAGTAGAAAGGAAAAGGTAATGGGGGGAAGGAGACCGCTCCTCCTCTCAGGCCCCTGTATCTGCGCCAAGCTTGAGGGAGTCAATTCTACTAAGGTTAGGTAGAGGAGTATCACAA
The DNA here is from genome assembly GCF_042186555.1 of Aquarana catesbeiana. Taxonomy (NCBI): domain Eukaryota; kingdom Metazoa; phylum Chordata; class Amphibia; order Anura; family Ranidae; genus Aquarana; species Aquarana catesbeiana. The sequence continues at coordinate 220,114,099 of NC_133331.1, read as the reverse complement.
AGGGAAGTAGGATCAAAACTGTTCAGTATTCCTAAAGTGTGTCCAGCACGCCCAGGTGGCGTTGAAATTTGTAATGCGATCTTGTGATATGTAGATCAACTCTTCCATCTCCTCAATCTTTGCAACCTTGGTTAACCATTCTCTGATGGTTGGGGTGATAGTTGATCGCCAATGGACTGGAGTGCATAGCCTGGCTGCAGTAACCATGTGCATGGCTAGTGACTTGTGATAGGTTCGTTTGGGCAGGGTTGTATGATGGAGGAGGTATTGAACCGGGTTATAATCCAGGGTGTAAGTGGTGACTTGAGCTATTATAGAGTGTATCTTTTCCCAGAAAGGTTGAAGTTGAGAGCACTCACATCATATATGGATCATAGATCCCACTTCCTTTTTGCATATCCAGCATATGTTTGGAATTGTGGGTGTGAATTTATGCAAGCGGGATGGGGTTCTGTACCATTTTGTGACTATTTTGTAGCCATTCTCCTGAATCACTGTTTAGTGATCCCTTGTGGGCATATGTATTAATGGTTTCCCACTCCTTGTCAGTAGAAGTTATTTGCATGTCTTTGCCCCAAGATATTCGAGAGGGTTCCGTCTGTGATTGATGGGTACATTCTTGGAGAAGAGAGAATATGAGAGATATTAGATGTCTCTGTGGTGTGTTATGGGAGTAGAGAGTTTCAAATGGTGTGAGTTGTCTTGTCCATGTGTCAGTGAGATCTTTTGGGGCAAAGAAATGTCTCAACTGTCTGTAGGACCAGAAGGGGAAAGATTTTGTGGGAGATATTGACATCAAATTTTCAAACTGACCTTTATGAAAGAAGAGGTGTGTCAGGACATCATCGTGTGGCCATTCTTGTAATAGAAATGTATTCGACATTCCCGGGGGGAAATCGGGATTTCCCCTCAGGGAGGTCAATGGTCCTGGTTGTGAGGATATGCAGTGGGAGGATACTGCTTTATGAAAAGCTAACAGCGAGGGATATATGAGTGGATGTGTTTTGATAGTTTGTGGCCAATGTTTTGGTGGAATCCAAGGAAGAATGTGCAGGGGGTTATGCAACAAGGAGTTTTGCGAAATCTTCTTTCAAATCTTCCCCAGTCTGTGAGCCTTCCAGTCAGCTACCTAGTTAAGTGGCATGCTAGATAGTATTTGTGGAGGTCTGGTAAAGCTATTCCCCCTTTGGTCTTGGCACCTGTCAATCGTGAGTATTTAATGCGTGGGATGTTGTTGTTCCAGATGAAGGCTGTGCAGGCTTTTTTATATACTGAAAAAAAGGAGGGGGGTAGGTGAATTGGGATTGTCTGCATAAGATAAAGGAGGCGGGGGAGAATGATCATTTTTATTAAGGCCGAACAACAGACCCATGAAACACTGAGATTGGCCCAGGTTTTCAGGTCTGTTTGGATTTTTGAGAGGGTACGTAAGAAATTGTAGTTGTACAGGTCTGTGATTCATCTAGTAATTTGGATGCCAAGGTAGGTGATAGCTTCTTTTTTCCATTGAAAAGAGAAAGAGTCTTGGCAGTGTAGTACATCTTGTGGGGGTAGGGAGATGTTTAGGGCATGGGATTTGGAATAATTAATTTTGAGATTTGATAGGGTACCAAAGTGTGTGATGTCTTTTAGCAGGTTGGGTAAAGATATTCAAGGTGCCTGTAAGGATAGTAAAATATCATCCGCAAACGCGGCTACTTTAAACCCTTTGTTGTTGATAGAGATTCTCTGAATGTCTGGGTTTGCACATATTCTATTAATGAGGGGTTCTAATGACATGGGGATCAGGGGGGATAATGGGCATCCCTGGCGAGTACCTTTGCTAATAGGGAAGGCGTTTGATGGGAGGCCATTTGCTTTACACCTTGTTGAGGTGTTAGTGTATAGAGCGTTAATGTGCGTAAACATGCATGGTAGCAGGCCAATGCCTTTTAGTACCTCCATGTAGTCCCAGGCCACCCTGCCGAACTCCTTCTCAGCATCTAGTGATAGGAGAACTCCCTTGGTTTTTGACATGGTGAGCCAGTAGTGGATGTTTAGAGTGCGTATAGTGTTGTCCCTGGCCTCCCTACCAGGCATGAAGCCTACTTGGTCAGCTGAGATGAGGTCATGGATAAGGGGTAGTAACCTATTTACTAACATCTTTGCATAGAGCTTGATATCCACATTTAGTAAAGATATGGGTCTGTAATTAGAGACCTTTGCCTTCTTTGGGTATGACAGCCACATGGGCTTCTAGCATGTTGCTGAGCATGTTGTTGAGGTATACGAACTCGGTGTTCATTGTATTGACGCCCACACTCATTTTACAAAAGTGAGTGCATCCCCCTTCTGTGTCCTGTCCCTTTTTCCACTCTGGCTGCCACGGAGTTATACTATATACTGTCTGCTTATGTTTTTTACATACCATCCTGCACACCCACCACCCGAATCGCCTGAACTACTGGATGGGACCCTTGCCTGCTGGTGATTTGTTATTGGATTACAAGCTGTTGTCTTGCAGCAGTAAGGTGAGCTGCTTGCGAGCACAGAGGTGTCCCCACTGAAGGTTTTTTTTCCCTTTCCTGTGGCTTGTGGACTTGCCTTTTTGGAACTGATGACTCATTGTTTGAGCACTTTGTACTACAAGGTGGTGGGACTGTTCACCATTTATTTATTTACTTGGAGTCACTAATAAGAATTTGCTGAGTTACCACATATGTGCTAGTATGATACTAGCCCTTTTGCACTGAGATTCCTTTTTTTCATTTCAGTATTGTCAATATTTTTTATGTGCTAGTATGATACTAGCCCTCATGCACATGGACTTTTTTTGATTTATATATTTTTATTTGGTTATCTATATATATATATATATATATATATATATATATATATATATTTATTTATTTATTTTTTTTTTTTTTTGTACCCACAGGACAAAACCCGCAGGAGTTTCTTCATCATTTATCTATTTGTTTCTATCCACCTGTGTTAACCCCTGCTGCAGTCATTGATATTTTCATGTTTATAGAACGCAGAGAGGTTGATCTTGATGCAGTATTCAACAGTGAAGATAAAAAAACAGATAGTACTATTGAGAGCTTAGTACGCAAGCTCGGCCATAACATAGAGAAAAAAGTGAATATGTGGTGGGATGTCACCACCTTCGACAGGTACATTAAGGCCAAAATTGTGCCTAGGCGTCTTAGGTGGGACGTCCCTCTAAATGATGGTCTTTTAGACCAAGAATCTATAGATGAGTGGTTCAGATTTTTTAACGATAAGGGTATTGAATTGCTGCAACTCTTGCTGAAAAGAAAACAGAAGAAAATCAGAAAAGTAGAGCAAACAATAGCAGAATTGAAAGAGCAATTAGAGGCCCACAAAGATACAGCTGAATTTCAACGCCTCATTGCACAATTAAATAAAGACCTTTCTAGAAAGGACGCTGAAGCCCAGCAAAGAAAGGGGAAGAAATTCTCCAGGGATATCAGCGATTTTAAAAAGGACCTGGTATTCAAATGGCAGAACAATATTGGGCAGGTTGAACCTATTTCTGCATTCTCCACTCCGGAAAAGGTAGTTAAAATTAACCTTTTGCCACACTGATTTATCACCTATACCCAGATCACCTCGGTATAGTACCTCCCGTAGACATTCGGGTAATTATACACCAAGGGAAGATTCCCCAAGACACATGAAGGATGATGCTAGATACAGGCATTCCAGCAATAATACTCCATATAACACCTGGAAACAACCACCCTACCCACAACGTACCCCACAGCAGTGGTGGAAAAAAATCCAACAATCGGAGAAATCATAATAGAAGACCTCATTGGACACGACCTAATAATGCATCAAGAAATGCAAGAGGCTCTCCTTATGAGCCATATAGGCAAGAGAGGCACCCAGCGTACCCCCAGACTAACTATGAGACGAGAGACTACCAACATGGGCAATATGATTATTATAGATCACATGATAGAAGCCCTTGCCCCTACTATCACAATGCACCCAGAGAAGTAAGAGGTCCACCTAATGTACCATACAGACCTAGAGAACGTAGTCCCATTTATACGCAAAACTATTATGCCCCCTTGAGGGATCTCCAGGACACAGATAGGGACGTGAGACATCAATATGATTACCACCACGAACAGGGTCACAATAGATCTTTTTTAGAGAGAGGAACGGAATACCATCCACCGAGGAGAACAGAGGAAACAAGGAGAAAAAGCCCTATAAGAAAAGAGGCTGCAGAGCAGGAAAGGGAAAGCAAACGAAAAAGGGAGACATAGAAGATGGAATCTCACAGATGTACCACTCACTTGGGAAGAACTAGTAGTGCTAGACAAAGGGTTAAAGTATGCACCAGTGAAAAATCTTGACAAATTTGAGATGTATATCAGTATACAAAAGTATATAAGAAAATTAAACGTCAAGAAATATTTGATCGAAAAACCCATTAATGCCAGCACCACACAAAACAATTCAGTGGCACATAGTAATTTGAGGAACAGATCAACGTATAACCCTAAACCTAAGGACAACACCCATATAGAAGTTTTTAAGAACCTAGTGACTGAATAAATTAAGCATTTAACCATAAAGAAAAGAGAAGAACCAAGGATTATTAAGACCGGCATCCAGAAACTTATTAAAAGAAAGGACCTCGTGATAAGGCCTTCAGATAAAGGAGGTGGTATTGTGATTCAAACCACAGAACAATACCACAAATGCATGATGAAGTTATTAGAAGATCACAACACATACTGCTTATTATCCAAGAACCCTATTTTTAAATGGAAAAAAGAGCTTGAACAAGTAGTACTACTGGGCCTCAATAAAGGTATACGTAACAAAAAAGAAGCGAAATATCTGGTTCCAGAAGCCTGCAGAACCCCAATTATCTACGCATTACCGAAAATCTATAAGGATAAAACCGATCCCCCTTTAAGATCGATTGTTAACGGTATAGAATCAATCACAGCAAGATTGGGCGAATACATCGACAAATATCTTCAACCGGCTGTACAAAGCACTAAGGCCTAGCTGCGTGACACGAAACAAATGCTCCAAATACTCGAAAACAGAGTAGATACTGGTATCGTGTGGATGGCAACAGCAGACGTGTCATCACTTTATACGATCATACCCCACTTTGCAGCATGTGAGGCGATGAAATGGGGCCTCAGAAAATACACCAAACTCCCTTGCTTTCAGAGGAAATTCCTCGTTAAATGTCTCGACTTTTGCCTGAAACACAGCCATTTCTGGTACTGCAAACAATTTTACCAACAGAAGGAGTAGCTATGGGGGCTAAATTCGCCCCCAGCATCGCAGGACTCTTTATGTCCCAATGGGAAGAGGAAGTTGTTTTTACGGACCCACCCAAGGAATTACGCCTATTCAAAAGGTATATCGACAATATTTTTATTATTTGGGAAGGTGATCATGACCTCTTAATCTCATTTTTTTCCAAATTAAACAATAATACCAAAAATATTGTATTAACGTGGCAAATAGAGGAACACTCTATTCCGTTTCTCGATCTTGAAATTTCACGTATCAACAATCAATTCATTAATAAGACCTTTTTTAAAGACGTCGATCGTAATAGTTACTTACCTCTGCGAAGTTGCCATCACAGAAACTGGCTATTTAACATCCCTAAAGGCCAGATCATGCGAATAAGATGTAATTGCACTCTTGAAAAAGACTTCTATATGCAGGCCAGTCTGATTGGAGAGAGATTCATAAATAAAGGCTACAGTCAAGAGTTTATAACAGAAAAAATCGAAGAAGTAGGACAAATGCAAAGACCAGTATTGCTCTAAGACAAAAGACCAATATGTCAACAGGATCATGTGCCCCTAGTCCTTGAGTACAACTCGCAATATAAGAAGATCGAAAGCATCGTATCAAGACACTGGCATATTTTGAAATCTGATAGAGGGCTCAGGGAGGTGCTCCCAGATAAACCTAAATTTATCTACAAAAGGGCACCCACACTAAGAGATCGGTTAGTTAAAAGCGTGATTGATCCTCCAAAGAAACAATTTTCTTTCTTCACAGGCAAGGGGTTTTACCCTTGTAAACGATGTTATGCCTGTACTAAACGTCCGAACCAAAAAGTGTTTTCTTTCCAATCAAACAGCAATGGCACAAAACATGAGATCAACTAGTTTATTGGGTGCAATTCTGAGGGAGCGGTCTATGTATTGGAGTGCAGCTGTGGCCTCCAATACATTGGCCGTAGCAAAAGGCTACTGAGAATTTGTATCAAGGAACATGTTCAAAACATTCAAAAGGGGTATGACAAACACAATGTCTCTAGGCATTTTGATAAATGTCACAATAGAGACCCTAGCCATCTGAGATTTTTGGGTATTGTGCCCTATACCAAACCATGGCGTGGGGGACACAAAGTGAGGATTTTAAGTCAACTCGAGTCCCAGTGGATCTTTTCTATGGACACTCTTGTACCCAAAGGGCTTAACATCGAGTTTGACCTGAATTGCTTTCTTAGAGACTATTAATCTTCTGCACCCCATGCGATTATGTACACCGGGTCCCATATCCTCTCCTTTACTAATTCTTTACTGATTTTCTTATATACTCTCCTGATTAGTTTTACTTATATATTTTTTATCTTTTTGTTTTGCTATATTGTTATCACTGTCATATATACATATTCTAATTTTAGTGTATTTACCTTATGCATTCCCTTTCAGTGAGCCTGTGATATTCCCCGAGCTCCAGTATCTTTTTGATATCTCTGCTTATTACATATATTTTTTTAATAAATTTTTATATCATCCATTACCTTTGACATTTATTGGATGTCCCCTCTCCCGCTGGACCAACCACTAGTGTATTTTTTTTATAATTTTGCTGATTTTTGTATTCTCATTTTTACTGTATACCTGCCCCTTTTTATACATTTTTTTTAGTTTGTTATACGTTTCCCAGTTTATTAATTTTTTTCTTTCTCCCAGTATTACATATATTAGTTGGCTGCTATGCACCTTGGGGTGTGTGCGGCTTGCTGCGCCTCTTGGCTGCCTTTTATTAAGCATGATTATGACTACTAGTGCCTATTTTATTATAAGAATGAGACCTCAACAAAATGGCCGATGGATTTGTCCAGTGCTGGGTTCACCCAGTGCAGTGGCGGGCTTCGGGAAAATGGCCGCCGGGCATCCATTTTTGTAGTGGCGGGCTTCGAGAAAATGGCTGCCAAACGCCCATTACATAGAGACCATATAAAAGCATACACTTTTCACCCCGTGTTATCCTCTGATGAAGTCACGTGACGTGACGATACGCGTCAGGATTGGAGCACGGGAACTGTCACAGACTGACGATAGGAAACAAGCTCGGTGCTCATGGATGTTTTTTACTATAACCTTCTGCTAAATGTAAGTGTACTGTGTTGTTTTTAACCTAATAAACTGATTTATATACGGGATCACGCTATGTGCACTCTCTTCCAACACTCCACATATGTTCATCCCATTGTGACGAGCATTGAGGAAATGGGGACGGTTTGAAGACACCCTTTTGAGGTATACGAACTCGGCGTTTGTTGGATTGACGCCCACACTCATTTTACAAAAGTGAGTGCATCCCCCTTCTGTGTCCTGTGCCTTTTTCCACTCTGGCCGCCACGGAGTTATACTATATACTGTCTGCTTATGTTTTTTATATACCATCCTGCACACCCACCACCCGAATCGCCTGAACTACTGGATGGGACCCTTGCCTGCTGGTGATTTGTTATTGGATTACAAGCTGTTGTCTTGCAGCAGTAAGGTGAGCTGCTTGCGAGCACAGAGGTGTCCCCACTGAAGACTTTTTTTCCCTTTCCTGTGGCTTGTGGACTTGCCTTTTTGGAACTGATGACTCATTGTTTGAGCACTTTGTACTACAAGGTGGTGGGACTGTTCACCATTTATTTATTTACTTGGAGTCACTAATAAGAATTTGCTGAATTACCACATATGTGCTAGTATGATACTAGCCCTTTTGCACTGAGAATCCTTTTTTTTCGTTTCAGTATTTACAATATTTTTTATGTGCTAGTATGACATTAGCCCTCATGCACATGGACTTTTTTGATTTATATATTTTTATTTGGTTATATATATATATTGTACCCACACTGTATTTGTCACTCATTTTATAGCTTTTTATACGTTTTAGGCAATTTTGTTTTCTCGGTCTATTCGGATTTAGTGCCATGTGACCGCACTTTATTACTTTTTATTATACTGTTATATTTTGTATAATTTTTTCATTTTGCCTTTTTGGAACTGATGACTCATTGTTTGAGCACTTTGTACTACTAGGTGGTGGGATTGTTCACCATTTATTTATTTACTTGGAGTCAACAATAAGTATTTGCTGAGTTACCACATATGTGCTAGTATGATACCAGCCCTTTTTGCACTGAGATTTTTCTTCTAATAAGTATTTGCTGAGTTACCACATATGTGCTAGTATGATACTAGCCCTTTTGCACTGAGAACTTTCTTGTGGATGTTCCTGTAGATGAGTCCAGTGTCGGGTTTAGTGGAACATTAAAGTCTCCAGCCAGAAGTACTATGCCTTCTTGGAAGGTGGAAAGGAGGTCACAGATTTTCCTGAAGAAAGTTACTTGGTGTTCATTCGGGCAATATATATTTGCCAGTGTGATTGGTTTAGAGGCGAATGTGCCTTTAATAAAAAATTATCTTCCATCAGGGTCGACCAGTAAGTCAGTAAGTTGGAAGTCAGCATGTTTTGAGATGAATATGGAGGTCCCTTTAGTTTTGGAGATTGGATTTGTAGAGTGCAATACTCGAGTGTAAATATGGTTTGTTAATTTGGGAACAGTGTCCGAACGGAAGTGTGTTTCCTATAGCATTAGAAAATGGGCTCTGTGTTTCGTTAAGGCAGAGAGAACTTGCGGTCTCTTCTCCGGAAGGTTTAGGCCTTTCCCGTTAAGTGAAAGGCATTTTAGTGAAAGGTGATGTTTGGCTGATTGTCCTTGCTGCATGTTGCGTGTTTTGGGGAGGTAGGTAAGGTCAAGCAAGTCTAACGGATACCGCTTTGCGACTTCTGTGTGATATAGAGAGATCGATTTAGCGTCTCTATGGGCAAGGAGAGAGAGGAGAGGCCTCAGGTAATAAGAGGGGTTAGAAAGTTGCAGAGGGGTAATCAGGGGAGAGAGGGTTGGATAAGTGTAGGAGGTAATAGAGTCTCGGAAAGGAGGGGAAGGGGGAGATAAAGATAGTTATGTAGAGGGTGGGGTGAGTACTTCTACTGGAGTACTTATGTGGTCTATTACCAGAGGTGGTCGTAGGGGTGCCCAACCACCTAGTGGAAGAGGTCTGGATTGTCAGCTCTGGTCCATGTGGACAGCAGTGTGGGGGTAGTAAACTAGGAGGGGATCAAGCAATGTAGCACTGAGGACGACGAAGAGGGTATATAGATATTAAAGGGGGAGTTTCGGATGTTATGTAAATATGTGAGTTTTGAGGGTTCGAGGTGTAAGAAGTGAGGAAAATGATTTAGGGAACTTCCTTAATGTGTGGTATCAGATAACTCGTACCGGGTAACAGGTGATATCAGGAGTATAGTGAAACAACAGTCTCTTAATAAGTAGTATGGAACATTAAGTATAAGTAATGGTCTAATTCCGCTAGGCAGGATTAGAGATTACCAGACTGTCATAACATTCCCCACTTCAGACTCTTTCCTATCCTATCATTTGGGCTCTACTGGTTAGTAAATTGGATCTGGGATTTTTGTTTACTCTATTAAGGTGGGAGGAGGATATTGTCTGTATACTTTCAAGTTGAATGATATATTCAACGATTAAATTTAGTGCCAGCTGGATCTCGCAATGCGTGTTCCAGGATGTTCCCTGGTCTCCAGCGCATTGTGATAAAGTAAAGATTTGGGGTGGTCCTCACTAAATTGGGAGTTCAGGCAAGAAGTGCATAACATTCCTTAGGGCTATAGATAGATACAAGGAATGAGATTCTAAGGGCCCCCGGCAATCAACTCCACCTCAGGTGAGGGGAAGGTAACCGACATGAGAGGTCTCTGACATTGGTCCTAAAATACATGTGGCTAGGTATCCTAAAACTCAGAGTTTGACCACATTGAAATCACATATTATGTTTTGCTTCCAGATTCCTTTTTACAGTCAAAAGGTAGAGCAGAGATAGGTATAGTTCCTGAAACAATTTTGAGAAGGCAGGAAAGGTAGTATCAGACCAATGTTGTGATAGGATTCCTCATATGGATAAATGTTCTCTGCTATGGTGTGAGTGCATGAATGACAACAGTACCTTGCAAGGATGTGAATGAGCTTCAGATCCAGGTAAAGTTTATTGTACTTGAGTAGCTTGTGGGATGCAAGGAGTCTCTGGGGATCCGGTGCTTGAACAAAATAGGGAAACAGGGAAAACAAGCATAGCAAGTAAAGCATAGCAAGTAAACAAACAGTTCAGGTGAAAACATGAGCTGGAAAAGTTCGGTGGTAGTTCACCTTACTGAGCTAGGTATGAAAAATAGAAAAGACGGGATCATTTTATGCCTCCTGGTATCCCCTATGTGGGGTGGTGGCGCACTATGTGAGGGAAGGTCTCTTCTCGATTGGCGGTTTCCAGGTAAGATAGGGTCCACTCTACGATGTCTGGAACGTGGGCGCTGAGCTTTGAGTGATGAACTGTGTGAGACAGGTTTCCACGGTTCGGAGGGGAAGTAGAATGAGTACCATTCTGGTAGATCAACTAGAGGAATGTCCAGGTGTTCGCAGAATGTGGGTACATCCTCTGGGGTCTGGAGAAGAGCCGTGCGTCCTCTGAAGGTGGCAGATAAACAAAATGGGAATTTCCACCTATACTGAATGTTGTGGGTGTGCAGTACATCCAGTGCGGGGGCAGGGTGTGCCTGTTTTGCAGGGTTATCTGCGAGAGGTCTTGGAAAGTTTAATTTCTGCCACATTGAATGAAATGTGTTCTTTTGTCTTCCTGAGTATTTCTTCCTTGAGGGGGAAATTGACTATGCAGCAGACAATGTCTCTGGGAGGTTCAGAGTCATAGGAGCGCAGTGTACCTCAATGGGGGAATCAGCGGGGCGGTCTAGTAGGTTGTTGAAAATGGAGCACACTGTCTGAGGTATGGCATTTGGCTCCACTCCCTCCAGGACTCCTTTCTACTCTAATATTATGTCTGTGGCCCCTGTTGTCTAAATCTTCTACCTGTCTGTGTAGTTAATATATGAGGTAGTTGTAGATCATAAGATTTTTGCACTTGCCTGATGGCTGCAGACTGTAGCTGGGAGGTTTCTTCCACTTCTGTGAGGCGGTTATTCATCGTCTGGATATCTGTTTTTAGGTCAGATATTGCTGCTGTCAGGGTGTGTTTGATGTCTAAGGTGACATTGTGCAGGTCTCTCTGTAGGTCCAGGGGGCTTGGGTTGAGAGCAGTGGGGCCCTCCGTTATCGATCCCGCCGCGCTGCTAGGCGAGCCCGGGGATGAGGCCTGCGAGGCCTGTGTCTCCACGTGTTGGCCTGCTGGGTGCGTACGGAACATCTCCGGGATGTTATTGCTGAGATGAGTCCCGGTCTCTTTCATGGTATGGGGAGTCGAGGTACTCCTGTTGGATCTGCCCATGGTGGTATAATACCTGTGGGTCCCTATTAATAGGCTTTTTCATCCTCTTTGTGCAGGAGCTATTGTTTCAGGCAGCCATCTCGGGTCCCGTCCAAGCCATGCCCCCCTCCGGCTTCGCTAATTTTTATCGAAGGTTTATTAAAAATGTTTCTTACATTATCTCGCCCATCACCCAGCTGACCCGTCAACAAAATAATTTTCGGTGGTGCCATGAAGCTCAAGAGGCTTTTGATGAGTTGAAGGCCCTGTTTATTTCTGCACCTATCCTTCAGCATCCAGACCCAGCACTACCCTTCATTAGGGATGAGCCGAACACCAGAACATGCAAACAGGCAAAAAATTTGTTCAAACACGCGAACACCATTAAAGTCTATGGGACACGAACATGAATAATCAAAAGTGCTAATTTTAAAGGCTTATATGCAAGTTATTATCATAAAAAGTGTTTGGGGACCTGGGTTCTGCCCCAGGGGACATGGATCAGTGCAAAAAAAGTTTTAAAAACGGCTGTTTTTTTGGGAGCAGTGATTTTAATAATGCTTAAAGTGAAACAATAAAAGTGTAATATTCCTTTAAATTTTGTACCTGGAGGGTGTCTATAGTGTGCCTGTAAAGGGGCGCATGTTTCCCGTGTTTAGAACAGTCTGACAGCAAAATGACATTTCAAAGGAAAAAAAGTCATTTAAAACTACTCGCGGCTATTAATGAATTGTCAGTCCGACAATACACATAAAAGTTCATTGATAAAAACGGCTTGGGAACCCCGAACCAAAATGTAAAAAAAAATGGTGTGGGGGTCCCCCTAAATTCCATACGAGGCCCTTCAGGTCTGGTATGGATATTAAGGGGAACCCCGCGCCAAATTTTAAAAAAAATGGCGTGGAGTCCCCCTCAAGCCGCTTACCATTTCACACAGCCCCCGTTTCCCTCCTGAAGACTGAGAAGAATAAATTCAATACCTTCGCCATCTCTCCATCCTTAGTAAGAAAGGGAGGTGTAGTGATCGAGTATATTAATATATACTGGGTGATATGATGTAGAGTGGGTATGATAATTAATATTTAGGTATTATTATAATGATGATGTAAGTACTCTTCCGCAGCAACCCAATTCTTCCAGAGAGATGCACTTTATTGACTTCCAACACAGAACAAAGTCCAAAGTCCACAGATGACAAAGAAATCCGACAGAGTAGATATAATTCAGAGACCCATATTCCTAGGCCTGTGTGTGTTCCCAGCCATACACAGACAAGCCTCACCTCATACACAGACAAGCCTCACTCACTAACCTATAGACTGAATGCCGTGTAATTTTCACTAAATATTGAATGGCTGAGCAATTTGATTGGCCGTTTCAATTTAGGACTTTGATTAGCTTTAGTCTTTCAAACAGACAACAACCCCCAGCCATGAACAGCCGTGAACCACCCCAATTTGCACTCCCACATATCAACATCAACAAGTCCCCTTTAGATATGTGTAATTATATTAACAGATACCACCTGAATACCCTTTGAGATGTTCAAATAGACTTGCATAAGATTAACACATCAAAGAGTCTTCAGCTGTTAAAATTCAGTTGGACAAATCAACCATCCTGTCATTGTCATTCTGGCCTGGTCAACATTGACTGCATGTGTACATACACACAACAATGTCCCACATAAATCCGGGTCACGGCACCAATGTAGTGATCGAGTATATTAATATATACTGGGTGATATGATGTAGAGTGGGTATGATAATTAATATTTAGGTATTATTATAATGATGATGTAAGTACTTTTCCGCAGCAACCCAATTCTTCCAGAGAGATGCACTTTATTGACTTCCAACACAGAACAAAGTCCAAAGTCCACAGATGACAAAGAAATCCAACAGAGTAGATATAATTCAGAGACCCATATTCCTAGGCCTGTGTGTGTTCCCAGCCATACACAGACAAGCCTCACCTCATACACAGACAAGCCTCACTCACTAACCTATAGACTGAATGCCGTGTTATATTCACTAAATATTGAATGGCTGAGCAATTTGATTGGCCGTTTCAATTTAGGACTTTGATTAGCTTTAGTCTTTCAAACAGACAACAACCCCCAGCCGTGAACAGCCGTGAACCACCCCAATTTGCACTCCCGCATATCAACATCAACAAGTCCCCTTTAGATATGTGTAATTATATTAACAGATACCACCTGAATACCCTTTGAGATGTTCAAATAGACTTGCATAAGATTAACACATCAAAGAGTCTTCAGCTGTTAAAATTCAGTTGGACAAATCAACCATCCTGTCATTGTCATTCTGGCCTGGTCAACATTGACTGCATGTGTACATACACACAACAATGTCCCACATAAATCGGTGAACATATTACAACATATACAACAGGAGGTCAGATCATATTGGGCCCATAAAGAATGATGAAGGGAATCTGGTTACTATTTATGTACTTAAAGAATTTCTTGGGATTTTTTTACTCTCGCTATGTGCCTGTCATGTTCAATCTTAGCCGCCCTGATTGCACCCTTACATTTCTTGTTGCATTCTTTGTAAAGTTGGGATCTGCTGGGAGTGAAGATGGCCAAAAAGTTAGAGGGGTTTTCAGAGGGTAGTATTGGGGGCATTAGTGGTAGGTTAACCAAAGCACAAAAACACAAGGTGAGTATAGTAGCAAGTCCTAGTTGCAATCTTGAAACACCCAATACGAGGACAATATGCGACCGGTCTAAACTATGTGGCATGTTCACCAATGCCAGGAGCATGGCGGACAAGATGGGTGAACTAGAGATACTGTTGTACAAGGAGGAATTGGATTTTGTGGGAATTTCAGAGACCTGGTTCAACAGCTCTCATGATTGGCTGGCAAACATTCAAGGGTGTACCCTATACCGCAAGGATAGAGAGGGTAAAAAAGGGGGAGGGGTATGCCTATATATCTAGAATAATGTATAAGCGAATGTGAGAGATGACATCACTGAGGGAGCTAGAGAGGAGGTGGAATCCTTATGGGTAGAGCTCCAAAGGGATGAAGCTAAGGGGAAAATAATACTGGGAGTATGCTATAGGCCCCCTAACCCGAGGGAGGAAGTGGAGACGGATCTCCTATCACAAATTGGATTAGCAGCAAGGATGGGAAGTGTTATCATAATGGGGGATTTTAATTATCCAGACATAGACTGGGCGGAGGGAACCGCGCATTCATTTAAGGCTCGCCAGTTCCTTAATGTCTTGCAGGACAATTTTATGGGTCAGATGGTAGACGCACCAACTAGAACTAAAACATTACTGGATCTACTGATTACCAACAATACAGACCTGATCACGGATGTGGAAATACGGGGTAATTTAGGTAACAGCGATCACAGGTCAATTAGTTTCAGTATAAATCACACAAATAGGAAACATAAAGGGAACACAAAGACACTGAATTTCAAAAGAGCCAACTTCCCTAAACTACAAACCTTGCTAAAAGGCATAAATTGGGATAAAATATTAGGAACAAAGAATATGGAGGAGAGATGGGTTTGCTTTAAGAGCATATTAAATAAGGGCATTAGCCAATGTATCCCATTGGGTAATAAATTTAAAAGAGCGAACAAAAATCCTGGATGGCTTAACTCCAATGTAAAAATGCATATAAAAGCAAAGGAGAAGGCCTTCAAAAAATACAAGGTTGAGGGATCATCCTCAGCATTCAGACTTTATAAAGAATGCAACAAGAAATGTAAGGGTGCAATTAGGACGGCTAAGATAGAACATGAAAGACACATAGCAGAGGAGAGCAAAAAAAATCCCAAGAAATTCTTTAAGTATGTAAACAGTAAAAAAGGGAGGACAGACCATATTGGCCCCATAAAGAATGAGGAAGGACATCTGGTTACAAAGGATGGGGAGATGGCGAAGGTATTGAATTTATTCTTCTCCTCAGTCTTCACGAGTGAATCGGGGGGCCTCAGTAACCAAAACTGCAGTGTTTATCCTCATGACATCACAACACAGGAAGCACCTCCATGGTTAACAGAGGACAGAATTAAAATTAGACTTGAGAAACTTAACATTAATAAATCACTGGGACCAGATGGCTTGCATCCGAGGGTACTTAGGGAACTCAGTCAAGTGATTGCCAGACCGTTGTTCCTAATTTTTACAGACAGTCTACTGACTGGAATGGTACCAGCTGATTGGAGAAAAGCCAATGTAGCACCAATATTTAAAAAGGGCCCAAAATACATCCCTGGGAATTACAAACCAGTTAGCCTAACATCAATAGTATGTAAACTCTTGGAGGGGATGATATGGGACTATATAGAAGATTTTAGTAATAAGAACGATATCATTAGCAGTAATGAAGCATGGATTCATGAAGACTCGTTCTTGCCAAACCAATCTATTAACCTTCTATGAGGAGGTGAGTTGCCATCTAGATAAAGGAAGGCCCGTAGACGTGGTGTATCTGGATTTTGCAAAAGCATTTGACACAGTTCCCCATAAACGTTTAATGTACAAAATAAGGTCCGTTGGCATGGACCATAGGGTGAGTACATGGATTGAAAATTGGCTACAAGGGTGAGTTCAGAGGGTGGTGATAAATGGGGAGTACTCAGAATGGTCAGGGGTGGGTAGTGGGGTTCCCCAGGGTTCTGTGCTGGGACCAATCCTATTTAATTTGTTTATAAACGACCTGGAGGATGGGATAAACAGTTCAATCTCTGTATTTGCAGACGATACTAAGCTAAGCAGGGCAATAACTTCTCCGCAGGAAGTGGAAACCTTGCAAAAAGACCTGAACAAATTAATGGGGTGGGCGACTACATGGCAAATGAGGTTCGATGTAGAAAAATGTAAAATAATGCATTTGGGTGGCAAAAATATGAATGCAATCTATACACTGGGGGGAGAACCTCTGGGGGAATCTAGGATGGAAAAGGACCTGGGGGTCCTAGTAGATGATAGGCTCAGCAATGGCATGCAATGCCAAGCTGCTGCTAATAAAGCAAACAGAATATTGGCATGCATTAAAAGGGGGATCAACGCAAGAGATAAAACGATAATTCTCCCACTCTATAAGGCTCTGGTCCGGCCGCACCTGGAGTATGCTGTCCAGTTCTGGGCACCAGTCCTCAGGAAGGATGTACTGGAAATGGAGCGAGTACAAAGAAGGGCAACAAAGCTAATAAAGGGACTGGAGGATCTTAGTTATGAGGAAAGGTTGCAAGCACTGAACTTATTCTCTCTGGAGAAGAGACGCTTGAGAGGGGATATGATTTCAATTTACAAATACTGTACTGGTGACCCCACAATAGGGATAAAACTTTTTTGCAGAAGAGAGTTTAATAAGACTCGTGGCCACTCATTACAATTAGAAGAAAAGAGGTTTAACCTTAAACTACGTAGAGGGTTCTTTACTGTAAGAGCGGCAAGGATGTGGAATTCCCTTCCACAGGCGGTGGTCTCAGCGGGGAGCATTGATAGCTTCAAGAAACTATTAGATAATCACCTGAATGACCGCAACATACAGGGATATACGGTGTAATACTGACACATAATCACACAATAGGTTGGACTTGATGGACTTGTGTCTTTTTTCAACCTCACCTACTATGTAACTATATGTAACTATGGAAGGCCTTCTCCTTTGCTTTTATATGCAATTTTACTTTGGAATTAGGCCACCCAGGACTTTTATCAGCTCTCTTGTACGATCTGGGCTTCTGATAAGCCCCCTGCCCGCAGACCCCAACAACCACAGCCCAGGGTTTTCAGGAAGAGGCTCTTGTCCCCATCAGCATGGGGACAAGGTGCTTTGGGGTGGGGGGCAAAGCCCCCACCCCCCATGTTAAGGGCATGTGACCTGGTATGGTTCAGGAGGGGGGCTCGCTCATCCCTTCCCCTTTCCTGACCTGCCAGACTGCATGCTCAGATAAGGGTCTGGTATGGATTTTGGGGGGCCCTATGCCTTTTTTTGTGAGGGGTTCCGCTTAAAGTCCATACCAGACCCAAAGGGCTAGTATGGCCTAGGAGAGACCCTACACCATTTTTTAAACATTTTTCTATTTCCGGGTGTCACGGAACGTCCCACACTCCGCTTGAGTGCTTCCGTCATATACCACTTCCTCCCAATCTGTATACAGATATCCCAACCTCTCTGAGCACAAACAAGGCGACACTTACTTGTTGCTACCAAGAACTCACTTTATTCAGAACCAGAATACAGTCTTATATACACAGGAGAAGATTACTCTAACAATACAAACGTAACCTAATTAACATGAGCTAATTATCTAATCCTTTATACAGCCTAGGTGACTGAGACATGACCTTTCGCCCAGACTTGTGGTCACCGAGCTTCACACAGTTATATCAACACAATATCAGTCGTCCCGTCTCCTACATTGTATAGAGGACAATGTCATTAGCTCATTCAATTAACATAAACACAGGTTGATGACACCAGCATCTCCTCACAGGATGTGTCCCAACAGAATGAATCAGTCTTATCAGCAGGGGGCTGCTGGAGGAACCCCCCTCCTTCTTCAGGGACACAGATCCACAGCAAGGAGTCCCCAACAGAATCAAACAACAAACAATATATACATATATACACGACTGAGTCCGATTAATACAGTTCAAACCGGACCTCCAATTCACCCCACAAAGAGCACCGTTCCATTGAAAATCCAGGGCCCATAATCAAAAGGCAACAGGCTAGCATTCAGTCCCCTCCAATAGCCTCTGTCTCGGGTGAGTCTGTCACATTTCTCCCCCATCAAAGGTTGACTAACAAGGTCCCAGACCACCACCTGGTCTGGACATACGTTAGTCAGGCAGAGTGAACTCACATAGTCTTCCCGCATGATCTCCATTCTTGGCTGCAAGGAATAGTTGACCTCAGTAGGTGTGGGGCAGAGGTCATTTACTCTCTGTCTGGCTGCCAGGGCTTCAGCTGGATTGTTTTTAACATTCCTGGGCTCGGTCTGCTGCTGGGCAGAGGGGCCAATCACCCCTGCTTCTTGAAGCTGTAGAGGGACACTAGGTGCTAGGCAGAGGCCAGCGGTGCTCTGCCCTGTTGCCAGCGATTCAGCTGGGAATAGCAGCTCCACTACACCAGCTTGTCATCGGAGAGAGGGGCCAACTGCCCCGGCTCCCTGGAACTCCACAGTGGTTGCTGGTGCTGGGAAGAGGTTGGTAGCACTCTGCTCTGTTGCCAGCACTTCTGCTGGGGACTCTGCATCCTCCGCTCCAGCTAACCGTTGGGGCAGGAGGCTGGCTTCCTCCACTCCCAAACTGTGTAGCTGCCATTGGAAAAGGGAGCCAGCTGCTTCCTTTTCTATTCCCTCATCTAGCTGCTGGGACGACATGTCGATGGTACTGTCTCCCAGGTACACGGATCTTTGCTGGGGAGGAAAGCCCGCTTCCTCCACCCTGGCCAACTGTTGGGGAGGGACAACACACACCTCCTCTCCCTTCTCCCCCTGTATCTGCTGCTGGGAAGTGATTGCCATCTTCTCACCCTGAGCCTCCACAATTGCTGCAGGTGTGGGGCAGAGGTCTTGGACCCTCTGTCCGGTTGCCAGCACTTCTGCTGGGGGTTTGCCAGGTGGTTCCTCCTCTACAGAAACGTCTATTAAATCCCCAGTCTCTGGAATTGGTAAAAGTGTGGGGCAGAGGTCTTGGACCCTCTGTTCAGTTACCAGATCTTCAGCTGGAGAAGTTTGTTTTAACTCCATAGATGCTGCTGGCAGAAAATCACATGTCCCTGTCAGTGTTGTGGGAGAAAGGCCGACTACCTCTTCTCTCAAGAAGGCTGAAGCCACTGTTGGTGCTGGGCAGAACACAGTGAACTTTGGCCCTGATAGCAGCTCTTCTGCTGGAGGCTCATCAGGTTGTTCTTCCTCAGCAGAAAAGTCTATCAAATCCCATGTCTCTGCAACTGATGTCCGGGGATAGAGGTTCACCATCTCCTGTCCATGGAACCCAGAAGATGCTATCATTTCTGGGCAGAGGTTAGCAGAGCTCTGCCCTGTTGTCAGCACTTCAGGTTTGGGGACGGCAATCTCCGGATTTTCCACTGCCGATTCTCTGGCATGCTGCTGAACTTGTTCTAGCAGTTTCCTGTATGCCCTTTCCAGATGCTGTTCCTTCCTTAGCAAATGGTCCAGATCAGGTTTGAGCTCTGAGACCCCTGCAAGACCGAGCATAGACTCTCTATAGTCTCTCAGGTCCTCAAGGTCAGGTTCCCCTTCATCGCCAAACATAAAAAGATCTGTAAGGTTCTCCCACAGCAATCCAGGGCCGCCAAAGTCATATCCCTCCAGAGAGCATTCTGTTGTCTCCCCTAAATATCCCTCCTCTGCGTGCCATTGCAAGCCCGATAACGATTGTCCAGCTCTATCTCCTGCTGGACCAACCTGTCCAACTCAGTCACCCATTGCTCCTGGGGCTGCTCTCCCAAGAGTGCCATCCGCAATGCCCGTTGGTCACTGGCCCGTTGCTCTTGGGTTGGAAAGCACTTGCCCTGTTTTATACCAGCGAGACGGAGGGCTGCAATCCAGAGCTCCACCCGAATTTGCTGCCTAAGCTCCAGGTATTCACCCTCAGACACAGTCCTGGTGTATGTTGAAAGGATGATCCGCAGCAGCCCCGGGAACTCTGATGCCAGGTCCATATCTCCGCTGGGGTGACTGAAGTCTGCTATGCTGATCTTGGATCCAGTTGGAGGTTTGGATGTCCCAGACTTCAGGAAGCTTTCCCGCTGCTTGCCACCAATGTCACGGAACGTCCCACACTCCGCTTGAGTGCTTCCGTCATATACCACTTCCTCCCAGTCTGTATACAGATATCCCAACCTCTCTGAGCACAAACAAGGCGACACTTACTTGTTGCTACCAAGAACTCACTTTATTCAGAACCAGAATACAGTCTTATATACATAGGAGAAGATTACTCTAACAATACAAACGTAACCTAATTAACATGAGCTAATTATCTAATCCTTTATACAGCCTAGGTGACTGAGACATGACCTTTCGCCCAGACTTGTGGTCACCGAGCTTCACACAGTTATATCAATACAATATCAGTCGTCCTGTCTCCTACATTGTATAGAGGACAATGTCATTAGCTCATTCAATTAACATAAACACAGGTTGATGACACCAGCATCTCCTCACAGGATGTGTCCCAACAGAATGAATCAGTCTTATCAGCAGGGGGCTGCTGGAGGAACCCCCCCTCCCTCTTCAGGGACACAGATCCACAGCAAGGAGTCCCCAACAGAATCAAACAACAAACAATATATACATATATACACGACTGAGTCCGATTAATACAGTCCAAACCGGACCTCCAATTCACCCCACAAAGAGCACCGTTCCATTGAAAATCCAGGGCCCATAATCAAAAGGCAACAGGCTAGCGTTCAGTCCCCTCCAATAGCCTCTGTCTCGGGTGAGTCTGTCACACCGGGCAATGCCAGAATCCTTTCTTTACATTCATCTGTCAGTGGGGAAGCCGCAGCTCCCGCATCCAGTAGTGGGGGTTCGCTCCCTCAGGCTTCTGCCAATCCCACAGTCGTCATGGCGCTCCCGGAACCCAGGGTTCCCACACCAGAACGGTTCTCAGGGGACCGTAAGAAGATCAGGGCCTTCAAAAACGCATGCTCCCTCTACTTCGTCCTCCAACCCAGAACCTTTTCTTCAGAAATTGTGAAGGTGGGATTTGCGATTTCTCTATTGTCCAAGGAACCTCAAGCCTGGGCCCACGGCCTAATGGAACAGAGCAGTCCAGTTCTAAACACAATTGATGCCTTCTTTGAGAGTATGTCCCAGCTCTATGACGACCCACAGCGTACGGCTACAGCTGAGGCCATCCTGCACCACCTGTCCCAAGGAAGAAGACCAACTGAGGACTATACGGTGGAATTTCATAAATGGGCGGCTGACACAAATTGGAACGAGCTGGCCCTGCGCTATCAGTACCGCCAAGACTTGTCCGAGTTACTCAAAGATGAATTAGCCAGAATGGAAACCCCCGCTTCCCTGGAAGAATTAATTCAAGCAGCCACGAAATTGGACAGGCGACTGCGTGAGCGACGCTCAGAGTGCTTCCAAGGCCCGCTCCCCGCCTGGACGCTGCCCAGACCTCCGTCGACCCAGACCCCTACCTCAACGACAGCTGCTGCTACACCAGTCCCTGAGGTCGAACCTATGCAGCTCGGCCTGGTCCGGTCCCCTCTGACCTCTGAAGAGAGGCAACGCAGACGGCAGTCCAACTTGTGCCTCTATTGCGGAGGAGCCGGACACTTCCTGCGCAACTGTCCAATCAGGCCTAGTAAGTCCCCTCAGCCAAATGTGATGAACTGTCCAAACAACAGTATCCCAAAGACTTACGTGATGTTGTTTGTTTCCCTACAGCTTCCGGAAGGGGAGACTTGCTTGCAGGCCATCATTGATTCCGGAGCGTGCAGTTGCTTTGTAGATGCTGCCTTGGCCCACAGCCTGAATATTCCTCTGCAAACCAAAACTCAAGGTCTACGGGTACATCTGGCCGACGGATCCCTTCCTCGCTCAGGACCCATCACCCAGGAAATCCAACCTATTCTTTTAACCACCGATTCCGGCCACCAGGAATTTCTACAGCTCGATCTTATTCATTCACCCATCTTTCCTGTTATACTGGGCTTGCCCTGGTTACAGGCCCATGACCCACATATCCAATGGAGTACCAAGGCGGTATCTTTCTCCTCTCAGTATTGCTCTCAACATTGTCTTCCCATGGCTCCTAAAGCCTGTGCTATGATTACTGTTTTCAGTCAGGCAGCCTCCAACATGTCCCCTCCGAGTATCTTGAGTTCCAAGAAGTCTTCAGCAAACAAATGGCCGATCGCCTACCGCCTCATCGGTCCTACGACTGTCCGATCGACCTCCTGCCTGGATCCGAAGTCCCGTTTGGCCGTATATTTCCTCTCTCGGAAACTGAGCTAGAGGCTCTCAAACAATATATCGATGAGAAAAAAGGGCTTCATCCATCCCTCGTCCTCACCTGCCGGGGCCGGTATCTTTTTTGTCGGGAAGAATGATGGTTCTTTGAGGCCTTGTGTAGATTATCGGCAGCTCAATAACATCACTATCAAAAACCGGTATCCGTTGCCACTCATTCCCGAGCTGTTTCAACGGTTCCGATCAGCTAAAGTGTTCTCTAAACTCGACCTCCGGGGGGCCTACAATCTCGTCAGGATCAGGGCTGGGGACGAGTGGAAAACAGCTTTTAGATCTAGGTTCGGGCATTTCGAGTACCTAGTGATGCCATTCGGACTCTGTATTGCCCCGGCCACCTTCCAACACCTGGTGAATGATATATTCCGAGAATACCTGGATGACTTCCTTGTTGTATACCTGGATGATATTCTTATTTTCTCCTCCACTCTTGAAATGCACAAGGGGCACGTAAAAAAGGTCCTTACCATACTAAAGCAACAAAAGCTATACCTGAAAGCTGAAAAATGCGAATTCGAAAAATCAACCATACAATTTCTTGGGTTCATCCTTTCAACCAATGGGGTCGCAATGGACCCACAAAAGATTCAGGCAATTCAAAAATAGCCGGCCCCATCTGACGAAAAAGGGGTACAGCGGTTTATAGGGTTTGCCAACTTCTATCGAAAATTTTTTGTTGGATTCTCTGCTATTGTGGCACCTATCACTCAACTAACCCGTCAGCACGGTTCTTTTCAGTGGTCCCCAGCCGCTCAAGAAGCTTTTCTGAAATTGAAGACATTGTTCAGTTCCGCCCCGATCCTTCATCATCCTGACCCGACTCAACCATTTGTGCTGGAGGTAGACGCATCAGAAATCGCAACTGGAGCAATTCTTTCCCAGAGGCAGGGATCTAAAGCCATTCTACATCCTGTAGCTTTCGCATCCAGGAGACTCAGCCCGCCAGAACTCAATTATGATGTGGGTGACAGGGAGTTGCTGGCCATAAAGTTCGCTTTGGAGTAATGGAGGTATTTGCTGGAAGGTGCAGTACACCCGGTCATGATCTTTACGGATCACAAGAATCTAAAATACCTCCGAACGGCAAAACGACTAAAACCCCGACAAGCCCGTTGGGCTCTTTTCTTTTCCCGTTTCAACTTCCATATATCCTACAGACCTGGTGCAAAGAACGGAAAGGCAGACGCACTCTCTCGGATGTTCTCAGCAGATTTTCAAACATCGAAACCAAGCACTATCCTCTCTCCACAAAACTTTCTTGGACTGACTCAGGCGGATCTAATGTCATCCATCAGATCCTCATCTCACTTGTGTACTGAACCAGAAGTACATTCCTTGAAGAAATATGAGGATCTTTTTTGGATTAGAGGAAAAATTTTCGTACCGCAAGAGACATGGCCTTTAACCCTTAAAATGTGTCACAACCATAAATTGGCGGGGCATTTTGGGATAAAGAAGACGTCTGAGCTGATTTCTTGCTCCTTCTGGTGGCCTGGGTGGAGACGGGATTGTAAGAAGTACGT
This sequence comes from Aquarana catesbeiana, assembly GCF_042186555.1. Classification (NCBI taxonomy): domain Eukaryota; kingdom Metazoa; phylum Chordata; class Amphibia; order Anura; family Ranidae; genus Aquarana; species Aquarana catesbeiana. The sequence goes on along the minus strand of NC_133331.1, from coordinate 220,089,923 downwards.
GGCGTCCTGCCCTCTGTGCCAACGGAACAAGGGCCAAAACGCTAAGTCCTGGGGCTTGCTCAAACCTTTGCCCATCCCGGAACGGCCATGGACCGATGTATCCATGGATTTTATTGTTGACTTGCCAGCCTCAGAGAGTTTTACCACCATTTTTGTTGTTATCGACCGTCTCTCCAAGATGGCCCATTTTTTACCCATGAGGGGCACCCCTTCTGCTGTAGACACAGCCAATATCTTTTTGAAAGAGATCGTTAGGCTCCATGGTGTACCGAAGAGCATTGTGTCGGATAGGGGCGTGCAATTTACGTTCAAATTCTGGAGGGAGCTCTGCAAGACCCTTGATATCAAAGTATGTCTCTCCTCAGCGTATCACCCTCAAGGTAATGGCCAAACGGAGAGGACAAACCAAACTTAGGAGCAATACCTCCGTTGCTTCTGCTCAGGTTCCCAGGATGATTGGGCAAGCCTTCTCCCGTATGCCGAATTTGCCTATAACAATTCAGTTCATGCCTCTACCAACCAAACACCCTTCTGGGCAAATTGTGGGTTCCACCCTACGTTTCTTTCTAATGACATCCCTGAGATGACAGTTCCTGCAGTCCAGGACAGGATAACCTCGTTGCAATCCAACTTTCAGTAAATCCAAGACATGTTATACAAGGCGCAAGAGGATTACAAAAAACAATACGATCGGGGCAGGAGGGTGAATCCAAAGTTTAACTTAGGAGAGGAGGTCTGGCTATCCACCACTAACCTTAAATTACCTTTGCCATCTCGAAAACTTGGACCCAAGTTCATCGGTCCTTTCCAAATCAAGAGAATCATTAACCCTGTGGCTGTTGAGCTAGCACTACCCAAGACATACCGGATTCATCCTGTTTTCCATGTATCCATGTTGAAGCCTGTTGTGCCCAGCCCTTTTTCGGGAAGAGGAGAACCTCCTCCTCCGCCGATCAGGGTGGATGGCAAAAACGAGTTTGAGGTGGAATCCATCCTGAACTGTAGAAAGAAGGGCAGGCAGCTACAGTACCTGATCCAGTGGAAGGGTTACCCACCTGAAGGAACCTGCATGCACCACGCCTTATCCAAGCCTTCCACCAAGATCACCCAGAATTGATGTCTAGCCTGTGCGTCCAGTGTCCGCCCTTAGGAGGGGGGCACTGTCAGGAGACTGCAAGTGTCTCTGCTCGCCGGGCTCCGGGGCACATGCGCGGTGGACTGGCGCTTCGTCGCACACCCATCTGCGGCCCGATGGTGCGGCGCGTGCGGGTGCACGGCGGTCCCCATGTGCGCGCCATCACCTGTGCTGGTACCCGGTAGCGCGTCACGCTGACGCGCTCGCCGGGGAGAGACTATTTCTGATGATCTCAGCGCCCAGTCGGGTTGTCGTCGTCAGCTCCTCCTGTTCCTTGTGTCCCTGCTGGTTACCTGAAATCTATTCCGCTGCTCTGTGTACCGAACCCCTGGCTTGTTGAAACACTATACCACTGTCTGCCTGATACCCCTCTGACCTCTGCCTGATAAACGGACTTGCCTCTGCCTAATTGCCTGGTGCTGACTTTTGCCTGATAAACGGACTTGCCTCTTCCTGATTACCCGGTTCTGACCTTCTGCCTGCTTAAACGGACTTGCCTCTGCCTGATTACCCGGTTCTGATCTTTTGCCTGCTTAAACGGACTTGCCTCTGCCTGATTACCCGGGTCTGACCTTCTGCCTGCTTAAACGGACTTGCCTCTGCCTGATTACCCGGTTCTGACCTTTTGCCTGCTAAAGGGACTTCCGTGCCTCAGTCTCCACCTACGGATCTCTTGCATACCGGAAGCCCGTGCCTCCGCGTGCCCCCCAGCTCCCTGTATCAACTCCGGGGGTCTGGGTGCACGTGGTCGTAAGGGCGAGCCGCTCTCGGCATCTTGGCCTCGGTGAGTATTAGCCTTGACACCCTATTGCTGTTGGATAGGTGAGAAAAGGTTTATCAAGGCCATTACAGGGGCATGATCAAAACTTCTCAATGGACTTTTTAGAACATGATCACTACACTTGGGTTCTATTGTGAACCAGAGGTGTATTTTGGTTTTGTGCTGCCCTAGGCCTGACTAAACTTGTGCACCCCCTAATTTAAAAACGACCCACCCCTTCCTGTCAATGCCATGCCCCTTCCTGTTTAAGACCCGCCCTGTCATCTGTAAACCACACCCTTTCCTCTTTGGGCTCCACCTTTTCTTCTTAGAGCTCCACCTCTTTTTCTCTGTACATTAACCACCTCCCACCCGGCCACTGCACAGCACATAAACGGCCGGGTGGTCATTTCCTTGTCCTGAGTGGATGTTCAGGAAAGTCCTTCAGAGCGAGTGCTCGCAGCACGGCTACAAGACATGCTGTGGCTTGATCCTGTAATCATTATGATCACAGAATCCAGCTGAGCAGAGATCGGGATATGGGTGCGGTGATCGGCCCTCCCGATCACATGACGGCTGTGTCCAATCGCAGCCATCACAATGTAAACAGAGATGCATGTGTCTGTGACAGTTCTCCCCGCCGAGCTCAGTGCAGTGGGGGGAGGGGGAATCTGCAGAACTGTGACAGCTCTCTGTGCGAGGATGATTTTACACAGAGAGCTGTTACAGATCACCCCACAAACAGTACACCAAGCACCACTTTCACCCCTGTCCCCAAACACGTCAGTGTCCCCATAAAACATCTGTCTGTCCCCCATCACTGCCAACACCAAATAAACACTGATTTGGGTTATTTTTACCAAATAAATGTAGCAGCATCATTTTCGGTCAAAATTTATCAAAAGAAAATACTTATTTGCAAAATTTTATAACAGAAACTAAGAAAAATGCTTTTTTTTTGAAAATTTTAAGTCTTTTTTTATTTGTAGCGTAAAAAATAAAAACCCCAGCGGTAATTAAATACCACCAATGAAAAGCTCTATTTGTGTGAAAAAATTATAAAAATGTAATTTTAGTACAGTGTTGCATGACCGCGCAATTGTCATTCAAAGTGTGACAGCGCTGAAAGCTAATAATTGGTCTGGGAAGGAGGGGGATGAAAGTGCCCTGTATTGAAGTGGTTAAAAGTGGGTACCAAGTGCAGCCTCATCAGTGCCCATCAAAGCAGCCTTATCAGTGCCCATCAATGCAGCCTCATCAGTGCCTATCAATGCAGCCTTGTCAGTGCCCATCAATGTATCCTCGTCAGTGCCCATCAATGCAGCCTCCTCAGTGCTCATCAGTGCAGCCTCGTCAGTGCCCATCAATGCAGCCTCGTCAGTGCCCATCAAAGCAGCCTCGTCAGTGCCCATCAAAGCAGCCTCATCAGTGCCTATCAATGCAGAATTATCAGTGCCCATCAAAACAGCCTTGTCAGTGCCCATCAATGCAGCCTCGTCAGTGCCCATCAATGCAGCCTCGTCAGTGCCCATCAATGCAGCCTCATCAGTGCCCATCAATGTAGCCTCGTCAGTGCCCATCAATGCAGCCTCGTCAGTGCCCATCAAAGCAGCCTCGTCAGTGCCCATCAATGCAGCCTCGTCAGTGCCCATCAATGCAGCCTCGTCAGTGCCCATCAAAGCAGCCTCGTCAGTGCCCATCAATGCAGCCTCGTCAGTGCCCATCAATGTAGCCTCGTCAGTGCCCATCAATGCAGCCTCGTCAGTGCCCATCAATGCAGCCTCATCAGTGCCCATTAAAGCAGCCTCATCAGTGCCCATCAAAGCCAGTGTGAACTGAGCCTAAGCCTAGGTTCACATTGGAGTGATTTGTCATGTGATTTGAGAGATCAAATCGCATGAAAAGTTGCAGGCTATTGGAGGCAATGGCACTGTTTCAATCGGTGCGACACTGATTTTGCAGCATCGCACCGATTTGCAAAAGTAGTTTCTTTACTACTTTTGCCGATTTCAGGTGCGACTTCAATAGACCTCTGTGAATGAAGCCACACAAATGTCTATCAAGTAGCACCTGAAATTGCACTGACCTTGCTACTTTGAAATCGCGCTACTTCAAGTGAAATAGTGTGATTTCAAAGAAGCATCAATGTGAACCGGAGCTTAGAGATACAAGTAGCTATGAAAGGTTAACCACATATACAAGCAGACACTAAGGTGTTAAATGCCATTGATTCCAGAAGCACCAGACTGCAGATATTGAGCTGTAAAGAGTTAACCATATATGTAAGTAGTCGTGATCATGTGTCCATTGAAGCAGAGTAGTAAAGCACAGCAAGGACACAAAGGGTTAACTATCAGAGAGTCCCGTATTTCAGATTACAGGGAGATGATAGGAGAAACTAAGTCTGAGCACAGATAAGCCCTGTGTGAAGTTGTCAAGGAGAGACAGTGAAGAGGGTTGGGTTTTTACTATCACCCTCCAGGATATACAGACTGTAGCTGAGTCTGCCCACTGAAGACACAATCATAGCGACCCTGGAATCACAACACCGGAGGAGAAGACGGAGAAGACGCTGATAAGTTCTCTCCCTCCTGTCTGTGCAGAGGGGAAGGGGAGAGGGAGGGGGGAACTGTGAGCACATGCTGTGCTCCATGTAAGAGATGCTCGACCAGCAACTTCCTGCAGTGAATGGACTGACTCGGGAGGCGGTGGGGGGGCTTTTTTTTCGCGCGGGGGGGCGGCCGCCGCCGCCCCCCCCCCCCCCACAAGGTGCTGCCCTAGGCCTGGGCCTTGTTGGCCTAGGCCAAAATACAGCACTGTTGTGAACTGCAAGACTTGCAGGACTTATAGTATAGTTCATTAATTCACAGATCTCTGCAGAGCCCCATACAGTTATGCAAAATAAAATAAAAAAAAATGACAGCTGCTGCAGGGAAGAGCAATGATTTGCACCATGTTAGGTATAAGAAATGACATGGTCCAAAAAGTGTAGTTTGATTTTTAAAATCTGTTTCCTAATGTAATATAGAATCATTAACCTTTTTTCTGGAGAATTGCATTTAGTGAGAGTATGGTTAAGCTGCATCATCACATTGGGAGACATTTACTAAAACTGGAACACTCACAATCTGGTGCCAGATTGTAGCCAATCTGGTAGCCAGTCAGCTTCTAACCTCAGTTTGTTCAATGAAGCTTTGGCAATATAACCTGGAAGCTGATGGGTTTCTCTGCAGAAGTAAGCCTAATTTTGCACTCTCCAGCTTTAGTAAATAAACCCCATTGTTTCTATGGAACATTTTTTTTTTTTTGCTTTTGGTTTTCTATGATATAGCCACTCTACTATTATGCTTTAGTGGGGCATCCTCCCTGATGGTAAAATATACAGGCACCTAACATCACTAACAGAAAACCAGTGCACAAGGAAACAGTTCCATGAGTGCCAGGCTATATAGACCTTAAAATGTTAACTTAAAATAAGCAGAACACTGCTTAGGGCAAGATATGCCTTGTTTATATATTTTATTGACCCAGAAACAATTTATGATTACAACATTTGCACCAACATCATTTCATTACTGTGGATGGAAATATTTATCATTAATAAAAGGTAAATATGCACATTCTTTAGTCCATTATGCAAATTAAGACCTGTGTCTGGCAATCACTCGATTATAACAGAATCATTCATGAAATGTTACCATAATGACATGAAATACATGTTATTAACATTTAACAAGTGTGTGGGTATGCCATATTTATGTACATTCAAAATGTTGTACCCTACAGCACAAACAATAACTAAGAAAAAAAGATGTAAACAGCCTCTGAGTTTAACACAAAAAAAGCAAAAGGGTCACTGTGTAAGATGATCATACAGTTTATCTATCTGTAACATAGATCTACAAACTCATTTTATATTCAGCTTCTGTTTTTTCAAATTCTTTTCACATTTAAATATTTACAGTAATTCCGCAGAAGGATGTCATTTAATAAATTTGTTTTAATGTAAGCATGCATGATAAAAATGCAAACAGTGTATATTCATATAGTACAGTGTTCATTTTCTCAACAACAATTGCCATATTTCTTCCAACACAAACACTGTGAAGACATGATACGAAATAAGGCAAATACAGAGTATATGAAGAAGAAACAACAAAAAGTCATCAAAACAATATTTTGGGTACAAACTGTACTGCATAGAGTAAGTACATTCTATGAGGTTAATGAAAGCCATGGAACACTCTCATTATCTATGTTTGGCTTAGATTTGCTCCCAAATGGCCCAAGACTTGTGAAACTTTTTTACTTGAACAAGTATAATGTATGCTTTTTCGTATTTTTTTTTTCTAAACTTCTTTTATTGAGTGAAAGGGAAGCAAGGTTACAAGAACATCAAATATGTGTGCTACATTCATAGAAACACAACCAGATCTTATCAGGAAAAAAAAAAGGAGAAAAATTATAGGTGACAAGTATGACATTAAGAACAATAATAGGTTGCAACAAGAACAATAACAGTGGGTAATATTTCAGTGGTTCTAATAGGGAAGAGTAATTAGTTATATACATAGGGCGTATGATGATCAGAGTATATATGTTGCTACCGTCACTCCATTCCTTTCCGAATTTACAGCCATTATATATCTAGGTTAGTGTATAGCGATTTGGAGAGTAGAATTTGCATTGGATTTGTTTGCTTCTACGTGTATATGCGTGTATACTTAATGAGGAGGGATGGTGTTTGGCAGGGGGGAACTACAGGAGAGTGGGTGTGGGGGATAGGAAAAGAGGTAAGAGGTGTGTTGTGGTGGTTATGTACGTTATTGTTCTTAAGTCTGCGTATTTGTTTGTTTGTATGTGATCGGTTAGGGAGGGCTGAGTAGGTTTGTCATAATGAGGTATTTATATATTGTCTGCATGACAAATTGCTTTTACGGGTGTAATGTTTATCATCAGGTAGATTATACATGTATCTTAGGTTAATTTTGTGTAAATTTGTGTGGCCGTTTTTGTTTTTAGTTTTTTTTTTAAGGGGTATGAAGGTTCATCGTTTGGGAGGATTTGAAGTGGGTCCAGCAAGCCCGTAAGGTAGTGAATTTATGCAGAGAATTCTGAGAAATTGAGATGAGTTCCTCTATTTCTGCAATTCTTTTTATTGTTTTGTTCCAGTCTGAAATGGAGGGTCCTATGGTTGCGCCCCATAGTGTGGGTATGCACATTTTAGCTGCGTTGACTAACATCATGGCTAATGATTTATAGTAAGGTATATCAATTGATTCATGATGGTGGAGTAAGAATTGCGCAGGTGTAAATTCTAGAGAATATGTGGTTGTTATTTTTTTTTGTCATGGACCTGTTTCAAGTAGGTGTGGATAGTTGGGAATTCCACCAAATATGCAAGAGATTGCCCATTGCTTGTCGACATCTCCAGCATTTATCTGAGCTGGGTGCATCAAATCTGTGTAGAATAGAGAGGTGCAGTACCATTGTGAAATAATTTTATAATTGTTCTCTTGGATAAAGACGTTTATGGAGCCCTTGTGTACGTTCTGGTATATTTTTTCCCAGGAGATGTTCGTCAGGGTTATGTTTAGATCTTTAGCCCAGGCCTTACAGGCTATTCCCTCATCAGCCTGGGCATTGTACCAGAGCATGTTATGGATCTTAGAGATGACATGGCGTTGAGGCATGTGGCTTAGGCATAGGTTTTCAAATGAGGTTAAGGCTTCAGATAAGTCTATTTTGCATTGAGTAGAGTTTATGTACTGTTTAATTTGCCAATATTCTAGGAATCTTAGGTTTGGTGCAGCCCAGAGTGTGTTCATGTGTTCTAGGGTAAGCAGCTTACCATCCTGAAGAAGGTGGTGTATGTGTATACCTATGTTTGGTTGCTTACTGGATAGTGGGTGAGAGCATGGGACCCTGGAAAGTTTAAGTTTATGGCAGACTTCGGCGAAACACTCCAATGTGGGGCCTATGGTGGGATGTTCTGTTAGGTTGTTTGGCATGAGATTACGACGGATCCATGGGATGCAGCCAACGGGGTGTAGGGAGAAGGAGTTTTCTAGGGCTACCCAGTCCTTTACCTGATGGTGGGTGTGTCAGTCTATGATACGTTGTAAATGACAGGACCAATAGTAATGTTGTATGTCAGGTAAACCTATTCCCCCTTTTGGTTTTGGCTTTTTTTTTTGTAATTGTAGTTTTTATTCGTTTGAAAAAACACATTACAGATATAACAGGTATGTCACAAATTGTATATCCAAAAATAACAATAAAAAACAAAAAAAAACAAAAAGGAGAAAGCAAGGAAATATTAATAAAAATGAAAAAGAACAAATACATAATATAAGTACAAATAGGTTCAGGACATACAAACAACAGATTCCATGGGTCTGTAATAGGACTTTCTAACGTACCATAAGTAGAGGGCATTAGTAGTTAACAGATGGCAAAGGCCAACTTCATCGGGTGTATAAACATAAGTAGCATCTCACAATGAAAGGGTCAATTCAAGGACGTTATCCAGAGAAAAGGAGAAAGAAATACACATGTAGAGGAACACATATTCTCTCTACCTTAATTATTCCAACATCATGCAGTTCACATGGTCTCCGTATTGCGATTGGTCCCAGGGCTAAGGATAAGGGTCTGGTATGGATTTTTGGGGGGACCCCACGACATTTTTTTTTAAATTTTGGGGCGGTGTTCCCCCTAAAATCCATAACAGGCCTGAGGGGTCTGGTATAGATTTTGAGGGGGACCCCATGCCATTTTTTTTAATTTTGGCCGGGGTTCCCCTTAATATCCATACCAGACCTGAAGGGCCTGGTATGGAATTTAGGGGGACCCCCACGTCATTTTTAAAAAAATTTTGGTTTGGGGTTCCCCTGTGGGGAATTCCCATGCCGTTTTTATCAATTAACTTTTATGTGTATTGTCGGACCGGCAATTCATTAATAGCCGCGAGTAGTTTTAAATTACTTTCCTGACGCATCATGGCAGCACACACAATGGGTTGTGACTCCGCCTCCACAACCTGATAGGACTGGTTAGCTATAAGTTTTGAAGAGGAGCCCACCGCTGCATTCTCCTTTTTTTCCTCACCTAGATGGTTGGACCGGTAAAAGCTGAAAAACCCCCTTACCCCCAGCTAGGTTCAAGCCTCTCCTAGTTGGAAGCCCTGGCTGTACAGTCTCTAAAAGAGCTTTATGCAAGGGAACCCCACTCTGGTGGTCTCAGGGGTTTAAAAAAACAAAAAAAAAAAAACAAACAATCCACCTCTGCCTTACAAACCTTAAAGAGGTTTTTGGTGACATCTGCAGGGGCCTCCAGGTACTGTCTTTCATTCTCTCTCTGCCCTCTCCTGACATGCTGTATTTTCTTTATACACATCTGTGTAATGTGGGCTCCAGGTGCGCTGGGCGCTGTAGTTCCGCAGCGTCTTCCTACTATGCATAGCTATGAATAACACTGACTCCAGGGTGCACAGGATCTGACATAGGCGGCGTTAGGGCATGCCAGATTCCAAGATGGCGCCGGACGCCGCAAAGGGCCACTGCGCATGCGCGGCCGTGACGTCAGAGCCACCACGATGGCAGTATATTTAAAAACGGAGAAATTCTGTCATTTTGCCTCTGTGAGCCCCAGAACCTCACCACAGTGCTGCCTTGTGTTTTGTTTTTTTTGATCCCTGACACTGGTAAGTCTGGAACTCTCTCCTCTCTGCTAAAACTCTGCATTTCTATTCTCTTGGCACCTCCTGTCTTTAAAAAAAAAAAAAAAAACATACAAACTTTTTTTTTTCCCTTCAGACACACTCTATCTTCCTTTATGGAGGCCGCTGCTCCAGCAGACCATTGACGGGCTACAAGGTAAGGGGGACAGACATTAGGTAAGTAGTGAAGAGGAGTAAAAGAGAGCCTTGCCACTAATGCTATATTATTTTGATAGCTCTGGCAGATCATCCAGATCAACGCACTCCAAACGTAGGGACCGATCACCTTTAAAACATTCTCAGTCCAGACGAAGTCGGTCAAGAACCTCATCCCACCACCATAGAGATGAGACTTCATCCCGTCAAGCTCGCGATGACCATCGCACCCATCCTGCGGCAAACGCCTGCTGGGTTTGCGGAGCAGTAGCACTACCTGCTAAACTAGTCTGCCAAGTCTGTTTGGATGAAGCAACCCGTGAAAAAGAAGCGGATGCAAGGGAAGCATCCAATATAATAAAAGAATCTGTGAAAGAGTCTATCATGCAAGTGGCAGCCCACGAATCCATCAGACAGGCTTCAGTGGCCTCAACCTCTTATACGCCGCAAGATCTCTCCCCGTCAGCCTCCCATACTCTTCAGGAAGATTCCCCAGAAGAGGAAGAAATTCTAATGCCCACTTCATTTGATTTTGCGCTTATAGATCCCTTCGCAAAATCTGTAAAAGAGGCAATCGGTTGGGAAGAGGAGAAAGAGGCGCCATGCAAGTTAAGAAAGTATTTTCCTAACCTGAAAAAAGACCCTGAAACCTTTTCTTTTATTGAAGAGCTAGAGGAGCTAATAAAGGATGAGTGGCAGAAACCAGATAAAAAAACCAGTCTGAACAACAGGATAGCAAAACTCTACCCATTAAGGGAACCAATGTTGAACCCTCTAATTTCAGCTCCTGTAGTAGATTCCTCACTAATGCGTCTGGCGCGACATGTAACTCTCCCGATCGAGGATGCCGTTACCTTTAGGGATGTAATGGATCGAAAAATAGACCTCGATCTTAAGAAAGCCTATTCAGCAGCAGGGGGAGCATGCAGACCAGCGATCACTCTGGCAGCGGTCGGCAGAGCGATTACCTTTTGGGCAGCCAACATTGAGAAATTGTTGCTAGAGGCAGCGGATCAGGAAAAAATCATATCAGCTATGCAAGAACTTAGCCTAGCAGGAGACTTCGTGGCTGAAGCGGCCGTGGATATCATAAGATCTTCAGCAAGGGCGATGTTAGCTTCAGTAATGTCAAGGAGAGCACTCTGGTTAAAACCATGGGTCGCAGATGCGACTTCTAAGTCGACCTGGTGTAGGATTCCCTACGATGGCACCAACTTATTCGGCCCTAAACTAGATACAGCGATTTCAAAAGTTACTGGAGGGAAGTCTGGCCTCATCCCTTCCGATAGAAGACCCAAACAAAGAAATCCACCGTTTAGACGCCAGTTGCCAGAAAGATACCGAGAGGCAAGATCTTACAAACCAGGAAGGGAATTCAAGCGAAACTGGCGAAATCCCCAGTCGTCCTTTGTGAGGGTGCAAAAACCTAAAGTCTCCAATTCAGGAGAGCAGCAGAAGTCATTTTGATGGCGTGCACGCCCAGCTCGCGATAGTAGGAGCGAGGTTGAGGCGATTTACTCAGACTTGGGAAAATTAAATAAGAGATGCCTGGGCGATTTCCACCATCCAGGAGGGTCACAGATGGTCATTCAAACACAAACCTCCAAAAGACCACTTCAGACTGACCAGAACACCATCTTCTCTACCAAAACGAAAGATCCTGAACCAGTTATATTCAAGAACTGTCGCATAAACAAGCAATCATAGAAGTTCCTCAGGAACAGAGAGGTTTAGGATTCTACTCTCCGCTTTTTCTGGTAGCAAAAAAGACGGGAGATTTGAGGCCAGTGCTAGACTTGAAAGACCTAAACGAAACAATTTCAGTCGAATCCTTCAAAATGGAGAGCCTCCAGTCCATATTACTAGCAATAGGGACAAGGGACTGGATGCTCTCGGTCGATTTGTCCGACGCCTATCTACATATTCCAGTGCACCAAACCTTTCAAAAATACCTACGCTTTGCAATAGGTCATCAGCATTTCCAGTTCCAAAGCCTTCCATTTGGCATATCGACGGCTCCCAGAACCTTTACAAAAGTCTTACTCCCGATCATAGCTCTCCTAAGAGAAAAAGGGCTAAGGGTGTTGCACCGACGACATCATCCTCCTGGCCGACAGCCAACAAGTTGCCCTCCAGCATCGAGCAGTTCTAATTTCTACACTTCAACAGTTCGGTTGGGTAATAAATTGGGGAAAGAGCAGTCTGGTTCCAACGCAAAGAATGGTCTTCTTCGGCGCAGAATTGGACACCAGTTCCAATACGGTCGGGTTGCCTCAAGAGAAGATAGGCCCATTGATTCACAAAATAAAGAACCTTTTGGCGGCAGAACATCTTCCTGCCAGAATGTGTCTGAGCATCCTGGGCTCCATGTCCTCGACCTTCCTAATGATCCAGTGGTCCCAGTAGAACTCAAGGGTCTTTCAAAATGCATTCCTGTCTCAATGGAACGGGTCCTCAATGAAGCAGAGAATAATCATCAGCCAGGCAGTAAAAAGATCAGGATGGTGGTGGACACGGGTCAGCAACCTATCACGCTGTCGTCCCATAGTTCCTCCACTACCAGAAGTAGTCACGACGGATGCCAGTCTTAAGGGATGGGGAGCACACTACCAACATCACGGAGCACAGGGACATTGGTCTTTCCGCCCACAGGGCATAGTCTCAAATGTCCTGGAACTCAGAGCCGCCTGGCAGGCTATTCTAGCATTCGGACCATGCCTAGAAGGGAAAAGTGTTCTCTTACGTATAGACAATACGGTAGCGGTAAATTACATCCACAAACAAGGAGGTACCAGGAGCAGAACGCTCATGGAGGAAGTGCGTCCCATACTCGAGTGGGCTCAGATCTACCTGACGGATTTGAAGGCGATTTATGTTCCGGGTATGCAAAACCAACTAGCGGACGACCTGAGCTGGAAGTTTGTATCGAACAACAAGTGGTCTCTCAGTTCCCAAGCCTTTGCTCTCATCACCCACAAATGGGGGATGCCCGACATAGATCTAGCGGCAACCCCAGAGAACAACAAATGTATTCAATTCTTAGCGAGGAACAATTATCCGACAGCAGCAGGGATCGATTGCCTTCACCACCCATGGGAATTCCACCTGGGATACATTTTTCCTCCAATTCCCCTAATAGCCAGATTTCTGGCCAGGCAGAGGAACTCAACATCCACGGTCATAGCAGTATTGCCCTTCTGGCCAAGGAGACCTTGGTTCGCGACTATGTTACAACTGAACACAGAAGAGCCGCTTCCGCTCCCGTTGAGCCCGGAGTTACTCTCTCAGGGTCGATTCCTGCACCCGGCACCAGAACGCTTACACCTAACGGCATGGGGGTTGAAAGGGAAAGGCTGCTAGATAAGGGATGCTCACTCAGAGTAGTGGCCACACTGCAACAGGCCAGGAAAAGATCAACAAATGGCACGTACAGCAGGATCTGGGAGAGATTTACCGCATTTGCCCAGCAACATTCTTGGGATCCGTTATCTCCTTCAGTCTATAATATCCTTGAATTTTTGCAGCTAGGCTTGGAAAAGGGCCTGGGTGCAAACACTCTTAAAGTACAAGTTTCGGCACCGCTCATAGTTCAGTTCTTGAAGGCATGCATGAAGATAAGGCCGCCCAGAAAACCAGTCTTTCCAACCTGGAACTTGTCCACCGTGTTAAAAGCTCTATCAAAAAAAACATTTCTTCCCCTGCAATCGGTATCCTTATGGGATCTGACGCTCAGATTATCATTTCTGATCGCAATAACATCTGCCAAACGAGTCTCGGAGATGCACGCTCTATTAATTAAAGAACCACATCTAGTTCTCTACCCGGATAGAGTTGTTCTCAGACCATCAGAACGATTTATACCCAAAGTGACGTCTACCTTCCACTTCAACTCGGAAATCAATCTTCCAGTTTTTCTCTCTAATGAAGGACATCCACACCCCCTAGATGTCAAGTCTACCATTGTTGCCCACCTTGAAGCTACTGAACCGTTCAGGAAGGTCAAAAACCTCCTAGTCATTCCGCATGGCCCTAGAAGAGGGCAAGCAGCTTCCCCTAGAACAATAGCGACTTGGTTGATTAAAATCATTAAGAGGACGTACAGTATACAATCACTCCCAATACCGGATGGTCTAAAAGCCCACTCGTCCAGAGCAGTGGCCACCTCCTGGGCAGCGTACTGCAGAGTGTCAGCGGAAACTATTTGCAAGGCAGCAACTTGGTCTTCTAAAAACATGTTTATGTCACTCTACAAAATAGATCCGGCTCAATTAACTACGGTTCATCAATCAAGATCAATCATTCAATCTAACTCCTCTATACCTTGTACCTGAGTAAATAAAATGCTCTAAAAGCACCCACCCATATAGCGAGTTATTTCCCATTGTGTGTGCTGCCATGATGCGTCAGGAGAACGGAAAATTGTATACTTACCTTCCGTAATTTTCCTTTCCTGACGCATCCCATGGCAGCACACGGAATCCCACCCTTCTAAGGTGATAGTTACTGAGAATGCAGCGGTGGGCTCCTCTTCAAAACTTATAGCTAACCAGTCCTATCAGGTTGTGGAGGCGGAGTCACAACCCATTGTGTGTGCTGCCATGGGATGCGTCAGGAAAGGAAAATTACGGAAGGTAAGTATACAATTTTCCGTTTTTTTTCCTTTGAAATGTCATTTTGCTGTCAGACTGTTCTAAACACGGGAAACATGCGCCCCTTTACAAGCATACTATAGACACCCCCCAGGTACAAAATTTAAAGGAATATTACACTTTTATTGTTTCACTTTAAGCATTATTAAAATCACTGCTCCTGAAAAAACAGCCGTTTTTAAAACTTTTTTTGCATTGATCCATGTCCCCTGGGGCAGGACCCAGGTCCCCAAACACTTTTTATGACAATACCTTGCATATAAGCCTTTAAAATTTGCACTTTTGATTTCTCCCATAGACTTTTAAAGGGTGTTCTGCGGCTTTCAAATTTGCTGTGAACATCCCAAATTGTTTGCTGTTCGGCGAACGGGCGAACAGCCAATGTTCGAGTCAAACATGAGTTTGACTCGAACTCGAAGCTCATCCTTAATTGTGACATCAGTGAATATCCACCATATGAATAGCAACCGGAATTCGTGAGCAGTTACTCTCAGTGTGACATATGGCAAAAGGAGAAAAAATTGGGCCACATAGTGTGATTCCGTTTAGATGTAAAACATTTATTGAAAATGCTAAAATGGTCACTCACATTTGAGAAGACATTAAAAGCGTTTGGATAAAATCAAAGCAACGCAGTGGAATGAGCAGAGCTGTCCGGACATTTTGTCCTAATAAGGTATCCTCTGGGCATCCTCCACCACATCAACAATATTGTGGTTTAATAATATTATTGTATTTGCACTTATATATACCCCAATTTCTTATTGGGATATCTTCACTGTTTTTTTCATTGCATTAGTGCTGTACTATACTATTCTATTTGGTTTACTTTTTCACAGACTATCTGATGTGCTGGCAGCTACTATTTTTTGTTTAAGACAGCGCGGTTTCTTTCACATTTTTTTATACACACTTTTTTTATACACAGAGTGAGTTATGCCTCATCAACTTCGCTGGCAGAAGAGGGCATTTTGTGAATGGTGATTTCTGGATTCAGAATATTCCATACTTTATATGGATTGAGACCACCATCTAGCCTAGTGACAGAGTAATTTTTCCCTTCTTTAGTGATGATCAGGTTTACTAGTTATCCCCAGCCACAGGGAATATGATGGTTGCGTAAAGGCTAAGAATTGTGGATAGGTTGCAACGTTGTTGTAAGGTGTAATGCAAGAGGTCCGCATAGAGTGCTGAGCTTACCAGATATGGAAGGACCTTGTCAGCCTGTCAAGTTATCGTTAATAGCTTCTACTTTGTGTGGAAAGTGGATTTATACTAGTGTCTTTCTGGTGAGCCTGTCAAGCAAATGCAGTCATTTTGGCAATCTGTGTATGCGGTCAATAGTGAGCTCCTTTGCTGAGGAATCCTGTAAGGTCTCCGTCATTAATTTACAAAATATGAGCAGGCCTCCAAATCTGCCATTTTTTTGCTTTGATGAATATGATATCATCCTCTATGTCATTGTGTGCATCCTTCAGTTTGTATTGGCAAATTCCCTTATTTTGTTCTCTATAGACTGACTCTATCATTAACGTCTTGTATTCCTGATGCAAATTGATGCATACATGACATGATATCTGATTGGATTGAGCTTCTCCTAGAGACTAACATGTCTTTTAATGCACTGTAATGTCCAAGACTGGTTTGTTAGATGTCGGATATTTGAAAAAAAAATATTGGAAGACTAAACCTCACTCGAACTAACTCCATAAATACCAAAGATACATGTGTTCATGAAAGTCCCAATAAAGTGTTTGCTGCAAATCAAAAACCCAAAAGTGATTAAGTGTAGGAAATTGTGTTAAAAAAAGAAGTGACACCCAATGAAAAAAAAAAAACAGTACTCTTTCTCTTCTCCCAGATAAAAACACTCTAGGTGTACTAGATCCACCATTGATATATTAAGCATTTAGACAGCTGAATACCATCATCTCCTGTAAAGTGCTCCTGTGACTTTAAGAGATCCTGTATTCCTGTATATATCTTGTGCAAGATGTGAAGGAACCTCTCATAGTGTTATATATTTGATTTTTTTAATTAAACAATTAAAATTGCACCTACATCCATCAAATCATAATCAGGCATGGAATAGAAATGAAAAACGCCAGCTTGCACTCCACCTGCGCTCCAATAACCAGGAATTACATGTCCCAGAATGGGTGGGACTTTCTGGGACACATCAGGAGTTGTTTTTCTCATATGAAATAGAAGAAGACATATTAGAAAGAAGTGACTTTAGCCATTTAATAAATACTGATGTGATCATAAAAATACTGTAGCGCAAATACAAACAAGCAGCTCTCACTCACCTTTATCATTTTAAATTATTTCAGTATATATGAATCAATAGATATAGTTTGCACAGTACCCCTCAGGACTATCCCAGTAACCCATATTCATTATAATATTGCTATAAAATCAATTAACTATCCAAGTGTATGTACTGTGTCACAAATGCATTATTTGTGCTCTAAAGTGGTTGTAAGCCTTTAGATATACCCAGTGAAGTGACTGGCCTCAGGTCATGCACAGAGATTAAGCATATACTCCTATATATATATATATATATATGTACCTGTTTATCTGCAGTGTTCTCTTCTCTACAGCTGTCCAAAGTACAGCATTTTTACAGATTGTCTGAGCTTTCAGAGAGCAGGGGTAAGGGAAGTGAAATTAACCACTTGCCTACTAGGCCAATTCTGACATTTCTCTCCTACATATAAAAATCATATTTTTTTTGCTAGAAAAATACACAGAACCCCCAAACATTATATGTGTTTTTTTAGCAGAGACCCTAGAGAATACAATGGCAGTCATTGCAACTTTTTATCTTGCACAGTATTTGTGCAGCAATTTTTCAAACGCGTTTAAAAAAAAAAAAAGTTTCATGCATTAAAAAAAAAACAAAGCCAGAAAGTTAGCCCAATTTTTTTGCATAATGTGAAAGATGATGGTACGCCAAGTAAATAGATATCTAATTTGTCACGCTTCATATTGCACACGCTCGTGGAATGGCACCAAACTTCGGTACTTAAAAATCCCCATAGGTGACGCTTTAAAATTTTTTACAGGTTACATGTTTTGAGTTACAGAGGAGGTCTAGTGCTAGAATCATTACTCTCACTCTAACATTTGTGGCAATACCTTACATGTGTGGTTTGAACATCGTTTAGATATGCGGGAGCGACTTACGTATGTGTTCGCTTCTGACAGGGGCACTTTATTTTTTTTTTTTCTTTATTGTTAATTTTACTTTTATTTTTCTAGTTTAATGCTTTCTTTTTGCATTTTTGTATCACTTTTATTCCTATTACAAGGAATGTAAACATCCCTTGTAATAGGAATAGTGCTTGACAGGTCCTCTTTACAGTGAGATCTGGGGTTAATAAGTCCCCAGATCTCACCTCTAGACTGGGAAGCTTGAAATAAAAAAAAAGATCCTGGTTTCCCAGCCAAGGCGGCAGCATTTTTTCAAATGCAGAGGCCAGGCGTGACATCATAACATCGCGCCCGGCCTCCCAGCGATCATAGAGACTCTGGGAACCATCTGGCCCACCAGATATCTCTATGGTAAACATATGGCGGTCGGTTACTTCTCCGGTTCACCAATGGCAGGGGTGATCCAGGAGAAGCACCAGAGAGCGGTCTTGGGGGGGATTCTCCTCCCACCGCTTATAAGAATGATTAAGCAGTTGAATAACCACTATGATTGTTCTTATGATTCTATGATTGTTCTTATGGTGAAGGGAATTGCGGCTGAAAAAGAAGATATCTGAATGATGCCTGAATGATGCCGCTCAAGCCTAACGAGGTCATATGACGTTGGGCAGGCGAGCTGGAAGTGGTTAAACTCTGCAGAGCTCGGTAAGAGCTGATTGGAGGGAAGGGACACCCCCTTCCCACAACACACAAGAACAGAGCTAAGGCTGTCAATCACTGACTGTGTACTGGAGCTCCCTCCCCTCTCACCTTTTTACCTCTTGATGTCAGGAAAACTTGTCATAAGTGACTCATGCAGATAGCAGAGGATTGAGGCAGACGACAGACATAGCACACATTATAGAGGGATATGCTTTGTTCATATTTCATGTCAGAAGTTTACAACCACTTTGGGCTACAATTTAGTATTTAGCACCAGATTGATGTTTGCACCATGGTAGCCTTTAATTACAATTTTCTTTACCAATACGATGTTAAAATCTTTAGCTTTTTAAAAAAGGGCTGAGCCTCACTTAAGAAATTCTGTTGAATTTCTTTAATGTATGAAAGTCTGCTGGAAATGACACTTAATCAGATGTGTGCAGTGATATGCTAATGTGTTCATTACAGTAATTTAACTTTGAAACTCCTGTGAAGCAAAGAGTTTGTGATGCTTTATTGATGCGCCCAAGCATAATTTCAAAAGTATTACAGGAAAGTGGTCAATTCTTTTAATGAGGCACTGGTTTTGGCTGTTATTCCTCAAATAATGTTTTTCCTCTCCATTAAATATTTTAATTTTTTACATCAAATAATATTTTCATGGTAATCAGTATAAATGACTGTACTTTATGTGGCATAACTCCATCAACATCAGAATTAAAATCAATAAAGTGTCATTATTCTATGCTGTGCTGATTGCTGTGTTGAAGTTCATGGTTTCAAGAGTTAAAGGGTAACTCCACTTTAATGGGGAAAAATAGCAGTTAAAAAAAATAATATAGCATATTACACAAGTCATATTGTAATTGAATGTTATTAAAATTTACCTTTCCTTTTCGATCTTCAGCACTGTCATTTTCTGTAAAATGCGCTATGGCAATTTGTGTACAGAACTTCTCCAGAAATGTAATTTCCTGTTTGTGTGATTGACTCACTGATCTTTCCAGAAGTCTGCACTAAGATACATGTCATATTTCAGGGCATCCTCTGCATGAAAAATTAAAATTTTGGTGAGATACTGTGAAAGGTTTAACCCTTTCACGCCGACGTAACACATATATGTGGCCTCACTGAACTGGGCTTTTTTTACATGGGGCCACATATGTGTTTCTCCCTTACAGCACACTCCCAGCACAGTGCACTCCCAGCACTCCTCGAGAGCCCTGGGCCCCGTACTAACGATCAAGACCTGGATCTCCTGATTCCAGTTCACCTGATCGCAGTGGAAGCCTCTGATTGGCTACTACAGTGATCAGTTACTGTGAAGCCCGCATCTATGTTTTTTTCTTTCTGTGAATGGAGAAGGATACAATGTATACTTCTTGTGCCTTGCAGAAAGAAAAAAAAAGTAAATAATAAAATAAAAAATAAAGAAAAGGGTTAGTGTTTGGGTCAAGAAAGGGTCAAAGGTCAAGGTTAGGGTCAATGATCAGGGTCAGTATATTTTGGACAGGATTTTTTTTTTAATAGCATCAGTGTCAGTTAGTGTTGGTGTGTTTCAGGTAAAAAAAAAAAAAAAAAAAAAAGCAAAATGCACACTATTGCTATTGGGCTGTACTATGAGTACAAACAACAAATAATATACACATATGTGGTATTGTGGTGATCATCAGGAATAGGAAAATTTATTGTGGATAGTTTTTAGGTGGTAGGTTGTGGTAGTAACAAAAAATATGCAGATACATGTAAAAAATATATATTTCTTACTATTTTGGGCCAGTTTTCCTTTGACAATAAAAAAAAAATCAGGAGATATCCACAACTATTTACCACCAAATGAAAGACCAATTTGTCCTGAAAACACAAGGTATAATCCACCTGGATGCACAAAATAGTTGTGGTGATATGTATGGTTTTACTAACACATGTGAAAATTGCAAAATTGTGCTTAGGCATTTAGATTTGTTTTACCCTTTGGGGTGTAGAAGCCACCTGCCCTGGAACCATATTATTTACATCAATATCAGTGCTTTAAGATCTAATACCAATAATTACCCTGACTGGTCCTGCACAATTTTTCTGTTTTCCTCAACAGTTACACCATAAGCAGTTTACAGAGAAAGAGCAAAGGAGGAATCCCAGTTGGGTGAATATGCTCTAGCATTGTGAAGTGGTATAGGTGGTTACATGTTTCTTAAGCTGAAGGTGACTCATTTACCAAAATGCATCCCATTTACAGACACGTGTGCAAAATAGTAGGCACTAATCTGTTCCTGGTGTATGTACTGTTTGGGCAATCCATTTGCCAATTGCTGAACTTGATTATTCCCATCTTCATCAATGTTATTGCCTTCTGTTGGCTATTGGAGGATAAAAAGCAGCCCGGATTATTTCCTGCTTACATACTCAATTTTGAGTGTTAACCCCTTCAGCCCCGGAAGAGTTTACCCCCTTCCTGACCAGAGCACTTTTTGCGATTCGGCACTGCGTCGCTTTAACTGACAATTGAGCGGTTGCGCGACGTTGCACCCAAAAAAAATTGACGTACTTCTTTCCCCACAAATAGAGCCTTCTTTTGGTGGTATTGATCACCTCTGAGGTTTTTATTTTTTGCGCTATAAACAAAAAAAGAGCGACAATTTTGAAATCAACGCAATATTTTTTACTTTTTGCTATAATAAATATCCCCCAAAAATATATTAAAAAAACTATTTTTTTTCTCAGTGTAGGCCGATATGTATTCTTCTACATATATTTGGTAAAAAAAAAATCGCAATAAGCGTATACTGATTGGTTTGCGCAAAATGTATAGCGTTTACAAAATAGGGCATAGTTTTATGGCATTTTTATTATTATTTTTATTTTTTCTAGTAATGGCGGCGATCTGCGATTTTTATTGGGGCTGCGACATTATGGCGGACACGTCGGACAATTTTGACACATTTTTGGGAACATTGGCATTTTTACAGCGATCAGTGCTATGAAAATGCATTGATTACTGTAAAAATGTCACTGGCAGTAAAGGGGTTAACCGCTAGGGGGCAATCAAGGGGTTAATGTGTTCTCTATTGTGTATTGTGTGGGACTGTGCAGGGGAGATGACAGATCGCTGTTCATACTCTATGAACAGACGATCTGTCTGCTCTCCCGTCAGAGAACCAGAAACTGTGGGGTTGATTTACTAAAGGCAAACAGACTGTGCACTTTGCAGAGTGCAGTTGCCCTCTGTGAGTGCAATTGCCCCAGAGCTTGGTAAATGAGGTAAGGCTTGACTTTGCAAAGAGTATCCAATCCTGTGCAAGGAAAATAAAAAAACTGCATTTTTGCTTGCACGTGATTGGATGATGGAAGTCAGCAGAGCTTCTGCTCATTTACTAAGCTCTAGAGCAACTGCTCTTGCAGAGGGCAACTGCACTTTGCAAAGTGCACAGTCTTTTTCCCTTTAGTAAATCAACCCCTTAGTGTTTACACACACAGATCCTGGTTCTCCATGTGCCCAGAGCGATTGCGGGAGCCCAGTGGTGATCGCGAATGCCAGCCACTCTCATCAGCTTCATGGGTGAGCAGGGGGCATCACATAACGTTGTTTCGCCCAGCGTGCCATTCTGCGGCAGTACAACTGTGGCGGATGGTCGGCAAGTGGTTAAACATACTACTATAGCCCTGTACACTTTTTGTTTTTATCTGAGGTTTAAAAAAGTTATCACAATTTATGTTATATTTTACTATAAATTGGTGCTCCCAGCCACTGCCCTGCAAGTTCAGTCCAATTCAACTGAGTTGCTAAATTGGAAACCTTTTCTGTGTTGTTACATTATGTTTGCTTACGTATTACATATTTTGATTTAGACAGTTGTGAGGCACTGCCTAGCAGAATGAGGAAGGTGCACATGTATCATCTAGGTTTCTCACCTACACATGATGAGAGGCTACAGGGTTTATGACTGATATTGAGAAAACAATTTTTTCTCAAAAACCTTAAGTCTTGCCTTGGAGCCACAAACTTTGCAGAGCTTTTGGTTGAATAAAGCCTTCTTTCCTAGGACTACATCTTATCTGGTAGCAAAACCTTATTAGTCTCAGCTGTCCAGAGGCTCAGACTCTATCTTGCTTCTGGCCGTGGAAGCCTGTTGCAGTGTGAAAAAGCTGACTGCTGACAGAACCCTAAAAAGGTACATGTTCTGCCTGTTTGTTTTGGTTTACCCCTTAAGAGGAACCATGTTAGTCAGGAACACAGCTACGTTAAGTTAGCAACTCTGATGTTTTGTTTGTGTTATGCTATGAATGTGCTGTACAAAGCCTTCCTGATTTGAAACTGTGTTTGTTTGATGCCCTTCTGAATTTTTTTTTCTGGGTGCCCATGTCTCCTGTAGGTTTACTGCTGCCAATACCTTTCCCCCTTGCACTGCATATTTTACACTGAACACTAAATACTGGTTGCTGAGTCAATATGTTGCACAATAATTGTACTCACTGTTTGTTTGAGATAGTGGTGAATACCTTAAAGTGTATGGAAACTCTGTTTTTTTTAGTGTATTTGAAATCATATCTCACTGTACACAATTTTAAGCAAATATTTATTTGCACCTAATAAAAGGTTTGTGATCTCAAGATCCAGACAGTAATAGTACTTCCTTTTACAGGCTGACAATGCTAAGCAATGCTTACCTCACAATTAGCAGCAGCATTGTCAGCCTGCTATGTAAGGTCCTCTGGTTTTCTAATGGGCTGCTATCTGGTAAACCTGATAAACTGATGTCCAACTGAAAGGACACACATTGCGGGCCGACAACACTGCTGCCAGTAGTTACATATTTGGTGAGGATGAAAAAAGACACAAGTCCATCAAGTCCAACCTGTGTGTGTGTGTGTTTTTTTATGTCAGTATTAAATTGTATATCATTGTATGCTATGGTCGCTCAGGTGTCCATCTAATAGTTTTTTGAAATTATCTATGCTCCCTGCTGAAACCACTGCCTGTGGAAGAGAATTCCACATCCTTACCGCTCTTACAGTAAAGAACCCTCTACACGGTTTAAGGTTAAATTGCTTCTCTTCTAATTTTAATGAATGGCCACCTATCTCTTTAAATTCTCTTTAGTGGAAGAGTTTTATCTCTATTGTGGGGTCACCGGTTCGGTATTTGTACATTGAAATCATATCCCCTATTAAGCGTCTCTTCTTCAAAGAGAATAAGTTCAGTGTTTGCAGTATTTCTCCGTAGCTGAGATCCTCCAGTCCCTTAATTAGCTATGTTGCCCTTCTCTGGACTCTCTCCAGTTCCAGCACATCCTTCTTGAGGGTTGGTGCCCAGAGAAATTATTGCCCTGCTTAGCTTAGTATCGTCCGCAGATACTGAGATTGAGCTGCTTATCCCATCCTCCAGGTTGTTTATGAATGAATTAAATAGGATTGGACCCAGGACAGAACCCTGGGGGACCCTACTTTCCACACACTGGACCAATCTAAGTACTCCCCATTTATCACTACCCCTTGAACTCGCCCCTGTAGCCAGTTTTCAGTCCATGTACTCACCCTTTGATCCATGCTGACATATCTTAGTTTGTACAGTAAAACTTTATGCGGAACTGTATCAAATGCCTTTGCAAACTCCGGATACACCACATCTACGGGCCTTCCTTTATCTAGATGACTGCTCACCTCCTCATAGAAGGTTAATAGATTGGTCTGTAATTCCCTGGGATATATCTTGGTCCTTTTTTAAATATTGGTGCTACACTGGCTTTTCTCCAATCTTCTGGTACCATACCAGTCAGTAGACTGTTCTTAAAAATAAGGAACAATGGTCTGGCAATTACATGACTGAGTTCCTTAAAGCTGTGTTCCAGCCGCAAAAAATAAAAGTCAGCAGCTACAAACACTGTATCTGCTGACTTTTAATAAGGACACTTACCTGCCCAGGGAGCCCGCAATGTCGACCCTCCCCCCGAGGCCGATTTGTCCATCGGATTAGGTGCAGGCGCCACCATTCCAACTAAACGAAACTGGCAGTGGAGCCTTGCGGCTTCACTGCCGGTTTCCGACTGTTAATGCATCGCTTTTTGAATGGCCAGTTTGTCTTCTGGGACACACAGGTCCCAGAAGACAATGGGGGGGCTCGCCGCAGAAGAGGACGTGATGTCCTGGGCTGTGGCCCGGCTGGATCGGAAGTACACGTAGTACTTCCTTAAAAGATATTATAGAAGAAAAAAGTTTTAAATATCCAAAAACGAGGGGTGGAGAGGTGGTCTTTTGTTTAAGACCACCTCTCAAATGTAGGTGGAACTCCATTTTAAGGACCCTCCGGTGCAAGCTATCTGGTCCCAGTGACTTATTAATGTTAAGTTTATCAAGTCTATCCTAATTCTATCCTCTGTTAGCCATGAAGGTGCTTCCTGTGGCGTGTCATGAGGATAAACATTGCAGTCTTGGTTACTGATTCCCCCTGTTTCCCTCGTGAAGACTGAGGAGAGGTCTTTTGTAACCAGATTCCCTTCATCATTCTTTATGGGGCCAATAAGATCCGACCTCCCTCTTTTACAATTTATATACTTAAAGACTTTCTTGGAATTTTTTTTACTCATTTCTGCTATGTGTCTTTCGTGCCCTGATTGCACCCTTACATTTCTTGTTGCATTCTTTGTATAGTTGGAATGATAACGATGATCCCTCATCCTTGTATTTTTTTTAAGGCCTTCTCCTTTGCTTTTACATGCATTTTTACATTGGAGTTAAGCCGCCCAGGACTTTTGTTAGCTCTTTTAAATTAATTTCCTATTGGGATGCACTGGCTAATACCTGTCAGGCTAGGAACATATAACAGGTAACAGTTCAGGTGTTCTGATTATGCAAAGAGTTCAAAGAACAAGAGCACATACCATGAGCAGGTCTGAGCAGAGCAGGTCAGCTGGGACTTGTAGTTCATCGCTGTAGATGAAGGTAGTTGTTTGCTGGACCTTGTAGTTCACTGCTGCAGATGAGGATAGATGTTAACTGGTGCTTGTCTTTAACTGCTGCAGATAAGGATAGATGTTAACTGGTGCTTGTAGTTCACCACTGCAGATGAAGGTACTACAGTAGAATCAGGCAAAGTGTAGTCTAGGCAAGCTGGGTCATACACAGGAAGATCAGAGTCCAAACGGTACAGAATCAGAAGCAAGCAAACAGGGTCAAATGAGCCGGGTCATACACAAAATACACAGAACAGATATCAGCTGGATCAAACACAAGGTAAACTCTAACACAAGCACTGACTGAATGCTGATACAGGTGATTTAAAGGTGAACTGGCCAATCACTGTTGTTTCCCAGGCAAAGGCTGTGTCAGGTGAGTTGTGCTGGGTCCTAAAGGGATCCTAGTACTGACAGTACCCCCCCTTTCTTAATGGGTTGCTCCTGCACCCCGTTACTTGGATAACGAAGATGGAACTTCTTCTTAAGTCGGCCAGCATGAAGATCACGAGCTAGGACCCAAGATCGATCCTCTGGGCCAAAACCTTTCCAATGAATGAGATGTTGTAAGGAATAGTGCAATCGTCTGGAATCAAGAATAAATGCCACTTCATATTACTGACTGTCCAACACATCCACAGGTTCTGGTTCATTTACTTGGAGGCTGAAATGAACAGGTTTCAACAATGAAACATGAAAGACATTTATAATGTGCATGGATGGGGGGAGTTTTAATCTATAGGATACAGGATTAACAATCTCCTAAATTTCATAGGGCCCACTGAATTTTGGGCCAAGTTTTTTAGATGGACCATGCAGGGACAGATTCCTAGATGATAGCCACACTTTGTCACCAACTTTATATCCTGGTGCCTTTGAGCGCCTCTTGTCAGCCATTTTCTTAAAAGCCTGCACAGAGCGAGAAATAGCACGATTAACATCGGACCAGATTTTGGAGAAATTTTCAATTGTGGTGTTGGCATCTGGAACATCAGAGGGTGGAAGATCAAAGGAGCACACACGAGGGTGCAACAAGTAAACAAAGAAGAAAGGAGATGTCCCTGTAGATGTGCTGGTACAATTATTAAAGGCAAACTCTGCCCATGGCAGAACGTTGACCCACTCCACCTCATCATTGGCCATCAGACAACGTACCATCTTTTCTAGAGTCTGATTAGTCCTTTCTGTTTGGCCGTTTGTCTCAGGATGATATGCTGAAGAATATGATAACTTAATCCCCAGCTAAGAGCAAAGAGCCTCCCAAAACTGGGCTATAAACTGAGAGCCACGGTCTGTTAATTGGTGCCCCATGGAGCCTGAAAACATGTTTAATGAATAAAGATGCCAGTTCTTTAGCAGATGGAAGTTTCGGAAGCGGAACAAAGTGGGCCATTTTACTGAACCTGTCTACCACCACCCAGATCGTGGAACATCCCTGGGACGGAGGCAAGTCAGTGATAAAGTACATAGATAAATGGGTCCAGGGACAGGTAGGTATTGGTAGAGGACGTAGAAGACCGGGCGGCTTAGAGGTACTGCTCCTGCTTCTGGCACAAACTTCACAGGCCTGGACGAAGGCTAACACATCCTGCCTAATCGATGGCCACCAGAGGTTGCGAGAGATAATCTCAAAAGTTTGTCTAAACCCCGGATGTGCTACAGGTTTTGATGCATGTACCTGCTGCAATACCTGCAAACGAAGAGCCAGGGGCACAAAAAGCATACCAGAGGGAGTGGTGGGAGGGGCTTCAGCCTGTGCAGGTAACAAGGCCTCAGAGATGTCAGTCTGGGTGAAAGACAAAATCCTATCCTCAGAGATAATGGGTTGTGGAGGAAGCAGTGGAGGAGACTCTGATAAAAAGCTGCAAGACAAAGCATCAGCCTTAATGTTTTTTGGCCCTGGTAAATATGAAATTGTGAAGTTAAATCTGGAGAAGGTTTTTGTGGTCAGTCAGAACTATGAATGGATAGCGAGCTCCCTCCAGCCAATGTCTCCATTCCTCCAAAGCAAGCTTTATGGCTAGAAGTTCTCTGTTACCTATATCATAATTGCGCTCTGCTGGGGAATATTTATGAGACAAGAAAGCACAGGGGTGGATGGCAGCATTTACAGGATCCTTTTGTGACAAAAGCGCCCCCACCCCTACTTCAGATGCATCTACCTCCACAATAAAAGGTAGCTCAGGAACAGGATGGCATAGGATTGGTGCAGAGGTAAAGGCTTTCTTTAACTGAGTGAAGGGTGCCTGGGCTTCAGTAGTCCATTTAAACGTAGTCGGAGTCTTCCTGGTGAGAGAGATGATGGGATGTGCAATGGTGGCAAAGTTCTTAAATTTGCAAAGCCCAGGAAGCGCTGAACTGCCTTCAAGTCTGAAGGTGGTGCCCAGTCTAAAATGGCTTGAATCTTGGCTGGATCCATGGTAAGGCCTGTGTCAGAAATTAGGTAGCCTAGGAAAGGTACTTGTTTAACATGGAATGAACATTTTTCAGGCTTTACAAAAAGGGAGTGAGTCTTTAATCGGGCCAATACCGAGCAGACATGCTTCTGATGTGTTTCAAGATTGGGAGAATATATCAAAATATTGTCTAAATATACAAGCATGAAGCGACCCAACATGTCACAGAAAATGTCATTCATAAAGTTCTGAAAGACAGCTGGTGCATTTCTGAGACCAAAAGGCATGACAAGACATTCGTAATGACCATCCTTGGTGTTAAAGGCTGTCTTCCACTCGTCGCCTGCACGGCTGCCCACCAGATTATAGGCTCCCCTTAAATCCAGTTTGGAGAAGATTTTGGCTCCTTGGATTTGAGAGAACAATTCTGTGATGAGAGGAAGAGGATACCGATTGGGAACAGTTATTTTATTTAGACCTCTGTAATCAACACAAAGTCTCAGTCCCCCATCCTTCTTCGGGACAAAGAAGCATTCTGCTCCTGCAGGAGAAGTGGAGGGACAAATGAAACCCTTAGCTAGGTTTTCCTGGATGTATTCTTGCAAGGTAAGATTCTCTGGCTCAGACAGTGGAAAGACTCTCCCTCGAGAAGGTGTAGTGTAGGGATGAGCTTCCTGTTCGAGTCGAACCCACGTTTGACTCGAACATCGTCTGTTCGCCCGTTCGCCGAATTGCGAACGATATGGGCCGTTCGCGCCAAATTCGTGTGGCGCGTCACGGCCCATAATTCACTGCGACATTGCAGTGCATTGCTGGCAGATTATTGGCCAAGCATGCACTATGACCCGCATGCTTGGCCAATCACAGCGCCGCCTTAACAGAGAGCCGTAATTGGCCAAAGCCAAGGAGGCTTTGGCCAATTATGGCTCAGGGGATTTAGTACACGCCCCACACTATATAAGGCCGCCTGCACGGCGGCCCTGTGTAGTGTGTGTTCCGGCGTACATAGATAGAGAGAGAGAGAGAGACAGACAGTGTCATTTGATTTGAGTTAGATAGATTAGGCAGAACAGTCAGTCAGTTAGCTGCACTTACAGTGTATTGTGTATATATATATGCATCCCAGGTGTTGCATATATATATATATATATATATATATATATACACTGTATTCAGTTTAGCTAGATCTGTTCCTCTTATATTCTTACTGACAGGCAGGCTTGTCTTGTTACAGTATTTACAGCTACCTGAAGAAAATTGCTGGTGTCTTTTGATCCTATTAGTACCACAGTCAGGCAGCTACACTATTTACAGTTAGTGCAGTGCGTCCTGCTCACAGTGTTCAGCTAAACCTACAAGTTAGTGTGGTGCGTCCACCTCACAGTGTTCAGCTAAACCTACAAGTTAGTGCGGTGCGTCCTGCTCACAGTGTACAGCTAAAACTACAAGTTAGTGCTGTGCGTCCTGCTCACAGTGTTCAGCTAAAACTACAAGTTAGTATGGTGCGTCCACCTCACAGTGTTCAACTAAAACTACAAGTTAGTGCGGTGCGTCCACCTCACAGTGTTCAGCTAAACCTACAAGTTAGTGCGGTGCGTCCTGCTCACAGTGTTCAGCTAAAACTACAAGTTAGTGTGGTGCGTCCTCCTCACAGTGTCCAGCTAAACCTACAAGTTATTTTTTTGCGAGCTCTGCACAGTGTTCAGCTAAAGCTACCTGTAGAAGGTTGGTGGTGTTTTCCTGATCCTATCACTACCGCAGGCAGCTAAAAAAGCTACAAGTTAGTTTTTTGCGAGCTCTGCACAGTGTTCAGCCAAAGCTACCTGTAGAAGGTTGGTGGTGTTCTCATACTACAGGCAGGCAGTTGATTTTGCTAGCTGCAGTATCAGTATATATATATATATATATATATATATATATATTTATATATATATATATATATATATATATATATATATATATATATATATATATATCCCAGCTTAGTGCAGCTACAGGCCATTAGTATGTCTGGAAGGCCAAGAAGGAGAGGCAGACAGTCACAAGCCAATAAGAGAGGGCAAGCAGGCTCTGTGTCTAGTGCTGGTCGTGGAGACGGTGCATCCTCATCAGCACGTGGCCGTGGGACACGCTTGGCCTTTTTTTCGGCAGCTGGCCGTGTTGAGCCGCAACATGCGGAAGACTTGGTCGAGTGGATGACCATGCCGTCCTCATCCTCCTCATCTCTCACCCATGCCCAGGGTACTTTGTCTGGCAAAGCAGTGGCCTCTTCCCTTGGCTCAATGTCATCAGTGACTCCTTCCCTAGCCCCACCATGTCCTCCTGAGGAGTCCCTCGAACTGTTTGACCACAGTGTTGGGTACATGCTCCAGGAGGATCCCCAGCATTTGGAAGGCTCTGATGATGATACTGAGCTCGATGAAGGCAGTAACGTGAGCACGGACAGAGGGGGTGCCCAAGAAGGACAGCAATCTGGCAGTCATGCTCCCCCTGCTGCAGCATACTGCCAGGTTTGCTCCAGTGATGAGGAGGGAGGGGATGATGAGGTCACTGACTCAACGTGGGTGCCTGATAGGAGAGAGGAGGAGGCGGCACATCACTAACGAGGCAGGATGCCCTCCAGGGGCCAGCCTAAGGGCAGCACCTTGACTGCATCACACCCCAAAGCTCCACATGTGCAGGGTGCTGCAGTCTCTGCGCGTTATTCAAAAAGTTCTTTGGTGTGGGCCTTTTTTTAGACGAGTGCATCAGATCGCACCCTGCTATTTGCAACATATGTCTCAAGCGTATCTCACGTGGCCAAAACATCTCCCGCTTGGGTACCACATGCTTGACCAGACATATGTTGACCTGCCATGCAGTTCGTTGGCAAACGTATCTAAAAGACCCACACCAAAGAACAAAGAGGACCTCTCCTTGCTCCTCATCAGCTGAGATCTCCAACCCCACTATACCTTCAGTCCTCTCTGAGACCTGCACTGAGAGGAATGAAGGTGTAGAATTAGGTGTGTCACAGCCAAGTACTTGTGGGCAATCTGCTTTTGATACACCAACGTCAGATTGTACCAGGCAAATTTCCCTGCCCCAGCTGCTGCACCGCCGAAAGAAGTTTGCTCCCAGCTATCCACATGCCCAGCGGTTGAATGCTAGCTTGGCAAAATTGCTAGCACTTCAACTACTGCCTTTTCAGTTGGTAGACTCTGCCCCCTTCCGTGAGTTTGTGGAATGTGCGGTTCCTCAGTGGCAGGTACCCAAACGCCACTTTTTCTCACGGAAGGCGATTCTGGCTCTCTACCGGCATGTGGAAGGCAATGTCCATGCCTCGCTGGACAGGGCGGTCAGTGGTAAGGTGCATATTACCGCTGACTCATGGTCCAACAGGCATGGACAGGGACGTTACCTAAGTTTCACAGCGCATTGGGTGACTCTGCTGGCAGCTGGGAAGGATGCAGGACAAGGTGCAGTAGTGTTGGAGGTTGTTTTCCACCACTACGCCTCCAAAATGCTAATGATTGTGACACACCTCTCTCCTTCACCCCCTCCTCTTCTTCTTCCTCCATGGCCTCTTCCTGTGCTTTGTCCTCGGAACCAGTGGTGCTCCGTAGCCGTTCAAGGGGCTACGCAAGTACGCAGGCCAAAAGATGCCATGCGGTGCTTGAGCTGGTGTGCTTGGGGGACAGGAGCCACACTGGGGCAGAGGTTCTGTCAGCTCTGTAGGGGCAGGTTCAGAGGTGGTTGACACCATGCCAACTTAAGGCAGGAAAGGTGGTTTGTGACAATGGCACCAACCTCCTCTCTGCCCTCCGACAGGGACAAATGACCCATGTGCTCTGTTTGGCTCACGTCCTTAACTTGGTGGTGCAGCGGTTCTTGGGCAGGTACCTGGGCTTACAGGATGTCCTGAGGCAGACCAGGAAAGTCTGTGTGCATTTCTGCCAGTCATATAATGCCAGTGCTCGGCTGACGGACCTCCAAAAGGAGTTTAACCTGCCCAAGAACCGCCTAATTTGTGACATGCCCACCAGGTGGAACTCAACGTTGGCCATGCTGCAGCGGCTGCACACGCAGCAGAGGGCCATCAATGAGTACCTGTGAGACTATGGCACCAGGACAGGGTCAGGGGAGCTTGGTTTTTTCCCCACTCCAGTGGGCCATGATCAGGGATGCATGCACTGTCCTGTCACCATTTGAGGAGGCCACAAGGATGGTGAGCAGTGACAGTGCATGCATCAGTGACACTGTCCCCCTTGTCCACCTGTTGGAGCACACGCTGTGTGGAATAATGGACAGGGCACTTGAGGCAGAACAGAGGCAGGAAGAGGAGGACTTCCTTAGCTCTCAAGGCCCCCTTTATCCAGACAGTGTTCCTGCGTGCCCGCCGATCACACAGGAAGAGGAGGAGGAGGAGGAGGAGGAAGATTGTGTCAGTATGGAGGTGGAGCCTGGCACTCAGCATCAGCAGCAGTCTTTAAGGGATCAGTCCCAAGAAACACATGGACTTGTACGTGGCTGGAAGGAGGTGGCTGCGGACCATGTCGTCCTTAGTGACCCAGAGGACTCTGGACCGAATGCCTCAGCAAACCTACGCTGCATGGCCTCCCTGATCCTGCAAAGCCTGCGTAAGGATCCTCGTATTCGTGGTATCAAGGAGAAGGACCAATACTGGCTGGCAACCCTCCTTGATCCACGTTACAAGGGTAAGGTTGCGGACCTTATCTTGCCATCGCAGAGGGAGCAGAGGATGAAACATCTTCGGGAGGCCTTGCAGAAAGGTCTGTGCAACGCGTTCCCAGAGACTGGGAGGTTACAAACTCCTGTTTCTGGACAACGTGTTGCTGAGGCTTTGGTCAGTCAAAGAAGGAGCGGTGGAGAAGGTGGCCGTCTGACCGATGCGTTCAGACAATTTTTTGGTCCGCAGCCCCAAGGTATGATCAGTTCCAGCAACCATCGCCAGCGTCTGTTTTACATGGTGCAGGAATACCTAGGGGCAAGATCTGACTTGGACACCTTTCCCACCGAAAATCCTCTGGGTTACTGGGTCTTGAGGATGGATCACTGGCCAGAGCTTGCACAGTATGCAATTGAGCTACTGGCCTGTCCTGCATCCAGCTTTCTTTCGGAACGCACATTCAGTGCTGCTGGAGGCTTTGTAACCAATCACAGGGTGCGTCTGTCCACCGACTCGGTCGATCGACTGACCTTCATAAAAATGAATCAGTCTTGGATCACCACCAGCTACCAAGCACCTGATGCTGATGTAACCGAATATTTTTTTTTGAAATCTCAGATCCCTTCAAAGACTGCCTATGCTGATGCTGAGTGACTATCCCTGAGTAATTATCCTCTTCCTCCTCAATCATCATGCTGAAAGCTAGTAAGAACATTTTTAGTTCTGGGCGCCACCACCAGTGCCTAAGGCCCAATTTTTCAGCCCCTGTTTAACAGGGGCGTGTAATTACAATTTTTGATGCAATACTTTGCAGCAGGGCTCGTTTCTGCATTACAACTAGAGTATCTGTGAGGGGTTGCAGTGTTGTGGCACCAGCACCAGTGCCTAAGGCCCAATTTTTCAGCCCCTGTTTAACAGGGGCATGTAATTACAATTTTTGATGCAATACTTTGCAGCAGGGCTCATTTCTGCGTTCCAACTAGAGTATGTGTGAGAGGTTGCAGTGTTGTGGCACCAGCACCAGTGCCTAAGGCTAGGGATGAGCCGAACACCCCCCTGTTCGGTTCGCACCAGAACATGCAAACAGGAAAAAAGTTTGTTCGAACATGCGAACACAGTTAAAGTCTATGGGACACGAACATGAATAATCAAAAGTGCTAATTTTAAAGGCTTATATGCAAGTTATTGTCATAAAAAGTGTTTGGGGACCTGGGTCCTGCCCCAGGGGACATGGATCAATGCAAAAAAAAGTTTTAAAAACGGCCGTTTTTTCAGGAGCAGTGATTTTAATAATGCTTAAAGTCAAACAATAAAAGTGTAATATCCCTTTAAATTTCGTACCTGGGGGGTGTCTATAGTATGCCTGTAAAGGGGCGCATGTTTCCTGTGTTTAGAACAGTCTGACAGCAAAATGACATTTTGAAGGAAAAAACTCATTTAAAACTACCCGCGGCTATTGCATTGCCGACAATACACATAGAAGTTCATTGATAAAAACGGCATGGGAATTCCCCAAAGGGGAACCCCGAACCAAAATTAAAAAAAAAAAATGACGTGGGATTCCTCCTAAATTCCATACCAGGCCCTTCAGGTCTGGTATGGATATTAAGGGGAACCCCGGCCAAAATAAAAAAAAAAAAATGACGTGGGGTTCCCCCTAAATTCCATACCAGACCCTTCAGGTCTGGTATGGATTTTAAGGGGAACCCCGCGCCAAAAAAAAAAAAAAAAACGCCGTGGGGTCCCCCCAAAAATCCATACCAGACCCTTATCCGAGCACGCAACCTGGCAGGCCGCAGGAAAAGAGGGGGGGACGAGAGTGCGGCCCCCCCTCCCTCCTGAACCGTACCAGGCCACATGCCCTCAACATTGGGAGGGTGCTTTGGGGTAGCCCCCCAAAACACCTTGTCCCCATGTTGATGAGGACAAGGGCCTCATCCCCACAACCCTGGCCGGTGGTTGTGGGGGTCTGCGGGCGGGGGGCTTATCGGAATCTGGAAGCCCCCTTTAACAAGGTGACCCCCAGATCCCGGCCCCCCCCTGTGTGAAATGGTAAGGGGGTACATAAGTACCCCTACCATTTCACGAAAAAAAGTGTCAAAAATGTTAAAAATGACAAGAGACAGTTTTTGACAATTCCTTTATTTAAATGCTTCTTCTTTCTTCTATCTTCCTTCATCTTCTGGTTCTTCTGGCTCTTCTGGTTCTTCTGGTTCTTCCTCCGGCATTCTCGTCCAGCATCTCCTCCGCGGCGTCTTCTGTCTTCTTCTCCTCGGGCCGCTCCGCACCCATGGCATGGGGGGGAGGCTCCCGCTCTTCTCTTCTTCTCTTCTTCTTTTCTTCTTTTCTTCTTTTCTTCTCTTCTTCTCTTCTTCTCTTCTTCATTTTCTTCTCCGGGCCGCTCCGCAATCCATGCTGGCATGGAGGGAGGCTCCCGCTGTGTGACGGCGCTCCTCGTCTGACAGTTCTTAAATAACGGGGGGGCGGGGCCACCCAGTGACCCCGCCCCCCTCTGACGCACGGTGACTTGACGGGACTTCCCTGTGGCATTCCCCGTGACGTCACAGGGAAGTCCCATCAAGTCACCGTGCTTCAGAGGGGGGCGGGGTCACCGGGTGGCCCCGCCCCCCCTGTTATTTAAGAACTGTCAGACGAGGAGCGCCGTCACACAGCGGGAGCCTCCCTCCATGCCAGCATGGATTGCGGAGCGGCCCGGAGAAGAAAATGAAGAAGAGAAGAAGAGAAGAAGAGAAGAAAAGAAGAAGAGAAGAGCGGGAGCCTCCCCCCATGCCATGGGTGCGGAGCGGCCCGAGGAGAAGAAGATAGAAGACGCCGCGGAGGAGATGCTGGACGAGAACGCCGGAGGAAGAACCAGAAGAGCCAGAAGAGCCAGAAGAGCCAGAAGAACCAGAAGATGAAGGAAGATAGAAGAAGCATTTAAATAAAGGAATTGTCAAAAACTGTCTCTTGTCATTTTTAACATTTTTGACACTTTTTTCGTGAAATGGTAGGGGTACTTATGTACCCCCTTACCATTTCACACAGGGGGGGGCCGGGATCTGGGGGTCACCTTGTTAAAGGGGGCTTCCAGATTCCGATAAGCCCCCCGCCCGCAGACCCCCACAACCACCGGCCAGGGTTGTGGGGATGAGGCCCTTGTCCTCATCAACATGGGGACAAGGTGTTTTGGGGGGCTACCCCAAAGCACCCTCCCAATGTTGAGGGCATGTGGCCTGGTACGGTTCAGGAGGGAGGGGGGCCGCACTCTCGTCCCCCCCTCTTTTCCTGTGGCCTGCCAGGTTGCGTGCTCGGATAAGGGTCTGGTATGGATTTTTGGGGGGACCCCACGCCGTTTTTTTTTTTTTTTTTTGGCGCGGGGTTCCCCTTAAAATCCATACCAGACCTGAAGGGTCTGGTATGGAATTTAGGGGGAACCCCACGTCATTTTTTTTTTTAAATTTTGGCCGGGGTTCCCCTTAATATCCATACCAGACCTGAAGGGCCTGGTATGGAATTTAGGGGGACCCCCACGTCATTTTTTTTTTTAAATTTTGGTTCGGGGTTCCCCTTTGGGGAATTCCCATGCCGTTTTTATCAATGAACTTCTATGTGTATTGTCGGCAATGCAATAGCCGCGGGTAGTTTTAAATGAGTTTTTTCCTTCAAAATGTCATTTTGCTGTCAGACTGTTCTAAACACAGGAAACATGCGCCCCTTTACAGGCACACTATAGACACCCCCCAGGTACGAAATTTAAAGGGATATTACACTTTTATTGATTGACTTTAAGCATTATTAAAATCACTGCTCCTGAAAAAACGGCCGTTTTTAAAACTTTTTTTTGCATTGATCCATGTCCCCTGGGGCAGGACCCAGGTCCCCAAACACTTTTTATGACAATAACTTGCATATTAGCCTTTAAAATTAGCACTTTTGATTTCTCCCATAGACTTTTAAAGGGTGTTCCGCGGCATTCGAATTTGCCGCGAACACCCCAAATTGTTCGCTGTTCGGTGAACTTGCGAACAGCCAATGTTCATGAGTTCGACTCGAACTCGAAGCTCATCCCTACCTAAGGCCCAATTTTTCAGCCCCTGTTTAACGGTGGCGTGTAATTACAATTTTTGATGCAATAATTTGCAGCAGGGCTCATTTCTGCATTCCAACTAGAGTATCTGTGAGGGGTTGCTGTGTTGTGGCACCAGCACCAGTGCCTAAGGCCCAATTTTTCAGCCCCTGTTTAACAGGGGCGTGTTATTACAATTTTTGATGCAATAATTTGCAGCAGGGCTCATTTCTGCGTTCCAACTAGAGTATCTGTGAGGGGTTGCAGTGTTGTGGTACCAGCACCAGTGCCTAAGGCCTAATTTTTCAGCCCCTGTTCAACAGGGGCATGTAATTACAATTCTTGATCTAATATTTCACAGCAGGGCCCATTTCTGCACCCACCAAGAGCGAGTGAGGACTTACAGTGTTGTGGCACCACCACCACCAAAGGCCCAATTTTTCTGCCCTTGTTCAACAGGGGCATGTAATTATAATTCTTGATCTAATATTTCACAGCAGGGCCCTGTGAGGGCTTACAGTGTTGTGGCCACAACAACACCTAAGGCCCAAATTTCTGCTGAATATATAGGGCAGGCCCCTACTTTCAAACATCTAACTTACAAACGACTCCTACTTGCAAACGGAAGGAGACAACAGGAAGTGAGATGAAATCTACCCCTAGGAAGGGAAATTCTCTCCTGTAAGAGTTAATATGGGAAAAACATTTCTCCTTTCCACTGATGCTTTCCAATCCTTGTTCCACAAAAAAACCCAAATTTTCAAAAAACATTTGTCATTTGGACAAAAAGTGAGGTGAAATCTTCTGAAGAGGAGGAAAGACAGCAAAACAAATGTCACAGGGGTGATAACCCTTTCCTATGTTTTCCAAAAAGCTTAAAAAAGATTTTTTGGCTGGAGCTAAACACGTTAAAAATGTACCCATTAAAAATTACAAACAGATTCTACTGAACAACAAACCTACAGTCCCTGTCTTGTTTGCACCGCCTGTATACTGCTGTTCAGAGTATAGAGGGCCTGGTGGCCCCACACCTTTCCTTATTTTAATTTGGGTGCGGGGTTCCCCTTAATATCCATACAAGACCCAAAGGGCCTGGTAATGGTCTGGGGGATACCCATGCCATTTGTCTCACTGATTTTCATCCATATTGCCAGGACCCGACATTACATTAAACCCGCAAGCAGTTTTAAATGAGATTTTTTCCTTTAAAAATGACATTTTGTGCAGGGACTGTTCTAAACACGGGAAACACGCGCCACTTTACAGGCATACTATAGACACACCCCAGGTACGATATTTAAAGGAATATTTCACTTTTTTTTTTTTTTACTTTAAGCATCATTAAAATCACTGCTCCCAAAAAAACGTCCGTTTTTAAAAGTTTTTTTTGCATCGATACAAGTCCCCTGGGGTAGGACCCGGGTCCCCAAACCCTTTTTAGGACAATACCATGCAAATTAGCCTTTAAAATGAGCACTTTTGATTTCGAACGTTCGAGTCCCATAGACGTCAATGGGGTTCTAACGTTCGTGCGAATTTTCGGTCCGTTCGCAGGTTCTGGTGCGAACCGAACCGGGGGGTGTTCGGCTCATCCCTAGTGTAGTGTCAGGCAAGAGGTCAATGGGACAATCATAACTGCGATGAGGAGGTAAAGTGTCAGCAATCCCTTTAGAAAACACATCCCGAAAGTCCTTATAACAAAGTGGAATCTGTTCCATTCCCACTTGACAGGTAGCAAGTCGAACAGGGTGCTGGATGCAGTTCTTTTTACACTGATTGGACCAAGCCAGAATATTTCTTGTTCGCTAGTCAATTACAGGATTGTGCTTCTGAAGCCAAAGAAGGCCTAGGATCAAAGGAGTGGATGGAGAGTCAATGACAAGACATGAAATCTTCTCCCAATGCAAAGCCCCCAGTTGTAACTGGAAAGGGTGGGTGGATTGGAGCACTAGATTTTGTGAGAGAGGCCTATTATCCACGGAAAACAGGCAGATTGGGCAATCTAGAGCATGAGTTTCCAGGTTACAAAGAGGTAATCAGAGTCTTACCAATAAAATTCTCAGTGGCTCCAGAATCTACGAAGGCCAGCAGTTCATGAGCCCCTGTCCCAAAGTGAATGACAGTGGATAAAAGAATGTGTTTGTCCCCCTGGGGAGATGAGAGCAGACCTAAGGTAACCTCCGAACAATTACCTAGGTCCTGGAGTTTCCCGGACATGTAGGGCACAAACGGAGCATATGACCCTTGAGGCCACAATATAAGCAGAGTCCCATGTTACGCCGGCGCATGTGTTCCTGGGCAGATAACCGGGTGGAGCCTAACTGCATAGGTTCTCCCTCAGATTTGGCACTGGAGGTGGAATAGTCAGGCGGCAAGGGAGGTATATAGTTTGCCACAGCTGTAGTTTGTTCTCGTCTTCTCTCTCGCTGGCGGTGGTCAATTCTAATGGCTAGACTCATAGCCTCCTCCAGTGAGGCTGGGTAGGAGAAGTTGACCAGAGCATCCTTAATTGCATTTGAAAGGCCCATTCTAAACTGGCTGCGGAGAGCTGCATCATTCCAACCAAATTCCGGGGCCCACCTGCGAAACTCCGAGCAATACATTTCAGCTGTGGTAGTTGCTTGCTTTAAGTTACGCAAGGTTGATTCTGCAGTAGCAGCACGATCTGGATCATCATATAGCAACCCTAGGGCTTCAAAGAAGGCATCTACTGTTAGCAAGGCTGGATGGTTTGGTTCCAGGTTAAAGGCGCAAGCCTGGGGGTCACTCTGTTGTAGAGAGATAATGATTTGAACCCTCTGAGTTTCAGGGCCAGACAAGGATGGCCTTAACTTGAAATATAATTTGCAGCTGTTTTTAAAGTTGCAAAACCCTTTTACGGTCACCAGAAAACCGGGTCAGGCAAAGGAATTTTTGGTTCAGATGGAGTTTTTGTAGCGGTGGTAGTAGAAGGAGATTGCACCTTGGTGAGCTCTGTGGCCATTTCTTGAACTTGATGGGATAAGCGGCAAAGTTCTTGTGCAAACAACTGAGCCTGCTCAGGATCCATGATAGGTTTCCCTTATTATGTATGGCTTGTGTTAATGTCAGGCTAGGAGCATATAACAGGTAACAGTTCAGGTGTTCTGATTATGCAAAGAGTTCAAAGAACAAGAGCACATACCATGAGCAGGTCTGAGCAGAGCAGGTCAGCTGGGACTTGTAGTTCACCGCTGTAGATGAAGGTAGATGTTTGCTGGACCTTGTAGTTCACCGCTGCAGATGAGGATAGATGTTAACTGGTGCTTGTAGTTCACCGCTGCAGATAAGGATAGATGTTAACTGGTGCTTGTAGTTCACCGCTGCAGATGAAGGTACTACAGTAGAATCAGGCAAAGCGTAGTCTAGGCAAGCTGGGTCATACACAGGAAGATCAGAGTCCAAACGGTACCAAATCAGAAGCAAGTAAACAGGGTCAAACGAGCCGGGTCATACACGAAATACACATAGCAGATATCAGCTGGATCAAACACAAGGTAAACTCTAACACGAGCACTGACTGAATGCTGATACAGGTGATTTAAAGGTGAGCTGGCCAATCACTGTTGTTTCCCAGGCAAAGGCTGTGTCAGGTGAGTTGTGCTGGGTCCTAAAGGGATCCTAGTACTGACAATACCCTTATTTAATATGCTCTTAAAGCACACCCATTTTTTCTCCATGTTTTTTGTTCCTAGGATTTTATCCCATTTAATATCTTCTAGCAAGGAACGTCATTTATGGAAGTTGGCTCTTTTTAAATTCAGTGTCTTTGAAACTAATTGACCTGTGGTCGCTGTTTCCTAAGCTGCCCCATATTTCCACATCTGTGATCAGGTCTGTATTGTTAGTAATCAGTAGGTCTAGTAATACATTGTTCCTTGTTGGTGCATTTACTAGAGATGAGCCAAACATCCCCCGGTTTGGTTCGCAGCAGAACTTGCGAAACAGGTTAAAAAATGTGTGCAAACATGTGCACACAGTTAAAGTCTATGGGACACGAACATGAAAAATCAAAAGTGCTAATTTAAAGGCTTGGGGACCCGGGTCCTGCCCCAGGGGACATGTATCAATGCAAAAAAAAGTTTTAAAAACGTCCGTTTTTTCAGGAGCAGTGATTTTAATAATGCTTAAAGTGAAACAATAAAAATTAAATATTCCTTTAAATATCGTGCCTGGGGGGTGTGCTTAGTATGCCTGTAAAGTAGCACATATTTCCTGTGTTTAGAACAGTACCACAGCAAAAATTATTGAAAAAAACGGCATGGGTTCCCCCCCAGTCCATTACCAGGCCCTTTGGGTCTGGTATGAATATTAAGGGGAACCCTGCACCAAAATTAAAAAAAAATCCATACCAGACCCTTTTTCAAGCACGCAACCTGGCAGGCCGCAAGAAAAGGGGGGGATGAGAGCGCACCCCCCTCCTGAACCGTACCAGGCCACATGCCCTCAACATAGGGACAGGGGCCTCTTCCCCACAACCCTTGCCTGGTGGTTGTGGGGGTTTTCAGGCGGGGGCTTATTGGAATCTGGAAGCCCCCTTTAACAAGGGGACCCCCAGATCTCGCCCCCCTATGTGAATGGGTATTGGGTAAATTGTACCCCTACACATTCACCCAAAAAAGTGTCAAAATGGTAAAAATGACAGTAGACAGTTTGGAACAAGTCCTTTATTAAAAAAATAAAAAAATATAAAAATGTCCCGTGATGTCCATTCATCTTCAATCCAAGCGCCAATGACCCGGGAAAAAAATGGAAGGGAGGCATCCCGTGACTGCAGGCTTTTTGCAATGACAGCTGTTATATAGCTGAGGGTGGGACCCCGCCCCTTTCTGATATCATGTAATGTCAGAGGGGGGCAGGGTCACCCGTGTTCATCACCGGGTGGTCCCGCCCTCAGCTATAATACAGCTGTCAATTGCAAAAAGCCTGCAGTCGCGGGATGCCTCCCATCAAGGCAGAGTTTTTTTCCCTTTTTTTTTCTCAGGACGTCGGCGCTTGGATCGAAGATGAAGGCACATTGTGGGACTTTTTTTAAATAAACGACTTGTCCCAAACTGTCTCCTGTCATTTTTACAATTTTGACACTTTTTTGTGAATGTGTAGGGGTACAATGTACCCGATACCCATTTACATAGGGGGGGTGGGATCTGGGGGTCCCCTTGTTAAAGGGGGCTTCCAGATTCTGATAAGCCCCCTGCCCACAGACCCCCACAACCACTGGGCAAGGTTTGTGGGGAAGGGGTCCCAAAACACCCTCCCCATGTTGAGGGCATGTGGCCTGTTACAGTTTAAGAGGGGGGGTGCTCTCTCACCCCCCCTTTTCCTGCAGCCTGCCAGGTTGTGTGCTTGGATAAGGGTCTGGTATGGATTTTGGGGGGCCCCCACGCCTTTTTTTTTTTTAAATTCTGGCAAGGGGTTCCCCTTAAAATCAATACCAGACCTGATGGGCCTGGTATGGATTTTGGATTTTGGATGGGACCCCCACGCAATTTTTATTTTTACATTTTGGCGCAGGGTTCCCCTTAATATCTATACCAGACCCAAAGGGCCAGGTAATGGACTGGGGGAGAACCCATACCATTTTTTTCAATGATTTTTATGTATATTGCCGGGATCTGGCAATACATTATAGTCTTGAGCAGCTTTAAATGACATTTTTTCCTTTACAAATGTCATTTTGCTGCTCTCATTCATAAAACTTTGTATGGTCCTATGTAAGCAGCCTAATATAGTGTGGGGCGTGGACTCAGCCCCCTGAGCCATGATTGGCCAAAGGCATCCTGCCTTCGACCAATCATGGCTCTCACAGCAGACCATGCTGTGATTGGCCAAAGCAAGCAGGTCAGGTGCATGCTTTGGCCAGTCAGCAGCCATCAATGCACTGCGATCTGCGGTCTCAACGTTTATTATGGGGCGTTTCGTGGGAGCTAGAATTTCCTGCGAATGCCCCATAATGTTCGGTATTCGGTGAACGGGCAAACATCCGATGTTCGAGTTGAACTTATGTTCGAATGGAACATCGGGCTCATCCCTAGCATTTACCATCTGACCCATGAAATTGTCCTGCAAGACATTTAGGAAATGGGGAGCCTTAGACTAGGCGGAAGGAACCGCGCATTCGTCTATGTCTGGATAATTAAAATCCCCCATTATGACAACACTTCCCATCCTTGCTGCCATTCCAAACTGTGATAGGAGGTCCGCCTCACTCTCCTACTTCTGGTTAGGGGACATAAAGCATACTCTGAGTATTACTTTCCCCTTGATTTCCTGCCTTTGTAGCTCTACCCATAAGGATTCCATCTCCTCTCTTCTTCCATTAGTGATGTCATCACTCACATTCACTTGTACATCATTTCTGATATACAGGCATACCCCTACCCCCTTTTTTACCCTCTCTATCTCTGCGATATAGGCAATACCCTTGGGTGGTTGCCAGCCAACTACTATAGTAAATCAGTAGCTTTGTAGGATTGCTAAAGGAAACTGTAGCGAGTGGGATATGATGCCAAACTTAAAGTGGAAGAAAAGCCGAAGGCTAACTATTCTTAAAAATGTTCCCTTTCCCCTTGCCTTACCTACCCCGCCAAATCAGTTTAAAAAAGAGTGGCATACTGGAGGCGCATGCGTGGCAGCTCTTAAGATGGCTGCATAGACCAGGAGCTCTGTACTGCTCTGGCCACTCTGTGCCTCTGCCAGCCAGCATCACCACCTCCATCCACCCCAAACTGCACCCGGAGTCGGGGGAATATTAGCGGCAACACCGCATGGCAGCAGAATTCATCTGCCGGGGCCTTGAAGCTCAGCTCATGCCGCTAGGAGATCAGGCTTACAAACCCCTCAGCCTCATGTACAGATGGAGCTGGGGATCTCCAGACCCCCTGCTACTGAGCCCGCACTCAGGGACATATGTGAGTAATTTTCTCTCTGTAGATGCCTCACCAGCATCCACAGAGTCTCTTATAGGGCAAACCCTTGATTAACTATTGCTATCCCCTATGGAAGCAGGCCCTGCACAGAATCAGAGCAGGGAAGCCTGCTAAGACCACCATCCAAACATTCCTTTTGACACAAGTGCTATGTTCCATAAATTCTCTGAAATACGGGACCACTGCCTGTCCCACATGGCAAATAAAATTACAAGCGACATTAAAGTGGGCCTCCAAAACCTAGGCTCGTGCATGGAAGCCATCAAATCTAAATTAGATGTCACTATGACCAGGGCGAACCAAAACGCTGATTGCATACAAGACCTCCAGTACCAATTAGAGATTGCCTTATCCAAAATGGATGACCCACAAAATAGATCAAAGATATATTCCCTTCGGATTAGAGGTCTCCCGGAAACAGTAGTAGATGTCTCCGCAGCTATCCGTTCCCATATCCAGGATCTTATTCCGGCATTCCGCAACACTGGCTTGAACTTGACCTGGGCTCACAGAGCTTTGAGTCCTCCACGACCAGATGGTCTTCCGAGGGATATAGTGGTGAAACCCCATTTTTATGCGGTCAAAGAAGAGGTCATGCAACGCGCCCACTTAACACCCCAGCTGTCACTCCAAGACCACACCATCCAGGTTTTTGTGGATTTATTCCCATCCACCATTCAGAAGTGGGAGGCACTCAAACCACTCCTGTCAGTACTGTACTGTCCTAAAAGGACATCAAATACCGGTGGCTGCTCCCCTTCAACCTCAAATTTACATACAAGATTAGGTCTTACACTTTTTCTAAATTCTTAGAAGGCGAAAATATACTTCTACGCTTGGGCCTCATCTCCCAAGCACCTGCATCACCACCCCCTGGTCTCAGTGCTGGAGCAGCGAAACACCATCTCCCTACAAGTCTGATTGTTCCACTATGGCAGAAACTTAAAACCAAGAAGTCTAAAGAATCCAGATCCCCCTTGATGAAGCAATCTCTATACAGAAGGGTTCATGTTTGGTGTTTTTCCCTACGTCTGGAACCTCACCTGTAATCTAACCTCCGAATTTACTCTTTGGAGTCCATGTTTCCCAAGTTCAACTTCACCTTACAAATTAAGCCAAGTTGGGCAACCTTTCCACATCTGTAACTCCTTATTTTGGGCAGCGGATAGCTGTCATTTAAGGTGGTGTTTAATTTTACACTATACCTTTGCTCTATAACTAGGGATGGGTGAACAGTTCAGCCTGAGCATAAGTTCAGGTCCAACTTGGGTTGTTCGGACGTTCGGTGAACACCGAACAATATGTGGTGTTCGGGGCATTTGAAAGCCACCAGAACACTGTTAAAGTCTATATAACACTAACATGAAAAATCAAAAGTGCTCATTTTAAAGGCTTATATGCAAGTTATTGTCATAAAAAGTGTTTGGGGACCCGGGTCCTGCCCCAAGGGACATGTATCAATGCAAAAAAAAAGTTTTAAAAATGGCCGTTTTTTCGGGAGCAGTGATTTTAA
Source organism: Aquarana catesbeiana (assembly GCF_042186555.1). Taxonomy (NCBI): domain Eukaryota; kingdom Metazoa; phylum Chordata; class Amphibia; order Anura; family Ranidae; genus Aquarana; species Aquarana catesbeiana. The sequence continues at coordinate 220,045,101 of NC_133331.1, read as the reverse complement.
TAATGCTTAAAGTGAAACAATAAAAATTAAATATTCCTTTAAATATTGTACCTGGGGGTATATAGTATGCCTGTAAAGTGGCACAGTTTTCCCGTGTTTAGAACAGTGCCACAGAAAAATTACATTTCTAAAGGAAAAAAGTCATTTAAAACTGACTGTGGTTGTAATGAAGTGTCGGGTCTCAGCAACATAGATGAAACGCATTGAAAAAACACCCCCCCCAGTCCATTACCAGGCCCTTTGGGTATGAATATTGAGGGGAACCCCAAACCAAAAATTAAAAAAAAATTGCTTGGGGGTCCCCCCAAAATCCATACCAGGCCCTTCAGGTCTGGTATGGAAATTAAGGGAAACCCTGCACCAAATTAAAAAAAAATGGCTTAGGGGCCCACCAAAATCCATACCAGACCCTTATCTGAGCACGCAACCTGGCAGGCCGCAGGAAAAGAGGGGGGACGAGAGAGCACCTGAACTGTACCAGGCCACATGCCCTCAACATGGGGAGTGTGCTTTGGAGTATCCCCCCAAAGCACCTTGTCCCCATGTTGATGGGGACAAGGGCCTCATCCCCACAACCCTTGCCCAGTGATTGTGGGGGTATATGGTTGGGGGGCTTATCGGAATCTGGAAGCCCCCTTTAACAAGGGGACCCCCAGATCCCGGTCCCCCCATGTGAATTGGCAAGGGGTGACCCACACGCAATTTAAAAAAAAATAGGTTTGGGGTTCCTCTTAATATTCATACCAGACCCAAAGGGCATGGTAATGGTCTGGAGGTGGAACCCACGCCGATTTTTTCAATGATTTTTATCTATATTGCCGAGACCCGACAATTCATTACAGCCGCACTCAGTTTTAAATTACTTTTTTCCTTTAGAAATGTCATTTTGCTGTGGTACTGTTCTAAACATGGGAAAACTGTGCCACTATACAGGCATACTATAGACACCCCCAGGCTCGATATTTAAAGGAATATTTCATTTTTATTGTTTCACTTTAAGCATTATTAAAATCACTGCTCCCGAAAAAAACAACCGTTTGTAAAACTTTTTTTGCATTTATACATGTCACCAAACAATTTTTATGGCAATAACTTGCATATAAGCCTTTAAAAGAGCACTTTTGATTTTTTATGTTTGTGTCCCATATACTTTAGCGGTGTTCGTGTGTTCGTCAAAATTTTTTGCCTGTTAGCAAGTTCTGGTGCAAACCGAACTGGGGGGTGTTCGGCTCATCCTTACTTGAAATATTACATCACGGGGGAGCATAGCAGAGGGTTATGAAATCCGGGGATTTGATGGGCCCTGTCTATATCAATTGGGTCTGTAACCGCTTTGCCTAGTAGTGTATTAACCACTTAAGGACCGCCTCATGCCGATGTACGTCGGCAAGGTGGCACGGGCAGGCAGAATCACGTATATGTACATGATCTGCCTCCCGCGGGCGAGGGGTCCGATCGGACCGCCCCCGGTGCCCGAGGCAGTCCCTTTTTGTCCAGCGGTGATCGGAGATGAAGGGGAGACCATCCGTTCATGACCCCCCCGTGATTGCCGCTGGCCAATCAGATCATTCCTATACTGCTGTATGCTAAACAGCAGCAAAGGAAATTATGTCATCTCTCCTCGGCTCGGTATTTTCCGTTCCGGCGCCGAGGAGAGAAGACTGCACTGTGAGTGAAAACACACACAGTAGAACGTGCCAGGCACACAAAACACCCCCCTTTACCCCCCGACCCCCCCGATCACCCCTAATCACCCCTCCCCCCCCGTCACACTGACACCAAGCAGTTTTTTTTTTTTCTGATTACTGCATGGTGTCAGTTTGTGACAGTTAGTGTGGTAGGACAGTTACTGTTAGCCCCCTTGATCACCCCCCGTTGCCAGTGTCGCTAAGCGATAATTTTTCTGATCTCTGTATTAGTGTCACTGGTGACGCTAGTTAGGGAGGTAAATATTTAGGTTCGCCGTCAGCGTTTTATAGCAACAGGGACCCCCATATACTACTTAATAAATGTTTTAACCCCTTGATTGCCCCCTAGTTAACCCTTTCACCACTGATCACCGTATAACCGTTACGGGTGACGCTGGTTAGTTAGTTTATTTTTTATAGTGTCAGGGCACCCGCCGTTTATTACCGAATAAAGGTTTAGCCCCCTGATCGCCCGGCGGTGATATGCATCGCCCCAGGCAGCGTCAGATTAGCGCCAGTACCGCTAACACCCATGCACACAGCATACGCCTCCCTTAGTGGTATAGTATCTGTACGGATCAATATCTGATCCGATCAGATCTATACTAGCGTCCCCAGCAGTTTAGGGTTCCCAAAAACACAGTGTTAGCGGGATCAGCCCAGATACCTGCTAGCACCTGTGTTTTGCCCCTCTGCCCGGCCCAGCCCAGCCCACCCAAGTGCAGTATCGATCAATCACTGTCACTTACAAAACACTAAACACATAACTGCAGCGTTCGCAGAGTCAGGCCTGATCCCTGCGATCGCTAACAGTTTTTTTGGTAGCGTTTTGGTGAACTGGCAAGTACCAGCCCCAGGCAGCATCAGGTTAGCGCCAGTACCGCTAACACCCACGCACGCACCGTACACCTCCCTAGTGGTATAGTATCTGAACGGCTCAATATCTATGGTATATATGGTTTTCGGGGCCCCGTACACGGCTAGGGTCCCAAAAAGTCCCACACATGTGTTATCCCCATACTCAAGAGAAGCAGCTAAATGTATTTTGGGGTGCAATTCCACATATGCCCATGGCCTGTGTGAGAAATATATCATTTAGTGACAACTTTGTGCAAAAAAAAAAAAAATTGTCACTTTCCCGCAACTTGTGTCAAAATATAAAATATTCCATGGACTCAACATGCCTCTCAGCAAATAGCTTGGGGTGTCTACTTTCCAAAATGGGGTCATTTGTGGGGGTTTTGTGCCATCTGGGCATTTTATGGCCTTCAAAACTGTGATAGGTAGTGAGGAGTGAAATCAAACATTTACGCCCTTAGAAATCCTGAAGGCGGTGATTGGTTTTTGGGGCCCCGTACGCGGCTAGGCTCCCAAAAAGTTTTTTTTTTTGTCATTATTCAATCACTTGGGACCAAAAAAATAAATATTCAATGGGTTCAACATGCCTCTCAGAAATTTCCTTGGGGTGTCTACTTTCCAAAATGGGGTCATTTGGGGGGGTTTTGTACTGCCCTGCCATTTTAGCACCTGAAGAAATGACATAGGCAGGCATAAACTAAAAGCTGTGTAAATTCCAGAAAATGTACCCTAGTTTGTAGATGCTATAACTTTTGCGCAAACCAATAAATATACGCTTATTGACTTTTTTTTTACCAAAGACATGTGGCCGAATACATTTTGGCCTAAATGTATGACTAAAATTGAGTTTACTGGATTTTTTATAACAAACAGTAGAAAATATCATTTTTTTTCAAAATTTTCGGTCTTTTTCCGTTTATAGCGCAAAAAATAAAAACGGCAGAGGTGATCAAATACCATCAAAAGAAAGCTCTATTTGTGGGAAGAAAAGGACACAAATTTCGTTTGGTTACAGCATTGCATGACCGCGCAATTAGCAGTTAAAGAGACACAGTGCCAAATTGGAAAAAGTCCTCTGGTCCTTAGGCAGCATAATGGTCCGGGGCTGAAGTGGTTAAAGATAACACTGTAGACATTAAGTCTTCTGATTTTTATTGACTAAGGCAAACCCCTGATATGAATATTATTACGTCGATGGCGGTCCTCTAGGTCATCGACCAAAGCGCCTGAATCTGGGTATGCTGATCAAAAATCACCATCTGATGGTTTTCTTGCACCTTCAGTAGAGGTGGAATAACCTTTTCCACTTCTTCCAGACGGTCATGGAAGCTTTGAAACTAAACCAAAGCTTGGCAAAATCCTTTTTATGGCCGTCTTCCATTTTCTGAAGCATTGCTTCCATATCTCCTTTTTGTTTACAATAATTGGAGGTATTTCTCTAGCATGTGTGGTATTTCACTTCTCTCAGTATCACTACCTGACTCTGCACAATGTTCTGCACTGGTCTTCTCAGCTTCGTCCTCGCTATCAACAAAGCAATCCGGAGATGAAGCCTCAGACTCTGTCCAGGAGGTAGCCATCTTAGCAGATTTTCGTGACTGGCGTGGGTGTTGTTGGCTTGAGGGTTTATGGAAAAATGAGCCAATATTAACACTTTTATCACCTTTATCCTGTTGATGTTTATGTTGATTATGGCTAAGTAGTAGCTTTACAGCAGTTGAGCAATGGCTTGACAGCAGCTGGATGGTTAAATTAAAAAAATTGCAGATAGAAAGGTAATTTCGAAACAGATATACAAAACAGGTATGCAGCTGTTTTGCTAGGTTGCTTAAGCATCATAGCAATTCATTTAGTATACTTAATCATGCTCCTGTATGCTCCTAGCAATATTGGCACTTTTATTACCTTTGTCCTGTTAATACTTTGATCTGGTGCCCATGTGCCCATACTTTTCCCTTTGTTTGATTTGCTCATGGCGAAGATTAATTGCATCTTAATAACAGTTTAGTAATGGCAGCTTAGTAACCACCAAGTGGCTGAATAACACATTGAAGGTGACAGGCTGATTACAGAGCAGGTAAACCAGTTGTTTTGCTCTGAGTCAAAAAAAAACAAAAAAAAACAAGATATCTCATGCTGTCCTCCCTGGGAGGGCAGGATGAATTCAGAGACTTCCCCCTTGTAACAGTGGTCAAGGAGGGCTGGCAATCAAAATGATCCTTATCCTTGATGCCACAAATTCTCAATTCTTTTGCAGGCTTTGAAGATTAAGGGAGCCCATGCACTGCAAGTTTGCACAGGCCATGAGAAGCAGAGTCCTCAGGGTCACTGAGGATAACAATATCTGTAACTACCTCCTCCCAGCCACGTACTACTCCCAATGTTTCTGGTGACTAAAAAACTCTTAATGTTTGGCATATGTCTTCCTCTGATTCTATACCTCCAAAACTGTCATAATTCTTCTCCTCCTCCTCCCTCGCCTGTTGTGTGTTCTCTGATTTCGCAAGAATCGTGTCTGCATAAAGCAGGCCTTGAGAGGAAAGGAAGATCTCCACTTCCTCCCGCTGCTCTGCCTCGAGGTGCCCTATCCATAATACCATGCAGAGTATGCTCCAGCAGAAACACAACAGGGATTGTGTCACTGATACATGCATTTCCATGGCTCACAATCCTAGTCTTCCCCTCAAATGGTGACAGCATGCATCCTTTATCAGTAGCTATTGGCGTAGGGAAAAAAAGTTGCCCTGAGCCTGTCCTTGTGCCATACTCACACAGGTACTTGTTGACAGCCCTCTGCTGCATGTGCAACTGCTGCAGCATTGTCAAAGTTGAGTTCCATCTAGTGGGCATGTCACAAATCAGATAGTTTACAAGCAGGTGGAATTCCTGCAGAATTTTAGCCAACCGATCATTGACTGTGTATGACTGCCTGAAATTGCTACAGACTCTTCTGGCTTGCTTTAAAAGATTTTGAAAATGGGGCGGAGCCGGCAGCCAGAGAGCATGGAAGTGTGAGAGGAGAGCTCTGACGCACCGGGTGTAATCAGCGGCTCACAGCGCACCGAAAACAGCCGAAAAGCACATCATCTGAGAGAGGAGAGCGGGGGGCACACAGCGGGCACGATGTACAAAAGAAAGGAGAGAGAGGGACCCCGAAAATTGACAGATTTCTTCCACCCTGCTGAGGGCCGAAATTTCCAAGATGGCGCCGGCGCCGGGAGCCGTTCGTCTGGAGCTCCAGCACATTCACACAGCAATCTGACGCCATCCTCGGGTGAGTCATACTTTAAAGACAATCCCTTGTCATCCTCCCCATTCTGCAGCCCTGTTAAGCAAAAAAGGAGGCTTGGGGAAGGAGGGGAGACTGAGGATGAGGCAGGAGCAGCAGGGGATGAAATGGAGGAATCCTCCACACATGCAGAGCAGCTAGATGCATTCCCTACCTCAGGTCAGCCCATTATTGACACTACAATGAAGGAGATGCTGCAGACCCTGAGGGGAGCTCTGCAATCTGACATGGCAGCGTTTATGAGCAACACAAAAAGAGAAATATCAGCTGTCAGCAATAGAGTGGAATATGTAGAGAATAAAATGGAGGAGTTCACTCTAGCACACAATGAACTGGTAGATGCTCACTTTGAGGTAGAAGACGAAATCAGGGCCATGTGTCTCAAAATGGAGGATATTGAAGATCGGGCCAGAAGGAACAGTATCAAGTTTAGGGGGGTCCCCGAGTCGGTCAAACCCGCAGAAATCACTCCCTACCTGCAAAAGCTCATGATGACTGTCCTCCCTACTCTGAGCCCAGCAGACATCACTATTGATAGGGCACACAGACTGCCAAAACCATCCTTCCTGCCCGAACAAACACCTAGAGATGTGATAGCAAGAATCCATTTCTACCACATTAAGGATCAACTCACACGATTCGCAAGACAGCATCCCTCTCTCCCTGACCCATATGCTGGTATCGCACTCTATGCAGACCTGTCGCAAGCCACCCTGTCAGCCAGGCACAACTTAGTACCTATCACTAAGATTCTGCGCAACCATAAGATTCTCTACAAATGGGGTTTCCCTGCTAAACTTCTGGTTGACATGAACAACGAATCGCATGCGATAACATCGCTAGAAAAGGGCCTGGACCTTCTCCAAAAATGGCGATTGCTTCCTGCAGATGCAGTACCTGAGGATTCTAACTCAAAATATACCAGATGCAACAACCAACATACATCCAAGCAATCCAAGTAACAACCTGTCTAAGTTTACACCATTTCTTTCAGTGAGTACTCTCCTCTCACAACAGTCATCTGGCTAGTTATGGTGACTTGCAGCTTTCTAGGAAGTTGTTCTTTCTGATCAACCACCCGATGTTCGGCTGTTCAAGGGTTTACCTTGTTGAATCCCCCACGTTAGTCACGAGATGATTCCCGTGACCTACTATCCGCAATTTTTGCGGCCTACATCTCATCGTTTATCAAAAGTTCAAGTTTGTTCAATTGAACTGTTCTTTTACAAAGTTCTGAGGACATTGCTTTCTCGGATCCCATGCATTTTGACCATACCCAACATCTCAACTCCAATCCCTGGAACTACCACTAGATGGCACTGCTGCGCAACTTTCCACAAGAATAAACCTTAAGTCATACAATGTGAGAGGCCTGAACAGCCCCTACAAAAGAAGAGTCCTCTGGAAATCAGCCTTGGAAGAGAAATGCAACATTCTATGTGTGCAGAAAACTCATTTCGCTAGTGATAACTCCCCGAAATGTACACATCCCAAATTTCCGCACGTATATATGGCCAAGAATGCGACAAAGAAGAATGGAGTATTGATTGCATTCAGAGACACACTAACCTTCTCTCTCTTACAGGAACGTATTGATCCCCAAGGTCGCTTTCTGATAGTAGTCGCAGAACTGGATCATATCACATATACTATAGTTAACTTGTATGCACCTAATGTTAGAGCTCTAAGATTTATCCGCAAAGTTGTAAGTATGGCTAAAAAGGTGCAAAAAGGCAACTTAATAATATGTGGTGATTTTAACTTGATTATGAACACTGAACTAGATGTGGCCTCGGTGACCTCTAAGCGGCGGCCCTCTCTAGACTCGCTGTGCCACGAAGAGAGACTCTATGACCCTTGGCGCTGCCTTAGATCCACCGAGAGAGATTACACATTTTATTCAGCTGTGCATAAGAGCTATTCTAGAATAGATTTTTTCCTCACGGACCCATATACCCTACAAAATGTACAGAAAGCTGACATCCACAATATCACATGGTCAGACCATGCTCCAGTGACTATTGAGATTGTGGATGCCAACAAACACTCCCACAAACCACTGTGGCGTAACAATACATTTCTATTATCACACCCCAAAATCAGGGACGAAATTGCAGCAAAACTTACAGAATTCTTTCATTTCAATAATAATGGAGATTGCTCCCCTATGACCATCTGGTGTACACACAAAGCATTCGCTAGAGGCGCCCTTATACAGGTAGCCTCTAGGGAAAAGAAAAAGAAACAGCAACGCATGACGAAACTACTTGAGAAGATAGCAGATCTAGAAGCACAACACAAGAATCCTGCTACCTCCTCAAGTGAAATACTCAAAAGTCTCAACAACTGCCGGGAAGAAGTAAGACAGGAAATTAGAGCGGACTATGACACTTTTTTTAAAAAACTTAAAGTCTCCTACTACTGCCAAAATAACAGAGCAGGTAAAATACTAGCCTCCCAACTTAAAAAGAAACAGGCACGGTCTAATCTCAAAAATCTCAGACACCACAGCACCAAAGTTATATACCAAAATCCCAAAGAAATCGCCAACGCCTTTAAGGACTATTATGAATCCTTATACAATCTCAAGATGGACCCAAATACTTACCAACCCTCGGACACAGAGATTGAACAATTCTTACAGAAAGTTCATCTTCCCTCAATAGACAAAACTTCCCTCCAAAAAATAAATGCGCCCATTACACTCACAGAGGTTGAATCTGTTATTCACTCTCTACCCATGCACAAATCACCAGGAGCAGACGTACTCTCTGTTGAATATTATAAGGCTTTCTCTGCTATCCTAGCCCCTGAATTAGTAAAAATTTTCAATATAGCAGCTTCCGATGGTGCCTTCCCGAAAGAAATGTTCCAAGCTATCATTATCACTATTCCTAAACCTGGTAAAGACATATCGGATCCACAAAACTTCAGGCCTATTTCCCTACTAAATTCCGATTTAAAGATATATGCAAAAATTTTAGCAAACAGACTTATGGAAATAACCCCCTCCCTCATAGGGCTCGATCAGGTAGGCTTTGTAAAGGGCAGACAGGCACCAGATGGGACAAGGAGGATGCTAGACCTCCTGCGTATATCAGAACTAAGCAAGCAGCCCAGCATCTTTTTAGCATTAGACGCAGAAAAGGCCTTCGACAGGGTCCATTGGGGATACCTGTCCAGGAACTTACTCAAATTTGGTCTATCAGGACTAATACATTCAGCAATTATGTCCCTGTATTCAGACCCATCTGCAAGAGTCTTCACCTCTAGCTTACTATCTGATCCCTTTGCACTAACCAACGGTACCCGACAAGGTTGCCCATTGTCCCCAATTATTTTTTCTCTGATCATAGAACCACTAGCAGAATCTATTAGAGCAAACGACAAAATAGAAGGCATTAAAGCCGGTTCTATCAGCCATAAAATAGGTCTGTTTGCTGACGACATAATCCTTTCTATATCAAATCCAGCAACCTCCTTATCCGTTGTCAAAACACTTCTACATAAATTTGGGCAAATATCATTTTACAAAGTTAATACAACCAAAAGCTATGCACTTTCGCTTCACATATCTAATGATATCAAAACAAGGTTATTTTCCCCTGCAACTGGGACCCCCCTTCCATCACTTACCTTGGTGTGCAGCTGACCTCCACTTCCTCCAACATATATTCACAAAACTTCCCTCCATTATTAACAAAAACCAAAGAGCAACTACAACAAATTAACAAACTACACCTTACCTGGTTGGGGAGGATAGCTGCATAGCAAATGCAAATATTACCAAAACTCCTATATTATTTTAGATCATTACCCATACCAATCCCCCAGAAATTTTTTACACAACTGGAGAAAAGTCTGAAAACATACATATGGGGGGGGGTAAAAACCCCAGAATAGCACTGGCCCACCTTTATAAACCTAAACATCTAGGGGGAGTAGGACTACCTAATGCACAGACATACTATAAGGCTGCAATACTGGATCAAATGAAATACTGGTTCTCCTGTCAAACGGATAACCGCTGGTCAGATATTGAACGCACAGTAACACCTGGTCATGACCTCCCTACATTGGCTACAGCAGCCTGTATACATTGCAGACCAATTACCCCACCTTACTTAACTATACAAGCAACGATAGATGCCTGGTCCTCCTTAGTGCATAATCATTTTACAGACACCCCAATTAGAAAATGAAACATACCACTAGCATCCTATGAATACCTAATCCCAAACTTCTCAGTCCTAACATGGAAATCCTCGGGACACAACTTCACCACACCTGCTCCACCACATCAAAATGAGATAGACAGATACAGAGCATATCAAATACATCACTACACGAGCAAAAACCCAACACGACAGATAGCCATACCACAGATTCTGTGGGACTTCCTCTTAAGCAAAACCTCCAATACTCGTAAGGGAATATCGCTCTGTTCCAAATTCACCACCCCCCTCTACTTGCAATCCAAAACCCCCAGCATGGTGAAATGGGAATTTGAACTACAAAAAGAATTTTCTATGTCCCAGTGGCATGAAGCGATAAAATACAATCATAAATCTTCAGCATGTGTAGATCACTGGGATAATGCACAAAAGCTATTACATAGATGGTACATAACTCCATATAGATTAAACAAAATGAACCCTAGCATCTCACCTCTCTGCTGGAGAAAATGTCAGGTTATTGGCAATATCCTCCATATATTCTATTTCTATAAAACTTTTCTGGCAAAAAATACAGACACTACTCAGAAATATCACCAGCTCTGACTGTGACATTAGCCCTGCTCTGGCTCTTTTAAGCCTAGGTATCGAACACTATCCTCCCTTAAAGAGACTAATGAAACACAACCATCAAATGTCTAGTGGTACAACTCAATGTTGAGTATGGTCATATAGGAAATGGTGTTATATTTAGCACATAATATAGCAATAATACACGGTTTACCTCATATTAAGGGACTGAGAAAGTTTAACTGATATTTATCAGTCAATCTAAGTTTATTGTTATTGGTTATCGACAAACTTACAAGGAACTTACGTGATAGTATGTTTGAGTGGACCCTCAGTAAGGTCCCCTCAGGGCCTACTTTGAATACCTAAACAGTCTGTCTACAGTGTGTACCCCCAAAGGGGTGACAGGCTTGACAAAGGCACAATAATTCATTGTCAATATTTCTTAGTAACCCTCTCAGTTAATCTGTTTTACGCTATTAATGTAGTAAGATCCTGAATGTCAAACAATATGTACATATGAGAAATGTATAAACTACTTTCTGAATTTTGTATATTTTGCAAAAATACCAATAAAAATCTATTGTTTTAAAAAAAGATTTTGAAAATCTGGGTAACTGTTTAAAATAAGCTGCACCACCAAATAGAGCACATGTGCCAGGTATGGCACATGTGTCTACTTTCCCTGTCAAAGGGTGGACAGAAGCTTAGTGCCATTATCGCACACTGCCATTCCTGGCTCAACGCTCCATGGAGTGGACCACCTCTGGGTCTGCCCCTGCAGAGCTGAAAGAATCTCTGCCCCAGTGTGGCTCTTGTCTCGTAGACAGACCAACTGAAGCACTGCAAGGCACCCTGTAGTCTGACTCATTGAATGGTCCCTTGAACCCTTAGGGGGTACTGGTGGTTTATATGACAATTCAGAGGAGGGCATGGAGAAGGAGGGGTGAAGCTGACAGATCTCGCATCATCACCACCAGCTGTATGGATACGTGGCAGCAAAACAAGCTCCAGCACTGAGCCCTACATCCTTTCTAGTTGCAAGCAGAGTCACCCAGTGTGCTGTGAATGAAATATATCATCCCTAACCATGCTTGCTGGACCACTTGTCAGCAGTAAGGTGGACCTTGCGGCTGACTACTTTGCCTGATGATGCCAAAACATTGCCTTCCATATGATGGTACAGAGCTGGAATAGCCTTACGTGCAAAGAAGCTGAGACTGGGAACCTGCCATTGTGGTACAGCACAAGGCAGAAGGGGGCAGAATCCACCAGACGGAAAGGAAGATGAGACTGCATTTCTATCGCTCTAAGGAACTTCTTCTAGAAGCATTTTGTAGGGCTGATCAGAGTACAGCACAATATGCTTCACTCCAGCTACTTCCAGCCCTCTCCAGGCACACTCTTCAATGTAGGCGCAACTTGACTACAATTACCAAAGCCCTACGCGACCTCCAAATTCCACAAAAATGGAAGTACCTGGCCTTACTTTCCATTACCCACAACGGGACCAACATAGCAGTGTCCTCCCTAGATGAAGGCCTAGCAGCTCTTCATCAATGGGGCATCATACACAAGCCACCTCCAGACTCCAACCAGCCCAAAATGTCAATGAGCATTCAACCGGAATGGCAGGTTGTATCCCACAAAAATCATCAAAAAAGAAAAAAAATTCTAGTGAGTCTCCTGATCATCTCTTAACTACTAATGCAAACACATATCCCCCTGGCTATGGATAAGCATTGGACATCTTTTCAATTCCCCTCAAGGTTCATGCACAATTTTTTGTGTCCACGAATCCCACTGCAGATTTTCTTTTTATAACCTTGTCTTGTTTGTTCTACCTACAGTTTGTTCCATTCCATTTTTCCCTTTGTTCTTGTGGTACACCAACAACCATTAGAGATGACTTTGAATATCTTCTGACAAGCCAGCACATCACAGGTCTACCAGATTAAAATCAAGATAGTGCTGTGCTGTAAAATGAATAAACAATGTGCAAAATGTGCAAGATAAAGTGACCATGTGCTCAGTGCTAAAAGAGGCAATTCATTACAATAGGTATCCTTAGATAGTTAAAACCAACGAAAAAAGTATGATAAATGTATCACGTGCTAATCCTAATGCTCCTTAGATGGAAGCAGTGATTTCAAACATCAAATAAATCTGTATAGGTATATTTAAAAAAATCCTTTTTCATAAATGTAAACAGGTGAACTAATGTGTCTGAGAAAGTCTTTAATATATAAGGTTCGGGATGAATGGTGACTGTATATCTTCAGTGTCAGCAAAACAAATATAAAGTGCTGGTGATCACTCTCTTGAATGGAGTGCAGGTGACTGGTGACTTCCTGTCTTCTGTGCAACGTAGTGTATGGATGTCCCCTTACGTAAGGTAAGGTAACAGCATATGGGTGTATCTTTCTAGAAACCAGTATGTCCCCTGTGGATCTGGATGCCTGGCAGCCTCCCAGTCTGGCGTCTCTGGCTCTGCTGGTGTGTGTCTCTATCTGTAATCAGAGTTCCCTTTTTGTGCCAAGTAAGCCTCGTGGATGGGCATGGGGAGATATGGGGAACAGGAGGTGTAACAAGCCCATTGCTCGCTCGGTTCCACTCTCCCGACACTCCTCTGCAGCTATAGAATCAGATTGCAGATTGCAACATCTGATTGCTCGGTCATCCAATGCTCCGGGATTAGAACTACAGCTATGTGCCGTTCTAACCCAGTTGTGATAGCTCAGAACAAACACCAGGCAGGCTGTATGTAAGTTCAACCAGGAATCTATTTTATTGCACAATACAGGCTCTTTTATACACTAAAAGTGGAGATGCAGATCTCCTGCTCATATTACTCTAACAATACAGCTGTAACCTAATTAACCTAATTAACATGAGCTAATTAACTAATCCCTTTAGACAGCCTAGATGACTCAGACATGACCTTTAGGCCAGACTGGCCATCTTGTAGTTCAGAAAATCCAATCAACATTATCACAATAGCAGAGTTAATTAAACACAAACAACAATGGGGATCTAATGACTCTTAGATCCCATACTAGAGACTTATTTACAATACACATTTTAGCAGACAACAGACAGGTAGCTGGAATTGATGACATTAGCATTTAACAGTAGGAGCCCCAACGGTATGAATCAGTCACTATTCTAATATGGCAAATCCAGGGTCCCCAGAGTCTGTGTGTCCTGGGGGACCAGGACCCGAATCCACAGTAATATCACCTCAAGGGTCCCCAGGCATACAGCTCACAAAGAACACCGTTCCCCCAAATACCAGGGCCCACAATCGATAGGCAAGAGGCTAGCATACAGTCCCCTCCAAAAGTCTCTCTCCCAGCTAGGTCTGTCACATTTCTCCCCTTTCGGCAGGAGACTAACACAGGAGGAGACCCCAGATGGGTTGACTCTGAAGTTAGTCAGTAGTTCCAGTCCTCTAATGCCTGTACCCACACAGTACCCCAAACAAATTGTTCCAAACAGAGTATTACTCACCCAGCCAACCTCTGCCTCTCTCAGAGAACATATCTGCTGCTGGGGAGAGGCCTGGACTGGCCCTTCTCCTTGGAGTCCTTTCTGCCGCTGGAGAGAAGACAGGGTGTCTGGGCTCACTCCGTCATGCTGTTGGGGATCTGGGCCGACTGCCCAGCATCCCTGGGGTATACAGGTGGAGACTGAAGTCCCATCCACCATCACAGGAATTCCATCCTCTGTTAGTTGAGGGCAGAGTCCAGCAGTACTCGGCCCTGTTGCCAGCCCTTCTGCTGGAAACCCCAAACCATCTGCTCCGGCTAACTGTTGGGGAGGGACGACGAACACCTCCTCTCCCTTCTCCCCCTGTATCCTGATCTGCTGCTGGGAAGTGACCACCTCCTTCTCACCCTGAGCCTCCGGAACTGACGCAGGTGTAGGGCAGAGATCTTGGACCCTCTGTCCGGTTGTTAGCGCTTCAGCTGGGGAAGTTCCTTGTAACTTCACAGATACTTCTGTTGGTGCTGGGCAGAGCACAGTGAAGTTTGGCCCTAATAACAGCTCTTCTTCTGCTGGAGGCTCACCAGGTTGTTCTTCCTCATCAGAAAAGTCTATCAAATCCCCTGTCTCTGCAACTGGTGTCTGGGAATAAAGGTTCACCATCTCCTCTCCGTGGAACCCAGAAGATGCTATCAGTGCTGGGCAGAGGTTAGCAGAGCTCTGCCCTGTTGTCAGCACTTCAGGTTTGGGGACAGCAATCTTCAGATTTTCCACTGCCGATTCTCTGGCATTCTGCTGGACAGGCACATTCCTCCATCCAAGATCATCCAATCCAGAAACAGGTTCATCTAGGTCATTGAGCACTTGCTGCATCCGTCATAAGACCTCCGCCTCCATAGTTGCGGGGGCAGGTTGGCAAAGGACACTGTTACTCTGCCACATTGTCAACTCTTCAGCCATGATTTCAGAGCTGTCCACTGGTATTTCCTCATAGTCCCAGGCAAAGGGAGCACCACCCTGCTGCTGAGCAGAGTCCAACAGCTGTTTGTAGGCGATTTCCAGCTCCCATTCCTGAATGGCCAGAAACTCCAAATCTTCCTGTGCCCAGTGCACTTCTGAGACATTCAGTCTCCGCTCTCTGTGCTCCATTATTTCCTCCAAACGCCACTCCCGATCACTCCCAAAGTCAGGGTCCCTGGACAGCCTCCAGTACAACAATCCCAGGCCATCATAGTCAAAGCCATCCGCCGTCCACGGGCACACTTGGGCTACATACCACTGGAGGGCTCTGTAGCTCTCGTCCAACCGCATTTCTGCCCGGATCAGCCTGCTTAACTCGGCTGTCCACTCCTGGTTCGGCTGTTCCCCCAAAAACAGCATTCGCACTTCATACTGCGACCAGTACCTCACATGGATGGAGGGAGAACTTTTCCCTGGTGTCGCTGCTCATGGGCTAGCACTTCCTTCCAGAGTTCACAGCGGATAGAATAAAACCATCCTAGCAGGACCTGCTCTGATACTGTTCCTCTGTGCTGTATCTGCATCTCTGGCAACCTCCTTCTGAATTCCTCATCCATGGTGGCTGGTATCTCTCCTCTCCTGCTATCCTGCTACCTTGGATCCAGGTGATGGTTTGGATGTGTTCACGGCAAGGAAGCACGATCCCACCATTCACTCCATGGCTCTCAAGTAAGTCTTTCAGCGTGGCTCTCCTGCAGGCTGGTTTGGAGTGTCCCAGTAACTGGAGAGCAAATCTCACGGCTGCCAACCAATGTAACGAGCCCCTTTCTCGCTCGGTTCCACTCTCCCGACACTCCTCTGCAGCTATAGAATCAGATTGCAGATCACAACATCTGATTGCTCGGTCATCCAATGCTCCGGGATTAGAACTACAGCTATGTGCCGTTCTAACCCAGTTGTGATAGCTCAGAACAAACATCAGGAAGGTTATATGTAAGTTCAACCAGGAATCTCTTTTATTGCACAATACAGGCTCTTTTATACACTAAAAGTGGAGGTGCAGACCTCCTGCTCATATTACTCTAACAATACAGCTGTAACCTAATTAACCTAATTAACATGAGCTAATTAACTAATCCCTTTAGACAGCCTAGATGACTCAGACATGACCTTTAGGCCAGACTGGCCATCTTGTAGTTCAGAAAATCCAATCAACATTATCACAATAGCAGAGTTAATTAAACACAAACAACAATGGGGATCTAATGACTCTTAGATCCCATACTAGAGACTTATTTACAATACACATTTTAGCAGACAACAGACAGGTAGCTGGAATTGATGACATTAGCATTTAACAGTAGGAGCCCCAACGGTATGAATCAGTCACTATTCTAATATGGCAAATCCAGGGTCCCCAGAGTCTGTGTGTCCTGGGGGACCAGGACCCGAATCCACAGTAATACCACCTCAAGGGTCCCCAGGCATACAGCTCACAAAGAACACCGTTCCCCCAAATACCAGGGCAGACGATCGATCGGCAAGAGGCTAGCATACAGTCCCCTCCAAAAGTCTCTCTCCTGGCTAGGTCTGTCACAGGAGGGATGCTCGATAGTGTAGTAGTTTTTAAAAAAATGATTTGGTAACAGCAAATAAAAACAGGGTATTCACATTAAACAGTTTCAAACAGGTAAACAAAAAACGAGCAGCGAGCTCGCCAACATCAATTCCGGTGCCTAACGTCCCGACGCATGTTTGTCACAGTCACGTGACTTCATCAGGGGATGGCCTGATGAAGATTTTCAGCGCAGAACTATCTCCTCACCTGACCAATGTATTCTCCACAGCAGCTCAAACCTCCTCCTTTCCCCCAGAGATGTTAAAAAAGCCTATGTAGTAACACATTGCAAGTCCATTTCACTCCAATACGGATATCATAGTTTACGCCAAATAACTAGCACACCGCTTAGCCAATATCATACCTTCTCTTATACAAAGTGACCAGATGGGGTTTGTGATAGGGAGAAAATTTTCAGATGCGACTAGGAGAATTTTGAATGTTATGCATTTGGTGGAGACTACTACTGCTACTGTCTATTGACTCAGAGAAGGCATCGGTAGAGTTCATTGGCAGTATATGACAAATATATTAACCAAGTTTTGTTTCCAAGGCTCTACAATGACAGCAATTTTAGCCTTTTACTCACACCCTTCAGCCCAGGTTTACACTTCCAGCCTCCTATCCAAAACACTGTCTATTTCCAGTGGAACATGTCAGGGATACCCTCTATCACCCATCTTTTTCAACCTCATAATAGAACCATTAGTGGAATCTGTGCGCACAAACTCCCTCATTACAGGATTCCACTTCGACCATAAATCGCACATTATAAACCTTTTTGCTGCCAATGTCATTCTCCTCTTAACTAACCCAACATCGTCACTACCACAGGCGCACCGTATCCTCACACAATTCAGCACTGTATCCTATTATAAAGTCAATTTCTCCAAGTCCCTAATATTGGATTTAGGAGTACCTCCCAATGTTAAACAGCACCTACAAGACCACCTGCCCTTCACATGAATACCCAAGGTATTCGTTATCTGGGAATCACCCTCACACTCTCAGCAGCCTTCCTAGCCCAGGCCAACTTCTTACCACTCATCACTAAAATTAAAAGCCAACTCCAACATATGGCGCAATGTGAACTTACTTGGGTAGGTGGACTTGCGGGCTTCAAAATAGTAATCTACCTCCAGATACTGTACATCTTTAGAGTGCTCCCCATTCCCATCCCGGCACTTACCTAAAAACCCTCTTGAGTCTTTTACACACCTTTATCTGGAATGGTAAAAAACCAAGATGCGCACACGCAAATCTAATTAAGCATAGATCCTTAGGAGAAACGGGCTTGGTGAACATTCAAGATTAGCATTGGGCAACACAACTAGACCTCCTTAAGCACTGGTTCAAAAATAGGGAAGACTCATTGTGGCTGAGTATCGAGATGGTCCTATCGCTTACACAATATCTCATTTCATTATTACTGTGCGATATATAGAAGCCGAGGGACATATACACCCTCCCTCCCACTATAACAGCAACTGTGAGTGCATGGAGAGTCCTACTCAGCCAAAAAACTCCACACGGATTGAGTTACTCAACCTTCATACCCAAACCTTAGAATCTACGATCCTGTTTTTAAAGACAAACCCGCTTCTGATATGCGGTCTGAACAGAGTGCAAAATTTCTATAATGACTCCAAACTTAAATCATGGGAGAACTTGAAAACAGAATACAATCTTCTTGCCAATACACAAAACACATGCCTCTGCATCTTACATTTAATGTCCAAACATCCCTTACCCAACCTACAAATACCCCTTAATGCCTGGTAATTCCTTACCTCACAAGCACCATCACAGAAGGGCATTTCTGTGTTTTATAATCTACTACAAGGCAAAACCTCATTCCTAAAATCCCCCCTGTACAAAAGTGGGAGAAAGAGCTTAATAATTCATACATCCTGATGCGGTGGCAAATGGCATTCAAGTCAGTTCACAGATTTTCACACTGCATAAACCACTGGGAAATATTCTTCCCAAACACACCCCCTAACTGTGATGCCATACATTGCGGCAAAATAGGGAGTCTACTTCACACTCTCTGGGACTGCCCTAACCTGACTAGCTTCTGGAAATGGGTATTCTGCCTGATATACTGGATAACAGGAGTCCTCACCTCTTCAGACAAGGGGCTAGCTATTCTCAGCCTAGGAATAGACAACTACCCACAATCCCTAAGGCTGGTGGTAACCCATATCCTACTAGCAGCAAGGAATACCATTGTTAAGAAATGGAAATCCCAAGGCTCCCTGAATCTATCTGAGGTAATTAGCACTGTTAATCTTAAATACACTTGTGAACGTCTACTGGCAAATTATTTGCTTAAGTGCACCAAATTTGACCACTCATGATCAGCTTGGACTGTTAAATATGTATCTATCATTTGAACCAATGTTGTACTATACTACTTTGTACAGATCCAACTGCTTGTTGTATACTTTCTACACTATATCTGTGTTGTGTACCAATTTCTGTCATGTTTTAAAAACCCAATAAAAATTTCAGAAAAAAAAAGTATCTCTCTCTGTCACCCACAGCAACCACAGTTGCAGCCCAGTATACCCTGCTACCAACTATGTGTTAGTACCCTGTTTCCACTTGCTGCCCCTACCCTGCCTTTTTTTAACCCACTGAAAAATACCTCTTCTCCACTGCCAGCGGCAATCCCTCAGAAATCCTCCTTAGCAACTGCTCCCTCTTTTTCACCATCCCTCAGTTCTTCTCTTTCATCATCTCAAAGCTCTTCCTTCTGCTCACAACCCTGCAATCACATACAGAACTTCAGTGGCTAAACCCAAGAAGAACTGAAAGTTTTTTCTGACCCACATATACTTGCCACTATCCATTCCTGCCTCCATGTCAGCCGATCTGCTCCAGTCTGACTCTATGCCAGCTGATCTGCTCCAGTCTGCCTCCACACCAGCCGATCTGCTCTAGTCTGTCTCCATGACAGCTGATCTGCTCGAGTTTGCCTCCATGCCAGCTGATCTGCTCCAGCCTGCCTCCACACCAGCCGATCTGCTCCAGCTTGCTTCCACGCCAGCCGATCTGCTCCAGTCCATTTTCACATCAGCTGATCTGCTCCAGTCTGCTTCCATGCCAGCAAATCTGCTCCCATCCTCTGATGGTTCTAAACCTGATGACCCATCTGACCTTGCTGATCTTGTGCCTGCTGCCCAGCCTAATGGCCCTCTGCCTGCTTCCCAGCCTGATGGTCTTCTGTCTGCTGCCTAGCCTGATGGTCCTCTGTCTGCTGCCCAGCCTAGTGGTCCTCTACTTGCTGCCCAGCCTGATTGTCGTCAGTCTGCTACTTGGCTTGATGATCCTGTTCCTGATGCTCAGCTTGGTGATCCACTATCTGATGTTCAGCCTGATGGTCCTGGGGGACTAAAAATGGAGTTTAATGTGTATTCTCACAGGGTGACACTGTGGATGCACTAGTAGCAATGTGTCAGCGTGCGCAATGCGAGTTCACGTTGTGACACAACGTGAACTCGCATGCGCGATTTCATTTTTAAACGACAGTGGAGTTGTTTTGTAATATCCCTGCTAGGTTTTTATATGCATTATATATGCGATTTTATGCAGTGCATGTCTGCTATTTTAATAAATGGAACTTGGCTTTCTACACTATTGGAGTTCCTTTTTCTTTTTGATATGGCTCACCCTCGCTGAAGTGTTTGCTGCATGAGTTATCCTGTGATCACACTCTCCTGAGTGTCCCCTGCTGCCTCTGACGAGCTATCCAGGAAGGAGGTCTGAGGGTCATCTGTTCTAATCCTGACGGGACATCCGCGGTGATCTACTAAGCCTGTTTTGACCCCCCTGAGTAAGGGCGGTTGCAGGCTCTCTGGTAAGCCTCCATTTTTTTCCACCTGGTGACGGGCAGCACTATCAAGTGGAGTATCGTATCTAGATTTTGCACTCTTTATATAATCACTTTTTGGACATTTTTTTGGACTTTTCCACTTTATTTGAACATTTTCACTACTTTATAGTTTGGCATTTATGAGCACTTAATTGCATTGATTGATAGAAATATATTGGTGGATCATCATTATTGCTCACACTATTTTATTGGCACATTATCACTTATATGGACTGTACTAACATTATCTTTGATTGGTATAGCAATTTATTTTGATATATGTCCAGCGCTGCAATGTTCAATATATATACATCTTTCTTGCCCTTATATCGGGGTTATAGTGCTTAGCAGCAGGACTCCCGTCACGGGTTTTTTGTTTTTTAAAATTAGCATATTTTCATTCACTATTTATGCACCTAGCACAAATCTTTTTTTGTTTTAATTAGAATAGGATTGTCTTGAGCTAGATGTTAGCTCAGTGCTCTAAATCAGTGGTTCTCAACCCTGTCCTCAAGTACCCCCAACAGGCCATGTTTGCAGGGTGTTCTTCATCTTGCACATGTGCTTTAAATCACAGTCAATGGCTTGGTATTTTGGACAGCTATTTTATATGAGATAAATTCCCAAAACATGTCCTGTCGGGGGTACTTGAGGACTGAGGCTGAGAACTACTGCACTAAAATGGAAAATTGAATAATTACCTCTCTGTAATTTTCCTTTTCTGGTGCCTATCCATGGCAGTATACGCACAATCCATGCATATGCTACTATGAAGACACCAGGAAAGTAGGTTTTAGACAAAACACACTTTTTTGTTTTGCCATGCCAATCAGCCTAGTTAACATAGGCATGCGCACAGGGTGTCCCAGGTGTGCCTGGGCACACCCTAATCACCCCATGTGCATTATCATTATCCAGAGACAACACCAGGTGTGTAGTTGGGGGCGCCAGTGGCCAGTGTAAATGCCCCCATTATATTAAAGGCTAGGTTCAACAGTAGGAAAATGTTACACCAGTATTTAGGGTGTAATGTAATATGCTCCTAATAAACTGTCTCCCACCACCAGAGACTCCTTTCTGCGATAGCAGGTGGCGTTCATGTGTATTTGAGATTTGGGGTGCACACCCTAATGCAATAGGCTGCGCACACCCATGATTATGAAACATTTTACATGGCCTTCATTGGTGCAGGATACATTTTGCTAGTGTCAGTGACTGAGATCCCAGTTTACCTTTCATAAAAATAAACCAACCTTCCTTGTCAACCAGCTGAGCTTGCAATGTAAAGTGGATATATGTCTGGTAAAACAGGATGGAGACTCCTCTAGAGTGGAAGCTGCATTAGTAGCATTGTATGTTGTTAGAAATCTATTATTTGACAACGTAGGAATATTATCTGATTTGAAGTGGGAAAAAAAACTGGAAGCTGATTGATTTCTAGACAGAGCTGCACCAGATTTTGCACTGTCTAGTGTTAGTAAATCAATCCATATGTGTCCTATGTTTGTAAAATTCTTGCATAGCCTGAGATCTTTTTTCAGGAATGTTTAACCCTTTGACAATAATAGAACAAATCTTGACCAAGAATGATATGGTATAAGTTTTACAGTGGGTATGGATGGGAGCTATATATCTCAAGATATCAATTGCTGTTGACAATCTAAATGGGAGATGGTGGTGCACAGCTAACTCAGTAGAGAAACAGATGGTAGTTCCCGGTCACTCCCTCCACCAAGTGTAAGTAAATCAGTTAAGGCATGACATACTTTAAAGGGGTGTAGGTGAGGTAAGGTATATGGGGTGGGGAAAAGGTAAAAAAAAAGGGGGGTTGAAGAAAAAACAAAAATGAAAACAAAAAAAGACCGGATGGGTATGGTAGTCCTGTTTTCCACACCTATATTTTAAATTCAACCAATTTGAGCTAGGAAACAATGTCTCCCTAAGCAAGGGTAGTGGAATAAGTCTAGAAGTACACAACACCTCTATCACCACAGATGGAGCTTCTGCATGAACAACGAAAAATTTAAGATAGAAAATAGGACCATCTGGAACATGATTCCAATAAACCCAATAACATCAGCTATATTGGGTTGACTCATGCTTAAGAGTATCTTAGTCTTAGTGGTTAGGTCATTCACATGACCACAAAGTGATCTGAACATATCTTCACATGTAAAGCTAGTCTGCTATTCCCTGCTCCAGTGGGTGGTGCTATGAGTAGCTGTAATTTAGCTCCACCTACTGCACCAGGGGATAGAAGAAGGGAAAGAAGAGTCGGAGCTGCAGAACTCTGCTTCACCTAGCACTGACCACTCTGTGATAGGTGAAACAGAGCTCAGAAATAACTCAGAGGTCAGTAGTAAGTGAAGCAGGGTCCCAGTAGTAATTAAAGGAGAGTTCAGAGGTCAGTAGGTATAGCTTTCAGATTAATGCAGTGCATTTTTTCCGCATATTGGGTGCAGCACAGTGTACCCGCAGTTTTCATGTAGGTTAGCTGCGCTTTGTTATAGATTTCTATTATGTCCCATTGTTTAGATGCACTTTCTGAAAGTGCACCAAAACCATGCTTTCTTTTTTTTTTTTCAGAAAGCGCACCAAAACCATGAGATATAATAGAGGTCTATAGCTAACTACAGCTAACCCAAAACTGTGGGCACACTGCACTGCACCCATGGTGGGGGAAAACCACACGGCATCAGTGTGAAAGCTCCCTACTGGTGGGAAGGGGGACCAAAAGCATATTTTATGGGTACAGGAATGCTTTTGTTTTATTAAAACCACTTCCCTTTAAGCCTCTCCCACTGTACATCCAAATTGGCTACACCCACCATTCACCATGGCTTTGGGATTTGGTGTGCACACCCTAATGCAATAGGCTGTGCACACCTATGCTAGTTAAGCTGCAGCTGGGAAATCTGTTGCATGAAAATTGTTTGGGGGGGGGGGGGTACAATGCAATACTTGGATTGAGCATGCATCTGCAAAACAAATTACTGTATTTATCGGCGTATAACATGCACATTCATTTTAAGAGGGAAGTTTCAGGAAAAAAAATTACATTTTAAATAAGGAACTTTGAAGCAAAATAAGGGTCAATGCAGTCTGATCAATGCCCATCTGCAGCCTCGCAAGTGCCATCAATGCAGCCTCATCAGTCCACATCAATGCAGCAGCCTCACCATTGCCATCAATGCAGCAGCCTCACCATTTTCATCAATGCAGCAGACTCACCATTGACATCAATACAGCAGCCTCACCATTGCCTTCAATGCAGCAGCCTCACCATTGCCATCAGTGCAGCCTGATCGATGCCCATATGCAGCCTAGAGGGGACAGGGAGGGGAGCAGGATGAGCGCCGACAGATTACATAGAGTGAGAATCTCCTATGATAGACGGAACAGTTGTCCAATGGTGGACCAGGAGATGGGACTTCCTATTACAGAGGCTGCCAAGTAAACAGGAGATTTTCACTGTATGTAATCTGACGGCACTCGTCCCGCCCCCCTCCCTGTCCCCTCCGAGGCAGCTAAAATTGAAGTATTGACATATAACACGCTATTTGCACCCCATTTTCATAGTGAAAAAGTGAGTGTTATACGCCAATAAATACAGTATTAACAAAACACATAAAACATAAACATTTGCTACAAATGTTATTGGTCAACAAAACAGGACTTGGAAAAGAGCAAGGAAAGCAAAAAAACACAGGTATGTTAATTTGAGACACTAACAGAATATGGTTTTAAGGTCTGACCATTTTGCAGAGGAAATTAACAGGAGTTAAAAGGACTGCGCCCACAAACGCACAGTCTCTTAATGATTTGAACATTTAGTAGTCACAACAGCTTGAGGAAGATTTTGCAAAATAATGCAGCACACACAATTAAATCAAAGTGAAACTAACAACCTACAAACAACACAGATTGACAACATCAAAAATATTTCAGTGAAAAATATCCCCCCCCCCAAAAAAAAAACAAAAGTAAAAAATACTCTAAAACACATCTGTTTTGCAGAGACATAACAAAAAAATACAAAGATAAAATACATGTTACAAATGCTATAAAAACACCCAAATGTAACACACACACACAAAACTCTCTGAGTATGCCCAGACAAATCCAAATGCTGTTCACACAATAAGCCAGCCCCTGTCCAAAATTAAGCACATCATCCAGCATACAACAAAATTACAGATGGGACAAACACTCCCCCCCCGATCCAGGGGGGCAAACAAAGAGCCTAACATGGGCAAAAGTTATACAACAAATACCATTGCAGTCTATGGGAACTGACTTGTTAATTTTGCGAGTCCCCACTTGGCTGGCTTATATTCTAGTTATTGGCCTTAAAATGGGTATGGGGGCCTAGGTCCCACCCTGAGAGACATATATCAATGTCACCAATTGCTTAAAAGCTAGTAACTGGGGGGGGGGGGGGGCTTATTCAGCCAGTAAAGTGTTGCATCTGTAGCTTGTATCCAAAATGCTGCTTCAAAGATGTACGGCTTTAGAGAACACTTACAAATCTACATTGCAGCTGCAAGATTTTAACCTAAAACCAAAAATAGCCTGCCCTCCAATACATACAAGGCCATTTGGGTCTGTTAAGGCTTAAAATGAGAACCCCCACATGAAAAATACCACCCCAAACTAAAAATATATTGTGCCCTTCCCACAAACTAAAAAACCCCTAGCCAAACATACAGCAAGCCAGCCCATGAAAGGGGGGTGGATGCTTGGGGGCAGGAGGGGCTCGGGCACCCCAAAAGTCAAAAAGTTTGTGGTTGGTATTGTGCTGAGCCCAACATGCATTCAACATAGCTGGCTGCTTTTGGGGCATGTGGCCTTGTATGGTTCAGGAAGGGGTTGTTTCATCACTCTTCTCACCCCTTTCCTAGCTGGCCCTGTTGTATGCTCTGAAAAAGGATGTGGTTTGGATTGGTGAAGGCAGCTCACAGCCTTTGGAGAATAGAGTGGAGTGTGATGTTCCCCTTTGAAAGCAAAAGTTTGCCCATGGAAATCCAATGGGTTAGAGGGGGAGACAAGATCATTGTAGAATGGAGTATGGAGTTCCCCTTTAAAAGCAAAAGTTAGCCCATAGAAATTCAAGGGGTTGTGGGGGGGGGGGGGGGCAAGAGCATTGGTGAATGGAGTGTGGAGTTCCCCTTTAAAAACAAAAGCTAGTCCATTATGCATTAGAGAGGGAAGGTTAAATGTCCTTTTAGGATGAGCTAGAGGAGCGAGAGTCTTTTTACATAATTTTAACAAAGTGCATGTCACATGTTGGCAACCTAACATGACCTTTGTGCAAATCTTCTTAAAAAAATAGATAAAGGTGAACAAGCGTAAAAAAATTTTGGCCGCACACTGAACAAACGCATTTGAACGAGCGCAAGAGCCGATTGCGCATGCGCACTGCTTACATTGATCCCGCGCAGTTCTAAACGTACTTGCAGGCACAGCAGGCACCCCATAATATTGGCACCTCCATCTTCTGTTAATATTGAATTGAAGATGCCATGCGCCATGTCTATAGTGGTGCACAGATTGCATTCTCCCGTGCGCAGAGATCGCTATACTAAATGGGGGATTCACTCTCTGTACCTGGCGCATCATTTCGTAAATATGAAAATGTGCGTTGCTCCTCACCGTGTGCCTCTAGCAATGGCGCACAGCTTTTGTAAATCAGCCCCTATGCCTGCTGCTCAGCTGGATTGTCATGCAAAGGCAAAGTGCCCACCGGCTAATGGGTCTAAAGGTTTTAGTATTCACATGCTTTATATGGGTTACCTGCTTGGCCTGAGATTTGTTTTATGGTTCCCTCAGTTTAATCCCTCTGGCAGTGTGCTGCTGCTATGGCGCCAAAGTCTGGTGGTCTATACATACCCTAGGAAACTGCTATCTGCATTTGCCTTTGCGGCCCTGGTCATGGTGTGCTCCCAGGGAGTACTATCTATGTCTTGCCATGATCCTGGTGTGATTGCCAGAGCTCTGGATGCCCTGGGGGACCTGGGTCAGGGTAACCAGTGCCTTAGAGAGACCTAGGTGGCCTTTTATGTGCAAAGCAAGTCCTGTAAACCAGGTAAGCTCTATGGTTATGACAAGACACTTTGGTGTCAGGGTTCTGGTTTTGTCACATGACCCCAGAGCAAAGTTTGCAGATAATCCGTAGGACATCAAAATCAGGGTACCTGCTGCTTTGAGGGACTTGGAGTATTGAAAGCTGTAAATCTCAGTGTGGCCAGCAGGACACCCAGCCAGTGGCTTGACCCCAGCAGTGGGGTACCCAGTCAGTTACCTGACCCAGGCGGTGGAACACTTTGCCTATTGATGGATCCTGGCTGCAGGGCATCTCACTTGAAACCCAGCACTTCTACAGCCTTTGAGGAACTTTTTCTCTGAACTTGCTTAACCACTTCATTACAGGGCACTTCCCCCCTTCCTGCTCAGACCAATTTTCAGCTTTCAGCGCTGTTGCACTTTGAATGACAGTTGCACTGCACCCAAACAAAATTTTTATCATGTTGTTCCTACATAATAGAGTCTCTTTTGGCGGTATTTGATCACCAATGGGCTTTTTTTTCTTGCTAAACGAATAAAAGTTTTTCTTTGTTTCTGTTTTACAACATTTTGTAAATAAGTAAGTTTTCTCCTTCACTGATGGGCGCTGATGAGGCTGCAAAGACGGCACTGATAAGGCGGCACTGGTGAGGTGGCACTAATAGGGTGGCACTGATGAGCACTGCTGATGAAGCACTAATATGCAGCACTGATGGGCACTGATGAGGCTGCACTGACAGGCACTGATAAGGCGGCACTGATGGGCACTGGTGAGGTGGCACTAATGAGCACTGATGATGAGGCACTAATATGCAGCACTGATGGGCACTGATAGGTGTCACTGATATGCAGCATTGATGGACGTTGATAGGCAGCACTGATGGGCACTCATAGGTGGCATTGATAGCTGGCAATGATGGGCAATTATAGGCAGCACTGTTGGCACTGGTAGGCAGCACTGATAGGTGGCACTGATAGATGGCTCTCATAGGCAACACTGATGAGGAGGCCCTGGCAGGCATTATTGCTGAGCACTGATTGGCACCTCTAATGGTCACTGATTGGCAACCCTGGTGGTCATACCTGGTGGTCCTGGGTGGCATCCCTTGTTGCACTGGGTGGGCATCCATGGTGGGCATTCCTGGTGGTCCTGGGTGGGCATCCTAGGGGGGGCTGCACTGATAATCAATCAGCGCAGACCCCCTCTGTCAGGAGAGCAGCCGATTGGCTCTCCTCTACTCGCGTCTGTCAGTGTGTGTGGAGGAAAAACCGTTACATGGCTCTTCCTGTTTATGCTGTGATCAGCTGTGATTGGACACAACTGATCACATGGTAAAGACTGACACATCACACCAACTGCGTGCCCCTCGCAGGTGCGGCTTATTCTGCTGGACGTCATATGACTTCCAGTCAGGATACCTTAACCACTTTGCTCACGTCATTCTGTTATATGCCGGGCAGGAAGTGGTTAACAGATGACTATCTTTTATGGACTTGTTCATCTATGGCTGTTTGGAGCGTCCAGGGCCGCTCCTTAGATGAGGGGAGTGTTGTCAGGAAAGGGCTCACCTGCACTGTGGCTCCTAGATCTGTAGGCTGAAGTTCTGGTGTCTACAAGTGGATGTCTCTTAGCAGCCAGAAGCTCATATAAATTCAGGTAATCAATCATCACCTAATGCTCATTGCAGGAAGCAGTGGCAGTCCGTCCATTAGGGGTGCCCGGGTGCTGCCCTGCTCTCTGCTCCACCCCCCTATATGCAATGGATAGATTAATGCATAATCTATCCATGGCAGCTGTGGCCACCCCCTTTCAGGGCACCGGGTGCATGAATCAAAGCAGTGGGTTATTATTTGAAACACCCGATTAGAGCCAGAGGCTCTAATAGGCTTCAAAATTGGGTGGGCTCAGGTTGCAGAGGATGCACTCTGATCCCACCCAGGTGTGGTACAACAGCAAATGAATATTCGCTGTTGAAACACTGATCCTCAATCTGGCGAAAGGGAAACAGGTGTGAGACCCGTTTTCCGCTTGGCCCAAAAAGAGAAGACTCCCGAGGAGGAGGGAAGAAATAGAAGTCACCACCACCATGATGACCTAGAGAAGGGGAGGCTGCAGGAGAACAGCAGGAGTACAGGAGGCCCCCAAACAGGGGAAGCTGCCGCCGAGCAGGGGAAACCGCCGCCGATGGTGTAAGTGCTACCGACCGACAGACCAACCCGGAGGGTCGCATACTGTTTGCCGCCTCCCCCCCAAATTTCCACTGCCCACCACTGGCAGGAAGTACATTTAAGCCCTGCCTGTGCTTCTCCTGTAGCCTTGGTGTTATCTCTCCATGTGCCCCTGACCTGCATTCCCATATCCTGCATCCCTGTCCTGAACTGAAACCCTGACCCTTCAGTCTGATCCCTTCCTGCCTGCTCTCTCCATCTCCTGTTACCCTCTCCCTGTTCTGTCTTCCTCCCTCTGCTTGATTTCCTGTGTATGACCCTGGCTCTGTTACGATTACGCTTTCTATATATACTTGGTTTGGGCAGTTGTTCATTGCGTGTCACTATTTGTGTTTTTTATGGTTTGATTTACACATTTTTAATATATTGGAGAAGCATTTACATTTGTTATTCACATATTTTTAAATAAAGTATATTATTTTACACTTTACTTGTTTCTGATATTTTCTGTGGTAGTCCACACATTTCTAGTCACATCTGTTCCCGACAGCGACAGGCTGCACCTGTGCTAAAAAAGCCCCACACAGCTGAGCTGTGGGAAGTGGGCCGGGAGATAACAGCTCCACAATCTGATGGAATAGTGTGGCTGCTCTCTACCCTTCCATAATGCCTGCCTCTGGAGGACATCCTGCCTTGTTGGGATTTTCTCCCCTTAACTTTCCCCCGCTGCTCTATCAGATCAGTAACCTCTTCATAATCATCCCCTCCATCCTCATAATCGCTGTAGCCAACTTGGCAATAAGCTGCAGCTGAGTGACCATGACCACCAATTTGTTGTTTATCAGTGTTCTTCCCCCTCTGCAGAATCATGTTACTCCCTTCCTCTACCTCAGAATCAACATCACAATCAAGTAAGGTCTGTGCATCCCCAAGAAGCAAGTGTCTGACACTGTTCAAATAATTCAGCTGACTCCTCCATGCTTGATGCTGGGGCTATGGCAGAAGTAGCCGTGGATAAGTAGGCAGAATAAGTTGCTCTGGCAGCTGTGGTGGACTGTGCACTAGTGTCAGCTTGGGTCATAGAGGATGAAGAGGATGAGGATGGTTTAGTAAGGTAGTCCACCACCTCCTCTACATGCTGTGCCTGGATAGCATGAGCAACATCACTAAGCAGAAACAAATGTGCCATGCCTGAGGATGGACCACGTCCACCTTTGCTTGTGGACACAGACACTGCTGGCCCCTTCATAGTGGCATGGGAACGTCTGCCTCTCCTTGTTGGCCTCCCAGCTAAGATGGGGGGGGCTTGTTACCCAAATATAATAGACACTGGGAAATGTGTGATTGGATGCACTTTTTTTGAATGAAATGTGGTGTTTGCACTTTAAATTGAGGATGGACACTGACATAAATGTAAAAACTGTAAAAAAATAAATACAAAAATAAAAAAATAAAAAATAAAATAAAAAAGAGGGAACACCAGTGTTGCATTCAGAAAAACTGTGACTGCCTATTTTAAAAAAGGGGGACAGGCAGGGGACAAAAAAAGACAAAAAGACAAAAAAAATATGCATCAAACCAAAAAAAAAAAAAGGGTATACAGCACTTTAACACAACTTTACATAACATTTAATGCTGTATAAACACTGAACTACACTAGCACACTACACTGACACTAGTGTTGTGTAGGGATGAGCTGAACACCCCTCCCCCGGTTTGGTTCGCACCAGAACATGCAAACATACAACATATTTGTGCGAACATGCGAACACTGTCAAAGTCTATGGGACACGAAAGTGAAAAATCAAAAGTGTTCATTTTAAAGGCTTATATGCAATTTACTGCCATGAAAAGTGTATGGGGACACGGATACTGCCCCAGGGGACATGTATCAATGCAGAAAAAAGTTCTAAAAATGGCTGTTTTTTCAGGAGCAGTGATTTTAAAAATGCTTAAAGTGAAACAATAAAAATGAAATATTCCTTTAAATATTGTGCCAGGGGGTCCCCTTAGTCTGCCTTTAAAGTGGAGCATCTGTCTCATGTGTTTTACTGTGCCACAGCAAAATAACATTTCTAAAGGAAAAAATGTCATTTAAAATTGCTTGCGGCTGTAACGTATTCCCAGTTCAATATAGATTAAAAAATAGAGGAAAAAATTGGCGTGGGTCTCTCCCCCCAGTCCATACCAGGCCCTTCGGGTCTGGTATGGATTTTAAGGGGAACTCCACTCCAAAATAAAAAAATGGTGTGCCCCCCAAAATCCATACCAGACCCTTATCCGAGCAAGCAGCCTGGCAGGCCAGGAAAGGGAGAGACAAACGAGGGTCCCCACCAAAGCACCTTATCCCCGTTGATGGGGACAAGGGCCTCATCCCCACAACCCTGGCCATTGGTTGTGGGGGTCTGCGGGTGGGGGGCTTATAGGATTCTGGAAGCCCCCTTTAACAAGGGAGCCCCAGATCCTGGCCCCCCTACCTATGTAAATGGGTATGGGGTACATCGTACCTCTACCTATTCACCAAAAAAGTGTCAAAAAGTAAAACCACAATACACAGTTTTTGACAATTCCTTTATTTAAAAAGAAAAAAAAGTGTCTCGCAATGTCCATCCTTCTTCAATCACGACGCCCGATGGACTCGAAATTGAAAAAATAAAATAAAGCCTCCATGGAAGGCATCCCGCCCCCTCTGACAGCACATGACATCAGAAGGGGCGGGTCGCTCAGTTACATCACCGGGTGGCCCCGCCCTTGCCTATATAACAGCTGTCACCGCGAAAACACAGCAGTTGGTGGGACGCCTCCCATGGAGGTGGAGTATTTTAATTTTTTTTTCTATTTTTCAGGTCCGTTGGTGCTGTGATTGAAGAAAGATGGACGTCACAGGACACTTGTTTTTTCCCTTTTTTAATAGTGTCTTGCGATCTCCATGCTTCTTCAATCACAGTGCCGACGGCCCCCCCCAAAAAAAGAGAGTACTCCACCTCCATGGGAGGAGTCCTGCCGACTGCTGTCTTTTCACAGTGACTTTTCACAGTGTTATAGGCAATGGTGGGCCACCCGGTGACGTAACCAAGTGACCTCACCCCTTCTGATGTCATGTGCCATCAGAGGGGGTGGGGTCATCCAATTACGTCAGCGGGTGCCCCACCCTTGACTATATAATAGCTGTCACTGTGAAAAGCCAGCAGTCAGTGGCACGCCTTCCATGGAGGCGGAGGTTTTAGGTTTTTTTTCTGTTTTTCAGGTCCGTCGGGCGCCATGATTGAAGGATGGACATCACGGGACATTTTTTTTTCTTTTTAAATAAAGGAATTGTCAAAAACTGTGTATTGTGGTTTTTATTTTTTGACACTTTTTTTGGTGAATGGGTAGGGGTATGATGTACCCCATAGCCATTAACATAGGTGGGGGGCCGGGATCTCAGGGGGCCCTTGTTAAAGGGGGCTTCCAGATTCCGATAAGCCCCCCTGCCCACAGACCCCCACAACCACTGGGCCAGGGTTGTGGGGATGAGTCCCTTGTCCCCATCAACATGGGGACAAGGTGCTTGGGGGGGACCCCTAAACACCCTCCCCACATTGAGGGCAAGTGGCCTGGTATGGTTCAGGAGAGGCGCTTGCTTGTCCCCCCCTATCCTGGCCTGCCAGGCTGCTTGCTCGGATAAGGGTCTGGTATGGATTTTGGGGGGGACCCACACCATTTCTTTTTTTGGAATCTTGGCGTGGAGTTGCCCTTAAAATCTATACCGGACCCTGGTATGGACTTGGGGGGGACCCATGCCATTTTTTTTTTCTTAATTCTATCATAGGGTTTCTCTTAACCACTTCAATACACTGTATTATATACTGTACACTGCACTATATACCCTGCACTGTATTATATACTGTACACTGCCTGCACTGTATATATAGTCTTCACTGAAGACAGAGTATATATATATATATATATATATATATATATATATATATATATATATATACAGCGGGGACAGAAAGTATTCAGACCCCCTTAAATTGTTCACTCTTTGTTATATTGCAATCATTTACTAAAATTATTAAGTTAATTTTTTCCTCATTAATGTACACACAACACCCCATATTGAATGAAAAACACAGAATTGTTGACATTTTTGCAGATTTATTAAAAAAGAAAAACTGAAATATCACATGGTCCTAAGTATTCAGACCCTTTGCTCAGTATTTAGTATTTAGTAGAAGCACCCTTTTGATCTAATACAGCAATGAGTCTTTTTGGGAAAGATGCAACAAGTTTTTTCACACCTAGATTTGGGGATCCTCTGCCATTCCTCCTTGCAGATCCTCTCCAGTTCTGTCAGGTTGGATGGTAAAAGTTGGTGGACAGCCATTTTTAGGTCTCTCCAGAGATGCTCAATTGGGTTTAAATCAGGGCTCTGGCTGGGCCATTCAAGAACAGTCACAGAGTTGTTGTGAAGCCACTCCTTCGTTATTTTAGCTGTGTGCTTAGGGTCATTGTTACATAGTAAGTAAGGTTGAATAAAGACACCAGTCCATCAAGTTCAACCTGAGCAAGTGTGGGTGCATGTCTACAACTATCCCTATTTTTATTTAAGGTACCCATATAGCGCTGTGTCAATTTTTATGCAGCGCTCCACACATATATTGCACACTCACATCGATTCCTACCCTTAAGGAGCCCACAATCCAAGGTCCCTGACATTCATATACTAGGGCCAATTTTGGACAGAAGCCAATTAACCTATCAGCATGTCTTTGGAATGTGGAAACCGGAGTATCCGGAGGAAACCCACGCAAGCACAGGGAGAACAGGCAAACTCCAGGCAGGTAGTGTCGTGGTTGGGATTTGAACCAGCGACCCTTCTTACTGCTAGTGCTACTCAGTACACCACTGTGCTGCCCTATTGTCTTGTTGGAAGGTAAACCTTTGGCCCAGTCTGAGGTCCTGAGCACTCTGGAGAAGGTTTTCTTCCAGGATATCCCTGGCCTTGGCCACATTCATCTTTCCCTCGATTGCAACCAGTCATCCTGTCCCTGCAGCTGAAAAACACCCCCACAGCATGATGCTGCCACCACCATGCTTCACTGTTGGGATTATATTGGACAGGTGATGAGCAGTGCCTGTTTTTCTCCACCCATACCGCTTAGAATTAAGGCTAAAAAGTTCTATCTTGGTCTCATCAGACCAGAGAATCTTATTTCTCACAATCTTGGAGTCCTTCAGGTGTTTTTTTAGCAAACTCCATGCGGGCTTTCATGAATCTTGCACTGAAGAGAGGCTTCCGTCGGGCCACTCTGCCATAAAGCCATGACTGGTGGAGGACTGCAGTGATGGTTGACTTTCTACAACTTTCTCCCATCTCCGACTGCATCTCTGGAGCTCAGCCACAGTGATCTTTGGGTTCTTCTTTACCTCTCTCACCAAGACTCTTCTCCCCCGATAGCTCAGTTTGGCCAGACGGCCAGCTCTTGGAAGGATTCTGGTCATCCCAAACATCTTCCATTTAAGGATTATGGAGGCCACTGTGCTCTTAGGAATCTTAAGTGCAGCAGAATTTTTTTGTAACCTCTGCCAGATCTGTGCCTTGCCACAATTCTGTCTCTGAGCTCTTCAGGCAGTTCCTTTGACCTCATGATTCTCATTTGCTCTGACATGCACTGTGAGCTGTAAGGTCTTATATAGACAGGTGTGTGGCTTTCCTAATCAAGTCTAATCAGTATAATCAAACACAACTGGACTCAAATGAAGGTGTAGAACCATCTCAAGGATGATCCGAAGAAATGGACAGCACCTGAGTTAAATATATGAGTGTCACAGCAAAGGGTCTGAATACTTAGGATCATGTGATATTTCAGTTTTTCTTTTTTAATAAATCTGCAAAAATGTCAACAATTCTGTGTTTTTCTGTCAATATGGGGTGCTGTGTGTACATTAATGAGGAAAGAAAATGAACTTAAATGATTTTAGCAAATGGCTGCAATATAACAAAGAGTGAAAAATTTAAGGGGGTCTGAATACTTTCTGTCCCCACTGTATATATATAACTGCCTGTACACCACTAACTAGCCTGCCTCTAGCTAACTTCTCTCATTCATAAATATTATATACGGTCGCAGTGTAAGCAGCCTTATATAGTGTGGGGCTTAGACCCTGCCTTTGGCTTTCACAGCAGGGCACGCTTTAATTGGCCAATGCATGCAGGTCAGGTGGCCAATCATCAGACATCAATGCACTGCAATCTTGCAATGCATTATGGGGCATTCTGCAGTGCTTGAATTTGCCGCAAACGCCCCATAATGTTTGGGATTCGCCGAACAGGCAAACACCAATGTTTGAGTCTAATTTACGGTCAACTCGAACATCGGGCTCATCCCTAGTGTTGGGTAAGGATGGGCAAACGGTTTGACCTGAGCATGAGTTTGGGTTGAACATTTGTCTGTTCGGCCATTCACCGTACACCCAAATTTTCAGGCTGCTTGCCGGGTGTTTGCCCAAAGGAACACCCTGCAATGTATTGAGCACTGCACAGTGCATTCTGAGCCCTGATTGGGCAAAGTTTTGCCCAATTTAGGGCTCAGTGTAAGCTGATTGTTAAGGAGCAGGGCCCCAGCGTCCTTAACAACCGATGAGTAGGGATGAGCCGAACACCCCCCTGTTCGGTTCGCACATGAACTTGCGAACAGGTAAAAAATTTGTTCGAACACGCGAACACCGTTAAAGTCTATGGGACACGAACATGAATAATCAAAAGTGCTAATTTTAAAGGCTTATATGCAAGTTATTGTCATAAAAAGTGTTTGGAGACTTGGATCCTGCCCCAGGGGACATGGATCAATGCAAAAAAAGTTTTAAAACTGAAGTTTTTTCGGGGGCAGTGATTTTAATAATGCTTAAAGTGAAACAATAAAAGTGTAATATCCCTTTAAATTTCATACCTGGGGGGTGTCTATAGTATGCCTGTAAAGGGGCGCATGTTTCCCGTGTTTAGAACAGTCTGACAGTAAAATGACATTTCAAAGGAAAAAAAGTCATTTTAAACTATTTGCGGCTATAATGAATTGCCGGTCCAACAATAAACATAAAAGTTCATTGATAAAAATGGCATGGGAATTCCTCACAGGGGAACCCCGAACCAAATTTTTTTTTTAAAATTACGTGGGGGGTCCCCCTGAATTCCATACCAGGCCCTTCAGGTCTGGTATGGATATTAAGGGGAACCCCGGCCAAAATTTAAAAAAAAAATGGCGTGGGGTCCCCCTCAAAATCTATACCAGACCCTTCAGGTTTGGTATGGATTTTAAGGGGGACCCTGCGCCAAAATTTAAAAAAATGGCATGGGGTCCCCCCCAAAAATCCATACCAGACCCTTGTCCAAGCACGCAACCTGGCAGGCCGCAGGAAAAGAGGGGGGATGAGAGAACGCCCCCCTCCTGAACCGTACCAGGCCACATGCCCTCAACATTGGGAGGGTGTTTTGGGGTAGCCCCCCAAAACACCTTGACCCCATGTTGATGGGGACAAGGGCCCCGGCCCTCCCCCTGTGTGAAATGGTAAGGGGGTACAAAAGTACCCCTACCATTTCACAAAAACCTGTCAAAAATGTTAAAAATGACAAGAGACAGTTTTTGACAATTCCTTTATTTGAATGCTTCTTCTTTCTTCTATCTTCTTTCTTCTATCTTCTATCCTCTTTCTTCTATCTTCTATCTTCCTTCAGTTTCTTCCTCCATCTTCTTCTTCTTCTGGTTCTTCTGGTTCTTCTGGTTCTTCCTCTGGTGTTCTCATCCGGCATCTTCCTCCGCTGCGTCGGCGTCTTCTTTCCTTCTTCTCCTCGGGCCGCTCTGCATCCATGATGGCATGAAGGGAGGCTCCCACTGTGCGACGCTTCTCCTCTTCTGATGGTTCTTAAATAATGGGGGGCGGGGTCACCTGTTACGTAACCCCGCCCCCCTTTGACGTCACGGGGAATGCCACAGGGAAGTCCCCATCAAGTCCCCATCAGAAGAGGAGAAGCGTCACACAGCAGGAGCCTCCCTCCATGCCATCATGGATGTGGAGCGGCCCGAGGAGAAGAAGGAAAGAAGACGCCGCGGAGGAAGATGCCGGACGAGAACACCGGAGGAAGAACCAGAAGAACCAGAAGAAGAAGAAGATGGAGGAAGAAACCAAAGGAAGATAGAAGCTAGAAGAAAGAAGATAGAAGAAAGAAGAAGCATTTAAATAATGGAATTGTCAAAAACTGTCTCTTGTCATTTTTAACATTTTTGACAGTTTTTTGTGAAATGGTAGGGGTACTTTTGTACCCCCTTAGCATTTCAAACAGGGGAGAGGTCCGGGATCTGGGGATCCCCTTGTTAAAGGGGGCTTCCAGATTCCGATAAGCCTCCCGCCCTCAGACCCCCACATCCACCGGGCAAGAATTGTGGGGATGAGGCCCTTGTCCCCATCAACATGGGGACAAGGTGTTTTGGGGGGCTACCCCAAAGCACCCTCCCAATGTTGAGGGCATGTGGCCTGGTATGGTTCAGGAGGGGGGCGCTCTCTCGTCCCCCCCTCTTTTCCTGCGGCCTGCCAGGTTGCGTGCTCGGATAAGGGTCTGGTATGGATTTTTGGGGGGACCCCACGCCTTTTTTTTTATTTTGGCGCGGGGTTCCCCTTAAAATCCATACCAGACCTGAAGGGTCTGGTATAGGTTTTGAGGGGGATCCCATGCAATTTTTTTTTTCTAAATTTTGGCCGGGGTTCCCCTTAATATCCATACCAGACCGGAAGGGCCTGATATTGAATTTAGGGGGACCCCCACGTCATTTTTTAAAAAATTTTGGTTCGAGGATCCCCTGTGGGGAATTCCCATGCTGTTTTTATCAATGAACTTTTATGTGTATTGTCGGACCGGCAATTCATTATAGCCGCAAGTAGTTTTAAATGACTTTTTTTACTTTGAAATGTCATTTTTCTGTCAGACTGTTCTAAACACGGGAAACATGCGCCCCTTTACAGTCATTGAGTTTTTTGAGGAGGAGGGGGTGGTCAACCGTAGCAGAGAGGTCCAGGACTAGGAGTACAGAATAGTGTTGATTGGTTTTGGCCATTAGTAGATCTTTTGTTAGTTTTAGGAGAGCAGTTTCTGTGGGGTGTTGAGGATGAAATCCAGACTGAAGGGGATCAAGAAGGCTATTATCAGCAAGGTGGACACTCAGTCGGTTGTAGACCAGACCTTCGAGGAGTTTGGATAAGAAGGGGAACAAGGAGATGGGGCGTAGGTTGTTAAGGCAGTGTTATTGCTCAATTGTTGCCATGGCCATATTTGGGTAATGATGTCACTGCTATCCTTGCCCCTTCCCTTATATTGCAAATGACAGCTCGGGTTCAAAGTGAATGCAACGGTTCTTGAATATAAAAAGATAATGTTTTGCTTTAGTTTACTTGAAAAATAGGAAAAAAATTAATATGTTAAAAATAAAATCTTAACAACTTTTGCAGAGTTCTAGGCAATATAATTGCATAGAAAAATAGAAGCGCGACTACAAAAAAAAGACCAAGTGGTCCACCAAATCTGCCCAATTTTTTTTTTTTTTTTTAATTTCAATGTTTTTCTTTTTTTGTTCAAGTAGATCAATGTATGTCCCAAGCATGTTTGAATCCATTTAATGTTGACTGACTCATTACTTTTGCTGGAAGTCTATTCCAAGTATCAACTACTCTTTTGGTAAAATAATACTTTCTCAGATTAGTTTTAAACTTCCCTCCTGCTAGTTGGAAGTCATGTCTCTGTGTTCTTGATCTTCTTGGCTTCATATTGAAAATAAAGCTCTCCTGAACCTTATTCACCACCTAGATGTATTTTAAAGGTTTCAGTTGTGTCTCCCTTTTCCTTTCTTTACTCCAGACTGTACATATTAAGTTCCTGCATTCTTTACTAACATGTTTTATCCCTTAGACCTTTCATCATTTTGTTGCCTGTTTCTGGATCATTGAGGTTAATTCCCAAAGAATAAGGAGAAAAAGTAGTCACTCTACATCTAGTCACTCCCATTAAGCCAATCAAGACCTAAACTAGGTGAACATACGAACAGAAAAGTGAGTAGGCAAGCATTAGTAAATTCCACAATTCAACATAGTTGCGATTCCATAACTGGCAATTGCCAATGAGTATCCTATATGGAACTGCACTGCAGTATTTAGCTATGATCATGTGTGTACATGTATGCCAATAAACCATTCTTATGTGGGGTTTGCTCTACCTTGTGAGCGGCTATTTATTTATATTACAATTATTGTACATAGTTTGTAATAATCATTCAGAACGGCATTCGTTAGCAAAAGAAGAAAACAGAGTCTGTTATTCCGTGAGGTTACATGTATTTCATTTATAGTTACATATTTTAAAAAAAATCATGTTAGATTTCTTTTTTAGGAAATCTCATTCTTTAATCATACTAAACTATTTTGTAAGTCTAATTGTACTCATCACATTGGCCTAGTAGTCTGCATTAATGAACATGGGTTGGGTTATGAGTTCAAATCCCAACCATGCTAGCACCCTGTGTGTTCACTAGTGTTTGATTACTTTATTTCCACACAATAATATTTTTGCTAAATAACATCCCATTGTATGCAATTGATCATGCAAATTATGGAAACAACCATGCTAATGTGGCAGTGGCAATTAGGCGCTCGCCAATTTTCAGCATACTATGCTGTTTAAAAGTTAAGCAGGTTAGACCATAGGTTTAAATCCTAAGCATGGTATGAGTTATTCTAGGTTGGAGTGCTACCCACTAAGCCATTGAGATGAGCCCAATAATACTTAGAATATACAGTAGTACAATGATTAACGAATGAACATAGATCAAGGGAATCCATGTTCTAAAATACAAATGCAAGATCAATGCTAAACCATCAAAAATTTGTAGAAGTGACTTGTTTTGCTGATATTTATATTATCATTGATAATAAGAGTTATATTCTGTGATATTTGGTATTTTTTTGGTGTGTGAGTGTAGCATAGTGGTGTTACTCTCTGAATTTTGGTAATGACATTGGATTTGGATTAATGATGTTGGTACACATATTACATTTTTGTCGTGAAAATAATCATCATTTGGAAATACTTAACAACACACAAAATTGTTATTCATTTTAAATTTGAATCAGCAATGGTATTGTGTGTGGTTTGTGAAGACAGCTGTGGGAGTGTTGGTCTAGATGTATGTGAGATGGAGAGCAACAAGTGCATTATCTACTATTTACTTATCAGATGTCAAATGGCTAAGACTCTGAGCATGCTCAGTGTATCCAGAGATATAGCTCAAATGGCAAAGAGGCTGAGCAATGCTCAGTGTAACAAAAGCTATTTCAGAAATGGCAAAGTCTCTGGGCATACACAATGCACATGGCAGTATATATACAAATTTATATACAGCTGGGAATGCATATAGAATTTCTATCTATATCAAATATGTTAATCTTTCTCTCTCTCTCTATCTCTCTCTCTCTCTCTCTGTCCAACCTCTCAATTTTAGGAATTAAAGAGTTCATCTTAAAATTAAAATGTATTTTTTGGTGGAAGTACACTGATTATCATTGTATAACACTTGCATTTATATATAAATAGTGCATAGTTTGCTAGCTCTCACAAATTCCTGGTCGTGAATGCTTGTTTGGTATTCCCACATTTCAGAATTCACTATAGCATGGGGCTAAAACCAAATGAGAGTAGGATTGTGACTATTTTTCAGTCTGGGCATGCTCAGTTGTGTCAGTACAGAGTTCTAAAAATAGGGTGAATGTATCTCTTCTCAGACTTTCAAGCATATTTCTGCTTTCACAACAATATTTCAAGAAATTTAAAAGCAGATCATCTTCAAACAATATACCACATGTTTAGGAACCAGTTCATCTATGAGATTAAGCTCTAAACATTATTTCCATGTGCAATTCTCATTCTTCTACCATGACTACTGATTTAGTCAGTCACTGATTTATGTGACCTATAGTGAATTTGATTCTGCGACTATGAATTCCCTGCGTGCTATAGTTAATACCTTTTCCAACTAGATTTTGTTGTTTTCTATGGATTTTAGTCGCTTGTGACCATTTGTTTACCCATTTGCCGACTAGGTGCTATAATAAATAAACCTCATTCGATCTTATCAATATCTTTTTTTTATTTTCCGGAACTTGACACAGTACTCTAATTGAGATCTAACGAAAGATCTATATAGAGCAAGCAGGACCTTCTTCCTCCTGCTGGTGACCCCTCTAGTGATCCTAGCGTTCTATTCACTTTTCCCACTGTCTGGCCACACTGTTTGCTCCTTTTACAATCACCTATGTCTTTTGCCAGTCATCCTCAATATAGCCGTTGGACTGAGAGGACCAGTCATACCCTGGAACAGTACCTTTGGTGTTTTGTAAGTTACCTTTAAAATGACTCGGTGAATTATCTTCCATTGGCATAACTTGCTTCTAACAAGAACAGCTCGACTTCTTGAAGCTCTTGCAAAACAAAAGTTGCCATCCAGTCTTCATTTCAAACTTCCCTATCTCAACTCAAAGTCCTGCTGTAACCAACAGATTAACTGTATTACAGGAGAATCTGGATAAATCAATGAAAGCATAGCAACATTACAAAAATGCTGCTTACAGACATCACAGAGCACTTCCTACCTTTCATATAATTGACATGCCTGGCTATCTAACAAAATTACCAAGATGTTCCATCTGTTAAGTTGGACCAACAATTTTCAGGACCTTTTTAAATTTCACCTAAAATCAATCCAGTGACTTTGTACTTAAACAGGGTGGATCAACATACTGCCAGGAACATTTGTCGTATCTCATTACTTCATAAAAAATCTTTTTCTGGAAAAGTTCTTCTACCCCTTCCACCTGTTGATGTACAAGATTAAGAAGATCTTGTAGTTGAGAAAATTATTGACTTCAAGTCGTAGAAATGTTCTGGGAACTGGAAGAACATTTTCATGTTTTTACTCTGACAAGAGAATTCAACGATTTTCACACAAACCAGACCTTAAGATGTCCATCCTGGAATGAGAGGGGTACTGTCAGGATCCAGATTCAAACCCAAGCTTCCTGTTATGTCTGGCAGAGACTCTTCTTAAATGAGCCACCTTCAACCCTGGATAGCTCCTTGACTAATCTCTTGGTCAATATTCACTGGTACTCAGTTTTCTGCTGAACCCCTAATCTTCTTCTGAACTTCTTCTTTAAGTCATGCCTCATAACTTCCTGTTTGCCAGATTATTGTACATAAGCACCAGTATTTTCCTTCTTGTTGGTACTCCTACACCGCACACCACTACTTGGTATTGACCCTTGGCTGCAGTTTCACTGACCACTCTTATTGCTCACCCCTTTAATCCTGATAACATTGTCTACACGCCTGCTTGCTCTTATACTGTTACCTCCTGTTTGTGTATGGAACCTGGCATTTTAATTACTATGAACCTGTCTGCTGTATCAAATCCTGATTCCATATTGTATCAATTAGTTTGATTAGACAGGCTTTTTATGAAAGCGATATTTTCAAATAGAGGTCAAAAGTTAATACTGATTTAAGCTGTTCTAGATGTTTTACCACCAAAAAGGTCGCTTTGATCGCCATTAATTTTAAATGAAGGACTCTCTTACACCCCTAGGTTTTACTAGCAGGAAGAAAAAAATATTTATTTAGAATTTGCAAAGTGAATATAATCCTGTTCAAAACAGACTTTCTTATAAAATGCTAAAGTCACATTTTCTATTTTCCTGTGGTACCGTCACTATGTTCCAGTGTATTGAAGTGCATTACTACACACTCGTTAACGTGCAATTTTTCATTGCTAACGTAGCACAGCATGCCAAATTTGAGTGTTGTGGTGCATTGAATCAAAATGAATGGTACAGCATCACTCCAGACCATTAATTGTGTGTTACCATGTATTTCAGTACCTCTTGGTAAATTCTTCAATTTACTACTCTTTACAGCAATGTATATATGCTTAGACAACTTTAAACTTTTTTTTAAGGTTGAAATGTCTACTAATAACCAATAGTTGCAATCACAGTGTGGGAACAATTTCCATGTTCAGTTATAATGGTATTTAATAAATGAATAAATGGGAGATTTTTTTTTCCATCTTTTAAATCTGTTCTTTTATTACTTGATTTTTGAAGGGCCCAAACCTTTTCCCAGGGAAGATTAACATACACCTTCTACTCACAGCTTTAAGCAGCAAGTGCCTTTTTAGTGGCAGTGATCTTTTTTCTTCAAAGGTAGCCCAATGGTCAGCTGTTGTACAGCCTCCTATTAGTATAACAAAGGAACCAAAAACTTGCTTCTTGTTTGCTATCCAGTTACACCTGCAGCAGTGGCGGAAGTATAGGGGTTGCTGAGGTCACCATGGTGAACGCGGCCCATGCTTCAGGGGGGCCTTGATAGGAGGAGCGACGAGGACAGCTGAGACAGAGCTTCCCAATCCTCAGCAGAACTGTAATAGGCACTGCAGGGAGCTCATCACACTGATTAGCCTAAGGTGAAATCACAGTGTGTGCTGTGCTCTTTGTCTCCCCCTACAGTGCAGTACCTGGCAGGAAGAGGTAAGGTAAAGCACTGCCGTTTTTTAAAAGGCTATCTGTATGTATGTATGTTTATATAAGTGTGTGTGTGTGCATGTTTGTGTGTGCATTCATGTATGTATGTGTGTGTGTGCATGTATGTGGGTGTGCATGTGTTTATATGTGTGTGCATATGTGCATTTATATATGTGTGTGTATTTATATGTGCGTGTGTATATATACAGTATATGTGTGTGTATTTATATATGTGTATGTTTGTGTGTGTTTACATGTATGTATGCACATTTTATGTATGTGTATTTAATCCTGACCCCCTATATGTGTACAATAGGAACTGATTTTTTTTCTTGCTTGTTCATAGTACCAGCAAAAAAGTTGTTCCTCTGAAAAGCGATCCATGATCAGAACGCTTTTCAGAGGCATTTGACAGCCGGTAAAAAGGCAATATGTTGCCTCCTGACTGCCTGTTTTAACCCCTAAATGCATCATCATTATGCTGCAACTGCATGGAAGGCACACAGTTGCAGGGTGGGTGCAGTGCAGCCCCATTCACCTAGGGGTATACTTCAAGGGTGCCCTGACTGAAAAAAAGATTGAGAAACACTGGCATAGAGGAACCAATCTCTCCATTTTCCTCCTGCAGCCGCTGAATACCTGCGGGAGGGAGAGGAGGTGAAGCAGGGGGAAATAGAGAAATCGGTTCCTTTATTTGCAGCCACCCACTTGTTACAGGGCCCTGTTGTTCCACCACCGCGCTCGGAGGAAAGGGCCCTGTCCAGGGGTCAGGGGGGCCCTTCATGGTTTCTCGCATTGGGGCCCTGAATGTTCTAGTTACGCCACTGACCTGCAGTTTGGATTTACAGAGATAAAAATTAAAGTTTGTTTATCTCTACAAAACCCCACATTTGAACAATTCTTTCATTTCCACAATAAAAAAGTGTCTAATTCTCCCTAGCCTCCTTATATCCAACATTTGGCCTTCTACCAAATGAAGGATAAACCTAAATGGTTTAAACTGACAAGAAAAAATATGTATAGATGAAGA
This sequence comes from Aquarana catesbeiana, assembly GCF_042186555.1. Taxonomy (NCBI): domain Eukaryota; kingdom Metazoa; phylum Chordata; class Amphibia; order Anura; family Ranidae; genus Aquarana; species Aquarana catesbeiana. The sequence continues at coordinate 220,000,720 of NC_133331.1, read as the reverse complement.
GCTGATATAAAGGGGTTATTTTATGGTTCTGATTCAGTAATCTAATAGGAAAATGACATGAGTTATGAGATCCAAACTCTCTTGACTGTGAAATTGGAGAAAATGAAAGCACACACATTTCAATGTCTTGTATGATGTCATAGACTGCTGAAAAAAACACACTCTCTTTGAGATGCATTCTGTTAAGGTTGATGATTGCTTATCTCCTATGTGAGAATTTAGCAAAATGTTAACATATCTGAAACAAGCCTGATTTCAGCACCAAATTTAGTCCAAAACTGCCATACAATTATCATCTTAACACACCGCTTCGTCCAAGAGAGGATATTTCTGAAAATTATATGTGACAACAGGCATGTGATGAACCCTTTCAAACACAGATTAAAGAACAAAGAACTGTCTGTTTGTTTATATTACATAAAAAATAGATACATCTTTTGATAAGCAGAGGTCATTGCTAAGATGTTTCAATCACCTTTTAAGTGTCAAACACGGTGTCTTAGTTAATGTTAGTACTGCTTGGTAAAAGCTTACATGCTCTGTGCAAATTATGACATGAATTAACATGTGAAGTTATTAGTAACTACAGTGCCCTGCTTCATCCAAGAGAGGATATTTCTGATTTGTGCATAACTAGGGAAAGGAAATAGAAGGAAAGCAGGAAAGTGACCTGGGGTGTGCCGTGGTCACGAGGTCACTATGCCTAAAAGGGGGCATACCCAAGAAGTAATTAGAAATAAAGAAGTGGTGAAATAAAGGGAATTGGTGGGTGGGATAATACAAAAAGAAATGCAGACAGAAGGGAGGACCAGGGGCTGGCCTTTTAAAGGTGAGGCTCCTCCTACAAATTCAGATGGGGCAGCGCCCCACCTTCCTACTTGTACTCGGAGACTCTTGTGGATAACTAGGGAAAGGAAATAGAAGGAAAGTGACCTGGGGTGTGCCGTGGTCACGAGTAGGGATGAGCCGAACACCCCCCTGTTCAGTTCACACCAGAACATGCGAACAGGCAAAAAATTTGTTCGAACACGCGAACACCGTTAAAGTCTATGGGACATGAACATGAATAATCAAAAGTGCTAATTTTAAAGGCTTATATGCAAGTTATTGTCATAAAAAGTGTTTGGGGACCTGGGTCCTGCCCCAGGGGACATGGATCAATGCAAAAAAAAGTTTTAAAAACGGACGTTTTTTCGGGAGTAGTGATTTTAATAATGCTTAAAGTGAAACAATAAAAGTGTAATATTCCTTTAAATTTCATACCTGGGGGTGTCTATAGTATGCCTGTAAAGGGGCGCATGTTTGCCGTGCTTAGAACAGTCTGACAGCAAAATGACATTTCAAAGGAAAAAAAGTCATTTAAAACTATTCGCGGCTATTAATGCATTGCCGGTCCGACAATACACATAGAAGTTCATTGATAAAAACGGTATGGGAATTGCCCACAGGGGAACCCCGAACCAAAATTTAAAAAAAAAATGACGTGGGTGGTCCCCCTAAATTCCATACCAGGCCCTTCAGGTCTGGTATGGATATTAAGGGGAACCCCGGCCAAAATTTAAAAAAAACGCCATGGGGTCCCCCCAAAAATCCATACCAGACCCTTATCCGAGCATGCAACCTGGCAGGCCGCAGGAAAAGAGGGGGGGACGAGAGAGCGCCCCCCCCCTCCTGAACTGTACCAGGCCACATGCCCTCGAAGTTGGGAGGGTGCTTTGGGGTAGCCCCCCAAAACACCTTGTCCCCATGTTGATGAGGACAAGGGCCTCATCCCCACAACCCTGGCCGGTGGTTGTGGGGGTCTGAGGGTGGGGGGCTTATCGGAATCTGGAAGCCCCCTTTGACAAGGGGACCCCCAGATCCCTGCCCTGTGTGAAATGGTAAGGGGGTACAAAAGTACCCCTACCATTTCACTAAAAAACTGTCAAAAATGTTAAAAATGACAAGAGACAGTTTTTGACAATTCCTTTATTTAAATGCTTCTTCTTTCTTCTATCTTCCTTCGGTTTCTTCCTTCATCTTTTTCTTCTTATGGTTCTTCTGGATCTTCTGGTTCTTCCTCCGGTGTTCTCCTCCAGCATCTCCTCTGCGGCATCTTCTTCCCTTCTTCTCCTCAGGCCGCTCCGCATCCATGGCATGGAGGGAGGCTCCCGCTCTTCTCTTCATCTTCTTCTCTTCATCTTCTTCTCTTTATCTTCTTGTCTTCATCTTCTTTTCGGCCCGCTCCGCATCCATGCTGGCATGGAGGGAGGCTCCCGCTGTGTGACGCTTCTCCTCTTCTGACGGTTCTTAAATAATGGGGGGCGGGGCCACCCGGTGACCCCGTCCCCCTCTGACGCACGGTGACTTGACGGGACTTCCCTGTGGCGTCACGGGGGAATGCCACAGGGAAGTCCCTTCATGTCCCTGTGTGTCAGAGAGGCCACCCGGTGACCCCGCCCCCCGTTATTTAAGAACCGTCAGAAGAGGAGAAGCGTCACACAGTGGGAGCCTCCCTCGATGCCAGCATGGATGCGGAGCGGCCCGAAAAGAAGATGAAGAGAAGAAGATGAAGAGAAGAAGATGACGAGAAGAGCGGGAGCCTCCCTCCATGCCATGGATGCGGAGTAGCCCGAGGAGAAGAAGGGAAGAAGACGCCGCAGAGGAGATGCTGGACGAGAACACCGAAGGAAGAACCAGAAGATCCGGAAGAACCAGAAGAAGAAGAAGATGAAGGAAGATAGAAGATAGAAGAAAGAAGCATTTAAATAAAGGAATTGTCAAAAACTGTCTCTTGTCATTTTCAACATTCTTGACAGTTTTTTAGTGAAATGGTAGGGATACTTTTGTACCCCCTTACCATTTCACACAGGGGGGAGGGCCGGGATCTGGGGGTCCCCTTGTTAAAGGGGGCTTCCAGATTCCGATAAGCCCCCCGCCCGCAGACCCCCACAACCACCGGCCAGGGTTGTGAGGATGAGGCCCTTGTCCTCATCAACATGGGGACAAGGTGTTTTGGGGGCTACCCCAAAGCACCCTCCCAATGTTGAGGGCATGTGGCCTGGTACAGTTCAGGAGGGGGGCGCTCTCTCGTCCCCCCTCTTTTCCTGTGGCCTGCCAGGTTGCGTGCTCAGATAAGGGTCTGGTATGGATTTTTGGGGGGACCCTACGCCGTTTTTTTTTAAATTTTGGCCGGGGTTCCCCTTAATATCCATACCAGACCTGAAGGGTCTGGTATGGAATTTAGGGGGACCCCTACATCATTTTTTTTTAAATTTTGGCCGGGGTTCCCCTTAATATCCATACCAGACCTGAAGGGCCTGGTATGGAATTTAGGGGGACCCCCCACGTCATTTTTTTCTTTAATTTTGGTTCGGGGTTCCCCTTAATATCCATACCAGACCTTAAGGGCCTGGTATGGAATTTAGGGGGACCCCCACGTCATTTTTTTTTTTTTAATTTTGGTTCGGGATACCCCTGTGGGGAATTCCCATGCCGTTTTTATCAATGAACTTCTATGTGTATTGTCAGACCGGCAATGCATTAATAGCCGCGAGTAGTTTTAAATGAATTTTTTTCCTTTGAAATGTCATTTTGCTGTCAGACTGTTCTAAACACGGGAAACATGCGCCCCTTTACAGGCATACTATAGACACCCCCCAGCTACAAAATTTAAAGGTATATTACACTTTTATTGTTTCACTTTAAGCATTATTAAAATCACTGCTCCTGAAAAAACGGACGTTTTTAAAACTTTTTTTGCATTGATACATGTCCCCTGGGGCAGGACCCAGGTCTCCAAACACTTTTTATGACAATACCCTGCATATAAGCCTTTAAAATTAGCACTTTTGATTTCTCCCATAGACTTTTAAAGGGTGTTCCGCGGCATTCAAATTTGCCGCGAACACCCCAAATTGTTCGCTGTTCGGCGAACTTGTGAACAGCCCATGTTCGAGTCAACATGAGTTTGACTCGAACTCGAAGCTCATCCCTAGTCACAAGGTCAGTATGCCTAAAAGGGGGCAAAAACAAAGACAGTAGGATGAGTATGCAAAGGAGGTTTATTGAAACAAATACAATACAGATTAATCAGTCAAAAGTACGAATGCCTGAGACATCTCGATGAGTGGCTCGGGAATGTACCTGGTGTAGCATGACAACCTCCACCTGCCTAACCTTTTGATGATGTGAATAGAAACTCCCTGGCAAGAGGCCGCAGAAGCAGCCCCTATTCTGAAAGAATGACCTGAGTAAGACTTGGGATCCAACCTCTGATTCCCTAAGAGGGTGCGGCAATGCTTGATAAAAAGCGCTGAGGTGAGAGGGGCCCTGTGAAATGGCAAAAAGTGGACTATCTCTGAGTTCATCTGCCAAATGGGCCATGAGTAGATCCAAGACTGAAACTGGGCAGCAACCAGTTCCGATCTTGAAGTACCTGATATCGGTACCAGCTCCTGTTTGCTGTGTTTTACACGCATCCAGGTGTAATAGGTAGTGGTACCTAACTAACTGACTAATGGAAAGTGTACGGGAATTTGCTCCAGTATGAGTAAATTCACCTGGTCTAAGAAAAGGCTAAATATATAGCTACCTTGAGCACAAGACTTGGTAGCTGCCCAAAAGGGGACCTAGACAACATATCCGACATGCCCCAGAAGACGTGCCTTGTGACTGGAAGCCTGTTAGTAGGGCTAGGGGGGGTTGCATTTCTGAATGCTCTTAAGGATGGCCTTAATGGAATGTGCTGCAAATACTGAATGCCTACTGGGATGTTGAAGGTAAATTAAATGCTGGATACCTGCCAAATATCCCTTGATAGTATTGTGGGACAGTTTCAGTTGGGAATGACATTAAGCCACAAAAGCTAAAAGGTATTGCCTATTGAAGCAATCCAGCCTAGGGTACAGTGTTTGAAAAACCAAAAATGTTTTCCAGGCTGTGCTGTAAGCCTTCCTCGTGTTGACAGACAACGACCTGTCGATCAATCCTAATGTGCCCGCCCAGTGAGCATCTAATCCATCTTCAGGAGCGAGCAAAGCGGGGACGGGGTGGCACAGATGTCTGTGTCTGGAACCTGCTGAAAAAATGACATAAAATTAAACCTAGATAGAGCGTCTGCCGCTGTATTCTGTACACCACTGATAAATCTGCAGTGAATGTGGAAACTAAACTGAAGAGATAGCCAAATGAGCCTGCTTATGACAGACATGATGTGCAGAGAACCAGATCTACCCTTGTTAATGATCTTGGAGGTTGTCTGATTGTCCGCGAAGAACACCACAGTGTTGCCTGTCCACAAGTGACCCCACACCTGTGCTGCAGCCACTATGGGATAGATCTCGAACAAAGCAGATGTTTGTGTAAACCTGGGAATTGCCCGACATTCATCCGGCCATGGTCCTGCCAGCCAATGTGTGCCAAAAATAGCCGCATAGCCTCTAGTGCGGGCATCACTAAATGGCGGACCGTGGCCCAAATGCGGACCGCCTCACTCTCCTATGCGGCCCGCCGCGGTACTGCCATTTAGCAGCCTTTTCTTCCCCCTGCTGTCTCTGTTAAATCCTCACACAGAGCCGACAGTGGGAGGCGGGACAGTTCTGGATGGAAGGCGGAGCTGCCGGAGGTAAAAAATCAGGTGATTGGCTGCTAGGATGAAGGGTATTAGCAACCAATCACCATCTTGCAACACCCGCCCTCCATCCGAGACATGCCGTGCCTCCCTCCGATCTTTGGTCTGTGCAAGGTAAGTGAGGGAGAGGGAGAAGTTACAGGGAGTGAGGATACTGAAAAGGAGGAAAGTGTGTGCTAACTCACTGAGGAATTTAAAGTGGAGTTGTTCAGGAATATGATGTGGTGGGCTGAGGACCCCAGGGTGGGGGGGCTGAGTGGACTGTGATGTATGGGGGAGATGTGGATATTACTGTGGGGAAGACTGTATTGAATTATAGTTGCTACCATCCGATGGAATGTACTGTACATCATCTCTACTAGTTCATTGGGAATTTACTACAAAAACCCCCCATAAATTTGCAGTTAAAATTTTGAATCAAATTGTGTTCGCTGTTTATTTTGAAAGTTTACCTTGCTGCCAATGTAAAAAAATAAGTGTCTACCCTTTCTATGGGATGTTGTGGTGGGAATTTGTGAAGAACACCCGGTTCATAGCCTGCCAAAATGTGTTTGTGGTAGTGGAGCTGCTCTGTAATAAAGATGTGGATATTACAGTGGGGAAGATGTGAACATTACAGTGGGGAGATGTGGACATTACAGTGGGGGAGATGTGGATATTACAGTGGGGGAGATGTGGACATTACAGTGGGAGATGTGGACATTACAGTGGGGGAGATGTGGATATTACAGTGGGGGAGATGTGGACATTACAGTGGGGGAGATGTGGACATTACAGTGGGGGGAGATGTGGATATTACAGTGGGAGAGATGTGGACATTACAGTGGGTGAGATGTGGACATTACAGTGGGGGAGATGTGGATATTACAGTGGGGGAGATGTGGACATTACAGTGGGGGAGATGTGGATATTACAGTGGGGGAGATGTGGACATTACAGTGGGGAGATGTGGACATTACAGTGGGGGAGATTTGGATATTACAATGGGGGAGATGTGGATGTTACAGTGAGCGGGATGTGAACATTACAGTGGGGAGATGTGGACATTACAGTGGGGGGGCTGAGGACTGTGATGTGGGGGAGCTGAGAAATGAAATGTGGAGGCAATAAGGACAGTAATGTGAAGGGGCTGAGGATAGTAATGTGAAGGGGGTTGAGGATAATAATGTGGGGGGATAATGTAAATAGGGGCAAAGGATAGTACTGGCGGGGGGGTTGGTGTCAAGGAAGTTTGAGAACATTACTGTGGAGGGGGGTGATATATGGTAGTATGCACTACCCGCAAGAAACACGGAGAAAGACGACTTTGACTACTTTTCCAAAATAGTGCAGCAGCAACATGCGGTCTGGCATATGCGAAAATGCGCCACGGGTAACAACATGATGTTCGGACCTCTGCTGAAAGAAAATTTTGCTGCCCGGACCTCAGTGAATTTTAATTAATTACCCCTGCTCTAGTGGCTGCAGCAACAGTAATGACCTGAAGAGAAGACACGAAGCTGCAGGAATGAACGTGGAAATGCAATTCCAGTGCTGGTGGAGGAACTCATCGCACATGCATAGGTCAGACAGAGCCGCTGAATCTAACTCGACCCTGGAATTGGAGTCAGGGGATGACGGTAACAACGCCAGCAACCGGGAAATTAAAGACCTGCCCTGGGGAATGATCCTCATAGCAAAGTTTAACATGCCCAGCAGTGACTGCAAATCTTTCCTGGAAATGGCTTGTGAAATTGTAAACCCATGAAACCGATCCCTGATCCTAGCCAACTTATCTGCAGACAGACTTGCCTGCATAGACTGAGAATCTAACACGATCCCCAAAAAAGTCAAAGTGGTAGCTGGGCCTTCCATCTTCTTACTTGCCAGTGGAACGTCAAGTGCAGGAAACACGCCCATGAGCTTCTGCAGATCAGTGGGTGCATGTCTCGAACTCTCGATCAGGAGGTAATCATCCAAATAGTTGATGACTTCCTGACAGAGCTCCCTATGTGTGGGAATCCAACTGAGTGCTTCAGCAAAGACATCAAAAAGCCAAGGGCTGCTTTTGGACCCAAAATTGAGCTTGGTAGCAAAATAATACACCACCTCTACTTAATGCCATGCCACTGCTAGAGAGAAGGCAGAATAGAGAGAAGCTTGAAAGCATCCGAAATGTTGGCTTTGGACACCAAGCATTCCTACCTATGCTGATGATGCGTTGGATTGCCTGGTCCACAGACTTATATTTGAGAGAAAACCCCTCTGATGGGATTAAGGAATTCAAACTAGGCACATGTGAACAATGAGGGGCTGACAAATTGTTAATCAAACAAAGTTTATTCGAAAATGTCCCTTTAACCAAGCCAAGGGGGTTGACCCTCCAATTATGAAAAGGTGTTGTGAAGAAAGGCCCTATGACAAAGCCTTTGTCCAGCTCAGACTGGAGCAGAAAATCCATGGCCTCCAAGTCTGTTACTGATGACAACAGATTTTTACACTCAAAAGTGCCCTGAGGTAATGTATTGAAACCTGTGTGAAAACCCTGAGTGAAACCTTCCACCAAAAATTTACATAACATGGGGGAAGGATGGGAAACCAGACAGGCCTGTAAGAAAGGGACATTGATGTGACTTAGTCACAAGGACTTCACCTGCTTCAGCGGACAGGCAGATTTGGGGTGCACCTTATAGCAGCTGGCACAGACATGCAGGAGGCGGCACTGGCTGTAATTACATGTAGACATGTGCATTTAGTTTCATTCCAAATCGGAATTCGGACAAATTTTTCATTATTCGGAAATTCATATGTATCCGAAGTTCTGAATTACGAAAGTAATGAATTTAAATGAATCCGAAAAAAGCAAACAAATTCAAATCAAATTCGAAAACAAATTTATATCGAATTCGAAAACATATTCGAATCGAATTAGAAAACATAATCGAACTCGAAAACAAATTTGAATTGAATTTGAAAACAATAGAAATCGATTTTCTAAAAAATACAATAGAATAGAATATAAAATTATAAAGCAATAGAACACATATCTATAATTTTTTTTTTATTCTCTTTTATTATGCTTTTCTTTTCTATTATTTTCTATTCTATAATAGTCTTTTCTGTTCAAATTCGTATTCATTCTATACGAAATTCGAATTTCGGAACATGGATCCTGAAGATCAAATTTCGTATAGAATGAATTTAAAGTAGAAAAGAAAAGATTTGAATAGAAAAGAATAAAAAAGAATAGATTAGAAATTTGAATATCATATAGAATGAAATCGAATTTGAATAGAAAAGATTAGAATAGAAAAGAAAATAATATAAAAGAATAAACTAGAAAAACATATATTGTATTTTATTCTCTTCTGTTCTGTTGTTTTTCTATTCTATTCTTTTCTATTATTTTCTATTCTATTCTAATCTTTTCTATTCAAATTCAAAATCGTTCTATACGAGATTTTAATTTCTGAAAATGGTTATTTGGTTAATATCTATCTATCTATCTATCTATCTATCTATCTATCTATCTATCTATCTATCTATCTATCTAGATATATATATATATATATATATATATATATATATGTATATAAATATACATATATATATATATATATATAGATATAGATATATCTATATATCTATCATATATAGATATATAGATATATCTATATCTATATATATATATATATATATATATATATATATATATATATGTATATATATATATATATATATATAATATTTTTTCTATTCTGTTCCATTGTTTTTCTATGCTAATCTTTTCTATTCTATTCTAAACTTTTCTATTCAAATTTGAACTCATTCTATATGAAATTTGAATTTCGGAAGATGGCTTCCGTATAGAATGAATTAGAATTTGAATAGAAAAGATTAGAATAGAAAATAATGGAAAATAGACTAGAAAAACAATAGAACAGAATAGAAAAAAATATAATATATATATATATATATATATATATATATATATATATATATATATATATATATTATATTTTATTCTATTCTGTTCTATTGTTTTTCTAGTCTATTCTTTTCTATTCTATTCTAATCTTTTCTATTCAAATTCAAATTCATTTTATACGGAATTCGAATTTCGGAAGATTGTATATATATATATATATATATATATATATATATATATATATATAGAATTTTTTTCTATGCTGGTCTATGGTTTTTCTATGCTATTCATTTCTATTATTTTCTATTTTACTCTAATCTTTTGTATTTGAATGCAAATTAATTCTATGCGAAATTCGGATTTTGGTTATATAGAAATAGAATGAAATCGAATTCTATTAGAAAAGACTAGAATAGAAAAAACAATAGAACAGAATAGAAAAAAAAAAATATATATATATATATATATATATATATATAATATACCATCTTCCGAAATTGGAATTTGGTACAGAATGAATTTGAATTTGAATAGAAAAGATTAGAATAGATTATATTTTTTTCTATTCTGTTCTATTGTTTTTCTATGCTATTCTTATTTTCTATTCTATTCTAATCTTTTCTATTGGAATTCGATTTCATTCTATTATATATAGTTTACTTTTTCAAATTCGGTCAAATTTTTTCGAATACGGTAGAATTTTTTCTAATTCAAATACGAAACTAAACGAATCCCAAAAATTAATGTAACGAATGCAACAAATTTAACTAAACAAATTTAATTAAATAACGAATCGAAACAAAAAGAAACTAAAAAATGTTTTTTAATCCTGCACATGTCTAATTGTATGAGCCATGATTAAAATTACAAATTTGTGACTTGCCTAGAAACTGAATCCTGTGGCCAAGTTTGTCAAAAGAAGTAGAATGAGCTGGGGTTGGTAATAAACTTGAGGGTGCCCTGGAGGTACCTGGAACAGAAGGGGGTCCCATGAGGGGGCACCAGTAGGTAGTATGTGTGGAAGACTGGCATGTAGCACAAACAGGAGACCTTAACCCGGCAAAATGGCGACAAAAAAGCTCTGTATCCACGTTGCTCCAGTCAGTCATCACCTGGTGCTGGGCAAAAATAGCTGCAGCTTTAGCAGAGAAAGATCAATGGTAATCATAGAAGGCTGATCCCCCTTTTTTTGCCTCAACTCCACTACAGCATAAAGGTAGAGATCAAGCTCCTCCCTCCTCTGAGGACTAACCAAGCAAATAACATCCCTGAAAATGCTAGAACAAAGTCTGGAATGGAGAGCTTGCGATTAAGCCTATGGTCCCTGGTCTTGACTACCACCGAGAGGTCACCACAAGCATATGACTTATTGTCAGCAATGTCATGAGCCGCTTTCAACAGGGAAGCTAAATTGACATCTTTACCATCCAAAATGTCCTTTCTGATATTAGCCGGGATGAAGTGAGCCAGAGTAACTGACAGCGAGATAGCGGTTTTACCTGCAGCTAATGGAACGATCAAGGGTGACACGGAGACTGCTGACGTGCTGGGGATGGCAGGTGCCTCTGGGGCCGGGCATGGAGGGCTTTCTAACACCTCAACCCTGGCCCATAACTCCTGAAAGGATGTTTCCAATGAACTTATGCCCCATACACACGATAAGATTTTCCGACAAAAAATGTTCTATGGGAGCTTGTTGTTGGAAATTTCGACCGTGTGTAGGCTCCATCGGACATTTTCCATTGGAATTTCTGTCACACAAAATTTGAGATCTGAATCTCAAATTTTCTGACAACAAAATCCTAAATTCCGACGCACAAAGTTCCACGCATGCTCGGAATCAAGCAGAAGAGCCACACTGGCTACTGAACTTCATTTTTCTCAGCTCGTCATACGCATTGTACATCACCGTGTTCTTGACGTTCGGAATTTCCGACAAGATTTGTCTGACCGTGTGTATGCAAGACAAGTTTGAGCCAACAACTGTTGGAAAAAAAAACATGGATTTTGTTGTCGGAAAATACTATCGTATGTACAGGGCATTAGAGTGGAGTGGATTTTCGTGAAGGTTGACCCGACTGAATGAAGGGTGACTTGCTCAGGAACTGAGCCTAATGTACTAGGGAACAAGAGTCTAAAAAGTTCTGCTTTGCCCGCTGACACTGGGTAAGAGATACCCCTGCTCTGTAGTTCAGCCATCAATCTAGAAATGGTCCAGGACCTCAGGGAGATCGTACTGCCATGTTCGGAACCCCTAGCCGGAGAAGGAGGGATGGACGCGAAATCCTCAATGTCTGCCGCCTGAGACATGACCTAATCGACATAAGATGATAGTGAGTTAATCAAACGTCTAGACTGAAAACATGTCAGTTTGTGGCATTAAAATGATGAGTGAGTGATTAACTCATGAAAATGATAACCCCTTCTTTTTTTTTGTAACCATATGGTGCAAGTGGGTTAGCTAGTGACATTCGTGTAGACAAGGACTGAAAATGTGTCAGTAAGTGAAATGGAAATAAGCCGAGTCACCTGAGGCGTAGCAGGTACTGTATTTACTCGAGTATAAGCCGATCCGAATATAAGCAGAGGCACCTAATTTTACCACAAAAAACTGGGAAAACATATTGACTCGAGTAAAAGCCTAGGGTGGGAAATGCAGCAGCTACTGGTAAATTTTCAAGATGCAGTGCAGCACGGACAACACAGAGGCTGCCGGCATCACTGTGCCCATCAATGCAGCCTCACTGCTCATCATTGCAGCCTCACCATGCCCATCATTGCAGCCTTACCTTGCCCATCATTGTATCCTCACTGTGCCCATCATTGTAGTCTCATGCCCAGCATTGCCACCTCATTGTGCCCTTCATTACATCCTCAATGTGCCTGTCATTGCAGCCTCACTAGTAATGACTGTGCCCATTCATGCAGTCTCAGCCGTCAGTACCTGGATTGCACAGCAGGCATCTCCCACTGTATCTCGGAGCTCAGTCTGAAATGTTGGGCCGCACTTGCACAAAAGTCCCACCCTCCTCCTAGACCACCTTTTGTTATAGAAGCAGTGTTCTGTCTATCACACGAGCTAGTCTAGGAGGAGGGCGGGACTTTTGTCACAGTGCGGCCGAAAATTTTAGAGTCAGCTCCGAGACACAATGGTTTCCCGCTGTGTAAGGGAGGGAGAGAGGGGAGCGCTGCAGCCACAGTTAAAAGCGGCCCCAGGGCAAGCAGCCTAATGCCCGGTATCCCGGTAGGCCAGTTTGGCCCTGCCCTCACTCGAGTATAAGCCGAGGGGGGGCTTTTTCAGCATAAAAATGTGCTGAAAAAGTTGGCTTATACATGAGTTTATACGGTAATTAAAAACATACACTCAGGCCCTGAAAACCTGAAAACATGTCAGGTAAGATTTCACAACTCTTATATGTCAAACGTATGACGTATGCGAAACGGATGAGAGAACTTGCCACCGCACAAATCAATTAAAAATGATCATCTCAACCTGTTCATACCTATAAACGTGATAGGTAACAAAGTGATGGTGAAAACGCAGTGAAACCTAATTTAGCCATGTAGTGATACAATGTAGTTAAGGTAAACAATATAATACCTACCTGAAACACGCTGGAACTTGAAGAAAAAGTGAAACCCCTGGGTCCTGATAGACACGCAGAGAAACTTTGCAGATATGTAGAAATATAACTATGGAACAAAAAGAACATGAACATACCAAAGCTACCCTTCGGAAAAAAAATGCCAGGATATGTACAAAACAGGTTGAAATGAACCGCAACATAACTGAGCCAAACCAGACTCGTGTAGTAGTGGACACTGTGGGAGACCTCCCGGTGGAGGCGGTCCGGACACCATGTACTGTGTGACCCTTACCCAGTTGACCGTGGGGTGACTAAGTGCAACCTGGTAGGTACCCTTGACACCCCCCCCCCACAGTGATTCGGTGAAATGCGCGCTGGGCCGATAGTAGACACAAAGGTGGTGAGTGGCGCGAGGGCCACTGATAGGGGGGACCACAAGCCCAGGTGTACGGCCTGATAACATAGGGGGGCCCACACAGAGAGGGGGATTAGTGACAGACGACAATTGTGTTTCTTTTCCACCAGTAGATGAAAGCTGCTCTCCTCCCCTTTCCCAGCTGCCAGTTTTTATCTGCTAAGAAAGAGACAGTCGTCCTTCACTAATCCCCCTCCCTGTGTGGGCCCCCTCCTCTCAGCACTGGTTTTAAGGTTATTTCTGCTCCTGAGTTTATCTCTCTAACTTAGGCTCCAGGCACACTGATTTAAAATTCACTGCTTCTCCAGCAGTTTTGTGTTCTGTCTGTAGAAGCAGCTCAATGTTATCCTATGTGTCCATACACATTAGGCATAGTTTGAGCTCAGCGTTTAAAGGCAGGAAAAAAAAAACCTTCTGATTTGCGTCTCTTATTGGAGATTACTGGCAAAAAAAAAAACATAATACTTTCCTAAACTTTTCTAAACTTTGTACAAAAAATGCTCTATAGGAGCATTTTTTTCTTCTAGGTGAATTGGAGTTTTTTTTTTAAGCTCAGTGTGCAAAGAGCCTAACTTTGTTTCTCTCCCTCTGATCCCGCAGCCTGTATATTTTTTTCATCTCAACTTCATTTTTATTTATTAACTCAGTTTTATCTTTTAGATTTGGCAGGAATTCTATGAATTATGTTGTATTTGTGTCTGCTAATAGTTTTATTGTATTTTCAGCAAAATATAGCTTTAATATTTTCTTGGGGGGCCCTGTCAGGTAGTCTGTATGGGGCCCCACGATTTCTATTACCAGCCCTGAGTGGCGCTGCCTCATAACCACTGTAAGCCAAGAATGAGGCCTAAGCAGCTGAAACAGCTACTGACCACAACCATGTGAAAATGAAAAATAACATGCGAAGGAACACACCCTGACAAAACCCACCCCAAGTGGCCCTGGACACTTATGAGACCCCCAAAATAGCTCACAAGGAACACCACCCCTACAACCTTCGCCCCTGCTGCGCCCTGCCCCATGTCCCAACTCCTCCAGACTGCCCAGGTGCTATAATTGTGAGTGCATTTCCAAGTGAAACCATGGCATGTGGAACATAGTAACTGGACCTTGGCTAACACATGTGAGCGACATCATACCAGTGTTTGAAGAGAAAGCGCGGGCACTTACTGTGTTTACTGATAATTGACCCTTAGAATTGGCTGATCACACACACTCCAACCAGCTCCTAGGGGTAAAGAAAATATGTGCAAACACGTATGCCCAAAACCATGTTGTGTCATTGAAAAGTGGACAGGTATTTGAGATTGGGGAAAAGTGACTGTCCACGATAAGCACCGATGAGGTTGTACTGATTAAATGACCTGATGATTTGCAACCACCTCATGGTTATTGCTGTATCGCCCTCATAGCAGTAGTTGGGAACAAACACTAAACAAATGATAAGATGGTAGAATAACCCCTATATGGAGAAGTGTAACGCCAAGAAATATCAGTAAAGCTTTTAGAGCCAGCCAGACGTACCACTGGAGGCTAGATTACTGCTTCAAGAAATGTCATGATGGGATATGTACGTCCCTGTTCATGGAGTGTAATGTGTCCAGTGGTGCCTGTTGTGCCCATCATTTTCTGAGTAGGGGGAATATGTGCTGAAGATTTTTGTCAGATGTTAAAGTGGGGCTTTTGCTGCCCCTGTTATGTCTGCTTAATGATATGACTATTCAAAGCAGAGCACATTGCAGACTAGCTTGGCTGGGAAGGTCAATGTGCACACTTATTGAAATCTAGAAACCTGGGTCTGCACTTTAATGTAGGCTGGATTGGAAAGGGATCCAGGGACCCCGAAATGCTGAGATTACTTATGAACAATAGCATGACCCACATCCCCCCCTCCTTCCTTGACCTTTAACTGTGGGAAAGGTGACTCCCACCTCTCCCCAAAAACAGACATGTGAATCAAGCCATTGCAACGCCTGCATCCCCCCCCCCAAAACAGATATGAAAAAATTTGCCCGAGTCATAGAATATAGAGTGGCGCCCGAGCCCCCTCTCCCACGATCGATATGCCTGCCTTCGAACGCAGGGAGAATAGGAAGCCCACAGCAGCCGCATGTCTACTCGATGGGAAAACCTGGAAATGATGTTGGCGGTCGCACCAGAAATGACGCAATTGTGCGTCCAGCACAATTAGGAACGCCTCTGAAGTGAACAAACACACTCCTAACACGAACAAATGCCCAAACGCCAATATGAAAAGAAATGCAGACAGAAGGGAGGACCAGGGGCTGACCTTTTAAAGGTGAGGTTCCTCCTACAAATTCAGGCGGGCCTGCGCCCGGCTTTCCTACATATCTGAAACAAGCCTGATTTCAGCACCAAATTTAGTCCAAAACTGCCATACAATTAGCTACTGATGTTGCTTCCAAAAACGTAATTGTATTTTTTGGGGATTTTATGTGATAAACCAACACAAAGTGGCACATAATTGTGAAGTGGAAGGAAAATGATAAGTGGTTTTACATTTTGTTTACAAATAAATATCTGAAAAGTGTGGTGTGCATTTCTATTCAGCCCCCTTTACTCTATTACCCCTAACTAAAATCTAGTGGAACCAATTGCCGCCAGAAGTCCCCTAGTTAGTAAATAGAGTCCACCTGTGTGTAATTTAATCTCAGTATAAATACAGCTGTTCTGTGAAGCCCTCAGAGGTTTGTTAGAGAACCTTAGTGAACAAACAGCATCATGAAGGCCAAGGAACACACCAGACAGGTCAGGGATAAAGTTGAGGAGGAATTTTAGGCTGGGTTCACACCACTGCGAATTGGATGCTGGACCTCCTCATCCAACTCACAGTAGCAGGAGATTTTGACAGGCTCTTTATGGAGCCGGTTCACATACCCCCCGTGGGTCTGGTGCATTTTTGTCGGAAAGATTTGAAACATGTTCTATTTCTAAAGTCCGTCTGATTTTTCTACAGCAAAGGTCCGATGAAGCCCAGACACGAATTGTCCAGCGGATTCGTTCTGTCAGACCTTTGCTATCGAAAAGTCAGGTCGTGTGTACACGGCATTACTTTGTAGAACCACCTTTCACTGCAATTACAACTGCATTAACTCAGGGGGGCTGAATACAAATGCATGCCACACTTTTCACATATTTATTTGTAAAATATTTTGAATACCATTTATCATTTTCCTTCCACTTCACAATTATGTGACACTTTGTGTTTGTCTATCACATAAAATCCCAATAACATACACTTATGTTTTTGGTTGTAACATGACAAAATGTGGAAAATTTCAAGGGGTGTGAATATTTTTTCAAGACACTATATATATATATATAGATATATATAGATATATATATCTATATATATCTATATATATCTATATATATATATAGATATATATAGATATATATTTATATATATCTATATATATCTATATATATATATAGATATATATAGATATATATAGATATATATCTATATATATCTATATATATCTATATATATATATGTGTGTGTGTGTGTGTATACAGTGGGGACAGAAAGTATTCAGACCCCCTTAAATTTTTCACTCTTTGTTATATTGCAACCATTTGCTAAAACCATTTATGTTCATTTTTCTCCTCATTAATGTACACACAGCACCCCATATTGACAGAAAAACACAGAATTGTTGACATTTTTGCAGATTTATTAAAAAAGAAAAACTGAAATATCACATGCTCCTAAGTATTCAAACCCTTTGTTGTGACACTCATATTTTAACTCAGGTGCTGTCCATTTCTTCTGATCATCCTTGAGATGGTTCTACACCTTCATTTGAGTCCAGCTGTGTTTGATTATACTGATTGGACTTGATTAGGAAAGCCACACACCTGTCTATATAAGACCTTACAGCTCACGGTGCATGCCAGAGCAAATGAGAATCATGAGGTCAAAGGAACTGCCTGATGAGCTCAGAGACAGAATTGTGGCAAGGCACAGATCTGGCCAAGGTTACAAAAAAATTTCTGCTGCACGTAAGGTTTCTAAGAGCACAGTGGCCTCCATAATCCTTAAATGGAAGACATTTGGGATGACCAGAACTCTTCCTAGAGCTGGCCGTCTGGCCAAACTGAGCTACCGGGAGAGAAGAGCCTTGGTGAGAGAGGTAAAGAAGAACCCAAAGATCACTGTGGCTGAGCTCCAGAGATGCAGTCGGGAGATGGGAGGAAGTTGTAGAAAGTCAACCATCACTGCAGCCTTCCTCCAGTCGGGGCTTTGTGGCAGAGTGGCCCGACGGAAGCCTCTCCTCAGTGCAAGACACATGAAAGCCCGCATGGAGTTTGCTAAAAAACACCTGAACGACTCCAAGATGGTGAGAAATAAGATTCTTTGGTCTGATGAGACTAAGATGGAACTTTTTGGCTTTAATTCTAACCGGTATATGTGGAGAAAACCAGGCACTGCTCATCACCTGTCCAATACAGTCCCAACAGTGAAGCATGGTGGTGGCAGCATCATGCTGTGGGGGTGTTTTTCAGCAGCAGGGACAGGACGACTAGTTGCAATCGAGGGAAAGATGAATGTGGCCAAGGCCAGGCATATCCTGGATGAAAACCTTCTCCAGAGTGCTCAGGACCTCAGACTGGCACGAAGGTTTACCTTCCAACAAGACAATGACCCTAAGCACATAGCTAAAATAACGAAGGAGTGGCTTCACAACAACTTTGTGACTGTTCTTGAATGGCCCAGCCACAGCCCTGACTTAAACCCATTTGAGCATCTCTGGAGAGACCTAAAAATGGCTGTCCATCAATGTTTACCATGCAACCTGACAGAAATGGAGAGGATCTGCAAGGAGGAATGGCAGAGGATCCCCAAATCCAGGTGTGAAAAACGTGTTGCATCTTTCCCAAAAAGACTCATTGCTGTATTAGATCAAAAGGGTGCTTCTACTAAATACTGAGCAAAGGGTCTGAATACTTAGGACCATGTGATATTTCGGTTTTTCTTTTTTAATAAATCTGCAAAAATGTCAACAATTCTGTGTTTTTCTGTCAATATGGGGTGCTGTGTGTACATTAATGAGGGAAAAAAAAATAAACTTATAAACGTAAATGATTTTAGCAAATGGCTGCACTATAACAAAGAGTGAAAAATTTAAGGGGGTCTGAATACTTTCCGTCCCCACTGTATATATATGTATATATATATATATATATATATATATATATATATATATATATATATACACACACAGTACCTCACAAAAGTGAGTACACCCCTCACATCAGAATTGACAATTTGCTACAATGTAAAGTAGTGAGTGTACAGCTCGTATAATGCCGCGTACACACGGTCGGACTTTTCGGCTATAAAAGTCTGACAGCCCGTCCGACAGACTTTCGACGGACTTTTGGCGGACTTGCGGCGAACTTTCTAACGAACAGACTTAAATACATACGATCACACAAAAGTCTGACGGATTCGTACGTGATGACGTACGACTGGTCTAAAATAAGGAAGTTGATAGCCAGTAGCCAATAGCTACCCTAGCGTGTGTTTTTGTCCGTCGGACTAGCATACAGACGAGCGGATTTCTTGGTCCGGCGGAGTTACAATGTAAAGATTTGAAGCATGTTCCAAATCTAAAGTCCGTCAGATTTGCGGCTGGAAAAGTCCGCTGAAAGTCCGGGGAAGCCCACACACGATCGGATTGTCCGCCGGACTTAGTCCGTCGGCGTCCAACTGACTTTTGTAGCCGAAAAGTCCGACCGTGTGTACGCGGCATAATAGTGTAAATTAGCTGTCCCCTCTCAGCCATTAATGTATAAACCACTGGCAACAAAAGTGAGTACACCCCTAAATGAAAATGTCCAAATTGGGCCCAAAGTGTCAATATTTTGTGTGGACACCATTATTTTCCATCACTGGCTTAACCCTCTTGGGCATGGAGTTCACCAGAGCTTCACAGGTTGCCACTGGAATCCTCCTCCACTTCTCCATGACGACATCACAGAGCTGGTGGATGTTAGAGACCTTGCACTCTTCCACCTTCCATTTGAGGATGCCCCACAGATGCTCAATAGGGTTTAGGTCTGAAGACATGCTTGGCCAGTCCATCAACCTTACCCTCAGCTTCTTTAGCAAGGCAGTGGTCGGCTTGCAGGTGTGTTTGAGGTTGTTATCATGTTGTAATACGGCCCTGCGGCCCAGTCTCCGAAGGGAGGGGATCATGCTCTGCTTCAGTATGTCACAGTACATGTTGGCATTCATGGTTCCCTCAATGAACTCTAGCTCCCCAGTACCGGCAGCACTCATGCAGCCCCAGACCATGACACTCCCACCACAATGCTTGACTATAGGCAAGACACTCTTGCTTTGTATTCCTCACCTGGTTGCCGCCACACACACTTGACACTATCTGAACCAAGTAAGTTTATCTTGGTCTCATCAGACCACAGGACATGGTTCCAGTAATCCATGTCCTTAGTCTGCTTAGTTAAACTGTTTGCAGGCTTTCTTGTGCATCATCTTTAGAAGAGGCTTCCTTCAGGGACGACAGCCATGCAGACCAATTTGATTCAGTGTGCGGTCATATGGTCTGCACTGACAGGCTGACTACCCCTACCCCTTCAACCTTTGCAGCAATGCTGGCAGCTCTCATATGTCTATTTACCAAAGACAACCTCTGGATATGACGCTGAGCACTTGCACTCAACTTCTTTGGTCGACCATGGCGAGGCCATCTGAGTGGAACCTGTCCTGTTAAAACGCTGTATGGTCTTGGCCACCGTGCTGCAGCTCAGTCTCAGGGTCTTGGCAATCATCTTATAGCCTAGGCCATCTTTATGTAGAGCAACAATTCTTTTTTTCAGATCCTCAGAGAGTTCCTTGCCATGAGGTGCCATGTTGAACATCCAGTGACCAGTATGAGAGAGTGAGAGCGATAACATCAAATTTAACACACCTGTTCCCCATTCACACCTGAGACCTTGTAACACTAACAAGTCACATGACATCGGGGAGGGAAAATGGCTAATTGGGCCCAATTTGGACATTTTCACTTAGGAGTGTACTCACTTTTGTTGCCAGAGGTTTAGACATTAACCACTTCAGCCCCTTACCCCCTTCCTGACTGGGCTATTTTTTGCGATACGGCACTGCGTCGCTTTAACTGACAATTGCACGGTCGTGTGACACTGTACCTAAACAAAATCAATGTCCTTTTTTTCTCACCAATAGAGCTTTCTTTTGGTGGTATTTGATCACCTCTGTGGTTTTCATTTTTTGCGCCAAAGACAAAAAAAGAGTGACAATTTTGAAAAAAACTATTTTTTTTTACTTTTTGCTATAATAAATATCCCAATTTTTAAAAAAACAAAACATTTTTTTTCCTCAGTTTAGGCTGATATGTAATCTTCTACATATTTTTTGTTAAAAAATTGCAATAAGCGTATATTAATTGGTTATAGCGCCTACAAAATAGGTTATTGAGTTATGAGTTAGTAATGAATTGTAGGGTCTCGGCAATATAGATAAAACTCATTGAAAAAAAAATGTCATGAGGGGGCAGGAGGCGGAGCAGACATGCATTGTTAGAGCTCCACACCGCTGAGGAGAGAAGAGAAGGACAAAGCGGAGCCTGCAGGCTCAAAAGGTATCCATTTGAACCTTTTTGCCCCAGGGAACAAACTGTGAAAGTTTGGGCAGGAAATATGGTACTGGGAGGAAACCGTGGCAGAAATAAAAATCACCTCACAAAGAGCTCACAGGCACTCACTGCAGCTGAAGCAGCTCCAGTCACCTCACAAGTTACAGCATCAGGGCGCTCTCACAGACAGAAAATGTCACAGCAAGACTCTCCATTTGATTCAGATACAGAACAAATCCTCTCACAAACTTCTCCACAAGCCTCCTCAGTATCCCCAGTAATATTATTACAATTTGAAAAGATGCTTCATAAGGCTTTAAAACAAACCTCAGACCAAATAACAAAAAGCCTAACCAAAGAAATAAGAGAGTTGGGAAACCGCACCGCAGCCTTAGAAATAAAAATGGATGAAATTGAAATTACAACCCAAGAAAATATAACAGAATTGGAACAATTAAAAAAAGAGAATTTAATACTTCAAACTAAGCTCGAAGATTACGAAAATAGAGCCAGACGTTCAAACTTGCGCATAAGGGGAATACCTGAAACTGTGACAGAATTGCAATCTACTATTACTGCTCTATTACAAGAACTAAAGCCAGATATCCCTATTGAACGTTTAGAACTGGACAGAGTACACAGAGCCCTCACAGCCAAAAAGAAAGATGGACCCCCACGTGATATAATCACAAAATTTCATTATTACAGAACGAAAGAACATATACTAATTGCTGCAAGAGAAAAAAAGGAACTTAATTTTCAAGGACACAATTATCAAATTTTTGCTGACCTATCCCAACTTACTATTACTAAAAGACGATCCATGAAACCCCAACTAATGGAACTGCAACGCCACAACATTATGTATCAATGGGGCTTCCCCTTTTCAGTCAGATTTAACTACCAAGGTGCAATTTACAGAAGCAGATCAGCAGATGAACTACAACAAACCCTTTTAAAATTAAATCTGACAGAACCCACAAGCAGCAACACTCCCACACGCAGAAGAATGGCATCATCTTCACCTTCAGGCAGCACCCAGAAAATTTCAGAACAAAATGGGAGTCATCATTCTCACAAAAGAGGCCGTTATGCCACATCATCCATGGACCAAGAAGATTCAGTGGACTGACATCCTAATTCCTGATATCTCTTCATTTATTATACTAAGAGATGGTTCTCTATAAAAAAACTATATTTATAACTGAATGTAACTGCATTCTGATAGTCACACACTGTGTGGAATCATGTTACATTCCAGTTATATTTCTTATTACTTCTGATTCATATAAAATATATAAGTGAAATAAGGAAATTCTTGTTCAGTTATATATTATCAGGTAATAACAATAGATTTATTACTTTTTAGGACAAATATGTTCAATAATCCAGAAGTAATGGAAGCTTTTTCTTTCTTTTCTTAAAACAAATATGTTATTACCTAACTAGTTCCTAGAATTATGTTTTAGTTTATTCTAATCTGAAGCAATACAACCTCAATTTTATGAGTTAACATATCTAAACAGTTACATATGAAGAAAATATGTAATTGTTTACTCTAAAAGGGTTAAAATCCCAAAATAATTCAAACTATCTTCATCAATACCAAAGTTATTAACAGTACCTTTCTAACTGAATTATTTAGCCTAGGGCAAGACTAACCATATACAACCACCCTGGAATAAATAATTTCAACAAAAACTATATTCTGCACTCCAATTAATGAAACATCATTTTGATGTCTTTTGACATAGCACTTCTCTCCTGTAAGCGGAAGATCCGTGTACCCCCATTAGCCCTCCTCTTTCTCCCAACCATATTATGTGGGAGTGTGACGAAGGCACTTATTCCCCTGAGAGAGATATTTATTCTCTTTCACGGGTAAATTGTGATTACTTGCAAAAAATAATTTATACAATGTATCATCTAATCTCATATGTTTTTTGTTTACTCTTTACTCCAGAATTCACTGGTTTCTTTTCTATCTATTCATCTCTTCAGTCCACACAGGTTGATCTGCACAGTCAGCTCTGCATAACAAAAAGTAAGTCAAAACTATTTGATCTATTGCCATGGCACCACTGAATATACTTTCCCTGAATGTTCTGGGAATAAATGTCCCTCAAAAAAGGACCAAAGCCTTCCGTACTTTCCATAACAAGAAGGCTCACATAGTATGCCTCCAAGAAACACACTTCACCAAAGATTCTACTCCAAAATATATTTCTCCTTTTTATCAACAAATTTCCACGGCTTCTGCCTGTACCAAGCAAAGGGGAACTCTAATTGCATTTCACCGATCCACACCATTCACCTTATCATCAGAAATTAAAGACCCAGAAGGTAGATACCTGATACTCATGGGTTATATAATGGATACAGCAATCACGGTGATTTCCTACTACGCTCCTAGCAAACAACCTACACCATTCCTCTCACATATAATACAAGTGATTAATACACACAAAATAGGAACAGTGATAATGTGTGGGAATTCGAACCAGGTCCTCCTCCCATTTCTAGATAAATCACCTTTTACATCATCCAAAATAACCTCTAGATTACCTTTTTCTCAACTTCTTTCCAAATACAATCTGGTAGATTCATGGAGAGAAAGTAACCCAATGAAAAAGAAATTCACTTATTTCTCGCACCCTCATCAAACCTTCACCAGAATAGATCATATTTTTCTAACAATAGGAATGATACCAGAAATTATTGCATCAGATATAATTCCGATTCCGTGGTCTGACCATAATGCAGTATACACTACTATAGCCTCAGCCATACCAAAAGCGCATGACCCAACGTGGTACTTACCGGACATGATGCTCAAACACCCACTACATCAGATGGCCATTGAACAAGCTTTAAATGAATACATATCAATTAATAATACAACAGACATCTCCCCAATAACACTGTGGGAAGCTCATAAGCCTGTCTTGCGTGGTACAATACAAAGACAAATGGCACTATTTAAACGGAAACGCAAAAATCTAGCAAAAAAACTAGAACTCAATTTTAATGCAGCTTACATATCATTTCAAGATAATCCATCTCAGAGTACAAAATCTCATCTGGAAAAATCTAGATTGGAATACGATCTATTTCTCACTGAGTCAGTTGATAAATCCCTCAAACGCTCCAAACACAATTTCTACATGAATACAAACAAACCAGGTACATATTTGGCTCGGGCATTAAATTCAACTAACAAATCTTTCAAACCAATACATTTGAAATTATCAAAAAATGTTTACACTTGTAATCCAGTTAAAATAGTCCATAAATTTCACTCACATCTCGCAACTTTATACAAGACAAACAATGAATTTAATCCTACAGAGGCTGAATCCTTCTTCTCAAAAATAACCTTACCTGAGTTATCTCAGAATCAAAAAAGCAGTTTGGATGAGCCTATAACTATAGATGAAGTTGCTAACGCCATAAAAGACCTAAAACTTAACAAAAGACCAGGCCCAGGCGGCTACTCAGCTTTATAATATAAAACATTCTCAGAAATACTCTCTCTCATTCTCACTGAAACTTTTAACAAACTTCTAGATGGACATTCTTTTCGGCAAGAAACACTAATGGCAATTGTTTGCATGATCCCAAAACCCCTTTCTGATGATACTTCCTGTGTGAATTATCGGCCTATCTCTCTGTTAAACCTCAATATTAAATTATTAGCAAAAATAATAGCAAAACGCCTCAATAGCATTATAGGAAAATTAATACATAGAGATCAAGTAGGCTTCATGCCAAATAGACAGGCAGGCGATAATATACGCAGGGCAGTGTTATTGGCACATATTGCTAAAAAACGGAAAATCCCTTTATGTTTTCTATCTCTCGATATTAAGAGGGCATTTGACACAGTATCCTGGCAATATATGCAATATTCATTACAAAAATGGGGTTTTGGACCCCACTTTTTAACATGGATCAAAGCATTATATAATAAACCCAAAGCCTATATAAAATATGCTGGATACAAATCTGAAGCCTTTAATATCGAAAGAGGTACCCGACAGGGTTGCCCATTATCTCCCTTATTATTTGCCCTTATACTCGAACCCATGGCCCAATACATCAGAACAAACCAAACTATAACTGGCATTGAAGTAGGAGGTATTACACACAAATTATGTATATTTGCAGACGATATATTACTTTTTCTATCATCACCACAGGTCTCTGGTCCTAACTTAATACCAGCTCTTGATGGATTTGCAGCCCTATCCGGCCTTATGATTAATCCTAAGAAATGCCTAGTACTTAATATTTCACTCACAAACATGGAATTGATCCCAGGTAGGGCTGCACTCCCATTCACATGGGCAGAAAAATCAATCCCATATCTTGGAATTCATTTAACAGCATCTCATTCTGACTTATTCTCAACCAATTATCCTCCTGTATTAAGACAGATCACAAATCTAACAAAACAATGGTCGCAACTTCCTTTATCCTGGATAGGGAAGATTAATGCAATCAAAATGACTATTCTACCCAAATTACTTTATCTATTCAGAGTCCTCCCTATTCCAATTCCTTCCTATTTTTTGAGAATAGTACAAAAAAGAGCAACTTCGTTTATATGGGGCTCTTCTAAACCACGTATACCTATACACACACTACATCTTCCCAAAAATAAAGGAGGCCTGGGATACCCTAATTTTACTAACTACTACAGAGCAGCACATTTGGCCAGTCTGTCCAAATACCATGCAAAACAGGAAATCCCATTATGGGTATTTATAGAGGCTTCAGAAAATGACCCTCTATTAATATCAAACTTATTATGGCTTGATCCTAAAGACCGCTTTAAAATTCATAATCCCATAACTAAACACTTCTTATCTCTCTGGGATAAACTAAAAACCAAATATCAGTTACAATCTCCACACAATCCTCTCCTTTCTTTTATCAGAAATCCGGCCTTTTATCCGGCATGGATCTACCCAAATTCTTTTAAAGCTTGGACAACATCAGGCATTCAGACACTAAATGACTTCATAGCATCTAAATCATTCCTTTCATTCCCATCGCTTAGAGAAAAATATGATCTACCAAACTCTGAGATATTTAGATATCTCCAAATCAAAAATTTCTATACACCATTCCTAAAGGGGGATACACCATTATCCCAATTATCCATTTTTGAATCAATCTGTACAAAACATCCATTTGCTAAAGGTACAATTTCATCACTTTATAATCAATTATATGGAGTAGCAAATCTTAATAGACCCTCTTACGTTCAGAGGTGGGAGGAGGACCTGGGACGAACTTTAGAAGACACGGACTGGTCTAACATATGGCTCATATCTAAGTCATCTTCACCCAACATCTTAGCACTGGAGACAAATTATAAAGTCCTAACTCGCTGGTACCTTGTACCCGCTAGAGTGGCAAAATATTCACCTAATACCTCAGCTCTTTGTTTTCGAGGATGCCCAGAAATAGGCACATATTTACACATATGGTGGACGTGCCCAGTAATCCAAACCTTCTGGAAGGAAGTCTTCGTGATTGCATCTAAAATATTTTAAAAAATAATACAACCAGATCCATATTTAACTTTACTTAATCTAAAACCGGAATGGTTAACACTCTCTCAATTCAAACTTATGATCCAACTAATAACGGCTGCAAAACAAACAGTGGCCAAGGCATGGAAATCTCCTACATTGGTACTAGCAGAAACAATTCACAGAATGAATAATACAATGTCCCATGCTAAGATGGTAGCCATCGATCAAAATCAAATTCCAAAATTTGAAAAACTTTGGCATCCTTGGATAAAACAACAGTTCCTGTCAAACTTCAATGACTCTGTCCTGTTGCCATGGTAACAGATTAAATGACTTACAGAGATACCCATTCTAAGGCTTCAAAGAGAACTAAAAAGAATAATAAACTGACGAGCGGGACAACCTTGTGGACCATACCTCTACCTTTCAACCCTTTTTCTTCTTTCTCTTTCCTTTTCTCCACCTTACGATTAAAGCTCATTATCAGAATTTATTTGACCTATATACACTCTACTTGTAAACAATATGTATAGTAGGTATAAATCATTTAAATACCTACAAAAGTAACTAAGGAAATGATATATATCTTTAATTTAGGTTTACGTGAACCCAATGTTTAATATTTGAAATTTCATGATATTTACCTATATAAACCCTACTGTAAAACAATGAGCTTACTTTATAGATCCTTGTAAATTTACTTTATGTATCTTTATAACATTGTATACTCAATAAACTTCTTTTGACAAGGAAAAAAATGTCATGGGTCCCCAGTCCAGTCCATTACCAGGCTCTTTGGGTCTGGTATGAATATTAAGAGGAACCCCGAACCAAAAATAAAAAAATTGCATTGAGGGCCCCCTGAAAATCCATACTAGGCCCTTCAGGTCTGGTATGGATTTTAAGGGGAACCCTGCACCAATTTTTTTTTTTAAATGGTGTAGGGGTCCCCCCAAAATCCATACCAGACCCTTATCCAAGCACGCAACCTGGCAGGCCACAGGAAAAGAGGGGGGGATGAGAGAGAACCGTACCAGGCCACATGCCCTCAACAAGGGGAGGGTGCTTTGGAGTAGCCCCCTAAAGCACCTTGTCCCCATGTTGAAGGGGACAAGGGCCTCATCCTCACAACCCTTGCCCTTGCACAATGTAACAGCTCCGCCTTCATGGGAAGCTCCTGCCGAGTGACGCTTCCTCTTGGTGACAGCTCTTATATAGCTGAGGGCGGGGCCACCTGGTCACATAAACGGGGACCCCCCTGATGCCTCGGGATGTTAGAGGAAGCTTCTGGACTCCCTTATTGTATAAAGCTTGCGAAGGAACCTGAGAATTCATCGCATCAAGGATAAGCTTCATTATTGGTGGTCAACCCTGCTTGACTACCGTTACAATTCGGAAAGTCTCGGAACTCATCCCGTCCTCGCAGAGGGAGCAGAAAATGAAATATCTTGAAGACACCTTAACCACTAGAGGACGAGCCACTGCAGTTATACTGCGACAGGTTGGCTCTCCTGGGCAAATTGCAGTAGCTATACTTTGGATGCTTTAAGACCACTAGGGGGGCGCATGCAGGGCAACGACGGAGCCGATGCACATGCCCGGCGGCCGCGATGTCCGCCGGGCACCCGCAATTGCTCCTGAGAGGGGCAGAGTGGGGATCTGTCAATGAAAACAGACAGATCTCTGTTCTGTCAGGGGAGAGAAGACAGATCTGTTGTTCATACTAATGCTGCATACACACGATCGCACATTCCGACAACAAAATCCATGTTTTTTTTCTGACGGATGTTGGCTCAAACTTGTCTTGCATACACACGGTTACACAAATCTTGTCAGAAATTCTGAACGTCAAGAACGCGGTGACGTACAACATGTACGACGGCACTAGAAAAGGGAAGTTTAATAGACAGTGCGCCATCCTTTGGGCTCCTTCTGCTAATCTCGTGTTAGTAGAAGTTTGGTGACAGACGATTTGCGATTTTCAGCTTTGTGCTTTTCGTTACTGCTCTTCAGTTTGTGCTTGTGGGTTTGTATCTGGTTTACAGTGTGTGTAGTCAGTTCACATTTGTTTTCCAGTGCGTATTTAATAGTACGTATTTGATTTGCAGTGCGTTCTTGGCCACTCGTTTCTGATTTTCAGATTGCTCTTCTCAGGCCTTTCTGATTTTCAGTGCATTCTGTTAGGTCATTCTGACCAGCTGACCATTTTGAAGCCATGTTGTGGGTACGTACTTGTCGTAGAGTTCGTGCTGTGCAGGGGCTTGGTGTCAGGGTTCTTATTTTGACCCAAGTCCAGTCCATGAACAGGGCAGGGAGGAGTTCATGGATAAAGAATTGGTTACTCCAGCGTGACCAATTCTCTCATATGCCTTTGTTCCGTGAGAATAATCCTGATGATTTCAGGAATTATCTCTGGATGATGGACCCCATTTTTCACCGTTTGTTGGCTTTGCTGTTCCCTTATATTAGCAGGCAGGACACCTGCCTGCGGCAAGCCATCACTCCTGAGCAGAGGTTAGTCGCCATGTTGCGGTACTTGGCAATGGCGAGAAGTCTACAGGACATTAAGTTCTAGACAGGCATCTCCCCCCAGGCTCTGGGGTCATTATTTCAGAGACCTGTTCTGCCATCCTTCAGGTCCTGCAGAAGGACTTTATTAGGGTAAGTTTTCTCCTTTAACATCACATTCTATGTATTTAATATTTGCTAATGTATTGTATTTCTTTCATCATTCCCTAATTACCATGATTGTAATATGCTGTAAATGTCCCCTTTGTTCTCATGCATGCTTGAAGTTTTTAAATTTCCTCTTTTGTCCTTCATGCATATTTGCCTTCACTAACCTCCCCAGCATGCTATCCTGGGCCCATACACACCTAGCCTAGTCACTTAACAATGTATTTTGTCAGCTCCATAGTAGTGCTTTACCCTAAACACCCCCTAAAATGTGTACAAATGTTATTTGAGTGCTTAAATTCATGCAGAGAGCCAGAGGCTTTTTTTTGGGGTCGCAAAATCATTTGGAACCCTCCCCCCCCCAACTTATAAGTCAGTCGTTGCCAATCCTCTATCTGCTGACTTTGCCAAACCCATACACACTATACCTACCTCTTTTGTGGTCAGATTTCTGTATGAATTCCCCAAAGCATGTAGTGAAAGGGCCTGCCATAATACTTTCAAATGGTACTGTTTAAAGTTTTGTTCTCCTATTATCTTGATAGGTAATAGCAGAATGTAAAAAAGTGCTTCAATTTGTACAGTGTGTATTTATATTTTTGGATTATGACACTTCTTACCTGTCCAGTGGGTTGCCAATAGTGTAAGTAGGGAGGGGATGGCCAAAGTAACATATACTATTTATGCATTCAGCTCTCAATGAAGTGGAGAGGGTTACCTGTCCAAAACATACCCCCCCTCAATTTTTTACAATGGCTCATGAGAGAGGGTGAGGAATCTGATAAGTGGACCTTAAATTTTTGTTTTTAAATAGTCCTTAAAATAAATGTTATACTGATGTTGGTCAAGAAAGTTCTTTTTTCATTTTTGACTCCGCAGTTTCCTTCATCGCCACAGGAATGGCAGACTGTGGCTTCCCAATTTGCCCAGTGGTGGGATTTTCCCAACTGTGGAGGAGCAATTTATGGGAAACACGTCCACATCATGCCACCCCCAACTCGGGGTCATACTATTATAATCACAAGGGGTTTAACAGTATTGTGCTGTTGGCGGTGGTGTCAGTCACATATGAGTTTCTCTATGTGGACCTGGGGAAGAGTGGCCGGATGTCGGATGGTGGAGTCATCGCCCAGACGGAGTTCTACACACGGCTCCAGAATGGTGGCTTGGGATTGCCACCTGCTGAAGAGAATGTGGAAGGACTCCCGTTTGTCTTTGTCGCTGATGAAGCATTTGGGCTGGGTGATCACCTGATGTCGTCGTTGTTTATAACCATAAAACAATACACAACTCAGGAACTTACAATGTTCAACTTTGACAAAGTGAAGGCAATATCAGACATTAGTATGTCCAAACTGTGTTGATCTTGCCTTCATCATATGTGGTGATGTCACCCCTGTGAAAGCCAAATTTTGAAGATGCACACAAATTGACAGTCAAAATGGGGATTTCCCTCCTGATCCAATGCCTAATGTCAACATCTGCTAGCTCCCATCATGGGAGATCAATGGATGTTTTTCGAGGGTGCAACCACTTCCTCTCATCTACTTTAGTTGCGAGGAAGGGATTGCACCCCCAAAACGCGTATCTTGATATCCCATGATGGCAGATAGCACATGTTGACACACTGTGTGCATCTTCAAAATGTGGCTTTCTAAAAGATAATTAAAATGTGAGAAAATACTAAAAATAGAAACAAACTAGAAGAATTTGGGGTTTTTTAGATTCTGCCTAAAACATCAATGATGTTTTTGAGTCTTTTTTCCACATCATTGATGTCTTCCTTGATCTTTTGTAAATCACGACTGCACACCATGATCTTCCCGATGAGGACGTGTGCACTTGCACGTGTGAAAGGCGAATCTTCTTCCACAACATCCACATCACCTAAAATTAAAAAAACACACCATGTATTATAAATATGCAGGCATCCATCTATTAGCTGAAGCTGTGGTTTCAGATACTCACTTGTGGTCACTATGTCGCCCACTTCATAAACCTCTCTTTCCTCCACATCTTCTGGTTGTCGTGTGGGGATTTGCTTTCGGAGGTGAGCGGTCCCTGGTGTCCTCAGATGTCCCAAGTCTTTTCTCCCCTATGTTAATAAAAAAATGTATACTTAGCATACAGATATTTGAGGCCAGAAATAGTAATATGAAACATTGCTTGGAAGTGTCGTACAATTGTCTTTTTTGGTAGAGTTCCAAGCTGAAGACATTATTTTTTTCCTTTTAAAAAGCTGGAATACTTAACTTTTTTGTACAATTTTCACACATGGAGACACCCCTAGTATCCACTGGAGCACCTATGTGGGACAC
Organism: Aquarana catesbeiana; assembly: GCF_042186555.1. NCBI lineage: Eukaryota > Metazoa > Chordata > Amphibia > Anura > Ranidae > Aquarana > Aquarana catesbeiana. The sequence goes on along the minus strand of NC_133331.1, from coordinate 219,969,020 downwards.
CCTAAAAAGTTTGTTCTGGTGTCCCGAACTAGTGCTCCTGCATCCAGATGTGTAAACAGCTGCTGAGTGTCCTCTCCTTACACTGAATCAAGTTTGCATTTCATTCTAGTACAAACCCATCTAGACAACAATGTCATAAACTTCTTTTAATACAAATAGGCCTGAACAAATGTAGTTTACCTGGATCTGCCAAAAACATTGTATTAGTGGGCGAACGAACGATGTTTACTACGAACGATTACTGTGCCCACGAACCTGAAACTTGCCATTTTAAACTGTACAACAGTAAAGAAAATCACATGTAGCAGCATGCAAGTAATAATAATAGCAACACACGACAACCGCTTACTTATTTGAAGAACTCTCTTGATCTTTCATTACTGATCCTATTCCCTCAATTTCAGATCTGACCAGCGTTTCCTCAATTGATCCTTGGATCATCGTACCCCAAAATTCCTGTGCAGACTTCTTACAACTTTAGCCATGACATTTGGGTTTGGGTAAGGTCCATGCTTCCCATCATACTCGGCCCTCTTCAAGATGTCCACCATCTCCACCATCTCTATAAAGGACATATTATTGGCCTTAAATCTCCTCCGGGATCGGGACATCCGTGGCTCCGGACTTTCGTCATTGCTGCTCTCCTCTGCATGCACTTGCTCTTTCTCCGCCATGTGCTCGCCATGTGCTCTCGCCGAAAGACAAGGGGCAGGGAATAGACTAGAAAGAACATCAGGGGCGGGTGGAGTGTCACACACGCGCAGTGTATATAAAGCGTAACACGCGTGTGTCGTATGTACAGTCTGTGAGAGGAGGAAGGAGTATCGGAAGCTCCAATCATTAGAACGAAGGTAGTGGCCATAAATGATTGGGACAAGAATGAAAAATGCTGGGGTCAGAATGATAGTCTTTTATATTTATTAACATTACATTTGCAACAGTCATGAGCTGAAAATTGTGTGTGATTGATGAACCAAAAACTAAAACTATGTCCCTTTTTCATACACAGGAAAGTCTGAGCCTGGAGGAGGCTGTGGAAAGTGGCATCCAGGAGGTGGCGGGGGTAAGTGGCAGCCAGGAGGTGGCTGGGCCCAGTAGCCTGCCCGAAATCCCAGGTCCCAGCTCCACCTTCCAAAAAAAGTCCCAGGAAGGGGAGTAACCTGGAGGAGGCAGCACTTGGCCTATTTCGGAAGGCTACTGCGACCCTCAGAAACCCCCCAATAATCAAGACTACTATGCCTACACCATACAATTTTTTGTTTATACTGTCTCGGAGTTCAAGATAGTTCAGACTGTTTTCCGTTTTTTCTGTTTTCTATTATGGTGATTTCCATTAGTTTCACAGTTGAAGATCACAATGGTCATAATCACTTATTGACTGGAAGGATTGATATTTTTGTGTGATAGATCAGTACATTTATTTCACTTAGGAATTTTTCACATCATACTTACCACTTTTTATTTCAGCGCTACACTTTGTTTTATATGTTAATTTAACAAATATTCTTTTTGTTGTGTTAGCTGCTCACGTAGAGTAAGCGCAAAATATATCATTGTTGTGTTTTACTTATATTTAGAATTATAATTTTGCTGCTGCTCACAAGTAGTCCTTGAGATGGACATATTTGACTATAGAGCCTCCCATAAGGTGAATACCGAGGGTGTCTTTATAGCAACAGGAAATGACACAGAAGTTGGAGGATTATTCCTTAGACTTAAAAATGTTATGACCACCGAGTTGCATCTGCGGTGGGATCTGGCATTTTTACAACAATATACGGTAGAACAAATGGTCCCCAGAAGTCTCCGTTGGGAGGTACAACCACAACAAGGGGAAACTGATGTCGATTCGTGGTTCAAGTATTTTAATGATGCAGGTTTAAATTTTTTACAAATACTTATATCTAAGAAAAACAATAAGCTTCTGGCTATAGACAGAGAAATTAAAGAACTAAAAGATAAACTTTTGGTCTATAAAAATTCTCAAGAATACAACTCCCTTTCCTCTAATCTTCTGGGTCACCTGGAAAAGGAGGATCGTGACCAGAAACATAAAAAACAAAATAAATACACCAGAGATGTGGGAGACTATAAGAATAATCTGGTTTTTGGTTGGCAAAAGACCTTCATGGTCACCCCACCCATGGAGGTCTCTTTGAATGCCACAGAGGGAATCAATCCATTAGGTGCTGTTTCCACAGTGACCACAGCTGCTGTACAACCTAACCCCACAGGTGGCTCCTCTCGAGGTCGAGATACCCAGAGAGTGAAAGAAAGATGAGATGCAGTACCCCAAGTATCTCAACAACGGATACACCACTATAGTCCCCAGACTCCTAGAAACTCTCATAGAGGGAGAGGCTACCCTAGAGGCAGAAGAGGTGGTAGAGGGAACTCTAGGAACAATACACAACGTTCTGGCACCTATTCACAACAGGATTCATACCATCCCTCACCAGGAGGATATGGCGCACGGACTGATTCCTATTATAACCAAGATTCCTATCACCGTTACCCCTCCCCGATTTGTACCTATAACAGGTAAACTCCTCTCAGGGAGATGTATAGTCCTGAATGAAGGAAAGAAGATTATGACCAATCTTCGCATACATATAATTCCTACACTTATAACAATCAGGATTTTTGCGAGGCCCAATACAACAGAAAAAGAGGCCTAGACCCAAGAGAGGCTGTAGAGGGGGGAGGAGATTACAAAGGCAAAAAGAGAAAAAGAACATAAAGGGTCAAGGAGTCTTTAATTTGAGCTCCCAGACCCTAACTGAAGCGGAATTATCCATATTAGACAAAGGTTTGAAGTACGCTCCCCCTAAAAAGTTAGATAAATTCCATACTTTTATGGATGTTTATAAGTATATACGTAAAGTTAATATCCAGAGATATTTGGTCTCCAACCCAATGCGTAGTGATTATCCAGCAGCTACTTCAGGAACTGTTCATTCTGACCTTTCCAATCCTTCTCTTTTCTCCCCCCCGGTTCCTATAGCTCCTGCAGTCAAAATATTTAGGGACTAGGTCCTCCAAGACCTTGCCAAACTACCAGAGAAACGTATATATCATCCTCCAATATCAAAAGGGGGTTTGGAATCCTTGTGTGCAAGGAAAGATTTGGTGGTCCGCCCCGCGGACAAGGGAGGAGGAAAAGTTATCCTTGACAAAAGCCAATACGAAGCAGAAATGTATCGAATTTTAAATGAGCCAGGCACGTATCGAGCACTTCCCAATAACCCCACTAATTCATACAAACAGAAACTTCAACAGCTTATCGCAAAAGGTTATGAACCAAAAATCTTGAATAAAAGGAATAAAGGAAGGGGAGTAACCTGGAGGAGGCAGCACTTGGCCTATTTCGGAAGGCTACTGCGACCCTCAGAAACCCCCCAATAATCAAGACTACTATGCCTACACCATACAATTTTTTGTTTATACTGTCTCGGAGTTCAAGATAGTTCAGACTGTTTTCCGTTTTTTCTGTTTTCTATTATGGTGATTTCCATTAGTTTCACAGTTGAAGATCACAATGGTCATAATCACTTATTGACTGGAAGGATTGATATTTTTGTGTGATAGATCAGTACATTTATTTCACTTAGGAATTTTTCACATCATACTTACCACTTTTTATTTCAGCGCTACACTTTGTTTTATATGTTAATTTAACAAATATTCTTTTTGTTGTGTTAGCTGCTCGCGTAGAGTAAGCGCAAAATATATCATTGTTGTGTTTTACTTATATTTAAAATTATAATTTTGCTGCTGCTCACAAGTAGTCCTTGAGATGGACATATTTGACTATAGAGCCTCCCATAAGGTGAATACCGAGGGTGTCTTTATAGCAACAGGAAATGACACAGAAGTTGGAGGATTATTCCTTAGACTTAAAAATGTTATGACCACCGAGATGCATCTGCGGTGGGATCTGGCATTTTTACAACAATATACGGTAGAACAAATGGTCCCCAGAAGTCTCCGTTGGGAGGTACAACCACAACAAGGGGAAACTGATGTCGATTCGTGGTTCAAGTATTTTAATGATGCAGGTTTAAATTTTTTACAAATACTTATATCTAAGAAAAACAATAAGCTTCTGGCTATAGACAGAGAAATTAAAGAACTAAAAGATAAACTTTTGGTCTATAAAAATTCTCAAGAATACAACTCCCTTTCCTCTAATCTTCTGGGTCACCTGGAAAAGGAGGATCGTGACCAGAAACATAAAAAACAAAATAAATACACCAGAGATGTGGGAGACTATAAGAATAATCTGGTTTTTGGTTGGCAAAAGACCTTCATGGTCACCCCACCCATGGAGGTCTCTTTGAATGCCACAGAGGGAATCAATCCATTAGGTGCTGTTTCCACAGTGACCACAGCTGCCGTACAACCTAACCCCACAGGTGGCTCCTCTCGAGGTCGAGATACCCAGAGAGTGAAAGAAAGACGAGATGCAGTACCCCAAGTGTCTCAACAACGGATACACCACTATAGTCCCCAGACTCCTAGAAACTCTCATAGAGGGAGAGGCTACCCTAGAGGCAGAAGAGGTGGTAGAGGGAACTCTAGGAACAATACACAACGTTCTGGCACCTATTCACAACAGGATTCATACCATCCCTCACCAGGAGGATATGGCGCACGGACTGATTCCTATTATAACCAAGATTCCTATCACCGTTACCCCTCCCCGATTTGTACCTATAACAGGTAAACTCCTCTCAGGGAGATGTATAGTCCTGAATGAAGGAAAGAAGATTATGACCAATCTTCGCATACATATAATTCCTACACTTATAACAATCAGGATTTTTGCGAGGCCCAATACAACAGAAAAAGAGGCCTAGACCCAAGAGAGGCTGTAGAGGGGGGAGGAGATTACAAAGGCGAAAAGAGAAAAAGAACATAAAGGGTCAAGGAGTCTTTAATTTGAGCTCCCAGACCCTAACTGAAGCGGAATTATCCATATTAGACAAAGGTTTGAAGTACGCTCCCCCTAAAAAGTTAGATAAATTCCATACTTTTATGGATGTTTATAAGTATATACGTAAAGTTAATATCCAGAGATATTTGGTCTCCAACCCAATGCGTAGTGATTATCCAGCAGCTACTTCAGGAACTGTTCATTCTGACCTTTCCAATCCTTCTCTTTTCTCCCCCCCGGTTCCTATAGCTCCTGCAGTCAAAATATTTAGGGACTTGGTCCTCCAAGACCTTGCCAAACTACCAGAGAAACGTATATATCATCCTCCAATATCAAAAGGGGGTTTGGAATCCTTGTGTGCAAGGAAAGATTTGGTGGTCCGCCCCGCGGACAAGGGAGGAGGAAAAGTTATCCTTGACAAAAGCCAATACGAAGCAGAGATGTATCGAATTTTAAATGAGCCAGGCACGTATCGAGCACTTCCCAATAACCCCACTAATTCATACAAACAGAAACTTCAACAGCTTATCGCAAAAGGTTATGAACCAAAAATCTTGAATAAAAGAGAGAGAGATTTTTTGATTCCTACGGCACCTAGGATCCCCACCATATACTATTTGCCAAAAATCCACAAAGACCCGGTATGCCCTCCGGGTAGGCCGATTGTAAGTGGTATTAACTCTATTACAGCGAGAGTAGGCAAATATATAGACCACTTCCTGCAGCCAATAGTGAAAAAAACTCCCTCCTACCTGAAGGATACTAGTTCCACCATTAGACTCCTCGAAAGTACTGCCATACGAGATGGTTACATTATGGCCACTGCCGACGTGGCATCATTGTACACATGCATACCACACGAAAAAGGCATAGAGGCAGTCAGACATTTTCTGACCCGTGAACATACACTAGCACCTTTTCAATGTGATTATTTGATAGAACTACTAGAATTTGCAACCAAACATAATTATTTTTGGTTCAATCAGAATTTCTATCTTCAACAATGTGGTGTGGCCATGGGAGCGAAGTTCGCACCTAGCCTTGCGAACTTATTTATGGCCAAATGGGAGGAGGATGTCGTCTATACCCATGGAACCGATTCTTTGGTTCTTTGGACCAGGTATATAGACGACATCCTCCTCCTGTGGAGCGGAACTAAGGAGACACTTAAAATATTTTTTGAGCATCTGAACTCTAATGACAGAGGGATCTCTCTGTCGTATGAGGCCAGTGAAACCAAAATTCATTTTTTGGATCTACAGATTGAGATAGTGGATAAACAATTCAAATTTCACACATATTTCAAACCCACAGACCGTAATGGCTTCATCCCTGTAGACAGCTGTCATCACAGATCCTGGTTAAATGCAGTTCCGAAAAGCCAATTTTTGAGGCTTCGTAGGAACTGCACCGATATAGATGCCTTTGTGGAACAAGCATCAACTTTGAAACAAAAATTTATAGATAAGGGATATGATGAAATTGGTTTGGATCTCGAGATCCAAAGAACCATCGACATTGATAGAAAATCCCTACTCACAGTAAAACCAAAGAAAGAACCAGATGGGAAGTTTAAGTGGGCCATGTTAACTTCTTTCTCTACTCAACACAGACAGTTTAAAAATATTGTTAAAAAACATTGGGACGTCCTCAAACAAGATAACATCTTAGGACCTATAATTCCAGAAGAAGCTAAAATCACCTTTGGTGGTGTACTATCATTACAAAGTAAAGTGGCCCCCAATATTATCAACCCCCCTACCCGTCCCTCTTTTTTCCATGACTGGACGGGTTTCTTTCCCTGCAGGAGGTGTGTCGTATGTCAACACAATACTCTAACCACCCGCAAGGTGACAGAATTCACCTCTACGGTTACTGGCAAGAGATACACCATAAGGCCGTTCTGCACTTGCAGTACTCGATATGTGGTGTACCTCATCACGTGCCCCTGCCGTAAACAATATATAGGCCGCACCACCAGGACTTTTTCTATTAGAGTTGGAGAGCACATCGCCCTTATCAAAAGTAGGGATCCTAAACATACTGTCCCCAGACATTATAAAGAATTTCACAATGGTAATCCTGAGGGATCACAATTTGTCATTATAGACAAATATACACCCCCATGGAGAGGTGGTGCAAAAACGAGGGGTGTATCCCGTCTGGAAATGTTCTGGATATACGAACTACAGTCTTTCGCCCCTCAGGGTATGAATGTGGAAGTGGATGTTAATGCCTTTATAGACCAGTCCTGATACATAGGGCCCTCTGTATGAGTATTACAGTCCATATAGATCTATATATGGATCCTTCCAATTTTGATTGTGTTATACTGTTGATTAGGGATGAGCTGAACACCCCCCTGTTCGGTTCGCACCAGAACATGCGAACAGGAAAAAAGTTTGTTCGAACATGCGAACACCGTTAAAGTCTATGGGACACGAACATGAATAATCAAAAGTGCTAATTTTAAAGGCTTATATGCAAGTTATTGTCATAAAAAGTGTTTGGGGACCTGGGTCCTGCCCCAGGGGACATGGATCAATGCAAAAAAAAGTTTTAAAAACGGCCGTTTTTTCAGGAGCAGTGATTTTAATAATGCTTAAAGTCAAACAATAAAAGTGTAATATCCCTTTAAATTTCGTACCTGGGGGGTGTCTATAGTATGCCTGTAAAGGGGCGCATGTTTCCTGTGTTTAGAACAGTCTGACAGCAAAATGACATTTTGAATGAAAAAACTCATTTAAAACTACCCGCGGCTATTGCATTGCCGACAATACACATAGAAGTTCATTGATAAAAACGGCATGGGAATTCCCCAAAGGGGAACCCCGAACCAAAATTAAAAAAAAAAAAATGACGTGGGAGTCCTCCTAAATTCCATACCAGGCCCTTCAGGTCTGGTATATATATTAAGGGGAACCCCGGCCAAAATTTAAAAAAAAAAATGACGTGGGGTTCCCCCTAAATTCCATACCAGACCCTTCAGGTCTGGTATGGATTTTAAGGGGAACCCCGCGCCAAAAAAAAAAAAAAAAAACGGCGTGGGGTCCCCCCAAAAATCCATACCAGACCCTTATCCAAGCACGCAACCTGGCAGGCCGCAGGAAAAGAGGGGGGGACGAGAGTGCGGCCCCCCCTCCCTCCTGAACCGTACCAGGCCACATGCCCTCAACATTGGGAGGGTGCTTTGGGGTAGCCCCCCAAAACACCTTGTCCCCATGTTGATGAGGACAAGGGCCTCATCCCCACAACCCTGGCCGGTGGTTGTGGGGGTCTGCGGGCGGGGGGGCTTAACGGAATCTGGAAGCCCCCTTTAACAAGGTGACCCCCAGATCCCAGCCCCCCCCTGTGTGAAATGGTAAGGGGGTACATAAGTACCCCTACCATTTCACGAAAAAAGTGTCAAAAATGTTAAAAATGACAAGAGACAGTTTTTGACAATTCCTTTATTTAAATGCTTCTTCTTTCTTCTATCTTCCTTCATCTTCTAGTTCTTCTGGTTCTTCTGGCTCTTCTGGTTCTTCTGGTTCTTCCTCCGGCGTTCTCGTCCAGCATCTCCTCTGCGGCGTCTTCTGTCTTCTTCTCCTCGGGCCGCTCCGCACCCATGGCATGGGGGGGAGGCTCCCGCTCTTCTCTTCTTCTCTTCTTCTCTTCTTCTCTTCTTCTCTTCTTCTTTTCTTCTCTTCTTCTCTTCTTCATTTTCTTCTCCGGGCCGCTCCGCAATCCATGCTGGCATGGAGGGAGGCTCCCGCTGTGTGACGGCGCTCCTCGTCTGACAGTTCTTAAATAACGGGGGTCTGACGCACGGTGACTTGACGGGACTTCCCTGTGGCATTCCCCGTGACGTCACAGGGAAGTCCCGTCAAGTCACCGTGCGTCAGAGGGGGGCGGGGTCACCGGGTGGCCCCGCCCCCCGTTATTTAAGAACTGTCAGACGAGCGCCGTCACACAGCGGGAGCCTCCCTCCATGCCAGCATGGATTGCGGAGCGGCCCGGAGAAGAAAATGAAGAAGAGAAGAACAGAAGAAAAGAAGAAGAGAAGAAGAGAAGAGCGGGAGCCTCCCCCCCATGCCATGGGTGCGGAGCGGCCCGAGGAGAAGAAGATAGAAGACGCCGCGGAGGAGATGCTGGACGAGAACGCCGGAGGAAGAACCAGAAGAGCCAGAAGAGCCAGAAGAGCCAGAAGAACCAGAAGAACCAGAAGATGAAGGAAGATAGAAGAAGCATTTAAATAAAGGAATTGTCAAAAACTGTCTCTTGTCATTTTTAACATTTTTGACACTTTTTTCGTGAAATGGTAGGGGTACTTATGTACCCCCTTACCATTTCACACAGGGGGGGGGCCGGGATCTGGGGGTCACCTTGTTAAAGGGGGCTTCCAGATTCCGATAAGCCCCCCGCCCGCAGACCCCCACAACCACCGGCCAGGGTTGTGGGGATGAGGCCCTTGTCCTCATCAATATGGGGACAAGGTGTTTTGGGGGGCTACCCCAAAGCACCCTCCCAATGTTGAGGGCATGTGGCCTGCTACGGTTCAGGAGGGAGGGGGGGCCGCACTCTCGTCCCCCCCTCTTTTCCTGCGGCCTGCCAGGTTGCGTGCTCGGATAAGGGTCTGGTATGGATTTTTGGGGGGACCCCACGCCGTTTTTTTTTTTTTTTTTTTGGCGCGGGGTTCCCCTTAAAATCCATACCAGACCTGAAGGGTCTGGTATGGAATTTAGGGGGAACCCCACGTCATTTTTTTTTTTTAATTTTGGCCGGGGTTCCCCTTAATATCCATACCAGACCTGAAGGGCCTGGTATGGAATTTAGGGGGACCCCCACGTCATTTTTTTTTTTTAATTTTGGTTCGGGGTTCCCCTTTGGGGAATTCCCATGCCGTTTTTATCAATGAACTTCTATGTGTATTGTCGGCAATGCAATAGCCGCGGGTAGTTTTAAATGAGTTTTTTCCTTCAAAATGTCATTTTGCTGTCAGACTGTTCTAAACACAGGAAACATGCGCCCCTTTACAGGCACACTATAGACACCCCCCAGGTACGAAATTTAAAGGGATATTACACTTTTATTGATTGACTTTAAGCATTATTAAAATCACTGCTCCTGAAAAAACGGCCGTTTTTAAAACTTTTTTTTGCATTGATCCATGTCCCCTGGGGCAGGACCCAGGTCCCCAAACACTTTTTATGACAATAACTTGCATATTAGCCTTTAAAATTAGTACTTTTGATTTCTCCCATAGACTTTTAAAGGGTGTTCCGCGGCATTCGAATTTGCCGCGAACACCCCAAATTGTTCACTGTTCGGTGAACTTGCGAACAGCCAATGTTCGAGTCGAACATGAGTTCGACTCGAACTCGAAGCTCATCCCTACTGTTGATATTGTATTTCATGAGAATCCAATTCATCTAATTTCTTGTGAATATAGTTTAAGTATCATAGTCAAATTTTTGTTATGCACATTAGTCCCCTTATATATTGGAAAACATATACCCATCTCCAAACAGAGTATATGGTTTGGGTTCTTTTTGGTGTTATTAGTGATACCCATGGTTATAATACATTAACCTAATAGGGAATATATATATCTATATATTAAGCACTCCTCTCCAGGGTGTGAGATATTTGGTATTTGGGAATATATATATCTACATATTAAGTACTCCTCTCCAGGGTGTGAGAGATTTAGTTCCATATGAACCGCCCCATTTAAACGTATCATCCACACATAACATTAATGCGCACGCGCATCTGACGAGATGCCGCGACGTGGGTCTACGCAATGTGAGGCGCAGTACGGATGCCGGAAGCGAGGCATGACTGGAACGCATGTTACTCCGGAAGGAGGTGTGTCGGATCACGCCCGCAGTCCTGCGCCATGACGACATGGCGTTTGTTTACATTCCCATTCCCAACGCCATGGTTCGACGGAACACCGCCCCGCAATCAGAAACATTGCATGTTCAGGGATGTATTTGCCCATAAACTCTGGCATTCCCTGTCCCTTTAGGTATGAGGAAGGGTGACTGAGATTTTCATTATAATTCTAGGTTTTATGAACGGTTTAGGAGAAGTTTGAACGCAACACATATGTACGATATCGAGGCTTGGAACGCACGCGGGTCCGCCATTTTGGGCAACCCGGAAGTGCTGTAGAAGTAAATTGGATGGGCTGGATTCTCATCAAGGGGGTTACAGTCCCTATATTAGGGAGTCAGGCAGCAGTGGAAGGACACCCCTAGACGAAGTCTTGGTAGACGAAACGCATCGGGAGGGCTCCACTGCCGCCTTCTTTTTATCACAAGCGCTTTTTTAACTTCTTAAATGTAAGTGCATTTCTTTTACAATAAATTTATTTTGTGTTTATGGAATTACACTATGTGGCCCCTTTTTTATTCTACATGGGCCGCATTCTGGGATATGTGACCACCCGTGCTGGGAGGATTCTTCTATGAAAACAGTTGGGACCCTTATTTCTCCAGGTTGCCAAGATTCCCCCCCCATTGCCGGTGGGCAATACAAGCTGGTTGGACCCTTACAGTATATGCTGTTTCGGGTTCAAACCCTTCGGTAAGCCTCCAACTTTACTGGTTGTGGGAATTTCACACGTATTTTGAATATTACACTGAGGTGGATTTAACTGAACTTTATCGGATCTTTGTAAACTTTCATCCACATTTGATTGATCAACAACCATAACCATACAATTTTTTGTTTATACTGTCTCGGAGTTCAAGATAGTTCAGACTGTTTTCCGTTTTTTCTGTTTTCTATTATGGTGACATTTCCATTAGTTTCACAGTTGAAGATCACAATGGTCATAATCACTTATTGACTGGAAGGATTGATATTTTTGTGTGATAGATCAGTACATTTATTTCACTTAGGAATTTTTCACATCATACTTACCACTTTTTATTTCAGCGCTACACTTTGTTTTATATACTATATAACCACTTCCCTGCCAGCCTGCAAAATGCAGGAAATCGAGGAGGGCCAATGCCTCTTATGTGAGGAAGTTATCTTACAAGCCCTAAATAAGGGGTTGAGGGGCGAACTCACAAGCCAAAGCCACGTTTGGGACTTCAACCATGGTCCTCCTCCTCCACCTCCTGCCACAACTACAACACCAGAGCCACAGCCTGGAAGCAAGTGTGGAAGGAAGCGTTGAAGGAAGACAAGAAAGTGATGGCCTGGGTTAAGTTTGGTCTGACAAAAGACGCAGGCTGTTGTAAGACCAAAGCCTGGGGACAGATATTTCATCTTCTACTGTTCCTGATCTCTTGTAGTCATGGACCGGATTGTGCTCACTATTATAAGGACTCCTCAGGCCACCAATTTTGACTGTAAAATAATTAAAGAGGAAGTAAACCCTGATGGGTGTTACTTCCTCTTTGTTTCCCTGCAAAGGTAAAGCATAATGGCCCCATTATGTGGCACTTACCTGCAGGAGAAGTCCGCAATGTCCCAGTCTTCCTCGCTAGTAGCGAGCGTCCATTCTTCACCTCTCTTCTTTACGGAGCCGCGAACTCCGGCTCTGTGACTGGCTGGAGTCACGTGACGTCATGTGACGTCAATCCCGCGCATGCGCACGGGAGCTGCCTTTAACGGCATGACCCGAGCTAGAAACGGCACAGTGTGCCCTTTCAAACTCTGGCCCATGCACAGAAGAAATCGCCCTATGGTGATTTGCAAATATCTCCTAGACCGTGCAGGTCTGGGAGATATTTCAAGCACCTACAGGTAAGCCTTAATCTAGGCTTACCTGTAGGTTAAAGTGGTTGTAAAGGGTTTACAACTACTTTAATGTCTGCCCTGAGGTACAAAGGCTTCACAAATTTCACCAGTTTCTCCAGCATTGCCTTCCTCTTTATTTTGTTATGACCCATAATAAATGGCTATTTATTTTTCACAAATACTTGCCTATGTGTTTTACTTGAAAAAGGACAGTTTATTTGTGAGTAGGCAGGTATATTTCAAAAATACAATGTCAAATTAACAAGGGACACCAACACCAACCTCCTTGAGGTTAAAAAATACAAGATAATAATGGTGTTGTGGTAACTTGACACAAAATGAAAGAAAAAATTGTGGAGATCACTATAAAAAAAGTAAAAAATAGGAGATCTGGATTAAAAAAAAAAATACTATAAACAAAAATTCAAAACATTATTACGGAGATCTGACGGAAAAAAAAAAAAAATCTATTCAGGAGATCACGAGAAATAATAAAGAAATCATTTTTTAAGAACTCTGTGTGAATATCAGCAGCAAAACAACTTCATTATTCTAGCATTATAAAGAAGAAGAGAATGCGCTGCATTAAAAGATTTGAAAATTTGCAGCGTGACGAATGTATTCTCCATTACCAATGCAAGTTTTACCAGACCGAGTGCTTCCATCTGGTAATTGATTGAGAGCATGCGTGGAACTTTGTGCGTTGGAATTGTGTACACACAATTGGAATTTACAAGAACGGATTTTGTTGTCGGAAAACTTGAAATCTCAAATTTTGTTTGGCAGAAATTCAGACGGAAAATGTCCGATGGAGCCTACACACAGTCGGAATTTCCGACAGTAAGCTCCTATGGAACATTTCCCGTTGGAAAATCAGACCGCGTGTACGCGGTATAAGTATGAACAGTGATCGGTCTCCTCCTCCAGGCAGTCCCATCCCCCCATAGTTAGAATCACTTCCTAGGATACATGTTTAACCCCTTGTTCGCCCCCTAGTTTTAACCACTTCCCTGCCAGTGACATTTATACAGTAATCAGTGGCTATTTTTTATATTTATATATATTTTTTTATATTTTTTTCATTTTTATGAGTGTCAATGGTCCCAAAAAAGTGTCAAAACTGTCTGATCTGTCCGCCGCAGTCCTAATAAAAATTGCAGGTCACCGCCAGATATGTCATCTTCTACTGTTCCTAATCTCTTGTAGTCCTGGACCGGATTCTGCTCACTATTATAAGGACTCCTCAGGCCACCAATTTTGACTGTAAAATAATTAAAGAGGAAGTAAACCCTGATGGGTGTTACTTCCTCTTTGTTTCTCTGCAAAGGTAAAGCATAATGGCCCCATTATGTGGCACTTACCTGCAGGAGAAATCTGCAATGTCCCCGTCTTCCTCGCTAGTAGCGAGCGTCCATTCTTCACCTCTCTTCTTTCCGGGGCCACGAACTCCAGCTCTGTGACTGGCTGGAGTCGCGTGACGTCATGTGACATCAATCCCGCGCATGCGCACGGGAGCTGCCTTTAACGGCATGACCCGAGCTAGAAACGGCACAGTGTGCCCTTTCAAAATCCGGCCCATGCACAGAAGAAATCGCCCTATGGTGATTTGCAAATATCTCCTAGACCGTGCAGGTCTGGCAGATATTTCAAGCACCTACAGGTAAGCCTTAATCTAGGCTTACCTGTAGGTTAAAGTGGTTGTAAAGGGTTTACAACTACTTTAATGTCTGCCCTGAGGTACAAAGGCTTCACAAATTTCACCAGTTTCTCCAGCGTTGCCTTCCTCTTTATTTTGTTATGACCCATAATAAATGGCTATTTAGGGGGCGTGGCCTGACCTGGCACGAAGATGGCTGCTTAATCCTGTAGCTCCTGCTATCCAGTGACCTGCTACCAGCTTACCGGAGGTTTAGAAACCTTGCACAAGGCAAAGCACATGGGGACGGCGTCTCGGAACACCTTGACCTCCCGGTCCCGATCACCCAGGGAACAACCGGGCACCACAGGTCACAATATCCCTGAAATGTTCACAGCGGGCCGAGGCAACATGGCGCCTTCCCGCCACAGAAACTCTGAGGCCGCAGCTCCCTCACAACTGGGAACATCTTCCCCTCCTCTCCCGCCCAGCCAGACGAATGGCACAGTAATGGAGGACCATCCCCTACCTCAGCTTAACATCCAGGACCTACGGATGATAGCTGCGGACATCAAGGACGCTCTCGCAGCGGCCATTTCTGAACTACGCATTGATTTCAGAACCCTCTCTGACAGAGTTCAGGAGGCAGAACAAATGGCGGACCGCCAAGACCTACAGATCCGGAAAACTACCAGACATGTCGATACACACACGCTTCAGATGAGGGAAATGCAGAGACACCTTGAAGATCTCGACAACCGTGGCAGACGCCATAACCTGAGGGTCAGAGGATTGCCTGAGATAATAGAGGGAGCCCAGGTTGCACAATCTGTAACTGCCCTGTTCAACGGCCTTCTACATAGACCACTGCAGACGCCTATTGAGCTTGAAAGGATCCACCGTGCACTAAGACCAAAAGGCAAAGACACAGACCCACCAAGGGATGTCATCTGCTGCTTGACGGACTTCAGGCTGAAGGAAGAGATACTCAGGCAGGCCAGAGGAGTCCCACAGATAGTACATGAAGGGAAACACATCCAAATATACCAGGATCTGTCAGGCATAACCCTACAACATCGCCGGGATTTGAAGCCCTTACTGGACACGCTCCACGCAAAAAACATCACTTACAAATGGAAATTCTCTTTCTGTTTAGCCGCCACTTCGCAGGGCCGCACGGCATACCTAAAAGTTCCTGAGGATCTCCCCTTCTTCTGTGACACCCTAAACATCCCGAGGGTAGAGGTCCCCAATTGGTATGCTGACTTTCGCCGCTCTGCAGTGCGCAGAGACCACCCGCCTGTAGAACCAATGGAGGCTTCAAATACAAGACAGAGGAGAAGGTGCTCCCCATCTATCACACCTAATGGCGTTCACCGCACCAACCACAACGACCCCAGCCCTCACTCTCCCAGCTCAAGGAGGGCTAGAAGGGATCGCTGACAAACTCCACCGATATCCCCTATTTGCGGGCCGTTACACCCCTTTAGTTGCCTAATTTGGCCCCCACGCCTTTCGTTTCTCTTTGTTGGAGTTCTTATTTTTATCCTTTTATCGTTTTCTATTTTCCTGGTTAATACACCTGACACCACCTCTGGGGACGGCGTCTGGCCACCCCCGGATGCTAAGACCGTACGGTGCTGAGTATACAATACTGGGCATATGTAGAGGAAGCTTTTTGACGGCTTCCACACTAGCTATGGCATATACCTTTGGGCCTTGAACACTACAATCCCCAAGATGCACAGCAACGGTGACACGGTATGACGTACGTGTCTCGGATGACAAACAGCCAACCCTCGGACCTCCCCTTCAGAGTCACCGAAGCTGCGCCAACTGCGGAAGCAAACTGCAGGCCCACCCACCAGTGCCACTGACTTCCTCACCCTGTCGCTTCCAACACACCGTCACGATGTACCGGGAACCTCGGCACCTCTAAGGAGACTCACTGTCTGGCTATGCTGTCCACCACCGCTGCCTCCGCCTCTGGTCACTCACCCACGTTACTAGAGAATTTCTAGACACACCGATTCTTGCTGGGACGGACATCGTCCGGACTCCCCCTGATAAAGCGACCCCTGATCTCTCTTCTCAGGCCTGTGATCCTATGTTTCTGCACTATACCATTCTGGGTCCGGAGACCAGCCCACGAACCGAGCAACAGGATCATCCATCGGCACAGAGGATGGCCTAGCGAGGCCACGGAGTCCTAGAAACTCAGAGGCAACGGAACACGCATTACTCAGACCCGTCCACGCAAGGCGCCGGTGACACCGTACACATCTGCAGCGACATACGCTTCCCGGTGGCATACGGTACTGGACTGTCCTCCATCCCCCGGTGAGTTCTCAACACTGCCTGCAGCCTCACTTCATAGCCTACAGATGCAGACTCAGGGGAAAGAACTTGAAAGAACTCTAATGAATGCACTCAAATTTAACTTTACATTGGTTACTATTCCGCAGGTACTTAGTTTAGTTTTGTTGTTATTTACCTGGCAATGCCTCACCCTAAGATTGTGCGGTTCTCATGGCTTTGTCATGAAGCGGTACAACCTGTCACACTTACCAACTGTGCAATGGAAAGGGACAGGTAAAGAGACCTCCCTCTCACTCAGAGTGTCGCATGATGTTCAATAATTGCCTCGCTGTCTGGACCCACTGCTGCGCCCTCGAGGGGTTGCTGCGGTGACTTCGGATGCCCGAGCATAGCCCTGTGTGGGCCTGACCTGGCACCTCTACCCCGGGACACGCACACACAGGCAGGTTTTATATCATATTGTTATGTTAACGATTTCATACTAGTTTCACCTCAGAGATTCTAACCTTATGCTGATGACCAGTTTCAGGGTCACTACCCACCCCTAACCATCTTAAGCAACATAGACCTCCAAGCCGACAGCCTCTACCACCATTCTCGAATCTCCACACACCCCGCTCCATAGTCACATCATAGTAGGTGACTGACACACTTCCTCCCTTTCACACCACAATCTTTCTTGTAACAGGTCTTGTACAACCCCCACACAGCGGCGGTGAAGTGCACCAGACTGGACCCCACGGGCTGGAAGCTCTCACTGCACTGTACACTACCGATTTCCATTCTATACCGAGACAGCTGGACTGATCAGTCTCATAGCTGCCTCATCGGTCCCCCTTTTTGCGCCATTTACACCTCACTCCTACACTCCAACAAAAACCAATGGGGCGTACCTCCCCTATACCTGATCCCCTGGTTCATTACCCCACCCCGACCCCGACGGAGGTCATGGATCCCATTAAGTCACCCAATGCCCAGAACCCACCATTCTCGGCACTCAATCTGCGCTCCTTGAATATATGCGGCCTAAACACTCCCGAAAAACGTTCCCTTCTACTCGCTTCTCTGCACAAATCTAAAACCCACATTGCGCTCATCCAAGAAACACACTTTAGAACAGACGCGATCCCCAAACTACAGAACAAACACTTCCCAAAAGTATACCATGCCACCAACAAAGAAGCTAAATCGAAAGGGGTAAGCATCCTTATTTCGAAGCACTGCCCCTTCGTTGTGACGGATGTACAACAGGACCCTCTGGGTAGATTCCTTTTCGTTAAAGGTACTCTACACAATACCACATTTACCATTGCAAACCTATACGCTCCAAATACACAACAGGTGTCATTTTTCCGCTCCACACTGCAACTGCTCTTGACTTTCAGCACGGGCACATTAATAGTCGGTGGCGACTTTAACGTCCCTTTCAATCCCTCCCTTGACACCTCCAATGGTACCTCATCCAATACCTTTAGGGCCCTACGTGCGATCAAAACACAATTCCGCCACCTACTCCTACACGACACATGGCGTACGCTCCATCCAAATGGTAAAGATTTCACTTTCTTCTCCCCAATGCATTCCAAGTACTCAAGAATAGACTACTTTTTTCTCTCCCAAAATGACCTGACTTTAATGCAAAACTCCACGATTGAACCGATGATTCTCTCGGACCACAACCCCATTTCTATGACCCTACATGTTCCCACTGTGAGATCACGTTCTTGCATTTGGCGTCTAGACAACTCCCTCCTCACTGACCCAGGAGTCGCACATATCGTTTCCCAACACCTCAGCACCTACTTTGCAGAAAACGGACAGGGCGAATCCCCCCCTGAAGTAGTCTGGGCCGCACATAAATGCGTCATAAGAGGTACTTTTCTGTCCCAAGCCGCGATCAGAAACAGACTACAAAGAGCGGAATTGGAGGGTCTGACTGACCGCATCTCCGAACTGGAACGGAAACATAAAGCTTCTCTAGCCTCTGACACCCTGGCAGAATTGACAAAACTAAGAAACGAACTCTTAGAGGTTTTGCACAAAAACATTAAGCGTAAATATATGCTCACACAAAAATGCTTCTATGAGTTCGGTAATAAGTCAGGGAAACTGTTGGCCAGAGCGCTACAGGCTAAAAAAGTGGCCCACAATATACACTCAATCATAGACCCTTCGGGTAAAACACTAGCCACGTCAGAGGACATAGCGAAACAATTTGTTCGTTACTTTACAGACCTGTACAACCTCCGCACCCCCCAGACGTCGCAAGACCCAGAGGTCAGGAAAACAGCAATCCATGCCTTTCTCGCTAGATACTCACCTCCACCTCTCACAACTGACGAGGCTGCATCTCTAGACGCCCCTTTGACGAAGGAAGAGATACTACTAGCACTACAGCACATGAAACCAGGCAAAAGCCCTGGTCCTGATGGACTGACAGTCGGCTACTACAAGGCCTTCCCTGAAATACTTATGCCGCACTTAGTCGAGGCATTTAACAGTTTCTCGTCCACCAACACAGCTTCCAAAGATATTTTAGAGGCCCACATTACCCTCATTCCAAAACCAGGGAAAGATGACAAGATAATCTCTAACTACCATCCCATTTCCCTACTAAACGTAGACGTCAAATTGTACGCCAAAGCCATAGCCAACCGTTTACTGCCCTTGATTCCCAATTTAATTTCCACAGATCAGGTAGGTTTTGTTCCCGGACGAGAGGCAAGGGACAACACAACCAAAGCTCTAAATGTACACCATTGGCTAACCTCCACTTCCACTCGGGGCTTCTTTCTATCCTTGGACGCGGAGAAGGCCTTCGACAGGGTGGCTTGGGACTTCATGGAAGCTACCCTACGCTTTATAGGTCTTCCCCCACAGATGATCAAATTGATTATAGCCCTCTACTCTTCCCCTGTGCCAGGGTAAGGGTGAATGGCGGCCTGTCGGAGGCCTTCTCCGTGTCCAACGGTACTAGACAGGGTTGCCCCTTGTCCCCCCTGATTTTTATATTAACAATGGAACCCCTACTTCGCAGACTTAAAGAGAATCCAGACATTAAAGGCATTGACATCCAACGTAAACAGTACAAAGTAGCGGCGTACGCAGATGACGTTCTCCTCTTCCTTTCCGAACCCATCACTACTATCCCGAATCTGCTTAAAGACTTTGCACTCTTCAAATCTCTATCAAATCTACAAATTAAATTTTCCAAATCCAAAGCCCTCAACATATCACTGCCCGATGACACCGTAGCACAGTGCAAACAAAACTTTCCCTTCTCCTGGGAAGCTCAAGCAATAACCTACCTTGGCATTAAAATCCCCACCAAACTAGCAGAATTATTTAGGCTAAACTTCCTCCCAATCCTCCAAACCATCCACATCGACCTGCAGAAGTGGCAAGTGGGACCGTTCTCCTGGTTCGGAAGGATTGCTATTCTGAAAATGAATATACTACCCAGGTTACTATATCTTCTCCAATCCATTCCCATACTCCTTCCACCCTCCTTCTTCTCTTCCTACACAAAGATAAGTAGGAAATTCATCTGGTTCACCAAACAGCCCAGACTGAACTGGCGCAGACTGACGTCCCCTAAACTGCGGGGAGGCTTACAGGTACCGGACTTACAGACCTACTACCGGGTGTGCCATCTAGCCCGAATTGTGGACTGGCACTTACACGACAAAAACAAAGAGTGGGTACATATTGAAAATGCATTCACTTCGATTCCGCTACGACTTTTGCCCTGGCTAAACCCAAAACGAGTGCCGAAAGCAGCCACGGCAAACCCCATAATTAACTCCACTCTACTGAACTTCAGAGCGGCGTGCAAAGTACTCCAGATACGACCTACACCGGGCCCAATGACCCCTGTAGAAGACAATCCGGATTTTACGCCGGGGGTGTCTTTACGCCATCCATTGAAAGACCCTCATAGACCCCGTCTCAGAGTGCAACAATTGTTCCATCAAGGAAACCTTATGTCACACCAAGCCATGTCCGACAATTTCCCAGAATTACACATTCCTTTCTACAAATACCTCCAGATTCGTCACTTCCTTCATAGTCTCCAACACGAAACAGACATACGTAGGGATCTCACTCCTTTCGAACTCCTATGCATCAGTCCTGAACCTCAAAGACACCTCATCTCAACCATCCATGCTCTTTTCTATCCACCTAATGACATTGCTGATACTCCATCTAAATACAGGGAAATTTGGGCTTGCTGGGCCCATTTTAAAGAATCGCAACAGACACCTACCCCAACCAGTCAGCCACCCACTGACTCCGAAGGCAATGAAAGGCCATGCACAACTGAGCACATAAATACATAAATTTATATATACTCAACCCTAACCCTCCGTCTTCCTTATGTCCCCCTTTCTCACACCGACAACTTCTAGTTGTACGTATACAAGTTGTCTCATCTCATTCTAGGGAATTCTCCGGCTAGACGGGAACCCTTTTCTCTACAAGCACACCGAACCGACATTCATAGCCAGAAGATGCCTATATACACCCTCTCCGGGCACAGGCAGATCCCAGTAGGGGTGCCCAGGACTGAGGGTTGAACTACCACGGTCGGCAAAGCTATACACGATTCTCTTTCATTACTGATACCCTACTCTGACGAAGACTCACACTCCCAACAAGCGGGCTTATATGATAACATTCTCATAATCCATTTGGCTTACCTAGCAACTCCCGCTAATACATAAAGGATTGGTCAGAGACTTACGCAACCACGGACATAGTATGTTTATAACCTCCATGATTTTTGCCCTACAGGTTGCTTATTTCTGCCTCCACATCTTTTCTGGTGTGATGTAATTTTGCTTACTCTTCAAGATGTATGCTGACGCTGTCTAACACCCTTCCTTATATTACAACAGTTGATGTAATGAACTTTATGTATATGTGAAAACTTAATAAAATACTTTAAAAAAAAATAAATAAATGGCTATTTATTTTTCACAAATACTTGCCTATGTGTTTTACTTGAAAAAGGACAGTTTATTTGTGAGTAGGCAGGTACATTTCAAAAATACAATGTCAAATTAACAAGGGACACCAACACCAACCTCCTTGAGGTTAAAAAATACAAGATAATAATGGTGTTGTGGTAAATTGACACAAAACGAAAGAAAAAATTGTGGAGATCACTATAAAAAGGTAAAAAATAGGAGATCTGGATTAAAAAAAAAATACTATAAACAAAAATTCAAAACATTATTATGGAGATATGACGAAAAAAAAAAAAAACCTATTCAGGAGATCATGAGAAATAATAAAGAAATCATTTTTTAAGAACTCTGTGTGAATATCAGCAGCAAAACAACTTCATTATTCTAGCATTATAAAGAAGAAGAGAATGTGCTGCATTAAAAGATTTGAAAATTTGCAGCGTGACGAATGTATTCTCCATTACGAATGCAAGTTTTACCAGACGGAGTGCTTCCGTCTGGTAATTGATTGAGAGCATGCGTGGAACTTTGTGCGTCGGAATTGTGTACACACGATTGGAATTTACAAGAACGGATTTTGTTGTCGGAAAACTTGAAATCTCACATTTTGTTTGGCAGAAATTCAGACGGAAAATGTCCGATGGAGCCTATGCACAGTCGAAATTTCCGACAGTAAGCTCCTATGGAACATTTCCCGTTGGAAAATCAGACCGCGTGTACGCGGTATAAGTATGAACAGTGATCGGTCTCCTCCTCCAGGCAGTCCCATCCCCCCATAGTTAGAATCACTTCCTAGGATACATGTTTAACCCCTTGTTCACCCCCTAGTTTTAACCACTTCCCTGCCAGTGACATTTATACAGTAATCAGTGGCTATTTTTTATATTTATATATTTTTTTTAATATTTTTTTCATTTTTATGAGTGTCAATGGTCCCAAAAAAGTGTCAAAACTGTCTGATCTGTCCGTCGCAGTCCTAATAAAAATTGCAGGTCACTGCCATTTCTAGTAAAAAAAAAAAATATATAATAACAATGGCATAAGTATACCCCTATTTTGTAGACGCTATAACTTTTGCGAAAACCAATCAATATATGCTTATTGCAATTTTTTTTACCAAAAATATAAATAATTTTTGGAAGATGTTTACTATAGGAAAAAGTAAAAAATATTGTTTTTTTTAAAACATTGTCACTCTTTTTTTGTTTATAGCGCAAAAATAAAAAACACAGAGGTGATCAAATACCACCAAAAGAAAGCTCTATTTGTGGGGAAAAAGGACATCAATTTTGTTTGGGTACAGTGTCGCATGACCGCGCAATTGTCAGTTAAAGTGTCGCAGTGCCGTATCGCAAAAAATTATCTGGTCATTAAAGGGGCAAATCCTCCCGGGGCTTAAGTGGTTAAAGAAGAGTTTATGTAACACAGTTTATGTAACGTCTTTCCAGACTCTGGTAGGTTACAGTCTCAATGAAAATAAACTTTAGAGGCTCCTGTTGGTCAAAGGAGGAGAGATGGAGAAGGGGGGCACTTCAGTGATGCATTTCAAACTTTTTTTTAGTCCTCAGTGCCCATGGCTGTCAGCATCAACATCCCATTGGTGGCATCTGCATCAAAGGTGGAAGATTATCTAGGGGCAAAAACAGACATGGAGAGCTTTCCAGTAGATGATCCACTGGATTTCTGGGTCATGAGAATAGACCACTGGCCAGAACTTGCCCAGTATGCAAATGAACTACTGGGGTGCCCTGCATCCAGCATGCTTTCTGAATGGGCATTGAGTGCTGTCAGAGGTTTTGTGACAGATAAAAGAGCGTGTCTCTCCACAGACTTCATTGACCAGCTGACATTTGTCAAAATGAATCAGTCCCAGATAAGCAGCAGCTTTAAAACCCCTGATGTTTATCTCGCTGATTAAGTGTTATTGGGATCACAAATCTCTGCAAGACTGGCTAACAAGATGGGAAAATTGGAGCTGCTAATGTGCAAGGAGGATCTAAATTTTGTGGGAATTTCAGAGATTTGGTTTGCCAGCACTCATGATTGGCTTGTATTCCAGAAGTTCTGCAGGCTGTGTGTGTGTCAATGTGCACACACTCATTATAAGGCAGATCTAAACATAGCTCAGGGGAGTTGGTGTTGGAGCAGTTGCTGCAGCTAGGAGGGAGGTGTACTACCCTTTAAGAACCCAGGCAATATTCTTGAGACGGCACTCCATGTGGGAGAGGTTCCATTTCAGTGGACTGAGAGAGTTGGGCCAGCTGACAGAGTCAGGGAGACCATAGCTGAGACAACTGGAAGAGAAAGTTCTGGGAACCCAGGCAATATTCTTGAGACGGCACTCCATGTGGGAGAGGTTCCATTTCAGTGGACTGAGAGAGTTGGGCCAGCTGACAGAGTCAGGGAGACCATAGCTGAGACAACTAAAAGAGAAAGTTCTGGGGACCAGAGGAGACCGTGAGTCCTGGAGAAGTGTGAAAGCCTGGATTGTCAGGAGACCCCCTTCCTAGAGACCTAGAGACCAGCAGTGGGCCTGCGCAGCTTTGTACTGAGTCCATGGATGAGTGAGCCTTGAGAGTCAGGTGGCTTGGCATTTTTGTTTGTGTTGTAATTTTTGGGAGAAGAACCCCTGTGTGGACAACCCGTGCATGTATGAACTTTCATTTTTGTTACTTTCAATCCCCCAATATCACATTACCTAAACTGTGCTTTTTTTCCCAGCATTTTATCCTATTTAATATCTTATAGCAAAGAACATGGAGCAAAATGGGAGTGCATTCTAAAGGGAAATACATTTAAAAGAGCTAAAAAAAAAGGAAAAAGGAATCCTGGGTGGCTCAGCTCCAATGTAAAAATTCATATAAAAGCAAAACAAAAGGCCTTCAAAAAATACAAGTCTGTCATTATTCCAACCTTAAAAAGAATGCAATCAGAAATGTAAGGGTGAAATCAGGGTGGGTAAGATAGAACACAAAAGGCACATAGTGGAGCAGAGTAAAAAAAAATCCCAAGAAATTCTTTAATAAATGTAAAAATGTGTATAAATAGTAAGAAAGGGAGGCCAGAAAATATTGGCCCTGTAAAAGATGATGAAGGGAATTTGGTTACAAAAGATGGAGAGATGGTGAAGGTTTCGAATATGTTCTTCTTCTCAGTCTTGACAAGGGAAATGGGGGGATAAAGTAACCAAAACTGTAATGTTAATTTTCATAGCATGTCACAGTAAGCTCCCTCATGGCTAAGAGAGGACAGAAATAGACTTAAAAAATTTAAAAGAAATATGTCACCGGGACCAAATGGTTTGCGCCCGTGGGTCCTTAAGGAACTCAGTCAAGTGATAGCCAGACCATTGTTCCTAATTTTTGTGGACAGTTTACTGACTGGAATGGTACCAGCTTATTGGAGAAAAGCCAACATGGCACCAATATTTAAAAAAGGGCCAAGATATATCCCTGGGAATTACAGGCCAGTTAGCCTAACATCAATAGTCTGCAAGCTATTGGAGGGGATGATAAGTGACTCTATACAAGATTTTGGTAATGAAAATGAATCGATCTTGCCAGACCAGTCTATTAACTTTCTATGAAGAAGTGAGCTGTGATATAGATAAAGGTAGGCCTGTGGTTGTGGTGTATCTAGATTTTGCAAAGGCATTCAATACAGTTCCCCACAAATGTTTGCTGTACAAACTAAGGTCTGTCTGCAAGGACCATACGGTGAGTACCTGGATTGAAAACTGGCTACAGGGGCAAGTCCAAAGGGTCCTCGGAATGGTCTGGTATGGAAAGTGGGGTTCCCCAGGGTTCTGTCCTGGGACCAAATCTATTTAATTTATACATAAACGATCTGGAAGATGAGATACACAGCTTAATCTCAGTATTTGCGGATGATGCAAAGTTAACCAGGGCAATAACTTCTATGCAGGATGTGTAAACTAGGGATGGGCTGAACACACCCCTGATTCAGTTCGCACCAGAACACCTCGAACAGGCAAAAAGTTCTGGCGACCATGCAAACCCTATTAAAGTCTATGGGACATGAACATGAAAAGTCAAAAGTCCTCATTTTATAGGCTTATATACAAGTTATTGCCATAAAAAGTGTATGGTGACCCAGGTACTGCCCTAGGCAAAAAAAGTTTTTAAAACGATCGATTTTTCAGAAGCAGTGATTTTAATGATGATTAAAGTGAAACAATGAAAATGAAATATTCCTTTAAATATTGTGCCTGGCGGGTCCCCTTAGTCTGCCTGTAAAGTGGTGTATATGTGCAATGTATAGAACATGACGCAGCAATAATGACATTTCTAACTATTAGATAGATACCACAATGACCACAACATACAGGGATATACAATGTAATACTACCATAAATTCACACACTTGGGTTGGACTTGATGGACTCGTGTCTATTTTCAACCTCGCCTACTATGTAACTATGTAAAGGAAACAATGACATTTAAACTTGCTTGCGGCTGTAATGTATTGGTGGCTCCTGGCAATATAGATGAAAAAATCAATTAAAAAAAAGGCGTGGGGTCATGGGCGTAACTACCACCATAGCGACCCATGCGGGCGCTATGGGGCCCGCAGCCGAGTGGGGCCCAGTGAGGATAAGAGCACCACCAGCACAGTCTCCCAGCCAGGGGAAGAGAGAGGAAAGGAAGAGGCG
Organism: Aquarana catesbeiana; assembly: GCF_042186555.1. Taxonomy (NCBI): domain Eukaryota; kingdom Metazoa; phylum Chordata; class Amphibia; order Anura; family Ranidae; genus Aquarana; species Aquarana catesbeiana. Next base: position 219,942,747 of record NC_133331.1, on the reverse strand, counting down.
AGCTGTCCGTATCAGCAGAGAGCTGAATTGCCCGATGGAAGAGCTTTCATTAGAACTTCCGGTGTTCCCAGGGCTCAAGTCACATAGCTTCACCTTTTGGCCCGGTGCCTTTGATAGACAGAACACCGATCCAATGCGGGACATGTGACGTCATCAAAGGCGTCGGGCCAAGAGGTGGGGTTATGTGACAATGAGACCCGGGAAGACAGGAAATTCAAATGAAAGCTATTACAGCGGGAAATCCTGCTCTCTGCTGATCCGGGTGGCTTGCCTCTTCCTCTGCATAGGTGGGGCTGTATGGGGCACAGGCAGACCAGGCTGTATGGGGCACAGGTCACACTGTATTGGGCACAGGTCATGCTGCATTGGGCACAGGTCACGCTGTATGTGGCACAGGTCACGCTGCATTGACACTAGGGCAGTTGTAAGGGGGGGCTGTTTGCAGGGGGGCCCCATACAACATTTTGCTATGGGGCCCTGCTATTTCTAGTTACGCCCCTGTGTGGGGTCCCCCCCAGTCCATACCAGGCCCTTTGGGTCTGGTATAGATTTTAAGGGGAACTTAAAAATAATTTGCATGGGGTTCCCCCCAAAATCCATACTAGACCCTTATCTGAGCATGCAGCCTGGCAGGTCAGGATAAGGGGGGACGAGCAAGCGCCCCCCCCCCTCCTGAATCATACCAGACCACATGCTCAGATCGTGCTCCTCCATGTGAATGGGTATTGGGTACATTGTACCCCTACCCATTGACCAGAAAACTGTCAAAAAGTAAAAACCACAAGAGACAGTTTTTGACAATTCCTTTATTGAAAAGGGAAAAAAAAGTGTCTCGCGATGTAAATCCATCATCAATCAGGCCGCCCGATGGACCCGAAAAAATAAAAAAGCTCTGCCTCCATGGGAGTCCTCCCGGCGACTGCTGTCTTTTCACTTTGACAGCTCTTATATAGGCAAGGGTGGAGCCACCCACTGACCTAACCCCCCTCTGACATCACATGACATCTTATCAAGTCAGAAGGGGGTGGGGTCACTTGGTTACATCACCGGGTGGCCCCTCCCTTGCCTATACAACAGCTGTCACAGCCAAGAGACAGCATTCACTGGGAGGCCTCCCGTGGAGGTGGAGTTTTTTAAATTTAAAATTTAATTTTATATTTTTTAAATTTTTTAATTAAAGGAATTGTCAAAAACTGTCTTTTGTGGTTTTTACTTTTTGACACTTTTTATGGTGAATGGGTAGGGGTACAATATACCCGATACCCATTTACATGGGGGGGGGGGCAAGATCTGGGGGCCCCCTTGTTAAAGAGGTCTTCCAGATTCTGATAAGCCCCCCCGCCTGCAGAGCCCAACAACCAGGGTTGTCGGGAAGAGGCCCTTCTCCCCATCAACATGGGGACAAGGTGCTTTGGGAGGCACCCCAAAGCACCCTCCCCATGTTTAGGGCAAGTGGCCTGGTATGGTTCAGGAGGGGGGGGGGCGCTCGCTCGTCCCTTCCCTTTCCTGGCCTCCCAGGCTGCAAGCTCAGATAAGTGTCTTATATGGATTTTGGGGGGGACCCCACGCCATTTTTTTTATTTGGCATGGAGTTCTCCTTAAAATACATACCAGACCCAGAGGGCCTGGTATAGATTTTGGGAGGGACCTCACACTGTTTTTTATTTTTAATTTTGGCGTGGAGTGCCCCTAAAATCTATACCAGACCCTAAGGGCCTGGTATGGATTAGGGGGGACTCCAGGCCATTTTTTTTCTTAATTCTGTCATAGGGTTCCCGTTAGCCACTTCAATACACTGTATTATATACTCTGCACTGTATTATATATACTACACTGACTGCACTTTATACTCTGAACTGTATTATATATACTACACTGACTGCACTATATATTTTGAACCAGGGGTGAACTGACCCATCAGGCACTTGGGCACTAGGGGGCCCCATCCATGTTGCCAGCCGTCCATAAATATAGGGATGTTGGCTGTACTTGTAACAAAGCGGGTTGCATTCTAACAGAGCTCACCAAGCACAGCTCCACACAAATGGTACCTCTGCTGGATCCGGTTGGCTCTGCCTCTTCACTTCTTCCCCCTGCCCCGCCCACACTCCGTGCAGCCTGTGTTCTGCATCTGAAGGGGATGTGGGGGTGGGAAGTTTAGACAAGCAGCCAACAGCTACAGAAGCTGCCGACTGAGCTAGTGAGCCTCCTGGAACCATCCAAGTAAGTTAATACTATCATTGTGACCGGACTCTCCCCCTCTCTCTCTCCCTCCCTGCCCTCTCTTCTAAATCTCTCTCACTCCCCTTTTTCCTCTGTTGTCCTCCAGCAGTCAAAGTATTTTATTTTCACCAACCTATGATAGTAGTTGGTCCCATTATGTTCCTAAGTGGGTTCACACTGATGCGCTGCGGTTCAGTTGCAGTGCTGGCGTATACGCAGTTTTCCTGCATTTACCCCCATTTTTAGCCGCAGTCCCATAGACTTCTATCAGTTTGCAAATTTTTGCCATGTTTTCTGAAAGCCCATCAAACGTCCTGTATGCTGCATTTTTGGTGTGCTTTCAGAAAACACAGTAAAATTACACAACCTAATAGAAGTCTGTGGGACTGCGGCTAAAAATGGGGATAAAAATGCAAGAAAACTGTGTATACGCCAGCACTGCGACAAACTCCAGCAGACCAGCAAGAACCCAAAGGTGTCTTCACACTTGAAGCAGGCACTGCCACTCCACTGAAAAGTGATCTATGCTCAGGTCACTTTTCAGATGCATTTGATAGGCAGTGAGGAGGTGAATGTTTATCCTCACGGCCTGTTTTAACCTCCTAAATGCTAATTCCTGCAGGTAATGCTATAGTTCTCTTTGAACTCAACCTTATTTCCATAACTCTTATTACATAGCACCTTAAGGTTAGGTTCACACTAGTGCGCATTGGATGTGGGTTTCTCTCTATGGAGCCGGTTCACACATCTCCGGAGCAGCTCTGGTGCGAATTGCACAGGGATTCTGTACATCTTTTGGTCCATTTTAGGTCCGAATTCAACCACAAATTCGGGCTGAAATCCGACCTGAAGCGGTGAATGGGGACACACTGAACTCCTGCTGTGAGCTGCTCCATGCTGTGGTGTGAACCCAACCTTATAGGAGAAGCACAGGCAAAGCTTGTTTGGCTGTACTTCTCCTGTGGATCACAAGAGTGCAGTTAATTCTGCAGTCCTGTAACCTGTTTTCAGCCGACAGCTGGCTATAGCCCACTGTCAGCTGACATCACAGAGCCAGTCTAGGCTCGGGAAAGATCCTTTCCCTTTAAAGATCGGATCCCCTAAAAGCCTGAACCAGTACCTGGCATAGCCTCTCAGCAGGGCGCTGAGAGCCTGAGCCAGCTGCTCCCACCGGCTCCACAGCCTAGCACCTCCATGAGCGCAGGAGGGGCAGAGCACAGAGCCATTTACTGACAGTCAAAGCTCTCTGCTCAGAGTGGCAGGGAGAACTGAGCAATTAGAAGTGTTTGATTGCACAGTTCACAGCCTTAGAACTGATGGGGAATGCCTAGGTAAGTATGTTTTTTTTTAAAAATCCCATACCCATCCCATCCCTTCTTTTAAGCCAGTCCAACTGTTACCCACGGCGATATGCATCATGTCTATCTCAATCAACGTTTTCACACGTAGGCCCCACCGGCGCATGCATTTGTATGCGCTGTAACGTTTGGTGAACCAGCTAGATTGCAGGACACAGGCTTTTCAGTCAAAAGGAGGTTTCCCTCTTTCCCTTACCCCCCTCCCCCCTCCTCCTCCCTCCTTCCTTTCCCCTCCTCCCCTTCTCCCCCCCTTCCCCCCTCCTCCCTCCCCACCCCCTTCCCCCTTTTCCCTTCCCCTTCCTTTCCCCCTTCCCCCCTCTCCCACCCTCCCTCCCTTCCAGTTTCTCTTCTCTCCCTTCCCCCTCTTTTCTTCCCCCCTCCCTTTTCCCTCCCCTTCCCCCTTTTTCCTCCCTCTCCTTCCCCCCTCCCCCTTCTCTACCCTTCCCTTTTCCCTCCCCCCCCACCCTCCTTCTCCTTTTCCCCTTTCCCCTCACCTCTTACGCCACCATTATATAAAAAAAAAATTTCTTCTGCCCCCTCCACTTCGCTGATAATCAATTTTTCCAATTATTACAATCTCATTATTATCATTAATATTCTTTACCAAACTAGAGTCTGTTCACAGATCCCCCCTGTCCGCCGCGGGGGGAATTGTGTTGGGTTCTGCTGTCCCACTATTTCTGCCTCAGCGGGTGAGCTTGTCCTCAATTTTACCTTGTATGTGATTTCTGACAATATTTGTGATTAACTATATTTGCTGCATTGTTTATGTCTGTAATCATATATGTATGTATTCAGCTGTGTTTCTACTGAAGAAGCGGTTGTAGCCGCGAAACCGGTTGAGATTACAACTCCACACACATCCACTTGCTATATTTAGTGTGGTATTTGTTTTTATGATTGTATGTAATTATCTTTTTTGTAACCTAATATTTTCTATTATTAAAATTTATATATATTTTTTTAGAACCGTGTAACTGTAATATTATTATCTAGTAACGCAATAGTCCCATTCATCTAATAATGTGGGTGTATACGTGAAGAGGCATTAGCAGCAACTGCCGTCACATTTCCACCCTCATATCCCTTCTCACTATACAACCCAGGGATGATGGTACTTATACTAGTTTCTTACTGATCTATAACTGAGGCCTCACGATCCTTTCTGATATACACAGGGTGGATAATACACCCATTTTCTTGTCCTAGTATCTCTTGGTGGACAGCAACTCCAATTGATGCCCTTTGTGTGCCTTTATATAATTTTTGTCTTTTTTTGTGCTTTTTTTATCATTGTTGTTTCCTGTCACCTTAACATAGACTGGGTCCTCCTGCCTTAGACGAATATCAATATGGACGTCCTAGGTACTGATTGGGTAGGCTTTATGTCGAACCTTAAAACTGCATGTCTAAATGATCACAAAATTGATGACGACATCCAAACTTTCTTTGCTAAAATGTTCAAACTACTTAAACGTAAGTCGCACTTACATTGGCATATCGAATATTTCAAAATGTATGTCAGTGAGAATATCTGCCCCTCGGTTTGAGGGGTCAGATATTCCCCACCATAAAAAGATCCATCAGTGGACTTTAAGAAAACATGGGAGAAGATTCTAACCAATTGTAGTCTTGATCTCATAAGACTGCTCATCACCCAATACACCCATGATATGACTACCCTTGACAGCGACATCAAACGCCTCAACTCTGATTATTCTCACTTGGTAGACAATATTGTATTCAAAACAAAGTGGAAAGAGCTCAAAGAGCGCTTGGAAAGTATGAATAAAGATATCATTGTCAAGAAACAAATTAAATTTGGGAGGGACAAGTCAGCCTTTACAGAGGGCCTAGCCTACCGCTGGTCCGGTAGGAACCACAGCAGACGGGGTCTCTCCCGGGCTAATGCCCCGTTCACACGGTCGGATTTTCCGTCGGAAAATGTGTGATAGGACCTTGTTGTCGGAAATTCCGACCATGTGTAGGCTCCATCACACATTTTCCATTGGATTTTCCGACACACAAAGTTTGAGAACAGGATATAAAGTTTTCAGACAACAAAATCCGTTGACGGAAATTCCCATCGTGTGTACACAAATCCGACGGAAAAAGTGCCACGCATGCTCAGAATAAATAAAGAGATGAAAGCTAAAGGCCTCTGCCCCGTTTATAGTCCCGACGTACGTGTTTTACGTCACCGCGTTTAGAACGATCGGATTTTCCGACAACTTTGTGTGACCGTGTGTATGCAAGACAAGTTTGAGCCAACATCCGTCGGAAAAAATCCTAGGATTTTGTTGTCGGAATGTCCGAACAAAGTCCGACCGTGTGTACGGGGCATTGCACCACTATAAACTCTATTACGGATATTGAATCGGATTCCTCCCTGTCCTCAATCTTGTCCTCTCAGAGCACTAGCCATCCTAATACACTACCTACATCTAATTCTTCACGTAAGAGACTTCATTTTGGGGGTAACACCCCACCAACAAATTCTAAGAAGGATAAAAAAGGCCCGAAAGGCTCTAGATCTTCACGTGCACCTTCTACACAAACTCCTAATGACACCACCACCCCCCCAGAAGGGGCAGTGGGCCACTCTACACTACATGGCACTATTCCAAAAGTTTTGAGTTCAGCTTTAATGACAAATAAATAAACCAAAATTAATGAAGATGCAATTTTTTTAGTTTTGAAGAAGCAACAGAGCAATCTAGACACATATGTCCTCAAACCCTCACAACCCCAGCAGAACACTCCTCACGTGACACCAACCTCAACGTCATAAATCTTACTCCCTATACACTAACTGATGAGGAAACCTCATTATTGCAACTGGGGCTTGGCTTTTGCCCCCTTGATGCGCTCAAAGTCACCGAGACCATCAAGGATCTATATCTGTTTGCACGCAATCTCACATTTAGATACATATATATGACTCTGACCGTGCCAACCTCAATCTGGAGCGTGAGCTCACAGAGCGCACCAGAGACTTCACTATGCAGGAGTTCCAGGCGCTCGGTGACCTCATGCTCCTCTTTGATGAGGGAGATACGGGGGAATCCAATCAGTCCCTTGACACCGGATCCCCTGCTGACGCCCCTCAGAGATCACTCTCTGTGGGGACCTCCTCCCAATATACCCTCATACCTAATTCCTTCAGGTCGGCCCGCTGTCTTCAATCCTAAACCCTTTCGCTTGCGATCTCGTAGGTTCCCTGATCTCAACACTTGCCCAGAGATCTGGGCCTTTCTTTAAGCTACCATTAGAGACCTCAAAAAACAACAATGGCCTGACTTTCCCTCCAACCTTAACTCTAGGCAAACTCGAGCACTTCAATCTTTGCAGAGATACACAGATGTCGTCATAAAACAGTCGGATAAGGGCGGGAACATCGTCCTCATGACACACCATCAATACCAATCCATATGTTCAGCCATTCTCAATAATAAGAACTGGTATTTACCCATCACCCAATCCCATTCCTTTGCACAGGAACTCCAGGTTCTTTTGCACTGAGGCCTACTTTACAGGCCTCATTGACAAAGATACCCTTGAGTTCCTGGTCCCCAAATTTTCCTGTGTCCCCACTTTCTATTCCTTACCCAAGGCTCACAAGAATATCAAAACTCCCCCAGGAAGACCTATAGTTTTGGGGATAGGTTCTTTAACTGATAACGCCAGTAAATTTGTGGATGCATTCTTGATGCCGCACGTCCGTAGCCTCCAGTCTTATATTAGAGACACCACTGACCTTTTGCAACGTCTTGAGGGAATTCAGATCCCTCCTGACACCCTGCTCGTGGCTGTTGATATTGAGGCACTTTACTCCAGTATCCCCCACGAGCAGGGCGTACGGACGGCTGGTTCCTTCTTGTTTGAACAGGATACCACCACGTGGCCCCTAAACCACTTTGTGCTTGCTTTATTACTTTTTTATACTAACTAAAAACTATTTTACTTTCAACAATCAATTATTTTTGCAAACACAGGAAGTTGGGATGTCCTGTGCCCCAGCCTACGCAAACCTATATTTAGGTGGCTGGGAGAGGCACATCTATTCGGATGATCGATTTTCCGAATTTCTGGACGATATTCTTTTGTGGTACCGTTTCATTGACGATCTACTATTGGTATGGACTGGACCTAGGGACAAACTATTACTGTTCCTTCGTGAGTTGGACACTAATGACTTAAAGGGGTTGTAAAGTTATTTTTTTTTTAAATAACAAACATGTTATACTTACCTTCACTGTGCAGCTCGTTCTGCACAGAGTGGCCCCGAACCTGGTCTTCTGGGGTCCCTCGGCGGCTGTTTCAGCTCCTCCCCGCAAGCATTTACCACCTTCATGCGAGCTCCCTCGCACGGTGGTGAGTGCTTGCGGGCGCGCTCCCGTGATACAGCCGGCGGCTATAGCCGCTCGCTGTATCACTCGGCCCCGCCCCCCCGGCGCGCCGCGTCATCGGATGTGATTGACAGCAGCGCGAGCCAATGGCTGCGCTGCTTTCAATCCATCCACTGCAGCCAATCAGCGACCAGGCTGAGCTGCAATGAAGCTGACGAGGACGAGCAGCGAAGATTTGAGGCGTCAGGTAAGTAAAACGGGGGGCCTGGGGGCGGCGGTACTGTCAAAAGTTGCATAGAATGCATTAAGGTGAAAAAATTTTTACCTTTACAACCCCTTTAAATCTTAAATTCACTTTCAAGATTGATACAGACCAGATCTCCTTTTTAGATCTAAAGATTATCAAACAACAAGATGGTACTTTGGGCACGGACCTTTACCGTAAACCCACGGCCGGTAACACCCTTCTGTTTGTCACCAGTGCCCACCCTGGTCCATTGGTGCGCAGCATACCATGTGCCCAATACCTGCGTTTACGCAGAAACTGTACACTTGACAGTGACTTTAGACTCCATGCCAAGGCGCTACGAGAACGGTTGCTTCTACGTGGCTATTCCCCTACTATTCTTAGAAAAGCATACAATCGAGCTTCGTCACAGTCCCATAATTCCCTACTTTTCAATCGCAAAAAACCTCCTTCCGCCAATGATTCCGTGAGATTTATTACCACCTACTCGGCACACCATGATGTGCTCTGTAATATCTTAACCAAGAATTGGCATTTTTTGGCTGAGCACCACACTCTAGCCAAATATGTACGGTCCACCCCGGAATTAGTGTTCCGCAGGGCTCGTTCCTTGCGGGACCAACTAACCTCTAGTCATTACACAAATATCAAACCCCCAGGACAGGACCGAATGGTACATTCAGGTGCGGGGATTGTCCCCGTTGCCCCTGGGTCCGAGAGGGCAGGCGCTTCATTCTACCTAATGGGGAGCCCCTGGTCCCACGGACCTTTGCTAATTGTGGTACAAAGGGGGTGATTTATTTGATGACATGCTCATGTAAAGCCTTTTACGTGGGAAAAACTATCCGAGAATTTAGACAAAGAATTGGCGACCATCTCTACTACTCGGAAAATGGGAAATTGACCACGATTGGTCGACACATTGGCCTATACCATAAATTCGACAGCTCGGTCGTCCAATTTTTTGTCCTCGAGGTAGTTCAACCCCACCCCAGGGGTGGCGACTGGGACCGCTCGTTCCTCCAAAGGGAGTCCCTTTGGATTGAGCGGCTCAATGCCACTGTTCCCCCTGGCCTCAATGAGACAGTATCCTATAAACCCTTCCTGTGACCACCTTGGTTCCCCCCCTTTCTTTCCCATCTTCCATTCTCCCCTCCTGTCTCCCTGGTCTCTCCTCCCTCCCCTTTTCCCCCCCTGTTCCTCCGCTCCTTCCCCCCTTGCCCCTTTTCCGCTCTCCCCGGTCCCCCTTTTTTCCCTTCCTCATTCTCCCCCCTTCCCCCCCTTCCCTCCCCCCCTCCTTTTTCTCCCCCCCTCCCCTTTTCTCCTTCCTTCCCTCCCCATATATTTTTTTTGGACGATGGTAGTTATTATAGTATGTTCTCCTTTAAGCTTTACTTGTTCCTATTACCTTATTCGCCTCAGTCTTGATGGACTCACCAACCCTGAAAAGGATTGGTGACAGGTGACAGCTTTCGACATTTCTTTTGAATTTATTTATGCTTTGTACTGTTCAATTGTTATTTTCCTGTTACCCAACTTTGCTACTGTTTTGCTGTAAGAGGACTCGCTCTCCCTCTTCCCTCTTCCCTCTGAGCAGTGGTGGTGCTTTGCGGGGGCCCGGTCTTCTCTCCCCGCAGCGGACATGTGTTTGCCCTGGCAGCCTGTAATCAGGCTACTTGTGACCGTATGTCGGGGAACTCAGTTCCCATTGACATCGGCGTGCGCTTGTGCAGTAGCACGTTCTCGTGCACCTGCGCAGTGCGGGCAAACAGACCCGGCTATGGCGGAGACCGCCCACGTCGGCGTGCTCTGATGTCCGGGTTGGGGAGCCCATATAGCGGTCATTTGCGGACCGCTGTATGAGCTGACGGACACTCACACTGAGCTCCCGAATGGATCTCTCACCCTAAGGTCAGTCTCCCTTGCCTCCTAACCCACAGTGTACCTATTTTTCCTTACTCTGTTTTTCTACAGTGTCGGTCTGCACCTATATTAGGCGCACAGGCATAATTGTACCGATTCTGGTTTACCATTTTCCATTACTTTGTGTCCCTGCATTACACACAGGGCTGTCTCACCTCATACCTTCATTCTCCCTCCATTTCCTTTTCAACCATTCAGCTGCTTATTGTGTCACATTTGGTTCCCTTCTTATACCTATGTATGTTTAATTCCCCTCCTTTTTTCCTCTGACTTGGAGGGCTATGATCCTTTCATTGTTGGTCATCTTGCCTGACGATTATCTGTATACATTTTTTATCTCCAGTTGAATGGGCTTCTTTGTATAATCACCAGCAGCATTACTACTTTGAAACCATGAATTTTAATTATTCAACACTTCTTCATGTGCTCCAATCATGCTGCTCATCTATATCATCACACAATATCCATAGCTTATGTGTACTAGGGTGGTTCCTTCAATACCCGGTGAGTGCCAGTCTCTGTGTGTCATTCACTTTCACCACCCCAAGTTTATTCTCATACAGCACTTTGCAAGTTGGGTGTCTCTTGGTGGTGTATCTCGTTTTATCCCCTCCCCCTTCTTTCCTCCCTCCAGTGTCTCTCTTCCCCCCCCCTCCCCTCCCCTCCCCTTCTTTTCTTCTCCCCCCCTCACCTCTCCTCCCCTGCCACCCCTCCCTTTCCCCCCTCTTTTTTCCCCACACCCCCCCTTCACCCCCCCCCTTCATGCCCCCTCCCCCCCTCTCCCCCCTCTGCTCCATGTCCCTCTTGTCTTTCCCTCTTTCCCTCCCCCCCTCCCCCCTCCCCCCTCCTCCTCCCTCCTCCTCCCTCCTTCCTTTCCCCTCCCCCCTTCTCCCCCCTTTCCCTTTTTTTTCCCCTCCTCCCTCCCCACCCCTTTTCCCTTCCCCTTCCTTTCCCCCCCCACCCTCCCTCCCTTCCAGTTTCCCTTCTCTCCCTTCCCTCCCTTTTCCCTCCCCCCCTCCCTTTTCCCTCCCCTTCCCCCTTTTCCCTCCCCTTCCCCCTTTTCCCTCCCTCTCCTTCCCCCCTCCCCCTTCTCTTCCCTTCCCTTTTCCCTCCCCCCCCTCCTCCCCCTCCTCCCCCCCTCCTCCTTTTCCCCTTTCCCCTCACCTCTTACGCCACCATTATATAAAAAAAATTCTGCCCCCTCCACTACACTGATAATCAATGTTTCCAATTATTACAACCTCATTATTATCATTATTATTCTTTACCAAACTAGAGTCCGTTCACAGATCCCCCATGTCCGCCACGGGGGGAATTGTGTTGGGTTCCGCTGTCCCACTATTTCCGCCTGAGCGGGTGAGCTTGTCCTCAATTTTACCTTGTATGTATTGTGATTTCTGTTGATATTTGTGATTAACCATGTTTGCTGCATTGTTTATGTCTGTAATCATATATGTATGTATTCAGCTAAGTTACTCTAAATTACTTTATAGATGTGTTTCTCCTGAAGAAGCGGTTGTAGCCGCGAAACCGGTTGAGATTACAACTCCCCCGTAATAAATGTTGCGGGCTCCACTCGCTATATTTAGTGTGGTATTTGTTTTTATGATTGTATGTAATTATCTTTTTTGTAACCTGATATTTTCTATTACTAAAATTTATATATATTTTTTTAGAACCGTGTAACTGTAATATTATTATCTAGTACCGCATTAGTCCCATTCATATAATAATGGGAGTGTATATGTGAAGAGGCATTAGCAGCAACTGCCGTCACATTTCCACCCTCATATCCCTTCTCAGTATACAACCCAGGGATGATGGTACTTATACTAGTTTCTTACTGATCTATAACTGAGGCCTCACGATCCTTTCAGGTTCTCTTTAATGTGACATGCAGAGTCTAAAAGACCACCAATGTTTCCTTTGGGCTCCACTGAATGTTTTGCAATGCAGATCAAATTGCAAAACGTTACTGCCCAGCTAAGTTAGCCAGGGCCACAGAGAGGCTGACCCGGAAGTGACATCATAGACATTGCTTTTCAGGTCACAAAAAGAAGGGGGGGAGCAGATGGGTGTCCACTCTTCTTCTTTCCCTCCAGCTGGCAGCGTGGGGGGGCATCGATACTGGGCTTGTGCGTGAGCAATCGGGTGGCAGCACAGCTGCCCGAATGCTTTCACCTGACAGGCAGGAGTCGCTCCCTCACACCCAGACCAGCAGCAGCTGATACATTCACCAATATTGTCAAACAGGGACCCAGGGAACAGAGAAGCCCCAGGAAGCATCCTCCTAAACATCTAAAACCGACCATAACACCGGTTCCAACTTATCAACACCGCTGAGCAGTCTTTTAACTTAGATATGCCTTCAGTTTTGTGGTATCTTTGTGCATCCTCCTACACTAGGAGACAAACTCTAAGAAGATGCCAGTATACACCAAAAAGCTGACTTCTCTTGCTGAAAGTCTAAAAATACTTTATAGTTGTGAATCTTATAATATTGTAAAGTGTTTAATCTGCAAATCCTGGCTTAAATTCCACTTCCAGCATATTCCATTAGGTGGAGTTATCTATAGTGGTATCCTTTAATTCACACCCCTATTATGCACACACATAAGAGAAGTTGTAACTGGGGTTACTTGTTTCTTTATTCTTTTTGCATACGGGCTAGCAGTATTACTGGAAATGGAATTCAAAGGCGGAAAAAAGTCATGTCATTACGTGATTTAATATTTTAGTTTTATTATTACGTTATTTTCATTCCTATCTCTTTCTCTCTCATTCGGAATGGGAAGCAACCCTCCAAGCATTTGCCAAAAGTGTACCTCTGTAACCTATGAGCAGAACAACTGATTCCCCTCACCAAATAGTGAGTGCAGACACCAAGGGATCTTCCCTTTCCATGTCCCACTTTACATCACATGAGAGTAGTTTCATGGGATGTTAAGGGAATACGTTCCTCGACTAAGAGAATGAAAATCCTCAGACATTTGAAAAGGCTCAAAACAGACGTAGCTTTGCTACAGGAGATCCATCTCTCTGAAGATGACTTCTCCCGTATGCAAAAACTTTGGGTAGGCAAAGTCATTGGATCAGCTGCCCAGGGAAGGAAAGAAGGGGTGCTGATCCTTTTCCACAAATCTCTATCTTATGACTTGGTATCAGTACATAAAGATGAGGAGGGCCGATTGATTTCAGCTCACATTAAACTCCCATCCATAGAACTGTTGATTACTAATATATACGCCCCAAACTCTTAGATAAAAGGTACTTCAGTAAGATATCAAAACAGCTCCTGAATACTCCCCAGACCCCACACTTAATAAGAGGGGATTTCAATATGACCATGTTGAATAGTGAGGATAGGTCCCCAGAATGCACCAGGGCTTCCTACACAATCCAAAGCCAAGACACTCAATTATTTCAGATGATTACTGCTCTGCGATTAGTCGATCCGTGGCGTATATCACACCCATCTGACAGAGAGTATACTTTTTACTCTCCTGTTCACGAATCTTTCTCCAGGCTAGACTACCTTTTCTGCACTGCCTCCCTTCTGCCCAGCATTAGAGAATCCACAATTCATGATCTGGTAATTTCAGACCATAGCCCTATATCAGTAATGCTCACACACTCCTTACCTAGTGATAATACCAGACAATGGCACTTTCCATCCTATCTCCAATAAGCTGAAACATTCAAAGTTATGTTAGACTGCATGGTCGGAGTATGAGGAAACAAATGCCCCCTCATAGGGTAAACCCCAACCTTTATTGGGAAACGGGTAAAGCTTTCTTGAGAGGCAGGATCATATCATACGTTCATACTCACAAGTAGGGATGAGCTTCGAGTTCAAGTCGAACTCATGTTCGACTCGAACATCGGCTATTCGACAGTACTTAGTAGTTTAGAACAGTCTGACAGCAAAATGACATTTCAAAGGAAAAAAAGTAATTTAAAACTACTCGCGACTATTAATGAATTGCCGGTCCGACAATACACATAAAAGTTAATTGATAAAAATGGCATGGGAATTCCCCACAGGGGAACCCCGAACCAAAATTAAAAAAAAAAAAATGACGTGGGGGGTCCCCCTAAATTCCGTACCAGGCCCTTCAGGTCTGGTATGGATATGAAGGGGAACACCGGCCAAAATTAAAAAAAAAATGGCGTGGGGTCCCCCTCAAAATCCATACCAGACCCTTATCCAAGCATGCAACCTGGCAGGACGCAGGAAAAGAGGGGGGACGAGAGAGCCCCCCCTGACCCCTACCAGGCCACATGCCCTCAACATTGGGAGGGTGCTTTGGGGTACCACCGGGCAAAGGTTGTGGGGATGAGGCCCTTGTCCCCATCAACATGGGGACAAGGTGTTTTGGAGGGCTACCCCAAAGCACCCTCCTAATGTTGAGGGCATGTGGCACGGTTCAGGAGGGGGGGCGCTCTCTCATTCCCCTCTCTTTTCCTGCCAGGTTGCGTGCTCGGATAAGGGTCTGGTATGGATTTTTGGGGGGATCCCATGCCATTTTTGTTTTTTGGTGCGGGGTTCCCCTTAAAATCCATACCAGACCCTTTGTCTGGTATAGATTTTGAGGGGGACCCCACGCCATTTTTATTTTAAATTTTGGCCGGGGTTCCCCTTAATATCCATACCAGACCTGAAGGGCCTGGTATGGAATTTAGGGGGACCCCCGACTTTGTTTTTTTTTTTTTAATTTTGGTTCGGGGTTCCCCTGTGGGAAATTCCCATGCCGTTTTTATCAATGAACTTTTATGTGTATTGTCGGACCGGCAATTCATTATTAGCCGCGAGTAGTTTTAAATTACTTTTTTCCTTTGAAATGTCATTTTGCTGTCAGACTGTTCTAAACACGGGAAACATGCGCCCCTTTACAGGCATACTATAGACACCCCCCAGGTATGAAATTTAATCACTTCAGCCCCGGACTATTATGCTGCCTAAGGACCAGAGGACTTTTTCCAATTTGGCACTGCTAATTGCGCAGTCATGCAATGCTGTACCCAAACGAAATTTGTGTCCTTTTCTTCCCACAAATAGAGCTTTCTTTTGATGGTATTTGATCACCTCTGCCGTTTTTATTTTTTGCGCTATAAATGGAAAAAGACCGAAAATTTTGAAAAAAAAATGATATTTTCTACTGTTTGTTATAAAAAAAATCCAATAAACTCAATTTTAGTCATACATTTAGGCCAAAATGTATCCAGCCACATGTCTTTGGTAAAAAAAATGTCAATAAGCGTATATTTATTGGTTTGCGCAAAAGTTATAGCATCTACAAACTAGGGTACATTTTCTGGAATTTACACAGCTTTTAGTTTATGACTGCCTATGTCATTTCTTGAGGTGCTAAAATGGCAGGGCTGTACAAACCCCCCCCAAATGACCCCATTTTGGAAAGTAGACACCCCAAGGAAATTGCTGAGAGGCATGTTGAACCCATTGAATATTTATTTTTTTTGTCCCAAGTGATTGAATAATGACACAAAAAAATATATATATTTACAAAAAGTTGTCACTAAATGATATATTGCTCACACAGGCCATGGGCTTATGTGGAATTGCACCCCAAAATACATTCACATGCTTCTCCTGAGTATGGGGATACCACATGTGTGGGACTTTTTGGGAGCCTAGCCGCGTACGGGGCCCCGAAAACCAATCACTGCCTTCAGGATTTCTAAGGGCATAAATTTTTGATTTCACTCCTCACTACCTATCACAGTTTTGAAGGCCATAAAATGCCCAGATGGCACAAACCCCCCCCAAATGACCTCATTTTGGAAAGTAGACACCCCAAGCTATTTGCTGAGAGGCATGTTGAGTCCATGGAATATTTTATATTTTGACACAAGTTGTGGGAAAGTAACACTTTTTTTTTTTTTTTTGCACAAAGTTGTCACTAAATGATATATTGCTCAAACATGCCATGGGCATATGTGGAATTACACCCCAAAATACATTCTGCTGCTTCTCCTGAGTACGGGGATACCACATGTTTAGGACTTTTTGGGAGCCTGGCCGCGTACAGGGCCCGAAAACCAAGCATCGCCTTCAGGATTTCTAAAGGCATACATTTTTTATTTCACTCCTCACTACCTATCACAGTTTTGAAGGCCATAAAATGCCCAGATGGCACAAACCCCCCCAAATGACCCCATTTTGGAAAGTAGACACCACACGCTATTTGCTGAGAGGCATGTTGAGTACATGGAATATTTTATTTTTTGACACAAGTTGCGGGAAAGTGACAATTTTTTTTTTTTTTGCACAAAGTTGTCACTAAATGATATATTTCTCACACAGGCCATGGGCATATGTAGAATTGCACCCCAAAATACATTTAGCTGCTTCTCCTGAGTATGGGGATACCATGTGTGTGGGACTTTTGGGAAGCCTAGCCGCATACGGGGCCCCGAAAACCAAGCACCGCCTTCAGGATTTCAAAGGGCGTAAAGTTGTGATTTCACTCCTCACTACCTATTACAGTTTTGAAGGCCATAAAATGCCCCCATTTTGGAAAGTAGACACCCCAAGCTATTTGCTGAGAGGCATGTTGAGTCCATGGAATATTTTATATTTTGACACAAGTTGTGGGAAAGTGACAATTTTTTTTTTTTTTGCACAAAGTTTTCACTAAATGATATATTGCTCAAGCATGCCATGGGCATATGTGAATTACACCCCAAAATATATTCTGCTGCTTCTCCTGAGTACGGGGATACCACATGTGTGGGACTTTTTGGGAGCCTAGCTTCATACGGGGCCCCGAAATCCAATCACCGCCTTCAGGATTTCTAAGGGCGTAAATTTTTGATTTCACTCCTCACTACCTATCACAGTTTTGAAGGCCATAAAATGCTAAGATAGCACAAAACTCCCCAAAATGACACCATTTTGGAAAGTAGACACCCCAACCTATTTGCTGAGAGGCATGGTGAGTATTTTGAAGCTCTCATTTGTTTTTGAAAATAAAGAAAGACAAGAAAAATGTATTTTTTTTCCTTTTTTCAATTTTCAAAAGTTTGTGACAAAAAGTGAGGTCTGCAAAATACTCACTATACCTCTCAGAAAATAGCTTTGGGTGTCTATTTTCCAAAATGGGGTCATTTGGGGGGGGGGGGATGTGCCATCTGGGTATTCCATGGCCTCCGAAACTGTGATAGGCAGTGAAGAGTGAAATCAAAAATTTACGCCCTTAGAAAGCCTGAAGGCGGTGCTTGGATTTCGGGGTCCCGTACGCGGCTAGGCTCCCAAAAAGTCTCACACATGTGGTATCCCTGTACTCAGAAGAAGCAACAGAATGTATTTTGGGGTGTAATTTCACATATTCCCATGGCATGTTTGAGCAATATATCATTTAGTGATAACTTTGTGCATAAAAAAAAAAATTAAAAATTTGTCTTTTTCCCACAACTTGTGTCACAATATAAAACATTCCGTGGACTCGACATGCCTCTCAGCAAATAGCTTGGGGTGTCTACTTTCCAAAATGAGGTCATTTGGGGGTTTTCAACTGTCCTGGCATTTTATGCACAACATTTAAAAGCTTATGATACACATCACCCACTCTTCTAACCACTTGAAGACAAAGCCCTTTCTGACACTTTTTGTTTACATGAAAAAATTATTTTTTTTTGCAAGAAAATTACTTACATTATATATTTTTTTAAAGCAAATGCCCTACAGATTAAAATGGTGGGTGTTTCATTTTTTTTTTCACACAGTAATTGTGCAGCGATTTTTCATACGCATTTTTTGGGGAAAAAACACACTTTTTTAAATTTGAATGCACTAAAACACACTATATTGCCCAAATGTTTGATGAAATAAAAAAGATGATCTTAGGCCGAGTACATGGATACCAAACATGACATGCTTTAAAATTGCGCACAAACGTGCAGTGGCGACAAACTAAATACATTTTTAAAAGCCTTTAAAAGCCTTTACAGGTTACCACTTTAGATTTACAGAGGAGGTCTACTGCAAAAATTACTGCCCTCGACCTGACCTTCGCGGTGATACCTCACATGCATGGTGCAATTGCTGTTTACATTTGACGCCAGACCGACGCTTGCGTTCGCCTTTGCGCGAGAGCAGGGGGGGACAGGGGTGCTTTTTTTTTTTTTTTTTTATTATTTTTTTTATTTTTTTATCTTATTTTTAAACTGTTCCTTTCATTTTTATGTTTTTTAATCATTTTTATTGTTATCTCAGGGAATGTAATTATCCCCTATGATAGCAATAGGTAGTGACAGGTTATTTTTTTTTTAAAAAATTGGGGTCTATTAGACCCTAGATCTCTCCTCTGCCCTCAAAGCATCTGACCACACCAAGATCGGTGTGATAAAATGCTTTCCCAATTTCCCAATGGCGCTGTTTACATCCGGCGAAATCCAAGTCATGAAATGCTCGTAGCTTCCAGGTTCTTAGGCCATAGAGATGTTTGGAGCCATTCTGGTCTCTGATCAGCTCTATGGTCAGCTGGCCAAATCACCAGCTGCATTTTCAGGTTCCCTGTTGGGACAGGAGAGCCAGAGAAAAACATGGAAGACGGCTGGGGGGCATTCCACTGATTGTAAAAGCAGTCTAGAGGCTAATTAGCCGCTAGGATTGCTTTTACATGAAAGCCGACAGCTTGCTGAAAAGAATGATACCAAGATGATACCTAAACCTGCAGGCATCATTCTGGTATAACCACTCAAAGTCCAGCAAAATACCAGTACGTTGCTGGTCCTTGTTGGGCATATATTGTAAACTTTTTTTTCATGCAGCCTGTGGGCTGAATGAAAAAAAGATATTGATCGGTGGGTATGCCCACCATTAGAATACCTCCCTTCATCCACCCACTTCTAATGATGGGCATACAGGCACCATTTATATATGCCGAAGCATGGGGGCATCCTCCCGCAAAAGGCAGGAGCAAATCGCTCCTCCACCCACTGCTGCCCCCACGCTTCGGCATATATGCTGAAGTACGTAACTGTGGTGGTGAAATCACCTCCTACAGTGCTGGAGTCACAGCTTTATATATCGTGGGAGCAAACGCTGTTGCTGTCAAGATAAATAAATCCGCGCTGCAACTGAATGGCGTACCTGCTAAGCAAATGATGGTTAACCAAAAAACAAAGTAACATTACAGTATAACAGTAATACTTACCATACCTGCTAAGCAAATACAAAAAAAAATAGTAAAAAATAAAACATTTAACGCAACCTGTGCCTACCTAAAATATATATATGCCGAAGCATGGGGGCATCCTCCCACAAAAGGCAGGAGCAAATCGCTCCTCCACCCACTGCTGCCCCCACGCTTTGGCATATATGTTGAAGTATGTAACTGTGGTGGTGAAATCACCTCCGACAGTGCTGGAGTCACGGCTTTATATATCGTGGGAGCAAACGCTGTTTCTGTCAAGATAAATAAATCCGCGCTGCAACTGAATGGCGTACCTGAAAACAATAAAATGGTTACCAACAAAACACAGTAAACAGTAAAGTATAAAAAAATTGCATATCTGAAAAGCAAACATGGTAAAACATAATAACAATAAAACATTGCAGAATAGAATACAGTAAAAAAAGAGCAGAACAATAGAGAGAGAATAGAGAGAGAGAGAACAATAAAACAACAACAACTATTTTTGGTTTTTTTATTTTATATTTTTTTGTGTTTTATTTTTTTTATTTATTTATTTTTTTTTTTATACACTTTTTTTTTAGTAACTTTAACTTTTGTAATTGGTACCAGGTTTGAGTCTCTCAAAATGCGATGGCATCTTGGGAGACCCTGTGAAAGTGTGTCCTAGTCTGTGCAGTGCTGTACCCCACACTAATACTCAACTAGTGTATGGTAGCGTTCAAAACATTCACCCATGCAAAGACCAGGATTGCCAGGACAGGAGGGACAATGTCACACCTAAATCCGCGCTTGCTACAGACACGACATCTTTTTTGGGGGGCTCGTTGGGTAGGGGTACTCGGGAGGGCATAAGGAAAATGCCTTTCATGCAGCCGGCCTACTGCATTTGGTTGGGGATGGTGAGGTGGAGCACCGTCTGGATACAGAAGGGCTCTGACGATCTCTTCCTGGAACTTAAGGAAGGATTCAGTCCGTCCTGAAGCTCTGTATAGCACATGAGCGTTTAGCAAAGCCAATTGAAATAAATAAACAGACACTTTTTTGTACCAGCGTCTGGCCTTATGGGCAACTAGGTACGGCACCAACAACTGGTCGCTGAGGTCCACCCCTCCCATATTTTGGTTATATTCGTGGACACAGAGGGGGTTTCTCCACAACACCAGTCACCGTAGTAATTTGGGTCGTCGTGTCTGCATGAAGGGAGGCGAGAACAAAAACATTCTTCTTATCCCTCCACTTCATAGCGAGCAAGTTATTACACTTCAAGCAGGCTCTCTCCCCCAGCCTAAGACGGGAATCTACAAGCTGCTGAGGAAAGCCCCGGCGATTAGGTCGCACGGTGCCACATGCTCCAATCTGCTGATCAAACAAGTGACTAAAAAGTGGCATGCTCGTGTAATAATTGTCCACGTACAAGTGGTACCCCTTTCCAAATAAGGGTGACACCAAGTCCCACACTATCTTGCCAGCGCTTCCTATGTAGTCAGGGCAGTTTGTCGGCTCTACGTGACTATCTTTGCCCTCGTAAACCATAAAACTACATGTATAGCCTGTGGCCCTGTCACAGAGCTTATACATATTGACCCCGTATCTGGCACGCTTGCTGGGAAGGTACTGTTTGAATGACAAGCAGCCAGAAAATTTAATCAGGGACTCATCAATGCAGACAACTTGATGGGGTGTAAACAAGTCTGCAAAACGTTGGTTGAAGTGGTTTACGAGGGGCCGAATTTTGTAGAGCCGATCATATCCAGGGTCTCCACGAGGACGACAGAGTTCATTGTCGTTAAAGTGCATGAACCGCAAAATCTGCTCGTATCGTGCCCTGGCCATGGAAGCAGAGAACACGGGCTCATGGTAAATTGGGTCAGTGGACCAATATGACCGCAACTTACTCTTTTTATTCAAGCCCATGTTGAGGGAAAGGCCCAGAAAGATCTTAAATTCGGAGACCGTAATTGGTCTCCAATCTCTGGCAAGGGAGGACTGGGGATTAGCGGCGATGTGTTGACCAGCGTATAAATTGCTTTGGTCCACAATAGATCTATAGAGATCTTTGGTGAAAAACTGAATAAAAATCCAGTGGCATAAAATCAACTGTTTCCACCTGAATTCCGGGTTGGCCAGTGAAAGAGGGAAGTACGGGTGCTGCAGAAGTGGTGGGTTCCCAATTCGGATTGGCGAATGCAGCAGGAAGGGCACTATGGGCACGATGGGCCTGTCTTTGTCTTCTTTGTGGCAGCGGGACACTACTTGTGCTTGCCACCTCGCCAGCTTGAACTGCACTTATGGGACTCACCACGTCACCAAGTGTTACTGCAGTGCTGGATGTACTAGGCCGCTGGTGCTTGCCAGTTCACCAGAAGGAATAGCGGCACTAGTACTTCTCTGCTCCATATGAGAGCCCTGCGGTTCTTGCACTTCAAGGACAGAAGAAGATTGGGGTCTGGTAAGCCTGACCTTAGCAGGGACCACAACTCCGTCGTCAGAGCTATCTGTCCTCTACAGGATCGTATTCTGAGCCTAAATCTGACAGATGAGTGACTTCCTCTTCACTATCTGTCATGCTCAGAAATGTGTAGGCCTCTTCACTAGTGTACCTTCGATTTGCCATTTTGGGCTCTAAATTTAGGGGTACACTAGTGAGACTCACAGGCAAAAAAGCTCCTGACTGTCAGCGACTGTATGAAAACGCTACCAAAAAACTGTTAGCGATCGCAGGGATCAGGCCTGACTCTGCGAACACTGCAGTTATGTGTGCTTAGTGTTTTGTAAGTGTCAGTGATCGATCGACACTGCACTTGGGTGGGCTGGGCTGGGCTGGGCCGAGGGGCAAAACGCAGGTGCTAGCAGGTATCTGGGCTGATCACGCTAACACTGTGTTTATGGGAACCCTAAACTGCTGGGGAGTATAGATCTGATCGGATCAGATATCGATCCGCTCAGATACTATAGCACTAAGGGAGGTGTATGCTGCATGCATGGGTGTTAGCGGTACTGGCACTAACCTGACGCTGCCTGGGGCGACGCAGACCTTATCTGACCCTAAAAACTTAACTTATATCGCCGCCGGGCAATTAGGGGGTTAAAACTGTATAAGGTAATAAACGGCGGGTGCCCTAAAACTATAATAAACTATAATAAACAAACCAACTAACCAGCGTCACCCGTAACAATTATACGGTGATCGCTGGTGAAAGGGTTAACTAGGGGGCAATCAGGGGGTTAAAACCTTTAGCAGGTAGTATATGGGGGTCCCTGTCGCTATAAAACACTGACAGCGAACATATATACTTACCTCCCTAACTAGCGTCACCTGTGTCACTAATACAGCGATCAGAAAAACGATCGCTTAGTGACACTGGTGACGGGGGGTGATCAAGGGGTTAACCTTTATTAGGGGGGGTTAGGGGGGTACCCTGGATCTAAAGGGGGGTACCCCAGACCTAAAGGGGACTAACCTAACTGCCCTAACACTTATAACTGTCACAAACTGACACCAATGCAAAAAAAAAACTGCTATTGGTGTCAGTGTGACAGGGGGTACAGGGGGGTGATCGGGGGGTGAAGGGGGGGTGGCAAGTGTGCCTGGCGTGTTCTACTGACAGTGTAGTGTTGGTGCACTTAGTGGGATGTCTTCTCTCCTCGGTGCCGGTTCAAAAAGACCGGCTCGAGGAGGGATGACATCACTTCCTGTGCCTCTGTTTACATTACAGAGACACAGGAAGGATTTTCATTCACCGGGAGCGATCGGGAGGGGGTGGCCATGAATGGATGGCCTCCCCCTCACCTCTCATCGCCCGGGAAGAGATGGCAACCGCCTCTGGCACCCTCCGCTCGCGGAAGGCAGATCACGTGTATGTACGTGATTCTGCCTGTCCGTGCCACCTTGCCGACGTACATCGGCGTGAGGCGGTCGTCAAGTGGTTAAAGGAATATTACACTTTTATTGTTTCACTTTAAGCATTATTAAAATCACTGCTCCCGAAAAAATAGCCGTTTTTAAAACTTTTTTTAGCATTGATCCATGTCCCCTTGGGCAGGACCCAGGTCCCCAAACACTTTTTATGACAATAACTTGCATATAAGCCTTTAAAATTTGCACTTTTGATTATTCATGTTTGTGTCCCGTAGACTTTAACGGTGTTCACGTGTTCGAACAAATTTTTTGTCTGTTCGCATATTCTGGTGCGAACCGAACAGGGGGGTGTTCGGCTCATTCCTACTCACAAGAAAAACACCAAAAAAAACTATGTAGAAGCTAGTGATAGATTGTGTTTAGCACAAACCCGGTTAAATGAACAACACACTTCAGACAACTTAAAACTTTGGCATGAAGCCAAGCAACTTTTTGATGTCTGGGCTGATAACATAGAAAACATCAAGTTATCATACACCCATCTGCAATTTCATAAACATGGGAACAAAGCTAGGAAGTTACTAGCCAGACTATGCAGGGGACCATATCATCCAAGCCACATCACTTCCCTAAAGCACACCAAAGGTACCTTCTTCTCTTCGCTGAAAGACATCAATAAAATCTTAGAATCATATTATACAAAACTTTACACAGAGGAACCAATAAACACGGATGGAGGGGACAGATGGCTAGAATCAGTAGTCCTCCCAAAAATAGACTCAGAACATTTGACATTATTAAACTTTCCCATAACCCACAAGGAAATATCCAAGAATATCAAAAAATGGCAAAAGGCAAAGTCTCAGGCCCAGATGGGTACACTCCTGAATTTTTTAAGTTGACCAAAGAAATACTGGCTAATATGCTACTGGAAGTCTACAATGGCATCTGGGATGGAGGCCCATATTTACCATCGGTATATCAGGCAAACATAAAATCGATAGCAAAAAAGGGCAAAGACCCTACGGAGCCTGGCTCATATCGCCCGATTTCCCTTTTAAATGTGGACTCTAAAATTCTCTCAAAAATAGTGGAATCCTGACTAGCTAGCATCATGCCTTCTCTGATACACCTGGCACAAGCTGGTTTTACCAAAGGAAGGTCAGTCTCTTTCAATATACGTAAGGTCCTAGCAGTTTCTAGAATATGTGAAAGCACACACCCAAGAAGACATAGCAATCATAGCAATCCTCACATTAGACGCAGAGAAATCTTTCGACAATGTGAGCTTTCAGTGGCTTTCTTTGGTCATGCAAAAATTTGGCCTCTCGGGCGGCATTTGCCATTTTATCCACAGTTTATATTCAGTACCTATAGCCAGGTTTGTAGCTGCAGGACACATATCTGACCCAATTAAACTACACAAAGGCACAAGACAGGGTTGTCCCCTCTCCCCACTTCTATTCAATCTAGCAATAGAACTCCTCTCCTGCTACCTCAATGACAAGGCCCCACTAAATGGAATCCCTTCAGGTCGCAAAGAACTGTGGGTAGCCTTATTCGCAGATTACATACAAATTTTTTTCAGCAGCACCATCTACAGATATATATCCACTATACAGATTTTTGACTCATTCCATCTATGTTCAGGCCTAAAAATAAACTTTAGCAAAAGGGAAGTACTCCCTCTAAATGCACAGAAATCACACAAATGGAAACTATCATCCCCCTTCCCCACCAATAACAAACATATTACCTACCTAGGCATAAAAATAGGTATATATATCCTCTATCGCTCTTTGGGGGATGCGCCCTGTTCAAGATGGTTTGTTTTGCACGCCTTCTGTACCCCCTCCAAACTATACCGTTGCTTACGAAACACAAAGATATCCAAATAATTAATAAGGCAATATCAGTCTTTATATGGTGCAACAAAAAACCTAGAATAGCCTTGAGTGAATCATATCTCCCAAGGAGAGAGGGGGGATAACTTTCCTAAGAGTGTATAATTTATCTTGTCTGCTGAGAGTGGGGATAGATTCGATTCTCCAAGCCTCAAAATATTCTAACTATGAGATAGAATCAGCTATGGTCCATCCCTATAACCTATCCACATTACTATATAGCTCATTAAGATTGACTCCCAAATACATTAAACAAAATATACTAATCCGGGACACTATAATAGCATGGAGGGAAACGAGGAAAAAGCTAGGACTCGCTCCATATAGCTTCAAATACTTACCGAGTCAAGGGAACTCAATGTTTCCACCAGGCCTACGATACGAACCATTCTCAAAATGGAAAGATAAGGGTTTAAGAAATGTATTCTCTATATATGATGAAGACACGGGATCTCTCAAGCCATTCTTCTCTCTGGCCAAGGAATTTCACCATCCAAAACATCACTTCCTTCTGCTTTCACAAATTTCAAACTTTACACACAAGACCTGTCCAAAAAAACATATCAGGTTTCGGTCATCCCTAATAGACAATCTAAATGAAGTACAGACATATACAAACCACTGAACTCAATTTTTACAAAATCGCTGCACCATACCTCATGAAAATTTTGGAGCAAGGATTTAACTGGAGATGATATCATTGACAAAATTTTAGAAGGATATGCAACTACCTTAAAATTGGTAACAAATGAGTCCTGGAGGGAAACACAGAGTTCAAACTGCTACATAGAGCCTATATCCCATTCTTCACCAACCATCCAACACCAAAGGAGGCCACATGTCCTTGGCGCTTATTCCTCAGACCGACTCTATTCCATCATATATGGTCATGTCTGGCCATGTACTCCCCCCCCACCCTGCTCAGAGTTGAAATGTGTTATTCGTTATTGGAATTTCAGGTACAGTGATCATACAATCAAAGCTGCCAGGTTTGCAGCGTCTAAAGGCCTATGACCTTGGTCTTTTGCTCAATCTAAGACAATTTTTAGTTATACATGGTCCAGGTAACATGTATTTATCTTGTAATGTGAAACACTCTTTTTTTTTATTGTGAAACAGTCTACCTTGTAATTAAAAAAAAAAACAATAAAATATACTTAAAAAAAAAAAAGCTCAACACACAGCCATTAATGTCTAAACTGCTGGCAACAAAAGTGAGTATACCCCTAAGTGAAAAATGTCCAAACTGGGCCCAATTAGCCATTTTCCCTCCCTGGTGTCATGTGACTCATTAGTGTTAAAGGTCTCAGGTGTGAATGGGGAGCGGGTGTGTTAAATTTGGTTTTATTACTCTCACTCTCTCATACAGGTCACTGGAAGTTCAACATGGCACCTCATGACAAAGAACTCTCGGAGGATCTGAAAAAAAAGAATTGTTGCTCTACATAAAGATGGCCTAGGCTATAAGAAGATTGCCAAGACCCTGAAACTGAGCTGCAGCATGGTGGCCAAGACCATACAGTGGTTTAACAGGACAGGATCCACTCAGAACAGGCCTCGCCATGGTCGACTAAAGAAGTTAAGTGCACATGCTCAACGTCATATCCAGAGGTTGTCTTTCAGAAATAGACGTATGAGTCCTGCCAGCATTGCTGCAGAGGTTGAATGGGTGGGGAGTCAGCCTGTCAGTGCTCAGACCATACGCCGCATGCTGCATTAAATTGGTCTGCATGGCTGTCATCCCAGAAGAAAGCCTCTACTAAAGATGATGACATGAAAGCCCGCAAACAGTTTGCTGAAGACAAGCAGACTAAGGACATGGGTTACTGGAACCATGTCCTGTGGTCTTATGAGACCAAGATAAACTTATTTGGTTCAGATGGTGTCAAGTGTGTGTGGCAACCAGGTGAGGAGTACAAAGACAAGTGTGTCTTACCTGCAGTCAAGCATGGTGGTGGGAGTGTCATGGTCTGGGGCTGCATGAATGCTGCCGGCACTGGAGAGCTACAGTTCATTGAGGGAACCATGAATGCCAACATGTACTGTGACATACTGAAGCAGAGCATGATCTCCGCCCTTCGGAGACTGGGCCACGGGGCAGTATTCCAACATGATAACGATCATAAACACACCTGCAAGATGACCACTGCTTTGCTAAAGAAGCACATGGTAAAGGTGATGGACTGGCCAAGCATGTCTCCAGACCAAAACCCTATTGAGCATCTGTAGGGCATCCTCAAATGGAAGGTGGAGAAATGCAAGGTCTCTAACATCCACCAGCTCTGTGATATTGCCATGGAGGAGTGGAAGAAGACACCAGTGGCAACCTGTAAAGCTCTGGTGAACTCCATGCCCAAGAGGATTAAGGCAGTTCTGGAAAATAAGGATGGCCACACAAAATGTTGATACTTTGGGCCCAATTTGGACATTTTCACTTAGGGGTTTACTCACTTTTGTTGCCAGCGGTTTAGACATTAAAGGTTGTGTGTTGAGTTATTTTCAGGGGACAGCAAATTTATACTGCTACAATGTAAAGTAGTGAGTTTACAGCTTGTATAACAAAGTGTAATGTCTTCAGTGTTGTCACATGAAAAGATATAATAAACTATTTACAAAAATGTGAGGGGTGTACTCACTTTTGTGAGATACTATACTACACTAACTGCACTATATACTTTAAACTGTATTACATATACTACACTGACTGACTGCACACTACACTAACTACCTGCCTAATCTTCATTCATTCACTATGTGTAAGCAGCAGCCTTAAATAGAGTGGGGCGTGGTCTTAGCCCCTGAGCCATGATTGGCCAAAGGCAACCTGCCTTTGGCCAATCATGGCTCTGACAGCACATCGCAATGTGATTGGCCAAAGCATGCAGGTCAGGTGCATGCTTTGGCCAATCAGCAGCTGTCAATGCACTGCAATCTCGCATTGCATCATAGGGTGCTCCACGGCGGGCAAACTTCCCACGAGCACCCCATATGTTTGTTTGGTTTGTTCTATGAACTAACACCCAGATGGAAAAGGACCTGGGGGTCCTAGTAGATGACAGGCTCAGCAATGGCATGCAATGCCATGCTACTGCAAGTAAAGCCAACAGAATATTGTATGCTGTCCAGTTCTGGGCACCAGTTCTCAAGAAGAATGTGCTGGAGCTGAAGAGAGTCCAGAGAAGGGCAACAATGCTAATTAAGGAACTGGATGATCTCAGCTATGGGCAAAGACTACAAGCATTGAACTTATTCTCTCTGGAGAGGAGATGCTTGAGAGGGGATATGATATCAATGTACAAATACCGTACTAGTGACCCTAGCATAGGGAAAAAACTTTTCAGTGAAAGGAAATTTTAAAAGGCACGCAGCCATACACTAAAATTAGAAAATAAGCAGTTTAACCTTAAACTGCATAGAGGGTTCTTTAATGTCAGAGTGGTAAGGATGTGGAATTCTCTTCCACAAGCAGTGGTATCAGCGGCGAGCATGGATAATTTAAAAAACTATTAGATGGATACCTTAACGACCACAACATACAGGGATATACAATGTACTACTAACATAAAAACACACACACGGGTTGGACTGGATGGACGTGTGTCTTTTTTTAACTTCACTAACTATGTCTAGGCTGCCCAGCTTTGTGGATGTTCATTTTATCTTGAAGCTATTTTTTGGTATAGGATTCATGGGCACAGTTTGACAGGTACATCGAATTTCAATTTTTTACAGCATGGCCAATTCTCGCTTTCATCAAGAGAACCTCTAGAAGGTTATGGGGTAAAGGCACCAACAACACCCAAAGACCAATTTTTCTGCAACTGTTTGACAGGGGCATTAAATTCAATTTTTTACAGAATTCTTGCTTTCATCAAGAGTACCTCCAGAAAGTTATGGGGTGAAGGCACCAATATTACCCAATGACCGTTTTTTCCACAACTGTGTGACAGGGGCCAATTTTTTTTTACAGCAAACCCGATTTTTGCCTTCATCAAGACTATCTCTGGAAAGTTACGGGGTGAAGGCACCAACAACACCCAATGACCAATTTACCTGAACCTGTTTGACAGGGGCATCACATTGAATTTTTTTTACAGCAAGGCCAATTCTTGCTTTCATCAGGACTACCTCTAGAAGGTAATGGGGTGAAGGCACCAACAACACCCAAAGACCAATTTATCCGCAACTGTTTGACAGGGCCATCAAATTTTTATTTTTTACAGCAAGGCCAATTCTTGCTTTCATCAAGAGTACCTCTAGAACAGGGGTCTCAAACTGGTGGCCCTCCAGTTATTGCAAAACTACAAGTCCCCTTATGACTCTGCCTGTGGGAGTCATGCTTGTAACTGTCAGCCTTGTAATGCCTATTGGGACTTGTAGTTTTGCAACAGCTGGAGGGCTGCCAGTTTGAGACCTCTGCTCTAAAAGGTTATGGAGTGAAGACACCAACAACACCCAAAGGTCAATTTATTGGCACCTGTTTGACAGTTGCATATCATTTAAATTTTTTACAGCAAGGCTAATTCTTTCAACAAGACTACCTCTATAGGGTTACGGTGTGAAGGCACCACCAACACCCAAAGCCTAATTTTTCCGGCACCTGTTACTTCTATGCAAAGTCTGCGAAAGAGACATAAGACTATCTAAAAAAAAAAAAAAATTGTTAATCTTGTCCTGAGTGTGCTATAATTTGGCTTCTTCACATAAGGCTTGCTCACTGTGGTGCAAAACTTTGGGAGACTTTGGATAGAAATAACAAAGAAACCAGAATTCATCCAAAAAATCTCTGCTCGTATCTCTTGTCCTGAGTGCACTAAAATGTGGCCCATCATACAGACTGGTTCTCCAAGCCTTTGTATTTTTGTTTTTTTGTTTTTTTATAACATTTTATTGTTATTGTTTATTGAGGAGAATTACATTACAGGATATGGCAAAATAGATGAAATACACATTTTTCTTACATGTAATAGTAGACATGAATCAAAATGGACCAAGTAGTCTAGGTATTGTGTCCATAGGTGGATTGCATAGCACATTCTACAATGAAAGGCAACATATGAGAAAAGAGACGCTCGTGCGGAGATAACTGGATGGATCTTCTGTGAGGAGGTCCCTGGAACAAAAAACAGGGTAGAAATGAGGAGGGAAGGAGGGGGAGGTAGGGTGGGGAGGGTTGCACCAAGTATGTTACACCAATTATACTGTTTATTGACACCAGGACAGTGACAATAGAAATAGGTAGAAAGATTGAACCAAGCAGGGTATGCTCGAGGGGGGTGACAATGGTTGAGATACCTGTGGGGTGGGTCCATCATTGTAGTGGGAGGATTTCAAAAGCCCTCCAGACAGGTATTAATTGCCAAGGATGTCCACTGGCCTCAGAGTTTGTTGACCAGCCCCATAGTATGAGAAAGATGTTTCAAAGTTATCCCTTTCCTCTGGAGATAATATCGATTCCATGAAGGCTTGCCATCTGGAGTAACAAATAAAAGAAAAAAAGCGCGTCTAAGTGCAGAATTAAAACTTTTAATATCCCCAAACAAGATTAAAAACACCTACAGAATCAAGGATAAGAAGAGGCATAACATGGATGTATGAAGCAGGTGATCCAGCATCAGGAGGTTCCAGTGTATCACAGCTTTCCAGGGATAACGATACGCAGCAGCAGAAGGTCCCAGGATAACCAGCAGGTGAACACCCCAGGCTCTGGGAACACTGGTGAATAGGGATGAGCTTCGAGTTTGAGTCAAACTCATGTTCGACTCGAACATCAGCTGTTCTCCAGTTCGCCAAACAGCGAACAATTTGGAGTGTTCGCAGCAAATTCGAAAGCCGAGGAACACCCTTTAAAAGTCTATGGGAGAAATCAAAAGTGCTAATTTTAAAGGCTTATATGCATGGTATTGTCATAAAAAGTGTTTGGGGACCTGGGTCCTTCCCCAGGGGACATGGATCAATGCAAAAAAAAGTTTTAAAAATCGACGTTTTTTCGGGAGCAGTGATTTTAATAATGCTTAAAGTGAAACAATAAAAGTGTAACATTCCTTTAAATTTCGTACCTTGGGGGTGTCTATAGTATGCCTGTAAAATGTAATAAGAATATTCCTGCGCTACCCAATTGGAAAAAGAAAAGAAAACAAGAACTCAGAAAAATAGTAAAAACGCACGTATGCGACTGGACAGCTGCATGCACCGAAGCAAGGGTCAGACATAAGCCCAAAATCAAACTGAGGTATAGGGGGGGAGGTGCTGCGCTAACCAGAAGAAAGCTGTAAATCTCTGTCTGTGGTCAATTAATAAAATGACATAAAATCGCATAATAAATCACATACATAAGTGTTGACACTAAAAAACATTCAAGTCTTAATAATCAGCATCATGTGTATGTGAAAAAAAGTGCATAAAAAATCCTTTTCAATTGGTATATACTAAATGACAAAAAAATTGCATGTTAAATCGCATAAATAAGTGTTGACACTAAAAACATATAAATCTAGATAATCATGTATTGGTGCACAAAGGGACATAAACACTACTTCATGTGAATAATTCTAAATAAAAATACATAGAATAAATCAGAAATAACCATCAAAAACATATCCTTATAAATGGTGCAAAACGTACAAAGTGCCAGTGCTTAAAGGCGATCTAGATATCGCAAATAAAACACATCAATCCAACGCAATATGAATAATAAATAATATAAATAAATGTCCCAATAATAGTGATATAAAATATATTGTGCTGGCCTGCAAAACAAATGACCAATGACATGCCAGTAAGTGCAGCATACTTAAAGTGCCAGTGTAAAAGTCATTGAAGGTGCAAAAGCAAGTTCTGGTGTATTCAATAAAACAACAGTGGGATGTCTGGGATGCAATTCACTGAGTGTCCTCTTCGTGCATAAAACACTAATGTAAGCAGTGGCCCCTTACCTAGCGGTGCTAGGTCAACCGCATGAATTGTAGCTAAAACGCCAGGTCCTGAGCCTCAATCGCGTCCCTATATCCACGCTTGCCGGTGTTGGGTTATCCTAATGGCAGCTGATTACAAGTGGCTATGGTCCTATCAGGGGTCCTGGACCAGCGCGGATCCTAGCTCAGCCTCCACATCTCAGGTATGTATGTACAGGAATATGCAGGACAAAGGTACTTGATAGTGAAGTATGTATTAACCAGGTAATGCTTTATTAAAAATCTTTAAGTAGATGTACTCACATAAAAACAATGCAGAGCAAACCTCTCTCCTACGAGCAGCGAACTCGTTCTGTGTCTAGCAATATGAAACAGCCTATTCCGTCCCTACGCGTGACATCACCGATCACGTGACTTCCCCTGCTTACATTAGTGTTTTATGCACGAAGAGGACACTCAGTGAATTGCATCCCAGACACCCCACTGTTGTTTTATTGAATACACCAGAACTTGCTTTTGCACCTTCAATGACTTTTACACTGGCACTTTAAGTTTGCTGCACTTACTGGCATGTCATTGGTCATTTGTTTCGCAGGCCAGCACAATATATTTTATATCACTATTATTGGGACATTTATTTATATTATTTATTATCCATATTGCGTTGGATTGATGTGTTTTATTTGCGATATCTAGATCACCTTTAAGCACTGGCACTTTGTACGTTTTGCACCATTTATAAGGATATGTTTTTGATGGTTATTTCTGATTTATTCTATGTATTTTTATTTAGAATTATTCACATGAAGTAGTGTTTATGTCCCTTTGTGCACCAACACATGATTATCTAGATTTATATGTTTTTAGTGTCAACACTTATTTATGCGATTTAACATGCAATTTTTTTGTCATTTAGTATATACCAATTGAAAAGGATTTTTTATGCACTTTTTTTCACATACACATGATGCTGATTATTAAGACTTGAATGTTTTTTAGTGTCAACACTTATGTATGCGATTTATTATGCGATTTTATGTCATTTTATTAATTGACCACAGACAGAGATTTACAGCTTTCTTCTGGTTAGCGCAGCACCTCCCCCCCCCCATGCCTGTAAAGGGGCGCATGTTTCCCGTGTTTAGAACAGTCTGACAGCAAAATGACATTTCAAAGGAAAAAAAAGTCATTTAAAACTACTCACGGCTATTATTGAATTGCCGGTCCGACAATACACATAAAAGTTCATTGATAAAAACGGCATGGGAATTCCCCACAGGGGAACCCCGATCCAAAATTTTTAAAAAATGACGTGGGGGGTCCCCCTAAATTCCATACCAGGCCCTCCAGGTCTGGTATGGATATTAAGGGGAACCCCGGCCAAAAAAAAAAATGAAAAAATGGCGTGGGGTCCCCTCAAAATCTATACCAGACCCTCCAGGTCTGGTATGGATCTTAAGGGGAACCCCGCGCCAAAATTTTTTTTAAAAATGGCGTGGGGTCCCCCCACAAATCCATACCAGACCCTTATCCGAGCATGCAACCTGGCAGGCCACAGGAAAAAAAGGGGTGATGAGAGAGCGCCCCCCCCTCCTGAACCGTACCAGGCCACATGCCCTCAACATTGGGAGGGTGCTTTGGGGTAGCCCCCCAAAACACCTTGTCCCCATGTTGATGGGGACAAGGGCCTCATCCCCACAACCCTTGCCCGGTGGTTGTGGGGGTTTGTGGGTGGGGGCTTATCAGAATCTGGAAGCCCCCTTTAACAAGGGGACCCCCAGATCACTGCCCTCCCCTCTATGTGAAATGGTAAGGGGGTACAAAAGTCCCCCTACCATTTCACAAAAAAACTGTCAAAAATGTTAAAAATTACAAGAGACAGTTTTTGATAATTCTTTTATTTAAATGCTTCTTCTTTCTTCTATCTTCCATCTTCTTTCTTCTATCTTCCTTCGGTTTCTTCCTCCATCTTCTTCTTCTTCTGGTTCTTATGGTTTTTCCTCCTGTGTTCTTTACAGGGGGGAGGGCAGGGATTTGGGGGTCCCCTTGTTAAAGGGGGCTTCCAGATTCTGATAAGCCCCCCGCCCACAGACCCCCACAACCACCGGGCAAGGGTTGGGTGGGGATGAGGCCCTTGTCCCCATCAACATGGGGACAAGGTGTTTTGGGGGGCTACCCCAAAGCACCCTCCCAATGTTGAGGGCATGTGGCCTGGTATGGTTCA
The DNA here is from genome assembly GCF_042186555.1 of Aquarana catesbeiana. Classification (NCBI taxonomy): domain Eukaryota; kingdom Metazoa; phylum Chordata; class Amphibia; order Anura; family Ranidae; genus Aquarana; species Aquarana catesbeiana. The sequence continues at coordinate 219,908,585 of NC_133331.1, read as the reverse complement.
GGAGGGGGGGCGCTCTCTCATCCCCCCTCTTTTCCTGTGGCCTGCCAGGTTGCGTGCTCGGATAAGGGTCTGGTATGGATTTTTGGGGGGACCCCACGCCATTTTTTTTTTTAATTTTGGCGCGGGGTCCTCCTTAAAATCCATACCAGACCTGGAGGGTCTGGTATAAATTTTGAGGGGGACCCCATGCCATTTTAAAAAAAAAATTTGGCCGGGGTTCCCCTTAATATCCATACCAGACCTGAAGGGCCTGGTATGGAATTTAGGGGGACCCCCACGTCATTTTTTTTTTAAATTTTGGATCGGGGTTCCGCTGTGGTGAATTCCCATGCCGTTTTTTTAATGAACTTTTATGTGTATTGTCGGACCGGCAATTCATTAATAGCTGCGAGTAGTTTTAAATGACTTTTTTTCCTTTGAAATGTCATTTTGCTGTCAGACTGTTCTAAACACGGGAAACATGCACCCCTTTACAGGCATACTATAGACACCCCCCAGGTGCTCCTGAAAAAACGGCTGTTTTTAAAACTTTTTTGCATTGATCCATGTCCCCTGGGGCAGGACCCAGGTCCCCAAACACTTTTTATGACAATAACTTGCATAAAAGCCTTTAAAATTTGCACTTTTGATTATTCATGTTCATATCCCATAGACTTTAACGGTGTTCGCGTGTTCGAACACATTTTTTGCCTGTTCGCAAGTTCTGGTGGGAACCGAACAGGGGGGTGTTCGGCTCATCCCTACTGGTGAAGCAATCGCGTCATCTGGGTCAGCATGGAGCATGAATCCCAGAAATGACGTCAGCGGGAGGGGACAACAACCAGCATGGACTGCAAACAGGAAATATGTCATCAAAATGGGACGCGTTTCGGAACTACTGATTGGTTCCTTCTTTAAGCCAATGACAACAGGTTTGTAGAAGCTGAGCTTCTTATAGTCTATGGGCGGAGCTGTGGGTGGGGCTATGGGCAGTGGTAAGGGAAGAAAAACAATGCTGCAGCATCCCAGGAAGTAGTGTGATCCATGGGCATAGAACTGCACAGTAAACATAAAGACAGAGTGGGATGCAGCCCGCACACGAAAAACGGCAAGACAAATACAGCAAGTATATATAAGGAAAGGAACTTAAAATCAATGAAAAAATATCTATAGAATGGAACAAAACGGTCAAACCGTACATTGCTCCTCAGTAGCAGATGCCAATAAAAATTAATTGTTTAAAAGATGATCACTGGATCAATATATGTGGATAACAAACAGAATAAAGTACATAGGTATACGGGCAAAAGAAACAACCACAGATGCAAAAGAAAAGAAAAACACGCACTGATGCAAAAAACGCATAGATGCAAAAAAATGCAGCAAAAGATTGAGAGCATTGAGAGCATGAGAGCATGTTCTCAATTTTTCGGTCGGGAAAAGTTCCTATCTGAAAATGCGATCATCTGTATGCAATTACGTCGCGCAAAAAAATCATGCATGCTCAGAATCAAGTAGGAGACGGAATCGCTCGGTATAGTAAAACTATCGATCGTAATGGAGATGGCACTTTCGTCACACTGAAATGTTTTAAATAGTTTAATGCAGCGCATTCTCTTCTTCTTTAGAATGCTAGAAGAATGAAGTTGTTTTGCTGCTCATATTCACACAGAGTTCTCACAGACTGATTTCTTTATTATTTCTCGTGATCTCATGAATAATCTTGTTTGTTTTTAAAGCCAGATCTCCATAATAATGTTAATAATTTTTTTATAGTAATTTTTATTTTATTTTTTTAATCAAGATCTCCATGTCACGTTTCCACAACAACATTATTATCTTGTATTTGTAAACCTTTAAGGAGGTTGCTTGGTGTCCCTTGTTAATTTGACATTGTATTTTTGAAATGTACCTGCCTACTCACGAAAAAACTGTCCTATTTGAAGAAAAACACATAGGCAAGTATTTTCATATAAAAAAATCTCCATTTATTCTGGCTCATAATAACAAAATAAAGAGGAAACCAACGCTGGAGAAACTGCTGGAATTTGTGAAGCCTTTGTACCCCAGGGCAGACATCAACTCTTTGTCAATTAAAATTGGTAGCCTGAGAAGTCCATATAATAGGGAGCACAATCTGGTCCAGGACTCCCAGAGATCACGAACAGCAGCAGATGACATATATGTCCACAGGCTGTGGTACTACACCAGGGCATCACTTTCTTGTCTTCCTTGCAGCCTTCCCTCCACGCTGCCCTGCAGCCTTCCCTGCAGCCTTTCCTGCAGGCTGTGGCTCTGGAGGTGGACTTGTGGCAGGAGGAAGAGGAGGAGGAGGAGGATGGGCAAGCACACATAAGTGAACATCATTGGTCATTTGCCCCCTCAACCTCTTGCGAACGGCTTCAAAAATTTTTTTTTCACAGTTGAGGCGTTGGCCCTCCTCCATTTTGTGAAAATTTGAGGCTATATAGTAGCCATAGGCCTCTTCAGCGTCGAGGGGGGCTTTCAGGGCCTCATTAGCCTCCTTAATGAGGACAAGTACTGCCTCCTCCACGTTCCTCCCCTTCCTGGGCCTTCTGGGTGGAAGGCGGAGGGGAGGGACCTGGGATTGGGTGAGGCTGGGCCTGGCCACCTCCTTGCTGACACTAACCCCCACCTCCTGGCTGACATTAACCCCCACCTCCTGGCTGACACTTCCCCCCGCCTCCTCCTGTGTGCCACATTCCAGAGCTTCCTCCTGGCTGAGGTCTTCCTGTGTATGAAAAAGGGACATAGTTTTAGTTTTTGGTTCATCAATCACACACAATTTTCAGCTCATTACTGTTGCAAATTGAATGTTAATAAATAGAAAAGACTATCATTCTGAGCCCAGCATTTTTCATTCTTGTCCCAATCATTTTTGGCCCCTACTGTCTATTGATACGTCAAACACTTTTTGTTAAATCATTCATTTCTTAGCAATAATAACATCTAGTTAACAACAATATTTTCCCACAAAAAATATGTTTAAAAATACTATACCTGGCTCCAGCTGGGCTCCTCAATTTCTTCCAGGATGGAAGGCCCAGGTTGGTCCTCGGAAGCTTCAGCTGGGGTTGAGGGAAGGCTGGATGGAAGGGGGGCCGAAAGAGTCGAAAGTGATTCCCTGCCTTCCATCTGGTCTTCCAGAAACCGCATCTTGTTGTAGTACCACAGACTGGGGACATACACATCCTCTGCTGCTGCTCCTGACCTCATGGACCTTCTGAAGCTCCTTCCTATACCTGCTTCCCAAGCTACCAATTTTCCTCTCCACAAAGTCGATGTCTGCGTTCAGGACCTGCGTCTTCACAAATTCAAGCAGTTTCTCCAGCGATGCCTTCCTAGCTGGTTTATTTCTATATAAGGGGTTTTTAACCTCCCACAAATTGTGCATATCCCTGTATTTATCAATGAACTGGCCCATGAATTCCGGGTTTTTAAATTGTTTCATTTTTGCTGCAAGACCAAACAAAAGAGAAAAACACTAATATCAGGCTAAACTCTCCTAATCTTATCCCAATATAGGCCTCAATCTAGAATCAGTATAGGCCACTCATGTCCCAAGTTAAAATGTTACCGTCGTTATTGCGTTCGTCGCTTCCGTTCCTCCTTCTTCAGCACACAGAACGTAGGTATGACACATGCGAGTTAGCTTTATATACACTGCGCATGCGTGAAACTCTGCCCGCATTGCCCGCCCCTGATGTTCTTTATAGAATATTCCCCGTCCCTTCTCTTTCGGTGCGCAGTGGGAGACGACATGGAGGAGACACAGCAGGTGCGTGATAATAGTAGTAACGAGGAGGAAAGCCCAGAGCAAGAAACGTCCCGATCCAGGAGGAGGAAATTTAAGGCCTCAAATATGGCCTTTGTAGAGATGGTGGAGATGGTCGACATGTTGAAGATGGCCAACTACGATGGGAAGTATGGACCATACAGCAACCCTAATGAGAGAAAGGCCAAGATCATGACTAAAGTTGTGAAGAGTCTGCACAGGAATTTTGGGGTACGACGATCCAAGGAGCAATTGAGAAAACACTGGTCAGACCTGAAACTGAGGGAACAGGATCAGTACAGAAGGATCAAGAGAGTGCTTCTAAAAAGTAAGTATTTGTCATGTGTTTCGATTATTATTATTACTTGCATGCTGCTCCATGTGCTTTTCTTTACTATTGGACAGTTTAAAATGGCAACTTTCATGTTCATGGGCATAGTAATAGGCCATAGTAAACATTGTTCGTTTGCAAACTAAATACAATGTTTTTGCCAGATACAGGGTTAACCACATTTGGTCATGAAAATTTGTATTAAAATAGGTTTAGGACATTGTTGTCTAGATGTGTTTGAAACTAGAAGGAATTGCAAACTTGATTCAGTGTAAGACACTCAGTAGCTGTTTACACATCTGGACTCAGGAGCACTAGTGTGGGACAAAAGAACTTTTGAAGGTGTCCCACACAGGTGCTCCAGTGGATACTTGGGGTGTCTCCATGTGTGAAACTTGTCCAAAAAAGGTAAGTATTCCAGCTTGGTTAAGGGAGTAATTCATGTCTTCGGCTTTGAATTCTGCCCAGACAATTGTACCCCACTTCCAAGCAATGTTTCATATTACTATTTCTGGCCTCAAATATCTGTGTGTTAAGTATATCTTTTGTTACATTCTCATAGGGGAGAAAAGACTCAGGACGTCTGACGACTCCAGGAACCCCCCCTCAACTCCTGAAGAAGGGGACCAGGGAACACCACAAGCTGGGGATGTGGAGGAAGGAGAGGTGGTGGAAATTGTCACCACAACAGGTGAGTGTCTGACACCACAGATTCAGGTAATAGATGTATGCCTGCATATTTATAATACATGGTGCATATTTTTTCTTTTAGGTGATGTGCATGTTGTTGAAGAACAAGCTCCTCATTTCACCAGTGACAGTGCCCAAAGGCTTATCCAGGACATCATGTATTGTAGTCAGGATTTAGACTTTATAAAGCAAAAAACAAATGAGATTGAACAAAAACTGAAGAACATGATTGATGTACTAAGAAGAATATAAATACCCAAAAAATGCCACCATTTTTTTTTTATCACCAATTTTTTATGCATTTTAAAAGCCAAATTTTGAAGATGCACACGGTGTGTCAACATGTGCTATCTGCCATCAGGGGATATCAATGTACGTGTTTTGTGGCTGCAACCCCTTCCTCGCAACTCAAGTAGGTGTGAGAAAGTGGTTGCACCCCCAAAACACGTCCATTGATCCCCCATGATGGTAGATAGCACTTGTTGACATTAGGTATGGGATCAGGAGTAAAATTCCCAGTTTGACTCCCAATTTGTGTGCATCTTCAAAATTTGGCTTTTACAGGGGTAACATCACTCCATCTGATGAAGGCAATATCAACATATTTTGGACACTATAATGTCTGATATTGCCTTCAGTTTTTCAGTGTTGAACTTTGTAAGTTCCTGAGTTGTGTATGTTATGTTTTTAAACATGCTTGTTTATGTACCCTAAAAAAAATTCAAGGTAAAACTTAAAAAAAAACCCAATTTTTTTTTTTTTTAAGTTTTACAACGCACATGTTCATGTGCACGGAGTAAAAGGTTTTATACTCAACAATTTGTGTCTTCTTCTTTCAATGATCAATACCAGTTTTTGTATTAAGTTTGTGTTTACAGTGTGTGGGAAGATTAGCTCATGGTGATCACCTTTTCTGAAGGACAGTCAGCAAACGGGCACTTTCTTAAAAATCTGGCGGATGCCAAGTTTATTTACAAGGAGGTTTGCGTTAGATCTAGGGTTGTTATGTAGCGAGCCTGTCCCAACCTGTCCACGAGTTCGTCGACCCGAGGCATCGGGTATGCATCGAACTTAGACACACTGTTGAGTTTCCTAAAGTCATTACAAAACCTGATAGTGCCATCAGGTTTTGGGACCAGTAAAATAAAAATAAACAGTAAAGTAAATCCTTGCCGTCCGGCGCTAACTAAACAAACAGTCTCCTCTCTAGACAGTGCGGGGTTGGTCCCTGTCACCCACAAAACATGCGGTAAAGCAAACCTTATAGTCCAATCGCCAGAGCTCCTCTCACTCAGGTTCCTTCCTGAGTCTCAAAACTAGAGCCCTGTTGAGCTCTCTTCCTGGTTATTTAAAGTCCACCTGAGTGTGGGCTCAAGTGGACCAGAACATCCGGACCGGAACCTAGCCTGCCACAGAGGCTGGAAAAACTTGGGCCGGATTCCAGTTCAATCCCTTACAACAGAACGAATGCGAGGTGAAAAATAGCAATTATCCACTATATCACCTCGCATACCGTCACATATCCTCCCCCTCTGCTCAAGCCTTGTGGCTGAGCAATTGACCCAAGCATACAGTGCATGCGGGAGAGGGCATTTGCATTGTTTTGGAGCTTCCCCGGCCTATGCTCTACTGTAAACTTAAAGGGCTGTGGAGCCAGGAACCATCTTGTCACACGGCATTTTTCTCTCTGTTGTCACACATCCACTTTAGGGGAGCATGGTCGGTGACCAGCTTAAATGACCTACCCAACAAGTAATACTTCAGGGACTCTAAGGCCCATTTAATAGCGAGACACTCCTTCTTGACATTTTTTTCATGCTTATTCAGTTTTCGGCTCAGGTATACAACCGGGTGTTCCTCACCATCTCTGTTCTGGGATAGTACAGCACCTAGGCCCACCTCAGAGGCGTCTGTCTGTACCACAAACCCCTTTGTGAAGTCCAGGGTCACCAGCGCAGGTAGTACACAAAGGGCCTGTTTTAAATTCTGAAACGCCTCCTCGGCTTCAGGATTCCATTTGACCATGACCAACCTCTACCCTTTGTCAGGTCAGTCAGAGGGACGGCAAGGTTGGCAAAGTTGGGTATAAACCGTCGGTAATACCCCATAATGCTTGGAAGGCCCGAACTTGTTTCTTGTTTACTGGATGGGGCCACTTTTGAATTGTCTCAATCTTATTGGTCTGAGGCTTGACAAGTCCCAGGCCAATAACATACCCAAGGTACTTGGCTTCCTCCAGGCCTATGGCACACTTTTTTGGGATGGCCGTGAAACCCGCTTCTCTAAGGGAATCTACCGCTGCTTGTACCCGGGGCAGGTGTGAATCCCAATCTGGGCTGTGGATGACCACATCATCCAAACAAGCAGCCACATACAGGCAATGTAGTCTCAAAGTTTTGTCCATCATTCGCTGGAACGATGCAGGGGCCCCGTGCAGACCAAAAGGCATCCTCTTGTACTGAAACGAGCCCTCAGGAGTGGAAAAGGCAGTCTTCTCCTTGGCCGATTCAGTTAGCAGCATTTGCCAATAGCCTTTCGTTAGGTCTAGGGTTGTTATGTAGCGAGCCTGTCCCAACCTGTCCACGAGTTCGTCGACCCAAGGCATCGGGTATACACCAAACTTAGACACACTGTTGAGTTTCCTAAAGTCATTACAAAACCTGATAATGCCATCAGGTTTTGGGACCAGCACTATAGGGCTCGACCACTCACTGTGAGACTCTTCAATCACGTCCAGCTCTAACATATTTTGATTTCTTTTGCGATTGTCTCTGGGATTTTATATGGCTTTACATTTACCCGAACCCCTGGTTCCGTCACTATGTCATGCTGGATCACCTTGGTCAGTCCGGGTAAGGGAGAGAAAAAGTCTCTGTTTTTGTGCACAAATGCCCTAATGTCACTTTGTTGTGCTACGGACAGGGAATCCGTTATGGGGATGTCAGGTGTCACTGGTACCCGGTCCATTGAAGATGGGGAAGCGGCCAGTAAAATCTCTCTGTCCTTCCAGGGCTTTAAGAGAGTCACATGATAAATTTGGTGTGGTTTCCTATTCTCTAGCTGGTAGACTTTGTAGTTTACCTCCCCCACTTTTTTGACAACCTCAAAGGGACCCTGCCACTTGGCTAGGAACTTACTTTCCACTGTGGGAACCAGTACCAACACTCTGTCCCCGGGGCTGAAAGTACGGACCTTGGCACCCTGATCATAGACCCTCTTCTGGGCCTCCTGGGCTCGCTCCATATGTTCTCGCACCAGGGGCAGGACAGCTGTGATTCGATCCTGCATCAAGGAGACATGCTCTATGATGCTTCTATATGGGGTGGCCTCTTCTTCCCACATTTTTTTTTGGTGACATCTGGCAACCCCCTGGGATGTCTACCATACAAAAGCTCAAAGAGGGAATAGCCTTTGGATGCCTGCAGAACCTCATGTATGGCAAACATGACATAAGGTAGCAAAAATGTCAGTTTCTCCCATCTTTTGTCGACCACCTTTTTCAGCATACTTTTCAAAGTTTTATTAAATCTTTCGACCAGACCATCCATTTGGGGGTGGTAGACAGAGGTACGGAGATGGGAGATTTTGTATAATATATACAGTTCCTTGGTAACCCTGTACATAAATGTTGTACCCTGATCGGTTAGGACCACTTTTAGGATCCCTACTCGATTAAACACCTGGACCAACTCCTTGGTGATAGCCTTGGATTGCCAGGATTACCAGAATATGCCTGTGACCCCTGGCAGATTTCACAACCGGCCCCACGAGGTCCATGCCAATCCTCTCAAGGGGGACCTCGATTATTGGTAGAGGGACAAGGGGGCTGCGAAAATGGGGTGACGGCGCCGACATTTCGCACTCGGGGCATGATTCGCAGTACTCCTTGACATCTGCATACACCCCAGGCCAGAAAAATCTCTGGGCGATTCTGTCCCTGTTTTTTTCAATACCGAGATGTCCCCCCATTACATGACCATGGGCCAGGTCTAGTACCACCCTGCAGAAGGGTTTGGGAACCAGTAGCTGGTCTATCTCGTCCTCTCCATGTTTTACCACTTGATACAATAAATTGTTTTTAATGGTCATGTAGGGGAAAGACACCCCCCAGTTAGAATCTACGGGCTCCCCATCCAACATCTTAATGTTTTCTCTGGCTCTCATGAGGGTTGCATCTCGCAGTTGCTCGGTACAGAAGTCCTCTCTCCTGACCTCTAAGTCGGGTACCACATTCTGGCTACTCTCATTGTCAGGGTCAGAGGTGTTCTCCTGTTCGTTACCCTCAGGCTGGGAGCTAGCTTCCAGGTCCTCCGGATCCCCAGCTATGACAGGGAAAGGAAAAGGATCTCCGGCTTCCTCGATCCCACCAACAACATCCCCTTCCCTTTGGCAAAAAGGGTCTGGTGAGAGTTCCTGTGCTTCCCCAGCAGGGGAAGCTCTATCTACCAGGCTCCCTTTGCTCTCCCATAAATTCCAAAAATGTGGAAAACCTCTCCCCACTAAAGCCTCATGAAGCAGTGAAGGTACCACCCCCACTGAATGTGTTACACTACCCCAGGGGGTATCAACCACCGCTGTCTGGTAGTCCCAAGTGTCCCCATGGATGCAAATTACCCCAATAGTACTGGGGTGTAGTTTTGTGGGGTTCACACAATCATTCCTGACTAGGGTCACCACACTACCAGAGTCTAGCAAGGCTGTGAGTGGCTTTCCATCCACTGAAATAACACACATCTGTTTTTCAATGCGACTCTGACATGATGCAGTACATGCGACCTGTGCAAACAGAGAAATGCGTCTTTTCATAAAAGCATAATCACATTCCATTCATCATTTATAGGACAGTTTGCAGCAATATGCCCTAATGCATGGCAATGAAAACACCGTATGTGGCCTACCCCCAGTCCTCTTAAAGGCCCCAAAGACCTTCCTGGCTTCTTTGGCCAGTCTCCAGGTCTTGGACCCACAGTCTCAACAGCTGTAACAACAGTCTTATCCACCTTCCCCATGCTCTTGAACCCCAGACCAGTCTTATAAGAACCGCTGGGCGATCTTGGGGCGTAGATAGATTCACCAAGTCCTCAGTGGCAGTGTACCTCTCCACTAAGTCCACCAACTGGGTTGCAGTTTTAGGGTCCCCCTGTCCGACCCACTTCCTCAGGGCAGCAGGGAGCACACACAGGTACCAGTCCATTACCACACGCTCCACAATCTGAGGGCTTGTCAAGGTCTCTGGCTGCAATCACTTCCTGGTGAGGTGGACCAGGTCAAACATTTGTGAACGGGGTGGCATGTTGCTGGAGTAGGACCACTGATGCACGCACTGGGCCCGGACAGCCATGGTGGCACCCAAGCGTGTGAGTATCTCTGTCTTTAGAGTCTCATAGTCCTGGGCCTTATCTGGTTCTAGATCAAAATAGGCCTTTTGGGGTTCTCCTGATAGAAATGGGGCCAACAGACCCGCCCACTGCTCTTTTGGCCATCCCTTGCAGACAGTAACTCTCTCAAAAGTTGCAAGGTATGCCTCGACATCATCGGCAGATATAATTTTCTGTAAGTGGTAGGAGGCACGTACCATCTTTGGTTCCACTGGCACAGGAGGTGGGGACCCTTTTTTTAGTTCCACTAGAGCCTCTGCGAACTGCCGGTTCATCTCCTGCTGGGCTGCCTGTTGTGCTGTAGCGGCCTCTGTAAGTTGGCGGTGCATCTCCTGCTGGGCTGCCTGTTGTACTGCATGTTGTGCTGCAGCGGCTTCTGCAAGTTGGCGGTGCATCTCCTGCTGGGCCACATGTTGTGCTGCATGTTGTGCTGCAGCAGCCTCTGCAGCTTGGTGGTTGGTTTCCTGTTGAGCTGCATTGGCCTGTAGCAGGGTCTTTATCATTTCTTCCATCTTCAGAAATGGCCTGCTGAATACACCACATGTGGGAAGATTAGCTTGTGGGGATCACCTTTTCTGAAGGACAGTCAGCAAACGGGCACTTTCTTAAAAATCTGGTGGATGCCAGGTTTATTTACAAGGAGGTTTGCAAAATAAAAATAAACAAAACAGTAAAGTAAATCCTTGTCGTCTGGCGCTAACTAAAAAACAGTCTCCTCTCTAGTGCAGGGCTGGTCCCCGTCACCCACAAAACATGCGGTAAAGAAAACCTTATAGTCCAATAGCCAGAGCTCCTCTCACTCAGGTTCCTTCCTGAGTCTCAAAACCAGAGCCCTATTGAGCTCTCTTCCTGGTTATTTAATGTGGAGGGCCACCCTGGAAAAAGAAATGCCACCAAAAATCCTAAAAAAATAAAAAAATAAAAATTTGGAAAAAAAAAATTATACTCACCTAAACCTTGCTAGGCAGTCTTCCTAATCTGCCTCTTCCTATTCCACGGCATGTTCTTCTACTCGGTGAGTGGCCCCGTTGTCTTCTGGGAACTGTGTGTGTTCCCAGAACACCACGGGGCCATTCACAGATCGCCGCGCCACTCGCGCGTGCGCAGTGGGAAACTGGCAGTGAAACCGCAAAGGTTCCACTGCCTATTTCCCATACCTAGGATGGCGGTGCTGGGACCCGAGAGCCGAGGGACGGGTCGACCTCGGGCGGCCGACATCGCGGGCACCCAGGACAGGTAAGGCTACTTATTTAAAGTCAGCAGCTACAGTGTTTGTAGCTGCTGACTTTAAATTTTTTTTTTAGCTGGCCGGAATCCCGCTTTAAAGTCTACCTGAGTGTGGGCTCAAGTGGACCAGAACATCCAGGCCGGAACCTAGCCTGCCACAGAGGCTGGAAAAACCCGGGCCGGATTCCGGTTCAATCCCTTACAACAGAACGAATGCAAGGTGAAATGTAGCAATTTTCCACTATATCACCTTGCATACCGTCACAATATATATATTAAATACACTGAAGCTAACTGAATAACCTTCCTGCCTGAAGTATATAAGAAAAAGTACACCAGGAATGGCCTGCAGTCAGATATAGCTAAACTGGATACAGTGGATATATATATCTATATATCTATCTATATATATATATATGAGACTGTCTGTATATATATATATATATATATACATATATATATATATATATATATATATATATATATATATATAAAAAATACACTGCAGCTAACTGAATAACCTGCCTGCCTGCTCAATCTAAATGACATTCTCTCTCCATCCATGCCAACAACACATTACACGGGGCCGATGTGCAGGCAGCCTTATATGGTGTGGGGCGTGGACTTAGTCCCCCTGAGCCATGATTGGCAAAAGGCACCCTGCCTTTGGTTAATTATGGCTCTCTTAGCTGAGGGCGCTGGGACTGACCAAAGCATGCAGGTCATGGTGCATGTTTTGGCCAATCATCATACAGCAATGCACTGAGCTTCCACAGTGCATTATGGGCCGTTATTCGCCACTCGAACTTGGCGCGAACGGCCCATAATGTTCCATTTTCGACAAACGGGTGAACAACCAATGATGGACCCAAACAGAAAGCTCATCCCTACTCGGCGATACTCAGCCATACCCAGCCGTACCCAGCCATGCTCAGCCATACCCAGCCATGCTCAGCCATACTCGACCTCTGTATGTGGCCAGGCTGTGGAAAAGTCTCCCACATGGGGTATCGCCATACTCAGGAGGAGTAGGAGAATCTATTTTGGAGTGTCATTTTTGGTATGTACATGCTATGTGTTAGAAATACTGTATAAATGGACAACTTTATGTTAAAAAAAAGCGTTTTCATTTTCTTTCCACATTTTCCAAAAATTTGTAGAAAAAAATAACATGTTCAAAAGACTCATTATGCCTCATAGATTATACTTCGGGGTGTTTTCTTTCCAAAATGGGGTCATTTTTGGGGTGTTTCCATTGTTCTGGTGCTCCAGGGCCTTCAAAAGTGCAAGAGGTAATCAGGGATTTTGCTCCAGAATGCCTGTAGGTGCTCCCTGCATGTCGGGCCTCTCTACTTGGCCATGCTGTTTAAAAGTCTCACACATGTGGTATTGCCATACTCGGGAGGAATAGCAGAATGTGTTTTGGGGTGTAATTTGTGGTATGCATATGCTGTGTGTGGGAAATAACCTGCAATATGACAATTTTGTGAAAAAAAAGAAAAACAATCTCGATATTGCAAAGAATTGTGGGAAAAAATTACAACTTCAAAAAACTCACCATGCCTCTTTCTAAATACCTTGGGACGTCTACTTTCCAAAAAGGGGTCATTTGGAGGGTATTTATACTGTCCTGGCATGTCAGGGTCTCAAGAAATGAGATAGGCCATCAGTACTTCAGGTGTGATCAATTTTCGGAGATTGGCACAATAGCTTGTGGACTCTATAACTTTCACACAGACTAAATAATATACACTGATTTGGGTTATTTTTACCAAAGATATGTAGCAGTATAAATTTTGGCCAAAATGTATGAAGAAAAATGACTAATTTGCAAAATTTTATAACAGAAACAAACAAAAATGCATTTTTTTACAGAATTTTCAGTCTCTTTTTCTTTTATAGCGCAAAAAATAAAAAAACTCAGCTGTAATTAAATACCACCAAAAGAAAGCTCTATTTGTGGGGGAAAAAAATGACAAAAATTTCATATAGGTACAGTGTTGACTGAGTAATTGTCATTCAAAATGTGAGAGCACCGAAAACTGAAAATTGGTCTGGTTAGGAAGTGCCCAGTGGTCAAGTGGTTAATTAAATCTAAAATCTACAATCCTTGCTCAGATTTCTTTCCTTTTGGAGCTATTAAGATAGTTTAAGAAGTGAACTTTTTTCTATTCTATTATTTTCAGCTCGCTGGAGCAGCGATGGGTTCTAATGTGGCACCCCCATATGCCAATGCATTCATGGATATGCTAGAACAGGCATTCATTTACAATTGCAAATTATTCAATGATAACTGTACAGTTTGGTACAGGTTTATTGATGATGTCTTTGCTTTTTGGACCGGTGATTCACTGTCATTATTTAATTAATATTTAAATGTGTTAATTCCTGGTTTAAAATTGAATATGTCTATTCATTTTGAAGCAACTCCATTTTTGGATACATTGTTATCTATACAGGATGGACACATTGTCAGTGACCTATACAGAAAACCTACTGACTGTAATCAATTGTTACAATTTTCTAGCTTTCACCCTCCGGGGGGTTTTAGCTCTATCCCCCGGAATCAATTTAAAAGGGTAGCAAGGATCACGAGTAATGCAGACACTTGTAAAATTAGATTAAACTAAATGGAAGACAGACTGCGACAGCGAGGATATCCTAAAGATTTGGTTCACACGGAAATTATCAATTTATATAATAATAACAAAATCAGGAGTTCAAGTTGCAGAATGACTTTCATTTCTCAATTCCATCCATTTCCTAATAAAATAAATAACATCATAAAAAACACTGGTCAATCTTGAATAGCAATTATCCTTCGGTTCCTGAATTTTATAATACTCCCCTATCCTCATATCGTCGTGGGAGGACTATTCATGATAAATTATAAAAACCTGACCAATACTCCACTCCCACTCCACGTGTGGTGTTTTTAGGCCCTAAAAATAAGGGTGTATACAGTGCACAAGTATGATTAAAGGCAAACGTTTTTCTCATCCCCAAAAAGGTTATGATATATTCCTAAAAGACTACTACACCTGCCAATCCTCCTATGTCATTTATATCATCAAGTGCCCTTGTGGCCTCTTTTATGTAGGAGAGACTACACAGAAAATAAAAGATCACATAGCGAGACACAAATATTCCATTAGAGATAAGTTGGATAAGCTTCCATTAGCTAGACACTTTATGGAAAAAGGATACACAGTATCACAACTTAGATTCATGGTAATAGATGGTGTATCTAAAAATAGACGGGGAGGCAACAGGGAATTGGAATTGAGAAAATGAGAGGTGAATTGGATACATCGACTTGACATCCTCCAACCGAAGGGGTTAAATTCAGATTTAGATTTTTATTTATTTATTCGAGTTGATATCATTTTGGTTGTTTAGGATTATATATGATTTCTCATTGGCTTTAGTAGATATGTATCACATGTCGCTATATATCATCAGGTGGATTTATACACCATTAATTGTGATACAGTTCTAGTAATTTTTATTATATTTTTATTATTATATAATATATATATAATATATATATAATAGGGCTGCGCATCTTCACTGGCCTCACGATTCGATTCGATTACGATTATCAAGTCAACGATTCGATTCGATTCCGCGATGCATCACGATGCATCACAATTACAGCGCAAGTCCGCAAGTTCTCATGGTTTTCATCAAAAAAAATTCAAGTAGTCAGGAGGACTCCATTTTTTTTATTCTATCTGTTCTTAAGAAAAAAAGAGACAGCAGAAGAGCTCCAGGCTCTCTTCCAAAATACTAAAGGAGATGGTCAGAGCCTGCGGACATGCTACAGGAGATGATCAGAGACTGCAGACATGCTACAGGAGATGATCAGAGACTGCAGACATGCTACAGGAGATGGTCAGAGACTGCAGACATGCTACAGGAGATGGTCAGAGACTGCAGACATGCTACAGGAGATGGTCAGAGACTGCAGACATGCTACAGGAGATGGTCAGAGACTGCGGACATGCTACAGGAGATGGTCAGAGACTGCGGACATGGTACAGGAGATGGTCAGAGACTGCGGACATGCTACAGGAGATGGTCAGAGACTGCAGACATGCTACAGGAGATGGTCAGAGACTGCGGACATGCTACAGGAGATGGTCAGAGACTGCGGACATGCTACAGGAGATGGTCAGAGACTGTGGACATGCTACAGGAGATGGTCAGAGACGGCAGACATGCTACAGGAGATGGTCAGAGACTGCAGACATGCTACAGGAGATGGTCAGAGACTGCAGACATGCTACAGGAGATGGTCAGAGACTGCAGACATGCTACAGGAGATGGTCAGAGACTGCAGACATGGTACAGGAGATGGGCACAGACTGCGGACATGCTACAGGAGATGGGCACAGACTGCGGTGGACATGGCACAGAAGATGGGCACAGACTGCGGTGGACATGGCACAGAAGATGGGCACAGACTGCGGCGGACATGGCACAGGAGATGGGCACAGACTGCGGTGGACATGGCACAGGAGATGGGCACAGACTGCGGCGGACATGGCACAGGAGATGGTCACAGACTGCGGCGGACATGGCACAGGAGATGGTCACAGACTGCGGCGGACATGGCACAGGAGATGGGCACAGACTGCGGCGGACATGGCACAGGAGATGGGCACAGACTGCGGCGGACATGGCACAGGAGATGGGCACAGACTGTGGCGGATATGGCACAGGAGATGGGCACAGACTGCGGTGGACATGGCACAGGAGATGGGCAAAGACTGCGATGGACATGGCACAGGAGATGGGCACAGACTGCGGACAATAATGCAGAGTTGTGGTGTGATGAAGGCACATAGAAGACAATTTATGATATGGACTTGTGTCACAGCGCCCCCCCCTCCCCTTCTGTACTTACATGCTGCTCTGCCGGTGGCAGCCTGTAATGAGCAGGGCGATCTGCCTGCTCACCATCTCCCCCCGATCTCCATTCCAGCCGCCGGTTGTCGATACTTGGCATGACTATCACATTCTTTCCATCGTATCTCTCCTGAGGTCAGCAGTGAATTCTCCCGGGACAGCGCTCCGTGCGTAAAGCTGTTATTAGTGTGTGTGTATATTCCGGTCATGTGACTCTCGGCCGCGCCTCCCTCCTCTCACGTCTGTCCTGATGTCAGCCCCGCCTGCCTCTCTTCTGACCTGATAGCTCCAGTCAGTGGGCGGAGCTGACATCAGGAGAGACTGAGAGGAGGGAGGCGCGGCCGAGAGTCACATGAGTGGAATATACACACACAAATAACAGCTTTACGCACGGAGCGCTCTCCCGGGAGGGGGCGGGGCCAGAAATCGATTATTCGGGTCGCATGCATCGATGCCGCATCGGGGACACCCAAATCGCGATGCATCGATGCTGCGATTAATTTCAGCAGCCCTAATATATAATATATATATATTATATATAATATATTATTATTATATTATATTATATATAATATATATATATTATTTAATATATATATATATAATAATTTGATTCATTTTATTTTTAGGATTCCCGATTGATAATTCCTGTATGGTGTGAGAACACTGACATTACTGTTGACCTTTCGTTCCATGATTGTATTATATCATGTATTTAAACAGAGTTTCTTGCAATGATTTACTAATTAATTAATTGATTCCAGATTGTTTGACTTTCTAAATTAATTGACAATGAGCTATATATTCCACCATGTATGTGGTCATTAGGCATGAGGTTTTGAAGAAGGGCGTGATCTGTATTAGCCTGAAACTGTCACCATTACTGCCTTATCTTGTTGATGTCTTTCTGATGTCTTTTTTGACAATTTTTCATTAAAAATATTTTTGTGCAGCAATCCTACTTGATTTCTTCTATATTTACGCCCTTGGGAAGGCTTGATTGCTTTGGCACATACTGCTGTGACAGACGTGCACCTCACCCTATGGACTATGGATATATATATATATATATATACACAGAAGACATGTGGAAGCTTTTTATTTGTATCTCTTATTAAAGTGGATATAAACCCACTACTGGCAAAGCAAAAACTAATGGCACAATATTAATCTGTGCATATATGCATGACTCCTGCATGTACCTTTACCTTTCCTCTGTAATCCCCTTCAGCTGTAGGAGCCCCGCAAAACTCTGGAAATGATGGGTGGGTCTCTTTGCCGGAGCTTGGTGGGTGGAGTCATGACGTTACAAGACTCCCCTCCCACCTCTTCACTCTCCAACTCTTTTTGTTGGCATCCTGGGAGCTGACTGCACCAGGAATATCCTCCTCAGTCACACCGATCTTCTGCTCATCTCACGGATCACGCCCCATGATGAGTAACATCCTGTCACGTACATGGTGGTAGAGCTCAGAATGCAGGGAGTGGCCTTTCGTATACCTCTGACTCAGGAACCCCTGGTAGAGCAGACAGGGGCTCGGAAGTACAAAGGGGCACAAGTTCCTGAATGGTTAGCTGATGTAGAGGGCTGGATACTGTAGGCAGCAGGGTGGTGTACTGGAGTCCAGGAGCAGGCAGAAAGCTGGATATGGCAGACAGCAGGGAGGTGTTCTGTAGTCCAGCAATAGGATGCAAGCAGAAGGATGGATGCAGCAGACAGCAGGGAGGTGTTCTGTAGTCCAGCAACAGGATGCAAGCAGAAGGCTGGATGCAGCAGACAACAGGGAGGTGTTCTGTAGTCCAGCAACAGGATGCAAGCAGAAGGCTGGATGCAGCAGACAACAGGGAGGTGTTCTGTAGTCCAGCAACAGGATGCAAGCAGAAGGCTGGATGCAGCAGACAGCAGGGAGGTGTTCTGTAGTCCAGCAACAGGATGCAAGCAGAAGGCTGGATGCAGCAGACAGCAGGGAGGTGTTCTGTAGTCTAGTAACAGGATGCAAACAGAAGGCTGGATAGTGAAGACAGGCCAGGTCAAACACAGGCGGGCAGATCTGATACAGGAACGATATTCAAAAGAGTAGTCAAAGTCCAAACCGGGATCGGAGGCAGGCAGCAAGCAGGGAGATCAGAAACAAGCCAAGTCAGACAAGGATCAGGTAAATAGAGTAACGGGTAGCAGGGGTCTTCAGGAATGCTGTAGACCGGACAGCAAGGCAGCAAGGCGTCAGCCCCCTTTAAATAGCACATCTGGCGCCAAGCGCTGTCACAAGGTGCCTTTGCTATTGCGCGTGCTCCTATTGGCCCTTCTGTGCACAGGTATTCTCCTGATATCCAGATTGCTGGGATGGTTGCTGGAATGCCTTTCCTGACACATCGAGTCAAAACACAGGAAAGGCACCACATGACTTCAGTATGCCCAATCATGCTGAGGTGTAGAGCAGTCAGTCCTGGGAAAGCTTGAGAAGAAAAGAGGAGGAATGTGAAGCTGGAATCACAGATATGCTCTCTGCTCTCATGCTTGTGCATGAGTTAAAGAAATCAGATGTCAGTCAGAGCAGTGGGGAATGTGGCGACACAAAATTATCTGTGTGTCGTTTTTTATCTTAGTAAAAAAAAGACAAGATTATTGCTCAGAGCTGGATTAGCTCTTCATGCAAAACTGGGCACAGATGACTTTACATCATCTACTGTACCAGTTAGAAGTCTTCATTAAAAAAAAATTCAGGTTTTCATGCACTTTAATATCTAAAGGAAATCCTCCTCTAATTTTCACCTCCACTCAAACAAATGAAGAAATAAATGGCCTGAAACACCAAGATGTAGGCAAACTCACTACTTGATTGTGCAGTGAGGATTTGCATCTGAAGGTGTCTTTAGACATTAATATATATAACTTTTTTTATATGTCTACCTGTACTTTGTACCGCTTTTTTAAAAATCTTTATAAGCAACAAAAAGGTGCAAGATTTTATTTAATGTGGTAATAATCTGTATGGCATTACTCAACTAAAGTCCCATGGGCAACATTTTGTTTTTGTGTTATTCACTCAAATAAATATTTGATCCAAGTCATCAGTTGCAGATTATTTAATCACTTAATGACAAGTGTAGGCGCAATAACTCAGGATTCTCATGAGATCAAATCTACGTTTGCTGGTACATAAATATCTAAATAAATAAATGGAAGACTTGGAGATTAATAGTCCATATGGCAAACACAAGCTGATAAGTCTGTGATGATGCTGATGGGGAAATATAAATAAATAAATATAAATAAAAATAAATAAATATAGGGCTGCCATCATAATAGGAAAGAAACCATGTTCCTGGGGCTGAAAAACAACAAGTCGAGAGGCGCCTCTGGGTGCAGTCGTTTTTATATATAAAATAACACTTTATTAAAAATTAGGTAAACTCACATTTTAGCAAGCAAAAACAAGCATGGTATCAGAAGTCATGGATGGTGCTCCTGGACCTGTGCCATATGCAGTCTATACTGTAGCTGTAATCAATACTCTTCCGGGTGTTGTGAAAGCCGGCTTCGGAAGGCGGCCTCAGAACGAGGCTTGAGACACAGGAGACGGCTGGCTGCAGGGGGATGACGTCATCTACAGTGGATGCGTTTCCTGGGCATGCGCACTTGGATGTACTGCAAGTCGCGCCCCTTTCTCAACAGACATAGTCTGATTACCATAAGGGCAGGTTAAATAGGGAATGGAGGAGGAGACAGAAGGCGGAGAGGACAGGGGCAGAATTGAGCATGACTGTGAGGGAAAATATGCACTACTATAGATGCTAATAAAAAGTAGACAGTGACATTTACTATACGGAAGGAGAGCATGTAGAAGACGGGGGGGAAAAGAAATGGAGAGAAGCTATATACATCAATCTCATAACATGATGTATACTATGTATGGCAGAAGAATATAAATACGTTATGGCAATTAAAAAAGGGGGAAGGGGGGGCCATACTTACAGGCCACCATTGCGCATGTCTGGAAACCCTCATTTAAATAATGACATCTAAAAACTGACTGGACTAGTCTAGGAAAATAAAAAATATATATATATAAAACCAACATACAGGGATTTCAGTGCAATATGGCTACTGATACCAATAACTATGCAGAACATAATAGTTATTGATTGAACAATAAAGAATATATACAATAATAAATGAAATTGGCTGGCATATTAGATATAGAAATAGATATCATAAATAATGAGTCCATAATAAATATATGGATATATGCACAGGTTAGAGGTCTGAACAAAAGATGGCATATAGTAAGCCTAAGAGCAATAATATCAAATATATAAAAAAACAACGTCAAATCAATGAAAAATATATGGGTAAAAGTGAAAAGAAAGGAATATACATTTCGTACCTGGGGGTTGTCTATAGTATGCCTGTAAAGGGGCGCATGTTTCCCGTGTTTAGAACAGTCTGACAGCAAAATGACATTTCAAAGGAAAGAAAGTAATTTAAAACTACTTGCGGCTATTAATGCATTGCCGGTCCGACAATACACATAGAAGTTCATTGATAAAAACAGCATGGGAATTCCCCACAGGGGAACCCCGAACCAAAATTTAAAAAAAAAATGACATGGGGGTCCCCCTAAATTCCATACCAGGCCCTTCAGGTCTGGTATGGATATTAAGGGGAACCCCGGACAAATTTTTTTTTAAAAATGGCGTGGGGTCCCCCTCAAAATCTATACCAGACCCTTCAGGTCTGGTATGAATTTTAAGGGGAACCCTGCGCCCAAAATTAAAAAAAAAAAACAGCGTGGGGTCCCTCTAAAAATCCATACCAGACCCTTATCTGAGCACGCAACCTGGCAGGCCGCAGCAAAAGAGGGGGGGACGAGAGAGCACCCCCCCGAACCGTACCAGGCCACATGCCCTCAACATTGGGAGGGTGCTTTGGGGTAGCCCCCCAAAACACCTTGTCCCCATGTTGATGAGGACAAGGGCCTCATCCCCACAACCCTGGCCGGTGGTTGTGGGGGTCTGTGGGCGGGGGCTTATCGGAATCTGTAACCCCCCTTTAACAAGGGGACCCCCAGATCCCGGCCCTCCCCCCTGTGTGAAATGGTAATGGGGTACAAAATACCCCTACCATCTCACTAAAAAACTGTCAAAAATGTTTAAAATGACAGGAGACAGGAGTTTTTGACAATTCCTTTATTTAAATGCTTCTTCTTTCTTCTTTCTTCTATCTTCCTTCGGTTTCTTCCTCCATCTTCTTCTTCTTCTGGTTCTTCTGGTTTTTCCTCCGGTGTTCTCGTCCAGCATCTCCTCTGCAGCGTTGGCGTCTTCTTCCCTTCTTCTCCTCAGGCATGATGGCATGGAGGGAGGCTCCCGCTCTTCTCTTCATCTTCTTCTCTTCATCTTCTTGTCTTCATCTTCTTTTCGGGCCGCTCCACATCCATGATGGCATGGAGGGAGGCTCCCGCTGTGTGATGCTTCTCCTCTTCTGAGGGTTCTTAAATAACGGGGGGGGCACCCGGTGACCCCACCTCCTCTGACGCACAGTGACTTGACGGGACTTCCCTGTGGCGTCACAGGGAATGCCACATATAAAAGCATACCGTATATATATATATATATATATATATATATATATATATATATAAAAGAAGGAAAAAAGGAATGGATCTATGGATGGAATAATGCGGAATATCACAATATACCGCCAGGTGAAAGAACATCTAAATTGTAAATCCAGAACATTTCTCTGGCACAAAGTCTTTTGAAACATTCTGCGGCTGGTAAGGATTTAGAAATTTGTTCGATAACCCAAACTTGCAACCCTTCCATGGATTGTTGGTGACCTTGGGTGAAGTGTTTTGGTATACTGTGTGCCACTTTCAAAGGATCAATCCCACCCTCAATGGATCTCCGATGTTCGCCGAACCTTGTCCTCAGAGCTCGTATCGTGCGACCCACATACAGTAATCCGCAGGGGCAAGTTAGTCCATAGATCACGAAATCTGAGGAGCAGTTATAGAAGTCCTTCAACATGTGAGTGACCCCCTTAGTGGTGAATGACTTTTGGCCATGTCGAACAAATTTACATGTTTTACATAACGATTTCCGACACTGAAACATCCCAACTAGTGGGAAGAGTACAGGCTCATCAGGAGAGGTACATCTGGATCGGATTTTACTGGGAGCTATTTTCGTTTTAAGGTTGGGAGCTCTTCGATATGTGACCTTTGGTCTTTCAGGAATATAGGGTTTCAGCAATGGATCCTGTAGTAGTGTGCTCCAATGATCTGCCAGGATTTTTTCAATTTTTCTGAATTGTTAGTTTCCTATCCTATTCCTATCCTATTACAGTTGAGATTACTAACCACATCATTATCCCTGATATGGATACTACGGAAACGCCTTCTGTAGGTACAGAGGTCGTTTCCGCTTCCAGTCTCCCTCGTATGAGTCAACATATTTTTTTTTTTTTTTTACAATAAACATGGTGTTTTTATTAGAAGAGTAGATTACATACAGTGTACATATACAACCAATACATTTGCACTGTGTTTAGCGTACATTGAAAGGGTCCATATAGAGAAGGTATCAGGTATAGAGTGCATAAGTGTTATATTGTACCAGACATGCGACAGTTACAGTATATATACAGTATTGTCTCACATTCTTAGTCTATAATATTTAATGTCATTCAAGATTCACATAGCATCAGACATTTCGATCAGGTATTGCATTGCATGTAGAGGCGTTACCTAACCAAATGTCCCATATTTTGCCATACTTGGCGGGGCAGCCCCTTTGAGCATATATTTCCTTCTTATATGGCAATACTTTATTAATGACATATATCCACTCCTGGAGTGTCGGGGGTATGGGCTTTAGCCATTTCCTGGCTATCAACAATCTGGCCATGAAGAGTGACTCCTGGAGGAATATTTTATGAAATTTATCTGAATCAGGGTCTGGGAAGATCCCAGTATACATTGCTTAGGGCACAGTGTCAGAGGGGATCCCATTTCATCGTGAATGAATTTTACTATTTGAGACCAATACTCCTGTATTACTGGGCATGACCATAGAAGGTGAAAGAACGTGCAGGAGGGGTTATCACATCTAGGGCATTGCAGGTTCTGATCAGGTTTGAACTTGGCTAATCGGAGGGGGATTAAATATGATCTGTGCACAATATATAGCTGTGTTAGGCGGTCTGAGAGTTTAGTGGAAACCTTTTTACAGGCATCTAAGGCATCTTCCCATTCATCATCTTCCAGCTCACCCACATCTTCGGCCCAAGGGATTTTCAATTTGTATGCGATACTAACCTCTAAGGGTCGTTGCAATGAGTTGTAAAGCCCCGAGATCAGCTTACGATGATCCGAGTCCAACATAAAAAATAAAATATCCAATTGTTCTACATTTGGGGGGGTTTCACCAAACTGTACTCTTAGGGCATGTCGAAGCTGAAGGTACCTGAAGTGCATATTGTTAGGAATATTAAAATCTATTTTGAGTTGCTTAAATGATTTTAAAGCTGTATCACAGTAAACATCCGACAAAAACCCCACTCCGTGGCTAAGCCATAGCTCGCGACCCGGCATTTTTAATAGTTTCCCCAAGGCCGGATTGTCCCATAGGGGGGTGTGAAAGTGAGTGGACGGTACCCTAAGCTTACGTTGAACCACTTCCCAGATTCTACAGTGATGATATAGCAGTCCCTTTCTGTTATTGAGCCCACTGGTGCCTCTAAATATGATCTGAAAGGGGTGTGTGACTTTACGTCCAAAAGAGGAACCTATAAGGGATAAATAGCGTTCTTTGTCCTGCTTGTCTAAGTGAAAATAGTGGGATAGTTGCGCTGCTAGGTAGTAAAGGTTGAAGTCGGGTAAGGCCACCCCTCCTAATTCCGATGGATTCTTCAGTGTCTGCCATGACAGTTTGTGGCGGCCCGTTCCCCACACAAAGGAGTTAAGAATAGCCTCGATAGATTTAAATATTCGCAAGGGTAAATACAGTGGGGCATGCCACAAGACATATAAGAATTTGGAGAGGAGGACCATTTTGATCATGTTTACTCGGCCCATCACTCCAAGTGGTAACTTGGCCCATGTCTGTGTTTTAGATTTCATAGTGGCTATTAAAGGTTCTATATTGAGGCGAACGTAGTCCTCCGGGGACCGGGTCACCACAATGCCCAAATATGTCATGACACTAACCCTAAGAAGTGGGGAGCTGGTTTGCACCTCTGTGGGGACACTCACATCTATCGGGAGGATCTGGGACTTGTCCCAATTGATCTTCAAGCCTGAGTACCTACCAAAGTTTTGTATCACCTCTAGAGCTACCTGCAAGGAAGGACCCGCATCCGCCAGGTATAGTAACATATCATCAGCGTATAAGCTAATTTTTTCCAGCAGATTTCCATGACTTAGCCCCCTTATCCCCGGGTGGGTTCGAAGAGATGAGGCAAGGGGTTCTACCGCTAGGGCATACAAAAGAGGAGAGAGAGGACACCCTTGCCTCGTGCCCCTGGAGAGAGGAAAAGAATCAGAAATTTTCCCATTGACCAAGATCCTGGCGCTAGGGTTTTGATATAATAGTCTAATCCACTTAATAAACTTAGGCCCGGAACCAAATTTTCTAAGGCATTCCCAGAGGTACGCCCACTCAACTGAGTCGAACGCCTTTGCGGCGTCTAGGGACACCACAACTCTAGTACCCAGAGTATCATGCTCAGCCTGGGTATTCATAAAGAATCTAAGTAAGTTGAACGCCGTGTTTTTGGCTGACATAAACCCAGTTTGATCTGGGTGTATCAGTGCATGGATGACTACATTTAGACGGAGTGCAAGGATCTTGGCCAAGATTTTGATGTCCAATTTAAGAAGGGATATTGGGCGGTAGGACTCAGGTAGTTCCAAATTTTTCCCAGGTTTGGGAATTAGTATTATATTTGCCTCTGACATGGAGGAGGGCAGGGTCTCTGACTCAAATATATAAGCAAATAATTCATGAAGTTTGGGAATCAGGGTCTCGCTGTAAGTTGTGTAGAATTCCAGTGGTAATCCATCTGCTCCTGGAGCCTTGGATGGGTTGAGCAGGGAAAGTACCTTCGTAATCTCCTGTTCAGTGATGGGGGCCTCAAGTATTTCGACTTAGGGTAGAGTGAGTGAGAGTAGTTCTATTTCTGATAACATTAGGATTATCTCTTCTGTGGGATTGTCGGTAGTGGAGGAATATAGCGATGTAAAGAAGGACCGGAATTCCTCGGCCACCTCCCCTGGGTCTGTCACCAGTCTGCCAGTGGCAGTCCAGAGTGATACCACCGTAGGTGGTCTATGATCTAGATGTGCTAGGTATGCCAATAAACGGCCTGCCCTCTCTCCGCATTTGTATTGTCTTTGCTTATTATAGTAAATTTTCCTGTCAGCTTTCTCAAAGTAGAGATTATTTACTATTCTAGCCTGCATTTTTAGCTGGTCTGCCGTGAGTGCGGAGGGATGGTCTGTAAAGTTTTGTTCTGCCACTGCTAAAGATTGCTAGTTCTGCTTGTCTGAGTACCTGGGAGGATGTTTTACGGTATCGGGAGATACGATGGGATAGGATTTGGCGGGCATGGGATTTAAAAGAGTCCCATACCATGCCAAAGGGTGCCGTGCCGTGCCTTTGTTTGTTTGGAAAAAGAAGTCCCATTCTGAGGCGACCTCCTCCAATTCGGGGATGACCTTTAGCCAGAATGGGTTGAGCCTCCAATTGTAAGTCGTGGGGGGTGAGTCAACCTTCAATTTGATCCAGTATGGGGCATGATCTGATAATATGCGTGGACTGAAACCCACCTCTCCTAGCAAAGGGGAAAGATTGCATGATATCAGAATAAGGTCGATTCGTGACATGGTGTTGTGCGATGCAGAAAAGCATGAGAATGTTTTACTTGTCGGATTACGGTACCTCCAGGTATCTATAAGTGCCAGGTCATTAATGGTTCTCCCAAATCTAGTGAATGACTGGGATGGATCATCACGGGACGTCACCGAGACACGATCCAGCTCAGCATTCATAATGATGTTAAAATCACCCAGCCACAGTGCAGGCACAGTGGGAGATTGAGACATGAACGCCAGTCCCTCGTGAACAACATTAAATTGAAAAGGAGGGGGTATGTAGAAAGCCATGATTAGCATTTCCAAACCATTTACCCTAGCATGCAGAAATAGAAACCCGCCCTGGGGGTCAGATTTAAGAGTTAGTAGCACAAACTGCACTGTTTTCGCCACTAGTATAGCAATAGCCCTAGAATTGGCAGTGTGTGGCGCTTGGTATAACCAACCCACCCAGGGCTTTTTAAGCAACATTTGAAGTTGGCCCGTAAGATGGGTCTCCACCAGCACCATGAGGTCTGCACACTGTGCTTTAAGGTATGAGAGGGCCGCCATCCATTTAGGCCGTGCCCTGATACCTCTCACATTCCATGTGAGACATTTAACCTCCAACATGCCATGTATCTAAGATTGTAAGGTGCCAGGCAAATGTTGCCCAGAGTAGCACAGACCATCCTAAAATCAGGAGGGCCCGTATCACCCCCCACCACACCCCAAAAGTGAGTCCGGTAGGGTAGGGTGGACATCTCCCGGCAGCATATCGCATGTCTAGTTTAGGTTGCAGCCCAACCCAGTGCAAATCATCCATAAGCACAACCATACACCATAAATTGTTACTCCTCAGCATATAATATATGTACCAAACATAAAACCAGTCAGAACAGCCTGACTGGAACTGCAATAACACTCTAGCATACCCGGGTAAGCAATGCATCCTATAAATGACAAATGCAGTTTGCTGGAGCCGGGTATACCAGGGAAACCATACTTGGAATAAAAAATAATAATGAACGTTGCAGTATAATTGAAAAACAGCGGGATCTATAGGGATACCCGCAACTAGGGGAGCGACATTTTGCTGTAAAACAAGCATTAGCAAAAAGAGTGGGACTACTGAATTGGGGGACATAATGTCCAAAGTCCCTTTTTCAAGTGTCATAACGGGTGATCACTTGCCAATAGGATATAGAGAGTTATGTTTAAAGCACATGTTTACTCGCTGGGTGTTCATCCAAGGCCCCCCGTAGGGAGCGCTGGTAGTCTGGATGGGGATTTGTGAACATAGGATGTAAGGATCTTCGGGGGGGGGGGGTAAGGCAGTTAGAAATATGATACTGTTCAAGGGGTAGGCAGTTCACATGCAAGAAAAGTGCTCATATGTAATTAGCACAAAAGGGGAAATAGCAACCGATGTTAATTGTACAGTACCTGTGTGCAATAATAAAGTCGGCCCGGCACCGCCTTGTCCTCCAACCAGGCGAACACCACCTCCGGTGTGTCAAAGAAATGAGCTCGGTCTGCACCCACCACCCGCAGTCTCGCGGGGAAAAGCATAGCATAGGTGTAGTGGCGAATCCGCAGTTGGCGCTTCGCTTCAGTGAAGAGGGCCCTCTTCTTTTGGACGTCCGCCGAGAAATCCGGGAACACCTTAATTTCGATGTTTTGAAAGGGGATGTTGCCCTTCAGTCTGGTGAGCCTGAGGACAGCGTCGCAATCTCTAAAATTGAGCAGTTTAGCAATGAAAGTTCTCGGCGGTGCGCCCTGAGGAGGAGGCTTCGCCGCCAGCCTATGTGCCCGCTCCACCACGAATGAGGTGGAGAACTCCGCTCTTCCAAAAGTGTTTATGAGTAGGTTTTCCAGAAAGGAAGGGGGGTCAGAGCCTTCTGAACCTTCGGGTAGGCCAACAAATCGTAGGTTGCACCTCCGCAAGCAGTTTTCCATGTTGTCCTGTTTAGCGAGCACCATGTTAAGTTGATGCTGCAGGCGCTCGGCATGAACTTGTAATGGCGGTAGCTCGTCCTCGACATTGCTGATGCGGGTTTCCGTTTCTGTAACCCGGTCCCTCAGTTTTTGCAGATCTTGCCGAATCAATGAGACATCGATCTTGACTTCTTCAATTTTGCTCATCAGTGCGCTCTTACAATCTGAGATTGCCTCCAGTACACATGCGGTGTCCTCTGTAGCTGTGTCTGTAGTAGAGGAGGAGCCGGCACCATTTTCTCCCCCGAGCTCCTTGTCTGTGTTCCGATATTTTGCCAGTTTAGCGGCGGGATCCGTCTTCTGTTTTGTCAGTGACATGTTCCCCTTGTGTAGGAGAGGGTGAGCGACCCAGGAGTAGACAGCAGGTAAGTATTTCAGGTCCAGGATATGTATATTCGGATGATCAGCTAGCGGAGCTCCCAAATTTCACTCCTCACGCCATGCCAGTCCAGGCCACGCCCCATGAGTCAACATATTGAGTCCCCTTCTTCCCTTCCCATGTTGTCTTCTCCTTTTTTAGTGACCAGTTCTCCTCTTGTAGCCTCCAGAAAAAGAAAGCTCATCGGAGGAGCTGCAGAAGAGGACGCAGTAAAAGCAAATCTCAATGCACTAAAAATAAGGAAACTGTGAAGATTTTCAATTTATCTTCACATAATTTATCCAACGCTGACACCTCACTTCTGGGTAGAGGCCTCAATTTTGCACCTCTTACTAAACCTAATCCCTTTCTGCTATTTAAGGACCTTAATAGATATGTACGGAATCTCACCTTAAAACGATACTATCATATAAAAGAAAAAAAGAACATTCAGGCCAATTCCATTCCATCCACATCACCTCCTCCTTCCCCATCAGATGTGTTCATATTTGACACCAGTGCAGTTGATGATATGGAGAAATCTCTGTTTGATGATGAATTGTTTCATCTCCTTACTCAACATACTGCCACTTCTCCTCCCATCATTCAAACCACTTTTAAGCCCAAGTCCATTTTTTACTCCTCACAGGCCAAAGGCCCACATATCGAGAGTTTCTATAGGGTCGTATTCTTGGACTTCCAAAAACTATGCCAATCCTCCAGTGCCAACAACACCTGAGATCAAAGCACTCAAACTCCTGATGGAAGCAGATGATTTGGTACCCCAGTTGAAGTCCTATCGGACGAAATGCATCGGGTGGTTATGCCTGTCTTGCCACTTTTATTTTAAAGCGCTTTTTATTGTTTTATACCTGACACTAGTGTTTAGGTCATGGTGTATTGTATTGCTCTTGATTTTTAAATAAATGCTTTCCAATAAGCGGATTCACACTATGGGGAGGTCTTCTTTTTGATCCCCATTCTTTCTGAGGATATACATCCAATTTAAGGAAGCGGCTTCCTTGTAAGCAGTTCCTGATTTGCATCTTGGATACCGGGAGTCGCTGTAACCAGAGAGGTTCGGTTGGTGAGTGCTGCAGTTTTCCTCCAACATCTCCAGCTGCTGTGGAACCACCTCCCATATCTTAAGCTTGTCTGACCCCTAAGCCGCTGGCTGAGGGGTCTACCATTGCCGGTAAGGGTATTTTTGCCTATCCCGTCTACACATATGCAGGACACCTTATCCTGTGGATGCCATCCCTGGATCTAAGGCCTTACACCATTAGTTTTGGTTGCTGTAGACCTTCCAACCACATCTTTAGATGTTTACCCATTCATTTGATGTTGGACTTTTAGCCATGTTAGCTATCTATAAGTACATGCTGGACTTTTGGTTCCGACAGCAGTATATGTTGTTATAGTGTCATATTATTTTCATTTTTTCATTTTTTCTTTTCATTTATGTGTGTCACCACACTTCATAAAAGTCTACGCAAATTTAATTTCTTCACATGTTTACAAAGTAATTTGGGATTTATAGGGATTAACTACCCCTTATATATTTTTCCCATCACTACCCTATGGTGATCTGATCCTGTTATTACTGGTTACCAGCGTATACAGGACCGTTTTGAGTATCTTATTGACACAATTCTTTCACACACTTTACCCCCACTATTATTATACACGATTAATTTGGTGTTTCATTAAATACAGTATAGACTGCATATGGCACAGGTCCGGGAGCGCCATCCATGACTTCTGATACCATGCTTGTTTTTGCTTGCTAAAATGTGAGTTTACCTAATTTTTAATAAAGTGTTATTTTATATATAAAAACGACTGCACCCAGAGGCGCCTCTCGACTTGTTGTTATTTAACCACTTGCCTACGGGGCACTTTCACGCCCATCCTGCCCAGGCTAATTTTCAGCTTTCAGCGCTCTCACAATTTGAATGACAATTGCGCGGTCATGCAACACTATACCCAAATGAATTTTTTTCACACAAATAGAGTTTCCTTTGGTGGTATTTAATCACTGCTGGTTTTTTATTTTTTACTAAAAAAAGAAAAAAGACTGAATATTTTGAAAAAAAAAGTTTTTCTTAGTTTCAGTCAGGTAAATTTTGTAAATAAGTAATTTTTCTCCTTCACTGATGTGCGCTGATGAGGCTGTACTGATGGGCACTGATGAGGCGGCACTGATTAGATGGCACTGATGAGGAGGCACTGATGTGCACTGATAGGCGGCACTGATGGGCATTGATGGGCAGCACTGATGAGCATGCACTGATGGGCTCTGAAAGGCAACACTGACTGGCATCACTAATAGGCACTGATTGGTGTCACTGATGGGCACTGATTGGTGTCACTGATGAGAACTGCTGGGGCTTTACTGTAATCTGGGCACTGATAAACAATACCCTGATTACCTGTTCTGGTCTCCCCTGTGAGGAGATGCCACTGATCGTCTCTCCTTGCCACACACACTGTCAGTGTGAGGCAAGGAGAAACGATAAGCGGCACTTCCACATTTACATGTGACTGGCTGTGATTGGACACAGCCAATCACATGGTTAAAGAGCCACATCATTGACTCTTTGCTGAGATCAGGGTCATGCCGTGTCCTAGGAACATGGCGCTGCCTCGATTGCCACATTGCGTGCCGCCGTGGGTATGTGAAAGTGGCCGTTTTGGGGCGCCATCATATGACATCGTTCCAGAACGAGAGCCGCACTGCTCCTCCATCATTTAACAGTGGGCGGGCGGCAAATGATTAAATCGTGTAAGTTGCAAAGTGAGGCCTCCATGGATTGGACTTTTTTTTCCAGCACATCCCACAGATTTGGAGGCCAAATAATACTTCAAACTTGTGTTCCTCAAACCATTCTTGAGTTCATCAACCAGACCACCCTCTTCCATTGCTCAGTGGTCCAGTTCTGATCCACACGTGACCATTGTAGGCATTTGTGGCTATGGACATGAGTCAGCATGGGCACCCTGATCGGTCTGTGGCTACAGAGCCCCATATGCAACAAACTGCAATTCAATGTTTTTTCTGACACCGTTGTGTCAGAACCAGCATTAACATTTTTAGTGATCTGAGCTACAGTTGCTCTTTTAATGGATCATACTACACAAGCCAGGTTTTTCTTTCTACTTGCATAAGTGAGCCTTGTCCCCACATGACCCTTTTGCTGGATCACCAAGATTCCTTCCTTGGACTGCTTTTGGTTGGTCCTGACCACTGCAGACAGGAAACATCCCACAAGAGCTGCAGTTTTGAAATTGTTCTGACCTAGTCATCTTGCCATTACAATTTGGCCCTTGTCAAAGTTGCTCAAATCCTTATGCTTGCCCATTTTCTCTGCTTTCAACACATTATCTTCAGGAACAACGTGTTCACGTACTGCCTAATATATCCAACCCATTTTCAGATGCCATTGTTACAAAATATTCAATGTTACTCACTTTACCTGTCAGTGGTCATAAAATTATCAATGTATATTGTTTTAACAGATCTGATAATTGGAGAAATGCTGAATATAGGAAGAGGAGAAATAGGAAATGAAGAAGAGGATATATATGAGAGAATCAATGTTTTCTTTGCTAATTTCAAAAGGAAAGCAAGAATTTGTTTTGGATGTGGCACGATGATGACTTTACATTTTTGAATATTTATTTTCCAATTTGCTTTTTCAACTGCTCTCCCAAAATTAATCTTGCCAGTAATATAATATCCCTTTCTCTAAAAGACCTTCTCCCCTCCCATGAATATTCTGTTGTTTATAAACGGGCAATATAAATTTTTCTGAGGAATCGCCATACATTTGCTGACATATCATTCGCATGACTGAGAACACATGTTGTCTGTTATTATTTGTCCTAACTTACACCCCTTTAACAGATGCTCGAACATCTAGATCAACTGTTTTATTTTTACATTAAAAACTGAGATTTGTTTCTAGTAATTGCATTTTTTTTAAGCTTCCTATATTTTTATATCCCATAGGATCACATTGATTGCACATCTGGACATATTCACCCACCTTTTTTTTGTATTTACCCTATGTCATCTGACTTTATAAATACCACTTAATGTTAAAAAGTGATTATCAGTGGATGTGGCCAATTTGTAATGCACATACCCAGTTGCTAAAAATAGATTCCCCTCATTGTATAGGTCTCTATAAACTGTGCCACTTTCCAATTTTATACTTTATTTAAGCCATAATTGTATTGCTTTGTCTATTGCCTAATAGCTGCAGCTATGTTGAGCTTAAGTATAAAGAGAGAGTATGATTAAAACCACTGTCTGTTTTTTTTTCTTTTTGTGACTGATGCCCATTCAAGATTGCCCTTCAGTTCCAGCCTGTAGACACAATAAGAAGTGAAAGGTAATCTTTCTTGAGTGAGGAAAATCCCATCTTAAACAGTTGTCACCTAAGCAAGTATCCACATTTAAATATTTTCCCTATATTTCCATTCTGGGGACAACTCAAAATTTTTGATTTTCCCTCACTTTTATTCCCAGTGACCAATGGTCACCAGAGCAAGCAGAAAGGGTGCATCACTTTCAATGGGGACACAGATAGTAATAAAAATGGTGTTAACCTCACACAATCCAAAAGTAAGAATATGGGCATATTATATGGGCATATTATATCCACAATAAAAAACATACACATTTAGGTGCATAACTTCAAAAAAGTCAATGTATCATTTTTATTTTTCTTACATTTACATGCTGTGATTATTATACTCCCAAGATTTGGACAGACAAACTTCCTCAGAAATTCAAGTGTGTCCCTGGTCCTTATCTGTCAGCCTCCCACGCACCAAGTTTTCCTATTAGTTATTTTATGTGACAATGTCACTGACCTATAGGTAATAGGGAAGGACCAAGCCAACCTTTTATATAAAAAATACAAATGTTCTGTATTCTGGATAATCCACCTCTGATATTAAATTAGATTTTCATGGTTATAATAATATTACAAGAATGAGTTCACAATTGGTGGGGCCCCTAAAATGTACATATGTGTCACCCTTGTGCTTAAGAATAAAAGCTAATAGTGATTACCTTAATTTTCCTCAGCAGGAAATCACTTCTAAGGGCATTACCAAACACAATATACAGCACTCAATTATTACAATAAAATGTACTTAAGGATAAATCATCATTTATAAACTTTTATGTATTACTTCAATAGCAAATAATTCTAAAAGTAGCACTTATTTCAGGTTAAAAAAAAATAAGCAAGGGTGGTTGAAGTCATATCTTTGTAAATATCTTTGTAAATCTTATCTCTTATGTAACTGTTTACAAGAAACATTTAACATGTTTACTCCTGAAACCACAATCAAGAGAATACATTATTCCCAGCTAGACTTTGTAAGCTGTACACAAGAAAGAATATATGGGCTGTCATAATGAAGTGAAGACATTTTCCAACTCACTTCACACTTGAAAATGCAATCATTTGGGGGGGATGAGGGAGAGGGAATAATCATATTCTCTTATGAAATCATGAATAAATCAGTGGGTTGCGCTAAACCTAGACTCTGATTTTTATCAACATAATGCCTGCATGAATATGGCAAATGTCAGGGAAAATTAGTTGAAATAATCATTTTGTTCTTGTGATTTCCAGAAACGTTTTAAGAAATATGTGAATTAGTTGTTGATCACTAAAAGTAAAAGAATAAAAAAAAAAACAGTTGCTCGATTCATTCTGGAAAGGTTCAGGTATTGTTGTTCATACTTTTTAATTAATTATACCGTCTTCATCTTTCAAATTCTTTTCAGTGCTTTTGTTCTTTTTGATTTGCAGCAAATCTTCAATCATCCCTCACATTATCTGAAAAGAGAAGAAAGACCTTGTTCTTCTAAGAATAACAAAACTTAAGTATGAACGTTTTAAAGATGAAGGTATAACAACTCAAGACTCAAGGGCAAGCATCATTTTTCCATATTATATTTTTGAAAAAATTGTGTATTAGTACTAATTTTGCCTGAATGTCCAATTTTACTAGTTATAATGAAATAATAGCCAATCAAAGATGATTTTTTTTATCTGTAGCAATTCTTACTCTTTGAAATAACTGTATCATATTGATTCTGTAAAAAATACATTTGTATATAAGCTTGATGGATTATATAAAGCAAATATCATATGCTGAGTGCACAGGAAAGTATTAGAAAAGAGTATATTTAGAGATGTGTTAGGAAAAGGACTGTATGTATTATGAAACAGGAAGAATATCACCCACCCTATTAGATTGTAAGCTCTTATAAGGAGGGCCCTCCTAACCCTCTTGTATTGTACTGTAACTGTACTGTCTCCTTTTATATTTTAAAGCGGTGTGTGAATTGTTGGCTCCATATAACTACTAACCATTATTATTATTGATATGGAAATTGCACCTTTGTAGAAGTAAGAAAAGGGTTAAGGAATGATAGAAGGAGAAAATAAGATAATATAAATGAAATAATCAACATCACTGGGCCTCCATGAGAACGTCATATAAAAAACACCAGGCAGAGCATGAGGCAACACAGAAGTTTGATAAGCTTTATAAACTTTCACCTGTCATGTTTTTAAATAGGAAATAAGTTATATGCCTTTTCAAGATATTGTTTACTCACCCATACTGCTGTCACTGGATGTTAAGGCATATTCTGAAAGAAAGGTCTACTATGCTGAAGTCCGAGATGAAGAGAAGGCAGCTTGCATAAGTGGAGGATGTTGATTGGGGAGCAGAAAGCATAAGAACACAGAATGATCTACATATTATGGTCATCTTTTGGTTAGTAAGTGTTCATAGTGTCAGGTTCACTGATGGAGGTAAATTATAACTTTATTTAAAAATGGAGACACACATAGAAATGGAGAAATGCTGCGCACCCCAAGTGTAATTAGGGGTTTTGATGCAGCAAAGAGACATAGGGGTATCTGTTATTGCTAAAGCTTTTTGCAAGTGTAGTAACTTGTTTTATGTAATCATTTGAAAAGACAATAATACATGAGCAGTTAGTCATATACAGTAGAATTTTTTTCTTTTTTATAATAGACCTCCCTCTTCCTCAGCTACCCCATATGTGGTACCTTGCAAGCCAGCAGTGTTGGGCTCCACAATATGGGTGGTCAGAATGACCTATGAGAAGTCCTGGATGTTGATTTTAATTCCAAATCCTGGTTCCAAACCCTTCCATTGACTGAAGATAACACAGTCCCTTGATGAAGATTGTGATATGTCTGATCGAAACGCATTGGAGCACTTTTGAGCAGAACTTACATTGAAAGACATTCTTTTACAGAAGCTAATACCTGTCTGTTTCAGTGTTATCATGGCTGTTAGGCCATAATGAGATTGTGTGTAACCAGAGCTCATATTTTAAACTTTTGTTGTTCTTAAATGTTTGGCTAATACAATTATATACAGTATTTTTACACTGCCATTGTTTGATATGTCTCTTTGTTGCATCAAAACCCCTGGCGGAATATATTTCTTCACTTTGTGTTATAATTTTATTTTTCTGCAACCAACATACCTTAGGTGCAAACTTTCAGTTATGGTCTAGATATCTATTCCTGTGGGAGTTAGTAATGATACATCAATGGTATGGCAGTAATTTTGTCACGCCCAGTGTCATTACAAATAGGAGTGTACAGCAGAGCTGAAACTGTTATCAGCAACTCTCTATCAAATTCTCTGTCCACAGATTAAAAGCAAAGTATCTCCCAGTATCATGATTACTTTTTGTTTTCAGAGAAAATCTAATTTCTAATGCATATGGCTACATCACAATCAGCTAGAACCTCAACAAGGATCCCTTTTTCGGGACTATACATCATTTTAGAAAACAATTATGCGCTGCTTTCACAATTAATAAGTGAGGGCTTTGAATGAAAGCGCCAAAAATTACTTTACTGTTCAGTGTTTTTATTTTAGTGCTTTGTCTTCTATTTTAGGACTGTTTATTATTGTGCTGTTCTTTTGGATATTCATTGGCTTCTTACACATGTGTTCTTACTAGAGATGTAACATTTCTGGAAACTTTGAAGCCATGGAAAAAAACATATTTTCCCTGTTTTTTTCTGGAAAAAAATGGAAATTTATAAAAAAAATTGAAAGTTGAAATTTGTGATTAAATATTTCTTAGCATTGTCCAACCTGTTTGATCATACTCCGGCATTCCATATGTTTTTGTTCAGGGTCGGGCCCCTACCTTTGGGTAAATGTGGGCTTTGCTTCAAGCTGGCTTATAGAGAATAAGGACTGGCCACTATCACTGGCCACTATCAAAGAACTTGACAGATATCATAAGTTATTCCTTATCCATAATATTGCATAGTTGATAGTTGCTTTTAGATTCTAAAGCACATGCTCACTGACATGTCACTTACAATGTTCAGCTTAGTCTTATATACTGTAAAATTAGAAAAATAAACAAATTGTTGACATTCTAATGGTTATGCACTGAGCTTCATCCATTATCCACTATTCCTTCAACAGCTGTAGTAAGCAGGTCATTTTATATCTTATGCTCAGTTCCCAGTGCTGCTTTGCCTATGACTTCCTTCTGACTTGATCCAACTTGGATGCTATTTAGGAGCCTTACAAGGGCCAAAATCGCACCCAAATAGTGCAAGAATCTTTTTCTAAAGTCGGAGTGACTTGTGTAGTATCAGTTAAGATGGCTCTCATAGGGAATTATTAAATTGGACAAGTCATGCGACTTGGGGTCTCACAAGTCAGATCCCATGTCCCAGCAATGTGAACCTAGGCTTAGGGCTTATGAAAACACCACAATCAAGCATGCAGCACATTCCCTGGCATCTAGTGTGCAACCAGCAGTTTGGAATCTGTAACGTTCCTTTGCTACACCGTGCATCACAGAGATGCAATAAGGCAGAATGGGTCCTTAGGCAAGTTTGCAGATTTTGCCTTCCATCTTTTCGACTGACATTGATAGAGATTTCAATAGGCGCAGAAGAAGCCTTACTGTATGAATTCTATAAATTTGTATGGATTCTTTGTACGGATCAGACATGAGCTGCCTAGGAATTCTCCCTTGTGAACTGAAGTATAGGTGCACATCTCTAGCTAACTGCACCATTTCTTGTTTAACAGCAGGAGTATAAAGGTTGTAGTTTGTCATACACTGGGTCCTAGGCTACTGTCCATTGTTGCCATGTAGATAATCTGGCTCTGTTGCATCTTAATTCATGAAATATGACTTTAAAGAATGAGGGTTGTAGTGTCATCTTGAAATACCTCCACTGTAAAAGAGATACACTTTTGAGGTGCTTGAAGAAAAAAAAGATGACAATTATTAGTGTTTAGACTGCATTGTAGGTGCTTATCTGAGATGCTCTAATTTATCATTATTTTTAGTTATTATGCCCTGTACACACAATCGGACATCGATCGGACATTCCAACAACAAAATCCTAAGATTTTTTCAGACGGATGTTGGCTCAAACTTGTCTTGCATACACACGGTCACACAAAGTTGTCGGAAAATCTGATTGTTCTGAACGCTGTGATGTAAAATACGTACGTCGGGACTATAAACGGGGCAGTAGCCAATAGCTTTCGTCTCTTAATTTATTCTGAGCATGCGTGGCACTTTGTGCATCAGATTTGTGTACACACGATCGGAATTTCCGACAACGGATTTTGTTGTCGGAAGATTTTATAGCAAGCTCTCAAACTTTGTGTGTCGGAAATTCCTATGGAAAATGTGTGATGGAGCCTACACACGGTCAGGTCCTATCACACATTTTCCATCGGAAAATGCTATCGTGCGTACAGGGCATAAGAAGGGCTAGGTCAAATATTTTTCCTTCTGACCAAGGTAAAAATAATGAACTATTTTCCATATACATTTGCAAGTTTAGGAAGTTTGAGAGATAATAAGGCTTCCTGCTTTGTTTTTATTGACATTTTACCTTTACGCTTCTAATATTTAAGCATAAATAATATTCTCCTGTGATGATGAAGAAATAATGTCCTTTTTAAAGTTTTTTTTTTTTTTTTTAAATTTTCTTTATCTTTGTTAAATTTTCTAACTTTTTAGTTACATAACAGGGCAGAGTGTGATCAGGCACAAAGTAGTTATTTTGCTGATTTTACAGGCCTCTTGAAGAGTTGAAGTTATGCAAATATACAAATATATTCTATTGAAAATAATAGCATCAAAATATGCAGCAAGTCCATTTTTAAAGAGTTTTATTTTCTTTTTTTTTTTATATTCTGTTCAGAATTGCATTGAAGATATTTTAATCTGTAACTGTGTGTTGCTTCAGAGTTCAGATTTCAAACACAAAATGAACAGGATTTTATATTTCAGCTAAAAAAGGGTATTTCATCAATTAGCCTTCTGTCAAGAACTTAATTAAAAGGGCAGCTGGTTCATCCCCTTCACTTTTGCAGAGCCCAGGCAAGCAGAAAATAAATCTGTGTTCTTGCTAAATGACTACAGCATTTAATCCACATAGGACTAAAATACCTGATAATGCAGTCATTGAATATGTCTAGTAAATCTGTTTCTGTTAACTGTTGCACTATATGAATTTCCTTCCCACATTTTTACTTTACCCTTTCGCTGCCAGGCCCTGTGCTCCATTTTTACACTCAGGTGGCCAAGCCATTTTTGCAATTTCTCCATTGCGTTTTTATTTTTCCCTTTTCACTTACAGCTTTCAGAGCTTGTTAAAGACTCCCCCCCCCCCCCACCCCAAACCATATATTTTCTGATCGCACATGACCAGTAGAATACAATTAGGTGATACTGATTTTTAGGGCAAAATGATATATGCGCAAATGTTTATGTTAAAAATTACACTAAAATCATTATTAGCAGATAAAAACACAGTATATATAGTATAGTATTTACAAAATTCTTACTAAACATAACATCTTAACCTATTGAGTTAACAAATTACAAATATTTGTAATTTTTAAATTACGCCTTTTTGCAAAGTGGTGAAAAACTGAACGTACGCAAAAAACACATTTCTCTAAAAATCAGAAGATTTTCATTGTTCCCTACAAAAAAAAGAAAGGACTGGGGTCACCAGTGGCACATCTCCATCCCTGATTATACAACAATTAACAAAGGAATAGCCCTTGGGACTTGTGTAAAGTGTGCACAGTTGGCCAACGAAAATGACAAAGATAAATGCAATAAAATGTATTATAAAATGGTAATGCATACATACATATAAAATAACATCCGGCATCCATATGTATGACATCTTGAATACCCAACACATTTTGTGAGGCATTAGCTCTTCAGGGGTGGATGCATGTAAAACATATTTTAAAAATAAACCAATAAAAAGTATTAGAACAATGTACAAAATTCCTGCTAAATTCCTAGTAAATATATAAATATGAAAGTTAAAACTGTATTGAGTTGAGTAAATAACAAATATTTGTACATTTTAAATTGCACCTATTTGTAAAATGGTGAAAACTGAAGCTACGTAAAACTGTAAATAAAAACAATATACTCTAAAAATCCAGAGGTTACCATTTTACAGCTTTCAATATTTGAAAAGACCCCTCAAACTAGATATTTTCTGAAAGCGCATGACCTGTAGAATAAAAAAAAGTGCTACTGATTTTTTGGGCCCCACAATAATCATGCAAATGTTTATCATATCGCTATTTTTTACTAAAAATACACTAAAATCATTACTAGTGCACATAAACACAACATAACTTTCAAAATCCCTGCTAAATTACTACTAAAGCATTGTTTATATGTGGCATACTAAAGTGTACGCCCATGGAGGGCCATGTTTACCCACACAGGGATGCACAGGTATTCCGTGCATCCCCGTACAGGCAGTCCCATTTATGCCAATAGAGATGCACGACTGCACAGACATAGCTGCTGTTCCCAA
The DNA here is from genome assembly GCF_042186555.1 of Aquarana catesbeiana. Lineage (NCBI taxonomy): Eukaryota > Metazoa > Chordata > Amphibia > Anura > Ranidae > Aquarana > Aquarana catesbeiana. The sequence goes on along the minus strand of NC_133331.1, from coordinate 219,868,142 downwards.
TCTGACATACATGTGGGTGTGGGTACCTGACCCCGAACACAGTGTAAGCTCAGGGACATGCATGCGGACCTACATGGATGTAAAATTGGGAGCAACGGCTCTGTTCGTGCAGTTGCTACATCCCAAATTACATCAATGGGACTACCTGCACAGAGATGCACAGAACACCTGTGCATTAGTGTAAAGGTACGCTGTGTATGCCCTGTGTGAACAAGGCCTTAGGCTCCTTTCACACCAACAGACCGATCGGTTCTGCCTGTCCATTTTTCAGGGGGGCCCAATCAGACCATCCATTGTTCTCTATGGACAGGCCGATGTAAATAGACATGTGTCCGTTTACATCAGCCTGCATCCGATCCAGTCCAGTCCGCTAAAAACAGATGGATAGGAATCCATTCCCCATCCATCTAGCAGATCGGATTGGATGGAATCCGATGGAAATGGACAGGCGGTCCATTTCCATCTGACCACTCTGTAGAGAACAGCAGGCTGTGTCCGTGTCTACTCTGCATCAGCGGAGAGGACAAAGACCTGTCATCTGCCTGCTCAGCGGGGATCAGCAGACAGATCCCCACTGAGCAGGCGTATCTGCTTGACAGAGTCCGCTCCATGTGAAAGGGGTCTTACCAGCAGCAGCCGGACCATTAGGGAACTCATACGTTTGAATGAGTTTTTTTCAAGCCACATGATTAGAGCCTGAGGCTCTAATTGACTAGAAAAGGGCTGGGCTCAGAGTGCAGAGCATTACACTCCAAACCCACCCTCTTGTGACAATAGCAAATTAATATTCACTATTGTCTTCCGGCTTCTCCTCCTGGCCAATCAGGATGGATTGGGTTGGCTGGGAGGAAAAGCTGAGGAAGCCATGGAGGGGTGAGTGCAGGGGGGGCATCACCGTGGAGAGACATTGAAAGGGACTGAAGATAGTCCCTTTCTCTGTAGCACTTTACTAGAATGAATAAGGAATTTGTATAGAGATTCCTCATTAATTCATAAAATGACAGTCTGATACATAGTAACACTTGTGGTTTACTATGTATCAGGTGTCAGTGGAAATAGGAACATTTGCTGCCTATGTCCACTGTACTAGAGGGGGGGCTTGGTAATCAGGTTTAGCCACTTGCTGACCGCCGCACGCTGATGTACATCCAAACTTTGGCGGCGGATATCGTTGTTATTGAAGCAGCTAGCTGTCATAACCCCAGTATCCCTGTTTTCGTGCGGCGGTCGGCTTTAGGATAAAAGTGGTCTCTGCGACAGATTAGCTGCAAGATCACTTTTATCAATTGCGTCCATCTCCCTTCTGTGCCTGGAGATGAGTGAGGCTAAGATGGTGCCCACTCGTCTCCATGACACTGCTGGGCGGAAGCGACGTCAAAACGTTACTTCCGCCCATACGTCTTAAAGGCACATTTTTTTCAATGTCATTTTTTTAAAAGACTTTTTTCTTTTATTGCATTTTAGTGTAAATATGAGATCTGAGGTCTTTTTGACCCCAGATCTCATATTTAAGAGGTCCTGTCATGCTTTTTTCTATTACAAGGGATGTTTACATTCCTTGTAATAGGAATAAAAGTGACACATGTTTTTTTTTTTAAACTTTGTAAAAATAAATAAAATCCTGTAAAAAAATAATAAAAATAAAAATTTTTTTTTTAAAAACCCGCGTCTCGACGAGCTCACGCGCAGAAGCGAACACATACGTGAGTAGCGCCCGCATATGAAAACGGTAGTCAAACCACACATGTGAGGTATCACCATGACCGATAGAGTGAGAGCAATAATTCTAGCCCTAGACCTCCTCTGTAATGCAAAACATGCAACCTGTAGAATTTTTTAAATGTCGCCTATGGAGATTTTTTAGGGTAAAAGTTTGACGCAATTCCACGAGCGGGCGCAATTTTGAAGCGTGACATGTTGGGTATCAATTTACTTGGCATAACATTATATTTCACAGTATAAAAAAACGGTGCAAAAAAAAGTATTGCATTGACTGCTATTTTATTCTCTAAGGTGTTAGAAAAAAACAATATATAATGTTTGGAGATTCTAAGTAATTTTCTAGCAAAAAACCTGTTTTAAACATGTAAACACCTAAATTCCAAAACGATGCTGGTCCTTAAGTGGTTAAACGCATCATTAAAATCACTGCTCCTTTAAAAATTATAGTTTTTATAACGAATGTTTGCATTGGTACATGTTCCACAGGGCAGTATGTGGGTCCCCATACCCTTTTTATGCCCAATTACTTGCATATAAGCCTTCAAAATGGGGACTGTTGATTTCACAAGTTCAGCTTTCATAGACTTCACTGGAGTTTGCAGTTTTTCCCCTGTTCAGGAGTTCTGCTGCAAACCAGAACATGTGTTCACCCCAATCGGTGTTCAACCCATCTGTGACAGACCTAGCCGGGAAAGAGACTTTTGGAGGGGACTGTATGCTAGCCTCTTGCCGATCGATCGGGGGCCCTTGCATTTGGGAGAACGGTGCTGTTTGTGAGCTGTATGCCTGGGGACCCTTGAGCCGGTATTACTGTGGATTCGGGTCCTGGTCCCCCAGGACATACAGACTCTGGGGACCCTGGATTTGCCATATTGGAATAGTGGCTGATTCGTAATGCTGGGACAGATACTATTAGGAGATGCTGATGTAAATTCCAACACCTGTCTGTCTATTGTCTGCTAAAAGGTGTATTGTAAATAAGTCTACTATGGGATCTTAGAGTCATTAGATCCTCATTGTTATTTGTGTTAATTAACTCTGCTATTGTGTGAAGAAGAGTCTATGCTGATTGTGATAATGTTGATTGGATTTTCTGAACTACAAGACGGCCAGTCTGGCCTAATGGTCATGTCTGAGTCATCTAGTCTGTCTAAAGGGATTAGTTAATTAGCTCATGTTAATTAGGTTAATTAGGTTACAGCTGTATTGTTAGAGTAATATGAGCAGGAGGTCTGCACCTACACTTTGAGTGTATAAAAGCCTGTATTTTGTCAATAAAGATAGATTCCTGGTTGAACTTACATACAGCCTGCCTGGTGTTTGTTCTGAGCTATCACAACTGGGTTAGAACGGCACATAGCTGTAATTCTAATCCCGGAGCATTGGATGACCGAACCATCAGACGTTGCAATCTGATTCAATAGCTGCAAAGGAGTGTCGGGAGAGTGGAACTGAGCGAGCAAGGGGCTCATTACACCATCTTTAGTTATGATTAGGGATGAGCCAAACACCCCCCGGTTCGGTTCGCACCAGAACCTGCGAACGGACCGAAAGTTTGCACAAACTTTAGAACCCCATTAAAGTCTATGGGACTCAAACGTTTTAAATCAAAAGTGCTAATTTTAAAAGCTAATATGCAAGTTATTGTCCTAAAAAGGGTTTGGGGACCCGGGTCCTGCCCCAGGGGACATGTATCAATGCAAAAAAAGTTTCAAAAAGGGTCGTTTTTTCGGGAGCAGTGATTTTAGTGATGCTTAAAGTGAAAAAAAAAGTGAAATATTCCTTTAAATATCATACCTGGGGGGTGTCTATAGTATGACTGTAAAGTGGCGCATGTTTCTTGTGCTTAGAACAGTCCCTGCACAAAATGACATTTTTAAAGGAATAAAAGTAATTTAAAACTGCTTGCGGCTTTAATGTAATGTCAGGTCCAGGCAATATGGATGAAAATCAGTGAGACAAACGGCATGGGTACCACCCCAAGTCCATTACCAGGCCCTTTGGGTCTTGTATGAATATTAAGGGGAACCCCGCACCCAAATTAAAAAAAGGAAAGGCGTGGGGCCCCCAGGCCCTATATACTCTGAACAGCAGTATACAGGCGGTGCAAACAAGACAGGGACTGTAGGTTTGTTGGTTTGTAATTTTGAACTAGTACATTTTTAAAGTGTAGCTCCAGACAAAAAATATATTTTTAAGCTTTTTGGAAAACATAGGGAAGGGTTATCACCCCTTTAACATTTGTTTTGCTGTCTCTGTACCTATTCAGAAGATTTCACCTCACTTTCTGTCCCAATGACAAATGTTTTTTGAAAATTTGGGGTTTTTAGTGAAACAAGGATTGGTGATAAAGCATCAGTGAAGAAAAGACACGTTTTTCCCATATTAACTCTTCCTAGGGGTAGATTTAATCTCACGTCCTGTTGTCTCCTTCAGTTTGCAAGTAGGAGTCGTTTGTAAGTTGGATGTTTGAAAGTAGGGGCCTGCCCTATATACTCTGCAGAAATTGAGGCCTTAGGTGTTGGTGGTGCCACAACACTGTAAGCCCTCACAGTTACTCTTGGTGGGCGCAGGAACGGGCCCTGCTGTGAAATATTATATCAAGAATTGTAATTACATGCACCTGTTGAACAGGGGCAGAAAAATTGAGCCTTTGGTGGTGGTGGTGGTGGTAGTGGTGTTGCCAAAACACTGTATGCCCTCACAGTTACTCTTGGTGGGCGCAGGAATGGGCCCTGCTGTGAAATATTAGATCAAGAATTGTAATTACATGTCCCTGTTGAACAGGGGCAGAAAAATTGGGCCTTAGGTACTGGTGCCACAACACTGCAACCCCTCACAGATGCTATAGTTGGAGCGCAGGAATGAGCCCTGCTGCAAAGTATTGCACCAAAAATTGTAATTATATGCCCCTGTTAAACAGCGGCTGAAAAATTGGGCCTTGGGCACTGGTGCTGGTGCCACAACACTGCAACCCCTCACAGATACTCTAGTTGGAGTGCAGGAATGAGCCCAGCTGCAAAGTATTGTATCAAAAATTGTAATTACACGCCCCTGTTAAACAGGGGCAGAAAAAGTGCCACAACACTGTAACCCCTCACAGATGCTATAGTTGGAGTGCAGGAATGAGCCCTGCTGCAAAGTATTGCATCAAATTGTAATTATACACCCCTGTTAAACAGCGGCCGAAAAAATGGGCCTTGGGCACTGGTTCTGGTGCCACAACACTGCAACCCCTCACAGATACTCTAGTTGGAGCACAGGAATGAGCCCTGCTGCAAAGTATTGCATTGAAAATTGTAATTACACGCCCCTGTTAAACAGGGGCAGAAAAATTGCCACAACACTGTAACCCCTCACAGATGCTATAGTTGGAATGCAGGAATGAGCCGTGCTGCAAAGTATTGCAAACAAAATTGTAATTATATGCTCCTGTTAAACAGGGGCTGAAAAATTGGGCCTTGGGTACTGGTGCTGGTGCCACAACACTGCAACCCCTCACAGATACTATAGTTGGAGCACAGGAATGAGCCCTGCTGCAAAGTATTGCAACAAAAATTATAAATACATGCCCCTGTTAAACAGGGGCAGAAAAATTGGGCCTTGGCCACTGGTGGCGGTGCCCAGAACCAAAAATGTTCTTACAAGCTATCAGCATGAAAATTGAGGAGGAAGAGGATTGTGACTCAGCATAACAGGATAGTCAATCAACATCAGCAAAGGCAGTCTTGAAGAGATCTCACATAAAAAAAAAAAACAGTCGCTTACATTAGCATCAGGTGCTTGGTAGCTGGTGATCCAAGACTGATTCATTTTTATGAAGGTCAGCTGATCGACCGATTCGGTTGACAGGCGCACCCTGTGATTGCTTACAAAGCCTCCAGCAGCACTGAATGTGCGTTCCGAAAGAACGCTGGATGCAGGACAAGCCAGTATCTCAATTGCATACTGTGCAAGCTCTGGCCAGTGATCCATCCTCAAGACCCAGTAACCCTGAAGATTTTTGATGGGAAAGGTGTCCAAGTCTGATCTTGCCCCTAGGTAATCCTGCACCATGTGAATCAGACACTGGCGATGGTTGCTGGAACCGATCAGACCTTGGGGCTGCGGACTAAAAAATTGTCTGAACGCATCGGTCAGATGGCCACCTTCTCCACCGTTCCTTCTGTGACTGACCGAAGCCTCAGCAACACGTTGTCCAGGAGGACCAGGAAATTGTAACCTCACAGGCTCTGGAAACGCGTTGCACAAACCTTTCTGCAAAGCCTCCCGAAGATGTTTCATCCTCTGCGATGGCAAGATAAGGTCCAAAACGTTACCCTTGTAACGTGGATCAAGGAGGGTTGCCAGCCAGTAATCATCCCTCCCCTTGATACCACAAGTACGAGGATCCTTCAGCAGGCTTTGCAGGATCAGGGAGGCCATGCAGCGTAGGTTTGATGAGGCATTCGGTCCAGAGTCCTCTGGGTCACTAAGGACAACATGATCCGCAGCCACCTCCTCCCAGCCACGTACAAGTCCATGGGTTTCTTCGGGCTGTAAATGATCCCTTGAAGACTGCTGCTGATGCTGAGTGCCAGGCTCCACCTCCATGCTGACACAATCCTCCTCCTCCTCCTTGTCATCTTCCTGTGTGATCGGCAGGCATGCAGGAACACTGTCTGGATAAAGGGGGCCTTGAGAGGTAAGGAAGTCTTCCTCTTCCTCCCCTGTTCTGCCTCAAGTGCCCTGTCCATTATTCCACGCAGCGTGTGCTCCAACAGGTGGACAAGAGGGACAGTGTCACTGATGCATGCACTGTCACTGCTCATCATCCTTCGTGGCCTCCTCAAATGGTGACAGGACAGTGCATGCATCCCTGATCATAACCCACTGGCGTTGTGAAAAAACCAAAGTCCCCTGACCCTGTCCTGATGCCATAGACGCATAGGTACTCATTGATGGGCCTCTGCTGCAGGTGCTGCTGCTGCAGCATGGCCAAAATAGAGTTCCACCTGCTGGGCATGTCACAGATTAGGCGATTCTTGGGCAGGTTAAATTCCTTTTGGAGGTCAGCCAGCTGAGCACTGGCATTATATGACCTGCGGAAATGCACACAGACTTTCCTGGCCTGCCTCAGGACATCCTGTAAGCCCGGGTACCTGCCCAAGAACTGCTGCGCCACCAAGTTAAAGATGTGAGCCAAACAGGGCACATGGGTCAGTTGTCCCTGTCAGAGGGTGGAGAGGAGGTTGGTGCCATTGTCGCAAACCACCATACCTGCCTTAAGCTGGCATAGCGTCAACCACCTCTGAACCTGCCCCTACAGAGCTGACAGAATCTCTGCCCAGTGTGGCTCCTGTCCCCCAAGAACACAAGCTCAAGCACCGCATGGCATCTTTTTGCCTGCGTTCTTGCGTAGCCCCTTGAATGCCTACGGAGCACTGCTGGTTCCGAGGACAAATCAGCACAGGAAGAGGCCATGGAGGAAGAAGAAGAGGAGCGGTGGAGGAGAGAGGTGTGGCAAAATCACCACTAGTAGAATTTTGGAAGTGTGGTGGCGGAACAAGCTCCAACACTACTGCACCTTGTCCTGCATCCTTCCCAGCTGCCAGAAGAGTCACCCAGTGCGCGGTGAAAGAAAGGTAACGTCCCTGTCCATGCCTGCTGGACCATGAGTCAGTGGTAATATGCACCTTACCGCTGACCGCCCTGTCCAGTGAGGCCAAGACATTGCCTTCCACATGCCGGTAGAGAGCCGGAATCACCTTCAGTGAGAAAAAGTGGTATTTGGGAACCTGCCAGTGAGGATCTGCAGATTCCACAAACTCACAGAAGGGGGAAGAGTCTACCAACTGAAAAGGCAGCAGTTGAAGTGCTAGCAATTTAGCCAAGCTAGCATTCAACCGCTGGGCATGTGGATGGCTGGGAGCGAACTTCTTTCGGCAGTGCAGCAGCTGGGGCAGGGGAATTTGCCTGGTACAATCTGATGTCTGTGTACCGATAGCAGATTGCCTGCAAGTACTTGGCTGTGACACACCTAATTCTACACCTTCATTCCTCTCAGTGCAGGTTTCAGAGAGGACTGAAGGTATAGTGGGGTTGGAGATCCCAGCTGATGAGGAGCAAGGAGAGGTACGCTTTGTTCTTTGGTGTGGGTCTTCAGGTACGCTTGCCAACGAACTGCATGGCAGGTCGACATATGTCTGGTCAAGCATGTGATGCCCAAGTGGGTGATGTTTTGGCCATGTGAGATACGCTTGAAACATGTTGCAAATAGTGGGATCTGATGCACTCATCTCAAAAAAAGGCCCACAACAAAGAACTGTGCAGGGGACGCAGTACACTTACTGTAAATACTGCAGCTGCTTGCCTGTGGTACTAATAGGATCAGAAGAACACCACCAATTTTCTTCAGGTAGCTTTAGATGCACACTGTGCAGAGGACACAGTACACTAACTGTAAATAATGTAGCTGCCTGCCTGTGGTATTAATAGGATCAGAACAACAGCAATTGTCTTCAGGTAGCTTTAGGTACACACTGTGCAGAGGACGCAGTACACTAACTGTAAATACTGCAGCTGCCTGTCTGTGGTACTAATAGGATCAAAACAACACCACCAATTTTCTTCAGGTAGCTTTAGGTGCACACTGTGCAGAGGACACAGTACACTAACTGTAAATAATGTAGCTGCCTGCCTGTGGTATTAATAGGATCAGAACAACAGCAATTGTCTTCAGGTAGCTTTAGGTGCAAACTGTGCAGAGGATGCAGTACACTAACTGTAAATACTGCAGCTGCCTGCCTGTGGTACTAATAGGATCAGAAAAACACCACCAATTTTCTTCTGGTAGCTTTAGGTGCACACTGTGCAGAGGACACACTACGCTAACTGTAAATATTGCAGCTGCCTGCCTGTGGTACTAATAGGATCAGAAGAACACCACCAATTTTCTTCAGGCAGCTTTAGGTGCACACTGTGCAGAGGACACAGTACACTAACTGTAAATACTGTAGCTGCCTGTGGTATTAATAGGATCAGAACAACAACAATTGTCTTCAGGTAGTTTTAGGTGCCCACTGTGCAGAGGACGCACTACACTAACTGTAAATACTGCAGCTGAATGCGGTACTAATAGGATCAGAAGAACACCACCAATTTTCTTCAGGTAGCTTTAGGTGCACACTGTGCAGAGGACGCACTACATTCACTGTAAATACTGCAGGTGCCTGGGGTACTAATAGGATCAGAAGAACACCACCAATTTTGTTCAGGTAGTTTTAGGTGCACACTGCGCAGAGGACGCAGTACACTAACTGTAAATACTGCAGCTGCCTTCCTGTGGTACTAACAGGATCAGAAGAACACATTAAATTTCCTTAAGGTAGCTTTAGGTGCACACTGTGCAGAGAACGCACTACACTAACTGTAAATACTGCAGCTGCCTGCCTATGGCACTAATAGGTCTAGAAGAACACCACTAATTTTCTTCAGGTAGCTTTAGGTGCACACTGTGCAGAGGACACACTGCACTAACTGTAAAAACTGTAAATACTGCAGCTGCCTGTGGTACTAATAGGATCAGAAGAACACCACCAATTTTCTTCTGGTAGCTTTAGGTGCACACTGTGCAGAGGACGCATTACATTAACTGGAAATACTGCAGCTGCCTGCAGTACTAATAGGATCAGAAGAACACCACCAATTTTCTTCAGGTAGCTTTATATGCACACTGTGCAGAGGGCACACTACACTAACTGTAAATACTGCAGCTGCCTGCCTGTGGTACTAATAGGATCAGAAGAACACCACCAATTTTCTTCAGGTAGCTTTAGGTGCGCACTGTGCAGAGGACGCACTACACTAACTGTAAATACTGTAGCTGCCTGCGGTACTAATAGGATCAGAAGAACACCACCAATTTTCTTCTTGTAGCTTTAGGTGCACACTGTGCAGAGGACACAGTACACTAACTATAAATACTGTAGCTGCCTGCCTGTGGTATTAATAGAATCAGAACAACAGCAATTGTCTTCAGGTAGCTTTAGGTGCACACTGTGCAGAGGATGCAGTACACTAACTGTAAATACTGCAGCAGCCTGCCTGTGGTACTAATAAGATCAGAAGAACACCACCAATTTTCTTCAGGTAGCTTTAGGTGCACACTGTGCAGAGGACACAGTACACTAACTATAAATACTGTAGCTGCCTGCCTGTGGTATTAATAGAATCAGAACAACAGCAATTGTCTTCAGGTAGCTTTAGGTGCACACTGTGCAGAGGATGCAGTACACTAACTGTAAATACTGCAGCAGCCTGCCTGTGGTACTAATAAGATCAGAAGAACACCACCAATTTTCTTCAGGTAGCTTTAGGTGCACACTGTGCAGAGGACACAGTACACTAACTGTAAATACTGTAACTGCCTGCCTGTGGTACTAATAGGATCAGAAGAACACCACCAATTTTCTTCAGGTAGCTTTAGGTGCACACTGTGCAGAGGACGCACTACACTAACTGTAAATACTGCAGCTGAATGCGGTTCTAATAGCATCAGAAGAACACCACCAATTTTTTTCAGGTAGCTTTAGGTGCACACTGTGCAGAGGACACACTACATTAACTATAAATACTGCAGCTGCCTGCGGTACTAATAGGATCAGAAGAACACCACCAATTTTCTTCAGGTAGCTTTAGGTGCACACTGTGCAGAGGACACAGTACACTAACTGTAAATACTGTAGCTGCCTGCCTGTGGTATTAATAGAATCAGAACAACAGCAATTGTCGTCAGGTAGCTTTAGGTGCACACTGTGCAGAGGATGCAGTACACTAACTGTAAATACTGCAGCAGTCTGCCTGTGGTACTAATAAGATCAGAAGAACACCACCAATTTTCTTCTGGTAGCTTTAGGTGCACACTGTGCAGAGGACGCATTACATTAACTGGAAATACTGCAGCTGCCTGCAGTACTAATAGGATCAGAAGAACACCACCAATTTTCTTCAGGTAGCTTTATATGCACACTGTGCAGAGGGCACACTACACTAACTGTAAATACTGCAGCTGCCTGCCTGTGGTACTAATAGGATCAGAAGAACACCACCAATTTTCTTCAGGTAGCTTTAGGTGCATACTGTGCAGAGGACGCACTACACTAACTGTAAATACTGTAGCTGCCTGCGGTACTAATAGGATCAGAAGAACACCACCAATTTTCTTCTTGTAGCTTTAGGTGCACACTGTGCAGAGGACACAGTACACTAACTATAAATACTGTAGCTGCCTGCCTGTGGTATTAATAGAATCAGAACAACAGCAATTGTCTTCAGGTAGCTTTAGGTGCACACTGTGCAGAGGATGCAGTACACTAACTGTAAATACTGCAGCAGCCTGCCTGTGGTACTAATAAGATCAGAAGAACACCACCAATTTTCTTCAGGTAGCTTTAGGTGCACACTGTGCAGAGGACACAGTACACTAACTGTAAATACTGTAACTGCCTGCCTGTGGTACTAATAGGATCAGAAGAACACCACCAATTTTCTTCAGGTAGCTTTAGGTGCACACTGTGCAGAGGACGCACTACACTAACTGTAAATACTGCAGCTGAATGCGGTTCTAATAGCATCAGAAGAACACCACCAATTTTTTTCAGGTAGCTTTGGGTGCACACTGTGCAGAGGACACACTACATTAACTATAAATACTGCAGCTGCCTGCGGTACTAATAGGATCAGAAGAACACCACCAATTTTCTTCAGGTAGCTTTAGGTGCACACTGTGCAGAGGACACAGTACACTAACTGTAAATACTGTAGCTGCCTGCCTGTGGTATTAATAGAATCAGAACAACAGCAATTGTCGTCAGGTAGCTTTAGGTGCACACTGTGCAGAGGATGCAGTACACTAACTGTAAATACTGCAGCAGTCTGCCTGTGGTACTAATAAGATCAGAAGAACACCACCAATTTTCTTCAGGTAGCTTTAGGTGCACACTGTGCAGAGGACACAGTACACTAACTGTAAATACTGTAACTGCCTGCCTGTGGTACTAATAGGATCAGAAGAACACCACCAATTTTCTTCAGGTAGCTTTAGGTGCACACTGTGCAGAGGACGCACTACACTAACTGTAAATACTGCAGCTGAATGCGGTTCTAATAGCATCAGAAGAACACCACCAATTTTCTTCAGGTAGCTTTAGGTGCACACTGTGGATAGGACACACTACATTAACTATAAATACTGCAGCTGCCTGTGGTACTAATAGGATAAGAAGATCACCACCATTTTTCTTCAGGTAGCATTAGAGGCAGACTGTGCAGAGGACGCACTACACTAACTGTAAATACTGCAGCTGCCTGCAGTACTAATAGGATCAGAAGAACACCACCAATTTTCTTCAGGTAGCTTTAGGTGCACACTGTGCAGAGGATGCAGTACACTAACTGTAAATACTGCAGCTGCCTGCCTGTGGTACTAATAGGATCAGAAGAACCCCACCAATTTTCTTCTGGTAGCTTTTGGTGCACATTGTGCAGAGAACGCACTACTCTAACTGTAAATACTGTAGCTAATAGGACTAATAGGATCAAAAGAGGTAGATGTAAATACTGTAAAAACACCTGCCTGCCTGTCAGTAGGAAGAGAATAACAGGAACAGATCTAGCTAAACTGAATACAGTGCATATATATATATATATATATTAGGGATGAGCTTCGAGTTTGAGTCGAACTCATGTTCAACTCAAACATCGGCTGATCGCAATTTCGGCGAACAGCGAACAATTTGGGGTGTTCGTGGCAAATTCAAACACCCTTAAAAGTCTATGGGAGAAATCAAAAGTTCTAATTTTAAAGGCTTATATTCATGGTATTGTCATAAAAAGTGTTTGGGGACCTGGGTCCTGCCCCAGGGGACATGGATCAATTAAAAAAAAAGTTTTCAAAACGGCCGTTTTTTTGGGAGCAGTGATTTTAATAATGCTTAAAGTGAAACAATAAAAGTGTAATATCCCTTTAAATTTCGTACCTGGGGGGTGTCTATATTATGCCTGTAAAGGGGCGCATGTTTCCCGTGTTTAGAACAGTCTGACAGCAAAATGACATTTAAAAGGAAAAAAAAGTCATTTAAACTACTCACGGCTATTAATAAATTGCGGGTCCGACAATACATATAAAAGTTCATTGATAAAAACGGCATGGGAATTCCCCACAGGGGAACTCTGAACCAAAATTTAAAAAAAAAATGACGTGGGGGGTCCCCCTAAATTCCATACCAGGCCCTTCAGGTCTGGTATGGATTTTAAGGGGAACCCCGCGCCAAAGTGTAAAAAAAATGGCGTGGGGTCCCCCCAAAAATCCATACCAGATCCTTATTCGAGCACGCAACCTGGCAGGCCGCAGGAAAAGAGGGGGGGATGAGAGAGCGCCCCCCCTGAACCGTACCAGGCCACATGCCCTCAACATTGGGAGGGTGCTTTGGGGTAGCCCCCCAAAACACCTTGTCCCCATGTTGATGAGGACAAGAGCCTCATCCCCACAACCCTGGCCGGTGGTTGTTGGGGTCTGCGGGCGGGGGGTTTATAAGAATCTGGAAGCCCCCTTTAACAAGGGGACCCCCAGATCCCAGCCCTCCCCCCGTGTGAAATGGTAAGGAGGTACTTGTACCCCTACCATTTCACTAAAAAAATGTTAAAAATGACAAGAGACAGTTTTTGACAATTCCTTTATTTAAATGCTTCCTCTTTCTTCTTTCTTCTTTCTTCTATCTTCTATCTTCCTTCGGTTTCTTCCTCCATCTTCTTCTGGTTCTTCTGGTTCTTCCTCCGGTGTTCTCATCCGGCATCTTCTCCTCTTCTGACGGTTCTTAAATAATGGGGGCGGGGCCACCCAGTGACTCCGCCCCCCTCTGACGCACGGGGACTTGACGGGACTTCCCTGTGGCATTCCCCGTGACGCCACAGGGAAGTCCTGTCAAGTCACCTTGCGTCAGAGGGGGCGGGGTCACTGGGTGGCCCCGCCCATGTTATTTAAGAACCGTCAGAAGAGGAGAAGCGTCACACAGCGGGAGCCTCCCTCCATGCCATCATGGATGTGGAGCGGCCGAAAAGAAGATGAAGACAAGAAGATGAAGAGAGGAAGATGAAGACAAGAAGATGGAGAGAAGAAGATGAAGAAGAGAGAAGCGTCACACAGTGGGAGCCTCCCTCCATGCCATCATGGATGCGGAGCGGCCCGGAGAAGAAGGGAAGAAGACGCCAACACCGCGGAGGAAGATGCCAGATGAGAACACCAGAGGAAGAACCAGAAGAACCAGAAGAAGAAGAAGATGGAGGAAGAAACCGAAGGAAGATAGAAGAAAGAAGAAGCATTTAAATAAAGGAATTGTCAAAAACTGTCTCTTGTCATTTTTAACATTTTTGATAGTTTTTTAGTGAAATGGTACGGGTACTTTTGTACCCCTTACCATTTCACACAGGGGGGAGGGTCAGGATTTGCCAGGGTTGTGGGGATGAGGCCCTTGTCCTCATCAACATGGGGACAAGGTGTTTTGGGGGGCTACCCCAAAGCATCCTCCCGATGTTGAGGGCATGTGGCCTGGTACGGTTCAGGAAGGGGGGTGCTCTCTCATCCCCCCTCTTTTTCTGCGGCCTGCCAGGTCGCATGCTCAGATAAGGGTCTGGTATAGATTTTGAGGGGGGCCCCACGCCATTTTTTTTTTTTAAATTTTGGCCGGGGATCCCTTTAATATCCATACCAGACCTGAAGGGCCTGGTATGGAATTTAGGGGGACCCCCACGTCATTTTTTTTTTAAATTTTTTGTTCAGGGTTCCCCTGTGGGGAATTCCCATGCCGTTTTTATCAATTAACTTTTATGTGTATTGTCGGACAGACAATTCATTAATAGCCACGAGTAGTTTTAAATTACTTTTTTTCCTTTGAAATGTCATTTTGCTGTCAGACTTTTCTAAACACGGGAAAAATGCACCCCTTTACAGGCCTACTATAGACACCCCCAGGTACGAAATTTAAAGGGATATTACACTTTTATTCTTTCACTTTAAGCATTATTAAAATCACTTCTCCCGAAAAATCGTCCTTTTTTTGCATTGATCCTTGTCCCCTGGGGCAGGACCCAGGTCCCCAAACACTTTTTATGACAATAACTTGCATATAAGCCTTTAAAATTAGCACTTTTGATTATTCATGTTCGTGTCCCATAGACTTTGACGGTGTTCGCGTGTTCGAATTAATTTTTTGTTCTGGTGCGAACCGAACAGGGAGGTGTTCGGCTCATCCCTAATATATATATATATATAAATATATATCTATATATATATATCTAGATATATATATATATCTAGATATATATCTAGATATATATATATATCTATATATATATAGATATATATATATACAACACCTAGGATGCATATATATACATAATACACTATAAGTGCAGCTAACTGTTCCGCCGGCCTACTCTATCTAACTTAAATCAAATGACGCTGTCTCTCTGTCTATCTCTCCACCACCGCTGCAACACACTACACAAGGCTGCCATGCAGGCGGCCTTATATAGTGTGGGGCGTGTACTAAACCCCCTGAGCCATAATTGGCCAAAGCCACTCTGGCTTTGGTCAATTACGGCTCTCTGTACAGACGGCGCTGTGATTGGCCAAGCATCAGCCAGCAATGCACTGCAATGCCACAGTGAATTTTGGGCTGTGACGCGCCACTCAAATTTGGCGCGAACGGCCCATAACATGGGTTCGACTTGAACTCGAAGCTCATCCCTAGTTATGATAAACAAATAACAGTGCAGCGCTAATGATACATCAATAAACAAATTGCTCATAAAATTAAAATTTTCAAAAGTTCCCTTTAGTAAAAGAAAAATAGATAAAAAGAGTAGACAGGCAAGTTCTCCTTGGCAGTGATAAGGGTGCTCACAGACATTTAAATGGTGTGTCTTTATCAGTGATTCCTCCACCATCTAGCCAAACTGCTCCCCTCAATCACTGGACCTGAGTTAACAGATGGGTCAAACAGGCATTCACCACTAGAGTGGTCACAGATGGAAGCTTGAATAGCCAGATGAATAGGATTCGAAATGCAACCACTTTAAACAACCACACGTCGTCACTCTTAAATTCCAACCGTGGTACCATAAAAAACCAATAAAAAGTATATAATGCACACTGTGTGGCTAAAAATACTTGTTTTATTTATAAAAGAGGGTAGTCACAAATATAGCACTGTAGCCCCAGTGCTGGAATGAATGGCATATATGGATATTATCATCATAAAATGGAAAAGGTGGCTGCAGGGACGTCGCAAAGTCCTCCCGCACACGTATAGTCCCTGGGCGGGACTTCCTCAGCGATAATGGAGGCTTGTGCGTCTATTTTTTAAATAATAAGCCACCTGTATAATTACACCTGTATGACCCACCCCCTGTAATGTATACCACTCAATCAGCTTGGAATGCCGAGAGGTTAAGTGATCACTTCCTGTTAAGTCCATCCGTTGCTGTGGTAATGGCGTCGTCAACAACGGCATGACACCCGGTCATGTGACAACAAGCACATGATTTAAACCTCTAACTGGGACGCACAGAAAGCACACTTTGTTCTTTGAGGCCAGCCCTCTCATGTAAGACATTGCCCAGGTAACGGAACAACACAGCTATACATATGACTAGCACACATCCGGCTCCACAGATAGGGGACACTGGAGCCAGACAGCGCATACAGCCACGAACAACCCGTACTCCAAAACCGGGCAAATACACAGACAGGGGCCTACATATACATAATAGACTGATATGAAATCAGTCAATAAACATTTTTTCTAAAAAAAAAAAAAAAAAACTTTTTAAACTTTATAAAAAAGTTAAAAAACATGACGTCATCGCAGCCACCTTTGACAATAACAACAATACTGATTAATTATCAAAAATAATCAAAGAAAATCCTCATTAATATAACACCAGTCAAAAAATGGAAAGACTAACAATTAATAAAATCACAGCTAACTGCCATAAGATTAAATTTAAATAGCCCAAAAGTGGTCAAAATTATAAAAAAGGATATTACTTAACAATCTGAAATTAGGCAATTTAAATCGAATTCGACATTGAACTCCTACTTTTGTTTCGTAAATCCAAAAGGATTTGCATCGGCTCAGTTGTCGAATAAAATTGCCCCCCCTCCATTGTTGAGTCACTTTCTCAACCCCATCAAATTTCAATTTGGTGGGGTTGCGATCGTGAAGCAGTCTGAAGTGTTTGGAGACATTGTGAGTAACCAGGCCTTTTTTAATGTTACTCACATGTTTTCCAATTCTTACATGTAGAGGTCTGGATGTTCTCCCTACATACTGGAGGCCACATTCACATTCTAAGATATACACTACTCCTGATGTGGAGCATGTTATCAATTCCTTAATTTGATACAATTTGTTGGTAGCAGTGGTAACAAACTCTTTCCATTTCTTGACATTACCCCTAACTTGTTTAAATGGGGGGCAACAACCACAAGCGTAGAACCCTGTTAGGAAATTAAATATCCTATTTTCAAAAAGGACAGGTGGGTCGATGACCCCAGGGGCCAGTTTGTCTCTCAGAGAAGGAGCCTTCCTATATTTAAACTGGGGATGATCAGAAAGTGCAGGGCCAAGTACCCTATCTTGTTTAAGAATGAGCCAATATTTGAAAACGATCTTTTCAAATTTTTTATGTTGGACATTATAGTCCAAGATCATTCTAGTGTTCATAGACGGACTCTGTTTCTCCTTAGGGCCATTAGACACCAATGTTTTTCTGTCAAGTTTCCGGTCTGTCTCTATTTCTCTTTCAATTTTTCTTTCTCTTTCATAAAATCATCTATTGCGCTGTATATGAACTCTATTGCCCCGTACACACGGTCGGACTTTGTTCGGACATTCCGACAACAAAATCCTAGGATTTTTTCCGACGGATGTTGGCTCAAACTTGTTTTGCCTACACACGGTCGCACAAAGTTGTCGGAATTTCCGATCGCCAACAACGCGGTGACGTACACCACGTACGACGAGACTAGAAAAGACTGGTTCAGAACCAAGCGCGGCACCCTTTGGGCTCCTTTTGCTAATCTCGTGTTAGTAAAAGTTTGGTGAGAGACGATTCGCGCTTTTTCAGACTCGTGGCTTTCAGATCGTTTTCTGCCGTTCAGTTTGTGCTTGTGGGTTTGTATCTGCTCTTCAGTGCGTGCAGTCAGTTCGTATCGGAGTTTTCTGTGCGATCTTGCCCGCTCGTTGCTGTTTTTCAGGTCGCTCTTCACAGGCCTTGCTGTTCTTCAGTGCGTTCTGTTACTTCGTTCTGAGCAGCCGACCGTTTTCTAGCCATGTTTCGTATGCGTACTCCTCGTAGAGTTCGTGCTGTGCGGGGGCTTGGTGTTGGGGTCCTGACCTTGACACAAGTCCAGTCCATGAACAGGGTGGGGAGGAGTTCATGGACCAAGAATTGGTTGCTTCAGCATGACCAGTTCTCTCATATGCCTTTGCTCCGTGAGATCCATGAGAATAATCCTGATGATTTCAGGAACTTTCTCCGGATGACGGACCCCGTGTTTCACCGTTTGTTGGCTTCGCTGACCCCTTATATTAGCAGGCAGGATACCTGCATGAGGCAAGCCATCACTCCGGAGCAGAGGTTGGTCGCTACCTTGTGGTATTTGGCCACAGGGAGAAGCCTGCAGGACCTCAAGTTCTCGACAGGCATCTCCCCCCAGGCTCTTCTTTGTGCACATTTACTGCTTGTGTTTGTTTGAGCTGACCCTGACAGAAATGTGTGGAGTCCAGAAAATGTCATGATTGTGTAACCTTATACAAAGCACTGTTGGCTGTTATTTACTAAATGCAAAGACACTTTTCACTACAAGTGCACTTGCAACTGCACTGAAACTGCACTTGTAGTGCAAAGAGGATTTGCCCTTAGGAAATTACCCTCATTTTCTCATAAAACAACAATTACATCACCCCAAAAGTGTTGTAGTGTTGAGACAATAATCCACACATTCTTGATGAGCAATCTTTTTAATACCTGCACAATCACATGTGCATTTACCAAAGGTTTTTCTGACAAACCAACATGTTTGTTGTATAACAATTTTTGTGGTGTCATTATCCAAAATCAAAATGTGCATTTTATAGAAAACAGGCCTGTGTAAAACCCACAAGAAAGACACAAATCTTGATCTTACAAAGTTCACATTTGGTAGAACTTGAAGGCAATATCAGACATGAGTATTTAGGAACTGTGTTTGATATTGCGTTCAGATGGGGGGAAATCACCCCTGGAAAAGCCAAATTTGGAAGATGCACACAAATTTCACAATGTCAACATGTGCTAGCTGCCATCACGGGGGATCAAGGGACGTGTTTTGGGGGAGAAAGCCCTTCCTCACCGCTACTTTATTATTGAGGAAGGGGTTGCACCCCCAAAACGCGTCCATTAATCTCCCGTGATGGCAGATAGCACATGTTGACACACTGTGTGCATCCTCCAAATTTGGCTTTTGGAAAAATCACAAAAACATTTCGCACATTGTAGCAGACAAAAGAAGAAAGTGATTTGGAGGGGCTTTAAACTCGCCCCAAAACATCAATGATGTTTTTATATTTTGGAATAACATCATTGATGTTTTGCTTGATGATTTCCAATTGTAAATTACAGCCCATGATCTCCCCGATCACGATCTGGGCACTTTCTGATGTGAAAGGATCTTCATCCACAACCTCACGATCACCTAAAAAAGAGAGGAACCCAAAATAAATTAGGTCTAAAAAAAATGCCGCCATCCATCTCTTATCTGAGCCTGTGGTTGCAGACACTCACCTGTTGTGGTGACTATTTCCACCACGTCTTCTTCCTCCTGCTCATCTTGAGTTGGGGGGATTTCCCCTTCTTCCAGAGGGGGGGGGTTCTGGTCTCCTCGGATGAGGGGTGTCCTCCGAGTCTTTTCTCCCCTATGTAAAACAAAAATGGTATAATTAGCACACAGATATTTGATGGCAGAACTAGAAATAGGAAACATTGCTTGGAAGTGGGGTACAATGATCTATTTTAGCAGAGTTCCAAGATGTAGCATTTTTAGTGTCCTTTGTCAAGCTGCAATACTTTACCTGTTTAGTACAAGCTTCACAGATGGAGACCCCCCTATAGTATACACTGGAGCACCTGTGTGGCCCCCCTAATAAAAATGGTGTTCTGGGGTCCCACACTAGTGCTCCAGTGTCCAGATGTGAAAACAGCTGCTCAGTGTCCTCTCCTTACACACAATCTAGTTTGCATTTCATTCTAGTAACCAAGCCATCTACACAACCCAATTCTTTGAAGACAAGTATAGGGCCTCAAAATGGTGGCCAAATGCATATGGCCTAAACAATGGTATTTTATAGTCCGAAATAAAAATGTGTGATCCGAACGAATAATGTGCCCATGAACATGAAAGTTGCCATTTTAAACTGTACAACAGTTCCTAAAAGCACATGGAGCAGCACGAACGTAATAAACACAAAAAGAATAGGAACACAGCACAACTACTTACTTTTTTTGCAGCACTCTCCGGATCTTTCTGTACTGCTCATGTTCTCGTAATTTCAGGTCCGACCACCGCTTCCTGAGCTGATCTTTCGATCGTCGTACCCCGAATTTCCGGTGCAGACTCCTGACCACTTTCGCCATGATCTTGGCCTTTCGGATATTGGGGTTGGGGTAAGGCCCATACTTTCCATCATAGTCGGCCTTCTTCAGGATGTCCACCATCTCCAACATCTCCCCAAAGGACATATTTGAGTCCTTTAATCTCCTTCTGGATTGGGACGTTTCAGGCTCCGGCCTTTCCTCCTCCTCCTCCTCCTCGTTGCTGTACTTAGCACGATCCTGCTGTCTATCCGCCATGTGCTCTTCCTCCACTGCGCCGAACGAAAAGGGGCGGGGAATAGAATAGAAAGAACGTCAGGGGCGGGAGGAGTTATACGCATGCGCAGTGTGTATAAATCGTAATGCGCGCGTCTTATGTGCGATCTGTGAGCGGAGGAAGGAGCATCGGAGAAGCCGATCGTGCTAACGAAGGTAGGATCTAAACTTGGGCCTATACTGCTTCGAAATTGAAGCCTATATTGTAAGGGGAGTTTGGCCTGACATTAGGGTTTGTCTTGTGTTGTGTCTTGCAGAGAAAATGGATGGGTTCAACGACCACAATTTCCTGCCCCTGTTCATAGACAAGTACAGGGAGCTGCCCTGTCTGTGGCAAGTGAGACACCCCCACTATAACCACAAACAAAAGAGGCAGGCAGCGCTGGAGAAACTGCTGGAGTTGGTGAAGCCGGTGGTCCCCACAGCAACCATCCCTTATTTAAAAGCTAAAATTGGTGGCCTGAGGAGCACATATCTTAGGGAGCGCAAGAAGGTCACGGATTCCCAGAGGTCCGGAGCTGCAGCAGATGACATTTATGTCCCCAGGTTGTGGTACTATGAGAGACTGCGATTTCTGTCAGACCACACTGAAGTCAGGGAATCCCTCTCCACTCTTCCTTCCACTCTTCCTTCCATCCCAGCTGAGGCTTCTGATGTCCAACCTGGGCCTTCCAGCCAGGAAGAAATGGAGGAGCCCAGCTGGAGTCAGGTATAGCATTCTTCTACAGATTTCTGGGCAATAAATAAATGATGTTTACTAGATGTTATTATTGATCATTAATTGCTGATTCCAAAAAGTGTTTTACATATCAATAGACAGTAGTGGGCACCCAAAATTGGGACAAGAATGAAAAATGCTGGGCTCAGAAGGATAGTCTGTTATATTTGTTAACATTCAATTTGCAGCAGTCAGGAGGTGAAAATTGTGTGTGATTGATGTAAAAAAAACTAAAACTATGTCTCTTTTTCATACACAGGAAGACCTCAGCCAGGAGGAGGCTGTGGAATGTGGCAGTCAGGAGGAGGCGGGGATTAGTGGCAGCCAGGAGGAGGCGGGGATTAGTGGCAGCCAGGAGGAGGCGGGGCTAAGTGGCAGCCAAGAGAAGCCTGGGACAAGTCACAGCCTGATTGAGTCTCAGGTTCCTCCCCTCCGCCTGCCATACAAAAGGGCCAGGAAGGCCACTCCCAGTCCTGTGCAGGATTCAGCATACAGGCTGATCCAGGAGGCTTCGGCGTCCCTCAGAGCCTTCCCCAGTCTTGAAGAGGCCTTTGCCTGCATGGCTGCCACCAAATTGCAGGGCATGCAGGAGGGCCAACGCAAGATTTCTGAGGACCTTATTTATAAAGTCCTACGTAAGGGGGAGAGTGGGGAACTGACACACAAGACGGATGTCATTGAGATCGACGATCCTCCTCCTCCTCCTCCTCCTGCTGCCACAACTCCACCACCACAGCCAAAGGCTGGAAGGAAGCGTGGAAGGAAGACCAAAGAGTGATTGCCCTGGGTTCAGTCTGGTCTGACAAAAGCTGCAGTCTCTCGTATGACCACAGCCTGGGGACACAGATGTCATCTGCTGCTTTCCGGATCTCTGGGACTTCTGGACCAGACTGCTCTCCCTTAGATATGGACTCCTCAGGCCACCAATTTTGCTTTTAAATAATTGATGTCTGCCCTGGGGGTCCAAGGCTTCACCCACTTCTGCAGTTTCTCCAGCGTTGCCTCCCTCTTTGTTTATAGTTGTGACCCCTTAATAAAATATTTTTAGGTAAATTCTACTCTCCTGTGTGTGTTTTCATCCAAAAAGGACAGTTTGTTGGTGACGATTCAGGTACATTTCTAACATAAAATGTGAAATTAACAAGGGACAACAACACCAAACAATCTCCTACAGATTAAATAGAACAACATATCAATGGTGTTGTGGGAACTTGTCACAAAAAACACACAAACATTTTCGGGAGTACAAATCAAAATCACCAAAAAAAAAAATTAAAAAAGAGAAACACAAAAAAAGATTCTACATTAAAGTAAAAAAAAATAAAAAAAATATGTTGTCAGATGTGAGAAATCAAAATATATTGAGGGAATCCCGATAAATAGTAACGAAAGAAGTTTGTGAGAAGTGTGTGTGAATATGAGCATCAAAACTATTTAATTCTTGTCACATTATAAAGAAGAAGAGAGTGCGCTGTATTAAACCATTTTGAACATTGCAGCGTGACAAAAGTGCTGTATCCATTACGAACGCTAAGTTTACCAGAACGAGCTGTCCCGTGTCGGAATTTCTTCTGAGCATGTGTGGCACTTTGTGCGTCGGAACAGGCCACACACGGTCGGAATTGACGCGATCGGATTTTGTTGTCGGAAAATTTTATCTCCTGCTGTCCAACTTTGTATGTCGGAAAATCCGATGGAAAATGTCCGATGGAGCCCACACACGGTCGGAATTTCCGACAACACGCTCCGATCGGACAATGTCCATCGGAAAATCCGACCGTGTGTACGGGGCATAAGTGTTTGAAACATGCAGAGTTCATATACAGACTTACAAATAGTTGCACTTAACAGTTACTAAAGCTATAACACAATGAATGTTTATAAATTTATAGAAGAGACAAAAAGAAGAGACAAAAAGACCTTCTTAACCACTTGCCGACTGGCTCACGCCGATATACGTCGTAGAAGGGCACATACAGGCAGATTAACGTACCTGTACATTGCCCTATAAGAAGCGGTTTGCGGTCATGCCCACTCCCGCCGCGACCTCTGTGAGTGTGATCCCTGCAGGCATACCCGCGATCGTCTCACATAGAGGAAGAATGGGGAAATGCTGTAAACAAGCATTTCCCCGTTCTGCCTGGTGATCAGTGTCATGTCACACATAGCCACGCCCCCTACAGTTAGAATCACTCCCTAGGACACACTTAAACCCTGCTCTGCCCCGGGGTGGTTGACCCCTTCACTGCCAGTCACATTTACACAGTAATCAATGCATTTTAATTGCACTGATTGCTGTATAAATGTGATTGGTCCCAAAATCGTGCCAAAAGTGTCTGATCTGTCCGCCATAATGTTGCAGTCATGATACAAATCGCTGATCGCCGCCATTACTAGTAAAAAAAAAAATTATTAATAAAAATGCCATAAAACTATCCCCTATTTTGTAGATGCTATAACCTTTGCTCAAACCAATCAATAAACGCTTATTGTGATTTTTTTACCAAAAATATGTAGAAGAATACGTATCGGCCTAAACTGAGGAAAAAAAATGTTTTTTTATATATTTTTTGGGGATCCTTATTTTAGCAAAAAGTAAAAAATAATGCATTTTTTTCAAAATGTATGCTATTTTTTTGTTTATAGCGCAAAAAATAAAAACCACAAAGGTGATCAAATACCACCAAAAGAAAGCTCTATTTGTAGGGTAAAAAGGATGTCAATTTTGTTTGGGAGCCACGTTATACAACCACGCAATTGTCAGTTAAAATGACGCAGTGCCAAATCGCAAAAAGTGTTCTGGTCTTTGGGTAGCCAAATGGTCCGGCGCTTATGTGGTTAAACAGTCAATGTCAAAAATTAGAGGAAAACAACAGAACGGGAAAGACTAGAAAGCTTTTTACGAAAATTGGCGACATCAAAGGAAAGTTTTGTGCACAGATGGGCACAATAATAGACAAACATGGCAAGGACCTGACAGGAGCAGAAGAGATAAAGCAGAAATGGCAAGAATACACAGAAGAACTATACAAGAAAGATCTGAATGTCCCATATAACCACGATAATGCAGTCACTGAACTTGAACCAGATATCCTGGAGAGTGAAGTCAAGTGGGCCTTAGAAAACATTGCTAATAACAAAGCTAGCAGAAGTGAAAGTATCCCAGCTGAGTTATTTGAAATCCTAGAAGATGATGCTGTTAAAGTGCTGCACTCAATATGCCAATAAATTTAGAAAACTCAACAATGGCCACAGGACTGAAATATTCCGATACCAAAGAAGGGAAGCGCCAAAGAATGTTCAAACTTCCGTACGATCGCGCTCATCTTACACACTAGCAAGGTTATGCTGAAAATTCTACAAGCTAGGCTTCAGCAGCATGTGCTACCACAAGTACAAGCTGGATTCTGAAGACGCAGAGGAACTAGTGATCAAATTGACAACTTTGGCTGAAACGTGGAAAAAGCAAGGGAGTTTCAGAAGAATGTCTATTTCTACTTTATTGACTACAGTAAAGTCTTCTATTGTGTGGATCACAGCAAGATGTGGCAAATACTGAAAGAAATGAGAATATCAGACCACCTCTCCTGTCTTCTGAAAAACCTGTATGCAAGTCAAGAAGCAACAGTTAGAACAGGACATGGACCAAAATTGAAAAGGAGTGCGGCAATGATATATATTGTCACCCTACTTACTTGCAGAGTACATCATGCGAAATGCCAGGATCGATGAATCACAAGCCAGAATTAAGATCCCCGGGAGAAATATCAACAACCTGAGATATGCAGACGATACCACACTAATGGCAGAAAGTGAAGAAAAACTAATGAGTGCGAACAAAAAGATTGTGCTTGGTTGTATTTATGGATTTGTATCACTTTAATAAAGCTGTATTGCATCATGTGGGAGTACTGCCATCCAGACAGGTAGGGGGGTGAAAAGGTTGACGCGCTTCACACGGAATACATGTTTTATCAAAACCACGTGGTTTTGTGGAATCCTGTGGAAACTCCTGTGGAAACCTACATGAGTATCAGTAATTGCCACATTGGATGTTAATCATTAGACCCTGAAACTTGTAAAAGTCATAATGAATTCTACAATTGCATTGTTGGCTATATTATTAAGGTGAGTGATATTGACATGGCTCCCCTAGATTCAGGTGCAGGAGATGGGGCGGATGCCCCTTTGGAGTTTGCCGTCCCGATCTTCAATTCCTTTAGTTTTTTTGGGTAACATCATGGAGGCCCCAGAAGTTACATCAGAAGGTAATATGCATTTTTTTGGCAGCCCCTAGTGAGTCAGGACAATATCACTGATGCTAATCCCGCCAGAGTATACACACACATACTATTATAATAGTAATGTGGATAATGGGAATATTTTAGTCTGTCCCCCTCCAGTAGAAAAATGAAAAATAGAAGACCCAGAGGGGTTAGAGGAGGTAAGGGGAAGCAGACCAAAGAGAGGAAAAATGGAGTAGTGAACTCCGCTATCAAGATATTTAATTTATGGGGGCATGGCTGACCAAAGCTGAAGATGGCCGCTTAATCACTAAGCTCATCAGCCCAGGGAGATCATCAGATCAACGACGGCCCACACAGCGACTCACTACACAGCCATCCTTGCTCCAGAGACACCCAGGAGCTTGGACATCGTGTCCAGGAAGAGGATGTCAGAATACAAGCCACAAAAACTGACCGAGTTCTCCTTCAAGCCGGTGGAGAAGGTTAGTGAACACAAAGATGGCGCCGGCCCAGCCGCGCAGCGGGACTCCTACACTGATCTCCTGGATGAAATACCCAAGGGATCCTCTAGCCATGACACTCCTATACTCTTTGATCCCCCCCGAGTGTGATCCCCTCATCAGCAGCCCCGCAAAAGCCAAAATGCATCTCGATACACAACCGCAGCGGCCGGCCCAGTTCCAAATTGAGGCCCCTGCTTTCAATCTCCTCCTTTGCAACCAGGCCTTACATTCCTCAATGGCTTCCTTCCCCACCTCAGGCCAACCAGTGATTGATTCCACACTTAAAGACATGCTCCTGTCCTTACAGACTTCCCTAATGACTGATCTCTCCTCACTCTTCACTAAAATCACCTCAGACATCCATTCTCTGGATGATAGAGTGTCATGTATTGAAAGGGGCATGAATGAGTGTAGCTCCACGGTGAACAGAGTCACTGTGGAGCTGTGTCACTGTGGAGATGTGTATGATGATGTCAGAGAGGAACAAACATGGATGTGGGCCAAGCTGGCCGATTTAGAAGACAGGTCCCACAGGAATATTGTCAAATTGAGAGGAATTCCTGAATCCATAATGCCAGTGGACCTGCCCAAATATGCAAAAGAGCTCATGCATCTCATCATTCCTGAAGCATCTCCCCAAGACATAATAATAGGCAGAATACACAGAATTGCCAAACCAGCTCACCTTGCTGCCACAGTACCCAGAGATGTGCTGATGAGAGTACATTACCACATTAAAGAAAAACTTATGTTTGGGTTTAAAACCAAAACCCCCCTACTCGCTCCCTACACAGGTATTCAATTCTTTCCAGATCTCTCCAAATACACCCTCCAAATGTGGAGACAAATGAATCCGGTCACCAAAGGCCTTCAAAACCACAAACTTCAATACAAGTGGAGATACCCAGCAATGCTCCTTATTACCAAAAACGGCAAAACCCACGTGATCAACGACCTCAATAAAGGGTTACACCTCTTCCACACATGGGGTATCCTGCAAGAACCACCCAAATCAACCCCGCCAAGCAATGAAACCGCCATACCCCGCCGAAACCTGGACCAAAACTACAGCTAAGAAGAAACATTCCTCATCGTCAAGATGGGCCACCTTACTTTACTATTACTCCCATGGGCTCTGACAGAGCGAATTTTTCGATACCTCAGCTCCCTTCGTTTCAAACTGTTTTTACCCCTTAACAGAGGTCGCAGCTGCGTTTTGCTCCACCTCTACTATAACATTCAAGTGTTAAGTATCTAATAGATTTTCAATTCAGTTCACAGCTCCGACTTTTTACACTGTTTGTGTTTTTTATTATATTGTTCTATCCGCAGCTCTAACATCCATCTAGCAGATAGATACCTGGACCTTCGCTCATCTCTTATACCATCTCGTCTTCGGTGAACTTCAGTCCCCACAAAGAAGCTGCTAACTGTAAGTGTTGTAACTTCCGCACCAACTACACAACACTCCCGAGATGCCACCCAACATATTGTCACCTAACATCAATGGGCTTAACCACCCTGCTAAACGACACTCACTCTGGAAAGCCACCAAGGCTCTTCACAGTGACATTGTCTGCATCCAGGAGACGCATCTTCTACCATCTGACTCACCTCTATGCAACAACCAACAATTCCCCCACATCTTCAATGCCTCTCACACCACCAAGTGAAGGGGAGTCATGATAGCACTTAAGGATAATGTGGACTTCCACCCTTCTAATGTGACACTAGATCCTGAAGGTTGCTACATAATTCTGATCTGCACCAGTAACAAAATACTCTTATCAACATTTATGCCCTTAACACCCACCAGATAAAGTTTCTTAATAAAGTCCTACGTATGGCCAAACCCTTACAAAAAGACAAGCTAGTCATATGCGGAGACTTTAACCTAGCCCCCGACAATCATATGGACACCACATCTGGAGCAAATAGAAGAAACTCTCCATTGAAAAAGCTCATTTCTACTCATGACTTATTCGACGTTTGGAGATGCCACCACGGCTCTGAGACAGACTTTACCCTTTTCTCCCCTAGACATAACTCCTATTCAAGAATTGATTTGTTCTTAACAGACAAATGGCTTTTACAAAAAATTTCTGCCTCTGCAAGCCAAACCACCGCATGGTCAGACCACGCCCCAATCTCAATCACCATTGAAGATTCCAAACACCACCACATCACATTTCTCTGGAGAGCAAATAACTACATAATACAACACAATGATTATGCACCACAGATTTCTGACCAAATTAAAGAATTCTTTACACTTAACAAAGGCACAGTGTCTGATCCTAACATAGGACGCAGCGCATTGATGAGATTACATCTCAGATAGCAATTCTTGAAACGCAACACAAGTCCAACCCCCAGACCCCACAACCTGACCAACTAATGTCACTTAGACAAGAACTTCGGACACTACTCCTACATTCCTATGACCACCTTCAACAGAAGTTAAAAGCTACCACATATTCCAGATCTAATAAAGCTGGAAAAAGACTAGCACAACGTATTAAATGTAAAAGAACCAAGACCAAAATTCACCAACTATTTCACCCCAACACTAACAACTCATTGACGAACCCCCAAGACATCGCCAATGCATTCAGTGACTACTATAGAGATTTAACTTAAAACAGGATTCTCAAACTCCACAACCTTCTCATGATGACATTAATCGTTTACTCCAAAACATCCATCTACCTTCCCTGACTGATAAACAACTCTGATCCCTGAATGTCCCATGCTCAGAATGGGAGATTCAAGTGACAATTAATTCCCTTCCCGCGGGGAAAGCACCAGGGCCGGATGGCCTCTCAGGAGAATATTACAAACAATTTTCTGTGCACCAAAAGAGAGAGTGAAGCCTCAATTGCATATTAGTAAAAACCTGATATTAGTGCCATCATCCTGATGTTATAGAGTTAAAGGGATATAGGGGTGGAGGTGCGAAGGCAGTTGCTGCTACTGCCTGTTCGCGCATGCACCCCCAAAGTTGAGATAGTCCCAATCCTCAACTTTGGGGGTGCATGCACAAACAGGCAGTAACAGCAACTGCCTTCGTGCCTCCACCCCTATATCCCTTTATTCTCTGCGCACTTACTCCCTCACGTGATCGATGTGTTTAACAGCACTGCCTCCTCTTCCCAATTCCCGTCTGAATCTCTAAAGGCACTAATAATAACAATACCAAAACCAGGGAAGGATCTGAACACACCCCAAAACTTTTGCCCGATATTCCTACTCAATCTTGATTTAAAAATGTACGCTAAGACAATTGCAGCGAGACTGCTAGATATCATGCCCACCCTCATACACAGAGACCAGACTGGTTTTACTAAAGGCAGACAGGCATCAGATGCCACTAGAAGGTTGATCAATCGAATCCATCATTCAGAAAATAGTGGAACGCCTTCTCTGCTCCTCTCTTTGGACACAGAGAAGGTGTTCGACAGAGTACACTGGTCCAAATTAGTACCCCAAAAATTTGGCTTCAGAGAATATATTCTCAACACCATCATGGCACTGTACTCTACCCCCTCATCCCAAGTGTTCTCAGCAGACATGATTTCCCGACCATTCCCTATAACTAATGGCACGCGTCAAGGCTGCCCGCTATCACCTCTTATCTTCAACCTACTCATGTAACCACTAGCAACACACATCAGAGCTCACCCTTCCATCTCAGGCATACAAATAGGAAACACCTCACACAAAATTAGCTTGTTAGAAGACAATGTCATTCTAATCCTCACAAATCCGGCTTCTTCCCTGGCAGAAGTACAAAAAATGCTCACCTGGTTTAGCAAGATCTCCTACTATAAAGTGAACACGACCAAATCATTTATATTTGACATTAAATTGGATTACACAACAAAAAACCTATTACAACTACAACACCAATTCACTTGGGCAGACAAAGACATCTCCTACCTAGGAATCAAATTAACAAAATCAATCAAGAATCTTTTCTCCACCAACTTCTTACACCTACTTCACAAGATCCAAATAGAATCCCAACAACTAACGACATACAAACTATCTTGGTAAGGCAGACTGGCAGCCTTCAAAATGTTATGTCTCCCGCAAATATTGTATTATTTTAGAACTCTTCCAATACCTATTCCCACATCATTTTTTAGATCCCTCCAAGCAGTTCTTAACAAACATCTCTGGAAAGGTAAACGGCCCAGAAGTGCTCACTCCATACTTATTAAACACAAATTGGCAGGAGGGGTGGGTTCCTTTGACTTAGACATTGAATTACTACCTTGCAACCATCCTCGCCCAATTACCAGAATGGTTCCAACCTCATCCTTTCACACCTTGGGGCCAAATAGAGATTTTATCCCTCATACAGTACGTCCTAATTTAAAAAATTGGCTTCTGAGTACCCCTTTAGGATTGGTAACCCTGTCCACTATTTCTCCAACCATGAAAACCTCAGTCCAAGCCTGGAAAAAAACGATTGCCATCTCTGCTTATGATCCAACCATTCCACTTCACCAAATAGCCCTGGAATCCCTCCATTATCTATCACTGGATCTGACTCTGACACAATGGACCCTTAAAGGGATCCACTCCTTACAAAACTTAATTCAAGGGAAACCACCCAAACCCTTCCCCCTACTACAAAAAGAGTTTGATCTTCCCTCAACAGAATTCTTTACATATCTAAGAATCCACCTCTGCCCGAAGATAATACCCCTTTCCCCTATACGCCATTCCTCCAAAAACTTGGGAACTCTTAACAACTCCAATCCCCAAAACAAAAGGCATTTCCCACATTTATAACCTCCTTCACCAAAAAAAAAACACTTTACTAAATCACCCTCACACTTACAATGGGAAACAGATCTAGCACATGACCTGTCCACACGGTCGGATTTTCCGATGGAAAAAGTGCGATCGTATTGTGTTGTCAGAAATTCCGATCGTGTGTGGGCTCCATCTGACTTTTTCTGTCGTAATTTCCGACACACAAAGTTTGAGAGCAGGATATAAAATTTTCGGACAACAAAATCCGATTATTTAAATTCTGATTGTGTGTACACAAATCCGACGCACAAAGTGCCACGCATGCTCAGAATAAATTAAGAGACGAAAGCTATTGGCTACTGCCCCGTTTATAGTCCAGACGTACGCGTTTTACGTCACCGCGTTCAGAACGATTGGATTTTCCGACAACTTTGTGCGACCGCGTGTATGCAAGACAAGTCTGGCCCAAAATCCGTCGGAAAAAATCTGATGAATTTTGTTGTCGGAATGTCCGATCAATGTCTGATCATGTGTACAGGGCATAACTCTGACGAACAATGGAAATACGCACTACAAACCATCTATAAATCCACAAAATGCTCAGCCCTCTGTGAACTCACTCAGAAAATCTCACTATGGTGGTATCTGATGCCTGCTAAGTTAGCATCCTTCAATACCCAAAAATCTAACACATGTTGGCATTGTAAATCTTTTAAAGGTGACATGTATACATACATTTTGGTCATGCCCCTCTATCCAAACATACTGTAAAAACACATTTAAACTCATATCAACCATAACCAAAATCATAATACTCCCTTCACCCGATCTCGCGGTACTAAATCTATGAATAGAAGAAATACCTAATTCCTTCAGACATATCACAACCCACATACTACTGGCCTCAAGACTCAATATAATGAGACTATGGAAATCAGAAAAGGTCCCGACCATTGCCCATACTATTGACCTAGTAAAGTTACACTACAGTTATGAAACTACAATGGCTGCCAGCAATGGTCAAGCCATGAAGACCCAAGAAGCTTGGAGTCCCTGGGTAAGTTGGTCTAAAGCTGCAACAGTTTTGTAACAATTCATAATCTGTCTTAAGTGGGTTGCACTCAGATTCAGTGTATATATAAGTTCAGAAATGTTTGTTATACAAGTTATAGAGGCTCAACCTCACCAAATCTTTTCTCTCTGGGTCTTTTCTCCTCCTGGGACACAAAAGTGCTCCCGTTTGGGGTGTCCAGGTAGGAGAGGAGACCGTAGACTTTAAAAATACATCTTAAGCTAAGAATCCATCTTATGCTAAGCCTCAAACAATCTGTTAGATATAATTCTTGTCCTCTCATTCTTTGTTTAATACAACAACGTTGTTGCATGACGTACAATGCTTGCATTGTTATATGTATGTACCTGTAAAATCTTAATAAAAAAGATTGAAGGAAAAGATATTTAATTTATCACCACACATGTGAGATTAGTAGTGAGATTAGCCTCCTCCAGAAAGGACTGAATTTTTCTCTTAGTAATGTCAATTTGTTTAATCTGTTTAGAGATGTACACAAATACATTTGTGACATTACTGTGATGCGTTATTACAGTTTGAAACCAGATAGAGATTCTAGAATTTCTTATCAGAGGCTGAGTACATCATAACCAGTTATGCCGCGTACACACGGTCGGACTTTTCATCTACAAAAGTCCAATGGACGCCGACGGACTAAAGCTGGCTGGTAATCCAATCGTGTGTGGGCTTCTCCGGACTTTCAGCAGACTTTTTCAGCCTCAAATCCGACGGACTTTAGATTTGAAACATGCTTCAAATCTTTACGTCGTAACTACGACGGACCCCGAAATCCGCTCGTCTGTGTGCTAGTCCGACGGACAAAAACCCATGCTAGGGCAGCTATTGGCTACTGGCTATGAACTTCCTTATTTTAGTCCGGTGTACGTCATCACGTACGAATCCGTCGGACTTTTGTGTGGTCGTGTGTAGGCAAGTCCGTTCGTTAGAAAGTCTGCTGCAAGTCCGCCGAAAGTCCGCCGGAAGTCCGCCGGAAGTCTGTCGGACAGGCTGTCGGACTTTTGTAGACGAAAAGTCCGACCGTGTGTACGCGGCATTAAGGTCAGGACATGGTACAGACCAGTCAAGTTCCTCCACCCCAAACTAGCTCATCCATGTCTTTATAAACCTTGATTTGTGCACTGATGTGCAGTCATGTTCGAACAGGAAGGGGCCACCCCCAAACTGTTCCCAAAAAGTTGGGAGCATGAAATTGTCCATGAAATTGGTATGCTGACACATTAACTGCTTCAGCCCCGGAAGATTTTACCCCCTTCCTGACCAGAGCACTTTTTGAGATTTGGCACTGCATCACTTTAACTGACAATTGCGCGGTTGTGCGATGTTGCACCCAAACAAAATTGACGTCCTTTTTTTCCCACAAATAGAGCTTTCTTTTGGTGGTATTTGATCACCTCTGCGTTTTTTATTTTTTGCGCTATAAACAAAAAAAGAGTGACAATTTTGAAATGAACGCAATATTTTTGACTCTTTGCTATAATAAATATCCCCCTAACATATAAAAAAAAAAAATATCTCCTCAGTTTAGGCAGATATGTATTTTTCTACATATTTTTGGTAAAAAAAATCGCAATAAGCGTATATTGATTCGTTTGAGCAAAAGTTATAGCATCTTCAAAATAGGGGAGCGTTTTATGGCATTTTTATTATTATTTTTTTTTATTAGTTATGGTGGCAATCTGAGATTTTTATCGGGACTGCGACATTATGGCAGACACATCGGACACTTTTGATACATTTTTGGGACCACTGACAGTTATACAGTTATATAAAAATGCACTGATTACTGTAAAAATGTCACTGGCAGGGAAGGGGTTAACACTAGAGGGCGATAAAGGGGTTAATTGTGTTCCTTCTCTGTGTTCTAACTGAAGGGGGGAGGGGACTGTCAAGGGGAGATGACAGATCGTCTGTTCATACTTTGTATGAACAGATGATCTGTCTCTCCTCCCCTCAGAGAACCGGAAACTGTGTGTTTACACACACAGATCCCGGTTCTTGGTGTGTAACCAGCAAAAGCGGGAGCCCGGCAGTGATCGCGACCACCGGGCACTCACATTGGCTCCGGGGGCGAGCAGCGGGCACATGTGCACAGTGCCCTAGTGGCCACAGGGCAAAGCAACGTAACATAACGTTGTTTCGCCCAGCCGTGCCATTCTGCCGCAGTACAGCTGTGGTGGCTGGTCAGCAAGTGGTTAAAGGTTCCTTTACTGGAACTAAGGAGCCAAGCCCAACCCCTGAAAAACAACGCTACACCATAATCCCCCCTCCATCAAATGATTTGTACCAGTGCACAAAGCAAGGTCCATAAGGACATGGATGAGTTTGGGGTGGAGGACCTTTGGGATGAAATAGAGTGGAGACTGCGAGCCAGATCTTCTCGTCCACATCAGTGCCTGTCCTCACAAATGCACTTCTGGAAGAATGGTCAGTCATTCCCATTGACACACAAACATTCCCATGGACCAACTCAATATTGAACCCTGTGGACTAAGACATTGATGCCATTAAAATTCATGTGCATGTAAAGGCAGGCATCCCAATACTTTTGGTAATATAGTGTATGTGGGTTGTCTATAATCAATCAACTTGATGAGCCTGCTGCATTTGCGGGATTGCACACTTTTCAGATTTTTTTTGTCAAAAATTTTGAAAACCATTTATCATTTTCCTTCCACTTCACAATTATGTGCCACTTTGTGTGGGTCTCTCACATAAAATCCCAATAAAATACATGTACATTTTTGGTTGTAACATCACAAAATGTGGAAAATTTCAAGGGTTATGAATACATTTTCAAGGCACTGTATAGCACATAGAGCAAAGGAGACAAGTGCAAGCAGGCGGATAAGCAAGTAGGCAGCTTCAGTGCAATACCACCGACTGTGCAGTTTGTAGTTGGTTTCTTGGATATTAACATTGGTATTCATATGGGACCAGTCTTCTTCTGAGAAATCAGTTTCAAAATTCCTGTTCCAGGCTGCCGTTGTGGTCTCTCCTTCAGGGGGAGAGGTGGGGAACAGCATATCATAATTCTTAGATATTAGATGAGTCGGGGGGGGGGCTGGATAGCAAAGATGCTTAAAGTGTGTCAGAGGTCTAGTAAGATGTTCCCATATGTTGGCACCATTTAAGAGGTGGCAAACCTGCAAATAAGTCCATCTAAGAAAGAAGCCTGGTCTATCCAGTTCTTGAAGGGTTTGGAGCCTGCAAAAATTATGTCGGGTAAAAAATGTATTTGCACGTTTCAAGGGTGGCATCCATCAGGCCCATAAGAAAAAGGTGTGTTTCCATGTGGAAATTAAGGGTTATAATGTACTGGTGCCAATGGGGTCATCAAAGAGTATCTAGGTCTCAGCATCTGGAAAAGAAACAAGGTAGCCTTGAGTGTAGGGTGAACATCTGCGGGACGCGGGATGGGGGGATTTCTAAGCCAGGGCCAGACAAGCAAAGGGGTAAGCATAAAGGACTGTTCCAGAGTCACCTAATCTTTCGTGGAATCATGTGCTGACCAGTCCACCACCTACGTCAAATGACAGGCAGAATAGTATTTTTCGATGTTAGGAAAACTGATGCCCCTGGCTATTTTGGGTAATGTGAGTGTAGTATGTTTCACTCCGGCACTTTTATTGTATCAAAGAAAGAATGGTATTCTCTGTCAGAGCTTGGTGAAAAAGTAATGGGGCAATAAGATTGAAACGGTTTGAAAGAGGTAAAAAAGGAGGGTAGTATGTTCATTTTGATAATGGCTGTGCGGCCAAACCAGGAAAAATGTGCTTTATCCCAGGCATGTAGATCAGCTTGAATATTAGTAGCCAATTTTGCAAAATTAAGAGTGAATAGTTTAGAGAAGGTAGATGGTAGGTGTATCCCCATTCGAAGGGAAAGTTATGTTAACATTGGGCGACATCCGGAGGTAAAGTAATCTTCAGGGCCGAGGACTTAAAATAATGTATTTTATAGTTTGTAATAGACTGAAAGTTATTCAACACTTTAAGGAATTAGGGAGGTTAAAGGTTGGGTCAGGGAGAAGAGCAGATCATCAGCAAAAGTGGTTCTAAAGGCAGAAGGTTTTTTATTTTAATGCATTCTATGCATTAAGATAAAAGAACATTCTGTGTGCAGCAGCCCTCCCCAGCCCCCCTAATACTTACCTTAGCCTCATCTTGATCTAGCAATGTTGTACAAGAGCCTCACCTGTCCGGGGCTCTCCCTCCTGATTGGCTGAGACACAGCAGTGAGCGCCATTGGCTCCCACTGCTGTCAATCATAGTCAGTCAGCCAAAGAGAAGAGAGAGGGGGCGGAGCTGAGCCATGGCTCTGTGTCTGAATAGATACATAGAGCAGCAGCTTGGCTCAGGTGCCCCCATAGCAAGCTACTTGCTGTGGGGGCATTCGGCAGAAGGGATGGGTCAGGAGTGCCGGTGACCCGAGAAGAGGAGGATCTGGGCTGCTCTGTGCAAAACCACTGCTCAGAGCAGGTAAGTATAACATGTTTGCTATTCTTAAACAAGAAAATAAACAAGACTATAGCTTTAAATTCCTTGTTGGAGGTCATAATTCCACAAATATTGGGGTCGCACCATGCATAAGAATGGTTCAAGCATGAGGATGAAAATTAAGGTGGACAGGGGGGACCCTTGTTGTGTTCCATTGCAAATGGAGAAGGCATGTGATAGGTGGCCATTGACCCGAACCCAGGCTGAAGGATTTGAGTAAAGTAGACCTATATGCAAAAGCATTTTTGAACCTAAGACTATGTGTCGTAAGGTTAAGTGCGTATAATCCTAGGTCACTCTATTAAACACCTTCTCTGTGTCGGTACATAGGAAGAGGCAGGGGATTTTGTGAGTCTGGGCCCTATAGACTAGGTTAATAGCCTTTATTGTGTTGTCACAAGCTTCACATTCCCGAAATAAAGCTTACTTGATTCAAAGAAATTATACAGGGCAGCAAGGGGAGGAGTCGATTTGCCAAGATTTTGGCATGCAGTTTTACATCCACACAGAGGCGTATCTAGTGAAAATGGCGCCTATGGCAAGACCTGAAACTGCGCCCCTGTCCAGCACCCAAAAATTCGGTAACATCAGCACCCATAAATACAGTAACATCAGCACCCATAAATACAGTAACATCAGCACCCATAAATGCGGCCTTACCAGCACCCAAAAATGCTGTGCCATCGCCTCTGACACTGTACAGAGGTAGAAAGGGAGTAGAATCACCAGCGTCCGGGTGCTCTGGGGCTGCCTAGTTTGCCTAGTGGTAGCGCCGGCCCAGTCTGCTTGGCACACACGCAGAATCGCCCATGATGACTTTAAGACCCCTTTCACACTGGAGGCATTTTTCAGGTGCTACAGCGCTAAAAATAGCGCAGCATAGCGCCTGAAAAAAGCCTCAGCTACAAACCCAGTGTGAAAGCCTGAGTGCTTTCACACTGAGGGCGCTGCGCTGGCAAGATGTCACAAAAAGTCCTGCCAGCAGCTTCTTTGCAGCGGTGGAGGAGCGGTGAATACACCTCTCCTCCACCGCTCCTGCCCATTGAAAACAATGGGGCAGTGCTGCCATACCGCCGGCAAAGCGCTGCTGCAGCGGCATTTTGTGGATTTAACCCTTTTTTTGCCCGCTAGCGGGGGTTAAACCGCCCCCGCTAGCAGCCGAATAGCGCTGCTAAAACAACGGTAAAGCGGCGCTACAATAGCGCTGCTTTACCGCTGACGCCCGGGGCGGCTCAGTGTGAAAGGGGTCTAAGTCATCATCATGTGCGTGTGTGTGTGTGTATGCCAGGCCCAAGCAGAAGCAAGTAGCCAATCAAATATAGTGCTCAATATGGATTAAATAAATATGCTTAGCCATTGATATCATAAATAAAGTGTAATAAAGTGATTTGTGCAAAAGCAGGTACTACTAACACAAATCACTTTTTTACACTTTATGATATCTATGGCTAAGCATATTTATTTAATCCAAATTGTCTGAGCACTATATTTGATTGCTTGCTTTGAAGTTGGTGCTGGTTACTGGTACACATGCACAAGATGATCAATATCATGGTGACAGGTGCTGTACAGTACTAGTACCTGCTGCTGCTGCCTGGGGGGGGGGGTTCAATTGGTTTTCTACTCTGATGTCTCTTTCTTCTCCTGGTCGCCAGCCTCCATGTTCCCCTATAGACAGGCCCAGATTAAGAGCATCATGGGCCTGGTGCTAAGGATGTTGGTGGGCCTTTTTATGAAAATAAATAAAATGAAAACGCAAACAATTTTTTGTTAAATTTAAATTAAAGAGAGAGAGGGGGGTGAGAGAGAGAGAAAGAGAGAGAGAGAGAGAGAGAGAGAGAGAGAGAGAGAGAGAAAGGGGAACAGAGAGAGGGTGAAAGAGAGAGAGGGTGGTAGGGGGTGAAGGGGGTGAGTGAGAGAACAGGGTGAAAGAGAGGGGATGAGAGAGAGAGGGGGGTGGGAGTGAGGGGGTGAGTCTGTGGGGGGCACAGCATAGTACATTACACGGGGGGGGTATAGCACAGTACATCACATGGTTGGCACAACACATTACATGGTGGATACATGGATACAGCACATTTAATGGTGGGCACAGCACATTACGCTGTTGGCACTGCCCAATACAGCACATTACAAGGTAGGCACAGTACATTATATGGTGGGCACAGCACATGACATGGTTGGTACTGCACAACACAACACATTGCATGGTGGGCACAGCACATGCACACAGTGGGCACAGGACCTTATATGGTGGGCACAGCACATGACATGGCAGGCACAGCTGAGCACAATACATGGTGGGCACTGGACATTACAAGTGGGCACTGCACAGAACATTATATGGTGGGCACAACACATTATATAGTGGGTACTGCACATAGCATGGTGGGCACTGCACAGCACATGACAAGGTGGGCACTGCATGACACAGCACAGCACATTACATTGTGAGCACAGCACATTAAATGGTGGACACTGCATATGACATGATGAGCCCTGCACACCACATTCCATTGTGGGTACTGCACGGCACATGCCATGGTAGACAATGTACAGCACATTACATGGTGAGTACAGCATATTACATGGTAGGCACTGCATGGTGCAGCACATGACATGGTGGGCACAACACAGCACATGACATGGTGAGCACTGCACAGCAATTTACATGATGGGCACTGCACATGACATGGTGGGCACTGCATGACACAGCACATTACATGGTGGGTACAGCGCATTACATGGTGGGCACTGCATGGCACAGCACATGACGTGGTGGGCACAGCGCATTACATGTTGGGCACTGAATGGCACATAAGATTACATGGTGGGCACAACACATTACATGGTGGGCACTGCATGGCATAGCACGTTTCATGGTGGGAAATGCAACTGCACATTACATGTTAGGAACTGCACATGACATGGTGGGCACTGTTGAACAGCACAGCACATTACACAGTGGGCACAACACACTACATGCTGGGCACAACACATGGCAGGGTGGGCACAGCATAGCACATGACAAGGTGGGAAGTGCACATGACATGGTGGGCGCTGCACATTACACGGTGGGCACTGCACATTACACGGTGGGCACTGCACATTACATGGTGGGATCACTGTATGGCACAGCACATGACATGGTGGACACTGCAAATTACATAGCGGGCATTGCAAGGCACAGCCATGACATGGTGGGCATTGCACATGACATGGTTGGCACTGGATGGCACATCACATGACATGTTGGGCACTGCACATTACATGGTGGGCAATGCAAGGCACAGCACATGACATGGTGGGCACTGCAAGGCACAGCATGACATAGTGGGCACTGAACATCACATGAAGGGCAATGCAATGCACAGCACATGACATGGTCAGCACAGCGCATTACATGGTGGGCACTGCAATGTACAGCAAATGACATACTGGACACAGCACATTACATGGGGGGCACTGCAAGGCACATGACATGACATGACATGGTGGGCACAGCACATTACATGGGGGGCACTGCAAGGCACATGACATGACATGGTGGGCACAGCACATTACATGGGGGCACTGCAAGGCACATGACATGGTGGGCACAGCACTTTACATAGTGGGCACTGCAATGCACATGACAGGACATGGTGGGCACAGCACATTACATGGGGGCACTGCAAGGCACATGACATGGTGGGCACAGCACTTTACATAGTGGGCACTGCAAGGCACATGACATGACATGGTGGGCACAGCACATTACATGGGGGGCACTGCAATGCACATGACATGGTGGGCACAGCACTTTACATAGTGGGCACTGCAATGCACATGACAGGACATGGTGGGCACAGCACATTACATAGTGGGCACTGCAAGGCACATGACATGGTGGGCACTGGGCACAAGAGAGCACATTACATGGGGGAAGCAGCAGTCTGTCCCCTAGCACAATAATTACACAACATCCCCCTAACAAATGTACTGACCTTATCATAACAGTATGGGAGATGTCCTTCCTCCCGGGCTCCTGCTGGTTAGGACATCATGGAGGATCTGTGTGAGTGAACAGATCCTGTGATAGGAGTCAGGCATCGGCAGAGACAGGACTCGGCTGCACTGACTTGTCTCCTCCATGTGTGCACAGAGGGCTCCTCTTCCTTCAGGAAGGCACACAGGAATTGACAAGCCACTTCCATGTGCCTATATTGAGGGAGGGGCCCCTATGTTAATCCGGCCCTGGGCGGAGCATTAGGCTCCGCCTCCGCCAGTTACTCTATCTCTGCATAGATGACCCAGGGGCGGTCACTCTGGCCAGACCAACTCATCGGCCGTCAGGGGGGGCGCCTGTCACTGGCTTCCCTCCTGGCCTCCTCATGGGCTAATTTGCTGTGCCGGCGCTGCGCTCCAGCAGGCCGGTCGTGGCGCCGGGGACAAGAGTATAGCGGGAGGCGGCCACGCGAGGACGGGTAGTGGGACTTTATTTTTTGTGCTTTTTTGCCGCCCCCCCCCATGGCACCCATGGCACTTGCCATGGCTGCCATACCCTAGATACGCCTCTGCATCCACATTCAGAAGTAAAATGGGATGATAACTAAGGCCCCTCTCACATGGGGCTGTCTGTTTTGATGAACTCCGTTTGCCCAGCAGTGATCGATCGATTAATCTCCACTCAGCAGGCGGATGACAGGTCCGTCTCTGCACAGTGAACACAGACGGATGGAAAAAAGGGATTTTATCCATCTTGATTTGGCGGACCAGATCGGATAGTGACAGCATGTGTTAAAGGGGCTTAAGACATAGGGCAGTATCTTTACCTTCTCATATTTACAATATTCTAGCACACTTTACAATAAATTGCCAACAAGTACTCCCCTATCACGAGATGCATAATTATTTAACTCTCATTCTCTGTACATTATATATATATATATATATATATATATATATATATATATATATATATATATATATATATATATATATACAGTAAAGGATCCAGGGTTCCCACTTAGCCTGAAACTTTTCAAATCTATTGCTATAGATATATAGATATACACCCATTTTTCAGCTTCTATAATTTTATTGACTTGTTTCTTCCAGTGTTCTAGAGAATCTGTGACTTTTTTTTAAAAAAAGAAGGTATAAGCCCC
The DNA here is from genome assembly GCF_042186555.1 of Aquarana catesbeiana. Taxonomy (NCBI): domain Eukaryota; kingdom Metazoa; phylum Chordata; class Amphibia; order Anura; family Ranidae; genus Aquarana; species Aquarana catesbeiana. The sequence goes on along the minus strand of NC_133331.1, from coordinate 219,826,498 downwards.
ATAGCAACGTCCTCTTCTTATATACCCTAATGGAACTCAAAGTACCATGAAGAGGGCACTGTACGGGATTTCCTGAATTAAGATAGTGTTGATTTTATATATTTACCTCCTGGTACCGATACCTCCTTGCCCTTTAGGAGGTTTAGGATGCCAGGAGGCACGGCATTGTTTGGGATCATGTGACCTCTGTGATTGGCTGTCCGCTAGACACCGGTAAGTATTTCGGGAGTGTGCAGGGGGCATGCTCTTGGCACAGTTGTATTTACACAAATTCACGCAAATATGAGGCTGCTTAGCGCCAAGGTTCACTCACTGAGAGGCCACATATTTGTGCAGGGCTGGCAAAAATGATCTTGGCCCAAAATGGTCTAATCTGGCAGTAATCCCATCAAATATGGACATGAGATCCCTGTAAACCGCAACCCTGCCAACACCTACCTGAGACTAGGGATGAGCCGAACACCCCCCGGTTCGGTTCGCACCAGAACCTGCGAACGGACCGAAAGTTCGCACGAACGTTAGAACCCCATTGACGTCTATGGGACTCGAACGTTCGAAATCAAAAGTGCTCATTTTAAAGGCTAATTTGCATGGTATTGTCCTAAAAAGGGTTTGGGGACCCGGGTCCTACCCCAGGGGACATGTATCAATGCAAAAAAAACTTTTAAAAACGGCCGTTTTTTCGGGAGCAGTGATTTTAATGATGCTTAAAGTAAAAAAAAAAAAAGTGAAATATTCCTTTAAATATCGTACCTGAGGGGTGTCTATAGTATGCCTGTAAAGTGACGCGTGTTTCCCGTGTTTAGAACAGTCCCTGCACCAAATGTCTCATTTAAAACTGCTTGCGGGTTTAATGTAATGTCGGGTCCTGGCAATATGGATGAAAATCAGTGAGACAAACGGCATGGGTACCCCCCAGTCCATTACCAGGCCCTTTGGGTCTTGTATGGATATTAAGGGGAACCCCGCACCCAAATTAAAATAAGGAAAGGTGTGGGGCCACCAGGCCCTATATACTCTGAACAGCAGTATACAGGCTGTAGGTTTGTTGTTAAGTAGAATCTCTTTGTAATTTTGAACGGGTACATTTTTAACGTGTTTAGCTCCAGCCAAAAAATCTTTTTTAAGCTTTTTGGAAAACATAGGGAAGGGTTATCACCCCTGTGACATTTGTTTTGCTGTCTTTCCTCCTCTTCAAAAGATTTCACCTCACTTTTTGTCCCAATGGATTGGAAAGCATCAGTGGAAAGGAGAAATGTTTTTCCCATATTAACTCTTACAGGAGAGAATTTCCCTTCCTAGGGGTAGATTTATTCTCACTTCCTGTTGTCTCCTTCCGTTTGCAAGTAGGAGTCGTTTGTAAGTTAGTTGTTTGAAAGTAGGGTCCTGCCCTATATACTCAGCAGAAATTTGGGCCTTAGGTGTTGCTGTGGCCACAACACTGTAAGCCCTCACAGGGCTCTGCTGTGAAATATTAGATCAAGAATTGTAATTACATGCCCCTGTTGAACAGGAGCTGAAAAATTAGGTCTTAGGCACTGGTGCTGGTGCCACAACACTGCAACCCCTCACAGACACTCTAGTTGGAATGCAGGAACGAGCCCTGCTGCAAAGTATTGCATCAAAAATTGTAATTACACGCCCCTGTTAAACAAGGGCTGAAAAATTGGGCCTTAGGCACTGGTGCTGGTGCCACAACACTGCAATCCCTCACAGACACTCTAGTTGGAATGCAGGAACGAGCCCTGCTGCAAAGTATTACATCAAAAATCGTAATTACACGCCCCTGTTAAACAGGGGCTGAAAAATTGTGCCTTAGGCACTGGTGGTGGCACCCAGAACCAAAAATGTTCTTACAAGCTATCAGCGTGATGATTGAGGAGGAAGAGGATAATTACTCAGGGATAGTCACTCAGCATCAGCATAGGCAGTCTTTGAAGGGATCTGAGATTTCAAAAAAAATTATTCGGTTACATCAGCATCAGGTGCTTGGTAGCTGGTGGTGATCCAAGACTCATTCATTTTTATGAAGGTCAGTCGATCGACCGAGTCGGTGGACAGACGCACCCTGTGATCGGTTACCACGCCTCCAGCAGCACTGAATGTGCGTTCCGAAAGAACGCTGGATGCAGGACAGGCCAGTAGCTCAATTGCATACTGTGCAAGCTCTGGCCAGTGATCCATCCTCAAGACCCAGTAACCCAGAGGATTTTCGGTGGGAAAGGTGTCCAAGTCTGATCTTGCCCCTAGGTATTCCTGCACCATGTAAAACAGACGCTGGCGATGGTTGCTGGAACCGATCATACCTTGGGGCTGCGGACCAAAAAATTGTCTGAACGCATCGGTCAGACGACCACCTTCTCCACCGCTCCTTCTTTGACTGACCGAAGCCTCAGCAACACGTTGTCCAGAAACAGGAGTTTGTAACCTCCCAGTCTCTGGGAACGCGTTGCACAGACCTTTCTGCAAGGCCTTCCGAAGATGTTTCATCCTCTGCTCCCTCTGCGATGGCAAGATAAGGTCCGCAACCTTACCCTTGTAACGTGGATCAAGGAGGGTTGCCAGCCAGTATTGGTCCTTCTCCTTGATACCACGAATACGAGGATCCTTACGCAGGCTTTGCAGGATCAGGAAGGCCATGCAGCGTAGGTTTGCTGAGGCATTCGGTCCGGAGTCCTCTGGGTCACTAAGGACGACATGGTCCGCAGCCACCTCCTCCCAGCCACGTACAAGTCCATGTGTTTCTTGGGACTGATCCCTTAAAGACTGCTGCTGATGCTGAGTGCCAGGCTCCACCTCCATACTGACACAATCTTCCTCCTCCTCCTCCTCCTCTTCCTCCTCGTCCTCTTCCTGTGTGATCAGCGGGCACGCAGGAACACTGTCTGGATAAAGGGGGCCTTGAGAGCTAAGGAAGTCCTCCTCTTCCTGCCTCTGTTCTGCCTCAAGTGCCCTGTCCATTATTCCACGCAGCGTGTGCTCCAACAGGTGGACAAGGGGGACAGTGTCACTGATGCATGCACTGTCACTGCTCACCATCCTCGTGGCCTCCTCAAATGGTGACAGGACAGTGCATGCATCCCTGATCATGGCCCACTGGCGTGGGGAAAAAAAACCAAGCTCCCCTGACCCTGTCCTGGTGCCATAGTCGCACAGGTACTCATTGATGGCCCTCTGCTGCGTGTGCAGCCGCTGCAGCATGGCCAACGTTGAGTTCCACCTGGTGGGCATGTCACAGATTAGGCGGTTCTTGGGCAGGTTAAACTCCTTTTGGAGATCCGTCAGCCGAGCACTGGCATTATATGACCGGCGGAAATGCACACAGACTTTCCTGGCCTGCCTCAGGACATTCTGTAAGCCCGGGTACCTGCCCAAGAACCGCTGCACCACCAAGTTAAGGACGTGAGCCAAACAGGGCACATGGGTCATTTGTCCCTGTCGGAGGGCAGAGAGGAGGTTGGTGCCATTGTCACAAACCACCATTCCTGCCTTAAGTTGGCGTGGCGTCAACCACCTCTGAACCTGCCCCTGCAGAGCTGACAGAACCTCTGCCCCAGTGTGGCTCCTGTCCCCCAAGCACACCAGCTCAAGCACCGCATGGCATCTTTTGGCCTGCGTACTTGCGTAGCCCCTTGAACGACTACGGAGCACCGCTGGTTCCGAGGAAGAGGCCATGGAGGAAGAAGAAGAGGAGGGGGTGGAGGAGAGAGGTGTGTCACAATCATTAGCATTTTGGAGGCGTGGTGGCGGAACAACCTCCAACACTACTGCACCTTGTCCTGCATCCTTCCCAGCTGCCAGCAGAGTCACCCAATGCGCCGTGAAACTTAGGTAACGTCCCTGTCCATGCCTGCTGGACCATGAGTCAGCGGTAATATGCACCTTACCGCTGACCGCCCTGTCCAGCGAGGCATGGACATTGCCTTCCACATGCTGGTAGAGAGCCGGAATCGCCTTCCGTGAGAAAAAGTGGCGTTTGGGTACCTGCCACTGAGGAACCGCACATTCCACAAACTCACGGAAGGGGGCAGAGTCTACCAACTGAAAAGGCAGCAGTTGAAGTGCTAGCAATTTTGCCAAGCTAGCATTCAACCGTTGGGCATGTGGATGGCTGGGAGCAAACTTCTTTCGGCGGTGCAGCAGCTGGGGCAGGGAAATTTGCCTGGTACAATCTGACGTCGGTGTACCAAAATCAGATTGCCCACAAGTACGTGGCTGTGACACACCTAATTCTACACCTTCATTCCTCTCAGTGCAGGTCTCAGAGAGGACTGAAGGTCTAGTGGGGTTGGAAATCTCAGCTGATGAGGAGCAAGCAGAGGTCCTCTTTGTTCTTTGGTGTGGGTCTTTTAGATACGCTTGCCAACGAACTGCATGGCAGGTCAACATATGTCTGGTCAAGCATGTGGTACCCAAGCGGGAGATGTTTTGGCCACGCGAGATACACTTGAGACATATGTTGCAAATAGCAGCGGTGCGATCTGATGCACTCGTCTCAAAAAAGCCCACACCAAAGTACTTTTTGAATAACGCGCAGAGACTGCAGCGCCCTGCACATGTGGAGCTTTGGGGTGTGATGCAGTCAATGTGCTGCCCTTAGGCTGGCCCCTGGAGGGCATCCTGCCTCGTTGGTGATGTGCCACCTCCTCCTCCTCCTCCTCTCTCCTATCAGGCACCCACGTTGAGTCAGTGACCTCATCATCCCCTCCCTCCTCATCACTGGAGCAAACCTGGCAGTATGCTGCAGCAGGGGGAGCATGACTGCCAGATTGCTGTCCTTCTTGGGCACCCCCTCTGTCCGTGCTCGTGTTACTGCCTTCATCGAGCTCAGTATCATCATCAGAGCCTTCCAAACGCTGGGCATCCTCCTGGAGCATGTACCCAACACTGTGGTCAAACAGTTCGAGGGACTCCTCAGGAGGACATGGTGGGGCTAGGGAAGGAGTCACTGATGACATTGAGCCAAGGGAAGAGGCCGCTGCTTTGCCAGACAAAGTACCCTGGGCATGGGTGAGAGAGGATGAGGAGGATGAGGACGGCTTGGTCATCCACTCGACCAAGTCTTCCGCATGTTGCGGCTCAACATGGCCAGCTGCCGAAAAAAAGGCCAAGCGTGTCCCATGGCCACGTGCTGATGAGGATGCACCGTCTCCACGACCAGCACTAGACACAGAGCCTGCTTGCCCTCTCTTATTGGCTTGTGACTGTCTGCCTCTCCTTCTTGGCCTTCCAGACATACTAATGGCCTGTAGCTGCACTAAGCTGGGATATATATATATATATATATATATGTACTGATACTGCAGCTAGCAAAATCAACTGCCTGCCTGTAGTTTGAGAACACCACCAACCTTCTACAGGTAGCTTTAGCTGAACACTGTGAGGTGGACGCACCCCACTAACTTGTAGGTTTAGCAGAACACTGTGAGCAGGACGCACTGCACTAACTGTAAATAGTCTAGCTGCCTGACTGTGGTACTAATAGGATCAAAAGAACACCAGCAATTTTCTTCAGGTAGCTGTATTTACTGTAACAAGACAAGCCTGCCTGTCAGTAAGAAGATAACAGAAACGGATCTAGCTGAACACTGTGAGCAGGACGCACCCCACTAGCTTGTAGGTTTAGCTGAACACTGTGAGGTGGACGCACCCCACTAACTTGTAGGTTTAGCTGAACACTGTGAGCAGGACGCACCCCACTAACTTGTAGGTTTAGCAGAACACTGTGAGCAGGACGCACTGCACTAACTGTAAATAGTCTAGCTGCCTGACTGTGGTACTAATAGGATCAAAAGAACACCAGCAATTTTCTTCAGGTAGCTGTATTTACTGTAACAAGACAAGCCTTCCTGTCAGTAAGAAGATAACAGAAACGGATCTAGCTGAACACTGTGAGCAGGACGCACCCCACTAGCTTGTAGGTTTAGCTGAACACTGTGAGGTGGACGCACCCCACTAACTTGTAGGTTTAGCTGAACACTGTGAGCAGGACGCACCCCACTAACTTGTAGGTTTAGCAGAACACTGTGAGCAGGACGCACTGCACTAACTGTAAATAGTCTAGCTGCCTGACTGTGGTACTAATAGGATCAAAAGAACACCAGCAATTTTCTTTAAAATACTGTAACAAGACAAGCCTGCCTGTCAGTAAGAAGATAACAGGAACGGATCTAGCTGAACACTGTGAGCAGGACGCACCCCACTAGCTTGTAGGTTTAGCTGAACACTGTGAGGTGGACGCACCCCACTAACTTGTAGGTTTAGCTGAACACTGCGAGCAGGACGCACCCCACTAACTTGTAGGTTTAGCAGAACACTGTGAGCAGGACGCACTGCACTAACTGTAAATAGTCTAGCTGCCTGACTGTGGTACTAATAGGATCAAAAGAACACCAGCAATTTTCTTCAGGTAGCTGTATTTACTGTAACAAGACAAGCCTGCCTGTCAGTAAGAAGATAACAGGAACGGATCTAGCTGAACACTGTGAGCAGGACCCACCCCACTAGCTTGTAGGTTTAGCTGAACACTGTGAGGTGGACGCACCCCACTAACTTGTAGGTTTAGCTGAACACTGTGAGCAGGACGCACCCCACTAACTTGTAGGTTTAGCAGAACACTGTGAGCAGGACGCACTGCACTAACTGTAAATAGTCTAGCTGCCAGACTGTGGTACTAATAGGATCAAAAGAACACCAGCAATTTTCTTCAGGTAGCTGTATTTACTGTAACAAGACAAGCCTGCCTGTCAGTAAGAAGATAACAGAAACGGATCTAGCTGAACACTGTGAGCAGGACGCACCCCACTAGCTTGTAGGTTTAGCTAAACACTGTGAGGTGGACGCACCCCACTAACTTGTAGGTTTAGCTGAACACTGTGAGCAGGACGCACCCCACTAACTTGTAGGTTTAGCAGAACACTGTGAGCAGGACGCACTGCACTAACTGTAAATAGTCTAGCTGCCTGACTGTGGTACTAATAGGATCAAAAGAACACCAGTAATTTTCTTCAAAATACTGTAACAAGACAAGCCTGCCTGTCAGTAGGAATATAACAGGAACGGATCTAGCTGAACACTGTGAGCAGGACGCACTGCACTAAATGTAAATAGTCTAGAAGATAACAGGAACAGATCTAGCTAAACTGAATACAGTGTATATATATATATATATGCAACACCTGGGATGCATATATATACACAATACACTTTAAGTGCAGCTAACTGACTGACTGTCCTGCCTAATCTAGCTAACTCAAATGAAATGACACTGTCTCTCTCTCTCTCTAAGCACACCGGAACACACTGCACAGGGCCGCCGTGCAGGCGGCCTTATATAGTGTGGGGCGTGTACTAAATCCCCTGAGCCATAATTGGCCAAAGCCTCCTTGGCTTTGGCCAATTATGGCTCTCTGTTAAGGCGGCGCTGTGATTGGCCAAGCATGCGGGTCATAGTGCATGCTTGGCCAATCATCAGCAAGCAATGCACTGCGATGCCGCAGTGAATTATGGGCCGTGACGCGCCACGCGAATTTGGCGCGAACGGCCCATATCGTTCGCAATTCGGCGAACGATCGAACAGCCGATGTTCGACTCGAACACGAAGCTCATCCCTACCTGAGACTGAAGGATATGCAACAGCCAACATCTTTGGTACCACATACCACCTTGACATAAATTTACGATTAGTCTCTTGTATTTTGGTACAAATAGAGGAGGTGTGCGCCAGTCTTAACATATAATGTCTCTGTACATCTGTGAAGAGGCAGTCTTATGTCCTACACACATGGTCGGACATTGATCGGACATTCCGACAACAAAATCCATGGATTTTTTCCGACGGATGTTGGCTCAAACTTGTCTTGCATACACACGGTCACACAAAGTTGTCAGAAAATCCGATCGTTCTGAACACGGTGACGTAAAACACGTACATCGGGACTATAAACGGGGCAGTAGCCAATAGCTTTCGTCTCTTAATTCATTCTGAGCATGCGTGGCACTTTGTGCGTCGGATTTGTGTACACACGATCGGAATTTCCGACAACAGATTTTGTTGTCGGAAAATTTTATAGCAAGCTCTCAAACTTTGTGTGTCGGAAATTCTAATGGAAAATGTGTGATGGAGCCCACACACGGTCGGAATTTCCGACAACAAGGTCCTATCACACATTTTCCGTCGGAAAATCCGACCGTGTGTACAGGGCATAAGGCTAAGTTCACACTGATGCATTTTGCAGTGCATTTTCAGCTTTGCAGAAATGCACTACAGTCAGTTTAACATGACTTCCTATGGGTCACATTCACATCTGTGCTTTTTTCAGCCTGTGAATTTTTTGGAAAGGGTCAGGGAAATTTTGCCCTCAGCAGGTTGTGATTTTGGTTCCATAGACTTCAATTGAAAGCAGTGGAAATGCATAAAAAATGCAATGCTTGCATTTTTGATGAGTTTTCACTGTGTTTTTGCTGGTGTCTCCCACACGACAACAGATGCATTCCTTTTGTCAGTGACTCATACCAACTCCATCCAGAAAATTGAGCTCATAGTGCTCTTATGCTAACTTTTCTTGGACAACAGAGTGAGCAGTCAGAGTGTTTTGAGAGCTGTGAGAGATGTGCAATTGACTTTTCAGTAAAAGCCACCATTTCCTTACTGAAAAAAAGTGCTACTAGTTTAGTAGGTGCAGATCAACTTGCTGTCGAAAAGTGTGATTGAAGAATGCTGTTCAAGGTCCTTTAGCACCCTCCTAACGTAGGTTGCTAGGTAAATTTAGTTGTTGGCTCCTGCTGTAAAGGGAGCAGTAAATGTTTAGCCTAGTCTGCTCAAGGATTTGAAAGGCTGGGAGTTTGATTACTTCCCCTGCTTCTGGAAGAAGCTTCCAGAGCTTATGGCAGGAGATTCAAAACAGCCACCCTGAATATTTATCAGGTTCCATCCAATCCCTGGAAAGCAGGGTTCCTTCTTCCAAGGAGGGTTTCAGAGTCAGAGGGGCTGCTGTTCTCTGGCATCCTGTGAACTGTACAGCTCTTCAGGTGGGATCAGTGGTGTCTGGGCTGAGGTTCTGGATGGACTTTTACTAGAAGCTGTTTGCAGAACCTCACTACAAGAGACCTGGTCTGGATAGGTGCCATCTCACTCACTGGACTGTGTTCAGAGTAAGCTAGAAGGTAGTGGCTGTCCTGGGGACTGTAGTGAGTATTGGCCCTAAACTAATCCCTGTTACTGAGTATTGATCCATAAACTGCATTAGGTGCCAGCGATTATACATCAGTACAAGTTAACCAGATTCCAAAAAGATTTTCCCCATGGCTTACAATTGTGAGATCTTAAACTGTTCAACACCCACTTTTACTTAAGAAAAAGATTGTCCTCTGATCACTAAGTGCTGAGCATTTTGAAGTATGCCATGTCCTAACCCCTCTCCTGTGAAAGTTTCTTCAAGCAATAAATCTTAAAAAGAAATCCCCTAGACCGTATTATTGGAGCAAGTGTGAATAGACTGGCGCTTGCCATGGTGCCACAGCCTCTGTATTTTCAGGGAGTGATTGTAAAGTCTTGTTTTTTTTGTTAAAAATAATAAACATGTTATACTTACCTGCTCTGTGTAGTGGATTTGCACAGAGCAGCCCAGATTCTCCTCTTCTCGGGTCCCTCTTCTGTTCTCCTGGAACCTCACTCCTGACGAGTGCCCCCACAGCAAGCAGCTTGCCAAGGGGGCACCCGAGCCAAGCTTCAGCTCTGTGTAACCATTCAGACATGGAGCTGCAGCCCAGCCCTACCCCTTTCTCTCCTCATTGGCTGACTGACTTCGATTGACATCAGCGGAAGCCAATGGTGCCGCACTGCTGTCTCGGCCAATGAGGAGGGGAGTCCTGGGCAGCCAAGACAATCCTACAACATTGCTGGAACTAGATGGGGTTCAGGTAAGTATTAGGAGGGCTGAGGGGGGCTCCTGCACACAGAATACAATGCATTAAGATAAAAAAACCCTCCTGCCTTTACAATCACTTTAAATAGGTAAACAATTTACCCTTTGAAAAAGCAATTTATCACAAACAAGAACATACATATCCAGGGGGCGAGTTAGATGTTTAAGACCCCTTTCATGCCTAATCAGACCATTTGCACTTAACGATGCCTTGTAGGAAACCTTGTAAATAGGGATGAGCCGAACACCCCCCCGGCTCTGTTTTCACCAGAACTTGCGAACAGGCAAAATATTTGTGCAAACAGCAAACACCGTTAAAGTAAATGGAACACGAACATGAAAAATTGAAAGTGCTCATTTTAAAGGCTTATACGCAAGTTATTGTCATAAAAAGTGTTTGGGTCCTGCCCTAGGGGACATGTATAAATGCAAAAAAAAGTTTTAAAAATGGCCGTTTTTCAGGAGCAGTGATATTAATAATGCTTAAAGTGAAACAATAAAAATGAAATATTCCTTTAAATATCGTGCCTGGGGAGTGTCCTTAGTATGCCTGTAAAGTAGTGCATCTTTTCCTATTTTAGAACAGTACCACAGCAAAATTACATTTCTAAAAGGAAAAAAATGTCATTTAAAACTGCTTGCGGCTGTAATGTATTGTCGGATCCTGGCAATATAGACGGCATGGGTTCCCCCCCAGTCCATTACCAGGCCCTTTGGGTCTGGTATGGATATTAAGGGAACCCCGCACCCAAATTTAAAAAAAAAATTGCGTGGGGGTACCCTCAAAATCCATTCTAGGCCCTTCAGGTCGGGTATGGATTTTATGGGGAACCCCGAGCCAAAATGTAAAAAATGTCGTGGGGTCCCCTTTCTGAACCATACCAGGCCACATGCCCTCAACATGGGGAGGATGCTTTGGGGTCCCCCCAAAGCACCTTGTCCCCATGTTGATGGGGACAAGGGCCTCATCCCCACAACCCTTGTCCTGTGGTTGTGGGGGTCTGTGGGTAGGGGGCTTATCGGAATCTGAAAGCCCCCTTTAACAAGGGACCCCCCGGATCCCATCCCCACATGTGAATGGGTATCGGGTACATTGTACCCCTACACATTCACCAAAAAAGTGTGGTGAATGGTAGAAGTTACAGTAGACAATTTTTGACAAGTCCTTGGCACGCGCTCTCTTGCCCCCCCCTTTTCCTGCAGCCTGCCACGTTGCATGCTCGGATAAGGGTCTGGTATGGATTTTGGGGGGACCCCTACGCCATTTTTTTATTTTGGCACAGGGTTCCCCTTAATATCCATACCAGACCCAAAGGGCCTGTTAATGGACTGGGGGGGGGGGATTTATGCTGGTTTTTTTTCACAGAATTTTATCTATATTACTGGGTTCCAGCAATATATTACAGCCGCGAGTAGTTTTAAATGACATTTTTTTCCTTACAGATGTAATTTTGCTGCTCTCATTCATAAAACTATCTACGGTTGCTTTGTAAGCAGCCTTACATAGTGTGGGGCGTGGACTCAGCCCCCTGAGCCATGATTGGCCAAAGGCACCTTGCCTTTGGCCAATCATGGATCTCACAGCAGAGCACCCTGTGATTGGCCAAAGCATGCAGGTCAGGTGCATGCTTTGGCCACTCAGCAGCATCATAATGAACAGTGAGACCGTCAATGCACTGCGAGATCTCAGTGCATTGACAGTCTCACTGTTCATTATGACGCGTTCCGCGGGCGCTTGAATTTCCTGCGAACGCCCCATAATGTTCGGTATTCAGCGAACACCCGATGTTTGAATTGAACTTACATTTAACTTGAACGTCGGGCTCATCCCTACTTGTAAATAACTCCCTTTCCTTTGTGGATGGTTGCCTAATCAAACATTTCAAACAGGTTAACCCCCAAGTACCAAGGTAAGGTATTTGCCTCTTGCATAGTTTATTCATGTGTAAAATGTGGCTTCTCTGGTCAACTATGTGTGCTAGCCTCACATAACTATGTATAAAATAAATACAGTATATATATATAAATATAAAATATACACATATATTCATATATAATACATAAATTTTATACCTACATATTCCCCCACTTAGATCTGTTCTAACCAGAATCAATCCACTACTAATCAAACTTCTCATACGTTTTTGGCTCCTAAGGTTGATTATTTTCCTGGATTGTTTTAAATTGTCTTTTCTCACAACAATATAAACCAAACAGTAAACACATTAATATAAACTGAATAATCATAAAAATCAAAGTAGTTCTCAATAGCGGGTAAATAATAGTGATGTAAGGTATGCTCCAACAGGGCTCCTGAAATTCTTTAGAAATCTTATTAGTACTGATGATATTTTCTTTCACCTTTTTTTTGTATTTGTATTTTTTGTATTTCTATAAATTTCTTACTATCCCACTTAAATATTGGATTCAATTCAACTGTAAGTGGTGGTATTTTCTTAAATAAAGGAGAAATCATAGATTCCCAATTACCAGGATTGTCTGAATACTGGCTCAAAGGTCCTCATCTCTGATTGTCAACAGTCCATCATTGAGGTTCACACACCAACCTGTGATAGGTGTGCAGCAATGAACTTGTCTCTACCAAGTAAATGAGGGAACCTCTAATGCACAGACCTTTAAGCCATATCCATAAATTATTATTTTCCAAGCCGGTTCATATTTTTGCAATTGAACCAGGCAGTTACCAGAATGTGTAGCAGCACAGCCAGCTATGTAGTCCAGCCACCCAAAAGAACAAGAACAAAGACAAACTTGGCAATGTCTGGTGCAGCAGTTGGGGTCCATGGTTTTCCACACTTGGTTGTCCTTGCCAATGAGTCTGCTTAGTGGTAGCAGTTGTTTCAGTACATTAGTGTCATTTTTCACTTCCACCTCATCAAGAATAATTATTTTATCTACGAGTAAGGGTGTTGTTGACCATATGGGGATGTTTATTATCAGAGGTATTTCTTGCTTCCCGATACGATCTTCTTGCAAACCTACAAGCAATACATTATTATTATAATAATTTAATGATACAAAGTACGGGCTTTTTAAGAGTTACTGCACTCCCAGTCCCCCTGTATGTCTTATATCCATCTGTCATACTCCACTGTATTACAAACCTTCCATAAAACTGAATAGAGAGTGCACAGCACATGTGCAGGTTTGGTTCAGGAAAAATTTACAGGGGCCGATGAGTATAACTAGATGAGTAAACCAGAACGCGGTGTGGGAAACCACCAGATTGCAGGGTGCCGCAATATCTTAGGATCTGATGCAGTGTGTTTTTGAAAAGGAGTGCAAACACTACTTTTGGTGCAATCCAAAATTCAAATGAATGGGCTGAAAATGGAGAATTATTTTGTAATTCTGTTCAGCCAGTTTTGTGAAGCAGTGACTGTCAGCACATCATTGCAGTAAAAAACTACAGTCTGATCCAGAGCTACACCCTCCTTTAATTGGGACATGTAGGGCCAGCAGCATGTTGATGGGTTTATCTCTGTACTTGCCCTTCTTGTTATCGATGTTCAATAATTGATTGTGTAGTGTGCCAACGAATAGAGTCCTGGTTGGCTCAGAGTTATGACCCACCCTTCTGCAGTATGAATCCTGCATTGTAGAAGATATAGGAACGTTAACAGTTAGAGAAATGCATGAATTTATTTCAGTCGCATGTAAAAATAAATGTAAAGCCCAATTCTATACAAAGTTTGCATGGAGAATAGTTAAAGCCTCTGTAAGATTTTTTTGTTGGGCATTATGAAGATTTTTCCCAAACTTACTAAAATTGTACTTTGCGTTTCCTAAACCACATGTTATTACTTTTGTAAATACATGTTGTATTATTATAGGGATGTGTTCCTTAACAGCCTTGTTTTATTCATGGTTTTTCTATTTTTCAAAGCCTCCTGCAGAATACCGAGCCTAGGGACTTTCTGTATTGAATTATCTGTCAGGCTCTGTTTGAAAAAGGCTCTTAAGTACTGTGAAAGGGTGTGATATGGTGAGCTTTCTCTGTTTTGTTAGCTGGTGGATTTGTCATTAGAAATAAGTGGATGTGCCAAGGTTCAGTTCACAGGACCTTCGCCGATTCCATTGTAGGTTCTGAAAGTTGCAAACCTAAACCACATTGAAGTCTACAGGAGAATTAATATAGAAAATCAAATCTGCACAGTTTTAATGCTAATAGGCAAGGGATTGTCAAACAAATGGCACAACGGGAACATATAACAATGCAAAATAAAAAAAAAATAAAAACTTTGTAGACTGTAGGATGATGTCAAACCAAAATAGGAAAACGCCAATCCTTTCAGATACAGTATCTCACAAAAGTGAGTACACCCCTCACATTTTTGTAAATGTTTTATTATATCTTTTAATGTGACAACACTAAAGAAATGACACTTTGCTACAATGTAAAGTAGTGAGTGTACAGCTTGTATAACAGTGTAAATTTGCTGTCCCCTCAAAATAACTCAACACACAGCCATTAATGTCTAAACCGCTGGCAACAAAAGTGAGTACACCCCTAAGTGAAAATGTCTAAATTGGGCCCAATTAGCCATTTTCCCTCCCCGGTGTCATGTGACTCGTTAGTGTTACAAGGTCTCAGGTGTAAATGGGGAGCAGGTGTGTTAAATTTGATGTTTTTACTTTCACTCTCCCATACCGGCCACTGGAAGTTCAGCATGGCACCTCATGGCAAAGAACACTGAGGATCTGAAAAAAATAATTATTTGTCTACATTAAGATGGCCTAGGCTATAAAAACATTGCCAAGACCCTGAAATGAGCTGCATCATGGTGGCCAAGACCATACAGTGGTTTAACAGGACAGGTTCCACTCAGAAAAGTCCTCGCCATGGTCGACCAAAGACGCTGAGTGCATGTTCTCAGCGTCATATCCAGAGGTTGTCTTTGGGAAATAGACGTATGAGTGCTGCCAGCATTGCTGCAGAGGTTGAAGGGGTGGGGGGGTCAGCCTGTCAGTGCTCAGACCATACGTCACACACTGCATTAAATTGGTCTGCATGGCTGTCATTCCAGAAGGAAGCCTCTTCTAAAGATGATGCACAAGAAAGCCGGCAAACAGTTTGCTAAAGACAAGCGGACTAAGGACATGGATTACTGGAACTATGTCCTGTGGTCTGATGAGACCAAGATAAACTTATTTTGTTCAGATAACCAGGTAACCAGGTGAGGAGTACAAGGACAAGTGTGTCTTGCCTACAGTCAAGCATGGTGATGTGAGTGTCATTGTCTGGGGCTGCATGAGTGCTGCTGGCACTGGGGAGCTACAGTCCATTGAGGGAACCATGAATGCCAACATGTACTGTGACATACTGAAGCAAAGCATGATCCCCTCTATTCAGAGACTGGGCCGCGGGGCAGTATTCCAACATGATAATGTCCCCACACACACCTCCAATACGACCACTGCCTTGCTAAAGAAGCTGAGGGTAAAGGTGATTCACTGGCCAAGCATGTCTCCAGACCTAAACCCTATTGAGCATCTGTGGGGCATCCTCAAATGGAAGATGGAGGAGCGCAAGGTCTCTAACATTCACCAGCTCTGTGATGTCATCATGAAGGAGTAGAAGAGGACTCCAGTGACAACCTGTCTGGTGAACTCCATGCTCAAGAGGGTTAAGGCCATGCTGGAAAATAATGGTGGCCACACAAAATATTGACACTTTGGGCCCAATTTGGATATTTTCACTTAGGGGTGTACTCTTTTGTTGCCAGCGATTTAGACATTAATGGCTGTGTGTTGAGTTATGTTGAGGGGACAGCAAATTTACACTGTTATACAAACTTTACACTCACTACTTTACATTGTAGCAAAGAGTCATTTCTTCAGTGTTGTCACATGAAAAGATATAATAAAATATTTTCAAAAATGTGAGGGGTGTACTCACTTTTGTAAGATACTGTATGTTCTTGGGAGATGACTTTAGGCTGTATGTGATGTTATGGAGAAGGGAGTTTGACACAGACAGTATGTCAGTGACACCGTATTCTGAAATAACTTATCTTGCATGTGTAAGTTATTTTTACATTTTTAGATTATTGCTTCATTTAAATACAGCATCAGCACCACAATTTTGTTCATTACAACTTTTTTAATATATAATTTTGTTCCTCCTTCTGAAGGGTGCATAGCAGCCATTTTCTTTAAAGGACTGCTAACACACCCATTTCACCCTTCAAACGGGTGCATAGCAGTCATTTGTTCTGGAGGACAGTAATTCTTGGCGTTCTTTCCTCTTTCTCTGCTGCCATAGAAAGAGGATTGTTGGGCTACTGCTGGCCAGGAGGAAAGTTGTGGTGCAGACATTCAGGACAAGTGTAGAAAAAATACAAAACAGTGAACTGGCAGAAGTGATGGCTACAAAAATACAACCTTGCAAGTAGAGAGAGAGGAATTTCTTTAATGGGTTAAAAAGGTAATTTATGAAAGACAGAGATAACCAGATTATTGCAGGAAATGGATAGTGGACCCTCTGTGTTATCTGCATGTTGGAGAAGGAGTGATTAAAAGGAAAGCAGAGAAGCAGAAAATATGTGCACACAACAGATCTTCACCTAAGCACCCTGCAAGGAGTGAAGGATGTAACTGGAGGGTGTACCAGGTTGAGACCTTCAAACATTCCTGTTCAGATGACAGGTGACCAGGAATAGAACCAGATTGTCACTGAAAAAAAGGATAGTGGACTCATCTGTATTATTTGCACATTAAAGATGGTGTGATCCCTAAAAGGAAACCAAAGTACACACACCAAATTTCCCCAAAGCACTCTACAAGTAGAATTGGACTTTACTGGTGGTTGTACTAGGTTGCTGCCCTCAAACACACCTGAACTGTGTTAGAACTAGAGCTTGGTGCACAATTGACAGACACCATCAAAAACAGGAACAGGCAAAAGGTCAGTTTAGAAGGTGAACAAACATAGTCAGATAAAACCGAAATGAACATAATGCTCAGGCAACCAGTGTTCTGCCTCTCTAATCTAAGCACTGGAGCGTGATCTCTGTAACTGATCCAGTTGTGGCAAGATAGTTGTAATTTACAGTCTCAGTAGAATTAGCAGACAGTGACTTGATCCAAACAACATCTAGCAGATCATAAAAAGCTTTAATCCAAACTTTGTTCAGATCTTCACAGATGAACATAAGATGGGTCAAAAAATCATAGCATGTCAAGCTCCAGCAATTGCATGTGCTTAGAACATAAAAGTGTATTGTAGGGAGCTGTGAGAATGCCATCATCCCAAGAAACATAGAACAAGGAAAACCCTCCAGAGGTACGGGACTATTATGGACAATGCGGACAAAGGACCAAAAGGCCACAATTTAAAAACATATATATTTTATTGAAAACATAATACAATCATTGTAAAATGAAAAATAGGGCTTAGATGCATGTAAACTTAGGCAAAATGAATGATCCAGAAGGACCTGAATAAAATATAAAAACTGGAGTGAGACATCCAACGCATTTGAGTATTCAGGATTTTTCACTCTTCTTCAGGGATACTCACATATTGTAAACATAGTAGGTGAGGTTGAAAAAAGACCCAACTCCATCAAGTCCAACCTATGATAGATAACACAAATATTCTACACCACAGAAAATATATATAAGTTCACCATGTACATACATACATACACAGTCAATATGTAAGTGTAAGGTAAGCATCTGCATAGGTACTGACCAGGTTGTAAAGGCCAGCATCGCAACAATCTAATCCCAAAGGGAGTATAAAATCAAGAGGTAAGTTGCCGCCTGTATGTGCTACAAAGTTGGAGTGGAAATGGCGAGACGACCCCGAAGGAGAGGCAGTGCCACTGGGGGTAAAAAAGATGAGCCCAACCATTCAGTGGGGAGGTCTCCAGAAACTGCATAGAAATATGTATATAATTAGGATGGCACATATGAAGCATGAGTGCTACAAAAAAACAAACAGTAGAATAGCACTGACCAGTCAAACACAAGGAGAGTTCACACTGAAGTAATGATATTTAAAAAGATCAAACTGAAACAATAACCACGAAAAAGGGGAATGGGATAGTTTACCCACATGTAGTAAATACAATACACATGTAGTCTAGAATGCACAAAGGCATTAACATAAGGGCAATTATACTAAAGGTATAACAAGTAGATAAATGGAGCAAAGGCAGCTTGCAAGGCAACAAAAGAATAAATAGCATGGGAAATACTCACCAGGATCTGTTAAAGAGTTACGTACAGTCTCAGCTGTCAGAGCGGCACTGATACAAAGCAGAGAAAGGATCCTTATAAAGGCCATAGTAGCTTGAAGAGGAGCCAATGAGGAAGCAGGCTACAGTGACCAAGCCGCATGGACCAATGGAAACAGGGCTGGAAGGAGGGCTCCCCAAGCCGAGGGCGCACAGCATAGCCTCACCCGAAAGGGGTGGCATTGCTCTGCGTCACCCGCCCACCGATGCACGAAGGAGCCAATGATGGCAAAGGGGTGGGGCCAAATCCAAGCCAGTCCGAGGACACTGCCGAAGAGAGGGAAGGAAAGTGGGACCCACAGCGCCCGTGTTGACCCGCGATACTCCAAGGCAATGAGATACTGCCACACCGATCCAACCTGGGAGGGTGGCACAGGCAGCCTAGATGTTCCAGGTGACATTGCGAGACCGGAGGCGAGGCGGACCCGTCTATTCCACCATCAGGGTCTAAAAAAGGGGGCTGAAGCAGAGGACATATGCAAAAAGAAAAGAAGGGGGCAAAAATAAGCTTGTGAGGCAGGGAAGATTAACATGGTCAACAATGCAGATGCACAAAATACATGATACAATCAATCACAATCATAGATTCATAATAATACAAAATGACCAAAGTGGATAGGATAGAAAAAAAACAAAAAAACAAACAGAAACAAAAATAAAGTTTAATATAAACATGAAGATAAAAAGTGATTGTTGAATGAATGAATTAAAAATAAAAAGAAAAACTGCGCTGCAGAGCAAAAAAGGTCAAAGGTAAAAGCTGCACACAAAATACACCAATATCTGTGTATACCATGAAAAATAAAAAATAAATAAAGTGTGCTAATTATATGAAAATACACACATAGATGTGAATACATGTGGGTGGTAGTAAAAACCACAATCTACTGAGAGCAAGTAAATGACTCCATGAGTGGTAGAAATATATAAGTGCAAAACATAAAAACTCAAATAAAAAGAAGAAACAAAAAATGTGTACATGTGAAGTACAATGATATTAATAGCGTGAAAATCTGAAAATCAAACAAACTCAGTCCATGGGTTCAAACATAAAAAGTTCATCAGTGAAAAAAAGCTTCCATCCACTATACAGCTCAGCAGCAACTAATCCCCCTATGAGTGGATTGACAAAGGAGAGAGATGTGCAGGATGGTGCAAATCCACTGGCGGTGACTCCAATAAGTGAGAAAGTGATAAAGGTGGACTCTTACCCTCCGTGTTGGACCCCCTCCTTGGCAGGGTCTATCAGGCATGCAGATTTTTGCCCTCTGCAGGGACCGTGTAATGAGAAGATCTCCCCAGCAGCTGTCAGGAATGTTGTCTCCGATCCGGGCTGGTCCAAGTGAAACGCCTGGAGAGGGGGGAAGGAAAGCTCTCTTGCTCCCAGTGTGGCAAAGGAAAAAGCAAAAGAGCGGAGCTCCAATAGTGTAAAAAGTTTCGGAATTTATTCAATAAAAGTACAGACCGCAACGGAGAGTGCACGCTCCGTGAGGTAAAAATACAATTAAAAACAAGCCGGCATATAAGAATCGTAATAACCCGTGCATAACATGGGGCAATCGTGACGGCTTACAACGTAGCCACGCCCTACATGTTTCGTCATTAGTAGACGTCTTCAAAGGGGCCCCTTGTTTTTAATTGTATTTTTACCTCACGGAGCGTGCACTCTCCGTTGCGGTCTGTACTTTTATTGAATAAATTCCGAAACTTTTTACACTATTGGAGCTCCGCTCTTTTGCTTTTTCCTTTGCCACACTGGGAGCAAGAGAGCTTTCCTTCCCCCCTCTCCAGGCGTTTCACTTGGACCAGCCCGGATCGGAGACAACATTCCTGACAGCTGCTGGGGAGATCTTCTCATTACACGGTCCCTGCAGAGGGCAAAAATCTGCATGCCTGATAGACCCTGCCAAGGAGGGGGTCCAACACGGAGGGTAAGAGTCCACCTTTATCACTTTCTCACTTATTGGAGTCACCGCCAGTGGATTTGCACCATCCTGCACATCTCTCTCCTTTGTCAATCCACTCATAGGGGGATTAGTTGCTGCTGAGCTGTATAGTGGATGGAAGCTTTTTTTCACTGATGAACTTTTTATGTTTGAACCCATGGACTGAGTTTGTTTGATTTTCAGATTTTCACACTATTAATATCATTGTACTTCACATGTACACATTTTTTGTTTCTTCTTTTTATTTGAGTTTTTATGTTTTGCACTTATATATTTCTACCACTCATGGAGTCATTTACTTGCTCTCAGTAGATTGTGGTTTTTACTACCACCCACATGTATTCACATCTACGAATGAATGAATTAAAAAAGGATTAACAACACCGAAACTATTGAAGAGCCAAAGCAGGGGAATGAGCCCTGCATCAGCCGTGGATGAAGGTGAATACGAAAACATTATTTAAAAAATGTCAAAAGGAAAAAAAAATTGTTTTAACATAACATATTGATATGCACAAATATAGGACTAGAAGATGGATCTATCTTTCCCAGACACCCAAATTGAAGCACTCTAAAAAAGGCTTAAAATAAATTGCATCATTCAAACCTGGTGGAGTGGTAGCATTGAGCCTCAGGATCCACTGGAGCTCACACTGAAGGAGAACTTTGGGGAGGGCCACGTGAGCTCGGGTGGATCCAATCAAGTACCAAAAATTGAATATGAGGAAAGTGCCCCCCCATGAATCTGGGTCACATGGTGTCCAAGAGGAAGCTCAGGGTCACTTGTCTGCATACTGGAGATGTGCCTATATGCTCTCCACCAAAGTTGAAGCTGGTCTTGCCGACATAAAAGCTGGCGCATTCGCATGTGAGAAGATACACCATGCCTTTTGTTTTACAGTTGGCGTAGTGTTTAGGGGAGTATTTTTCTTCATTGGGTAGCAAGATATCCCTGGATGTGTTCATATAACGACAGTAGCTATATTCTCCATCTCTTATTTAATATTTTATTTTATTATTTATTTATGTTACTTATATAGCACCATCAATTTACGCAGCGCTTTACATATACATTGTACATTCACATCAGTCCCTACCCTCAAGGAGCTTACAATCTAAGGTCCCTAACTCACATTCATACATACTAAGGACAATTTAGACAGGATCCAATTAACCTACCAGCATATCTTTGGAGTGTGGGAGGAAACCGGAGTACCCAGAGGAAACCCACGCAGGCACAGGGAGAACATGCAAACTCCAGGCAGGTAGTGTCATGGTTGGGATTCGAACCAGCGACCCTTCTTACTGCTAGGCCAAAGTGCTATCCACTATACCACTGTGCCACCCCAGACATGTAAAGGTACCTGGGTATTTACATGGGTCTTTGCGGTCATTGCCTCTGTATTCAATCTGAACCAAGTTGTCTTTTAAGGACTTAGCAAGCCTGAAAGTAGAACTGGGTGCTTCGGAGACAAAGGGTCCTATGCTGGGATGAAGCATGAGTAAATGCCAATATTTTTTAACAATGTTATTGATTTGTCTATGTTGGTTGGAATACCTTGTAATAATAGGGGTAGCTATAGTAGGATTATCATGCGCAGCTAAATAGGAGCTCATGCCGTTTATATTTTGGGTGGCTTTTTAAAAGCCTTTTGAATATCCTCGTGCTAGGAGCCTATCCCTAAGTTTGTCAGCCTCCTGTTTAAAGGAGGTGTCAAGAGAGCAGTTCCTTCTCAGTCTTAGATACTGGCGTAGATATTGATTGAACCAAGTAGTGGCATGGAGAATGGAGTTTCTCGCCGTGGGTTTACGGTATAATGTACTGTAAGGTACCCATTCTCATCTTTGTGGATTTCATCAAGGAAGGAAATAAAGTTCAAACTATAGTTCAATATGAATTCAAGGTTAAACTCATTGATGTCAAGAACCTTCATAAATTTTTGTAAAAGGTCAGGTGTACTGTCCCAATCCACAAAGACATCATCAATGTACCTTTACCAAAGAATCACGTGCTCTATATATTCTGCCAGCAGGA
Source organism: Aquarana catesbeiana (assembly GCF_042186555.1). Lineage (NCBI taxonomy): Eukaryota > Metazoa > Chordata > Amphibia > Anura > Ranidae > Aquarana > Aquarana catesbeiana. The sequence continues at coordinate 219,804,327 of NC_133331.1, read as the reverse complement.
CAGAGTGCAGAAGCATACGCTCCAATTCCCCCAGGTACAGGTTGGCATCCCTTGTCATGAGGGATTGAGCTATAGAGGGCTTCAATATCTATTGCCACCAAGAGAGCATTTTGAGGTAAGTGCATGTCTTCTAGGATTTGCAGTAGGTGGATGGTATCCAGTATGTAAGTGGGCAAACTTATCACAAAAGGTCATAAATAGTCTTCAACCAGGGCGGGGCTATGTGGTGCGCCCTCGGCCCGGAGGGGGTGCTCTGAGCCCTCCTTCCAGCCCTGTCTCCATTGGTCCATGCGGCTTGGCCACTGTAGTCTGCTACCCTATTGGCTTCTCTTCAAGCTGCTATGGCCTTTATAAGGATCCTGGCTCTACTATGTATCAGGGTCGCTCTGACAGCTGAGACTGCACATGGCTCTTTAATGGATCTTGGTGTGTACTCCCCATGCTGATTATTCTTTTGTTGCCTTGCAAGCTGCCTTTGCTCTGTTTATCTACTTGTTATACCTTTAATATAATTGCTCTTATGTTAATGCCCTTGTGCATTCTGGACTGCATGTGTATTGTATTTACTACATGTGGGTAAACAGTCCATTTCCCTTTTTCCTGATTATTTTTCAGTTTGATCTTTTTAAATATCATTACTTCAGTGTAAACTCTCTTTTGTTTTTTTTAGCATTCATGCTTTATATGTGACATCCTAATATATACATAATTATATGCAGCTTCTGAAGACCCCCCCCTCCACTGGTTGGTTGGGCTCATCTTTTTTACCCCCAGTGGCGTTGCCTCTCTGGTCCTTTGGGGACATCTCACAATTCCCACTCCAACTTTGGTATGCATCCAGGCGTCAACTTACCTCTTGATTTTATACTCTTTTTGGGCTTAGATTCTTGTGATGCTGGCCCTTACGACCTGGTCAGTACCTATGCAGATGCTTACCTTACACTTACCTATTGATTGTATATATGTATGTACATGGGGAACTTATTTGGATTTTCTGTGTTGTAGAATATCTATGTTTACAATATGTGGGCATCCCTTAAGAAGAGTGAAACATTCTGAATTGTTGAAACTTGTGGGATGTCTCACTCCTCTTTTTGTATTGTATTTAGGTCCTTCTGGATCATTAATTTTGCCTAAGTTTACATGCATCTAAGCTCTATTATTCCTTTTGCAATGATTTTATCATGTTTTCAATAAAATGTGTATCTTTTTAAAATGTGGCCTTTTAAACCTTTGTATGTATTGACCATAATAGTCCAGTGCCTCTGGAAGGTTTTCCTTCTTCTGTGCTTAGAACATAAACTAAAAAAAAAATTGAAAAGAGGGTGGGACTAGCTATGCAAAGCAACGCCTAGCTATGAAAGATGGAAGTGACAAAATTATTTATAGGCAAACAGGAAAGCATGCTTAACATGATAACCAGTTTCGGTCTTAGCACAGCTATATTGCTAGCTTGATTGACGGAGTGGGTGGGGACATCCTGTGCTGTGCTGTAGGTGCTATATAAACCAGCAGGTGATTCCCAGTGATGTCCATATTTCTCAGACCTAGAACAAAGCATACTACAGCAAGGAAAAGTGAGACCACATGCTAATAGAATCACAAGCAGAATATTTACTTTGTAGAAGTAAACCTTTCACCGCTCTTCCTGGGCCTCCCGCCTCACCAGGAGACCCGATCCATGATCTGGCACTTCCGCCGTTGAGATTGGAATAAAGCCAAAAATGACTTTGTTAAAGTCTCTTATGTCACTTCCGGTTTACTCTGCTGCCAATGGCGCCGATTTAAAAAAAAATTACAGTATTCAGAATCGCTGTTTTTGGCAATCTGAATACTTTGAAGTTCAAAGGAGGGATGGGGGGGTCTCTTAAACCCCCAAACCCACCATAAAGAGTACCTGTCACCACCTATTACTGTCACAAGGGATGTTTAAATTCCTTGTGACAGCAATAAAAGTGATCAGAATTTTTTTTTTAAATGACAATGTAAAAAAATAAAAAAAAATAAAAAAAATTAAAGCGGACCGTCCCCCCGAGAACTTGCACAGCAAAGAAACCGCATGTGCAAGTCGCTCCTGCATATGTAAACAGTGTTAAAATCACATATGTGAGGTATCGCCATGATCACTTGAGCAAGAGCAATAATTCTAGCAAACTCTGTAACTCTAACCTGGTAATCGTTACATTTTTTTAAAGCATCGTCTATGGAGATTTTTAGGTACAGTAGTTTGTCGCCATTCCATGAGTGTGCTCAATTTCAAAGCATGACATGTTAGATATCTCTTTACATGGCGTAACATCATATTTCACATTAAACAGTAAAGTTAGCCCAATTTGTTCGTACAGTTTTTTTTTTTAATTCATGAAAGTGTATTTTTTCCCAAAAAATTGCGTTTGAAAGACCACTGCGCAAATACCGTGTTACATAAAATATTGCAACTATCACCATTTTATTCTCTAGGTTCTCTGCTAAAAAAATATATATATAATCTTTGGGGTTCTAATTTTCTAGCAAAAAGTGCAGACTTTAACTTGTAAGCAACAAATGTCAGAAATAGGCTTATGATGTGTACACACGAGCGGAATTTCCGACAGAAAAAGTCAGACGGGATCTTTTCATCGTATATTCCGATCATATGTATGCCCCATCTGACTTTTTACATTGAAAATTCTGATGGACCTAGAAAGAGAACATGTTCTAAATTTTTCCGACGGTACCAATTCCTATCGGGAAAACCGCTCGTCTGTATGCTGTTCCGACATACCAAAAACGACGCATGCTCAGAAGCAAGTACGAGACGAAAGCTATTAGCTACTGGTTATTGAACTTCCCTTTTCTAGTCCCGTCATACGTGTTGTACGTCACCGCGTTCTTGACGGTCGGACTTTGGTGTGACCGTTTATATGCAAGACAGCTTGAGCGGAATTCCGTTGAAGAAACCTCCAGAGTTTAATCCAACGGAAAAACTGCTCGTGTGTACATGGCATTAGGCATAAAAAGGTGTGAGTGGCCAAAAGATAGATTACATAGAAGATAGAAAGGGCAGAAACCTGAACTTTGTGCTGAGAGTCAAACACCTGTTGAGACCCAGCTATTCTCCATTTCTTTTTTTTTTTTTTTTTTTTTTTTTAGCTTTTAATTTATTTACTCTATTTACAGGTCCAGTCTTTTACAGTTATTATTATTTATTATTTTTTTCCTTATAAGGCCTTCTCTGCCCTGTTCAACCAACGATTACACTTACAGCTAGAAATCATATCTCCTATGATCCTAGGGTTCCACCGATCCCGTTTTTTTTTTTACCTGCGAGTACGGTTAAGTACTCGACGATATCAAGTATAGATACAGTACCTTTGCAAAATAAATGGGCTCAAATAGCACTGTGGTGCAAGTGGTTTTCCGCACTGCTCCTCTGTGAACCTAGGCTGAAATCACTATGACAAGCCTGGGTTCACACAGAAGCGATGCAGGAAACTCCATGCGCTTTCCGACAGTAAGTGCATTGCATTCCTGTTTAAATCGCATGCAATTCTTTGCAGTGCAATTTGAGCGCATGCATCTTGTATGGGCTCAAACATTGGTTCTAGGTATCGGAGCATTTGCACGAGTAGTCATGCAAATGCACAGTATTGGCACCGGTGTAACCCTAGTGGATACCAAAGCAAAAGGTCATCCATCCAGCCTACTTTATTGTGGCAATATCATGGAAGCCAAGCAGATTAACCACTAGAGCCCCGGAAGGATTTACCTCCTTAATTACCAGGCCATTTATTGCAATATGTCACTGCATTACTTTAGCTGATAATTGCGAGGTCATGCGATGCTGTACCCAAATAAAATTGGTGACCCTTTTTTTCCCACAAATAGAGCTTTCTTTTGGTGGTATTTGATCATCTCTGTGCTTTTGTTTTTTTTTGCACTATATACAAAAAAAACAACAATTTTGAAAAAAAAACAAAATTTTTTATTTTCTGCTATAAAACATACCCAAATCCAATTTCTTCATCAATTTAGGCCAATATGTATTCTGCTACATATTTTTGGTGAAAAAAACCCCCAATAAGCGTGTATTGATTGGTTTGTGCAAAAATTATATTGTCTACAAAATAGGGGATAGATTTATGGCATTTTTTTTTTAGTAATGGCAATTTTTAGCGGGACTGCGACATTGCGGCAGACAGACCAGACACCTAACTGACATTTTTGACACTTTTTTGGGAACCAGTGACATTATTACAATGATCAGTGTTAAAAATATGCACATTGTACTAATGGCGCTGGCAGGGAAGGGATTAACATCAGGGGCGATTAAGGGGTTAAATGTGTTGCCTGGGTGTGTTTACTAACTGTATTGGGGATGGGCTGCCTAGGACAACACACAGATCTGTCTTCCTGCATAGCAGAAAGACAGGATCTCTGTGTGATCCCCTGACAGAACAGAGATCTGCCTTGTATACTTTGGCAAGTCCCCATTCTGTCTCTGCCGAAACCACTGATTGTCCACTGAACCCACTAATTGGCTCCCCCGCTGGCCAGTGAGCACACTCATGCCCAAAGAAAGCTGTATACAAGCCCGTCGTACACCTACGGCGCCCTGCCTAGTGCAAGAGCTTCCTATAATAGAATGGTTACTGCTGCTATTATCTTTCCTTGTGCAGGGTCACTGGTCTTGCTGACGATGGATTTGCATCTGGGAAAAAGTTTTTACTTTTTAATAAAGGAATTGTCATAAACTGTCTCTGTGTTTTTATTACTTTTTGACACTTTTTTGGTGAACAGGTAGAGGTACTATGTATCCCATACTCATTTACATGGGGGGGGGCAGGATCTGGGGGCCCGCTTGTTAAAGGGGGCTTCCAGATTACAATAAGCACCCCTCGCAGACCCCCACAATCACAGCCCAGGGTTGTGGGGAAGAGACCCTTGTCCCCGTCAACATGCCCCATGTTGAGGGCACGTGGCCTGGTATGGTTCAGGAGAGGGGGATGCTCCTCGAGGGCATTTTTTTTTCAATAGTTGGGTGCCAGCAATTGCAACTGCAAGTCAATTTAAATGTCATTTGACTCATTTTTTTTTTCTTTAGAAATGTCATTTTTGCTGCAGCATGTTCTATGCATGCTACAGATGTGCTCCCAGGCACTGTATTTAAAGGAAAAAAGTATTGTTCTTAAAAAATGTTTGCATTGATACATGGTCCCCTAATTCAGCACCCAGACCCTCATACCTCTTTTATGGCAAATTACTTTCATATCAGTCTTCGAAATAGGAACTTTTGATTTTTCCTGTTCAGCTCCCATAGACTTCAATGGTGTTCACCGTTTGAGTTAAAACTTTTACCCTGTTCAGGAGTTCTGCTGCGAACCAAACAGAGGGGTGTTCGGCCCATCTCTACACAGAACATGGAAATGCAATAGTTTTAGTAAGTATAAACTGCTAAATACCTTTTCTCATCAGCAGTTAGAGCAATCTTGTGACTTTTATAATTTGACAAATCCTTTATTAAAAAATAAAAAAAAATAGTGACCCTTGATGTAAATCTATCGTAAATCAAGCTGCCAGCTGACCCGAAAAATTTAAAAAAATCTTATATAGGTAAGGAGCAGGGCCACCTGGCTATGTCACCTAGTGGCACCGGCCCTTTCTGATGCCACAGACTGGTGCATGCTGGGCATGTGATGTCACAAGGGGCAGGGGCAGGGCCACTGGACTATGTGGCCCCACTCGTTATCTATATAAGAAATGTCAAAGGGCAGAGCAGGCATTCGGCGAGAGGCCTCCCAGGAGGCAGGAGCATTTTTTCTTTTTCAGGTCAGCGAGAGATGTGATTGACGATTGATTTACTTTGAGGGATATTATTTTTTATTTTTTAATAAAGGGATTGTCAAAAACTTGTCTCTTGTGTTTATTACTTTTTGACACTTATTATGTCCCTGATACCCATTCACGTAGGGGGGGGGGGGGGCAACTGCGTCAAACACTTCTTCAAAATCCAAGTATAGTATGTCCACAGCCACTCCTTTGTCAAAGGTTTTACTTACCGCCTCAGTATAAACATTACGACTTTACATACTATTTATTATACTGTCATGTAGGAGCTTATCAATAAAGCAGAAATATGGCCACACCCTATCCACTCTGTTGCTCATAAAATTACAAACAAACATCACATTAAAAAAAAAGCACAACAGTGTACTTTACATATTTGCTCTACACTCTGCTGGTTTAGGGAGACTGAAGCTTGTGGAGCACAACTCTGATGAAGAGTGAAAAAAAAAAGAAAAATGGCAGAAGAGCCTGGTCACATGACAACTCAAAGTCACATGATCAAATCGTATCCAATTAATTTTATGAATGGGTTGTGAAATGTAGACAGTGGCCAAGCAGAGTATAACGTAGAGAGGATCTGCTCTCTTTTTTAAATATGACACTTTTCCAAAGTATGTTACAAAGATGTCTAGTCAAAGAATAGTGTTTGTTTAGACTCAGACAAAAAAATCAGACAGTCAGAATAGGTTTCTATTGGCCGTTGAGTGGTGAGAGAGAATGCCGAGCTGAATTAAGGTTTCAGATCAAATAGCCAAAAAGTACAAGTATGTGAATACTTATCTCAACACCCTTGAGTCCCGCATGAATTACTGTACCACAAGTAAAAGCCTATAAATACACATACAATTGAAGGTAAAGGGTAATTTTTAGATTAGGAGTGTCATGAATATTGGAATAGTGACTGATTCATAATGCTGGGACAGATACTGTTAGGAGATGCTGATGTAAATTCCAACACCTGTCTGTCTGTGTCTGCTAAAATGTGTATTGTAAATAAGTCTCTAGTATGGGATCTAAGAGTCATTGGATCCCCATTGTTGTTTGTGTTAATTAACTCTGCTATTGTGTGAAGAAGAGTCTATGTTGATTGTGATAATGTTGATTGGATTTTTCTGAACTACAAGACGGCTAGTCTGGCCTAAAGGTCATGTCTGAGTCATCTAGGCTGTCTAAAGGGATTAGTTAATTAGCTCATGTTAATTAGGTTAATTAGGTTACAGCTGTATTGTTAGAGTAATATGAGCAGGAGGTCTGCACCTCCACTTTGAGTGTATAAAAGCCTGTATTTTGTAATAAAGGAGATTCCTGTTTGAACTTACATACAGCCTGCCTGGTGTTTGTTCTGAGCTATCACAACTGGACTAGAACGGCACAGAGCTGTAGTTCTAGTCCCGGAGCATTGGATGACTGAACAATCAGATGTTGTGATCTGCAGTCTGATTCTATAGCAGCAGAGGAGTGTCGAGAGAGTGCAACTGAGCGAGCAAGGGGCTCGTTACATTGGTGGCAGCAGTGGGATTTGCTCTCCAGTTACTGGGACACTCCAAACCACCACAGTGAATGGCCAGCTATGCAGCCTGCAGGAGAGCCACGCTGAAAGACTTACTTGAGAGCCGTTGAGGGACCGGTGGGACAAAGAAGAAGGCCACCCTGATCAGTGAGCTAGCCAAGATGGATCAGAGGGATGGTGATGCGGGACCCCAGTCAGTTGAAGACTTGTTTCAGCAACGAGTTCCAGAGCGGTTGACATTATATGGTGCTAACCCATCAGAGACCACCATACAGAATACCATTAGAGACATCCAGCGGCAGGATGAGCGACAAGAGAGAGAACTAGAGCGGCAACATGAGCGGAGAATGGCGGAAATACAGCAATCGAAGACAACACCTAAAGATACAGCGCCTTTCCGCAAGTTACCCTTTCATGCGTTCAAACTATTTAAGGAAGGAGAGGAGGAAATTGAAGCATTCCTGCAGGACTTTGAGAGACTATGCCAGATACATAATGTACTGTCCCAAGATTGGGTTGCTTTACTGGTGAGTAATTTGACTGGCAGAGCAGCCGATGCGTATCGGGCCCTGGAGGACGAGGACGCTAAAAATTATGACCGGGTAAAAGAAGCCCTGCTAGCTCGATTTGCCATTACACCTGAAGCCAGTCGGAGTAAGTTTAGAGAATCCCGGAAACAAGCCAACATAACATACGTGGAGTGGGCACATCGTCTGCAGCGGAACCTTAAGGGCTGGTTTCAGGGAAGCCACGCTCATACCATAGAGGACATCACCCAGCTAGTACTCTTAGAACAGTTCTTTAACCACTTCCCGCACGCCCTATAGCGGATTGACGTCCGGGAAGTGGTTCTGTTATCCTGACTGGACGTCATATGATGTCCAGCAGGATAACATGCCGCAGCGCGCCCCCGGGGGCGCGCATCGCGGCGATCGGTGGAGCGGTGTGTCAGTCTGACACACCGCTACACTGATCTTGGTAAAAATCCTCCGGCGGAGGCTCTTTACCACGTGATCAGCCGTGTCCAATCACGGCTGATCACGCTGTCAATAGGAAGAGCCGTTGATCGGCTCTTCCTCACTCGCGTCTGACAGACGCGATTAGAGGAGAGCCGATCGGCGGCTCTCCTGGCAGGGGGGGTCTGCACTGATTGTTTATCAGTGCAGCCCCCCCGCAGATCACCACACTGGACCACCAGGGATCGCCACTAGGACCACCAGGGAAGGGGCAACATGTGTATGGCCAGGTATGTACCCCATGGCCATCCACATGTGCCCAGTGTGCCAAATCTGTGCCAATCAGTGCCCACAAATGGGCACTGATTGGCACCATTATGTTGCAGTGATGCCCAGCAATGCCACCCTTAGGGGCATCACTGCAAACAAGCAGTGCCATCAGTGCCACCCATCAGTGTCCATTCATGCCACCTGTCAGTGCCCATCCGTGCCCATCAGTGCCCATCTATCAGTGCCCATCCATGCCCATCTGTGCCAACTATCAGTGCCACCCATAAGTAACCATCAATGCCACCTATGAGTACCCATCAATGCCACCTATGAGTGCCCATCAGTGCCGCCTATAAGTGCCCATCTGTGCCACCTATGAGTGCCCATCAGTGCCGCATACCAGTGCCACCTATCAGTGCCCATCAGTGCCGCCTATCAGTGCCCATCAGTGCCGCCTATCAGTGCCCATCATCAGTGCCTGTCAGTGCCACCTCATCAGTGCCACCTCATTGGTGCCACCTCATCGGTGCCCATCAGTGCCGCCGTATCAGTGCCCGTCAGTGCAGCCATATCAGTGCCTGTCATTGAAGAAGAAAACATACTTATTTACAAAAAAGTTTTAACAGAAACAAAGAAAAACTTGTTTTTTTTCAAAATTTTCGGTCTTTTTTTATTTGTTGCGCAAAAAATAAAAACCGCAGAGGTGATCAAATACCACCAAAAGAAAGCTCTATTTGTGGGAACAAAATGATAAAAAATTTGTTTGGGTACAATGTAGCATGACCGCGCAATTGTCATTCAAATTGCGACAGTGCTGAAAGCTGAAAATTGGTCTGGGCCAGAAGGTGTCTAAGTGCCTGGTATTGAAGTGGTTAACCACACCCCTCTGGTAGTACGGAATTGGGTGCGAGATAAGCGACCACAGACTGTACAGCAAGCGGCTACTTTGCCTGATGAATATCTGGACTCTCGAAGGTCAGGCGAAAGCGAGCGCTATCCACTATCTCGGCCCAGTTTACCAGCCTCTAACCCAACTTCAGTACCTCAGTGGTCTGCCTCTAGACCCCCAACCCGACCTAACCCTCCTAACGGACCTAAGTGCTATACCTGTAACCAAACCGGTCATCTGCAGCGATATTGTCCTACCCGAAACACGAGGTACCGAGAGACTGCTCATCCATCCAGACAAGTGGCTCATTGCTTCCAGAACGAGCCCAATCATCGAGATGTTCAGGAAGAGTTTGGCAAACTTTTTGAGGCTGATCCCATCCAAGCTGCTGCCGGAGATAATCGGCAGCACCATCGTCAGGCGGTATGGGTTAATGGGCAGCCAGGCCCAGAGACTCCGCGATTCTGGGGCTATGATTACCCTCATCCAGCCTCACATGATTCCCCAGTCGGCCCGGACCGGCCAGACTGTTGCAGTCAGGGTAGCAGGGGGCAAGGTGCTACGTTTATCCACCGCCCAAGTCCTCTTAGATTGGGGCTCAGGGGAGCGACAAGTGCGAGTGGGATTACTACGTGAGTTACCCGCGGAAGTACTTTTGGGGAACGATTTGGGGCATTTGACTTCCTCATATGCCCCAGAGGCTGCCATGGCCGTGACCACCCGACGTCAGAGCCAACTTCAAGGCAACTCCACTCCTATGGGGACCCAGGTAAGACCAAATCCTCCTACATTACCCCGACTTGACAACTCTGTGTCATGGGATTCTCCCTCCGACATTAGGCAAGAGACTCAGAATGACCCAACATTAGCTGGTTATCAGGACAGGGCAGGCAAGAATCCAGGGGGGGTGGGGGAAGACAGAATAGAGTGGGAGGGGGGATTTCTATATCGTTACACCGAGGGAATGGGTACCGGTAAGCGACAGGGTCCCCACAAACAGCTAGTTGTACCCCAGAAATACAGACGGGAGCTATTGCGGCTGGCTCACGACATCCCCTTTGCCGGACATTTAGGGATAGCTAAGACCCGAAGTCGGTTGTCTCATGCGTTCTACTGGCCCAGGTTACATGCTGAGGTGTGAGAATACTGCCGGACCTGTGAGACTTGTCAGAAAGTAGGGAAGACAGGGGATCACCCAAATGCCTCGCTGAAACCCCTGCCGATCATTAGAGAACCCTTTAGCCGCATTGCAGTTGATATTATAGGCCCACTGGCCCGCCCCAGTGCCACTGGGAAGAAGTATATTCTTACGGTGGTGGATTACGCCACCCGGTACCCGGAGGCCATTCCCTTATCCAATATCCAGGCGGATACAGTAGCAGATGCCTTACTGCGGGTATTCACTAGGGTAGGGTTTCCCCAGGAGATATTGTCCGATCAGGGTACCCAGTTCACAGCCGAGCTGACGCAGCAGCTCTGGCGTCTCTGTGGGGTTAAACCCCTCCAGAGCGCCCCCTACCACCCTCAGACTAACGGGCTGTGTGAGAGATTTAACGGGACCCTGAAGCAGCTGCTTCGGCCTTTGTGGAGAGTAGGAAGGATTGGGAGAAATATCTTCCCCATCTACTGTTCGCCTATAGAGAGGTACCCCAAGAGTCCACAGGGTTTTCCCCATTTGAGCTGTTGTATGGGCGAAGGGTTAGGGGGCCCTTAGACTTAGTGAGGGCCCAGTGGGAGGGGGTAAAGGATCCAGAAGGCTTCCCCATCCTTAGTTATGTCTTGGAACTCAGGGAGCGCCTGCAGGAACTTACCGTTCTAGTCCATGAGAATATACAATCGGCCCAGAGTCAACAGAAGGTTTGGTATGATCGGTCTGCGCGGAATCGCACCTTTTATATCTGACAGAAAGTCTTGGTACTAAAACCCCTGAAGCAAAATAAATTACAGGCCTCCTGGCAGGGCCCCTATCAGGTGGTAAAACAGCTGTGCGATACCACCTACGTGGTTGCCAGCTGTGCAGACACAAACATTAAGAGGACGTTCCACATTAATATGATGAAGGCCTATCATGAGAGGACTGAGGCCGTAGCTGCCATATGCACTCCTGCCACCGGGGACTCTGAATATCTACCGATGCTAGAACTTCCCAAAATCAGTAACTGTTCCAGGGGTGTGGAGGATATACGGCTAGGAGATAGATTAGGATCCCAAGAACGAGAACAGGCCAGAGAATTACTCCAGGACCGGCAGGAGATGTTCTTGACACTCCCTGGGTACACTCACATAGCTGTGCACAAGGTAGAGACCCCCAGGCAGAAGCCCCTGAGACAACCAGCCTATAGGATTCCCGGAGCAGTGCAAGAAGGGATGAGAGCGGAGATTAGGGAGATGCTCAAGTTAGGGGTGATCGAACCATCGGCAAGCCCCTGGGCTTCCCCTGTAGTATTAGTCCCAAAATGGGATGGCACGACCCGATTTTGTGTGGACTATAGGCGACTGAATGACTGTACTGTGACAGATGCCTACCCTATGCCCCGAGTGGACGAATTGCTGGACAAAATAGCTCAGGGACATTATCTGACGACTATTGACTTATGTAAGGGCTACTGGCAGATTCCCTTGGATGCGGAAGCAATTCCAAAGTCGGCCTTCATCACCACGTTCGGCCTTTACCAGTTTCGGGTAATGCCATTCGGGATGAAGAATGCTCCGGCTACCTTCCAGCGGATGATAGATGAACTCCTCTATGGTCTGCAAGATTTTGCATGCGCATATCTTGATGACATCGCAATCTATAGCCAGACATGGGAGGAACATCTTAGACACCTGGGAATAGTGCTAGATAGGATCCGAGCCGCTAACCTGACCCTGAAGCCAGACAAATATAATATCGGGATGTCTGAGGTGCAATATCTGGGACATAGAGTGGGGTGTGGGAAGAAGAGGCCAGAACCTGCAAAAATCGAGGCCGTCCTAAACTGGCCAGTTCCCAGAACCAAGACCCAGGTACTTGCATTTTTAGGGACAGCAGGGTACTACAGGAAGTTTGTACCCCACTATAGTGACATAGCCAAACCCCTGATGGACCTGACCAAAAAGACTCTCCCTAGACAGGTCCTGTGGTCCCCGGAGTGCGAGACAGGGTTTCATCAGTTAAAAACCGCCCTAACGCAAGCTCCCATACTGGCGGCACCTGAGCCTAACAAACGCTTTGTCATTCATACTGATGCCTCCATGTTCAGACTGGGAGTTGTACTAAGTCAAGTTGGCGATGACGGGAAAGAGCACCCGGTGGCGTATCTCAGCCGCAAGTTGTTACTCCGTGAAGTTGGATATGCTGCCATGGAAAAAGAGTGTTTGGCCTTAGGCTGGGCTTTAAAGAAACTGCAGCCCTATGTGTATGGATGCTCTTTTACCGTCATGATGGACCACAATCCTTTGATATGGCTTATCCTTTGAACGGCCGATTACTAAGGTGGAGCCTGGCTTTGCAACCGTACAATTTCACCATACAATATCGGCCAGGGCCTCAAAACGGGAATGCGGATGGGTTATCCCGGCAGACGGACCTGGAACCTTAAGACTACTTTTCCAACATCCTCGAGTTGACCCGTTCGGGGTCCCACTGTGGCTGTTGGATTGTTTCCCGGAGGGGGGGAGTATTGTCATGAATATTGGAATAGTGACTGATTCATAATGCTGGGACAGATACTGTTAGGAGATGCTGATGTAAATTCCAACACCTGTCTGTCTGTGTCTGCTAAAATGTGTATTGTAAATAAGTCTCTAGTATGGGATCTAAGAGTCATTAGATTCCCATTGTTGTTTGTGTTAATTAACTCTGCTATTGTGTGAAGAAGAGTCTATGTTGATTGTGATAATGTTGATTGGATTTTTCTGAACTACAAGACGGCCAGTCTGGCCTAAAGGTCATGTCTGAGTCATCTAGGCTTTCTAAAGGGATTAGTTAATTAGCTCATGTTAATTAGGTTAATTAGGTTACAGCTGTATTGTTAGAGTAATATGAGCAAGAGGTCTGCACCTCCACTTTGAGTGTATAAAAGCCTGTATTTTGCAATAAAGGAGATTCCTGTTTGAACTTACATACAGCCTGCCTGGTGTTTGTTCTGAGCTATCACAACTGGACTAGAACAGCACAGAGCTGTAGTTCTAGTCCCGAAGCATCGGATGACCGAACAATCAGATGTTGTGATCTGCAGTCTGATTCTATAGCAGCAGAGGAGTGCCGGGAGAGTGGAACTGAGCGAGCAAGGGGCTCGTTACAAGGAGACTCTTCAATCAACATATGATTTTCTACAAACAGAATAGAGGCATAGAAATACCACTTTGCCCAAGCCTACCTTGATAGGGACCTTCTTAAAAAAAATTAAGCACTACGTAGAAACCAGTAGCTGTTGAGACAATGAGCAGGAAGTCAGGACTATATAATAAACAACTCACAAAGTGCAGCCGTCAAGATTATATTATGTACAGCAATGTTTACAGACTGCAGTGATCAGGAGAATATGCCTGGATAATACCCTATTCACAGGGGCATTTTCTGTTACAGTGGTGGTCAGTGGGAACTGCCCCTTTACTTTGGTGGTCATTAGAGAAGTGCCCCCTTATGTTGGTGGCCAGTGAAGAAGTACTATATCAGGCTAATGGTCAATGTACTGTATTAGTTGCCCTTTACATTGGTGGTAGGTGAATTATTGCTCCCTTTTGTTGATAGTTAATGGTGACATGTACTTTTGGTCATTCATGTAGTGTCTTTTTACATTGCTAGCCAGTGGAGTAGTACCCCCTTACATTGGTGGTTATGGGTCAAGAGCCCCTATACTTTGACAGACAGTGTAATCCCTCATTTACAAAGCATAATGAGTAGTGAAATGACACTTTTATAAATCATACAGTATCTCACGAAAGTGAGTACACCCCTCACATTTTTGTAAATATTTTATTATATCTTTTCATGTGACAACACTGAAAAAATGACACTTTGCTACAATGTAAAGTAGTGAGTGTACAGCTTGTATAACAGTGTAAATTTGATGTCCCCTCAAAATAACTGAGCACCAAGCAATTAATGTATAGAACCGCTTGCAACAAAAGTGAGTACACCCCCTAAGTGAAAATGTCCAAATTGTGCCCAATTAGCCATTTTCCATCCCTGGTGTCATATGACTCATTAGTGTTACAAGTTCAGGTGTGAATGGGGAGCAGGCGTGTTAAATTTGTTGTTACCGATCTCACTCTCTCATACTGGTTACTGGAAGTTCAACATGGCACCTCATGGCAAAGAACTCTCTGAGGATCTGAATGGCTGTCATCCCAGAAGGAAGCCCCTTTTAAAGATGATGCACAAGAAAGCCTGCAAACAGTTTGCGGAAGACAAGCAGACTAAGGACACAGATTACTGGAACCATGTCCTGTGCTCTGATGAGACCAAGATAAAACTTATTTGGTTCATATGGTGTCAAGCGTGTGTGGTGGCAACCAGGTGAGGAGTAAAAAGACAAGTGTGTCTTGCCTACAATCAAGCATGCTGTTGGGAGTGTCATGGTCTGGGACTGCATAAGTGCTGCCAGCACTATGGAGATACAGTTCATTGAGGGAACCATGAATGCCAACGTGTACTGTGACATACCGTAGCAGAGCATGATCCCCTCCCTTCGGAGACTGTGCCGCAAGGCAGTATTCCAACATGATAACGACCCCAAACACACCTCCAAGACGACCACTGCCTTGCTAAAGAAGCTGAGGGTAAAGGTGATGGACTAACCAAGCATGTCTCCAGACCTAAACCTTATTGAGCATCTGTGAGGCATCCTCAAATGGAAGGTGGAGGTGCACAAGGTCTCTAACATCCACCAGCTCTGTGATGTCATTATAGAGGAGTGGAAGAGGACTCCAGCAGCAACCTGTGAAGCTCTGGTGAACGCCATGCCCAAGTGGGTTAAGGCAGTGCTGGAAAATAATGGTGGCCACACAAAATAGGCACTTTGGGCCCAATTTGGACATTTTCACTAAGTGGTGTACTCACTTTTGTTGCCAGCAGTTTAGATATTAATGGCTGTGTGTTGAGTTATTTTGAGGGGACAGCAAATTTACACTGTTATACAAGCTGTACACTCACTACTTAACATTGTAGCAAAATGTCATTTCTTCAGTGTTCTCAAATGAAAAGATTTAATAAAATATTTACAAAAATGTGAGGGGTGTACTCACTTTTGTGAGATACTGTAGGCATTGGTGAAATCCCCTTTACAAAAAACAGTTAGTGGTAAAGTTCCTTTGGTGGTCAATGAGAAGGACTCCCTCATTGGTGGCTACAGGCTTATTGTCTCTTTAGATAGGTGGCCATTGGGAGAAGTGCACATTATATTGGTAGTCAGTGGAGAAGTCTTCCCTTCAGTGAGAGTTAAATAAATCACTACTGTCAGTGATGAGTAAGAGGGAAGAACATGCTGTACTTGCGCTGCTGGCTCTGGTTTTGCTTAAATTATGTTAACGCCAGAACAGGTCCATGGAGAAGGTGGCCAGTGGTGAAGTGAGTGTAGTAACCCCTTATGTTGCTGGTCAGTCATGGAACACCCCTTATGTTGGTGCTTATTCAGAAAGTGCCTAGTTATGTTGGTGTTCAAAGGTAAGATGCTCCCTTGTAATGATGATGAGTGGGGGCTAAATAGATCATTAATATAAGTAGTTAAGTACCTGAGAGAGAATAGGATCTGCAGCTCCTGCATCTGCCTTAATGAGTCTGCCTTACACAGACCTATAGCAAAGTGATTTAGTAAACAAAACCCTCAGCTACCATTTTTGTAGTTTACTGTGCCCTAAAAATCTTGCAATATTCCAATTTGTTTGAGATCATTTAATGGGGGCAGTTTTTCTATTAATAATTCTACTCATGTAGGCTGTGTCTGCACATTGTGTGTAATACATGGTGGATGATAAAAATTGTATACAATAACAGAACACAGGCAATCAGTTATACATTTGTCAGTGTACACAAAGCAATAAAGTGCTGGCTGAATTCACCAAAAATTATAATCCAAATATGGACTCAGTAACAAGAGGCTTCTTAATGTTGCTGGGACTTTAACAGCAAGATATTCCTGTCTTATCCTATCTTAGTCCTCTCTTACTCCACCCCAATACAGACAGGCAGTGGTCTCAGTACAGGCGGTGGTCACAGCGAGGAGCATCGATAGTTTCAAAAAACGATTAAATAAGCACCTGAACGACTGCAACATACAGGGATATACAATGTAATGCTGACATATAATAATCACACACATAGGTTGGACTTGATGGACTTGTGTCTTTTTTCAATTTCACCTACTAACTAAGAATGTTGAATTTCTCCTGTTGCATTTTTCCTAGATTTATATATGCATAGCTTCAGTTCTTCTACAAAATAAGCTTCTTTATTCAGTTCCTACACTTCTCCAAAATAAGCTTCTTTTTCTGCTATATCAACTCTAAAAGTGCCTGCAGTTTGAAATCACAAGTGAATACTATGACCATACAAAATCAAAAGGGCACAGGGCGTTTGTATGTGGTGCTTGACTTGTCCTTTTGTGGCATTCATTTACTGACAGCTTATACATTTCATCAATACTTCATATATCATCAATATTTCATAACACTCCCAATAAATGCATTTCATCATGTAAAGGCATCATACTGTATGAAGTGTTCTTTTCCTAGGTGATGTAACCAGTATAGAATGTTTAAAGAAACTCCAGTGCTAAGCAGTGTCTATATAATGTAATCTGACACTTTTTGTTTACAAGAAAAAATCAGTATTTTTTTTTTTGCTAGAAAATTACTTAGAACCACCAAACATTATATATGTTTTTTTAGCAGAGGTCCTAGAGAATGAAATGGTGGTTGTTGCAATTTTTTATGTCACATGGTTATAGCGCAGCAGTTTTTCAAATGCATTTATTTTGGAAAAATACACTATAATGAATTATATAAAAAAAAATATAGAACCCAATTTTAAAATATGAAAGATGATGTTACGCTGAGTAAATAGATACCTAACATGTCATGCTTTAACATTGCGAACAGTTGTGGAATGGCGCCAAATACTTAAAAAGCAAGGTCCATAAATACACGGATGAGTGAGTTTGAGGTGGAGGAACTTGACTGGCCTGCTCAGAGTCTTGACCTCAACCCACTAGAACACATTTGGGATGAATTAGAGTGGAGACTGAGAGCCATGCCTTCTCGTCCAACATCAGTGTCTGGCCTTACAAATGTGCTTCTAGAAAAATGTCAGTACATTCCTATAGACACACTCCTAAACCTTGATGACAGAAGAGTTGAAGCTGAAACAGCTTCTAAGGGTGGGCCAACTCAATATTAAACCCTACGGACTAAGACTGGGATTCCATCATGTGCGTGTAAAGGCAGGCATCCCAACACTTTTGACAATATATATATATATATATATATATATATATATATATATATTATACACACAGACACAAAGGTACAGGTACAACTTGTGTATATGCTAATTCTGTTTACAAATGTATATAGTATGTTTGCTTAATGTAATACATATTATACTTAGCTTAAAATCCATCAGACAAAATGTTCCACAATGAAGGAACTCAAAATGAAAGATTATAGGCATTAAACAGTAATTCTAAAAGTGCAAAAAAGGATATGCATGCTAATGGGACAGGGAGAATACATGGGTCATCTTTTAAAAAGTTCTTTCTAAAAATATTTTAAAACGGTTCATGTTCCCATATTTGGGTCTCAAGCACAGTACTTAATACATTCCATACCTGTGTAAAGCATTGGCAATGAGATTTATGACTGGTTAAAGGGATAGAGAATGCAGTTTTATTATGTTGACACAACAGGTCATAGGTTAAGGTGTGAAATATTGCATCCCGACCTATTATATTGATTTTACTTTGCTCACAATACCTTGAAGTCCATCACAAGACTTTTACCAAAATCTTAAACAAAGGTGAAGATAATATCTTCATTGGCTGGTGTGACAGTGTGATGCCCTGCCACTGCATTAGTGCGATTGAAGGTGATGCAGAGTTCTCACAAATAGAAATCGGGGGGCTCCAGAATGTTTATGATAAGCAGAGAAAGGTGGATTGGGATCCAGAGTTCAAATGCTTTAAAAGAGTGTTAGGTGGGAAAAAGCCTATAACCTAGTGTCCAGGTCTTGCCAGAGACTGTCAGGGTGTGTGGCAGGTGTTCACAGTCTTTCTAATCTGGGACCTGACAGTAGTTTGGGGATCCACCTGGGAGACATTATAGGAGTCAGATGGGCTTCTGTCAAGAGTTCAGAGCATGGGCCTGTGCGGCACTGAGCTGCGAATAAGAGTGTCAAGGAAACTGTGAGCAAGGCACAGAGTCAGGGTTCCATGAGATGGGGTTTCTCATGGTAAAAGCCTGTATTGCCAGGAGGTCATTTTTGTTTGCTTGAAAGTTAAAGTAGACGGCATGGGGAGCCTTCGCAGAGACTGACTCAGAAACAATGAAGTCTTGATAGCCAGGAGGCTAAACTATTTTTGTTGGACTGATGCAATATTGATAATCCCCTGCAAAAGCAACTGTTTTTGTTTCAACTGCCTGTCATTTTTGTATACAAGTGGACTAATCAGCCCCCAGATAGTTCCTGTCTGGACTGAACCCACCGAGACAGCACTACACCATTTGAATGAAATTCCCCAGACCAAATGCGAGCAACAATGCTGAAATCTGCTGGTTCTTCACTCCAGCCATGAGTTCATGTCAGAAACAGTCCATTGTGTGTGGCTGGATAGGATGTCTTCAACTGTGATGGCCAAGTCCAAGTTTGTGGTGTTTGCAGTGTTTGCTGTTACCCTCAGCAACAGGAGTGAAGATCCTGTTTGGCCTATGAGGGATTATAGAGATACATAGAGCCTGATAGATCAGCGGTCGTTTCACCCGTTGGCTGCAAGGGGGAATTGGCCAATGAAGGTGTTGCAGAGAAACGGCAACATGCTGTGAAAATGGTGAGGCCTGCCACGCCAGTGGGTAAGACCATTATTGCTGCTGTTAATACCTTAGATACTACTGTAATGATGGAAAGGACCGGTTGCAAGTCTGTCCACTGTGAAGCATTAATGACCCCTGTTGAGAGAAGAACTTGCCTCAGTGCAGTGCCTTGCAAAACGGAGAGGCAAGGGTTAAAAGCACACCTGCATGTGTGTTTAGCATTGAGGACTGCACTGTGTGAAATGTGTTCCCTAGATGTGTCCAATCTAATCCAGCAAAGAGTCCTGATAGGTGAAAGTGTTTCTTATAAGGTGAATAGTGATGTATTAAAAGAGAAGTGTGGAATTAAAAAAAAAAAAAACATACTCACCTAAGTGGATGTAGCATCGGTCTGATGCTGCATCTGTCCCCTGCCAAATCTAAACACTGAGAACTGAATGATTAAAGACTGCTGATCGCTCAGTTATCAATTTTCAGTGAGCGTAGAGCCGGTGACTATCAGTCTTCACTTTCTGCTCTGTCCCTCTCGTGCTTACTGGAGCACTGGGCTGTGAAGGGAGTGGGAGCAGCTGGTTCAGGCTCCCACTCCTTTTGAGGTGAAGGGACCAAGCATGGACCGGGAAAAAGCAGAAATCCTGACTGTAGTCCAGATAAATATGCTTACTGAGATCAGGATCACTGATCCAAAAATAACTTTATATGACAAACCTGATATGGTCCCTGAGATAGGGGAACTAATTATTATTATTATTATTATACAGGATTTATATAGCGCCAACAGTTTGTGCAGCGCTTTACGACATGGGGGCAGACAGTACACTTACAATACAAATCAATACAGGAGGGATCAGAGGGCCCTGTTCGTTAGAGCTTACAATCTAGAAGGGAGGGTCAAGTGGAAACAAAAGGTAATAACTGTGGGGGATGAGCTGATGGAAAAAATGAAAATACAGTTGTTAGGTGTGGGTAGGATAGGCTTCTCTGAAGAGAAGGGTTTTCAGGGATCGTCTGAAAGCTAATAAAGTAGGAGATAAGCGGACAGATTGGGGTAGGGCATTCCATAGGATTGGAGAGGCTTTGGAAAAGGCATGTAGGCGAGCATGGGAGGAGGTGAAAAGGGAGCTAGAGAGCAGGAGGTCTTGAGAGGAACGAAGAGAGCGAGTAGGTTGGTATTTAGAGACTAAGCTAGTGATGTAGCTGGGGGCGAAATTGTGGATGGCTTTGTACGTAGTTGTTAGAATTTTGAATTGAATTCTTTGGCCGAGCGGGAGCCAGTGGAGGGATTGACAGAGAGGAGTGGCAGACACAGAGCGATTGGTAAGGTGGATGAGTCTGGCAGCGGCATTCATAATGGATTGAAAAGGTGATAGACTATGTAGAGGTAAGCCAATGAGAAGGGAGTTGCAGTAGTCTAGGCGAGAGATGACCAGCGAGTGAATTAAGAGCTTTGTTGTGTCATTGGTTAGAAAGGGGCGTATTTAGAGATGTTGTGGAGGTTGAGGCGGCAGGATTTGGACAGTGATTGGATGTGTTGCTTGAAGGAGAGTTCAGAGTCTAGGACTACACCTAGAACCTTGGCATGTGGGGATGGGCTTATGGTTGTGCCATCGATTTTGACAGAGAGATCAGGGGAAGAGGCATATGGGGGAGGAAAAATTATAAGTTCGGTTTTGGCTAGATTGAGTTTGAGGAAGTGGTGTGACATCCAGACTGATATATCTGAGAGTAAATTAGTGATACGTGAGGAGACAGAGGGAGTGAGCTGAGGGGTAGAGAAATAGATTTGGGTGTCGTCAGCGTAGAGGTGGTATTGGAAACCATGGGAGGCTATCAGTTGACCCAGGGAGGCGGTGTAGATTGAAAATAGTAGAGGTCCAAGAACAGAACCCTGAGGGACCCCAACAGAGAAAGGAAGAGGAGAGGAGGAAGTAGAGTTATAAGAAACGCTAAAGGTGCGGTTGGATAAGTAGGAAGAGAACCAGCAAAGTGTACAGTCACGGAGACCAAAGGCATGTAGTTTTTTGAGGAGGAGGGGGTGGTCAACCGTATCAAAGGCAGCAGAGAGGTCCAGAAGTAGGAGTACAGAATAGTGTTGATTGGTTTTGGCCGTTAGTAGATCGTTTGTTAGTTTTAGGAGAGCAGTTTCTGTGGAGTGCTGAGGACGAAATCCAGACTGAAGGGGATCAAGAAGGCCATTATCAGCGAGGTGGATGCTCAGTCAGTTGTAGACCAGACGTTCGAGGAGTTTGGATAAGAAGGGGAGCAAGGAGATGGGGTGTAGGTTGTTAAGATTGGATGGGTCCAGTGAGGGCTTTTTAAGTATGGGTCTGACAAGTGCATGTTTTAGAGAGTTAGGGAAAATGCCAGAAGAGAGGGAGAGATTGAAGATGTGGGTTAGAGAGTGTAGCATAGGGCCAGAGGGTGAACGTAGCATTTGTGAGGGAACAGGATCCAGAGGGCAGGTGGTAAGGTGGACATTAGCATGTAGTTTAGCAACTTCGTCTGTAGTGGTGAGGTTGAAAGAGGGAAATAATGATTGTGCCTGTGGGCATTAAGTGTAAAGCATGGAGGGTGTCGGCACAGTAGGGATCTCCGCACGAATAGTATCAATCTTCTGTTTGAAGTGATTGGCGATCTCCTGGGCAGTGAGTGAGTTGGCGGGTGGAGGCGGTGGAGGACGAAGTAGAGAGTTGAAGGTGTAGAAGAGTTGACGGGGACAGGATTATAAGTTGCTAATGAGAGTGGTAAAATAGGTCTGCTTGGCAGAGAGGAGGCTGGAATTGTATTTTTGGAGCGCAGATTTATATTGGTTGAAATAATAATAATAAATAATTAACTAGTAATGGTAAAAATGGTATGTGGGCCAGGCGAGGTCTCATGCATTCAGGACTGGGATACCAACCTAGTTTGCTTTGATCAGTGTTAGATGTTAGGACAACTACCCAGGGAGTGATGAACAACATTTAGGTTAGGGTGAATATTTTTAAAAGTCCCATGGGGAATAGTCACTCGCCTGTGTGTGGTGCCTCCTCAGGTCCAGCCCTAACAAACACTGAGGAAGCAAAAACTGACAGAGTTGGTGACATTAAAAGTGAAAACATGCATAACACATGGCTAAATATGGCTATTAGGATAATACATTGTGGTTGCTCTAATGTTGCTGTTGCTGAGAGTATACAACAGAAAGTTTGGTGAGTTCAGGGACCAAAGCAAAGAAGGAGAAGGCTGAGTAAAGAGACCAGTGGGTCCCCATTTACAGTAGATAGATTTACAGATGTAGGAAGGCGAGCTTCTATAAACATACCCAGAAAAAAGATTGTGAAGGTATTTTTTAAAACCCATAATTGTAAACAATGAATGGCTTTGATTCATGCCATTCATTGCATACAATTGTGTTGCTAGCTGTAATTGGTCACAATAATCAGAAGGTACAGACAGGGATAATCACAGCCCATCTAAACCAATTATAGCTAATCACAATACACACTGAATGGATCAGTTAGTTAGTTCAGTAATAATGGTTGCTTATACAGGTGAAATTTACTGGTATAAGCAATTATAATGTGTAAAAAAACCCTGATCACTTCCCCAGAGTAGTACAGTATTACTACGGTAACACTGTATTGGTCTGGTCACAGTGTGTTAAATTTAAACCAGACCCTTACCTGAGCATGCAGCCCAGCAGGTCACGAAGGGGGGTGAGTGAGCGCCCCCCCTGAACCATACCAGGCCACATGCCCTCAACATGGGGGAGTGCTTTGGGGTGGGAGGGGGCTCCCCCACCCCAAAGCACCTTTTCCCATGTTAATGGGGACAAGGACCTTTTCCCAACAACCCTGGGCGTTGGTTGTGGAGGTCTGCGGGCAGAGGGCTTATCAGAATCTGGAAGCCCCCTTAACAAGAGGGCCCCCAGATCCTGGCTCCCCTATGTGAATGAGTATGGGGTGCATAGTACCCCTACCCATGCACCAAAAAAGTGTAAAAATAAATAAAATCAAGAGACAGTTTTTGACAATTCCTTTATTAAAAACAAAAAACTGTGTCTCCTGATTGTAGATCCAACATCAATCATGAAGCTCTCACACTGACTGGCTTGAAAAAGTAAAAAAAAACTAAGGCAAACCACTGAATGCCTGCCTTGCCATTTGACAGTTCTTATATCGGTAAGGGCAGCGCCACTTGGTGGAAATGCCCCCTTGTGATATCACCAACCCAGCATGCACTGGTGCCATATCTATGGCTTAACTATATAAGAACTGTCAATCAGCAAGCCAGGCATTCAGCGGTTTGCCTTCGTTGATGGCGGAGCTTTTTTTCTTTTTTTCAAGTCAGCGGTGGTGGCGGCGTCATGATTGATGATGGATCTACATCCGAAGACATTGTCTTATTTTTTTAATAAAGGAATTGTCAGATACTGTCTCTGTGTTTTTATTAATTTTTGACACTTTTTTGGTGAATGGGTAGTGGTATGTACCCCATACTCATTCACATGGGGGGCAGGATCTAGGGCATGTGGCCTGGTATGGTTTAGGAGGGGAAACACTTGCTTGTCCCCCCTTTTCTGGCCTGCCGTGCTGCATGCTCGGATAAGGGTCTGGTATGGATTTTGAGAGGGACCCCACATCATTTTAAAAACATTTTTGGGCATGGGGTTCCCCTTAAAATCCACACCAGACCCAAAGGGCCTGGTATCAATTGGGGGTACTTCCACACTGTTTTTTTTCCCGCTTTTTTATTGATGGTGTTCCATCAGATTACCGCTACTCATTAGATTGTGTAACGGAAGTAACGATCCGACCAAAAACTACTTACTATGCATGTGCTATGCTTTACAACATGTGTTCCACAGCTATGTGCATTCCAAACACTTCATGATCTGATGGGTAGCAGTAATCTGATAGAACTCCAATGTGGACATCTTACTACACCCAGCTACATCTTGAATTGCAGAGTAATTTTAGCAACAAAGTGAGTGTATATAAATAAATATAGTATATTGACATCTGTGATTCTGTTTAGATGTTACATTTTGAAATCCTAAAGGTTTAGCACTGAGCAGTGCAGAGTGTACCAATATGGCCTCTGCCACCTTCCTACTGGTAGCAGCCAGCTTCTTTCAAAATGTAACATCCAAACAGCATCACAGATGTCAATATACTATATTTATTTATATACACTCAATGTTTTGCTAAAATTACTCTGAAATTCAAGACATAGCTGGGGGTAGTAAGATGTCCGCATGGGTGTTCTATCAGATTACAGCTACCCATCAGATCATGAAGTGTTTGGAACGCATAGCGCATGCGCAGTACGTATTCTTTGGTCGGATCGTCACTTCTGTTACACAATGTGATGGGTAGCGGTAATCTGAACACAGGCAATGTTTTTTTTTTATTCAGCTGTCAACAGGGAAGCCCATTGACAGCTGATGACTCATCGGTTGTTACAGACGCTGCGGCCAGCTTCCTGGCCCCGCTCCTTAGCAAACAGCTATTCACTGCAGCCTAATTGGGGAAAGCTTTGCCCAATCAGGGCTTAGAATGCACTGTGTAGCACACAGTGGATTGCAGGGCTTTCGGCAGGGCAACCACCCGTCAAATGCCCTGCAAATTTGGGTGTTTACCAAATGGGCGAACAGGCGATGTTCGGGTCGAACTTTTGCCCGGCCCTAACAGTTCGCCCTACTCTATTTCCTACAGATTAAAAAATAAACACTGATTTTCGTTATTTTCACCAATAAATGTAGCAGAATACAGTTTGGCCTAAATTTATGAAAAAAGATAATTTTTTTTGCAAAATATTATAACAGAAATTATTTTTTTTTAAAAAAATTTTTTTTTTTTTTTTCATTTAGCAAAAAAAAAAAAAAACGGTGGTGGTTAAATACCACTACTAAATGAAAGCTCCATTTGTGATAAATGATACACGTTTCATATAGGTACAGTGTTGCATGACCGCGCAATTGTGCGACAGCGCTAAAAGCTAAAAATTGGCCTGGCAAGGAAGGGTCTATATTGAAGTGGTTAAGAACAAAATTTTATTACATTTCTAACATGAAAAGGCAGCAGCACAGTGTGCCAGTATAGATGTAGAGCCTCATATACGGCGTCAGTGTTACAATACATGTTCCATGGCTCAGTACTAATAAACAGTGTATCATCATTATAACTTGGTCAGAGGCCCTGAGCAACCAAATGATAACAGAGACACATTATACTTTTCATGGATTCAAACTGATAACCAAAGCAGTAGTAGCATGAGAAGATCTTTCCCAGCTGGTAAAACTACAATATATTAGGAGTATATTTTAAGGCAAAAGAAATAAGGCCAAAAGGAAAAGAATAGGAAGAGGGGGACAACTCCTGGCTGGAGAATCAGTCACACTTCTCATAAAAGGTCTAGGGATTTTGACAGTAATGAAAGAAATTATTTCAGTTTAGCGGAAGAGGTGAAGTCAATCCAAGCATGCCATAACGTCGTAAACTTTGTGTGGCTTTTGTGAATGAAAGCAGTCAATTTCTCTAGCCTCATAATAGTTTTCAACTCTGCTACCCACTCACTGATGGTAGGGAGGTTAGGCAATTTGCAATGCTGCCGACAGTAAGGATTGCAATAAGCCCTTTTTGTTTCTTTAAATCGATCCCGGAATAATGGCCAAGAGGACAACCTTTGGAGCTTCCTGACCAGAAGCAACCCATGATAAGGCAACAGAGCGGAAACACAATATGCCAGAAGGGTGAAATGTCGAGGCATGACCACAAAATATGAAGGAAAGTGCCATTCTGGGTGTCACAGTGGCAACAACAATCAGAGATGGACAGAATGAATTTGTGCAGTAGTACTGGGCTTCTGTACCACCATATTAAAAGTTTATAATTCGGGGTGGAGCTAGCAGCGGACATGTAAGCAGCTCTTCACAGGAGCTCCGGCCGGGACATAACATATTGCCTATATCCTGAGTGTCAGAGACACGGATCCTTTATAACATTGGCACCCCCTTACTCACTGGACCCTACAGATGATTGGGGTATGGTTAAATATGGGCCGGCATCCATGAAACCGGCCGCGGAGCGTTTATCCCACTATGGCTGGGGAGTCCAAGATGGCGGTGCGCACGAGGCAGCAGACCAGGGCCCCAGCAGCATGCAGCAGAGCGGAGCTGACAGATCATCCCCACACTCTGGGAAGGTAAGCCGCTGCCCCGCAGATCTCCGAGTAGGAAAAGAGGCTTGTCCCTGGATAGACTCTCATGTTCTGATACAAGAGATACAGAGTCAGCAAATGGTGCAGAGGAACCCTCATTAAAGCAAATTATGGAGGCTATTTACAGCTGCCAAACCACTTTGACTGAGCATATTGATGGGATGAGGGCAGAAATGTCCTTTCTGAAGCAGGATGTGCAGACCATTAGAGAGAGGGCCTCGGAAGCTGAGCAAAGAATTAGTGACATGGAGGATGTGGTGCGTCCTATGGAGGATAAGGTACAGCATCTACATAAATGTGAGAAATAAATGCTCACACAGATATGCCCCGTACACACGGTCGGATTTTCCGATGGACAATGTCCGATCGGAGCGTGTTGTCGGAAATTCCGACCTTGTGTGGGCGCCATCGGACATTTTCCATCGGATTTTCCGACACACAAAGTTGGACAGCAGGAGATAAAATTTTCCGACAACAAAATCCGATCACGTCAATTCCGACCGTGTGTGGCCTGTTCTGACGCACAAAGTGCCACGCATGCTCAGAAGAAATTCCAAGACGGGACAGCTCGTTCTGGTAAACTTAGCGTTCGCAATGGATACAGCACTTTCGTCACGCTGCAATGTAAAAAATGGTTTAATACAGCGCACTCTCTTCTTCTTTATAATGTGACAAGAATTAAGTAGTTTTGCTGCTCATATTCACACACACTTCTCACAAACTTTTATTTGTGTTTTTTTAGTGGGATTCCCTCACTATATTGTTATTAGTTGTCACATCTGACAGTTTTATATTTTTTATGTTTTTTTTATTTTGTTTTTAAGCCTTTTTTTTTCTTTAATGTTTGGATTTTTTCCAAGGCTGATCTTTGTTCAATGTTATTTTTATTTTTACTCCAGAATATTTTTGTGTGTGTTTTGTGTGGCAAGTTACCCCAACACCATTGATATCTTTTATTATTTAATCTCAAGGAGATTGCTTGTTGTTGGTGTCCCTTGTTCATTTCACATTGTATATTAGAAATGTACCTGAATCCTCACAAACAAACTGTCCTTTTTGAAGTAAAACACATAGGAGAGTATAATTCAAAACAAAAATCCTTTATTAAGGGATCAGAACCAAACAAAGAGGAAGGCAACACTGGATCAACAGGAGAAATTAGCGAAGCCTGGGACCCCCACGGCAGACATCAATTCTTAAACATCAAAACTGGTGGCCTGAGGAGTCCATATGTAAGGGAGGGCAGTCTGGTCCGGGATTCACAGAGACTTGGATAGCAGCAGATGACATCTGTGTCCCCAGGCTGTGGTACCACAAGAGGCTGCATTTTTTGGCCAACCAGACTGGATCCAGGGTCCTCACTGTCTGGTCTTCCTTTCACACTTCCTTCCGGGCTGTGGCTGTGCAGTTGGAGATGTGGCAGGAGGAGGAGTAGGACCTGGAGGAGGACTGGGGGGACCCGGAGGAGGACTGGGAGGACCTGGAGGAGGACTGGGAGGACCTGGAGGAGAGGGAGGAGGAGGAGGACCATCCCAAAGCTGTGTGTGAGGTGTAATTTGGCCCCTCATACCTTTCTCCAGAGCCTCTGATATGAGGGCCTCACACATGGCTTTTTGGCCCTCCTCCATCCTCTGCATTTTATATGCTATGAAGGCAGCAATATTCTCCTGCCTGGTGTGGGGTGCTCCCAGGACCTCTGTAGCCCTCCAAAAGAATCTGATAGCCGCCTCCTCTAGGGCACTCATCCTACTGCCACTTTCTCTTTTCAGGGGGGGTGGAGGGACCTGCAGATCAGCCAGCCGGCTCGGCCCGGCCACCTCCTGGCTGAGACTTCCCTGTGTATGAAAAAGGGACATAGTTGTAATGTTTTGCATCATCAATCACAATCCTAAATTAGTACTCCAAACTAACATCTAGTTAACATCATTGATTGGACAAGCAGAAATATTTAGAGGAATGCTATACCTGGCTCAATCTGGGCTCCTCCACATGCGGCCTGGAAGGCCCAGGTTGGGCGTCAGAAGCCTCAGCCAGGGGGGAAGGAAGCGTGGAAGGAAGACTGGAGAGGGATGACCTGGGTTCAGTCTGGCCTGCCAGAAAGTGCAGCCTGTCGTAGTACAACATCCTGGGGACATAGATGTCACCTGCTGCTCCGGATCTCTGTGAATCCAGGACTTTATTGCGCTCCTTCAGATATGTGCTCCTCAGGCCACCAATGAAAATCTTTAAATAAGTGATGTCTGCCGTGGGGATCACCTGCTTCACAATTTCACACAATTGCTCCAGTGCTGCCTTCCTCTTTGCTTGGTTCTTGAAATGGGGGTGGGTAATCTCCCACAAACAGGGCAGCTCACTTAGCATATCAATGAATAGTGACATGAAGTCAGTGTCTCTCATTAAGATATCCATGTTCACTGCAAGACACAACACAAGACAAAGCCTAATGTCAGACAAAACTCTCCTAATCTTGTTACAATATAGGCCTCAATCTAGAAGCAGTATAGGCACAAGTTTGTCTCTTACCTTCGTTCTTACGATCGGCGCGTCCAATGCTCCTTCCTCCGCTCACAGATCGTACGTAATACGCACGCGTGTTACGCTTTATACACACTGCGCATGCGTGTAACTCCGCCCGCCCCTGACGTTCTTTCTAGTGTATTCCCCGCCCCTTTTCATTCGGCGCAGTGGGTGAAGAGCATGATGGCAGAGTTACAGCAGGTGCGGGCTAATTATAGCAACGAGGAGGAGGAGGAGGAAAGGCCGGATCCAGGCACGTCCCGATCCAGAAGGAGACGTTTTAAGGCCACAAATATGTCGTTTGGGGAGATGTTGGAGATGGTACACATCATGAGGAAGTCCGACTATGACGGAAAATATGGGCCTTACCCCAACCCCAACATCCGAAAGGCAAAAATCATTGGTAAAGTGGTCAGGAGTCTAGAGCGGAATTTCGGGGTACAAAGGTCTAAAGATCAGCTCAGGAAGCGGTGGTCGGACCTGAAGTTGAGAGAGCCAGAGCAGTACCGAAAGATCCGGAGAGTGCTGCAAAAAAGTAAGTAGTTGTGCTGTGTTCCTATTCTTTCTGTCTTTATTACGTTCGTTCTGCTCCATATGCTTTTATTAATTGTAACGTTTAAAAGGGCAACTTTAATGTTCATGGGCCCATTATTCGTTCGTATCAAACATTTTTATTTCGGCCACCATTGTTTAGGCCATATGCATTTTCACACATTTTTTGGGGCCTACTTGGATGACAAAGATTTGTTTGTGTAGATGGGTTTGTTACTAGAATGAAATGACAACTAGATTGTGTGTAAAGAGAGGACACTGAGCAGCTGTTTTCACATCTGGACACTGGAGCACTAGTGTGGGACACAAGAACACCATTTTTATTAGGGGGGGCACACAGGTGCTCCAGTGTATACTATAGGGGGGGCTACATCTGTGAAGCTTGTACCAAACAGGTAAAGTATTGCAGCTTGACAAAGGGCAATAAAAAAATATACATCTTGGAACTCTGCTAAAATAGACAATTGTACCCCACTTCCAAGCAATGTTTCATCTTTATAGTTCTGACCTCAAATATCTGTGTGCTAATTATACCATTTTTGTTTTACATAGGGGAGAAAAGACTCGGAGGACACCCCTCATCCGAGGAGACCACAGACCCCCCACCTATGGAAGAAGGTGAAATACCCCCAAACGAAGAAGAAGAGCAGGAGGAAGAAGAAGACGTGGTGGAGATTGGCACCACAACAGGTGAGTGTCTGCGACCACAGGCTCAGGTAAAAGAGATGGATGGTGGCAGATTTTTGAGACCTTTTTTTTGTTCTTTATCTCTTTTTAGGTGATCGTGATGTGAGGGATCCTGAACGCTTTACTTCAGAAAGTGCCCAGATACTTATCGGGGAGATCATGGGGTGTAATCTCCAATTACAAAACATCCAGAACCAAATCAGTGATGTTATTAAAAAAAATAATAACATCATTGATGTTTTGGGGCGAATTTAAACCCCACAAAATCACCTGTTTTATTAATGTGGTCCAATCTTCAAAAAATTTTTAAAATGTTTAGAAAAGCCAAATTTGGAGGATGCACACAGTGTGCCAACATGTGCTATCTGCCATCACGGGAGATCAATGGACGCGTTTTGGGGGTGCAACACCTTCCTCAATTATAAAGTCGCATTGAGGAAGGGCTTTCTCCCCCAAAACACGTCCCTTGATCCCCCCTGATGGCAGATAGCACATGTTGCCATTCGTAAATTGGTGTGCATCTTCCAAAATTTGGCTTTTCCAGGGGTGATTTCCCCCCATCTGAACGCTAGATCAAACCCAGTTCCTAAATACTGATGTCTGATCTAGCCTTCAGGTTTTACCTAATGTGAACTTTGTAAGTTCAAGTTTTTTGGCTTTCTTGTTGGTTTTACACAGGCCTGTTTTATCTGAAATGGATATTTTGATTTTTCATAATGCTACTGCAAACATTGTTATACAACAAACATGTTGGTTTGTTTTAAAAACCTTTGGTAAATGCGCATGTGATTGTGCAGCTATAAAAAAGTGCCTTACTCAAGAATGTGTGGATTATTGTCTCAACACTACCACACTTTTGGGGTGATGTAATTGTTGTTTTATGCACAAATGGGGGTTATTTCCTAAGGGCAAATCCTCTTTGCACTACAAGTGCAGGTTTAGTGCAGTTGGAAGTGCACTTGTAGTGAAATGTGTTTTGGCATTTAGGAAGTACCAGCCAACACTGTTTTTTATAAGGTTACCCAATCACGACATTTTCTGCACTCAACACATTTCTGTCAGGGTCAGCTAAAACAAACACAAGCAGTAAATGTCCACCAAGAATTTCTTTTGGTTGTTTTTTATTTGAAAAAGGTGTCACAGATTGTCTGGCATATTGATAGCCCCCCTACCTGCAAAGAACTCCAGGTATCGTAACCGGACATCACGGGCATTCAGGGAGGGCAAGCCAGGACGGGCGCTTTCAAGTGCCGTCATTGTTGATGTATTTGGGACTCCGGCCTCAGGCCCAACTGAGCCAGCATAGTTGGCTGAATGTTTTTGTAGAAAATTATGGAGAACACAGCAGGCAAGTATTATATGGTTCAGTTTATACTCCGCCATATGGATGGGTGTCATAAATAATCGGAACCGGCTGGCCAGGATTCCAAATGTGTTCTCCACCACTCTTCGGGCTCTGGCCAGCCGGTAATTAAAAACCCTCTGTTCCGGGGTGAGGGTCCTCATCGGGAATGGCCGCATCAGGTGGTCCCCCAGCGCAAATGCTTCATCAGCAACGAACACAAATGGGAGACCTTCAACATTGTCCTCTGGAGGTGGCAAGTCCAAGCTGCCATTCTGGAGACGCCTGTAGAACTCCGTCTGGGCGATGACTCCACCATCGGACATCCGGCCATTCTTCCCCACGTCCACATACAAGAAGTCGTAATTAGCCGACACCACCGCCAACATCACTATACTATTAAACCCCTCGTAATTATAATAGTACGACCCCGAGTTGGGTGGTGGGACGATGTGGACGTGTTTCCCATCAATTGCCCCTCCGCAGTTAGGAAAGTCCCACCGCTGGGCAAAGTGGGAGGCCACAGTCTGCCATTCCTGTGGCGTGGAAGGAAACTGTTGAGGAAAAAACAATAAACATTACTATTTTTTCACAGAAACCTGGCAAGCAGATTAGACACAAACATTATGGGTCAACCTCCAGATAGCATTTATTAAGGGGAATTTAACAACAACAAAGTATAAGGTACACCTATCATATTCCCCCTCCCCCCCTCTCATGGGCCATTTCTAACATTATAGGGGGGGGGAACTCTTGGACAGGTAACCCTCTTCACTTCATTGAGAGATGAATGCCTAAATACAGGGTATTACTTGGAACAGCCCCTCCTTAGTTACACTATTGGCAGCCCACTGGACAGGTAAGAAGTGTCATAATACAAAGATATAAATACACACTGTACACATTTGAGCACATTTGGACATTCTGCTATTACCTATCAAGATCATAATAGGATACAAGAACTTTAAACAGTACCATTGGAAAGTATACAGGCAGGCCCTTGCACTACATGCTTTGGGGAATTCATCCATAAATCTGAGCACTAAAGAGATGGGTATAGTGTGTATGGGTTTGGCAAAGTCAGCAGATAGATGATTGAAGATAGAGAATTGGGATCAGCTGACTTAGCAGTTGGGGGAGGGAGGGTTACAAAAAATTTGGGGACACCACAAAAAAAAGCCTCTGCCACTCTGCCTGAATTTAAATCAAAAATAACATTTCAAAACATTTTAGGGGGTGTTTGGGGTAAAGCACTACTATGGAGCTGCTAAAATACATTGTTAAGTGACTACATGAGGTGAATATAGGGCAGGAGACACCATGCTGGGGAGGTTATTGAAGGGCAAATATGTATGAAGGACCTAAAATAATAATTACATAAAAATCCAGCATGCATGAGAACAAAGAGGACATTCACAGCATATTACAATCATGGTAATTATGGAATGAGGGAAGAAATACAATATATTATCAAACATTCAATACAATAAAATGTGATATAAAAGGATAAAAATCTTACCTTCATATACTCCTTCTGCAGGACCTGTATGATGGCAGAACAGGTCTCTGGGATAATGATACCCAGAGCCTGGGGGGAGATGCCTGTCGAGAACTTCAAGTCCTGCAGACTTCTCCCTGTGGCCAAATACCGCAAGGTAGCGACCAGCCTCTGCTCCGGAGTGATGGCTTGCCTCATGCAGGTATCCTGCCTGCTGATATAGGGGGTCAGCGAAGCCAACAAACGGTGAAATACGGGGTCCGTCATCCTGAGAAAGTTCCTGAAATCATCAGGATTATTCTCACGGATCTCACGGAGCAAAGGCATATGACAGAACTGGTCACGCTGAAGCAACCAATTCTTGGTCCATGAACTCCTCCCCACCCTGTTCATGGACTGGACTTGTGTTAAGGTCAGGACCCCAACACCAAGCCCCCGCACAGCACGAACTCTACGAGGAGTACGCATACGAAACATGGCTACAAAACGGTCGGCTGCTCAGAACGAAGTAACAGAACGCACTGAAGAACAGCAAGGCCTGTGAAGAGCGACCTGAAAAACAGCAACGAGCGGACAAGATCGCACAGAAAACTCCAATACGAACTGACTGCACGCACTGAAGAGCAGATACAAACCCACAAGCACAAACTGAACGTCTGAAAACGATCTGAAAGCCACGAGTCTGAAAAAGCGCGAATCGTCTCTCACCAAACTTTTACTAACACGAGATTAGCAAAAGGAGCCCAAAGGGTGCCGCGCTTGGTTCTGAACTGGCCTTTTCTAGTCTCGTCGTACGTGCTTGACGTCACCGCGTTCTTGGCGATCGGAAATTCCGACAACTTTGTGCGACCGTGTGTAGGCAAAACAAGTTTGAGCCAACATCCGTCGGAAAAAATCCTAGGATTTTGTTGTCGGAATGTCCGAACAAAGTCCGACCGTGTGTACGGGGCAATAAGCTGGGAGACATGGAAGACAGACAAATGAGGAACAATGTCCGCTTTGTAGGTTTCCCTGAAAAAGCTGAGGGAACGCAGCCAGAAGATTTCTTAGCACTTTGGCTTAAGGATAATATGGCTGACACTACTTTCTCCCGTTTATTCGCCATAGAAAGGGCACACAGGATTCCTTTTAAACCTCCTCCTCCTGGAGCTCATCCGCGCCCTATGATTGCCCGCATTTTACGCTTCAGGGATCGTGAAAGCATACTTAGGGCAGCTCGCACTGGAGGTGAATTGCAATACAATGGGAACCGCATTTCCATCTATCCTGACTTTTCTGCGGCCACGCAGAAGCAAAGAGCCAGCTTCATCCATGTGAAAAAAAGACTCCGAGACTTGCAACTTACTTACAGTATGCTGTACCCGGCAAAACTAAGAGCGGTAGATGGAGGGAAAGTGTCGTTCTTTAACAACCCTACGGAGGCCTCAAGATGGCTGGATACCAGAGGGCATCGCAGCCCAGATGACCACCGGTAACTGAATAAGGGGATAATTGCTGAGTACACATGATGTTTGTTACAGGGAACCCTATACCACCGTATAGAGGTGACCATGCTCATGATACCTTCTGATACTACAATGCTATGGCATATTGTCCCGCCTGGATCGACATACAGTTTACATCACCACTTACCTGAACTGTTACTGATATAGGAGAGAGAGGGAGAGGAAAAGGACTACTGGAGATTTTGGTTTTTTTTTCAAGGGGGAATATATTTTGTTCCCCCATTGGGCTGTTTTTTTTGTTTTGTTTTTTATCTCCTTTCCTCAGTTATTTTCCCTATCCTCTCTAGGAAGCTAGCTCCTGGCTGAACTATCTTAGAATTTTGATTTGGTGGATATTACACCGTTATATGACACATCATATATGATTATGTGGTGTTTCTGCTCTTCTTAGAGACCTGTGACCCCCTGAGGTCACTTTAATTTTTCTTCCTTTTGGTTATGGGAGTCAGGCACACAACAAGTTGGGGGTGTGTGCGGGGGGGGGGGGGGGGCAGGATTCATCTTACTGTTCAATGTTGGTTTGTGCTTTGTGCTGCTGGTGTGCTTTGTTCTCTCCCCACAGGAAATATGAATATTCAGAATTTGACTTGCAAACAAGTATCCCCAGGTACCTTACATTTATCTTTTTTACATATAAATGGAGGGTAAGATAACGCTGTTGTCATGGAACGTGCGTGGTATGAACTCCAGGATCAAGAGATCTCTCATCTCTGACTTCATAAAACGATATAAACCTCATATCATACTATTGCAAGAAACGCATTTGCAGGAATCTAAGGTCATGGCACTGAAAAAAGCTAATGTAATGAGAGTACTTCATGCTGAATACTCCATGTACTCTAGGGGTGTCACTATTCTAGTCACCAAAAAAGCTGCAGCGCACATATTGCTGGTCAAGCTAGATCCGAATGGCAGATATGCTATCTTAGTGTGTCGAATGTTTAATGTGACTCTAACGCTGGTATGTGCCTATATTCCGCCCCCATTCTCCTTTCCAACATTAGATAATATTATTAAAGAGGCTATACTGATTGCTCAGGGCCCATTACTACTTTTAGGAGATTTTAATGCAGTGTCAGATGGTGCTCTAGATAGACATGGGCCGTTTCTGAGTCCCGCCATATTTTATCCTCATGGTTGGAGACTTATGCACTCACTGACGTATGTAGACAGAGGAATCCTGGCGTCAGGGAGTACTCATGTCACTCTGAGACCCATAAGACACTCACTAGAATAGACTTAGTACTAGCGTCTATGGATGGCCTTCCTTATATATCTGCTGTCAGACATCCCCCTAGAGCTATATCAGACCATTCTCCTCTGGAGGTTACGTTGGATCTGAATGCTCCACCGGGAAGGAGACAATGGCGGATGAACACAAACTGGCTCCAGGAGGATTATATTACTATAAAATGCAAAGAGAGTATTGATCACTATTGGAGGGAGAATGGGATGGAAACACCATTGGCCAATCAGTGGGATGCCTTTAAGGCAACTATGAGAGGGGTATTTGCCTCAGAAATGAGGAGTTTCTCCAAGGCACTCAATTCTGATATGAAATATGCAGAGGTCAAGGCCTCGGAAGCTGAAAGGGAATATATACATGATTCCTCTCCAGGTAGATACAAATCTTGGCAAGACAAAACACGACAATATAACTTACTTCTAACTGAACACACTGTTAAGAAACAACTACGTAAGACTACATCTTTTTTTGAGTTTGATGATAAGAGTGGACGCCTCCTATCCTTCCTAGCGAGTCCGCTTTATACTCCAGTTTCGATAGGGAAAATCAGGAAACTAACTGGTGAGGTAGTAGAGGAACCCCAGGAGATTCTAAATGCCTTCCTGAAGTTTTATGAAACTCTATACCAGACACAAACCCAACACACTAATCAGGAATTGGCGCTATATATTGAGAATTTCATTCTCCCATCACTAGATCAGGAAGATAGTGCAATTTTGGAGCAGCCAATATCGCTGGAGGAAATTAGTGGCGCAATTTCCCCCTTCAAGCCGGGCATATCACCTGGCTTGGATGGGTTCCTGGCTGAGTGGTACCAGTTACATAGAGAAAAACTAACACCAATTCTACAAAAAGTTTTTATAGCTGCAGAAAGGGAAGGCATATTACTGGAGTCTATGCGGGAGGCTTTAATTGTAGTACTACCCAAACCAGGGAAGGATCTGCAGGAATGCAAATCCTACAGGCCAATCTCTTTGATAAATTCTGACGTCAAGCTGCTGGCCAAAATCTTGGCCGGTAGATTGAAATCGGTGATCCTTAAACTAATTAATTCAGATCAGACTGGATTTATACCCGGCCACTCTACCCAAATGAACTTACGTAGACTGTATGTCAATCTTCAGACCCATCACCTGAATAAGGGTAAACGAGTAGTAGCGTCTTTAGACACAAAAAAGGCGTTCGATTCAGTAGAATGGAATTATTTATTTGCCCTTCTAGGTAAATTGGGTTTTGGTCCAAAATTTATCTCATGGATTAAACTCTTGTATAATGACCCCGAGCAAGTATTAGAGTAAATGGTTTCATATCGGACTCTTTCAGGATCCATAGGGGAACGAGACAGGGTTTCCCCCTGTCTCCTTTCCTATTTGCTCTGGCCATAGAGCCACTAGCTGCTAAACTCAGATCTAATGACATTTTACAGGGATTTCTGGTTGGAGACCTGGAAGAGCGTGTATCGCTATACGCGGATGACATGCTCCTATATTTGAGAGATTCTGACACATCACTAGCCACGGCAGTCTCCTTGATTCAGGAGTTTGGAGATTTTTCTGGCTTCCGGATCAATTGGACCAAGTCAGTCCTTTGTCCGCTGGATCCACAACCAGACTTAACCCTTCCATCCCAGTGCCCCCTGACCATTGTAGAGAAGTTTAAATACTTGGGAATAATGGTCCAACTACTGGTAGATTCATTCATTGAGGTCAATTTGTGGCCTATAATTAGAACATTTAGTGATAGGATACAGAAATGGAAAGATCTCCCACTTACACTCTATGGTAGGGCCAATTTATTTAAAATGGTCTTCCTCCTGAAATTTTTGTATGTCCTCTCTAATGCACCAACGTATATCCCGAAAAAAATATTCAAACATATTAACTCCCTATTGACATCTTTTCTATGGGGTAATAAGGCTGCTAGGGTCTCTCTGGAAATGTTACAACTGTCAGTTCAGAGAGGTGGTTTGGCCATACCTGACCTGCGATTATACTATTTAGCATCTCAGTTAGTATTTATCCATTGGAGAATGTTCCCACAATTGAATAATGCTGCGGTTGCAGTAGAAGCAGCAGGAGTAACTTCATATGAAACCTTACTGAATTTCTTTTTTAGGGGAGAAGTCCCTACTGAAGGGGGCAAAGAGATACTCAAATCTGCTAAAAGGATATTGGGGATCTGTATAAAACATATACTAGATAATCCTCTTCACTTATCCCCTAATGCTCCGCTATGTTTTAACCCAAACCTAAAGGAATTTTTCTGTTTGGAAGACGGATTTCGATGGGCCAGGTATGGGCTCATATACCTACATCAGTTATATATGAATGGGGAACTGAAATCCTTTTCACAGTTGAGAAGAGAATTGAATGTTTCGGAGACATGGGAATACCAATTCACTAGACTGAGACATGCGGCTCATGCTCAGTTTGGGGTTGGACCGGTGTCACTGGAAAATTCTAAGATAGAAAGATTACTGGCAGACCCGGACCATACTAAACGAATATCTACATATTACAATACACTAGCAGAAAGAGTGAACTCTAAAGAAAGTAAACTAAAAGAAAAATGGGTGGCGATCATACCAGAAATTACAGAAGACCAATGGGAGGGAGTTCTTGCAACATATTTGCCTACGGTTATTTCTGCCAGAGACAAACTGATACAGCTTAGGTACTTGCATCAAATGTATTATACCCCTCTTAGACTCTATAAAATGGGATGAAGGGAAGACCCCACTTGTCATAAATGTTTGACGGCAGAAGGATCTTTTATACATATGTTATGGGAATGTGACAGAGTGAGACCACTATGGACACAGGTGACTCAATTTATTGCTGACACATTAGATATACCAAACATTTGTAGCCCGCTTCTTGGCCTACTAGGGATCATTGAAGATGAAGTTATGAGCAATAACATGAGAACGCTACTAAGATTACTGTTTTACTATGTAAGAAAACTAATTGCACTTCACTGGATTAGAAGGGACTGCCTTACATTGAACGCATGGAAAGGATTAGTTAATGCTAACACCACCATGTATAACATGACATATGAATCCAAAGGATCGACCAAAAAAATTAATAAAATCTGAGGAAAGTGGATTAACTCTGAAAGCACACTACAATCTGTCATATAACTGCGCAAGTTATTTATATTTTTCAAATGATAACTAAGAGATCTCATGGGGAGATGAATCACAACAGCACACGGCACAAAGGGTTTGTGAGGGACATTTCCCTCTGGTTCTTGGAGTACTGTATGAATAATATAGATGTTATCTATAGGAACGTAAGTTTTCTTATCTACTGTACTTCTGTTTAGACAAAGTTTAGTTTTTGATTTGGTTTTCAAAAAAAAGCAGCCAAATGTATAAACAGCAATGACAAACTATAAAGCGATATAATAAATGTATTAATCTTTTATATATATGCAAGTATTTGGAATCTGGATATACTTTGGATTGTACTATACATATATGTTTCTTGCATTTTGCTAATAACCTGTATGACTATTTGGCAAATAAAAACTTAAAAAAAAAAAAAGTTTATAATTCCGTTCTTTGGTATGGGAGGCTATACTGGATTTAAAAGTGAGGATAAAGGCTTTATCCCAGTCTAAGTCAAAGATATTGTGTCCCAGTTCTTCCCAGTTCTAGTGTAGAATGAGCATTGGGGGAAGGTCCCAGAGAGGAGAATATTGTAGAGCTGAGATACAGCATGCGGGCAGCCTGGGTTGTTCAGACATAAGGCCTCAAATGATTTCAGAGTTCTATTCAGCATTCCCAATCTTGAGCAGTTAGAGAGAAAGTGGTGTAGTTGGAGGTGTTGCAACCATGAACCAGGGCAAGGGATAGCTGGGTTCAGAATGACATTAAGTGGTTTGATTCCTGACGTCCTGAACACTTGGACAGCAGGGCAAGGGAATGAGTTCTGCCAGCACAAAAAATGGGTGCAATGCATGCCAGGGTAGAACTCTGGGTTTATAAAAGAAAGATACAGCACTGCGTAGATAACAGGTATAAATAGCAGCCAACACAGCTATAGACCAAGGCAATAAATGTGAAGTAAAAAAGTGTAGCGCAAGGCGCATGCATGAGAGCTCCGATATGGTTGCCTGAGCTGTGAACTCCGCACCACCCCGGACTAACGAGCCGCACATTCAGCACTACAGCACACGAGGGAGCATCCCATCTGCCCGAATGGGTACGGGAACACTGGGGGAGCACCCCGAGATGTCCGGTCCCTTGGTGCGATGGGACCTCGGCCCGCAATTCAACTCGGCGGGGGAGGACGGGTGTACCAAGATGGCTGCCGGCACTGAATCCATCCAGCCTCATGCGGTCTTACAAGCCAGGGCACCAGAAAACAGGCCAGTACTTACCCCAGCGACTCTAACTTACGCCCAAGCGGCACAGGGCACCCCCAGCATGTCCCAGGCAGCCCCTCATGGACCCCACAAGCACCAGGCACCATCCTGGCATCCACGGAGTCCTTGATTGGCATGCACTTGGAGGAATATGCACTATCCCCGTCCGTGCCTTCTCAACTACTCCCCTCTGCTAACCTGTCCCCTGGCTTTTAAGTCAGGGACATCACCACACTTCAGGAAGACCTTTTTGCTAAATTCTCTACTCTGTTAGAGAGAGGACTGGCCAATACAGCAACCCAAATCACCAACACTATTAAATCGTATCTCTCTAGTTTGGGTTCCAGAATAGAGGCCATGGAGGACAAAATTGAGAGTACAGTCTCCAGAACAAACCAAAATGCAGCGCACATTCAGACCCTTCAGGATCAACTTGATACGGCCCTCTCCAGGATCGACGACCTTGAAAATAGGTCCAGGAGGTATAATTTCAGAATTAGAGGCCGACGCACCATCTAGAACTAGACAGAGCGCACAGGGCACTAGGACCCCCAAGAAAAGATGGAACTCCCAGAGATATCATAGTAAAACCGCACTTTTATGCTGTCAAGGAGGAGGTCATGTGCCAATCATGCCTGAAGCCTAAACTACAGCACCAGGGGCACCAGATGCAGATTTTCGCAGATTTGGCTCCATCCACAGAAGAAGATCGCTCAAACCACTCCTTACGGTCCTAACTCAACGAGACATTAAGTACCACTGGTCCTTTCCCTTTGCTGTGAAGTTCACAATTCACAGTAAAACCCACTCATTTTCCAACCTTCCTGAAGGTGAAAGACTGCTCTTGTCCCTGAAATTAATCTCTCAGGAGGCACCCATGGACTTCTCCATGTCGTCATCGGGGTCATCCAAACGTTCCCCTCCTGCCAGTCCTGTCTCCCCCCTTTGGAACAAGGGTCCCTCTAAGAAGTGCAAGGACGGAAGACTATAGACCGTAAGAGGTCGTTTGGATCTCCTCACTCCAATGCCCTCTAACGGGCACCTCCTTTGGGATAGTAGTCCCTTCTGTTGATGGAGCTGGAGCTCCAATCCCAAATTTTGGACCGGTTTGGTCCCCAGTCTCAGGACATATTTTGTTTCTAATGGTCCCTCTACCAGAAGTTCCCACTGTCCAAAGA
The DNA here is from genome assembly GCF_042186555.1 of Aquarana catesbeiana. Classification (NCBI taxonomy): domain Eukaryota; kingdom Metazoa; phylum Chordata; class Amphibia; order Anura; family Ranidae; genus Aquarana; species Aquarana catesbeiana. The sequence goes on along the minus strand of NC_133331.1, from coordinate 219,762,769 downwards.
GGAGAGACTTCAGTGACATCCTGCTCAACTATACTCCGGACATTTCAGAAGCAGGATTTCAATGCCCTCTCCCCTCCTGTCGAGGTTTCGAATCTAAAGGGAACTGTTACACCTGGGAAACGAGGGTTCCTTCCCCTCCAGGACTGTTCTATGGCGATTGGAACAAATAGGCCTAATTCTTTAAAGGGCCTATTTCCTTCTATTTTTTTTTTCTTCAAAGATTCCTTACTCCCACCTCATTTTGTTAGGGCCTGGTCCCTTTTTCCCCTCGACACTCCTGGCCTCTCCAACCTCCCTCCCCTGCTAGGCAGGGGGGTTGGATGGGACGGGGGGCATCGGGTGAGGGTGGCTTGTTCTACAGCTACTACAGGTTATTATTTTTTCTTGTACTCTCTGTTTTGTGCAATTGGTTGATTACATTTTAGTTGAACATATTTTTGATGTGCAAAGTCGTTGTTTCAGACACATGTTGTTGCAAGGGTCCGGGGTGGTCCCCTTGCGCCTCCACTCATTCCTAGAAAACTGAGTGTGTTTTCTTGGCATGGGACTTGGTCGCCTCCAAGGGCAACCGACGTTTAAGATCTGGGGTTTGGCGGATATCACCTCCACCACTTTCCACGGGTCTTGTTAGAAGACCCGTGTCTTTGTTCTTGTATTTGTTTGATTTTCTCCCCTCCTTTTTCCCCCATTCATTCTTCTTTTCTCTTCAAGCCTATCAACGGGAGACGACCCCCTTCAATCTCCAAACCAACAACGGTTGTCTCAATACCAATCATCCACTTCCTGAAGGTAGAAGTCGTCAAAAGGTAAGTGGCTGCCAGTTCGATGGCTCCCCCCCTTCTGTTCCTATGGCTGACAAGATATCGAAGGGAGTAGATCTCAGGGTGGCATCTCATAATGTAACAGGGCCTGAATTCCCCTAGGAAAAGGAGAGTAGCATTTGAACACTACAGATCCCTTAAACTGGACGTAGTGCTACTTCAGGAGACACACTTTCCGATTCGATACAACCCCAAGTTCCTCCACTCACACTATCCATCCTTTTACCTCGCAAACGCACCAAACAAGACAAAAAGGGTCGCAACTCTTTTCTCAAAAAATAGCAAATTTTCCCACATCTCTGATTTCAGAGATCCAGAGGGCAGGTTTATTCTTGTAAAGGGCACTTTTGAGGGAGTACTATATTCTATAATTTCTTACTACGCCCCTAATAAGGGTCAAGACACTTTTTTCCAAAATCTCTTTACAACTTTAAACCCCCTCCTGGAGGGCAAGGTCATTTTTGGGGGAGACTCTAATGTGGCTTTTGACCAAGGTCTAGATAAAACAAAACCCCCTAAGGACCAGCTTATGCGCCCTACGAAACTAAGCACCAGAGTAGCTAAAATACTACACACCAATGGCTTAGTTGACATTTGGAGGGAACTGAACCCCAAGAGTAGAGACTTTACACATTTCTCCTCCCCCCACCTATCCTACGCCAGGATTGATCACATATTTATTCCTACAAATCTCATTCCACTGACTAATAAGGCTTCCATATTGGACACACCATGGTCGGACCATTCGCTGGTCCTCCTTTCCTTGAGAAATACACTTATGGGGAAATGGGGTTCATACTTGCGATTGAATGAGTCGCTCCTTAGCGACCCAATCCATACCAAGGTGATAGCAGATGCCATCAAAGAAAACTTTTGTTTAAATGATGTTGACAACATCTCCCCCGAGACCCTCTGGGCTGCCCACAAGGTTACCATCCGAGGTGAACTCATCCCAGGTGAAGAAGGAGCATCTGATTGACATCCAAAAGTTGGAAAAATCCTTTGTAACCTCAAAAGCCGAACACAAAAAACACCCATCTAAGGTTTTAACAGACCGTCTAGACACGATTAGGCTCGAGCTCAATCTAGCATTAACAGCCAAAGCGGAGAAACACATCCGCTGGAGCGGTGCCAAATATTACTACCAAAAAGATAAAATAGGACCGATGTTAGCCGCAAAGCTTACTGCCAAATACCATTCTCATACTTTCCCCAAACTGCGTATAGCAGGACAGCCTCCAACAGCCAACCCGATCAAAATCATGACTGCCTTCCACAAATTTTTCTCCAAACTTTACAATTCTACCCAAACAGAGAGAGGCCCCTTGACCAATTCTTTCCTTCAGAACCTCCAGTCTCCCTCCATTTCCCTGGAACACAAAGACTTAATGGAAGAAGCCTTCTTCATGAAGGAAATAAAGGAGGTTATCAAAGGCCTTAAGACTGGCTCAGCTCCAGGTCCTGATGGTCTATCAGTCCCCTACTACAAAACATTTGGCGAAATATTAGCCCCCCACATGGCAACATTTTTTAATTCTAAAAGTTCAGGCTCCCCACTAGATCCACATTTGAACACTGCATTCATCTCAGTAACCCCCAAACCCAACAAAAACCTTGAGGAAGTTGAAAATTACAGACCCATCTCCCTAATTAATAATGACCTGAAAATTTTGACAAAAATTCTCGACAACCGTCTAGCATCCTTTATTAAATTTTATGTCCACAAAGACCAGGTGGGTTTTATTACAGGTAGGCAAGGGCCAGACCAAATTAGGAGAGTGGTCGACATTGTCTCCCTTCTCCAAGCTAATTGGGAAGGGTGCCCCAAGCAAGAAGGAATGATCCTATCACTGGACTTACATAAGGCCTTCGATTCGATTGAATGGCCTTATCTATTTTCCCTACTAGAGAGGTGGGGATTTGGGACCAGATTTTTAGGGGTCCTTGGATCCCTTTACTCCGCCCCGAAGGCGGTGATCTTTTTTTTTGCCATGACGATCAAAACACTGGCAATAGCAATAAGATCTAATTCTAACATCCATGGTGTGTCCTGTGGGAACCAAGTCCACAAATGCGGTCTATTTGCGGACGATATGCTCCTTTTCATCATGTCCCCAATCACCTCCCTCCTAAACCTTTGCAAACTCCTGAAGGAGTTCTCAATGATTTCTGGGTTAAAGGTTAACTACTCTAAGTCATATGCCTTAAACATTTCCATCAAGACAGACAGTAGTTGCACTTCAAAGTGCCTTTGACTTTAAGTGGAGCGACTACTCCATTGATTACCTAGGGATTAAACTCACAGCTAAAACGGAGCAATTATATACTGCTAACTTCCTTCACATATACCGCAAGCTTGAAGCTGACTTGGGAAACTGGACAAGGGGGGAGGTATCCTGGCTTGGGAGAATCCACGCTGTTAAAATGACATTACTACCAAGACTCCTCTACCTTTTTAGGGCCCTTCCAATAAACATTATTAAGGACCATTTGACCTCATTCCAAAGAAAAGTCAACAAATTCATATGGGGGGAAGAGGACATAGAATCCAGCAAAGATCCCTGTTCCTACCCAGACCACAGGGGGGTTTGGGGCTTCCCCAGCTTTTCTGGTATTTTCAAGCTGCCAGGTTGGCCCAGCTCTCCTCAGTCTACTCCAGGGCTGAGAAACCAGACTGGATTCAAATAGAAAGACAGACTGCTCCATCCTACACCCTTGACTTCCTACCCAAGAAATCGTCCCCAATCCTTTCCCCTACCCTCTCTCAATCGTTGAAAATCTGGGACAATTTGAGAAATAACCCTGCATTAACTTCGAGTAGCCGCCCCCTAGTGCACATTTTCAATAACTCTGACTTTAAGCCAGGCCTAGGCATTAAAGCCTTTAAATGGTGGTTGGACAAGAGGTTGTGTCGAATCATACACTTCTTCACCTCCAATGGCCCTATTTCCCTGGAATTTTGTGTGAATCAATTAGAGATCCCGAATTCAGAACGTTATAGATTTTACCAAATAAGCCACCTCCTTCACCACATCTGGGTGGAGAAAACCTCGCCTCCCAGATTCACACCGTACGAATTATGGTGTGGGTAGTCCACAGAACAGAGGGGCAGAATCTCCATCATCTATCAGTCACTGTCTCACCAATCCTCAAAGACCCATACATGCTCGCTTGGGAGAGCGACCTATCCCTCAACTGGGACATAGAGAGATGGAGGGTCTCCTTTAATAGATCCTTTAAGGGCATTAAGAATATCTCCCTAATTGAATCCAGCCTCAAGGTCATTACTAGATGGTACCTTACTCCGGACAGACTGGCCAAAATGTTCCCTTCAGCAGACCCCAGGTGCTTCCGAGGATGTCAACTCTCAGGCTCCATGGCCCACATATGGTGGGAATGTCCGAGATTAAGGCCCTACTGGAGCAAGATTTTCTCCCTGATTCGAAAAGTTACGAAAGCTCAGATCCCCACACTGGACAAACTACAGGCTTCAATCACAAGATTTATCTGGGGGGGGGGAGACATCGCTTCTCCAAAAAGGTGCTATACCGGCCAAAGAGAAAAGGGGGCCTAGGACTTCCTAACTTATGGTGGTATTATCAAGCCGCACAACTTTACCTGACCTCCCCTTGGCTCCCCCTGGCACAGATTTTCCACAATCCACAATTCCCGCTGGGTATGAACATCAAGGCTTTTAGGTGGTGGCTCGACAAGGGCCTTTACAGAATTGGGCAATTCTTCATTAACTCTGGTCCTATTTCACTTAAGTACTGCATTTCTAAACTGGAGATGCCAGCATCAGAGACTTTCCGCTACTACCAACTTTCGCACTTTTTGCGTGGGGTCTGGAAAAGCTCGGCAGCCCCGCTCTCGGTTACTCCCTACGAATTCTGGTGCTCCTCAGCCATGGATAAGGGGAGTGATTTACCTAATCTACTCTGCACTAGCGGAGCCCCGGGAGAAAGGGAATTATATGTTGCAATGGGAGCGGGATCTGCTACTGGATTGGGACATGGATACTTGGCATACTTGCTTTTCCCGATCCTTTAAGGGCATGCTTAGTTCCTCTCTGGTGGAGGCAGATCTTAAAGTCATGACCAGGTGGTATCTGGTACCCACTCGTATTACTAAATTTTATCCACATTCATCGCCCCTCTGTTTCAGAGGTTGTGGCCATATAGGCTCCCTACTTCATACTTTTTGGGAATGTCCCAAAATTAGAGGGTATTGGAATGGAATTTTTTATCTCATCCGCAAATCCACAGGCTTCGCAGTCAAACAAAGCCCCACCATAGCTCTCCTAAATGACAACATCCCAAAAGTACCTAAATTGTCTCGGTCTCTGATTCATTTCATCCTGCTTGGGGCCAAGATAACGCTAGCTCATGCCTGGAAAAAACCTTAGGTATCCCTTCGCCAGGCCAAACAGAAAATTTCCTGGATTATGGCACAGGAGAAGGTCTCGAGCAGAATTTTAGACACCTCTGATAAATTCAGACTCATTTGGAAAACCTGGGCTTGGTTCTTGGGTATATCACTTCTTACCTGATTCTAAATACTATCTAGGTAGCCCCTCGGTACTAGGCGGCTCCTGGCCCTCCTCTTTCTTCGCGAGGATTCTTGTTCCTAACACTCCCCTACCTCTTCCTCTCTCCTCCCGTTTATGTCCCTCTGTCCTTCCTCCCTCTTTCTCTTTCCTCCTGTTGTCTTCTTTCTAAACCCCACTAAGTGTTATTTGCACAGGTTAAGAGTAACAAACCTTGCAGAACTCTCCTTCCCTCCTTTCTCTTCCTTTAATTGCTTGTTAATGCTGTACTCTCTCGGAAGGAAAACATCCACAACATAGTTGTTCAGCATGTACCACCTCTAATATTGGGGATAATCCCCTGTTTAAGTGATATTATTTCTTACATTATTGTGGGGCTCATATTGTTACTAATCGTTACGACTGAGTTTTTGGTTTATTCAACGTTGGGTTGTCCGTGAGTTCAGGATGGGACCAGGGAAGGTTTCTTTGAACCCCCAGTGCTCCGCTCGGTTGGTCCGCGCACAGCAGGCTCCCATTCGGGGTGAGTGTACTACTATAGAGGAGTCCTGGCACCTGCGAGCATTAGCTCCCCTATCCTGACATTCTCTATGAGATAGTGTTCGATGATGCCCTAGAGTTTTTAGGTGTTCACACATTTATTTTGAGCTTGACTCTACATCAGGTACATGTATACCTCGCTTCTAATGTTATTTACATTGCTGTAATATCTTTTTCGGCGATTGCCAATTTAATACCTTTGTACCGTTATTTCTTTTTCAATAAACAGTATTTAAACTGGAAAAAAAATAAAATAAAAAAAATAAATACTGAAAATAGCTGCTGATCCTGCCAAAAAAAAAAAAAAAAGCTCAGATCCCGAAAACCCCAGCCATAGCCCTCCTTAATGCAAATTTACCCAAAACACCTAAACAGACACGCAAATTAATACATTTCATTCTCCTTGGTGCCAAGCTCACCATTTTCAAAGCTTGGAAACAACCCAAGGTTTCCTTCAAGGCTGCTACATGTAAAATATCTTGAATTATGTCCCAAGAGAAACTCTCCAGCATTCTCCACAACACCAAAACGCAATCTGAAGCTACCTGGGATCCTTGGGCCCAGTATATGGGCATTTCCCTTATACCAGGAGTTCAACCGTAAAGTTCTTCGGTTCACCAGGGGACGCATGGTCCTCTCCCATTGATAGGTTCTCTACTCTTTCCTTCTCTTCTCCACCCCCTCTCTTTTCCTCTCCTCTCCCCTCTTTACTCCCCCCTTCTGCTGAACCCTCTAAGGGACACGGAGAGTTCCCTCGACTTCACTGCAATTAGTTCTACATTGGGAGGTCCCACCCTTTTGGGCTAGCAAATCAGGTCATAGCAGCCTTTATGTTTATCCTAGATCCCAGGCCTGTCTGGCGAAGATTTGAAACTGGAGGCTCATTGAGATTCGGCTGGGCACAGCATGATCCCTTTTGGGGTGCTGGCGGAACCTCTCCTTGTCCCCTCCCATTTTTGTCCTCAGGCCGGGCAGTTAATACATAATTGGAAGTGCCTGATACATACTTTATGTTTTTGGCTTTTCGTGTACCCACCACAGGGATTGTAATGAAATGTTTTGCTTTACTTTATCTTATATTGTTTTATATTATTGGAAAATCAATAAAATATTTTGAAAGAAAAAAAAAAGTGTAGCGCTATACACCTAAATAAACATAAACTCTAAAGATAATAAAACCAAAGTTAGAATCCCAATATCTAGGGATATAAACAAAAATAATGATAAATCAGTGGACAAATCCCAATTCAAGGGGCATACATAGAAATAATAAAGTTAAACCCTGTGCAAAGTACATATTACAGTATATATGTGCATGTTAGTGATACAAATTTATAAGTAGGAAAAGGATAACCAATGTGAATTTAAAATGCCAATATACACATCAAAAAATATATTAATATTTCCTTAAAACAGGCAGCAGTCCAGGCATATGTTGGAAAACTGATAAATATTAAGTTAAAGAAAATCCTCAAACCCCAAGACCAGTATTCATAACATGAACGCTTCAAGACTAGGATAGTAAACGAGCCACCACCAAAGTTCTCAGGAGGCTTACTAGATGATGGCGACTTGGGAAGGCTTATACCGCCCAAGTCGCAAAGGCTTTTAAACCAGCTGGCTGGAAGGGTGCATCTCCTGGAACAGCCACAAAGGATCCTAGATCAGGACGGCAGCTTGGTACCAACGATCATGAACAACACTATTAAAGTAATGCTCCAGTGGGGGGCCATAAAACGATGTTCACATACCATGCGAAAATAGAGGAAAAACTCGCATAGCGTGATATCGTATAAACTTTTTCTTAAAGGAATGAAGGTTAAAACTCACATGTTAAAAAATCGTCAAATGCGTATACAAGAACAAAAGCGGTATATGAAGTGGGTCCACCCCTATGTATGTCCCTTGAATTGGGATTTGTCCACTGATTTATCATTAGAACTCTGGGTTTCCCAGGAGAGGAATAAGTGGGTCGATGTACAAGGATATGTTGCTGGATTTTAATCCAGCATCCTATATGTGTAGTGTGGCTGCTACTAGAGGGGAAAGCGATTGCTGAGGTTGGCGGAAGGCTGGTCTAATCCTTGGCAGGGATGTTAAGGGGAGTGGAGAAGTGTGTCATTCAATGCCTACCCAAAGTTTGGCCTGATTGAGTTGAAACCAATTCAGTACCTTACATAATACAGCTGTGTAGTAGTACCATTCCAAATATGGCAAGTTTGTCCCTCCATCTGTTCTATGTCATACCAGTATGTGGTGTCAAATATGGGCCTGTGTTCAGGACCAGAGATATTGAAGTAAGGCTAATCTGACCAAGCAAAAAACTGCAGGGGACAATGATTGGCACCGTTTGAATAATGTATAAGAAACAAGGGCAGGCAGTCTTAAACAGGGCCACCCTGCCAAACCATAGGGACTCAAAACATGTGCCTCAAACATGACCAACCCCGAAGCCTAAGTTTTGTAGATACTAATAAAGTAAAATAATTTAAGCTGTATAATCTGTTCAGGTGTGTTGGTATTTGAATATCAAAAGATTTGATCGAGGATCGGGACCAACTGAAGAGAATATATTCTGTAGACATTCTCAGAAAAAACCTAAAAACTCCCTTAAGATCGAAGAGAAAGCAACCCGACAGTTTGTTACATAGAGAAGTAAATCATCAAGTCCCAATTTATGTTGCCATCCTCATATTTTAATGCTAAGTACTGTGTCGTTAGACCACAAGTCTGATGCCAAGTGTTCCATGGTGAGCATATAAAGTAGAGGGGAAAGGGGGCAACCCTGTCATGTCCCATCAGTACAGGGTCGGAGAGCAGACCATTTACCCTGGTGGATTTTGGCGATAGGGAGGGAATACAGTGATTTTGGAAATTAATTCGGGCGGTAGTCCAATTTGGTGTAGATAATCATAAAAGAAACTGCCAGTCGAGATGGTCAAACACCTTTTCAGTGTCCAATGAAAGCAAGCATAAGGGGATTTTATTACATTGGGTGTAGGAGAGTAGGAACAATGTTATAATAGTTCTTTTGCAGGCTTCCTTCTCTGTGATTTTTTTAGTTCCCAGACTGGGATCCAGCATTCAAAGGCTTCAAAGAGTCTTATGATGGAATCTTTAACCCAGTGTCCAGGTCTTTTCGGAGACCAGCAGGGTGTGTGGGCAGGTTTTCACACCCCTTATAATCTAGGACCTGACAGTGGTTTGAGGTTCCACCTGGTAGACAGAAGGTCTCAGCGTAAAAGTCAGGTGGATTCCCATCGAGAGTTTTGGACATTGGCCCATGCGGCACTAAGCTATGAATAAGACAGCCAAAGAAGCTGTAAGAGAGGCACAGTGCCTGGTTTCTATAAGATGGGGTCTCTCAAGGCAGGAGCCTGTAAAGCCAAGTGGGTGTTTTGTTTGCTTAAATGATAAAGGAGACTGCATGGAGAGACTGTGCAAAGACCGACTCGGGCAATGAAGTCTTTGAGACTGGACAAGCATGAATCAATAAAGGCAAATCATCCTATCATTTTCAGCATTGCTTGCTACAATCTGGGCATGTAGTGGTACAGTAACATCTCTGAGTATAAGACATGATCATTACATCATGAAGAACCATCCAACATATTGCAAAATCAATGTATGCAGCAAATTACTATTCATTTTTTATGTTGTGAAGACAAATTAATATAACATTTATTACACTGGCCTCCTTTAACCACCAGCCCAATCAGGGAGAAGATTATAATGGATTCAAGTAGCATAAAAGCTATTTAGAGGCAGGGAGACATTTATGGCCAGCTTTAAAGTTGTGATAAAATGTGTTAATCAAGAAGCAACCCTACTTTTACTTTGAATAACTGTGTTTGTAAATGTACCAAAAGTTTCAAGAAGTAGTAGCCCTTGTGTTATATTAAAGCTATTTTTTTCTACCTTAATGCATTCTAAAAACTCCTCACTACCCCCTATTAACCCCCCCCCCCCAATCCCTAAACACTTACCTGTCTGTGGTGCTGGTTTGTATATGGACGGCTTGCTATGGGGGCACCCAGAAGGAGGAGCGGACAGCGCTCACAGGGGACTCCAGAAGAGGAGGTTAGGGACCCAGCAGGTAAGTATAATGTCTTTTTTTATTTCATATCAAAACAATATATATATATATATATATATATATATATATAAAGTGGGGACGGAAAGTATTCAGACCCCCTTACATTTTTCACTCTTTGTTATATTGCAGCCATTTGCTAAAATCATTTAGGTTCATTTTTTTTTCCTAATTAATGTACACACAGCACACCATATTGACAGAAAAACACAGAATTGTTGACATTTTTGCAGATTTATTAAAAAAGAAAAACTGAAATATCACATGGTCCTAAGTATTCAGACCCTTTGCTGTGACACTCATATATTTAACTCAGGTGCTGTCCATTTCTTCTGGTCATCCTTGAGATGGTTCTACACCTTCATTTGAGTCCAGCTGTGTTTGATTATATTGATTGGACTTAATTAGGAAAGCCACACACATGTATATATAAGACCTTACAGCTCACAGTGGATGTCAGAGCAAATGAGAATCATGAGGTCAAAGGAACTGCCTGAAGAGCTCAGAGACAGAATTGTGGCAAGGCACAGATCTGGCCAAGGTTACAAAAAAATTTCTGCTGCACGTAAGGTTCCTAATAGCATAATCCTTAAATGGAAGATGTTTGGGGTGACCAGAACCCTTCCTAGAGCTGGCCGTCCGGCCAAACTGAGCTATCGGGGAGAAGAGACTTGGTGAGAGAGGTAAAGAAGAACCCAAAGATCACTGTGGTTGAGCTCCAGATGCAGTCGGGAGATGGGAGAAAGTTGTAGAAAGTCAATGACAATGGCAGAGTGGCCTGACGGAAGCCTCTCCTCAGTGCAAGACACATAAAAGCCTGCATGGAGTTTGCTAAAAAAAACCTGAAGGACTCCAAAATGGTGAGAAATAAGATTGTCTGGTCTGATGAGACCAAGATAGAACTTTTTGGCCTTAATTCTAAGCTGTATGTGTGGAGAAAACTAGGCACTGCTCATCACCTGTCCAATACAGTCCCAATAATGAAGCATGGTGGTGGCAGCATCATGCTGTGGGGGTGTTTTTCAGCTGCAGGGACAGGACGACTGGTTGCAATTGAGGGAAAGATGAATGCAGCCAAGTACAGGGATATCCTGGATGAAAACCTTCTCCAGAGTGCTCAGGACCTCAGACTGGGCCGAAGGTTTACCTTCCAACAAGACAATGACCCTAAGCACACAGCTAAAATAATGAAGGAGTGGCTTCACAACAACTCCGTGACTGTTCTTGAATGGCCAGAGCCCTGACTTAAACCCAGTTGAGCATCTCTGGAGAGACCTAAAAATGGCTGTCCACCAACGTTTACCATCCAACCTGACAGAACTGGAGAGGATCTGTAAGGAGGAATAGCAGAGGATCCCCAAATCCAGGTGTGAAACACTTGTTGCATCTTTTCCAAAAAGACTCATGGCTGTATTAGATCAAAAGGGTGCTTCTACTAAGTACTAAGCAAAGGGTCTGAATACTTAGGACCATATGATATTTCAGTTTTTCTTTTTTAAGAAATCTGCAAAAATGTCAACAATTCTGTGTTTTTCTGTCAATATGGAGTGATGGGGTGCTGTGTGTACAAAATTGAGGACACAAATGAGCTTAAATGATTATAGCAAATGGCTGCAATATAACAAACAGTGAAAAAATGTAAGGGGGTCTGAATACTTTCCGTATATATATATATATATATATATATATATATATATATATATATCCTTTATAATCACTTTAGGAAATATGGCCTGGTCTAAAACTAGGGTTGCCACCTCATCCCTTTAAAACAAACAAATATTAATTACACAGGCTCTGTGGCTAATTGAGGTGGTAATTAAACTCACTTGGTATCTTATCTGCATTAAATTCGCCTCAGAACCTCTTTAAATGTGTTTGGGTTTAAAGGGATAAGGTGGCGACCCTATCTAAGACCCTTCTCATATTTTTACTGTCCCAGTCTGTAAGCATGTTCACAGTGTAAAGTAATGCAAAGTAATAATTCCTGTTCGGTTATCAGTGCTGGCCTTTTCTCTTTCAGTCTGAATTCAGATTCCTGCTTCTCTGCTGGTGTGAGAAGTGTAAACAGGATATATTCAGGTACCTACAGTATATTAGTTGTAGTTAGAACTACAAAGAATATTTCTTCAATCAATAAATAGGTCAACTAAATTGTGCTTTCTTCTGCCTGGAGCACAGCTTTAATAGAGTATTAAGACACATAACTTTTTTCCTTGAAATATCCAAAGTGAGGAGAGTATGCCTTTCTCTTAAAATGTCTGAAGATTCTGGTCAAGGTTACTCATCTGTTTTGTTAAATAGGCAAACGTACACTTTGGCACATGTGAATGTTAAGTAACACACATTACCAAACACAGAAAATAACACAACATGAACACTGAACGCACATGATTGTTGTAATTGTTTCATTTGGATATTTGTGGCATTTTACTTCATTGTCAATAAAATCATATAACAAAATACAATTATGGTTTCTGAATGTTGATGCTTTTGGCCCTTTGAGTGAAAAGATCATAGTACCCCCTGTGGTTGCTTAAACCTCTTTGCACCTGTAAGGTTGAAGCATTTCACATCAGTGCATCCATATAACCACCAGCATTCAGTAGGGGTAAGAAATCAACATAATATATAATTTAACACATCAGTGTGCCCAGTGTATGCTTTGCCTCTCCTTGAACTTTTCTTTCCTTTAAAAAAATATTTTGTTTAGAAAACACTATGATATGAGGGCGATAGACTATTTGGTTTCTTCTATGTAGATGCTCTTAAATTAATGCATATAAATAATTTATATCCTCTCATCTCTTTTTGTTTTCCTTTTATTCTTTTAGGCTAAGCATCAGACAGAAAGGTCCATTGCCAAAATCACACATGGAGTGTTGAGTCCCTATGCATTTCATTTCTTAAGACAAACTGTGCCTCCTGTTCAGTTTTTGCTTTTGGGCTCAAGGGGAGGAATGCTGTGTTTTCACTGGCACTTTCCTCGGTCTCTATGTTGGACAATTCCAAGTCCTCAGATCTTCTTCTGGCATCGGTCAGAATTCGTATCTGCTCTTGTACAGTTTCAAGCAAAATTTTTACCTCCTTTTGTTCTGCTATAAGACAGTTGCTAGGTACAATGTTCACCTTCACAAGTTCAGTGGAATAGGAGTTTTTGCACAGTTTGATGCCCGGCACTTCAGTAGCATTCTGCATTTGTATGCAGGCATCTTCTAGCCCCACCGAAGGTATGATTGGTATGGAGCTGGCCCTAGATGTCGAAAAGCTGACACAGTCCTTTTGAGTCATTTTATTAAAATAAGACTGTGTATCTTTTGAATGCAGTTGCATATTTCTAGAATTGTCCAGGGGTTGGTTCAAATCAGCTGAGGAACACCTAAAAGAAAGAAAAAAGTTATTATAATCCTTATGAAAATCAATATTTGGCTATTCCAAAAGTCTTTCTGAAATATGTTCCATGGTGTTTCTACATTATCATCAGAAAAACATACAAATCACCACACTGTAAGTAAAATGACTTTGTATGTTTCTGGTCTCTAGATGATTGGCTGGAGATTAGCTAACCTTAATTGGATCTTTCAAGATTTATAAAGATTTGGATGCTTAAAAATTGGGTGCATAATTGAAAAAAAATAATTATCTGTTCTCTCCCTCCCCTGGTTAAGGGGCTAATATCTTACCCCTCTCTCTACTTTCTATATATATATATATATATATATATATATATATATATATATATATATATATATATATATATATATATATATATATATTATAATGCCTACTTTTTCTTGATTATGTTGTAACTACCCCTTTTTCTCTGTAAAATAAATATTGAAAAAAAAAAAATTTAGCGCATAATCAACTTTCATACATACACTGTACTTAGCCTTCCATTAAAATGAGTTGGAGTACTTTGGAGTTACTGGATCGTGACAAGCTTGAATTCACCCACCTGCAAATTGGGTGTGAATTTTTACCTTAAAGGGTCTTCAATTCTGGTGGTGATAGCTATTATAATACTTAGTGTTTAGCCATACACCTGTTCTGAGGATGGTATGACACTAAATTGTTCAGACAGCAGCAAACATACTTTTGGCAAGCAACACTACTATTATAATTGACAGTGAGAAGCTTAGGAAGTAAATTGGTTGGCTATTCATTATGTTAGCACACTCTATATGTTTATTTCCTCTTGTCAGTAAGAAACCTATCAAAACTGTATTATAACAATGTTAAACATTCATAAAATGTATATAGGTAAAATCAAATATAAAACTTCACTTTTAACTTAAACTAAATATTAATAATGCCTATTTAGATATATGAAAATGTTAAATACAACTGTTCCAAAACCATTATAGTTTTCTTTTAATGCTGAAATCCACGCAGGCAAATAGATACACAGTTAAAAAGTATCTGAGAAATATTTTACTTGACAAGAGATTTATAATTCTGTTCAGCCTATCTTGTGATGCACATACCCTTGCCTGATAGTATAAAACAGGTCCCAAACCTGTAGTTTAACAGTACAGCTTGGTCTAGGATGTACACCAGACTTTTTTTTGGATAATTAAAGAGCAGAAGTACATTATTGGGTTATTTATATGCTCTTCCCTCCTGTAAACATGTGTTAGACCAACAGAAATGTACAAAAAATAGACAGTCATGGGCAAAAATATTGGCACCCCTGGATTTCTGTCAGCACCACTTAGCCCAGAAAATCGTTGCAATTACAAATGTTTCCTGACACAAGCATGACAGCATACACATATGGGTATAGGCTTCGCCTCTCACCCAATCAGGACTGGTTACACTATACTTAAATAAGTCACCTCCCCAAGGCGGCATTCTTTTTTTGTTCCTCAAATGCTCAGAAGGTTACAACTATGGAATAAAGATTTTTATTCTTGCCCTCACCTTGCCGGATTCATCTGGCCAGCCATGCAGGTTCAGCCTCTTTCCTGTGGCGAAGCCCCTCTGTTCGGTTGTAAAACTCTGATACGAGGGTGACCCCCCGGTCCAGGTACCGGGGGGGCGGGATACCGGTCTCTGGAGATGGGTAGGACACATACTCCTGGAGTGACATGGGTCTTTCTACCTTCCTGGCACGGCTTTCAGGGCTGTATAGCACCCTCCCCTTTAGGCTGCAAAAATCCATGGTTTCCCTCTGGAGCATCAAGCTTCAAAGCAGGGAGTGGGAAAACTGCGTCCAGGGCATTGCCCACTCCCAAGATGGTGCTGCTGGACTTCCAGTGGCCATTCTATGCTCTGCCTCTCTAAAATGGCGTCAGGAAAGCCTTCCGGTCGGCGGAGGAGCGGACGACTGCTGGAGCAGCAATCATGGGACACCTGGGGAGAGGGAAGGTCCTCTCCCCCCCCTTATAGGAGGGGGAGGAAGATTAAGCCAGTGCGCAAACAGGAGGAGGGACAGGCAGTGGATGCCAGGTAAGCGGGGACCCAGGGTTGCTGGAGATAGGAGAGAGTGAAAATGTGTAGGATCAAATATTGAAAGTGTCCTTGTCTAACAGATTGTGCCTATTTGTGCCGTGCCTGACTGAATACTCCCACAGAGGTAAGACACACTCTAACTATGTTGTCAGCAGTAGTAATGAGAACCCATACTATCTGGCAGCTTGGAGATTGAGAGACGAAGGCTAGGAGAAGAGGGGTGTTCAGTCTCAGTCATCGAGACCTTATTCAAGGCAAGAGCAGCAACAATTAATAAAACCTATTTAAAGGTATGGGAGAAGTTTGCTGCCTTCGCTTCCCTTAGCACCACGGGAAGCACAGATTTTGGAATTCCTACAAGCAGGCCTTGACATATACACTATGAGTACAGATCTCGGCACTCTCAGCATTAACAGGAGTAAGATAGGCTATCCAACAGTTAGTACGGCAGTTCCTGAAAGCCTGCGACAGAGTACGACCACAGACAAGGGCATTTGTCCCTCCATGGGACTTACAGATGGTGCTAGAGATGTTGTCCCAACCCTCTTTTGCAGGAGGCCAAGCAACCTTGTTATGGAATATGGAATATGAAAGACGTTTTTCTCACTGCCTTCACATCAGGGAGAAGAATATCAGACATTCAAGCCCTAGGATACAAACCCTTTTACTGTTGTCTCCTACCAGACAGGGAACGTTGCCATAGCACCGACCAAAGGTAAACAAATCATTTCATAGAGAACAGGACATTGTCCTCCCAACAATGCAGAAGGATGCAATCAGTCAAAGGCATGAATTAGATGTCAGGTCTATCCTCGAAACTTACATATAGAGAACACCCCAGTTCAGAAAAGTAGAAAACCTGTTTGTCATCCCAGTCGGATTAGGAAAAGGGTTAGCAGTGTCCAAAAGGACACTGGCAATGTGGCTGGTTAAAACCATCAAGAGAGCTTATCTGGCAGGAAGCCTAGAACCTCCACACTCGACAAGAGGCCTGGCGGTGTCATGGGCAGGGGTGTATCCCCAGAAGTAATTTGCAGAGCTGCAATGTGGTCAACATATGGCACATTCCTGAGCCATTATAAAGTAGATTTGGCAGCCCCAACGACTGTAGAATTTGGTCGTGTTGTACTGACCGAAATGGATAATAGATAAAATATTATTACAGCATACCCTCCCTTGTGATTTGTGGGCATGCTATATCCCATACATGTATGCTGTCATGCTTGTGTCAGGAAAGGAAAATTACCATCAGGTAAGCATACAATTTTTCATTTTCCTGATACATCAGCATGACAGCATACAGGTCCCTCCCTTGTGGGCTTCACATTTGAGTATAGTTATGAGAATACCGCATTGGGGAGGCGACTTATTTAAATATAGTGTAACCAGTGCTGATTGGGCAAGGGGCGGAGCCTATACCCATATGTGTATGCTGTCATGCTTATGTACCAGGAAAGGATAATTACCGTCAGGTAAGTATACAATTTTACATTTCAGGCATTCTCATATTTATTTATTTTGTTTGTATTGGTATGACACAAAAAAGTGGAGAAGCAAAAAGTCAAATCCGACACATTTCACGCAAAACTTCAAAAATTATTGGCACCCTCAATTTAATATCTGGTAAAACACCCCTTGGAAAAAATAACTGAAATCAGCCGCTTCCTATAACCAATCAGTTTCTTACACCTCTCTACTGGAGTTTTGGACCACTCTTCTTATGCCAACTGCTCCAAATCTCTCAGTTTGGAAGGGTTTCTTTTCCCAGCTGCTGTTTTAAAATCTATCCACAGGTGCCCTATGGGATTTATATCTGTACTCATTGCTGGCCAGTTTAGTACTCTTCATCTGTCAGGGCTGGCTCAGCCCTTCCTTCTCTGAGATGGCCATTCAGCTGTCGGCTAATTACCAGCTCCTATCTCTCCACAGTTACTCAGCTGTTGATGATATCCTACTCGTCAGTCCTGCCTACTTAAGCCGTCCAGTCCAGAGGTTCTCTGCCTCCAACTTGGTCAACATCACAGAAATTCGTGTGATCCTGTTCAAGACTTGCTTTGCTTACATCCCTTCTGGCTCCAGATCCTGCTTGCTGTTCCACTACATTGATCTCTGACTTCTGGCTTGGCTGACTATCCGTTCCGGTTACTGGACTTTGGCTATGTTTTAACTATGTTTGTTCTTTTTACTTTTATTATTAAACAAGTGTGATTTGCGTTCATAAACAACCTGGAAGATGGGGTAAACAGTTCAATCTCTGTATTTGCGGATGATACTAAGCTAAGCAGGGCAATACCTTCTCCGCGGGATGTGGAAACCTTGCAAAAAGATCTGAACAAATTAATGGGGTGGGCAACTACATGGCAAATGAGGTTCAATGTAGAAAAATGTAAAAAAATGCATTTGGGTGGTAAAAATATGAATGCAATCTATACACTGGAGGAGAACCTCTGGGGGAATCTAGGATGAAAAAGTACCTGGGGGTCCTAGTAGATGATAGGCTCAGCAATGGCATGCAATGCCAAGCTGCTGCTAACAAAGTAAACAGAATATTGGCATGCATTCAAAAGGGGATCGACTCCAGAGATAAAATGATAATTCTCCCGCTCTACAAGACTCTGGTCCGGCCGCACCTAGAGTATGCTGTCCAGTTCTGGGCACCAGTCCTAAGGAAGGATGTACTGGAAATGGAGCGAGTAAAAAGAAGGGCAACAAAGCTAATAAAGGGTCTGGAGGATATTAGTTATGAGGAAAGGTTGCAAGCACTGAACGTATTCTCTCTGGAAAAGAGACGCTTGAGAGGGGATATGATTTCAATATACAAATACCATACTGGTGACCCCACAATAGAGAAAAAACTTTTTTGCAGAAGGGAGTTTAACAAGACTTGTGGCCACTCATTAAAATTAGAAGAAAAGATGTTTAACCTTAAACTATGTAGAGGGTTCTTTACTGTAAGAGCGGAAAGGATGTGGAATTCCTTTCCACAGGCGGTGGTCTCGGCAGGGGGCATTGATAGTTTCAAGAAACTATTAGATAAGCACCTGAACGACCGCAACATATAGGGATATACAATGTAATACTGACATATAATCACACACATAGGTTGGACTTGATGGACTTGTGTCTTTTTTCTTTTTTTTTTAACAATAGATTTTTATTGAAGGAATTTTCTTAACAATATAGATTGACATTGTCATGATAGTTATTGTAACCAACTTTGATGCATTAGTTCCTAAGATTATTCTTATAGAGATACAGTAATTGATAGTCTGTACCAGCCTACCCCTATTGGGTTCAAACTGTAGGCATGGATAGGCCACCAATTGCGTTAATTAGTTGAATACAGAATATTGTAAAGAAAACATAAAAAAATATATAATTAAATTAACTGAACAAAACTTGCTACATAGATTAATAAAGTGGGCTAAGGATGATATACTACATCTGAGGTATGTATATATATGACTTCAGTGTACTTGTCAATAGATTATATATTACACTCTTTTAAGTGATTGGATGCTCTGGGATGGGAGAACCAAGCAATCCATTTCTTTCTGAATGTAATGGTGGAATCGTTTTTAGACTTGTGTCTTTTTTCAACCTCACCTACTATGTAACTATTTAACAGTACTTCTGTCTCGGCCTGATTTCATGGTTTCTGACACCAGTGCTTTGTCCTAAACCATTTCTGGGTGCTTTCCTGCTGTAAGACCCGTGACCTAAATTGCACCCCAGAATTCTTTGGTAGTCTTCAGATTTCATAATACTATGCACACGGTCAAGACATCCAGTGCCTGAAGCAGCAAAGCAACCCCAAAACATCAGTAAACCTCCACCATATTTGACTGTAGGGACTGTATTCTTTTATTTAGAGACCTTGTTTATTTTTCTGAAAATAGTAGAATAATGGTCTTTACCAAAAAGTTGTAATTTCAATTCATCTATATACAGTACATTCTCCCAGAGGGATTTTGGCTTCCTCAGGTAAGTTTTGTCAAACTCCAATCTGACTTCTTTATGTTTATGAGTCAGCAGTGGGGTCCTCCTGGGTCATCCCTTTTCATTTATATGGCGACATATAGTGAGAGCTGAAAGAGTAGTACCCTGTGCCTTCTTTATTCACCATTCAAAACAATCCTTCATTGCAATCTTTGATCAATTTTTCTTTTTCGTCCACGTCCATGGAGATTAGCTACAGTGCCATGGGCTGTAAACTTCTTGACAATGTTGCACACTGTGGACACAGGAACATTAAGATCTCTGGAGATGGACTTGAGGTCCATGCTTTACACAATTTTTGTTCTCAAATCCTCAGACAATTCTTTGCTGCTCTTTCTCTTCTCCATGCACCATGGGACACACAGAGACACACAACAGAAAGTTTGAGAAAATGTTTCACCATTTTATCTGGTTGATTTCTATATTGTCAGCACCTGTTAATTGATACAGGTGAGTTTAAAACAAATTACAGGAGCATCACAAACTTCGAATGCAATTATTTCTTACAATTTTGAGAAGGTTCCAGTAAATTTGTCCATTCCATTTCTGGAGATTTGCGTGGAATATGTCAGATTTGGCTTTTTTGTTTTTTCACTT
The DNA here is from genome assembly GCF_042186555.1 of Aquarana catesbeiana. NCBI lineage: Eukaryota > Metazoa > Chordata > Amphibia > Anura > Ranidae > Aquarana > Aquarana catesbeiana. The sequence goes on along the minus strand of NC_133331.1, from coordinate 219,742,719 downwards.
TTTTGTGTCATACCAATACAAACAAAAGAAATAAACATGAAAATGCCTAACCATTTGTAATTGCAACAATTTTCTGTGCAAAGTGGTGTGTTATGTGACAGAAATGCAGGGGTGCCAATATTTTTGGCCATGACTGTATATTATATGTAAAATATATCAAATACAGTTAATGATTTACTAAATACACATCTGCATTAACAGTTATTTTTTATATCTGACTGAAATTTTGCTTTAAAGTAGAACTATGGTCAATTCTTTTTACAATTTTGGATAGAGTGAGGGAAGGTTATAACCCCTGTTGGTTTATTTTTGGCATATATGTCCCATTGGGGAGCTTGCTCTTCACTTCCTGCCCCATAGCCAAAACAGGAAGTGAAAGGAAATCCCTATAAATTATAAGAATCTACTAGAAATGTTCTCCTCTATTACTTTTCTGGGGGTGATAGCAAAATTGCATATTTTCTATGGATTACAACATCTAATAATGAATTCTAAACTTGGTTAATGGGCCCTACAGTACAAAAGAAAGCCTCTAATATCCTGATTTTCCTGATTACTTTGGATGACTCATGTTATAGGAATTTAATTGTAAGCTGACTATATGGACAAGCCAGCCCACTCTGTGCCATTTTCCTCAGAAGGTGATACTGCTCTGAGGGAGGGGTGACCATTTCCTTACATTCAAGATCTATATTACCACAACCAAAACTGGTCCCACTCAAAACTTCCATCTGGCATGTGTCTGGTCCTGATCCACAGCATTATGCCATTTAATGGGGGGGGGGGGGGGCATGGCAGAAACTACATCTTCATTTAAGTATTCATGTGATATTTTCTTTATCTTTTTTTTTCTGTATGCGTGATTCCTTCTAATAAATGTTATACTTATACGTACTGTATTTGTGTGACCTCTCTTTGCACATATCGAATACAACCCCCAAAAATGTAAACTATCACGTGACTATGATACAACTGGGGATAACCCAACATTTTTAATTTTCTTTTACTTGCATTGCTAATAGTAAACAGGAAAAATGGAGAGGGATAATCTCCCTAACAGGGGCACAGACAGCAATAAAGACTGACAGGTGTTTACTCCACTCTATCAAAAACTAAAGAAAACATGTTGCCTTCAGTTTTACTTTAAATGCATCCTTATTTGTCTTCACAAAGGAGTTGATAATGCTCTTCATTTATTGTCATTGACATGCAGACTGCTCTAGGTAACACCCACAAGTGATGCTGTGCTCCCATGTTTAAAAAACTAAAATCCAGTGAATGAAGGGGGGGGCAGGGGCAGTTAGCCAGGGTAAGAAAGGGTAGATAATGCTAAACATCCTTCATATATGAAATTAGTTGGGTTCTGTCTGTGGTAGTTTGTGAGAAGTCGCAGTGAGCAATGAAATCAGATTACCTGTTTTTAGTACTGGAGAGCAATTAGAGCAACTATGCAAGATGAAAGGTACTGTTGAGATTCAACTCACACATACAACATCAACTTACTGTATTTACAGCTAAAGGTGACATTTACCCCTTAAGTTTACATCATATCACCGATCAATAGGAACACATAGAAATAATATTTACCCCATTTGCGCCTAAGGGTAAAACAAATCTTAATGCCTAAGCACAATTTTGCAAATTTGCAGTGTCCCATGGAGCCATCATCTTTGGGCAGTTATGGTCTTCCCTAGTCCCCTGGGTGCCCACCTTTGGTGGTCCTCTGCCTCTAGGTTGGTGGAGATCATGTTTGTTTTGCCCCAATCTGTCTGCATTGGGTTGGTGCTAACTGGTGCATCTCCCCTCAATCTATCCATCAGGTTAAGTGATGCGGCATCTGCCCTCTCTTGTAGATGCTTGTCTTCCTTGACAGACTTTCCAAGATGGTGGCTTGTAACTCAGTGCGCATGCATCTGACGTCACAGTCTGCATGTGCAGTGATCCTTTTCACGTCCGCGATCTGCCGGTGACGTCATATGCCAGCGGATAGGATTTAAACAAGGCTGTTTTCTCATGTGAGGAGAGTTGCTTGCTGGCCACTTGTTTAAATGCAATTTGGAGTCTCTCCTTTACATTTATATTATATATACCTTCTTTTCCAGATTTTTTTTTCCCCTTGTGAGCCTTAAGTAATCTTGGGCTGCATTGTTTGGAATTATGTTTTCTTTTTCTACCTGGAGGCTTAACGCTGTGAACATACCTTTGTCATATATCTACATGATAGTGCTACAACCCTTGTTTGGGCATTTCCCTAGATGGTGGCCTAAGGTAATCCAAGGCCCTCTTCCTTATCCTATCTTCCCCTTTCTTTTTCTCCCCTTCCCCTCCCTTCCCCCTCCCCCCTTCCCCTCCCTTCCCCCTCCCTCTTTCTTTCCTCCTCCTTACTCCCCCCTCTTCCCCCTTCTCCCCCCATTTCTTTTCCCTGCTCTATTTGTCTGCATTCATTTGGAGTTATTCCAGCAACCTTGTGGGAGGGATTAACCCTCATTTCTGTATTGTTATATTTATTTTGGGAATCTTTCTGGTGCTCCTTTGTTGGATTTGATGCTCCCTTTTCTGCTCTTGCTATTTGAACAACAGGATTCTAATAAATGTGTTTATCATACACATAATAGGTGATTTCTATTGTAACTGCACATGCTTCTGTGAGACCTTTTAGTCATAGACCATTGAGAAGGGTGTTATAGGCCCTGTTGGTTTTTTTACTGTGTATTATTTAATTTTTTTTGTCATATACATGTTTATTATGATCTGTAACAAATTGTTGTATATGTTGATATCTTTTTTGTATTTCCTTGTAGCCAATATATGCCTCACAGCTCCTGAAGAAGCAATTAGCGAAACATGTTGAGCAAACAGGCATCTTTATAGCTTTATACAGCTTTATGTGCATTATATTGTTTTCTATTATGTTATGAAAATTTTATATGTGTTTTTGTCCATTGAGAGTGAGCATTCTTTAGTCCTTTTAATATTGGAATGAATAAAATATTACATTTTTTATTTAAATTTTCTGTGTATTTCTGTGGCACCATTAAGTCCCCTTTCCAGTTCTTTCTTATAAATGTATTAGTAAAACCTTACATATCATCACAACTACTTTGTGCATCCATTTTTTTTAATTTAGATGTCTATTTCTTGTTACTACCATACCCTACCACCAAAGAACAACCCAAAATACATCCTTTTGCTCCTGACGATCACAGCGATACCACATACGTGTAACACTGGCTACCATGCACAGCTGCACCAGATTTTGCACTCTTCGATCAGCTTCTGAGCCTCGTTTCACACTGGGATGACTTGTCAGGCAAACCGTTCTAATCGGAGTGACGCAAGTCGCTCCGACTTAGAAAAAGGTTCCTGTACGACTTTGGGGACGACTTGCATTGACTTCTATACAGAAGTCGTTTTGCAAGTCGCCGCTGAGTCGTGTCCTGGGTCGCCTGAGGCAGTCGCGCTGTAAGTCATGCTGCCTCAGTGTGAACCGACCTTAACTTCAGCTTGTTCAATTAAGTTTTGACAATAAAACCTGGAAGCTGATTGGTTTCTGTGCAGAGCTGCACCAGATTTTGCACTCTCCAGTTTTAGTAAATCAACCCCACTGACACTGGTTGTAATTTAAAAAAAATATATACTGACCTTGACCTTTGACCCTTACTTGACCCAAACACTAATCCTGGCACTAACCTAGATCAAACCTTGATGTAGCCATTTTTCTTTATTTTATTTTTTATTATTTATTAATTTATTTTTACACACACTTTTTTCTCTCAGTGACGAGAGAGAAAGATACATTTAAGATATCTTTCCTTTTCATTCACAGAGAGAGAGAAACACAGGGGTGGGCTTCACAGTGACTTATCACTCTGGTAGCCAGAGGCTACCACGATCAGGTGACCCAGAATCGAGAGTTCCGGGTTCCAATAGTTAGTACGGGGCCCGGGGCTTTTCGGTGAGTCTGTGTGCTGGGACCAGATTTGGACCAGTACACAAAGCAAGGTCCATAAATGCATGAATGAGGGAGTTTGGGGTGGAGGAACTTGACTGGCCTACACAGAGTCCCGATCTCACCCTGGTAGAACACTTTTGGTATGAATTAGAGTAGAGTCTGCTTGCCATGCTTTTTCATCCAGCATCAGTGCCTGACCTCACAAATGCGCTTCTGTGGACATCCTTAGCAGAAGAGTTGAAGCTGTTATAGCTGCAAAGGGTGGGCCAACTCAACATTGAACCCTAAGGACTAAGACTGGGATGCCATTAAAGTTCATGTGCATGTAAAGGCAGGCATCCCAATGCTTTTGACAATATAGTGTATTTTTCATAAAAGGCAATGTTTATGAAAATGTTAAGCAAAGGTAATACTAAGAATGTTATTAATAGTAGTTTATTGGGGCCAATTCTGAAAAGTTATATTAAAACCACAGTTTTTTAGGCATCATCAGCAGCTGATTTAATCACTTACTGAGTATGCAGCCTCATCTTTTTAACCTTGCCTATGATACAGTTTAAGCTGGTGCCATGACTGCTTCCCCAGGTTTTCTGTTTCAGGGTGGCTCCTTTCTCATGCAGTGTCCTATGGAGCCACCTGCATGCAGGGACTTCTGTCCCCATACACTTTGTGCATCAATAGAAAAACACAGCAGGTAGCCTAGGATTGCAAGGCAGTCCCTTGCTCATCCCTCCTCCCCACTCCCTCTCTAACACACTGGCTTCAGATTGCACTGTCCACTGTTACCTCCTTATCTTATTAAGATTAGAAGTTTAGGGAAGCAGCTCAGGAACAGGAGATAGCAGCATTGAAAGCTGTAAGCTGCAAGAGCTGGGCTAAGAATTTTAGCAAATAGTTTACTATGGAATGTTTATTTTATTTTTTTTCCATTTTTTTAACTTAAAATTTTTATTTGGATTTTACAAAGACGTAAAAGTTTTAGCAAAGCAAATGTGACGGTACATGTACGGAATATGGTATGTATGTATTGGATTATCTGTATACATAGGTAATAAGGTATAGGTACAGAAGTTATCATTTTACATAGACAATGACTTTTCAGAATAACAAAGTATAAAATAACAATGCAGAATCTATAGTTAAATCTAAACCTAGTTCAAATGAAAGTTAGAGCTAGCAGGAAAACACACATGTAGGTTTGATCTATTATGCTGGAATTCTAAGTACTTGGTGCTGAGATATGTGTGTTACCAGCAGAGTGTTGACGGGTGAAATGGAGAAAAAGGAAGAGTGTCCTATATGACATCAGATTCTGAGGGGTCATTCCGGCTTTGTGCTTCTGGCGTCATTGAGCCATATGTCCCAGGCAGTGTAAAATGTCTCAGTTGTGAGTTTGACGTTAGAGAAGTAGTACTCCATTTTAAAATGGTCATTTAGGATTGCGATCACTGTTTTGATGTTTGGTGGGTACATTTCCATTTTCTTGTTAAAGTTAGGTGTACAGCAATAAGGATGTGTGTGGCTATGGTTTGGAAGCATTTGGGCCAAGTGGGAATTGCTAAGCTGAGTAAAAGGTCTAGCGCAGATAGCATAGTTGTTGAGGGGATGACTGATTGGAGGAAAGTTATAGTTATATTCCAGAAGTCTCAGAGAACAGGGCATACCCACCATATGTGGAAAAGAGTTCCCGGGAGTTCACATTTTCTCCAGCATAAGTGAGAGGTACCAGGGTATATTTTTGAAAGTCTGGTAGGTGTATAATACCATTGTTGAAAAAGTTTTTGTAAAGATTTCCAGTGTGTGATACAGTGGGAGAGACGTGATGGTAATGAGGGTGCTTTATACCATTGGTTTGTTAGTGGAGGATAGGTGCATTGACCATTGTGAGATTTGGTTCTGGATGGATTTCTTAGACGATTGTTAAAAAAGGCCATAAATATGTGAGATGCCCTTTAGTAGTTTGTTGCTTGGGTTGTAGAATTGCAGCAGGGAGTGCAGAAGTTTGTCTTGTGTTTTCCATTGTACTCTATTGAGCATCAATCTGATCCTGAGGTAGACATAGAATGTTTTTGGAGATATGTGGTTTGGAGGTCCGCAAAAGTTTTGAAATTCGATGAGGTGAAGAGGTTTCCTATTGTGTGGATACCTGCATCAATCCAGGGTTGTAGTTGTAGGTCTGGAAGCAAGAGTGCAATAACTTGGATTGGCATGTAGGACAGGATAGTATGAGGCAAACCTTTTAACATCCGAGGGATAGCTGTCCAAACTCTCATAAAGGCTGTTATTGTGTCCATTGGGAAATGTTTATGAGCTAGAGGTGATGCGTCCGTTGCCAGATAAAGGAGTTAAGAAGGGTTTGGAGTGTTCTTATTTGTGCTGGAAGAAATGGCACTGGTATTGTACAGAATACATATAAGATATGCGGAAGCAAAAACATTTTGGTCAAAGCAATTCTGCCAGCCCATGAGAGAAAGGGATGATGTAAATCTTTGGACAGTCATTGAAGTCTTTCTACAAGGTCTGCTAGGTTGGAATGTAAAATAAGTTTAGTGGGTGATGTCAAACTAATTCCTAGTTAGGATAAGGATGAGTTTTGTAACCAAGAGAATGGTGATTGTTTTGAAATATGTTATATGTTGTATAGTATGTTTGCCTAGACCAATTGCAAGCATGAACGATTTGCTATGATTTATTGTGTATATGGATACAGCACTGAACTAGTCAAGAATGTGTTGTAACCCAATTAGGGATTGTTTAGCATTCGTTAGGGCAATTATGGGCAATTATGATGTTGTCCGCATAGAGGTCGATCTTATGTTCCGTGTCCCCAATGGTTATACCTGTGACTTCAGGAATGAATCGATTGGGCCAGGGGTTCCATGACCATGGCGAAGATTAAGGGTGATAGTGGGCGGCCCTGCCTTGTGCCATTTTTAATATTGAAAGAATTAGATATTACACGTGATGTCCACACCTTTGTGTTGGTGTCGAGTATAGACCGAGGATAGCATTCAGGAATATATTTGATAAACCAAACTTATGCAAGACCGCCTCCAGGTAAGTCCAGTGTACTCTGTCGAACGCCTTCTCTGCATCCAAGGAAAGGAGCAGGGAAGGCGTCCATGTATTTTCTACCCACTGAATGATATCTATAAAAAAGTCTCATCTGAGGTTTGTCTGCCGGGAATAAAGCTGACTTGGTCTATATGGATGAGATGGGGCATAACCAGGGAGAGACGAAGGGCTAGGAGCTTTGCGTAGAGTTTTGTGTCTGTGTTTAATAAAGTTATGGGCCTATAATTTTCTGGGGATCCTGTTGATTTACTTGGTTTTCGAAGGGTCACTATTAGAGCTTCCAGAGATTCGTTGGGAATTTTCCCAGTTGAGGCGTATTTTTTTGTATGTGATACATAGGTGAGGTGAGATAATGTCACTAAAGTGTCTATAATATTAATTAGAGAACCCGTCCAGTCCCGGGGCTTTATGCAATGGGAGGGATTTGATAGCCTTACGGATTTCGTCTTGAGTGAACGGGGTGGATAAGGATGTTTGTTGTGTGGGGGATAAAGATGGAAGTTTTATGGATGAGAGGAAGATGTCAATTTTTTCCATACATGGTGGGGTGGTAGGTTCTGAGTCTTGTAAATTATATAGTGTCACGGACCTGGCCGGGACGGAGGCTGTTGGAGAGGACTGTATGCAAGCCTGTTGCCCACCGATTATGGGCCCTAGCATTTGGGGGAATGGTGCTCTCTGTGAGCTGTATGCCTGGGGATCCTGGGGTTGATGTTACTATGGATTCAGCTCCATGTCCCCCCAAAACACACAGACTCTGGAACCCTTTATATGCCATATTAGAATGGTGACTGATTTATACCATTGGGACTCGTACTGTTAAATGCTAATGTCATCAATTCTGCTATAATGTGTTTAGTGTGGCTCTAAGAGTCTTTTCACCCATTGTTGTTTATGTTAATTTGTGAAGCTCGGTGCCTACAAGTCTGTCATCTGGTCTGGGTACATTTTGTAGTAAATTAGCTCATGTTAATTAGGTTAGCTTTCAGTCATCCCTGCTGTATAAAGGTCTGTGAAATCTCAAAATAAAAAACAGTTCTGATGTACTCCAAGACTGGTGTTGTCTAGTTCTTGGGGTTCCTATGGTCAGATCCATTGGACTCGTGTTCCAGAACTTAGGAAGCGGTATATGACGGAAGCACTCAAGCGGAGTGTGGGGCGTTCCGTGACATTGGTGGCAAGCAGCGGGAAAGCTTCCTGAAGTCTGAAGTCTGGGACATCCAAACCTCCAACTGGATCCAAGATCAGCATAGCAGACTTCAGTCACCCCAGCGGAGATATGGACCTGGCATCAGAATTCCCGGGGCTGCTGCGGATCATCCTTTCAACGTACACCAGGACTGTGTCTGAGGATGAATACCTGGAGCTCAGGCAGCTGATTCGGGTGGAGCTCTGGATTGCAGCCCTCCGTCTCGCTGGTATAAAACAGGGCAAGTGCTTTCCAACCCAAGAGCAACGGGCCAGTGACCAACGGGCATTGCGGATGGCATTCCTGGGAGAGCAGCCCCAGGAGCAATGGGTGACTGAGTTGGACAGGTTGGTCCAGCAGGAGATAGAGCTGGACAATCGATATCGGGCTCTGCAATGGCAGGCAGAGGAGGGATATTTAGGGGAGACAACAGAATGCTCTCCGGAGGGATATGACTTTGGCGGCCCTGGATTGCTGTGGGAGAACCTTACAGATCTTTTTATGTTTGGCGATGAAGGGGAACCTGACTTTGAGGACATGAGAGACTATAGAGAGTCTATGCTCGGTCTTGCAGGGGTCTCAGAGCTCAAACCTGATCTGGACCATTTGCTAAGGAAGGAACAGCATCTGGAAAGGGCATACAGGAAACTGCTAGAACAAGTTCAGCAGCATGCCAGAGAATCGGCAGTGGAAAATCCGGAGATTGCCGTCCCCAAACCTGAAGTGCTGACAACAGGGCAGAGCTCTGCTAACCTCTGTCCAGAAATGATAACATCTTCTGGGTTCCATGGACAGGAGATGGTGAACCCCTATTCCCCGACATTAGTTGCAGAGACATGGGATTTGATAGACTTTTCTGCTGAGGAAGAACAACCTGATGAGCCTCCAGCAGAAGAGCTGCTATCAGGGCCAAAGTTCACTGTGTTCTGCCCAGCACCAACAGTGGCTTCGGCCTTCCTGAGAGAAGAGGTAGTCGGCCTTTCTCCCACAACACTGACAGGGACATGTGATTTTCTGCCAGCAGCATCTATGGAGTTAAAACAAACTTCTCCAGCTGAAGATCTGGTAACTGAACAGAGGGTCCAAGACCTCTGTCCCACACTTTTACCACTTCCAGAGACTGGGGATTTAATAGACGTTTCTGTAGAGGAGGAACCACCTAGCAAACCCCCAGCAGAAGTGCTGGCAACCGGACAGAGGGTCCAAGACCTCTGCCCCACACCTGCAGCAATTGTGGAGGCTCAGGGTGAGAAGATGGCAATCACTTCCCAGCAGCAGATACAGGGGGAGAAGGGAGAGGAGGTGTGTGTTGTCCCTCCCCAACAGTTGGCCAGGGTGGAGGAAGTGGGCTTTCCTCCCCAGCAAAGATCCGTGTACCTGGGAGACAGTACCATCGACATGTCGTCCCAGCAGCCAGATGAGGGAATGGAAAAGGAAGCAGCCGGCTCACCTCCCCAATGGCAGCTACACAGTTTGGGAGTGGAGGAAGCCAGCCTCCTGCCCCAACAGTTAGCCGGAGCAGAGGATGCGGAGTCCCCAGCAGAAGTGCTGGCAACAGGGCAGAGTGCTACCAACCTCTGCCCAGCACCAGCAAAAACTACAGAGTTCCAGGGAGGCGGGGCAGTCGGCCTCCCTCTCCAACAGTTAGCCGGAACAGATGGTGTGGGGTTTCCAGCAGAAGGGCTGGCAACAGGGCCGAGGACTGCTGGACTCTGCCCTCAACTAACAGAGGATGGATTTCCTGTGAAGGTGGATGGGACTTCAGTCTCCACCTGTATACCCCAGGGATGCTGGGCAGTGGGCCCCGATCCCCAACAGCATGACAGAGAGGTTGGCTGGGTGAGTGATACTCTGTTTGGAATAATTTATTTGGGGTACGGTGTGGGTACAGGCAGTAGAGGACTGGAGCTGTTTACTAACTTCGGAGTCAACCCGTCTGGGGTCTCCTCCTGTGTTAGTCTCCTGCCGAAAGGGGAGAAATGTCACGGACCTGGCCGGGACGGAGGCTGTTGGAGAGGACTGTATGCAAGCCTGTTGCCCACCGATTATGGGCCCTAGCATTTGGGGGAATGGTGCTCTCTGTGAGCTGTATGCCTGGGGACCCTGGGGTTGATGTTACTATGGATTCAGCTCCATGTCCCCCCAAAACACACAGACTCTGGAACCCTTTATATGCCATATTAGAATGGTGACTGATTTATACCATTGGGACTCGTACTGTTAAATGCTAATGTCATCAATTCTGCTATAATGTGTTTAGTGTGGCTCTAAGAGTCTTTTCACCCATTGTTGTTTATGTTAATTTGTGAAGCTCGGTGCCTACAAGTCTGTCATCTGGTCTGGGTACATTTTGTAGTAAATTAGCTCATGTTAATTAGGTTAGCTTTCAGTCATCCCTGCTGTATAAAGGTCTGTGAAATCTCAAAATAAAAAACAGTTCTGATGTACTCCAAGACTGGTGTTGTCTAGTTCTTGGGGTTCCTATGGTCAGATCCATTGGACTCGTGTTCCAGAACTTAGGAAGCGGTATATGACGGAAGCACTCAAGCGGAGTGTGGGGCGTTCCGTGACATTGGTGGCAAGCAGCGGGAAAGCTTCCTGAAGTCTGAAGTCTGGGACATCCAAACCTCCAACTGGATCCAAGATCAGCATAGCAGACTTCAGTCACCCCAGCGGAGATATGGACCTGGCATCAGAATTCCCGGGGCTGCTGCGGATCATCCTTTCAACGTACACCAGGACTGTGTCTGAGGATGAATACCTGGAGCTCAGGCAGCTGATTCGGGTGGAGCTCTGGATTGCAGCCCTCCGTCTCGCTGGTATAAAACAGGGCAAGTGCTTTCCAACCCAAGAGCAACGGGCCAGTGACCAACGGGCATTGCGGATGGCATTCCTGGGAGAGCAGCCCCAGGAGCAATGGGTGACTGAGTTGGACAGGTTGGTCCAGCAGGAGATAGAGCTGGACAATCGATATCGGGCTCTGCAATGGCACGCAGAGGAGGGATATTTAGGGGAGACAACAGAATGCTCTCCGGAGGGATATGACTTTGGCGGCCCTGGATTGCTGTGGGAGAACCTTACAGATCTTTTTATGTTTGGCGATGAAGGGGAACCTGACTTTGAGGACATGAGAGACTATAGAGAGTCTATGCTCGGTCTTGCAGGGGTCTCAGAGCTCAAACCTGATCTGGACCATTTGCTAAGGAAGGAACAGCATCTGGAAAGGGCATACAGGAAACTGCTAGAACAAGTTCAGCAGCATGCCAGAGAATCGGCAGTGGAAAATCCGGAGATTGCCGTCCCCAAACCTGAAGTGCTGACAACAGGGCAGAGCTCTGCTAACCTCTGTCCAGAAATGATAACATCTTCTGGGTTCCATGGACAGGAGATGGTGAACCCCTATTCCCCGACATTAGTTGCAGAGACATGGGATTTGATAGACTTTTCTGCTGAGGAAGAACAACCTGATGAGCCTCCAGCAGAAGAGCTGCTATCAGGGCCAAAGTTCACTGTGTTCTGCCCAGCACCAACAGTGGCTTCGGCCTTCCTGAGAGAAGAGGTAGTCGGCCTTTCTCCCACAACACTGACAGGGACATGTGATTTTCTGCCAGCAGCATCTATGGAGTTAAAACAAACTTCTCCAGCTGAAGATCTGGTAACTGAACAGAGGGTCCAAGACCTCTGTCCCACACTTTTACCACTTCCAGAGACTGGGGATTTAATAGACGTTTCTGTAGAGGAGGAACCACCTAGCAAACCCCCAGCAGAAGTGCTGGCAACCGGACAGAGGGTCCAAGACCTCTGCCCCACACCTGCAGCAATTGTGGAGGCTCAGGGTGAGAAGATGGCAATCACTTCCCAGCAGCAGATACAGGGGGAGAAGGGAGAGGAGGTGTGTGTTGTCCCTCCCCAACAGTTGGCCAGGGTGGAGGAAGTGGGCTTTCCTCCCCAGCAAAGATCCGTGTACCTGGGAGACAGTACCATCGACATGTCGTCCCAGCAGCCAGATGAGGGAATGGAAAAGGAAGCAGCCGGCTCACCTCCCCAATGGCAGCTACACAGTTTGGGAGTGGAGGAAGCCAGCCTCCTGCCCCAACAGTTAGCCGGAGCAGAGGATGCGGAGTCCCCAGCAGAAGTGCTGGCAACAGGGCAGAGTGCTACCAACCTCTGCCCAGCACCAGCAAAAACTACAGAGTTCCAGGGAGGCGGGGCAGTCGGCCTCCCTCTCCAACAGTTAGCCGGAACAGATGGTGTGGGGTTTCCAGCAGAAGGGCTGGCAACAGGGCCGAGGACTGCTGGACTCTGCCCTCAACTAACAGAGGATGGATTTCCTGTGAAGGTGGATGGGACTTCAGTCTCCACCTGTATACCCCAGGGATGCTGGGCAGTGGGCCCCGATCCCCAACAGCATGACAGAGAGGTTGGCTGGGTGAGTGATACTCTGTTTGGAATAATTTATTTGGGGTACGGTGTGGGTACAGGCAGTAGAGGACTGGAGCTGTTTACTAACTTCGGAGTCAACCCGTCTGGGGTCTCCTCCTGTGTTAGTCTCCTGCCGAAAGGGGAGAAATGTCACGGACCTGGCCGGGACGGAGGCTGTTGGAGAGGACTGTATGCAAGCCTGTTGCCCACCGATTATGGGCCCTAGCATTTGGGGGAATGGTGCTCTCTGTGAGCTGTATGCCTGGGGACCCTGGGGTTGATGTTACTATGGATTCAGCTCCATGTCCCCCCAAAACACACAGACTCTGGAACCCTTTATATGCCATATTAGAATGGTGACTGATTTATACCATTGGGACTCGTACTGTTAAATGCTAATGTCATCAATTCTGCTATAATGTGTTTAGTGTGGCTCTAAGAGTCTTTTCACCCATTGTTGTTTATGTTAATTTGTGAAGCTCGGTGCCTACAAGTCTGTCATCTGGTCTGGGTACATTTTGTAGTAAATTAGCTCATGTTAATTAGGTTAGCTTTCAGTCATCCCTGCTGTATAAAGGTCTGTGAAATCTCAAAATAAAAAACAGTTCTGATGTACTCCAAGACTGGTGTTGTCTAGTTCTTGGGGTTCCTATGGTCAGATCCATTGGACTCGTGTTCCAGAACTTAGGAAGCGGTATATGACGGAAGCACTCAAGCGGAGTGTGGGGCGTTCCGTGACATTGGTGGCAAGCAGCGGGAAAGCTTCCTGAAGTCTGAAGTCTGGGACATCCAAACCTCCAACTGGATCCAAGATCAGCATAGCAGACTTCAGTCACCCCAGCGGAGATATGGACCTGGCATCAGAATTCCCGGGGCTGCTGCGGATCATCCTTTCAACGTACACCAGGACTGTGTCTGAGGATGAATACCTGGAGCTCAGGCAGCTGATTCGGGTGGAGCTCTGGATTGCAGCCCTCCGTCTCGCTGGTATAAAACAGGGCAAGTGCTTTCCAACCCAAGAGCAACGGGCCAGTGACCAACGGGCATTGCGGATGGCATTCCTGGGAGAGCAGCCCCAGGAGCAATGGGTGACTGAGTTGGACAGGTTGGTCCAGCAGGAGATAGAGCTGGACAATCGATATCGGGCTCTGCAATGGCACGCAGAGGAGGGATATTTAGGGGAGACAACAGAATGCTCTCCGGAGGGATATGACTTTGGCGGCCCTGGATTGCTGTGGGAGAACCTTACAGATCTTTTTATGTTTGGCGATGAAGGGGAACCTGACTTTGAGGACATGAGAGACTATAGAGAGTCTATGCTCGGTCTTGCAGGGGTCTCAGAGCTCAAACCTGATCTGGACCATTTGCTAAGGAAGGAACAGCATCTGGAAAGGGCATACAGGAAACTGCTAGAACAAGTTCAGCAGCATGCCAGAGAATCGGCAGTGGAAAATCCGGAGATTGCCGTCCCCAAACCTGAAGTGCTGACAACAGGGCAGAGCTCTGCTAACCTCTGTCCAGAAATGATAACATCTTCTGGGTTCCATGGACAGGAGATGGTGAACCCCTATTCCCCGACATTAGTTGCAGAGACATGGGATTTGATAGACTTTTCTGCTGAGGAAGAACAACCTGATGAGCCTCCAGCAGAAGAGCTGCTATCAGGGCCAAAGTTCACTGTGTTCTGCCCAGCACCAACAGTGGCTTCGGCCTTCCTGAGAGAAGAGGTAGTCGGCCTTTCTCCCACAACACTGACAGGGACATGTGATTTTCTGCCAGCAGCATCTATGGAGTTAAAACAAACTTCTCCAGCTGAAGATCTGGTAACTGAACAGAGGGTCCAAGACCTCTGTCCCACACTTTTACCACTTCCAGAGACTGGGGATTTAATAGACGTTTCTGTAGAGGAGGAACCACCTAGCAAACCCCCAGCAGAAGTGCTGGCAACCGGACAGAGGGTCCAAGACCTCTGCCCCACACCTGCAGCAATTGTGGAGGCTCAGGGTGAGAAGATGGCAATCACTTCCCAGCAGCAGATACAGGGGGAGAAGGGAGAGGAGGTGTGTGTTGTCCCTCCCCAACAGTTGGCCAGGGTGGAGGAAGTGGGCTTTCCTCCCCAGCAAAGATCCGTGTACCTGGGAGACAGTACCATCGACATGTCGTCCCAGCAGCCAGATGAGGGAATGGAAAAGGAAGCAGCCGGCTCACCTCCCCAATGGCAGCTACACAGTTTGGGAGTGGAGGAAGCCAGCCTCCTGCCCCAACAGTTAGCCGGAGCAGAGGATGCGGAGTCCCCAGCAGAAGTGCTGGCAACAGGGCAGAGTGCTACCAACCTCTGCCCAGCACCAGCAAAAACTACAGAGTTCCAGGGAGGCGGGGCAGTCGGCCTCCCTCTCCAACAGTTAGCCGGAACAGATGGTGTGGGGTTTCCAGCAGAAGGGCTGGCAACAGGGCCGAGGACTGCTGGACTCTGCCCTCAACTAACAGAGGATGGATTTCCTGTGAAGGTGGATGGGACTTCAGTCTCCACCTGTATACCCCAGGGATGCTGGGCAGTGGGCCCCGATCCCCAACAGCATGACAGAGAGGTTGGCTGGGTGAGTGATACTCTGTTTGGAATAATTTATTTGGGGTACGGTGTGGGTACAGGCAGTAGAGGACTGGAGCTGTTTACTAACTTCGGAGTCAACCCGTCTGGGGTCTCCTCCTGTGTTAGTCTCCTGCCGAAAGGGGAGAAATGTCACGGACCTGGCCGGGACGGAGGCTGTTGGAGAGGACTGTATGCAAGCCTGTTGCCCACCGATTATGGGCCCTAGCATTTGGGGGAATGGTGCTCTCTGTGAGCTGTATGCCTGGGGACCCTGGGGTTGATGTTACTATGGATTCAGCTCCATGTCCCCCCAAAACACACAGACTCTGGAACCCTTTATATGCCATATTAGAATGGTGACTGATTTATACCATTGGGACTCGTACTGTTAAATGCTAATGTCATCAATTCTGCTATAATGTGTTTAGTGTGGCTCTAAGAGTCTTTTCACCCATTGTTGTTTATGTTAATTTGTGAAGCTCGGTGCCTACAAGTCTGTCATCTGGTCTGGGTACATTTTGTAGTAAATTAGCTCATGTTAATTAGGTTAGCTTTCAGTCATCCCTGCTGTATAAAGGTCTGTGAAATCTCAAAATAAAAAACAGTTCTGATGTACTCCAAGACTGGTGTTGTCTAGTTCTTGGGGTTCCTATGGTCAGATCCATTGGACTCGTGTTCCAGAACTTAGGAAGCGGTATATGACGGAAGCACTCAAGTGGAGTGTGGGGCGTTCCGTGACATATAGTTTAGCATAGAAAGATGCAAAAGTGTTGGCTATATCTAAAGGATTAGTCACGCGAGTTCCCTGAGGGTTTAAAAGGAAAGGAAATTTTGTTCGGATTTGTTGCCTTTTGATCTGTCTGGCCAAGAATGCACCAGATTTGTTACTTAAAGAGTAGGAATTTAGTTTTAGGCGATTGACATAATTGAATGAAAATTATATAAATGAAATGAAACGGTCAAGAAATACGTAACCTGAGAGGTATTGTAGAACTACGGTCAACTGAGTGTGCTTAGCACACTATTCAGTGGGGGGTAAAGTGGTAAACGAACAGTTCGCCCAGGCAAGATAATTCCATGCTGGGGACAAGTAACGTTGTGATGCTGGTTATCCATTGTCCGCCTGTTTCGGTTGAGGATTTGAAGTCGGTGAGTAATTGTGGTGGTTGCGCGATGGCTGCATGGGAAACAGCCGAGATGGGTAGCTGGCCCCAGTTGGTGAGCTTTTTGTAGCCATCTTTAGGAAATGATATTAGGATGAATTTTTGTTGGTAAGTTACCAATAATTTGGTGGGGTATCCCCAGCGGTAAGTTAATTGGTGCTCCAACAGGATTGACGTAACCAGAGCAAATGCCCTGTGCATTTCCATTGTGATGGGTGATAAATCCGCAAAAAGGGATATTTTGGAGTAGGGAGCAGGAAGAGGTCTGAGTGCTCTGGCGGTGTGTAAAATTTGCTCTTTTATGTGGAAAAAATGCACCCTGGCTAATACATCTCTAGGAGTGTCTGCAGGTAGGTGGTCTGGTTTTGTGATGCTATGTGCTTGGTCGAGGAGCATGTCATTTGAAGAAAGTTTAGGGATTATAGGGGAGAAAAGCATTTGTAGGTATTTTTTTAGTTCGTTAGGAGGTACTGATTCCGGAATGCCTCTAAATTTTATATTATTTTGTCTCAACCTATCTTCTAGGCCTGCAAGTTTCAATTTGATTCTGTGGATTTCCTCTGAATGGTGGTCATGTGCATCCAGGAGTTCATTGTAAGCTTTGCCCATTTCAGTTATATGTTCCTCCACTGATACAGATCTTTCTTCCAGGCAATCAAGCCTGTCATGTACTTGTGAGAGAGATAACTGTAGCTCTCTATGCAAATCTCTCTGCATTGTAAGAAGCATGGCTTTTAGCATGCTTTCTGATACTGGGTTGTCTGTAACTGGCATGGCAGCTAGAGCAGACATCTGAGGAGAGGTCAGAAATTCAGGGTCTGAGGGAGCCCAATGGTGTTTTTTGGTCTGGGGGGTTTTGCTAAGAGAGTTGAATGGAGATGAGATTTGGGGGGCTAGGCTGTCCATCTCTTCTCCCCTCTCCAGGAGCTCCAATTGTGCTGGCTGTTCAATATTGAGCGGGCCTCGTGCTGTGGATGAGGGAGAAGTGTAGCCAGTGCCATTTTGACTGGATCACGGCTCCATGGAGACAAAGTATTGTGTCAGACGGTGTGGAGGTGGAGGAGAATTTCGCCTCCTAGACATGCTGGGGATGAGGGAGAGGGGAAGAGATGCTCTTTATCGCTGCCGTGAAGTGGAGTTAGGGAATCAAGCAGCCATCCCATTCCTTGGCTAGCAACACCCCCTGGAATGTTTTTTTTAGTATGCTCAATGGGTTAAGCTAAAAACAGAGTTTGATAAAAGTTTAAAGGGCTAAATGCATGAAGGTAAAATAATCTTGTGCCTTTACAACCACTTTAACCACTTAGGCCAAAGACCAGAGCACTTTTTGCGATTTGGCACTGCGTTACTTTAACTGAAAATTGCATGGTCGTGCGACGTGGCTCCCAAACAAAATTGACGTCCTTTTTTCCCCACAAATAGAGCTTTCTTTTGATGGTATTGGATCAACTCAGCGTTTTTTTGTTTTTTTTGGGGTTTTTTTGCGCTATAAACAAAATTATAGCGACAATTTTGAAAAAAACACATTATTCTTTACTTTTAGCTATAATAAATATCCCCAAAAAATATATAAAAAAACATTTTTTTTCCTCAGTTTAGGCCGATACGTATTCTTCTACATATTTTTGGTAAAAAAAAACGCAATAAGCGTATATTGATTGGTTTGCGCAAAAGTTTGTCTACAAAATAGGGGATAGTTTTATGCTATTTTTATTAATTTTTTTTTTTTTTACTAGTAATGGCGGCGATCAGTGATTTTTTATTGTGACTGTGACATTATGGCAGATACATCGGACACTTTTGGTGCGATTTTGGGACCATTCACATTTATACATCAATCAGTGCAATTAAAAATGCATTGATTACTGTGTAAATGTGACTGGCAGTGAAGGGGTTAACCACTATGTGGCGCTGTAGGGGTTAAGTGTGTCCTAGGGGGTGATTATAACTGTGGGGGGATGGGCTATGTGTGACACAACACTTATCACCGTTCCCGATTACAGGGAGCTGTGATCAGTGACGGTGTCATTAGGCAGAATGGGAAATGCTTGTTTACATAAGAATTTCCCCCGTTCTTCCTCTCCATGAGATGATCGCAGGTATCCCCACAGACATCGGGTCCGCGGGACCCGTGATCACGCTCACAGAGCTCCTGGTGGGCGTGTGCGTGCACAAGCCGCCTCTTAAAGGGCAACGTACAGGTACATTAATCTGCCTGTACATGCCCTTCTGCCGCAGTATATCTGCGTGAGACAGTCGGGAAGCCGTTAAATTGTTACTAAACCCAGTAATATGAAAATAGTTCATCTGCCCCCCCACCCCCCCAGTGCCCACAGTTTATAAATCTTCTTTTTACATTAAAATATTGCTACTATATACCTTTTTGGCTGATCTGTATACCACGGTCAGTGATAATCTGCAGAGTTTCTCCATTGATAGAGTTCAGCAAGGAGGAGATTTTCACTGCAGCCTGTATACACGCCCACATTTGTGATGTCAATATCATGTGATCTGGCTAGCTCTGAGAACAAGTAATTAATCTCTCCAGCATAAAAAGACACAACTGAGCATGTGCAGGTTGGCTACTCTGCCTGTGTTAGAGAGTGCAGGAGGGGAGGATCTGTGCATACAGGATAAAACCGCCTTTTTACACAGTGCAGAGGATAAACCCCTTAAGTTCCACAGTGAGTATAACAAGCATGCTATGCTACATATACAGACAGATTTTACTGTTGTGGGTTTAGTAACACTTTATACTTTTATTTTAACACTAAATAAAATAAAAATAGCTACTAAATAATTACTGTGCAAATGTATAATTTTTTTAACAGCTCTATAATATTTTTTATGGCTGCTTTTTAATATATAAAACTTGAACACGGTAGTAGTAAAGTTGTAAATCTGATAATTACAGTTAAAATGTCAGGAATCAGTCAAGGAAAAAATTGTAAGCTTAAAAAACTGCAATATTCATGAGAGTGAGCTTTTCTGCAGTGCTGTCAAAGCAAACATTTCTATGAAATACTGTGTAGATGGACCTACCATAAGCACAGAAAAAAAAGCCAAGAATGGAAAGGGAGAGCCTTATTGCTTACTGCATTTGGAAACAACTAGTTCAATATCTCACAACGATGAGAACAGCTGCTATCTAAATAACACTCAATCAAAACGCCTCCTACTCAATCAAATGTAAACTCTGACATTCTTGTTTTGCAGTTGTTCTGCAATACAGCAACGTGACTGGCATAAAAATGCATCATTTGTTTTAAGCTCTCATTAGGTACTGGACTTTCCACTGCTTAATTAGCAGTGTGCTAAGTGTTAAACTGTTATTAAGTCTACTCTTTAACCTCAAAGCTGTCAGATTCCATAACAAATAATGAAGCCTGGCAGCTTTGCAATAAAAGCCTGGCTTGTCAGGTGTGATAAGAAATAGACAGATGGAACAAAATTGCAGAAGTCGAAATATCTAAGCAATTAAGAATGCCAATCTAGACATTTTGTTCTTTGTTGGAAATGCTGCAGACTTTTTTTATGATTTTTAACAGATTTCCATCAGATGCCTTGATGACAACCTAAACAGTATAAAGAGGAATACATGAATTTGGCTGTGTGAAGGGCAAGTTTACAGAGATCAAAATATAAGATCTTTCTTTTCAATTGCTTGTCAAGTGAACCTACACAGTGTGGATTTAATAGGTACATGCATTTTACTTTTTTTTTTAAAGATAAGGTGCCCAGTTTGCATTAAAAAAAAAAAAAACTGTAATACTCACTAAGGTTAAATTCTAATGGATGAAACAATATCATGTTAGGATACAACTTCCATCACTATACATTGGAATCTCTTTAACCACTTCAGCCCCAGAAGAATTTACCCCCTTCCTGACCAGAGCACTTTTTGCGATTCAGCACTGCTTCGCTTTAACTGACAATTGCGCGGTCGTGCGACGTGGCTCCCAAACAAAATTGACGTCCTATTTTCCCACAAATAGCGCTTTCTTTTGCTGGTATTTGATTGCCTCTGCAGTTTTTATTTTTTGCGCTATAAACAAAAACAGAGCGACAATTTTGAAAAAAAACGCATTATTTTTTACTATAATAAATATCCCCCAAAAATATATAAAAAAAACAATTTTTTTCCTCAGTTTAGGCTGATACGTATTCTTCTACATATTTTTGGTAAAAAAAATCACAATAAGCGATTATTGATCGGTTTGCACAAAAGTTAATGCGTTTACAAAATAGGGGATAGTTTTATGGCATTTTTATTAATAATTTTTGTTTTTAAATGGCGGCGATCAGCGATTTTTATCATGACTGCAACATTATGGCGGACACATTGGACATTTTTGGGACCATTGCCATTTATACAGCAATCAGTGCTATAAAAATGCACTGATTTCTGTGTAAATGACACTGGCAGTGAAGGGGTTAACCACTAGGTGGCAGTGTAGGGGTTAAGTGTGTCCTAGGGGCGTGTTTCTAACTGTCAGGGGGATGTGCTGTGTGTGTGACGTCACTGATCTCTGCTCCGATGACAGGGAGCAGAGATCGAGTGACACTGTCACTAGGCAGAACGGGGAGATGCTGTTTACATCAGCATCTCCCCATTCTTCCTCCCCATGAGGCGATCGCGGGTATCCCCGCGGCGATCGAGTCTGCAGGACCCACGACCTGACTCACAGAGCTTGCCGCGCGTGCGCGCCCACTGGCCACCTCTTAAGGGGCAACGTGCAGGTACGAGTTTTTGCCTGTACGAGCCCTTCTGCAGCAGTATATCTGCGTGAGGCGGTCGGCAAGCGGTTAAAGGACAAGTTCACTTTGTAAAAAAAAATATATAAATGCACATTTTTTTTTGCAAGTAAAACAATGTGCATTTATTATTTTTTGTTGCAGGAGCGTGTAAAGCATTGCACTATCTGCTCTATCATCAGATTGCTGATGCCATGCAGGTCTCCTGCACACCGTCAGTGTATCTACTTGCCCATAAATACCGTACAGACAAGCCGATACTCAATGACTGTAAGACTCAATGAAAAACCACATTGCTCCACATCGCCGTGGTAGTTCATTGATAACTACAAACTGACAGCTGCTAAGGATGTTGAGGCTTGTAGTTCATTCAGACACACAGAGCTGTGACACAGTGACAGGGAAACTTCTCCCCGTACTGCTGCCACAGGGAGGAGGGAGGGGGGCAGGGGGCAGTGGCTGCTGCACTGGGAACATGTTACATGTTCCACCCTAAAATCGGATGGAACATGTATAGTGTTCCCAAAGGTAAACTTATTCTTTAATGACCTGGAGGAATTTTCCTTTTATCTTCTTAACCACTTGACCTCCGGAACATTTATGACTAGGCCATTTTTTGGATACCGCACTGCGTTACTTTAACTGACAATTGCGTGGTCGTGCCATGCTGTACCCAAATAAAATTGTCATTTTTTTTCCCAGCAAATAGAGCTTTCTTTTGGTGGTATATCCTCACCTCTGCATTTTCTATGTTTGCGCTATAAACACAAAAAAAAAAATCCAATAAAAAAAATATAAAAAATTAAATTTCTTCATAAGGCTACGTTTCCACTAGTTGTCATGTGACTTGGGACTGCAAAATCGCATGACAAGTCATACCCCATGATTTTAGATGAATACCGTTCATATATGTGCAACTTCATGTTGCAGCGACTTCAAAGTAGTCCCTTCACTACTTTGATGCGACTTGAAGTCCATAGACCTCAAGAATACACAGGCATTGCTTCAAGTCTCATCACAATCATGGCAAATCACGTGACTTTTAGGTCACAATAGTGGAAACCTAGCCTAAATTTAGGCCAATATGTATTCTGCTACATATTTTTGTTAAAAAAAAAAAAAAAACAATAAGCATATAATGATTGGTTTGCACAAAAGTTATAGCATCTACAAACTATGGGATATATTTTTAAATGTATTTTTTATTAGTAATGGCGGCAAACAGCGACTTATAGTGGGATTGCGATATTGCGGCGGACATTCTGACACGTTTGCTATTTTTTGTTGACCAGTGACACTAATACAGTGATCAGTGATAAAAAATATGCACTGTCACTGTACTAATGACACTGGCTGGGAAGGCGTTAACATCAGGAATGATCAAAGGGTTAACTGTGTGCCTAACCAGTGTTTTACTACACTGTTGGAGGTGCTTTTACTAGGGGAAGAGATGAAATGTATTGCAGGGACATGGGTAAATTACATAATGAGCTGTTCTCTTCCCTCCTGTTAGAATGACACTCTGCCTTGTTTACATAGGCAGACCGCTGTTCCACCTCTCTGCTTGATGATCGGCGGGTGTCAGCGAACATTATGTCCATGGTACCCAACACTCGACTCCCACTGTGTGTGATCATGTACGTATATTTATGTGATGAGGCACAAAAACTGAGTAAAACTGCTGTAGGGCGGACCTTAAGCGGTTAAAGAGAAGTTGATTTCAGTATGATTTGGTTTGCTTAGTTTGAGTTCCGTACTATATCTGATTTTTTTTTAACATGCTTGCAAAGTCTTGAAAATATGACCAAAGATACCCTTATACCTCTAAAAGCCCACCTTAGCCCATTTGTGGAACCTCCTGTGGCAGGTCAAGCCGTGCCACTGGTCAAAATGGTGGCCTGGGCAAATGATGCAGGTGTGTGCTGGGTTTTTATTAGAGATAGAGTAAGTGCCTCCATCCCCCCGAGGGGGGGTGAGTTAGAGGTCAGTGAACCCATCCTCCCAAGGGGGTCAGTGTGGGAAAGGAGCTGTGAGGTGCACGTTGCACTATACTGTCCAGGTCAGGACAGACAAAGGCTCAAGCCTGTGAGGATGTAGCAGCTGGGAGCTGCAGGAGAAACCGTCAAGCTGACAAAGGTACAATGTTTTGTGAACAAGCACTGGGTGTTCGATGGCCTGGAGGACCAAAGGCAGGAGGCCTGAGCAGTGAAACTGCAAAGAGAGCCATGAGGCTGAATTTTTTGTTTTGTTGCATTAATGGTGAGAACCCCTGTGTGGAAAAATATTCAAGTGTGAACTTTTTGCTTTGTTTCAAATAAAAATGGGCAGAAAAAGCCCTGAAATGTACTTCTGGTGTGAAGCATTCTAACTGTTTGATGCTACCAATGAGCTACAAATTCCCCAACTTGTCACACCCCCAACTCCAGCCTCACCTCCAACTAAAGAAGAAATTAAATGGTATTGTCAATTTATTTTTCTTGCAATGTCTAATGTAATTAGAGCAGTATGTCTATACTGGGTAAATTACATAATGAGGTTGATTTACTAAAGGAGTAGAAAATGTTGACTTTACAAATACAGCTTAGCGAATAGGTGAAGTTTTGCTAAATGTAATCATCAATCAAGCAAAAATCTTGTTTTTTTATATTTTCCTCGCACATTTTTGGTATTCTTTACAATTTGCAAAATTAAATTGCCCAACTCCTTTTTTAGTAAATCAACTGCACCGCATCAAAATAGTTATGTTATCAGCCTAACTACCTTCATTTTAATAACCAGAGAATCCCCACTGATCCTCACTCTCGTTAATCCCTTTAACTCATATTAGGGTTAAAAGGGAAATAAATACTGTATACCTCACCGGTGGTGGCTCATGACTATGCTTCACAATCAGTTATGAGGCTATATGTGTTTTTTGTTTCTTTGTCAATTTTATTAGAATTTTGTTTATCAAGATTGCAAACCTCTAAATGGGTTTTTTATTAACATACAGGATTGTATTACCACAAACAGATGTAAGAGCTATAGCTTTAATTAGATCAAAGACCAGTAATACATTTCTTGTTAGTCGCATGAGAGGTGTAAGGTTTTTGAGAGGTGATGTAATAATTTTGGTAATAATGTATTTAGTCCCCAAAATAAAGCATTGCTTAAGACCCATACTGACTTTTAAAATTACTTTTTGTACATCTGGCACAATGTTCCATTTTTCCATGCCAAACTCTTAATTTCATCTGAAAACTGGACTTCTGTGCACCAAAGTTACAGTAAGGTAGTATACCATAATACCACATTGCAGGCTTTAATAATCTGCAAAATTTTATTCAGTGCAGTGCAACTCAACACATAGGGGTCTATTTATCAATATTTTCTAAATGATTCTTAGATGAAAAATATGTGAATCTTGGATAAAAATACTAATAGATAGACCCCACAGATGGTTCACATCTGTGCATTGTGGTCTTATTGCCTTTGTGTTGGGGTGCCATTCAAAATGAATATCACTGTAACACACCACGTTTAATTTGGTGTTACTGTGTGTAATAGTAATGATGAATGTTCCTGCAGTGCAATACTTTGTTGCCATGGTTGCATGGAAGCAAAATTAAAATGTTTTAGCATATCTGCCTGTAAACTGAAAGATAATTCTTTGAAAACATTAAATTATACAACTGCTTGCATAGAAAGCATATTTTATATAATGTTTTCGAGAAGTACAACTTTCCTTTTAAAAAAAAAAGTATAACTAAAATCAGAGACAGAGGTTAAAACCACTGTCAGGTTTATTTTATTTATTCTGGGATGTGGTGCCATCACAATATTTAGGGCGTTCATGCTCATAAAAACTTGCACACTGTCAGGTTTATATTGATGTCCGTGTCACATTAGGGAGATGAAATCTTTCTGATTGTACTGGTCACCAATGCAACTGGGAATTAGGGGTGAGCTGATGGTTTGGTTTGCTTTGGCTGTTAAGGTGTTCAAATGAATGCCCAAACTTTAATACCCTGTTCACACAGTTGGACATTGATCGGACATTCCGACAACAAAATCCATGGATTTTTTCTGACGGATGTTGGCTCAAACTTGTCTTGCATACACATGGTCACACAAAGTTGTCGGAAAATCCGATCGTTCTGAACGCGGTGACGTAAAACACGTACGTCGGGACTATAAACAGGGCAGTAGCCTATAGCTTTCATCTCTTTATTTATTCTGAGTATGCGTGGCACTTTGTGCTTCAGATTTGTGTACACGCGATCGGAATTTCCGACAACGGATTTTGTTGTTGAAAAATTTTATAGCAAGCTCTCAAACTTTGTGTGTCGGAAATTCCTTTGGAAAATGTGTGATGGAGCCTACACACGATCGGAATTTCCGACAACAAAGTAATATCGCACATTTTCCATCGGAAAATCCTATCGTGTGCACAGGGCATAAGATGTTTGGTCCCCTTTTCGTTGGGAGACGCTCACCATATATTAAGTGGTATTTCTACTGCTTCCCGCTGTAACTGGTTTTTAAGGATGTTGTTGTGTCCCTGATGTCATGGGATATCCTCGCTCCTTTTAAGCAAAAGGGAGAGAGGGTTGGCAATGACATCATTGCCCAAATATGGGTAATGATGTCACCACTATTCCTGCCCCTACTTTAAATAGCTGATGACAGCTCAGGAATCTGTCATACAGCTAGTGTTACCATCAGTCACATGTGCCAAGTCACTGTTTTTTTTTCATGATTCAGCAGATGGGGGGCATCATGATTGACATTGACAAGGGAAGGAAAACTTTCACAAGGAACATTTTTGGGGATTTTTATAAAGGAGTTATCAAACATTTGAATGTCTTTATTTCTAGGTTACAACTTTTTTGTGAATAAGGAGGGGTACTATGTTCCCCATATTTATTCAAGTATGGGGCTGATATCTGGGGCCCCCTTATTGCTATAGGGGTCTTTCAGATTCTTATAAGTCCCCCTGCCCACAGACCCCCAGAACCACTGGGCAAGAGTTTTGGTGAAGAGACCCTTGTCCTCATCAACTTGGGGACAAGGTGCTTTGACAACGACAAGGGGAAGGTACCCACGTTGAGGGCATGTGGCTTAGTATGGTTCAGAATGAGGGACAGATGATTGCCCCCACCCTTTCCTGGCCAGTCTGCATGGTCAGATAGATATTCTGGTATAGATTTTTAGGGGGACCTCACAGTTTTTTGCGGAGTCCTCTTAAAATCCACACCAGACCGTTCTGGTGTGGATTTCCTTAAGCCAGGAACACACAGGCTGAATATTCGGCCCGTGTGTATATTAGCCTGTCCAACAGAAGCTGGATGAAGGGCCGGCTTCTGTTCGAATGAGCATGCTGGAAAACCAGCATCTGATCGGCTGTGAGTGCTGACCGGTGTGTTCTGGCACAGGGGGCAGTTCCTCTGTCAAAGCATAATATCTCAGTGGGGAGATTGTTGTACTAACATTGCATAGTTAGTACAGTAAACTCCTCACAAGCTCCTCAGTTTTTTTCCCTTAAGCCTGCTGGGTTGAATGAAAAAACCTCATAGTGTGTACCAAGCTTGAGGGAAACACATGCCTTCATTTTTTTCCATTCTTTTTTTTTTTCTTGGATGTGCTACAGTAAAAATTGCAAATAAAAGAATGATAGTATTTAAATTGCTGTCAAACTGCCAACTGTTTTTTTTTAACACATAGACCACTCCAAAGGTTCCCAACAATACATAGTAGACCATTGGAGGGCTCTCTGTGCTCCTTTTTGTAAAAAAGAAAGAAACTGTCAGTAACAGCTATCAAAGTCATTTATCAACAATTTTAAACCATTTTACATTATAAATGTCATTGCTGCTTCATCACTTTCTGTGCATCACAGAGACATGCCCCTTAACATGCCAGAGGGTGCTCTAATCCTGCCTGTAATTTAAAGGAGATGGACATTTCTAATGTTTCACTTTAAGCATATGAAATATTACTGCTCCTGCCCAAATAGATTTGAAATGTGTATTTTTGCAATGATACATGTTCCCCACAACAGTGTCAACCCCCATGCTATTTTGAAAATAGGGCATTTTTATTCAGAAAAAAATGTCTGCCATTGGTTTCAATGGAGTCCATGTTCAGTATGCAAACTTCTTTGAAATTTGCCAAACCTTGCTCAAACCTAACTGGATTGAAAATGAAGGTAAATCTAAAATTTGGTGTTGCCACCACAACAGGAATGGAGAGGAAATCTTCCAATGGGGATACGTTTTCTTTTTACAGCAATCTAGCAGGGGAGGAATATTCCTCAACTTAGAAAGATATCTGATCATCTTCTGTTATGTCTACAGGAGAAGTGAAGGGAGATCTTCATAAATCACAGATGGCAGAAAAAAATTAAAAAATGAGAGTGCTTTTTAACCTTTCTCTACTCTATCCAAAATGAAAACATTTTGACTTTACTTCACATACAGTAAATGTAGCAAAATATAGCTACTGCATTCACATAATTAACGCTGCATAAAATCACATTTTCTCTAACAAATTAAATTAAACTCCAATTAAAATTAAAACTAAATAAAAACACCTGCCCAGATGTGAGCTTCTGTGTGATGTTGCCTGCCACTGTTGCATTATAAAGTCAATTAAGTACAAATAAAAAGTGTATTTATCTATTTCCAAAAAACAGCCAAATGTCAACAGACTGAAATATTTTTTTTTCATGCAAATAAATCAATGTAAAATACATGTTGCTTTATGTAAAAAAGGCAACATAAATTATTCATACACATTTACAGTATATTAGATCATCTGTTTGAATATAAAATGTAAATAACAACAATGTTTTTTTTTTTTTTTTTTTAAGGTTGGTGATGAACTAAGGTTCAGGCTGAATTCAGTACCTAAACCAATGGAGGCTGTTACATGATACCAGATCATTGGCCCAATCATCTGCAGTCTGGGAATTCCCCACCCCACAGCCACAGGTAACAAATGGGTGGGGATGAGAACTATGACGTTTTTTAAATGTTAACCAAAAATGTTTGTTTATATCAATTTATAGTATGTATTTCATAAATGAAACTAAAGGTCATTGGTCTCTTTAATTATAGAATTTCACAGCATATAAGGTACATATTCTATTAACAGATGCTATAGATTTGTATTAAATATTCATTTTAGATATTTCACATTTCTCATAACACTAATAAATGCTGTTTTTGATTAATAGGACCACAATCAGGGCAGCAAGGGCATTAGTCCTGCAGTGGTCCTTAGTTTAACTTTGGATGGGGGATCCAAAATTGACAGTTTTCAGACAGAAAAGTAAGTAGATAATCAAATTCACAGGGTTTGTTATTTTTGAGTGCCTTAAAAATGTAAGACCAAAAATGTGTCTGTTAGTTACCAAAAGTACAATAATATGAAGAAGGGAGACAGAGCAAGGCCCTAAGACCTAAGGTAGTAAAGGGCCTTGTGATTTCAGGTGTGGCCTTGTTTGTCAGTGATAAAACAAATCCATGAGAATCTATTCTGTGCACAGATATAACTGAGAAACAAAACACCTTTACGGTTTGGCAACAATTTTTTTTACAAAAGAATGCAGAGTAAATAGGTAGTATACTTTACATTTAAATTTTTCTGCAAATGTTAGATTTTGTAATGTCTGTTTCAAAACGCTAAATTATAAATATGTAAGAATCAGTTCATCTCACATACTCATTTCAATATGTAGTTATTGCATAAGGATGATAACATGGAAAGTGTAATACAACAAGAAATGAATGTGTATAATCCAACATCTAGTTGTTGATTGCTAAGAGCCTACTTTGTCACCCCAATAAAAGGAGCTCTTTAATACCAAACCCCAGTTCAGGTGGTCACAGTAAATGATGGAATACATCCCTCACAAATATAGTTGGCATTTTGAAACCACACCTGGTTCCGAGGTAGGCATTGTGTATTCCTAGAATGTTGGTAACAAAACTTCAAAAAAGTAGTTGCCAACTGTGAAAGCAAAAGTTGGAAGGGAAGGGAAAAGGGAAAAGGGTCAGAGTTGAGCCCAGACAGATTCCCCTAGTACACAGTTTATCATGTAAAATTGCTGCCATTCTCTCAATAATAAGTACCACTTGTGCCACTTGTGCACTTTCCATAAGGTTTGCCTGGCTGCAGTAAAGTTGCAAGTAAAATTTTTAAGTTTTACGTACTTTCATTGATTATAACTTTGAGGCTGGGTTCACACTATTGTGAATTGGATAAGGGTTTCCCGCATCCAATTTGCATAGCAGGAGATTGTGACCGGCTCTCTATGGAGCTGGTTCACACATCTCCGCAGTGGCTCCACACTGCTTCTCCTGTGGAGTCCTGTGCTTCTTTTGGTCCTTTTCAGGTCCGAATTGAGCCCAAAATTCAGGCTGAAATCAGGCCTGAAGCGGTGAATGGAGACGCACTGGATTCCTGCTGTGAGCCGCTCCATTCTCCAGTGTAAAAACACCCTTAACATTTAAAGCATACCTTAAGACTCCTAAAACCTAATAAATCACCACTGAATACCAGACACCTTCAGGTATTTGATTTTCAGGTCGGGAAGGGGAGGAAGGGACAAATGCAAATTCAAACAGCTGCCTTTGTGACAAGCTTGATCAGAGCCATTTATGCTTCCCAGAGCTTACTATATACCACCAATCACACTAATTATATATATTACAGGGGGTGGCAAGATGTGAAATTGGGGTTTCAGCATTGAAATTTGCATACCAGAGCACCCCATAAAGCTAGAGCTATGATTAGGCTATTGATAAGAACTACTCTATAGCTTTTTTAAAAAAAATCAAATCTTTTTATGGAAAAAGTAACATGAGCAAAGGGCAAATGTGTAAGAGCACATTTGAAATTGTACTTCTAATCTATTTGTGTATTACAAGGAAACAGGAACATTTTGTACTGTACCAGAGAAAAAAATAAAATGGCATCAAAATAATAGGTAAGGTCAGTCATTTGTTGTTATCATATATTGCCATTTGTAGAACTGACTACCACACTGAGTTTAAATGTCAAATACTTTGAAAGCTGCAAATCAAGCTGAAATTAACCAAATTTACATTTTGTTCCCTACAACAGATATTTCATTTTATACAGTTATAAATGTTATCTACTCTCCTCTAAATTAATTAGAAGAAAAAAATGTATTGTGACCTAAGCACACCAATGTATTTACTGTATGACAACATAATAGTTATTTGATATATTCCTATGATATGATGCCCATTTTCTAATACAGGACTCATCTATAGGGATGAGCCGAACACCCCCCAGTTCGGTTCACGGCAGAACATACCAAAAATTTGTGCAAACACACAAACCCCGTTAAAGTCAATGGACTCGAACATGAAAAATCAAAAGTGCTAATTTTAAGGCTAATATGCAAGTTATTAAAAGTGTTTGGGGACCTGGGTCCTGCCCCAGGGAACATGTATCAAAGCAAAAAAAAGTTTAAAAAATGGCCGTTTTTTCGGGAGCAGTGATTTTAATAATGTTTAAAGTGAAACAATAAAAGTGTAATATTCCTTTAAATATTGTGCCTGGGGATGTCTATAGTATGCCTGTAATGTGGTGCATTTTTCCTGTGTTTAGAACAGTCCCTGCACAAAATGACATTTCCAAGGGAAAAAAAGTAATTTAAAACTGCTTGCGGCTGTAATGTAATGTTGCCCCCCCAAGCCCATTACCGGGCCCTTTGGGTCTGGTATGGATATTAAGGGGAGCCCCGCACCCAAATAAAAAAAAGCTGTGGGGCCCCCAGGCCCTATATACTCTAAACAGCAGCAGTATACAGGCGGTTCCCGAGTTACAAACAAGATAGGGAATGTAGGTTTGTTGTTAAGTTGAATCTGTTTGTAATTTGGAACAGGTACATTTTTTAAGTGTGGCTCCAGCCCAAAAATCTATTTTTAAGCTTTTTGGATAATATAGGGCAGGGTTATCACGCCTGTAACAATTTTTTTGCTGTCTGTGCCCCTGTTCAGAAGATTTCACCTCACTTTCTGTCCCAATGACAATTGGATCTAGAAAATTTTGGGTTATTAGGGAAACAAGGATTGGTGATAGAGCATCAGTGGAGACACCTTTTTCCCATATTAACTCTTACAGGAGAGAATTTCTCTTCTTAGGAGTAAATTTCCTCTCACTTCCTGTTGTCTCCCTCCGTTTGTAAGTAGGAGTTGTTTGTAAGTCAAATGTTTGAAAATAGGGGACCGGCTGGATATACTATACGGCCTGCCCTATACACTCTGCAGAAAATTGGGCCTTAGGTGTTGGTGATACCAGAACACTGTAAGCCCTCACACTTACTCTTGGTGGGCGCTTGAACAGGCCCTGCTGCGAAATATTATATCAAGAATTGTAATTACATGCCCCTGTTAAACAGGGGCAGAAATATTGGGCCTGTGGTGGTGGTGGCACAACACTGTAAAGCCTCACAGATACTCTCGTTGAGCGCAGGAATGGGCCCTACTGTGAAATATTAGATCAAAAATTGTAATTACAATACAGTGCAGCCGTAGTGCAGTTGCTACTACTTTTCTGGTGGTGTACACAGTACACAATACAGTGTAGTGCGGTGTTGCAAAACAAAATATACATCATGTCCAGAAGGCCACCAAGGAGAGGCAGACGCTCACAGGCCACTAAAAGAGGGCAAACAGGCTCTGTGTCTACAGTCAACAGTGCTGGTCATGGACATGGTGCATCATCTGCTGGTGGCTGTGGGGCACACTTGTCCTTGTTTTCTGCTGCTGGCCATGTTATTGAGCCAGAACATGCAGAAGAGTTGGTGAAGTGGATAACAAAGCCATCCTCATCCTCCTCATCCTCTGTCCCCCAGGCTCAGAGTAGTTTTTCTTCCTATGTAGCTGCCAAAGCGGCCTATTCCACCAGCTCCTTGTCCACAGTCACTCCTTTCATAGCCCAATCATCATGCATGAAGGAGTCCCCCGAACTATTCGACCACAGTGTCAGGTACATGCTGCTGGAGGATGCACAGCAATTTGAAGGCTCCAATGTTGGTTCCTAGGTTGAGAAAGGGAGTAACGTGAGCCCAAAGAGAGGGGGTACCCAAGAAAGAAACTGGCAGTCATGTTCCCCCAGCTGCAGCATAGTGCCAAGTTTGCTCCAGTGTTGAGGAGGGAGGGGATGATGAGGTCACTGACTCTACTTGGGTGCCTGATAGAATAGAGGAGGAGGCACAACTCAAACGAGGCAGGATGTCCTCTAGGGGGCAGCTTAAGGGCATCTACTCTACTGCATCACACCGCAGAGCTCCGCAGGTGTAGGTCACTGCTGACTCCCCGCTGATTTTGAAAAGTTCCTTGGTGTGGGCCTTTTTGGACACATGTGCAGCAGATCGCACCGTTGCTGTTTGCAACCTATGTCTGAAGCGGATCAAGCGTGGCCACAACAGCAGCCGCTTGGCACCACATGCTTGACCAGACATATGACGACCTCCCATGCAGTCTTTTTTCCGTATACTATATTTGAGATTTAATATCTCTCAGATATGATTTGGGTTAAGCGAGAGTTCTTTGACCATGAGTGAAAGCTTTAACACAATAACAACATTTATTGGTGAGTAGTTGAAAATCTATCTAATACACAACCATCTATCTATAGTCTACACCAAGGAAGAAAATATTAGGTTAAAATAAGAGAATTACATGAAGGAATACAGAATGTATTCCTGAAAACATTAATCTGAAAACATATTTAGTTACAAGTAAAATGCATACCTTTCCCATAATTACTCATAATTGCACCAAGGTTCCATTCTGATGGTTGTTCTCCCATAAAAGTGTGTGTTTCCCTCCCATCTAGTCTGCGTATATCATTACATGCTGATGCCTCATTGGTTGGCATAGCGTGGCTCTGATTGGTGAGCTTCCCTATTCCTGGTTAAGGACTGGCTACATCTCCAATCCCTATACTTTGCATAAGTAAGCCCTCTTTAATGCAAATCCTTGTGACTATTCTGAGCAGGAGATTAACTTGAATTTTCCCGGGAGGTTAAGTATTGATTATGGGTTGGCCTCCCCTCATTGCATATCCCAGCATGGGATCCTTTGAAGTGACTATGTGTAAAACAATGAGGTTTGGATCCCTTTGTTTGTATACATAAGCCTAGGCACCGACTTGTCTGGTGTACCAGAGATTTCTGTGAAGATAATTTGTTTCGCCCTACATAGATAAAAGCTAAATTAAATATATTCATTAAATATAAATACATTAAATATACATTAAATATATTCATAATTACAATATCCATTGGCAACAGCACTTGAAAGACCCACATCAAAGAAAAAAGCGGACTTCACCTTACTCCTCATCTGGGATCTCCAACCCTACTCCAGTCATCTTGAAAACCTGCACTGAGAGGAATGAAGGTATAGCAATAGGTGTCCCAAGTACTTACAGCCAATCTGCTAGCAGTATACCACCATCTGATTTTAGCAGGCAAATTTCCCTTTTCCGGTTGCTAAACCGTAAAAAGAAATTCCATCCCGGCCATCCACATGCTCACAGTCTGAATGCTAGTTTGAATGCCAGCTTGGCCAAATTGCTAGCACTGCAACTACTGCATTTTCAGCTGGTAGACTCTGTCCCCTTTCGTGAATTTGTGGAATGTGCTGTACCTCAGTTGCAGGTTCGAAAATGCCATTTCTTTTCATGGAAGGCCATTCCAGCTCTCTACCGGCATGTGGAAGGCAATGTTTTCGTCTTGTTGGACAGGGTGGTCAGCAGTAAGCTGTATATTTTACCGCAGACTCATGGTCTAGCAGGCATGGGCAGGGTTGTTACCTTTCCTTCATGGCACACTGGGTAACTCTGCTGGCAGCTGGGAAGGATGCAGGACAGGTTTCAGTATTGGTGGAGTTTATTCCGCCTCCACACCTCCAAAATGCCAGTGGTGATTATGCCACAGCTCTCTCCTCCACCCCCTCCTCTTCTTCTTCCTCTATGGCCCCTTCTGCAGATTTGTTCTCTGAACCAGCGGTGCTCCGTAATTGTTCAAGGGGCTACACAAGGACCCAGGCAAAAAGATGCCATGAGGTGCATGAGTTACATAGTAGGAGAGGTTGAAAAAAGACACAAGTCCATCAAGTCCAACCTATGTGTGTGATTATATGTCAGTATTACATTGTATATATGTTGCGGTCATTAAGGTGCTTATCTAATAGGTTCTTGAAACTATCGATGCCCCCCGCTGAGACCACTGCCTATGGAAGGGAATTCCACATCCTTGCTGCTCTTACAGTAAAGAACCCTCTACATAGTTTAAGGTTAAACCACTGCTTAGGGGACAGGAGCCACACTGGGGCAGAGATTCTGTCAGCTCTGCAGGGGCAGGCTCAGAGGTGGTTGATGCCACACCAGCTTCAGCCAGGAATGGTTGTATGCGACAATGCCACCAACCTTCTCTCTGCCCTCCGACAGGGAGACTTGACCCATGTTCCATGTTTGGCACACATCCTGAATTTGGTGGTGAAGCGGTTCTTGAGCAGGTACCCAAGCTTACAAGATCTCCTGAGGCAGGCCAGAAAAGTCTGTGGTCATTTCCAATGGTTATACAATGCCAGTGCTCGGCTGGCTGACATTTAAAGGGAATGCAACCTGCCCACCAACCACCTCATTTGTGACATGTCCACCAAGTGGAAGTCAACGTTGGCAATGCTGCAGCGGCTGTACATGGAGCAGAGGGCCATCAATGAGTACCTGTGTGAGTATGGCACCAGGACAGGGTCAGGGGAGCTTGGCTTCTTTTCGCCACGCCAGTGGCTACTGATCAAGGATGCATGCACTGTCCTGTCACCATTTGAGGCCCCGAGGATGGTGAACAGTGACAATGCATGCATCAGTGATACTGTCCCTCTTGTCAGTCCCCAGAAACCCAAGGAGTTGTATGTGGCTGGGAGGAGGTTGTTACAGATCATGTGATCCTTAGTGACCCAGAGGACTCAGAATCGAATGCCTCTGCAAAGGATTCCTGGTATCAAAGAGAAGGAATTATTACTGGCTGGCAACCCTTCTTGATCCACATTACAAGGGTAAGGTTGCAGAACTCATCCTGCTTTTGCAGAGGGAGCAGAGGATGAAACATCTTCAGGAAGCCGTGAAAAAAGGTTTGTGCAATGCATTTCCAGACCCTGTGAGGTTACAATTTCCTGGTGCTGAACAACGTGTTGCTGAGGCTTCTGCCAGGTCACCTGAGGCCAGGTGACAGATGGACACCATTGGGGTCAGGAGTGCACCGCAAAGGTAATGGACCCTACGGCTGACTGCTGCGGATGGGAGTCTAGGTGGTTAAGGAAGGCAGGTCCACTGGAACACCAACACGGATCCCACAGGGGCTAGAACATAAGATTCCCCAGGGAGCAGAGTCTAAGAGCCAGCAGGTGTTCACCAGAGCCTCTAGTGGTGAGGATGGACTGGGCTGCAACTGGCTCAAGGTCGCGACCCCCAGGGTCTCCCAGCTCTAGCCCACAGTAGGCTACAAGAGGACAGAGATAGTAAGGGAATAAGCCAAAGGTCGGGTTGACTAGCAGACAAGGATAAACATAGAACACGCCAAAGATCAGGGTCACAAGCAGGCAGGGATAGTCGAGAACAAGCCAAGATCGGTAACTGGAAGACGCAGCAAGATGCACATGGAAGCTAAACACACAAAGGTTGATCAGCAAGGCAGGCTTGGAGTGCACAGGTTAATATAGAGTTCTCTGATAGGGGCTGGGGTGGAGCCATGTTTTGAGAAGAGATTATTTAAGTAGCCAGATGAAAGTGGCTGGCCTCTATAGGTGAACACATAGAGGAGAGGTAAGCTGACAGACAAAGATTACTGCATAACCATGACAGCTTCGTTCAGTCAGAGGAAGAGCAGTGGAGAAAGTAGCCGGCTGACTGATGCCTTTAGACAATTTTTCAGCCCTTAGCGCCAAGGTCTGATCGGTTCAAGCAACCATCGCCAGTGTCTGCATTACATGGTACAAAAATATCTAGTGGCAAGAGCAGACTTGGGAACCTTTCCAACAGAGCATCCACTGGGTTACTGGGTCTTAAGGATGGACCACTGGCCAGAACTGGCTTAATATGCAATTGATCTACTGGCCTGTCCTGCATCCAGCGTTCTTTCTGAACGCACATTCAGTGCTGCTGGAGGGTTTGTAATGGATCACAGAGTGTTCCTGTCCACAGACTCCCTTGATAGGCTCACATTCATAAAAATGAATCAGTCTTGGATCAGCAGCAGCTATCAAGCACGTGATGCTGATTTAACTGATTGATTTTTCTATGGATGTGGGATCCCTTGAAGACTGCGTATGCTGAGTGACAATCCTATTCCTCCTCAATCTTGATGATGCTGGCTTCCAACAAAATTTTTGGTTATATATATATATATATATATATATATATATATATATATATATATATACATACATACACACAACACTATCTTTATATATATATATATATATATGTTAAATACACTGCAGCTAATTGAATCACCTGCCTGCCTGAATAATATATATATATATATATATATATATATATATATATATATATATTATAATATTTATATTAGAAACAGTACACCAGGAACAGCTTGCAGTGAGATGATATAGCTAAACTGTATGCAGTGGATATATATATATATATATATATATATATATATATATATATATATATATATATATATACGAGACTATCTGTATATATACTGTATATATTTATTAAATACACTGCAGCTAACTGAATCACCTGCCTGCCTGAAGTATATCAGAAACAGTACAGCCTCGTGGGACATACTCCTTGCTCATCTGGATAGGCCTCTCTCACCAGCCTAGCAGCCAGTTTGCAGCACGAATCAAAGTCTCTGCCACAGACTTGCTTGGGAACAAAATCTGTATGATCCTCTGCCACAGGATGTATCAGATTTTCTGTAATGAATATCAGTCACAGTGCCTGAACCTTTAAGCCAACCTGGCAACACTATGCTGTATAGTTACTTTTGGATATGTCCTCCAACCGAGTCACCAGGCCCCTCTATAAACCAGCACGTGCGTGATCCCTCCAAGACGGGTCCTCCCCTGGGATCTCCTCGGTTGTCCAGCTTCGCCACACAGGACCGACAGCTCAGGACCATTCCTCGGCCGTGGTGGTAGGCCCCAGATAAGCCTCTGGACCCACACCTGCGCCGTAGTATCGTGGGCCTCCGAAACGGAGGACCACGAGGTAGCTCCTTGACGCATACCTGTCGGCCAGGAGGGCCAGCAGGTGGCTGAAAAACGAACCCCAAAATATGGCGTCTGTCCCATAAATACCCTCGCCCAGAATGCAACTCAGAGTACCACCTCCACCGAGTTGTCTCCGGGACAGAAGAGCATCCATACGCTTCAACACGTTGCCCTTCCAACACTAACCAGTGATAACAGCGACACCCACCGGTCAGCATGGAAACACACACATGTTAGCCAAGCTGGAACAGAGGCAAACTTAACCTTCCTAACAAACAAGTTACTAAATTTACCTACGTGCAGTAGATTGCAAATCTACCAGCGCTACACACATATATATATATATATATATATAACTGAATCACCTGCCTGCCTGAAGTATATTAGAAACAGTACACCAGGAACGGCCTGCAGTGAGATATAGCTAAACTGTATGCAGTGGATGGATATATATATATATATATATATATATATATATATATATATATATATATATAAAATACACTGCAGCTAACTGAATAATTTGCCTGCCTGCCTGCCTGCCTGCCTGCTCAATTTAAATGACACTCTCTCTCTGTCCACGCCAACAACACACTACACAAGGCTGACATGCAGGCAGCCTTATATAGTGTGGGGCGTCCCCCTGAGCCATGATTGGCCAAAGGCACCCTGCCTTTGGCCAATTATGGCTCTCTTAGCTGAGGGCGCTGTGATTGGCCAAAGCATGCAGGTCATGGTAATGCACTGCGCTCCCGCAGTGCATTATGGGCCATTACGTGCCGCTCGAATTTGGCGCGAGCGGCTCATAATGTTCGGGTTTCGATGAACGGGTGAACAGCCAATGTTCGAGTCGCTCATCCCTACTCATCTATACAAATGGGTGAACCGCTCCAGGTGGTGTACTGAAAAAAAACGCCCTCCTCAAAGTGGAAGCCAGATGCAGGCTCAGCACGAGCAATATTGAAGAAATGGATTCTGGACAGCCGCACTCCAATAAAAGCCTTTATTGTAATGAAGCTCACCACTCTGTATCATGCACTCCCTACTTTTCCTTCTCACAGTTGCATCCTCTCTCCTTAAACTTTCTCTCCTTCACCCCTCTTCTCCACCCCACAGTTTATATATATCACCCTCACTCCTGTCTTTGCGGTATTACTGCACTCATCGGCTCCTGTTAATTTTGAACCCACATACCAATAAAACCTCAAGGACACTGAGAAATGTCCCCCTACATAAGTCACACTCCCATATCACCTCTCTCACCCTTCTGCTTCTCCTAATATCTGGAGATATTTCTCCAAATTCTGGACCACATTCATTTACCTTTGGCCAACATACCCAGCACCCCCTATCCTCTGCCAGAAGCCGCAATCTACACAATCTAATTTCTATTCCTCTTCTGCCTAGAACCAGCCTTCCCTTTTCCTGTGCCCTTTGGAATGTCCGCTCGGTTTGCAACAAACTTACCACCTTCCATTACCTATTTATCACAAACTCCTTCAACCTACTTGCAATTATGGAGACATGGCTTTAAGAATCTGGCTTTCCTTCTCCTGCTGCCCTCTCCCATGGTGGCCTCCTGTGGACTCACTCTCCCAGGCCTAGTGGACGGAAAGGAGGTGGTGTTGGAATCCTCCTATCCCCTCAAAGCACTTTTCAGGTTCTTCATCCACCCCCCTCTCTGTCCCTCTCCTCATTTGAAGCTCACTGTATTTGTCTATTTTCTCCAGCTTCGTTGAGAATTGCTGTGATCTATCGGCCTCCTGGACCGGTATCAAGCTTCCTTGACAACTTCTCTGCCTGGCTACCTTACTTTCTCTAATCTGAAATTCAAACAATCATTCTTGGTGACTTCAACATCCCTGTTAATCTTAACACTCCTGCTACTTCTAAATTTCTGAACCTAACCTCTTCTTTTGACCTGAAACAATGGGCAAACGCTTCTACTCACTCTGTTGGCAACTGTCTTGACCTCATATTCTCCTACCTATGCACTCCACACATCCTCTCCAACATTTCTTTTCCTATCTCTGATCACCATCTTATTATTTTCACTCTCTCCTTGTTTTCCTCCTCTTTGCCTTCCAACTACCAAACAATTACCCGTAGAAACCTTCGCCATCTTAACACTTCTCTTCTTTTTTATGCTACAGATTGTCTCTATGCCAAAATCTCATCCTTGTCCTGCCCCAACCTGGCCACTTCTATCTTCTATCATCCACCCTGGATACCTTGGCCCCCCTCACTATGCACAGAATCATGCCCCAACCGCTACAACCCTGGCAGACAGACATTACCAAAAGCCTAAAAAAACAGAGCCGTGCTCTTGAGTGTCTGTGGCGTAAGACAAAGTCACAGCAAGATTTCAGCCAATATAAATCTGCCCTCCAAAAATGCTATTGCTGTCTCCACACTGCCAAACAGATTTACTTTATCATTCTCATTAACACCCTCTCACGCAGTCCCTGTCAACTCTTTTCTACCTTTAATGCTCTACTTTGTCTGCCATTACCTCCACCCACTAACTTACTCAATGCCCAGGAGATTGCTAATCACTTCAAAAATAAGATTGAGACAATTCGTCTGGAGATCTCTTCCACTCTACAGATATCTCCCTCACTTTACATTCTTTGTCCTCCTGTACAATCAAAACTCTTGTTAAACCCAACTACTAGAGAGGATGTCAATAAACTTTTTTCTAACGCCCACCTAACCTCCTGCCTGCTGGACCCCATTCTTTCTCAAATACTACGGTCACCCTCTGACTCTATCCTACACTCTTTAACTCATATCTTCAATCTCTCCCTCTCTACTGGCATCTTCCCCAAACTTCCGAAACATGCACTAGTCACTCCCATATCAAAAAAGACCTCACTAGACCCCACCAATCTTACCAACCTAAGACGCATCTACTTACTCCCTTTTGCCTCCAAACTCCTTGAACGTTTAGTCTACAAGCGACTGAGCAACCATCTCGCTGAGAATAACCTTCTTGATCCCCTTCAGTCTGGATTTCGTCCACAGCACTCCACAGAAACTGCTCTTCTAAAACTCACAAACAACTTGCTAACAGCTAAAACCAACAGCCATTATTCTGTACTCTTTCTCTTGGACCTCTCTGCTGCCTTTGATACATTTGATCACCCCCTCAAAAAACTCAATTTGATTAGTATCTATGGCTGTGCTCTCCGTTGGTTCGAATCTTACCTATCTCACAACACCTTCAGTGTCACTTACAACTCTACTTCCTCCTCTCCAACACCTCTTACCATTGGGGTCCCCCAAGGTTCTGTCCTTGGACCTCTACTATTCTCGATCTACACATCCTCCCTGGGTCAGCTGATAGCCTCCCATGGCTTCCACTACCATTTATATGTCAATGACACCCAAATCTATTTCTCTACCCCTCAGCTCACCCCATCAGTCTCCTCACACATCACTGATTTACTAACAGACATATCAGCCTGGATGTCACACCACTTTCTCAAACTGAATCTATCTAAAAACAAGCCCATAAAATTTCCTCCCACACATGCCCCTTCCACTGACTTCTCTGTCAAGATCAATGGCACAATTATCAGTCCATCCCCACATGTCAGGGTGCTAGGGGTAACCCTAGACTCTGAACTGTCCTTTCAGGCCCACGTCCAATCCCTGTCCAAATCATGCCACCTTAGCCTCGGCAACATCTCTAGAATATGTCCCTTCTTAACCAATGACACCACCATGCTTCTAATTCACTCCCTGGTCATCTCTTGCCTTGACTACTGCAACTCACTCCTCACTAACCCCCCTTCAGTCCTTAATGAATGCTGCTACAAGACTCATCCACCTTACCAACCGTTCAGTGTCCTCCACCCCCCCATGCCAATCCCTGTACTGGCTTCCACTCACCCAACGAATAAAATTCAAAGTACTAACAATAATTTACAAAGCGGTCCACAACTCTGCCTCCAGCTACAAACACTAACCTCATCTCTAAATGCCAACCAAGTCGCTCTCTTCGGTCCTCCCAAGACCTCCTGCTCTCTAGCTCCCTTGTCACCTCCTCCCATGCTATCCTACAGGATTTCTTCAGAGCTTTTCCCATCCTTTGGAACTCCCAACCCCAATCTGTCCGACTGTCCCCTAATTTATCCCTCTTTAGGTGATCTTTGAAAACCCTTCTCTTTAAAGAAGCTTATCCTGCTTCTAACTAATACACTGTTTTACTCTCTCCATCAGCTCATTCCCCACAGCTATTACCTTTTGTATCAATTGACCCTCCCTCCTAGATTGTAAGCTCTAGTGAGCAGGGTCCTCTGATTCCTCTTGTTCCTAATTGTAATGTAACTGTAATGTCTGCCTTCATTTTGTTAAGCGCTGCGCAAACTGTTGGCACTATATAAATTCTGTATAATAATAATCAAAAAAGTAAAAACATGATAATAAAGACATAGTAAACCATCACCATAATACGGGGGAAACGCATGAAAACATGAAATTGTAACAATAAAAATAAAAACCAAGATACATTTATAAACAAAAGTACATGTGCAAATTGTTGCGAAGCAACCTTTAATAGTAAAACTGTTTATAAATAATGTCTAAAAATCTACCAAAACATGTTGGAACGTACCATGTTTATATGTAGGAACTTTAGTTCACGGGATGCCACTAAAGAATAAGGCCACAAATACAAATGCAAAGTGGCGGTGTGATGATGTCTAGTAAAGAGTTAGAAAGACTCTATTAATTAATGATGACTACATCAAAGAACACCGCTATTTAACCACATGAACATGCTAAAATAATATTTAGTAGAAACCCTACAGATATTTAAATCTAGGGAGAACCGAAGACTAATTGGGATATATGATCACCAGAAAACACAAACAAATGAAATATGGTGGAAAAGCGACAGAAAAACAGCAGAAAAACAGCAGGAAGACTATCATAAACCAGCAAAATAACAGGAAAGCAGCAAGAAAAAAAAGGACGCAGGAAAAATGCAGAAAAAATGCAGAAAAACCACAGAAAAATGCAAAAAAAAAAACACGCAGGAAAAACCCCATAAAACATCAGTTTAAACATAAAAAATGTATATATGAAAAAATTCAACCTCAATTGAGATTTAATCGTAATAATATAAGACATCACACTCAAAATGTAATCCTGCCGGTTTCTTAGCATTGAGGGAAAAAAATATAGTAAACTTCCCTCTTGCAAAGCGCTCTAAATCTATTGCCTCCCCTAGGGGGTGTCACTATAGCTTCAATCCCCTGAATAAATAAACTGGAGATGTCCCTGTTATGGACTATGTTTCAGTGTTTGGCTACATTCGTGGAGTGGCTTTTATCAATGTCTATTAAATGATCATAGAGACGATCCTTCAGTCTGCGTGTCGTGCGACCCACATACTGGATGTTGCATAAATCGCATGTAACTACATATACCAGAAACTTGGTGTTGCAGTTAATAAATTAAGAAACAACAAAACTTCTACCAGTAGTAGTAGAACAGACTGAAGGACCTCTCTTGATATGACAACAATAAGCACACCCTCGTATTCCACATTTGAATTTACCTTTAAACTTCAGAGCTCTGGGTCTCACTGGTGAACAGACTGGGTGATAAAAATTTGCCTAGTGTTGGAGCCCTACGAGAAATGGTTTTGATGGGTCTAGATAGTATCTGAGTGTAAATAGGATCTTTAAAAAAAATGGGAAGATATTTGTTAACCGTGTTTCTTATTTTGTTAAATCCTATACTAAATGGAGTAGAGAAAACTGGAATACTCTCTGTAGAAGAAAAGGGATGCCCCCTACCTAAGTGCTCCCTAGAATGTGTGTCAGACAGAAAATCATTCCTGGGAATTTTGCCGGCGATGTGTAATGCTTGATTCAAAATCGCATCAGAATAACCTCTGTGTTTAAATTTGCAAACAATTTCTGTGGCCTCCCTGGCGAAGTCAGTGTCCTTACTGCACACACATTTCAATTGGAGGAACTGGCCGACCAGTATGCCCTTGATAGTGTGCCTTGGATGGCTAGAATCCGCCCGCAACAGAGCATTACCGGCGGAGTTTCATATATAAACCAGTGACAATGGTGTTGCCCTCACCAGACAACTGTACATCAAGGAACTTGATGGATCTGGCATGGGAATGGCCCGTAAATTTTTAATTGAGTTCATTGTCATTCAAGTAGTTAAGCCATACATCAATATCTATTTGGTGATTGGACAAAATGAACAGCAGATCATCTATATAATGACAATAGAG
This sequence comes from Aquarana catesbeiana, assembly GCF_042186555.1. Lineage (NCBI taxonomy): Eukaryota > Metazoa > Chordata > Amphibia > Anura > Ranidae > Aquarana > Aquarana catesbeiana. The sequence goes on along the minus strand of NC_133331.1, from coordinate 219,699,043 downwards.
CACGGTGTCCAAATGGCGGGGGCTATTATGTCCAAAGATGTGGGTCCTCTCCCACCACCCCATATAAAGGTTGGCCAATGAGGGCGAAAATTTTGCCCCCATAGAGGCACTGCATCTCTATTGATAATAGCACCCGTCAAACATGAAAAAATTATGTGTGAGCAAAAACTCTAGACTAAATAAAATAAACTCCTGAAGTAATAATGAATATCTACCGGATTCTTTAAGGAAAAAGGCAACACCCTGTAGTCCCAAAGAATGTGGAATACTCAAGTAAAGACTCGATACATCACAAGTAATCCATCCATAATTGTCTCCCCATTCTAAATCTTTCAATTTCACCAGGAGTTGCTTTGCGTCCCTCAAAAAACCCGGAAGACCAATTACTAAAGGCTGCAACTGGCTGTCCACCCAATCCCCCCGTTGTTCGTTGAGGGATCCGATGCTGGCAACGATTGGTCTCCCAGTAAGGGGATCCAATCCCTTATGGATTTTAGTAAGATTATGGAAAACCGGCTTAATAGTATTATCAGGTATGAACATGTTTCTCTCTCTGTGAAAAAACACTGATACAAACTGCTCTGTCTAAGAGGGTACCTAGTTCCTTTTTAAATGACTCTGTGGGATCACCCCTGAGCCTCTGATAGGTGGTGGTGTCAGAAAGTTGATGTAAAGCTTCATCCTTATATGCATTGGAATCGAGGACTACAACTGTGCCCCCCTTGTCAGCATTTATAATATCTATGCTTTTATCAACATTCAGGTTTTTAAGTGTTGATCTCTCTAAGCCAGTGAGATTGTCGAAAGCCGATCCTGCCCGAAAGCTACAGGCCAGGTTGGTGAGATCCCTCTCCACGAGTTTCTGAAATAAATCCAGATCCTTGCCTCGAGATTCCAACGGATAAAAATCAGAATTTTGAGACATTTGAGTATAATATGTGATGCCTTCTACATTATACCCCAAATTAAAAAAAAAAAAGTCGCTAGTATAAATTCACACCTGAACCTAAATGTTTCTATAGCAATTATTAAACATACATCTGAACTGGAATAAAGCTAAATATAGACAAGTAAATGCATTGCCACCATCCGGGCTGCAGTAACTGTTCTCATTTATTGAATAGTAGCTGACTTACCTCTGACATGGTTCATGCTGAAAAATGCTTTTCAACACAAACATATCAGAGATGACCCTGCTGCTGTTAAATAATTAAAAAAAAAAGAAAAAAAAAAAAAAGAAAGAAAGGCCTTTTTTAAAAAAAATTCATTTCTAATTCTAACTGATTTGCCATAGTGCAAGGATTTTGACTAGCACCAGGGGATTTTGCAGTAGAGCCCCTGATGATCCATGCACCTTAACCGCTTGAGCCCCAGAAGATTTTACCCCCTTCCTGGCCAGAGCACTTTTTGCGATTCGGTACAGCATCGTTTTAACTGACAATTGCGCGGTCATGCGACGTTGCACCCAAACAAAATTGACGTAATTTTTTTCCCACAAATAGAGCTTTCTTTTGGTGGTATTTGATTATCTCTCTGGTTTTTATTTTTGTGCTATAAACAAAAAAAGAGCGTCAATTTTGAAAAAAATGCAATATTTTTTACTTTTTGCTATAATAAATATTCCCCAAAAATATATAAAAAATGTTTTTTTCCTCAGTTTAGGCCAAGATGTATTCTTCTATATATTTTTGGTAAAAGAAAAATGCAATAAGCGTATATTTATTGGTTTGTGCAAAAGTTATAGCGTCTACAAAATAGGGGATAGTTTTATGGTATTTTTATTATTATTATTTTTTTTACTAGTAATGGCAGCGATCTGCGATTTTTATCGGGACTGCGACATTATGGCGGACACATCACACACTTTTGACACATTTTTGGGACCATTGGCATTTATACAGTGATCAGTACTATAAAAATGCATTGATTACTGTTAAAATGTCACTGGCAGGGAAGGGGTTAAAACTAGGAGGCGATCAAGGGGTTAATTGTGTTCCCTCTCTGTGTTCTAACTGAAGGGGGGAGGGGACTGTCTAGGGGAGATGACAGATTGCTGTTGATACTTAGTATTGTACCCCTCAGAGAACTGGAAACTATGTGTTTACACACACAAATCCAGGTTCTCGGTGTGACACCAGCAATCGCGGGAGCCCGGCAGTGATTGCGACCGCCGGGCACTGGCATCACCTCCGGCAGCGCGCGCCCACCCCTAGTGGCCACAGTGCAGAGCGACGTTACATAATGTCGTTTCGCCCAGCCGTACCATTCTGCCGCAGTAAAACTGAGGCGGCTGTTCGGCAAGTGGTTAAGTATACATATCGCATTGCAAAGCTAAATATAGGGTTAAAATGCATACATGAGAGCTATTTGGATGTTATGCAGATTTGTCTATATGCCTTTCTAGTCCTAAATATATACAATCCCTCCAGACAGCACTGTCCAGTTGGTAAACTGACTTTCTCTGCTGTATTTATGCAATAAAGCTAAGTTGTGACTATGGCAAGTGACTGGATGGTAAAGAACAAGCAACAGTGAAATAATCACTCATCTCACTCTGCTCTCTCCTCCTGCCAGTATTCCCCTTGTAATCACATGAGCTCTGAAGCACACAAGATTGGTTTGTAGCTCTGCTCTCCCTCTCCCAGTCTGAGTGCTGCTGTATAGGGGTTTACAAGAGGCTACTAGCAAACCAAATTTGGGAATGTGAACTAGTTCTTTGAAAAAATAAACCAAATTTTTTATTCAAGGAATACATTATACATCTGAAGCAATAATGAAAGGAAAGTCTGGATGGCTGCACACCAAACAGGGATCTAAATGCCTTCATTTGCATAAAACCATGAAGAACATGAAGTGCACTACATGCATAAGCAAGGGAGGAGCGGTTTACGCGTTTCACACATGAATTGTGCATTATCAAAGCACAATTCATGTGTGAAACACACAAATCCTGTGTTTACAAACACACAAGGCTCTGTACACAGATCAGCGACCTGGCTGTTTCTTCTCCCTGCGAAGCTGGGAGAAAAAAACAGCCAGATCTGGTAGTAAAATCAGCATGTATTACACACATATTGAACCTGTTAGGCACACAGTTAACTCCTTGGTTGCCCCTTGATGTTAACACTTTCCCAGCCAGTGTCATTAGTTCAGTATTATATCTCATCACTGTATTAGTGTCACTATTAATGTCAGTGCTAGTTCCTCAGTTAGTGTACTTATCAGCAAGGGTCTGTTAGCACCAGATTGCTCGCCACACTATCACAGGCCCACTATAAGTCGCTTATAATTGCCATTACCAGAATAGCATCATAGCTGTGTAAATACCAGTATACATACCATTGTTGCAGATGCTATAACTTTCACACAAACCAATTATTATACACTTTCGGAATTTTTTTTTTTTTTAGCAAAGACATGTAGCAGAATAAATGTTGTCCTATATTTATGAAGATATTTTATTTTTTTATTGGATATGTTTTATAACAGAAAGTAGAAAATACTGCTTTTTTTTGCAAATTTTCGGTCTTTTTTTCATTTATATAAAAAAAGTAAGAATCCTAGTGGTAATCAGATACCACCAAAAGTAAGCTCTATTTGTGTGAAAAAAATGTTTTATTCCATTTGCGTACAGTATTTCAAGCCCAAGCAATTGCCAGTTAAAGTGGCTTAAAGAAGGGGGTAAGACCTTCCAGGGGTCAAGTGGTTAAAGTGGTGGCACTCTGTGTTTTCGTTATACTACAAGGATCTGCTGGATGGTGGAAGATCTTTTTTTTCTTATCTGATTGTACTATATATGGATTTAAGAGGGACTTCACGTTTGGCATATTGAACACTGTTTACTTATTTGTTTTTTGGTAGGTTTTTGTTATATTCACTGGCACTGCATCATTTCATAATATTGTAGGTGGTTTTGTTTGAATGCAAATTAGGGGAATATATTTTTTCTAAGTTTTATTATGTAAGAAATAGAGAAAAATTATGGAAAAAAAATCCAATAATGTTCTCAGTGCAACTTTTGCATAATTTGCACAGCCCCAGTTATTTATCCTAAGTTTTATTAGGAACTAATATAGTACCTAATAAAAAAAAAAAAGTATATTAAACAACAAATTAAAATGTAGTTTAATATATTTTGTTTACATTTATTTCTTCATGAGGAGTCTGCATTAGGCCAAGATAGACATGATTCAAACTCATGCACCTTTGCAGAAACATATAATTTATAAAAAAAGATCCTTTTTTCTGACTGCTATGAGAAATAAATAGGTCATTGTTGTAGTGATCTTTTGCTAAAAGAAGAAGCAAGGCAGAGCGTCATCACAGGGCTGCTGGACTCACAGGAATGCAAGTTCTTTTTAATAGTATTTTAAGCCCAGGAGGTCACTGATTCAGCTCCTGAGCTTAGTGCTGAACTTTGGCTTTCACGGACAGTCAACACTTCCAGCATTAAACCCCACTGACATTCGCCTAAGCCAGTAAGACCAGGCACTTTTTAAAAAAACAAATGCCTCTTGCTGGATTTAAACGATTGCACTCATAAATGAGGTTGGGGTGAATTTGTTCTTTTTTCATGTTTCTATTTTTCAGTGATTTTGGAAATTATATTGAAAACCATACTCCGTAAGACCATAAATACCAACACCTATGCCTTTTACAGTGAGGTCGCAGTCTTAATAATTGTTATAGATTCCTCTAGACCTGCAAAATGGACATCCTGGCAAAGCAAGGTCCGTTTATTATTCCAGCCTCAAATGTTTTACTAACACTGACTAGTTTTTTTTTTCTCTGCAATTCAGAACAATTGCATATAGTTATATTTCTTTTTATAGTATGATTAATACATTACATTTTAACAGATGTCACAGAGCTTTTGAAAAGGACACATGTAAATACACGTAAGTCCTTTTTTGCCTCTAATTTTCTTTCCTTCCCTGCCTATTAGTCCTAATTACTTACGATGTTTTTCTTCCTAGGGCCTGCTTCCTCTCAGTCTTCATCCAGCAGTAAGCTGCAGCTCTAATTTTGTATTCATGCTTTAACAGGCCTGTTTCCATGGAGATGACTGTGATATTACCAGATTTGTGTTAGGCCTTCACTGCTGGATGAGGTTGGCAAAGAAGATTGACTATAATAGAAAAAGGCATGCTTTGAACTAGGAACAAAGTATAATCTTAGATTAAAAAATAAAATTAAATAAAATAAAAGAATGATACTAATTAAGGAGAAGGCAAAAAGATTCTATTCTGAGAGTAGCAATGCTTTCTTGGCTAAAGCCTCGTACACACGATCAGACTTTAAACTTTTCTGTGGATTTCTGTCCAAAGGGCGTTTGCCGTGAACTTGTATTGCATACACACGGCAGGATTTTTTAGGCAACAAACATGAAAGTAGTGACGTTTCAACATACTGATGACACTTCAAAAGAGGACGTTCAATTCTCCGGCGCCACCCTTTGGTCAACTTCTGTATTGTTGTCTGATCTTTTGCATTGGTTCTGAGCATGCGTGTTTGTACTTTGGACTAAAGTCCATTGGTGTGTCTGTTCGCACAGCCAGCATTTGTCCGATGAAAACTGAAAAAGTTTGTCCGATGGAGCGTACACACGGTCGGATGTTGCCTTAAAACTAATTTGCATGTTTGTTGTCAAAAAAGTCAGATCATGTGTATGGGCCTTTATGTACAACAAATAAACACAATGCTAAGGTTAAAGAACAACTCTGGACAACAAGCAAAATGAGTTGACTACTAGTAAGTAGTAAACTGTACAGCTGTGTTAAAGTAAAAAATAAAAAATATATAGTTTATCTTACAGTTGTATTAAAGCCATTTTTTTTAAATCAGATAAAAAAAAAACATACAAAAATCAAATGCATGTGAGTTATTTTATTTTTATCTGATTTAAGAAAAAAAATTTTGAAATGAATACCACTTCAAGGAGGCATTGCCCCTTTGCTAATTCAGGACCATACCTAGAAGCTCTGCTTTATTAAAATATCAGAGCAAGGGAGGAGGCAAAGAAGCATGGATCGGGAATGTTTGTTTGGTGGTTGGGGTCTAGTAATGAAAAAGGTATTTTCCATCCTGACCAGTGGCGGCTGGTGTTGTATATTTTGGGGGGGGCGGCAAACAATACACTCGTCGCCACCCCCCAGTCGGTCGGGTTGGTCGCTCGCTCATCCTGCACTTACCCCATCTAGCAGCTTTGGCTCCTTCCTGCATCTCCTCCTCCTCCATGGCGGCGGCTTCCCTTCTCCTTCCTTCGGTGGCCAATACGATCAATTCTCCTCTCAGCCAATCAGGTCTTAAGACCCACTTCCTGATTGGCCAGGAGGAGAATGAGGAAGACAATAACAAATGTTCATTCGCTATTGTCACACAACTGGGTGGGCTCAGGGTGCAATGCTCTGTGCCCCAAGCCTACATTTTTTTTAAGCTAATTAGAGCCTCAGGCCTATTGAAATCCATGTGTCTTGTGCCCTGCATGTAGATTAGGGGCCAGGCACATGGATTAGGGGGGAGGCACCCCTGCGCCCCTAATGGACAGGCCGCCACTGATCTTGACAAAAGTATACTTTTTCCTTGTACTGTATTGGGGATGTACATTGGATGTAAGCAGATGAAAGCTCTTATAAACTTAAAAAATTCAAATAGGTTACAGTGAAATAGATTAGCAGTAGTGGATTAAAAGGTGTCTAAATATAAACTAATACATCTTATACTAGTACCTGAGGAGCAGATGTCACAATTAGGGATAAGCCGAACACCCCCCCGGTTCGGTTTGCAGCAGAACATGCAAACAGGCAAAAAATTTGTTCGAACTCACGAACACCGTTAAAGTCTATTGGACTCAAACATAAGTAATCAAAAGTGCTCATTTTAAAGGCTTATATGCAAGTTATTGTCATAAAAAGTGTTTGGGGCCCTTTAGGGCTGGTATGAATATTAAGGGGAACCACGAACCAAACTTTAAAAAAAAATTGCTTGGGGGTCCCCCTCAAAATCCATACCAGGCCCTTCAGGTTTCGTATGGATTTTAAGGGGAACCCCATGCCAAAATTTTTAAAAAATGGCGTGGGGGTCCCCCCAAAAATCCATACCAGACCTTTATCTGAGCAGGCCGCAGGAAAAGAGGGGGTGAGGAGAGAGTGCCCCCCTCCCCTCCTGAACCGTACCAGGCCACATGCCCTCAACATGGGGAGGGTGCTTTGGGGTAGCTCCCAAAGCACCTTGTCTCCATATTGATGGGGACAAGGGCCTCATCTCCACAACCCTTGCCCGGTGGTTGTGGGGGTCTGCAGGCAGGGGGCTTATCGGAATCTGGAAGCCCCCTTTAACAAGGGGACCCCCAGATCCCGGCCTCCCCTCCTATGTGAAATGATAACGGGGTACAAAAGTACCCCTACCATTTCACAAAAAAAGTGTCAAAATGGTACAAATGACAAGACACGGCTTGGGACAAGTCCTTTATTAAAAAATAAAAAAATTAAAATGTCTCACAAAGTCCATTCATCTTCTCCTCTCGCTCCACCGATGGATCGAAAAAAAAGAAAAAGCCACGACCAACCCGCCTCCATGGGAGGCACCCGCCGTATGATGCATCCTCGCAGGTGACAGTTCTTTTATAACTGAGGGTGGGGCCACACGGTGACATAAATGGGTGGCCCCACCCCCTCTGATGCCACAGGGAAGCCATTGGGAAGTCTCTGTGCGTCAGAGGGGGCGGGGTCACCCAAGACATCACCGTGTGGCCCCGCCCTCAGTTATAAAAGAACTGTCACCTGCGAGGATGCATCATACGGCGGGTGCCTCCCATGGAGGCGGGTCGGTCGCAGCTTTTTTTTTTTTCGGTCCGTTGGTGGAGGGAAAGAAGAAGATGAATGGACTTTGTGGGACTTTTTTTAAAAAAATTTTAATAAAGGACTTGTCTCAAGCCGTGTCTTGTCATTTGTACCATTTTGACACTTTTTTTGTGAAATGGTAGGGGTACTTTTGTACCCCGTTATCATTTCACACAGGAGGGGAGGCCAGGATCTGGGGGTCCCCTTGTTAAAGGGGGCTTCCAGATTCCGATAAGCCCCCCCACCCACAGACCCCCACAACCAACAGGCAAGGGTTGTGGGGGTGAGGCCCTTGTCCCCATCAACATGGGGACAAGGTGCTTTGGGGGGCTACCCTAAAGCACCCTCCCCATGTTGAGGGCATGTGGCCTGGTACGGTTCAGGAGGGGGGCGCTCTCTCATCCCCCCTCTTTTCCTGTGGCCTGCCAGGTTGCGTGCTCGGATAAGGGTCTGGTATGGATTTTCGGGGGGAACCCCTCGACATTTTTTTTTTAATTTTGGTGTGGGGTTCCCCTTGAAATCCATACCAGACCTGAAGGGTCTGGTATGGATTTTGAGGGGGACCCTCACACAATTTTTTTTTTATATTTTGGTTCGGGGTTCCCCTTAATATTCATACCAGACCCAAAGGGCCTGGTAATGGACTGGGGGGATCCCATGTCATTTTTTCAATGACTTCTTTTATCTGTATTGCCGGAACCAACAATTCATTATAGCCGTGAGTACTTTTAAATGACCTTTTTCCTTTAGAAATGTCATTTTGTGCAGGGACTGTTCTAAACACAGGGAAAATGCCTCACTTTACAGGCATACTATAAACACCCCCCAGGCACGATATTTAAAGGAATATTTCACTTTTATTGTTTCACTTTAGGCATTATTAAAATCACTGCTCCCGAAAAAACGTCAGTTTTTAAAACTTTTTTTTGCATTGATACATGTCCCCTGGGGCAGGACCCAGGTCCCCAAACACTTTTTTATGACAATACCATTCATATAAGCCTATTAGCACTTTTGATTTCTCCATAGACTTTTAAATGGTGTTCCGCGGCTTTTGAATTTGCCGCGAACACCCCAAATTGTTCGCTATTCGAACAGGTGAACACCCGATGTTCGAGTAGATTTTACATTCGACTCGAATATCGGGCTCATCCCTAGTCACAATAATAATGATTTACTTCTGTCAATTAGACACGGTCATGTATTTTTTTAACCTGACTAACAATGTAAGAGACATCTTCCTATTTGTGAACATTTCAGCTTTCCCATTTACTTATTTTGCTACATTTCAAACAAGAGGGGCATACCTTGTCTACCGCTTCCTTTACTCTCCTAAATAAGAAGAGGGATGATATTGGGCCAATGATCAAAGGAGTTTCCAATAGGTTGGTGGACTGTGAGTAATAACAATGCTTCCAAAATTGAAAGCACTTGTTACTGTCCTGTAGGTTCTCCAGAAATGATCTGCAGCTTACCAGATTTTTTATTCTGATTTGGGTGGAGGATGGGCTTCCTTGGAGCAAGTTGCATAACTTAACCATTCTGCAGCTTCTCAGATGTGAACAAAGACAAGTAAGATCTAAGACAAATACATGTATCGTACTAGAACTAACAGACGTCATTAGTGATGTCATAAAATATACACAAATGGGTGAATTATGGCCACTCACAGATGTTATAAGTAATCATCTCAATATTACTGCTGGTTATATTAAAATCATAGGAGTATTTTTACCGTAGTACACAGACTAATCAGTTTAGCGGATCTCTCGTGCATGAGCATCATGGGAAATGTAGTTCCAAAACATCTGGGGTGCCAAGGTTAGCCATCACTGCCTTAGACTCTGCAGTCTTCAGGTCATCTATGTGACATTACGTGATCTTTCGCTACTCCCCTGGCACCCTGGTGAGTCCAGATTTGCATGAGCGTCACAAGAAGTAGGTATTAATTTTAAAATATGCTATGCAAACTATTTAAGTGGCAAAAATTGTGGTTTTGGGCTATAATTTAACCTAAGATCCCAAACAGTAGAATCATATCCTATAGAGTAGTGCATGTTTTATTTTAGCAAGTCATTATTGAAAATGATTTTACCTACTATAATAATTTGACAGGCTGCAGCCTATGTCAAATTTAGGTATAAGGCATTATAACTTCAATTGATCTCGTCATTAATAAATTGTATATAAATGTGAGAAATAACTGTCTTTTCAAACACTGAAAGAAAAATGTCTAAGTTTTATTTCATTGACAGTAAGAATAAATGTGAAGCATGGTACACAGCAGTTGGTCTTGCATTAGGTATTTCTGCTTTTTGGTAAGATGTCAAATATGTTCTCTTTTTTACAGCAAGCTCCTAAGAACACAATGCATATGAGACAAAGAGTTTCTAATGGCTGATCAGCCTCATACAGATAAAGAAAGAAAGAAAAGACATTTAGTGTTGTATATTTACTGAGATATAATTACTTGAGAATGGTAGTAATATTTCTGTTTATAAAAAAAAAAACATGAAATTACATTGGCAAACTGTCTAATTGTATTTAATTCAAATGAAAATGCATTTTCTTATGGGTCTTATTGTTGTTTGTATACATAAGTAATTTAATGAGAATTGAGAGTGAGATGTCTCAATAACATCAATGGGAAACATGATATCGGTCTGCTTTTTGAGACATGGCCATGCTTCCACGACAAGAGATGATAGTTTCTGTAATGCATCTTACATTTAAATTCTGGATATTTGCAATGAAGTATATGTTCTTTTTCTCTTAATAGAATAGCCAAACTTTGATGCCACCAGGGTGTTAAGTAATCTGGGTATGCAAAAATGATTGTGCTTATTACAGTATTACACTTTAGGGAAGTCCTTTGTGACTTGTATATTGGCCCAGTCTTTAAATTGCTACTAAACCCACAACAGTAAAACCAGTCTGTATATGCAGTAAAGCATGCTTGTTATACTCACTGTGGAACATGGGTGGTTAACACACATGTGCAAAATGGTTGCTTTATCCTGTCTTCTCTTAACCTCCCCTCCTTCCACTGTCCCCCACTATCTGCTGATAGAACAGAGCCTTGGGGGCAAGCTGAACATGCTTAGTGAATGATTCTTTGTGAGGTTGGTAGGTCTCAGACTTAGCTGTCACTCAAAGTCCTCATTGACAACTGCCAGCCAGTCAGAGTAGTTTACCATCAGGTGATTGGCACATGCAGATGCTGCTACATATGGCCTGGGCATCTAGGGTTCAATGGCCCCTGGTTGCATACGGCTTCATGTCCCATGGAGATTAATTATTGGTTATCCGCAATTACATTTTGAAAAGGATGCTCCTCTAAAGCATTTCTAATTATGCAATTATAGCCAACATGATTTCTCTATTAGGCTTTATAACAGGTACAATGTGTGCAGACCATCCATGCATTTTTTTATACTATTATACTATGGTGTAAGGCAATCAATTACTGCATATATTTTTGACCTTCAGGCAATCAGCCTTCATATTAGGATCAAGTATGAATAATAAAGACAGCACTTTAATTTATCACAACCATCTAGTAAATACCATCTAGTAAATATCTTTAAAGTCACTAACCAAACCATTTTAGTGAAGTGTGGAAGAGATAGAACATCTGCCAATGTTTTGAGATGTAGTCAACATATCTCTTTTGTTTTTCCTGGGAAATACTAATTTTAAAATGTAAGCCCATTTATAAAGCAGCTCACTGTAATCTAGGATTCTCATGTTGACATTTTTGACGGCAATGCAATTAATACAGCAGTGTAAATACTATATACTATATATATCTCACATATTCAAAATAGAGTTGTTTCTCTTCTATATTGTTACTACAGGGGAGATGGAAAATAACATTCTTAAAGGCTGCAAAATTGTATTTTTCTTCCCCTCTTGTTCAATTTATATTTTACCTTGCAGGTGTTAGTTTTCTTAAAACTTCAAATAGATATGTAAGAAACACAAACTATTGCAACTCAATGTTAATTAAAACATAAATTATTGCACTTTTTTTTTTAAATGCAGCCAGTATTTACCTGCATTTGCTTTGATATCAGTCATGTTCAATACCCTGTACAGCAGATTTTAGACTGGCAGAGAAAAAAAACAGTAAAAGGCACCAGTTAGCTGTGCTGCAGTACTTATGTGTTGACAAAGAGATTGCTGATAGGAGGAGAGAACTTAGTGAGGGAGAGATAGTCCAGTCATGGACTTGAGGGGCGGCAAAACCTATTTCTTCTGAACTGCAGCAGCTAAAAATCAAGTCTTCAGCATGCCAGGCAAAGCTACTCTTTGGGGAAGAATTTCCTAAATTTTAGCACTGGATTAACAGAAATACACATTTTTTTAACAATACATTTTTAAAACAACTCCCATATATACAGTATGTTATTTATCTGTGTATTTTTGTCCAAAGTTCAGATTTAAAGTGGTTTTAAAAGGTAGAACATTTTTTACCTTAATGCATTCCCTAAATTAAGGTAAAAAATGTTCCAGCATGTGTATTGCCCCCTCACCTCTCTATACTTACCTCTCTTGATCTAGTGCTGTGTCCACCTGTAGCAGTTCTGGTCTCCTGCTGCTCTCAATCAAATCCCGTGAGGAGGAAGCGGGAGGAGGTCAACAATGCTGTGTGTGTCTATATACTCCGGAACAAGCTATGGTGGGGTGCATGCAGAAGAGGAGGCAAGATCACTGGTGGGGAACCCCAGAAGAGGAGGTTTCGGGATGCTCTCTGAAATATCATTGCTTAGAGCAGGTAAGTATGAACCATGTTTTTTGTTCTTTTTGTAAAATAACAAACAGGCCTTTACAATCTGTTCCACACCATTTTATTGAGGTGAAAATTGTTCTACACTGCTTAGCATCACTGTAATAGAAGTTGTTTCTGGATTTGAGAGTTGCTTTTGAAGAATACCAAGTTTGAGTATTTACGAGGGGCGCATGTGCGGCAGCCTGAGGTGAAGGTAATGTTACCTTAGAGCTCCGCTCCTCGGGAGTTTTCATCGGAGGACTACAGGTCCCAGTGAACCAGCAAGTATCCCAAAACTGCAGAAAATCCTACCCAATACTGTCAGCTTCACTGACAATTGTCTTGAGAGCTCCTAAAACGAAAATTAAAGCAGAAAAAACGAAGGAAACGGCACACAGGCTGGCGGCTGGAATGGCGGCGGCATCCTCTCCCCCACAGCACAGCGGTGAATACACTAAAAAATCTTTACCTCACAGTCAGCACAGCGGTGAATACACTAAAAAATCTTTACCTCACAGTCAGCACAGCGGTGAATACACTGGAAAATCTTTACCTCACAGTCAGCACAGCGGTGAATACACTGGAAAATCTTTACCTCACAGTCAGCACAGCGGTGAATACACTGAAAAATCTTTACCTCACAGTCAGCACAGCGGTGAATACACTGGAAAATCTTTACCTCACAGTCAGCACAGCGGTGAATACACTGGAAAATCTTTACCTCATAGTCAGAAGACACAGGCTGCTAACGGTGAGTCTGAGTCTGAATATGAATACTGTGAATTACAAGCTGCTACACAGTCTGACATCTTCAAAAAATTTGAATGTATGCTTCAGAAAGCCCTCAAACAGACTTCTGATCATATAAATGACAAACTGACTAAAGAAATTAGAGAAATAGGTCAGAGAACAGCTGACTTAGAACTGAGGGTTGATGAAATTGATAATTTTACAGAGAACTACATGTCTGAGATGAAGGTACTAAAAGAGGAAAACCTTACATTACAAAATTGTTTAGAGGACCAAGAGAACAGAGATCGTCGATCGAATCTGCAAATCAGGGGAATCCCTGAATCTGTTCTAGACCTGCAGGCTAATATCACGGCGCTCTTTCAAGAATTATTACTTGGAACCCCTATTGACAGGTTTGAAATGGATAGAGTGCATAGAGCGTTAGCCCCACGCAAAATAAATGGTCCCCCGAGGGATATTATAGCTAAATTGCACTTTTACAGAACCAAAGAACAGATACTAACAGCTGCCAGAGGGAGAGAATCTCTTAGCTTCCAGGGCAATACCTATCAACTCTTCATAGATTTGTCCCCACTAACGGTTACAAAAAGACGTGCACTTAAACCTCAACTCCAGGTACTCCAGAGAAATTAAATTTCCTATCAATGGGGATTTCCTTTTTGTCTCAGATTTACTCATTTGGAAACAAAATATGTTTGTCGCTCTTCAGAGGACTTGAAGTCAGCCCTATTTGATATGGGCCTAGCCGACGCAATCTTACCAAATGACCAGTCTCATAGGCGCTCAGCTTTTCGTTCTACACAGCAAAACAAAGACCCAAAACCCAGCTATTCCACATCTTCCCATCAAAATCTTAACAAGCGAGGTCGATATGAACATTCACCACCAAACAATGAGGATTCAATGGACTGACAATCTAAGCCAGACTAGTTATTTGTCCTTGCTACTTTTTTCCAGCCCAGTATGCTGACAGAGTTAATTAACTGGCCATATTCATGACTAAAATGAGTTATGGCTACATACTACTGTTATGTTACAAAAATATTTTTTTTTTTAATATTTTTTTTTTTTTTTTATTAACTTTTTTTCTGTTTTTTTTTCCTCTCAAGTTTTTGAACTTTATTTTTTCTTTTTTTGTAACAATTTAAGCGAAATTTTTCCATGATAGTAATGGAATAGTTCCTGTGGTCCTCCAATGTTATACATCCCTTAGGAATTTATTGTTGCCCTTTATTCCACCTAAGGACTACTACCATTGTTATGGGGGTCTCTATTGGTGGTCCTGGACCCTCTCAGAGAGTTCTAAAAACTCTCCTGAGATGCTCCTACACCCTATTATTTAGCCTTTATATACTGCTAAATTGTCTTCATATTGGGTTTGTTCGATTCTCCTCTCCTTTTTTCTTTTTCTATTCTATTGCTTCTTTCTTTAATCTTTGCTATTCCCTCCTGACTCTCGGGTTGGTGATCCTGGCTCTCGGTGAGTACTCTGCTTGTTATGCTATAATATTCGCATTCGTTGTTTTATGGCTCCTATAAATATCTTGTCATTAAATGTACAGGGGTTTAATACTCCACATAAGTGAACCAAGGCTTTATGCTCTTTTGCTATGAAAAAAGCTAATATTATATGTTTGCAGGAAACGCATTTTACTGACAAAGTTTATCCCAAATTTCTTTCATCATCATATCCACAATTCTATACTGCTTCAGCTACGGTTAAACAGCGCGGAACTCTCATTGGTTTTCACCGTTCCACTCCGTTTAACCTTGTATCCAAAATAACAGACCCTGAAGGACGATATGTTCTCCTAACAGGATTTATTCATGATAATCCTATTACTATTTTGTCTTATTATGCCCCTAACAAATGCCCAACTGCTTTCTTATCCCACCTTTTTCAACTTATAGAAGTACATAAGTTTGGTACTGTTGTTATTTGTGGGGATTCTAATGCTACTATTTTCCCGTTCTTAGATAAATCTCCCCCTGGACCTACCACAAACTCAATAAACCTAACTTTTCAACATCTACTCACCACTCATAGCCTGGTAGATACTTGGCGAGAGATGAACCCTATTAGTAGGCGCTTCACTCATTATTCTTATTCGCATAACTCTTTTTCACGAATAGATCATATTCTAATCCCGTCAAGTATGCTACCAGAAATCATATCATCCAAAATCATTCCTTTTCCATGGACAGACCACTGCGCAGTATTCATTACCATTGCTTCCACAATTCCTAGATCACACGATACCACTTGGTGTATAAACGATTCAATTCTGACCCACCCTTCTCATCGTGTTGAGATTGAAAAAGCACTTTCTGATTACCTAAAATCCAATGATACAGATGATGTCTCTGCTATTACATTATGGGAGGCGCACAAGGTAGTCATTAGGGGTAGACTGATACAACAAGCAACTAACCTTAAAAGAGAACGCAAACTGTTGTTTGCAAAACTTGAATCTACCTTTAATGACTGTCATCAAACTTTTCAAACCTCCCCGAATGCTACCAACAGTACCAAACTAGAAAAAGCCCGCCTGGATCTAGATCTTTTTCTTACTGATACCGCAGATAAACTTATAAGTAAACGCCAGCATGTTCAATATCGCAGGGCAAATAAACCTGATACACCTATGGCCAGAATTTTAAAAAATTCACAACATATACATATGCCAATCAGATTGAAAGTATCCCGGGAATCTTACACTAGTAACCTAGTGAAAATACTTGAAATTTTTCGCTCTAAGTTATCTAAACTATATTCTTCTGCCTCAAATTTTGATGAAACTAAAGCAGACACACTGTTCTCCAATATCACGCTTCCTAACCTTGATCAACAACAGAAAGATCTTCTTGAATGTCCAATTACAGATACTGAAGTCCTTAACGCAATAAAATCTTTAAAATTACGTAAAAGACCAGGCCCAGATGGATTTTCGGCAACATATTATAGACAATTTGCATCAATCTTAACACCTGTCTTAACTAAAGCCTTCAATTCGATCCTTAAAGGTAACTCATTTAGAACAGAGACTCTCACCTCTATAATAGCAATGATCCCCAAACCACATTCCGACTCCACCTCCTGGACTAATTATCCTCCTATATCCCTCCTAAATCTCGATATAAAATTAATTGCTAAAATTTTGGCCACTAGACTGAATAATATTATTGGCCTACTAATCCATAAAGACCAAACAGGCTTTATGCCTAAACGCCAAGCTGGAGATAATATCAGGAGAGCACTCTTACTTATTAATGCGGCTAAAACTAGACGAATCCCAGCTTGCCTTGTATCCTTAGACATAAGGAAAGCATTCGATTCGGTTACATGGCCTTATATGGAATATGTCCTTGGTAAATGGGGATTTGGAAACAATTTTTTAACCTGGGTCTCATCCTTATACAATAATCCTAGAGCATATATCAAATATGCAGGCTATAAGTCAACAATGATTGATATCAAAAGAGGCACTAGACAAGGATGCCCTCTTTCCCTTCTACTTTTTGCCCTAATAATAGAACCCCTGGCACACCTTATTAGAACCAATCCTGACATTAAAGGTATCAAACTAGGTGGTTATCACCATAAAATATGTCTCTTTGCGGATGACATCCTCATATTTTTGTCTCATCCCCATATATCCACCCCTAATCTACTAAAAACACTAGATAATTTTGCCCAAATATCAGGACTACATGTTAATCCAACAAAATCAAATGCATTAAATATTTCCTTATCTCAATTAGAACTTCAGCAGGCACAAACTTCCTTACCCTTTACTTGGGTTCCAAAGCTGCTTCCATACCTAGGAATAAAACTCACAATCTCTCTTAAAGACCTTTTTGTGGCAAATTACTTACCCCTCCTTAAACAAACTTCCGGCTTCCTGAAACAATGGGCTCTTCTATCATTGTCATGGTTGGGAAGGATTAATGCGGTAAAGATGTAAATCCTGCCGAAATTCTTATATTTATTTAGGGTACTCCCTAGTTCTTTACCATTTTACTTTCTTAGACTTACTCAACGTAGAGTTATGTCCTTCATTTGGGGTACCACCAAACGTTGTATACCTAAATCTACGCTTTACCTTAATAAATTGAGTGGTGGTTTGGGATTGCCCAACTTTTCCTCCTATTTCTACGCTGCACAGCTAGCACTTATACCCAAGTATCATACTTCTGTAGAAGCTCCCCTATGGGTAGCTATTGAATCAGTGGAAAGTGACCCTATCTCAGTGGCAAATATGTTTTGGCTCTGTCCTGCTGATAGAATACATCTTTCTAATCCTATCACGATACAGACCCTAGCAGTTTGGGATAAATGTAAATTTGCACATAATCTTCAATCAACACATAATCCCTTGCTTTCATTTCTTAATAATCCAGCCTTTTATCCTGCCTGGAAATTCCCAAAATCATTCTCTGCATGGACCTCTACGAACCTGACTAGTTTATACAATCTTTCCTCGACTAAAGCTATTTATACATTTCCTGTACTATGTCAAACCTTTGGGTTACCTAAAACTGAAATATTTCGATATTTACAAATTAAACATTTTTATGAACCACTTCTTAGTACAGGCTCAACTCTTAATCAAATGACTCAATTTGAGCGGATTTGTATAAGTGATCCACACATTAGAGGACTTATCTCAATATTATATTTCCAACTTAATATGATATCTAGTGAGTTTCTACCCTCATACACAACTAAATGGGCACAAGATATGAATCGAGTGTTTAATAAACAAGATTGGTCGAATATATGGTCAGCCACCAAAACTTCCTCTCCAAATTGTTTTGCTGTAGAAACTAATTACAAGGTTCTAGCACGCTGGTACCTTGTACCAGCTAGAATAGCTAAATTTGTCCCCACATATTCACTTAATTGCTTTAGAGGATGTGACACAGCAGGAACACATTTTCACATATGGTGGCAATGCCTCATAGTTGAAGAATTCTGGAAGAATATATTTCTTATGGCGTCTAAAGCCCTGGAAATCACGATTCCTCCAGATCCTGCAACGGCACTCCTAAACCTTAAACCCACAATACTCACCCATACTCAATTCCAATTGTTTATCCAACTTAGCACTGCAGCTAAACAAACGATTGCCAAGGCGTGGAAGTCCCAAAATCTAATTCTTGCTGAAGCTAAACACAGAATGAACAGAGCACTTTTATACGCCAAGATGACAGCTATTGAAGAAAATAAAATAAATAAATTTCGCAAAATTTGGCAACCATGGGTTAAAAACTACCTCGCTACAGATTTTGACCAATCTCTGTTGTTACCACACTAAGATATATATCATATTATTACTGAAATATATATTATATTTGTATACCTAATGAGAGCTGGATCATCATCCCGGGAAACTCTCTTTTTTTTTTTTCTCTTCTTTCCTTCTTTCCATATTTATCTCTCCTCCCTCTCCTTTTCTTTTATTATTTCCTAAAATATTCCTATGGATACTTAGTCTAATAACTTGATTTATTTCTCTAATCTTACATCTAGAATCCCAACTAGTGTATAGTAAATATGGTTGTAAGATATCTCTAAAATTACTTTATTTTACTAACTTATTTATTTATCTTTTTTATCATACTGCAAAGATCTTCTGATGATTGATATGTATCCATGTATTGTATCATTTTATTTCTTCTTCTGTGAAAACTCAATAAATATATTTAACAAGAGTATTTACTAAGTGCTAAATGACAGATCCATCTATCAATAATTGAAGTGTTATAGCTGAGATTTGTGGACTCCAGTACAACCACGTGATGTGATAACATTCTTTGATTTGGAATTCCAGCACTCAGAAATCTTTAATGTTTTAATCAATGTTATTAAATAATACTACATGAGTTTATGCATTTTAAATTGAACAACAGGTGCACATGTTTAGCTGTTATTCCTTTATTTTAATTTTTGCTAGTTACATAAAGGTAGCCTCATTCCCATTATCTGCAGTAATGGTATGATTTGTTTTGCAATCTTTTGAACTGGTCAGCTGACCTCTGTCTAGTTTTGTCCTTAAGATACAGTAGGTATAGAAAAGAATCACCTCCTTTAAAATAATCACATTTTTTTGCCTTGCAGCCTAAAATGTAGACAGACACAGGTTTTGTTTTATTAAGCTGCATTTATTCAGTGCAACTTAAAACATCTAGTGAAATATATAACATCAACATGTCAGAAAAAAATAAAATAAATCAGAAACGGAATCACTGAGTTGAAAAAGGATCACACCCTTGTGTCAGTTATTTACTGTATTAAACCACCTTTTGCTTGCTTTAATTACAGCTCTTAGTCTGTTGGGATATGTCTCTACTAACTTTGCACATCTAGACTTTGCAATATTTGCCCACTCTTCTTTGCATAACTTCTCAAGTTCAGTTAAATTTGATGGTGAGCATTTGTGGGCTGCAGTCTTCAAGTAATTCCACAGATTTTCAATGGGGTTTAAGTCTAGGCTTTGACTAAGCCATACAAGGACATTCACCTTTTTCTCCTTCAACCACTGTGGGGTAATTTTTTGCTGTGTGCTTTGGATCATCATCATGTTGGAAGGTAACCCTTCTTCCCATTGACAATTTTCTGGCAGAGGGCAGCAGATTTTCCTCAAGAATGTGATGGTATTTTGTCACATCCATTTTTCCCTCCATCCTGACAAGTGCTCTAGTCCCTGCTGCAGAGAAACACCACCATAACAAGATATTACCACCTCCATGCTTTACTGTAGGAATGGTGTTATTTAAATGGGGAGCTGTATTGGATTTCTGACAGAAATATTGTTTGGTGTTGAGGCCAAATAATTTAATTTTAGTCTCATCTGGCCATAATGCCTTTTTCCATGTGGCCTTAGAATCTTCAAGGTGCGTTTTGGCAAAGTTCAGTCGTGACTGCATGTGGCCTTTCTTGAGGAGTGTCTTTTTTCTTGCAACCCTCCCATACAAGCCACATTTGTGGAGAATTTGTGATATTGTTGTCATATGCACACAATGGCCATTCTTTGTCATAAATTCCTGCAACTGCTTCAGGGTTGCTGTAGACCTCTTGGTAGCCTCTCTGACCAGTTTTCTCCTGGCTCTATCATCCAGTTTGGAGCAACGTCCTGATCCAGGGAGGGTCGGTGTTATACCAGATATCTTCCACTTCTTAATAATAGACTTCACTGTGCTTCTAGGCATTGATAAGACCTTTTATTTTTTTTGTATCCATCTGCTGACTTGTGTCTGTCCACAACTTTATCCTGAAGATCTTTTGACAGTGCATTGCCATTCATAGTTGATTGTTTGCTTTAGTTGTACTATCAGGGACTGACATGCTCAACAAAAGCTCTTTACATGCTGAGGTAATCAAAATAACCACAGCTGATCACAGTTGAAAATGAAATGGCTTTGTGTGCAATTGAGAAGGTCATTAGCTACACCTGATTGAGTTTACAAGTCATTTTTAGGAGGAGTTAATCCCTTTTCCAAATTAGTGATTCTTTTTTTTATTTATTATTTTTTTCTGATATGTTAGTGGTCTATCTTTCACTTGGATGTTATAAGTTGTAAATACAGCTGGATAAAACAAAAGCTGGGCCTGTCTTCATTTCAGGCTGCAAGGGAATAATGTGTGATTATTTTAAAGGGGTGATTGTTTTCTAAACCAGCTGTAAGTCAAGATCTCTTTAGATATTTTTTTAGAACAAGAGCTTTGATACCAGAATATGCAATGACAAAGTCTGCTCAGCCTGTTTTAGAGTTGTACATTACTTTATAGCTATAACTCAAACACAGGCTCTTGTAATTTGAAATTTTAATTTAATTTAGGATATTTGAAACATCATAAGCAGTTTCCAAACCCCTGGGGAAAGTGATTTTCCTTTTGCTTGGGAAGTAAAGTGTGCAAAGGGAAATTACTTTCCCTAGGGGGTTGGAAAAAGCAAATTGAATTTCAAATTTGGCATGGAAATTCACTGTCAGCTTTTATGCCCCTGAAGTAACTTCTCTACTTGCTTAAGCAAGTAATATGTGTAAACAGTATTAACATAAAGGATGAGTGGACAATTATTTCTACTAATGGCAGCCAATGTAGCTGCAAAGATTTAGACTGGCCATACACAGGAGCATTTCATTTTTCAGAGGTGAACAATCACATCACCATTCCTCTATTCAGCCTACATAGAACAGTTTAATGATCTCCCCATTACCAATTATAAGGCTGTATTGTGTGATATCAAGTAGTTCTATTGATCTCTGCATTATCAGCTGATAGAAAGTCAAACAATAATCTAGCCACTTGCACTAAAGATACTAGTATTCTGATGTAGAGCAGTTATTGAACAATCAACCATATCGGCGTGATATCAGCTTGTATATGGACACATTTACTTTAATGTTCTACAGTGTTTTAAAATGAGCTCCAAATAAAACACAGGTTTAATGTGGTTGTAAACCCACTTTATCATTTTCTGCCAATTCCCTGTGTAAAAAAAAAAGTAATGTCTTCAGTGTCTGTGATTTATTAAAAAAATGCCACTGTATACCTTATTTCACAGCCCCTGCTGTTCCCTCTCCCGATCTAACAGCTACAGTGGGAGGGGCTGAGAATCCCCCCACTGACATTAGTCAGGAGGAGGAGAGGAGGTGGCCAGTCACGTGAATGCAGAGCTGCGCTTGGAAATACGATATGCAGGGGCATTTCTTTAATAAAGCACAGACACTGGAGACATTCCATTATCTAACACAGGGGATTGCCAGAAAATGATAAAGTTTTGATAGTGGCAGGAGGGGAGGGGCAGGCACTGTCAGGAGCTGACAGGCAGGGAGAGGACAGGGGAGACACAGGGGCTGATGAAGGCACATAAACTGACAACGGTGTCAGGGCTCAAGAGCCACGATAACAGGGGGAGGGCAGAAACTGGCCGGATCAGCCAGGTATTTAAGGTGATACTGGGGGACAAATGACACAGCACAAGCACTATGCTGTTATTCATGCTTTAAAGGGACAGGAATATTTTTTTAATCTTTTTTAGGGTAACAGACGCTTTATAAAAACATGTTTGTCTTTTATTGTTAAACCCATTGCAAAAAAAAAATAAAAAAAATGTCATATAACAGCATTAATAGTCTACCAGCAAAATCTTGTTATTTGTTCCTTGGCCTAGCTATGGAATAGACACACTATGAGAGATGTGACATTTTAGTAACAGAAACTCTAGCCTTAGTTGGCTATGAAATGGATAGTTAAATCTTATATGTACAATTTCTGCTCAGTGATCTAAGAAAAGTGTCTAGGCAATAAGGAAAGGAATGTCTTTCTAAAATATACATGTGCAGACCTCTGGAATTTCTAAAACAAAATGTCTATCATAAAGGGACATGATCATATTTTTTTTTTACTCACCACATGTGTCTGATATGTACACAACTAGACAAAGTTCCCAATGCACATTGGGGCTGGTTTACTAAAGGCAAATAGGCTATTCCCGAGAGCTTAATGAACGTGGTGAAATTTAACTTTGCAAAGAATACCCAATCACATGCAAGAAAAAAAGACAGTATTTTCCTTGTACATAATCGGATGACCTCACTCACTAAGCACTGGGAAAAATTCCCTCGCAAAATGCATGTCTATTGAAAAGTTAACAGTCTATTTGCCTTTAGTAAATCCACCCCTTTCTGCCTAGAATTGATCCCACTTAATTCCTGTATAATGTAGCTCCAAATCTCTGCATGTCTGCTAGGATTGGTACAGATACATCTATACCATATATAAAAAAATGTATATGAACTGTTAAATCAATTTGCAGGTAGCATTGGGGGTTATTTACAAAAGGCAAATCCACTTTGCACTGCAAGTGCACTTGGAAGTGCAGGCACTATAAACCTAAGGGGTAGATCTGAAATGAGTGGAAGCTCTGCTGATTTTATCATCCAATCATGTGCAAGCTAATATGCTGTTTTTTATTTTCCTTGCATGTCCCCCTTGGATCTACAGCGACTTTAATTCCAAGTTCACTTGCAGTGCAAAGTGGATTTTCCTTTAGTAAATAACCTCCATTTTCTCTTAGCTACAATTTTCCATTAGGATATGATATTATCATATGATATATCTTATTCTCAACATTTACAAACTGCTAACACAAAAAGGAACACATTTCAAACAGTTAAAATTCAATAGTTTTGCTATTACACTATGCTAGCACCATATCAAAATTAAAGCACTATTTCCTCCAGCTGCCTATGTTTAAAATATTTCTCTGATTTAAATTTTTCATGCTCTGGGATCATCAGAAGGTAGAAGCTCAGGTTAAAGTAGATACGTTTCTCCTTTTTTAATCTTGAGATTGATATTGCATTTTCATGCTCTAGTGGTTTTCATCACCTACCCTTGGCAAGGTATTGTGTCCTGATCTATAAGCCCAGGCTCCTCCAGCTGTTGATATGCTGGTCCTGTAATCCCATTGAGGCGACCTCTGGGCAGAGGGGGAGTTCTCCGAAAGGCATTTCTTTGAAGCATCCTACTCCTTTGGCTGGGACTACAGCACGTTGAAAGGTTCCTACACATTAAACACATTGGAGTCACTTAATGTCTTTCCAAGTATCCATCTCATTACTAGATACAAAATGAATAAGTGAAGCTATATTCATTGAAACATAATTATATTTAGAGTCATGATACTGACAACATGAATTTTACATTTAAAAACAAATTAAAGTGATAGTTAAGGCAATTATATATATATTTTTAAATTAGAAACATGTTATACTTACTTGCTTTTGCAGTGGTTTTGCACAGAGCAGCCCCCCATCCTCCTTTTCTCAGGTCCCCCACTGACGCACCTGGCCCCCCTCCTGTCGAGTGCCCCCAGAGCAAACAGCTTGCAATGGGGGCAACCAAGCAGGCTCGCTCCCAAGCTGCTGCTCTGCGTGTCTATTCACACACACACAGAACCATGGTTAGGCCCCTCCCCTCTCTCTTCATATTGGCTCACTGGCTGTAATAAACAGCTCTCGCTGTTGTCTCAGCCAATGAGGAAAGAGAATCTCCAGAGAGCTCAGGCTCTCATGCACATTGCTGGGTCGCAATGGGGGGTAAGTATTGGGGGGGCTGCTGCACACAGAATTTTTATTACCTTGAGGCTTGGTTCACATATGAGCCGCATGCGGCTCACAAAGGGGGCCCGGTGCATCCTGGTTCACTGGTTTAGGTCCGATTTTAGCCCAAATTTTGGGCTGAATTCGGACCTGAAATGGACCAAAAGACGCGCCGTGTTTTTGTGCAAAATGCACCGGACCCACTGCGGAGATATGTGAACCGGCTCCATAGAGAGCCAGTCAAAATCTCCTGCTATTGCGAATTGGATGTGGACATCCCACATCCAATTCACAATGGTGGGAACCCAGCCTGAAGGTAAAAAACCTTGAGCACTTAGAACCACTTTAAAATTAGTCTGATTTGTTTTCTTAAAGCTCTGCTGCATTTTAGAAACACACACAGCACTTTGAATACGAAACCTGTGTCCTCCAGTAATGCAGTGATAAAGATTGTAGTATATTTTGAAGGTACTATGTTGGGACTTACTTTAATCTCAACATGTGAATATGCAGTTTGTCTGTTACCTGAATGAAGTCTGGTGCACATGCGCACAGAGGTCCATACACCGCTAAGAAGAAACATTTCTACACCTGAGAATCACAGGTGTTTGCGTACAGCCACAGCCAGTACAAATCAATGACAGGTTCATAGAACTCATGGCTGAATGTATCTAACTGCACATTATGAATTATTTCCCAGGATAAAGTGGAACAAAACTTTTCCTTAAAGTAGAACTTTAGTTAGAAAATTACAGTAAGTCCTGATAAATCACTTCAGGCTGCCTCCTTTTGCAGGTATAGCTGTGTAAAACATTAAACGATCAGCTGACAGCTTTAAGATTTACTGTTGCTGAAGGGGGAAGAAAGCAATAGCAATGACATGGAGAGAACACATTAGGAAACGAGAAAAGAAAAGCAGTAGAAGTAGCAGGACAAACTCTGCTGCCAGGGAGACACAAAAGAGTTAAACCTGCAATGATAGTGTCTTATCTTATCTCCCTGATTCTCTCTCCTGAGTCCTGACTCCTCCATCCACAGCCTATGAACTTCAGTGTCTGTCTGCCCTCCCTACTAGCTAAGGAAAAACATACAATTAAGGCTGGAAATGCACATATGTTTAATTACAGAAAGTGAAATATAGCTTTTGAGACCAAGGAGAAGAGGAGAATTTCCTATAAGGAAGTTACTAACCTGGGTTCAACAAAATCCAGCAAGAAGAAACAGGAGCAATTCTGGAAGCAATTAACAGCACACACTAATTTTGATAACATTTTATTAATGTGGATTATTAGTTCTTTTGTCAAAAAACATTTATTTTTATCAAAATGGTATGGGTAAGGTTCTGCTTTAACTTCCTTAAAGGTGAGTTTTAAAGTGGATCTAAACCCACCAATTTAATGGTTTCCCAAAACAATTACCGTATATTCAAGGTATGCCATGAATGATAACTACCACATTTGCTTGTGCTTTAAACCAAACTGTCAAAATATCAAATGGCTAGTGATATAACTGATCACATGTGCAGCACCATGACAACTACAGTTCAATCAGTGGCTAAGATGGCAGCTTCCTTAGTTGTAAAGGATAAAATTAGAGTTTTAGTTCTGCTTTAATATCTTCCTTCTAAAATGCAGTACACTAAAAGCTTTCAAACTGGGGGGGGGGGGGGGGCATTGGCGACACTTTACCATCATCTAAGTAGCACTTTTTGACCGCTAGTGGGGTGATTTTACCCCCGCTAGCTGGCGAAAAGGGTTAAAAGCACCGGCAAAGCGCGGTGGTATCGGCGCTTTGTCGGTGCTTTGGTGGTGCTGCCTATTGATTTCAATGGGCAGGGGCATTTGTGATGCTTTTTTTGGGGGGCTTTCATATTGGAGTGACAGGACAGGCGCTTTACAGGCACTTTACAGGAGCTTTGCCAGCGCTATAGCGCCTGTAAAGCGCCTCAGTGTGAAAGGGGTCTTAAACTGAATCAAATGTTCACATTCACTGTTAAATCCTGTAACTGCAGAGTTCACCTTATGATCTTATCAGTGGTGTCTGCACCAGCAAAGGACAATGAAAAAAATGTTCTAAGAGAAAGATTTATTTTTGTCAGTAGCAACTGATCAGCTTCCAATTGTCATTTTTACAGTTTAGTTTTGAAAAGGAATACATTATTTTGATTGTTCACTATGAGAAACAAGAAGTTTTCTTTGAAAACACATTTTTTTACTCATGTTCAAATAAAAACATATTACTATCTGCAACTGCCAAGGTGCTGCGCGTGATTAGATATGACACCAGCTATTTGATAGTTTGACAATATTGACAGCAAAAGCAATAGTTGACAGCACAAGCAAATGTGACAGTTGTCATTCATGACAATGTAACTGTCTTTCAAAATAGTTAAAGTGGTTGTTAAGCCACTATAAGCATGCCATCCCCTCTGGTAAATAACACTATGGGGTTGATTTACTAAAGGCAAAAAGACTGTGCACTTTGGAAAGTGCAGTTGCACACGGCAAGAGCAGTTGCTCCAGAGTTTAGTAAATGAGCAGAGGCTCAGCTGACTTTCATCAACCAATCATGTGCAAGCAAAAATGCAGTTTTTTTTATTTTCCTTGCATGTGATTGGGTATTCTTTGCAAAGTGAAGCTTTACCTCATTTACTAAGCTCTGGAGCAACTGCACTTGCAGAGTGCAATTGCACTTTCCAAGGTGCACAGTCTATTGGCCTTTAGTAAATCAACCCCTATTTGTCCCTGTGCTATGTTGTATAAAAAAGATGCCAATTATACCTTATATCAGAGCATCTCCCATGACTCCTCCGCTCTCTCCTCTGCCCGGCTCCTCTGACAGCTATAGTGGGAGGGGCTGAGTACTCCCGTTGACATCAGCCGGTGAGGAAGGGAGGAGAGAAGAGAGAGAGCCAAGGAGTTACGTGAGCACAGGGAGACACTCTGATATAGGTAGAATTAGGCATCTTTTTTATACAGCACAGGCACACATAATGATATTTAACAGAGGGGATGGCATGCTTATACTATAGACATGATTTAATTATATAGATATGATTTAGATATGATTTAGATATAGATAACCTTTAATTGAAACTTGGATCTCTTTGCTAAATTCTGTGTATGTGTCAGCTCAACCACATCTTCCACCTTTAATTGAAACTGGGATCTGCTTGCTAAATTCTGTATATGTGCTTTTTGGTGATCTATGTTGCCTTCAAATTCTTTACCTCTGTCCATATCACAGTGATGTTTATTTTACTTTCTTATTGTCTATAGCTAAATTATGAGCAGTTCATATCTTTACGGCTCTGACCTTTCTGCTCTCTTGCTGTGTCTTGTAGTGGGCCTTGGTGTGAGAAGTTCATTCTGTTAGCCATGTGTTCCTCCTATGCAATCCTGACTAAATGATTGGCAGTACCCCCACCCAAACTCAGTATAAATTTAGGCCTTACCTGGGGGATGCACAGGCAGGGGTTTTCACAGGCTGGGATTGCATTGGCAACTATCATCTTGGCTAAAGTATTCATATTGGATTAAGTATTACACTTCCGCTCAGCACTTCAGCGAATGCACAAAGCAAAATATACAACAGACTTCTGCAGAACACTAAACACACTACAGGTGACCTGATTCTCCATCAAACTTTTTCATCTCTCATTCAGGCTTCCTCTCAATTTCACCACTCTGTATCTGTATCATGCACATCCTATTTTTCCTTCTCACAGTTGCATCCTCTCTCCTTAAACTCTCACTCCTTCACCCATCTTCTCCACCCCACAGCTTATATATATCACCCTCACTCCTGTCTTCACCTTATTACTGCACATATCAGCTCCTGCTAATTCTGAACTCATATACTAATAAAACCTGCAGGCCACTGGGACGTGTCCCCCCCACAAAAGTCACACTCCCATATCACCTCTCTCACCCTTCTGCTTCTCCTAACTTCTGGAGATATTTCTCCAAATCCTGGACCACCATCATATACCTTTGGCCAACATACCCAGCACCCCCCATCCTCTGATAGCAGTCGCAATCCACACAATCTAATTTCTATTCCTCTTCAGCCTAGAACCAGCCTCCTCTTCTCCTCTGCCCTTTGGAATGCCCGCTCTGTTTGTAACAAACTCACCACCGTCCATGACCTATTTATCACAATCTCCCTGAATCTACTTGCAATTACTGAGACCTGGATACAAGAATCTGACCTTCCTTCTCCTGCTTCTCTCTCCTATGGTGGCCTCCTGTGGAAGAAAAGGAGGTAGCGTTGGAATCCTCCTATCTTCTCAAAACATTTTTCAGGTTCTTCATCCACCCCCCTCTCTGTCCCTCTCTTCATTTGAAGCTCACTGTATTTGTCTTTTCTCTCCAGTTTAATTGAGAATTGCTGTGATCTATCGGCCCCCTGGCCCGGTATCAAACTTCCTTGATGACTTCTCTGCATGGCTACCCTACTTTCTCTCTTCTGAAATTCCAACAATCATTCTTGGTGACTTCAACATCCCTGTTAATCTCAACACTCCCGCTACTTCTAAGCTGCTGAGCCTAACCTAAAACAATGGACAAGCGTTTCTACTCACTCTATTGGCAACTGCCTTGACCTCATATTCTCCTACCTATGCACTCCGCACAACCTCTCCAGTACTCCTTTTCCTCTCGCTGATCACCACCTTATTAGTTTCACTCTCTCATTGTCTGCCTCCTCCTTGCCTTCCAACTACTAAACTATTACTCGTACAAACCTTCGCCATCTTAACCCTTCTCTTCTTTTTTCTGCTACAGATTGTCTCTACGACAAAATCTCATCCTTGTCCTGTCCCAACTTGGCCACTTCTGTCTACAACAGTTCACTGTCATCCACACTGGATATCTTCGCCCCCCTCACTACGCACAGAATCAAGCCCAACCGCTACAACCCTGGCAAACAGACAATACCAGAAGCCTCAAAAAACGTAACCGCGCTATTGAGCGTCTGTGGTGTAAAACTAAGTCACAGCAAGATTTCAGCCAATATAAATCTGCCTTCCAAAAATACCATTCCTGTCTCCACACTGCCAAACAGACCTACTTTATCACTCTCATTAACACCCTCTCACGCAGTACCCCTCAACTCTTTTCTACCTTTACCACTCTACTTCATCTTCCATTCTCCCCACCCACTAACTTACTCACTGCTCAGGAGATTGCTAATCACTTCAAAAATAAGATTGAGACAATTTATCTTGAGATCTCCGCTCTACAGATATCTCCCTCACTTTACACTCCTTGTCCTCCTGCACAATCAATACTTCCCTCTTTTAACCCAGCTACTATAGAGGAAGTCACTAAACTTTTTTCTAATATCCACCTAACCTCCTGCCCCCTGAACCCTGTTCCTTCTCAAATACTACGGTCACCATCTGACTCAATCCTTCATTCCTTAACTAATATATCTTCAACCTCTCACTCTCTACTGGCATCTTCCCCAATCCTCTAAAACATGCGCTAGTCACTCCCATACCAAAAAAGGCCTCAGACCCCACCAATCTTAAAAAACTTAAGACCCATCTCTTTACTCCCTTTTGCCTCCAAACTCCTTGAACGTTTAGTCTACAACCGACTGAGCGATCATCTCATTGAGAATAACCTTCTTGATCCCTTTCGGTCTGGAGTTCGCCCACAGCACTCCACAGAAACTGCCCTCCTAAAACCCACAAATGACTTACTACCAGCCAAAACCAACGGTCATTATTCCATACTCTTACTCTTGGATCTTTCTGCTGCCTTTGATACAGTTGACCAACCCCTCCTCAAAAAAACCTCAATTTGCTTGGTCTCCATGGCTGCACTCTCCGTTGGTTTGAATCTTACCTATGTCATCGAACCTTCAGTGTCACTTACAACTCCACTTCCTCTTCTCCAACTCCTCTTACCGTTGGGGTTCCCCAAGGTTCTGTCCTTAGACCTCTACTATTCTCAATCTACACATCCTCCCTGGGTCAGCTGATAGCCTCCCATGGCTTTCACTACCATTTATATGCTGATGACACCCAAATCTATCTTTCTGCCCCTCAGCTCACCCCATCAATCTCCTCACGCGTCACTGATCTACTAACAGACATATCAGTCTGGATGTCAAACCACTTCCTCAAACTGAATCTATCCAAAACTGAGCTCTTAATATTTCCTCCCCCACATGCCCCCTTCTCTGACTTCTCTGTCAAGAACAATGGCACATCTATCAGTCCGTCCCCACATGCCGGGGTGCTAGGGGTAACCTTAAACTCTGGACTGTCCTTTCAGGCCCACATACAATGCCTGTCCAAATCATGCCACGTTAGCCTCGGCAACATCTCCAGAATACGCCCTTTTTTAACTAATGACACCACCAAGCTTCTAATTCACTCCCTGGTCATCTC
This sequence comes from Aquarana catesbeiana, assembly GCF_042186555.1. Taxonomy (NCBI): domain Eukaryota; kingdom Metazoa; phylum Chordata; class Amphibia; order Anura; family Ranidae; genus Aquarana; species Aquarana catesbeiana. The sequence goes on along the minus strand of NC_133331.1, from coordinate 219,668,166 downwards.
TTGCCTCGATTACTGCAACTCCCTCCTCATTGGATTACCTTTACATAGACTATCCCACTTTCAGTCCATAATGAATGCTGCTGCAAGACTCATCAACCTTACCAACCATTCATTGTCCTCCACCCCTCTCTGCCAATCCCTCCACTGGCTTCCACTTACCCAACAAATAAAATTCAAAGTACAAACAATAATTTACAAAGCCATTCATAACTCTGCCCCAGCTACATCACTAACCTAGTCCCAAAATACCAACCAAGCCGCTCTCTTCGGTCATCCCAAGACCTCCTACTCTCTAGCTCCCTTGTCATCTCCTCCCATGCTCGCCTCCAAGATTTCTCCAGAGCTTCTCCCATCCTTTGGAACTCTCTACCCCAATCTGTCCGACTGTCCCCCAATCTATCCATCTTTAGGTGATCCCTGAAAACCCTTCTCTTCAAAGAAGCCTATCTTTCTTCTAACTAACACTGTTTTACTTCCTCCATCAGCTCACTCCCCACAGCTATTACCTTTTGTATCAATTGACCCTTCCTTTTTAGATTGTAAGCTCTAATGAGCAGGGCCCTCTGATTCCTCTTGTACCAAAATTGTAATGTGACTGTAATGTCTGCCCTCATGCTCTAAAGCGCTGCACAAACTGTTGGAGCTGACAGGCAGGGAGGGGAGGGGGAGGAGAGGGGGGAGGACACAGGAGAGCAGAGAGGAGAGCTGCAGATGTTGGAGGCATGTAAACTGACCACTGTGTCAGGGGTCAGCAGCCATGATAAACAGTGCTCAGTTTACAGAGGAGAGGGCATAGCCAGGCAAGATCAGCCAGGTATTTCAGGTGATAAAAGGGACCAAATTACACAGCACAAGCACTTTGCTGTTATTCATGCAACAGGATCCATTTTTTCTTAGGGTAACAAAAACACATTAAGTTGATGGGTTTAGTTACGCTTTAAAAGAAGTTTATGAAATCTGCTTATATTCAAAGGCATGGCTAGGTGATTTAATAATTTCTTGCACAACATTTTGTCACTTCCTCTACCCATAGCCATGTGTCAAGGAGTTCTGCAGTGGTCATACTACACCACATACTTGTCATTAAAAATAATTTCACAGGTAGTGTTTGAATCATTCTCATGGTTGGAGAATATTACACTCAACAGTTAGTATAATCAATATATTTGTCTTTAAGTGAAAGTAAACCCTCCTATCATTTTCAGCCAAGGAAGCTGCCATCTTGGCCTCTGTTTAATCTTCAGTTGCCATGGTGCTGTACATGTGATGACACTAGGCATTGGATGGTTTGACAGTTTGGTTGTGAGCACAACCAATGTGATAGTTACATTCCTGGCATATGCTGGGAATGTAACAGTTTTTTTTTTAACTGTTAAATCAATGGGTTTACTTCTGCTTTAAATGTATCTTTCAGAGACCACTACAGAACATTCTGGGGAGCATAGGTCTCATTTTGTTACAACCCTTCCTGTCTGGCTGGCCACAAGGAAAATGCCTAGAAAATCCACTTCTAGTTTATACCACTTTCCTATAGATTCCCATAAGATTTAGCACCCCCACCACTACTGCATGCCATTTGCATGCTTACCATAGCCAAACAAAAATTGCACAACTGTACTTATCTTTTATATCAGGTCTATAAGATTCAACATCATCTATTCATGCCTACCAAACAGAACTTAATGAATGCAATCTATCTATTGGAAAATGAACAAAAACATTTACAAAAACCTGTACATTTTTCCTGACTGTTGATAGGGATATAATGCACTATTCTAAAACTATAATATGTTATACCTTGGGGTAGTTTTTGGTGGCAGTTCGACATTTATAGATCAACTGTCAGTTATTGTTGAATCTTCATTGTTCTATCTCAGGAACGTTGCAGGATGTTTCTTTTTGCTAACATCACAGTGAGTGCAACTTGACTGCTAAGAAAGGTGCCCTACTTTGTATTACATAATATAAATAGATCTATATATCTATAGATCTATATATCTATAGATCTATAGATATATATACATATACATATATTATGTGGCAGAGTGTTGCCCTGCCAGGGTCTAGAAGGAGGTTGTGACCCAGAATTCTCATGGGTTGAGGGGCTCCAGGGAGCTTGTAACATGAAGAGGAAACTGGCCTTTCAGTTTCCTCAGTGTTTCGCAAAGTCCACTTTGGGACCTGGAGCTTGGGGATTTCTTAGAGATCCGGGTGGGATGAAATCCCTAGTCCTGGGTCCTGATTTTGAGCACAGCCAGCATACTGATTGGTCAGGTGTGTGCTGGGCTTTTAGTAGTAACCAGACAATGGTTCTGGGCTCCACCCTGGCAGATAAGAAGTCTGAGTACCAGGAGTCAGGAGGGCTCCACGTGGGAGCCAGTGCAGCAAGAGGTTGTTAGCTATATGCACCAAGGTGGTTGGTGAAACAGTCTGTACAAGACAGACAAGGGCCTGGAGTGTAAGGCCAGAGCAGCAGTGCTGCAAGTGAGAGCCAACTAGGCTGAATGTCATTTTCTTGATGGAAAAAGGAATGCTGAAAACCCCTGTGAGGGAAACCTATGTTTGTTTGAACTTGCTTTTAATAAAAATGGGCAAACAAAGCCCTTAAAAAGAAGAACTAGCGAGTGGCAGTGTCCTTACAGCTCTACATTTGACGCTAGTCCTTTACAATATATATATACACACACACATACTTACATACATATACACACTATATTGTCAAACATATTGGGGCACCTGCCTTTGCATGCACATGAACTTTAATGGCATCCTAGTCTTAGTCCATAGGGTTCAATATTGAGTTGGCCCACCCATTGCAGCTATAACAGTTTCAACTCTTCTAGGAAGGCTTTACACAAGGTTTAGGAGTGTGTCTATAGGAATGTTTGACCATTCTTCCAGAAGCGCATTTGTGAGGTTAGGCTTTGATGTTGGACAAGAAGGCTTGGCTTGCAGTCTCCCCTCTAATTCACCCCAAAGGTGTTCTATTGGGTAGAGGTCAGGACTCTGTGCAGGCCAGTCAAGTTCCTCCACCCCAAACTCACTCATCAATGTCTTTGCTTTGTACACTGGTTCAAATCATTTAGTGGAGAGGGGATTATGGTGTTGAGTTGTTTTTCAGGGGTTGGGTTTGGCCTCTTAGCACCAGTGAAAGGAACTCTTAAGGTGTCAGCATAATAAGACATTTTGGACAATTTCATGCTCCCAACTTTGTGGGAACAGTTTGGGGATGGCCCCTTCCTGTTCCAACATGACTGCGCATCAGTGCACAAAGGTCCATAAAGATATGGATGAGTGAGTTTTGGGTGGAAGAACTTAACTGGTCTGCACAGAGTCCTGACCTCAACCCAATAGTAGAACACCTTTGAGGTGAATTAGAGTAGAGTCTGCAAGCCAGGCCTGCTCATCCATATCAGTGCCTGACTTCACAAATGCCCTTTTGGAAGAATGGCAGCCTTTTCAGAAGAGTTGAAGCTGTTATAGTTGCATAGGGTGGGCCAACTCAATATTGAACCCTACTGTCTAAGACTAGGATGCTATATATATATATATATATATATATATATATATATATATATATATATATATATATATATATATATATATATTGATCCGCTTATTATGTTACGACTGGCCCATGAAGTTCACTATGCAATCTGTTTACTGTTTTGTGACAATTTTTGTTCGATACTTGGCTAATCTAATTTTTTTTGCAGTTACACAAGCCTTTGATACAAGAAAGCGTATTTAAAATAACATTGATAACAAGTACGCTGCCTATGGTATTGAGGTATGTTGAGGAAGAAGCTGTGTGATGAGAAAAGAGGTTAGAAGATGAAAGGGATAGACTTGACATCTGTCATTGAAAACATCGGGGTTTTTTTTGTTTTTTTTTTCATTACAGTGCCTGCAATTTGTTTCACTGTGAAATCTGTTGCATGACATCAAAGGACACCCATCATGCTGTAAAAAACATATCACATATTAATATACCTTTTGTTCCAAAGGAAATCATCTCAGTATGTCGTTACACAAGAACAAAGGATATGCGCGCACAGATAACAGCAAAATATGTAAAGTGTTCCTTTTATGTGATATTAAACCAAAACATGTTAGCTAAAGTAACAGTTAATCTGAAGTCTTTAAGAGAAAATAGTAGATTAACATGTACAAAACAAGGACAGTGTTATGTTATGTCCCAGATATGGTAGCTGGTGACCTTGGGCCCCTATAATGAGTTCCTGTTCTCTCTAGCAACTTACCCCACCTTTCTACAATCCATGCATAGTCTCCATATTCCCGCAACATCTAAAGTCTTATCACCTTACCCTCTCTTGCATTAACCCCATTTCATAATCTCTTCTACTCTACCCTTCAGGTCTGTATAGACCCTGTAACTAACACCCCAACCATACATTCAGTCCTGTACAGTTTCATGAGCAGATGTGCAAAGATGTCACCCACATGTGTAGTTACCTAGTAGTGTTCAATTATATCACTGTGCACATGCATACAGTACTTTAACCTTTCACATTATTATTACTTGGACCTGCTGAGGCTTTGGTCTGGAGCTGGGGACTAACAATATCAATTACCCAGAAGAAGAGCTACTCCTAACACAAGATTGTCACTTTGTTTGATTTTGCACAGGTTTGTCCTGTCCTGGAATCTGTTTGCTTCTATTCAATCAATGGAAATCTCCAGTGCCGAATAAAGCATCACCAGTGACAAATTACTACCTCCTATAACAGGCCCTGTATAATGATTATTAGATATTGATTAAGGACATTTATGATGAGATCCTATAAGCCCTAGGACACAAGCAGCCTTTGAATCTTTCTATGCCATGTAAATACTTCCTGTTTAAATTCAAGATTTAAAAAAAAAATACTATATATATGTAAGAATGCTTTTAAGAAAACATCTTTTATATCTGTTTGTTTTTAGAGAGTTTAAGAGCAAACAGAAGAAAAATCCAAATCAAATCAAGATTTTGTGTGACTACCCTTTGGCTTCAAACTTTGATTAATTCTTACACTTGTACACTTTATATACAAAGCAGAGATTTTGTAGGATTAGAGTCAGAAGTATAATTATTCAATTCTACCAAGCAGGTGCTAATGATCATCAATTTCTTATGTTGGTCCCAGTACATTCTTCCAAGACCTCATTGCAGGTAGGAGGGCATTGTACACCTGAGCTATTGGCTTTTTGATGTATACAGATCAGTGTGAAATCATTCATACTTTCTCTGGCTCTGAGGAAGAAGGCCCAACCCTCAAAACGTGTAAGCTTTTGGACCCTTCCTGGCTGAGTACTGTGGATCTGAAGGTGGACTCGCCTGCTCCCTTTTACATGCCTATGACTGTCATGCATTTGTAAGTAAAATATTTTTTATGTTTCAAAATAAAATTGTTATGTTGGTAATGCACTATGTTGGTGCACCACTTCTTTTGTTGTTTCCAGTGCTTCCAGGGACACCCACAGTCCTGTGAGGGCAAACAAGAACTTTGCCATCAAACGCATCAGTCGGGAAATCAGAAAAGTGATATATGACCTTAGCACCACAACTGAGCGCAGAAGATTTATATTGTTTTTACACCCTTCTTCTGTCCTGAGAAGTTTGGCCAGAAGTGGTCTTCAAGGAAGGATTGAAAGCAAAAACATACCTCTAACGTGGAAACAAGGCTAAGAGACTCAGCTATACATGAAAGCATAGGAACCGGGTTGTAGAAAAATGGCAGCAGGTGCTCTGGACAGATGATTTAAAATTTAAAAAACATTTGGCTGTAGCAGGAGGCAGTTTGTATGCCAAAGGGCTGGATAATGGTAATAATGGTTAATAATGAGTATCTGTAGGCAAAAGTGAAGCGTGATAGAGGTTCCTTACAAGTTTGGAGTGGCAGTTCTGCAAATGGAGTTGGAGATTTGGTCAGGATCAATGGTGTCCTCAATGCTGAGAAATTCATACAACCATACCATTAGGGAGGCATGTGATTGGCCTCAAATGTATTCAGCAACATGACAACAACCCCAGACATACAGCCAATGTCATTAGGAACTATCTTCAGTGTAAAGAAGAACAAGGAGTCCTGGAGGTGATGATCTGGCCCCTACAGAGCCTTGATCTCAATATTGTCAAGTCTGTCTGGGATTACATGAAAAGACAGGAGGATTTGAGACAGCCTACATCCACAGAAGATCTGTGGTGAGTTCTCTGATGTGTTTGGAACAATCTACCTGCTGAGTTCCTTTAAAAACTGTGAGCAATTGTACCTAAAAGAATTAATGTTACATAGTAGTAGTTGATGAGGTTGAAAAAAATACACAAGTCCATCAATCCAACCTATGTGTGTGATTATATGTCAGTATTACATTGTATATCCCTGTATGTTGTGGTCGTTCAGGTGCTTATAGAATAGTTTTTTGAAACTATCGATGCTCCTCACTGAGACCACGGCCTGTGGAAGGGAAAGGGTGGATTGGTGTCATACCAAATATTAATTTGATTTGCATTTCTCTTCTGTTCATTTACCTTCCTTTTGTTAATTGATAAATAAAACTATTAACACTTCCATTTCTAAAAGCGTTCTTAATTTACAGAATTTTTTCACACTTGTTATATAAGCTATATATAAATAAGCCTTGAATGCTTATTAAACCTTTATTTCAGAAATGGTTCAAAAAGTACATGATGACAGTTTTAGGCTCCATGCACACAGGTGTAAAAAAGGCTGTTCCCTTGCCTGAAAAACACTCATACAGAGCATTTTTTGGACATAGTTTAAGCGAGTATAGGAGAGTTTTGCATTTCTTCTGCCAGAAAGCTCCAACTTGGAATGCAAACCAGAAGGTTTTTTCTCCTGCGCTAAATGTTGAGCTTATAATATGCCTCTAGTTGTCATAATGTGCATGGACACATAGGGTAACATTGAATTGCTTCTACAGGCAAAACACAAAACTCCTGTAGAAACAGCGATCTTTAACCACATGCCGACCGGGCCATAGCCGAAAGACGGCTACAGCGCGGTCAGCTTGTTCTGGGCGGACGTCCATGGACGTCCTCCGGAATTCTCGCTCTGCGCGCCCCCTGTGGGGCGCGCGCACTGAAGTGTCCGTGCTCGCCGGGTTCACGGGACCCGGCGCAACACGGATCGCGGTAAAGGGCCAATGACAGCGGCCCTTTACCACGTGATCGCTCCCTCCAATGAGGGAGCGATCACAATGTAAACAAACTGGGGTCAGGCAAAGGTCCCAGCTCTCTTCTCTCCTCACACCGATACAGCGTGAGAGGAGAGAAGAGAGATCGATCGAAAAACTGTGAGTGAAAGGTACAGCAGTGCCCAGCAGTGCCATACAGTGCCATACAAGTGCCACTACACTGCTAATCTGTGCCCCAGAGTGCCATCAGTGCCACTTCACTACCCATCAGTGCCACTAAAGTGTCCATCAGTGCCACTACAGTGCCCATCTGTGCCACCAGTGCCACTACACTACCCATCAGTGCCACTACAGTACCCATCTGTGCCACCAGTGCCACCACAGTACCCATCAGTGCCACTAAAGTACCCATCAGTGCCACTAAAGTGTTCATCAGTGCCACTAAAGTGCTCATCTGTGCCATCAGTGCCACTATAGTGCTCATCAGTGCCACATCTGTGCCACCAGTGCCCATCAGTGCCACCTCTGCCACTTCAGTGCCCATCTGTGCTGCCAGTGCCACGTCAGTGCTCCGTTAGTGCCACACCAGTGCCCAGTGCCACTACAGTGCTCATCTGTGCCACCAGTGCCACATCGGTGCCACCTGTGCCACTACAGTGCCCATTGGTGCCACCAGTGCCCACCAGTGCCACTAGAGTGCCACGTCAGTGCTCCATCAGTGCCACATCAGTGCTCCATCAGTGTCACGTCAGTGCTCCATCAGTGTCACGTCAGTGCTCCATCAGTGCCACGTCAGAGCTCCATCAGTGCCACGCCAGTGCTCCATCAGTGCCACGCCAGTGCTCCATCAGTGCTACACCAGGCCACTACAGTGCTTATAAGTGCCACATTATTGCCAATACAGTGCGCATTTGTGCCAAATCAGCGTCACTAGAGTGCTAATCTGCACCACTACAGCGCTCATCTGCGCCACTACATCGCTCATCAGTGCCACTACAGTGCTCATCGGTGCCACTACAGTACCCAATAGTGCATATTAGTGCCCATAAGTGAGTGCTCATCAGTGCTACCTTATCAGTGCACATCAGTGCCAAATAATCAGTGCATCCTCAGTGTGGTGCATTAGTGTTCATCAGTGCAACTTTATCAGTACCCAGCAGTGCACCCTCATCAGTACCCAGCAGTGCACCCTCATCAGTACCCAGCAGTGCACCCTCATCAGTAGCCAGCAGTGCACCCTCATCAGTAGCCAGCAGTGCACCCTCATCAGTACCCAGCAGTGCACCCTCATCAGTACCCAGCAGTGCACCCTCATCAGAACCCAGCAGTGCAGCCTTTTCAGCACCCAGCAGTGCAGCCTCATTAGACCAGCCTCATCAGCACCCATCAGTGCAGCCATATCTGTCCAAGTGTCCCTACCACAGCAGTTTGTCACCACAGTCACCAGTATGGCAAAAAAAGTTTTTTCCGCTGAGGAGGCATACCAACTGCTTGCCTTGACTGACGAGAGCAGCGGGGAGCTCTCTGAGTCTGTGTCTGATT